>NC_137967.1:22067137-23419534 GCF_963924665.1 Micromys minutus
AGAAAAGGAACATGACTTAAATAATCATATGGTGTACTGGGGTATAACTCCCCCTTCTTAATTTTATGAAGCTATAATTTAAAAGTTTCACAATAGCCTATCTTGAGAATTATAAGGAGTCCCAATAATATGGGTAATATTAAACTGTCGACAAGATATCTCAAATGCTTGACTTCAATAGCCAGTTCTATTATCTTTCTTAACCTGATTTTGAACAGGCAGCATAGAAAAACATAGGCAATGAGTAATTACATTTTTAGTTGCTCCTTCTGTTAAAGCATTTGCAACTAGTGTTGGCATTAGGATGGCTCCTACCCCCAGTGATGGGGCCACCCACAGATGACAGGGACCTGGCCCATCCATTGCCATAGAAACAGCGAAGCATTCCCAGGATACACCAGTTCAGAAGCCCACCTGGGTGACATCACTACCCCCATAAAAGACTGAACTGCCCTCCTGTCTTTTCCTCTTCTCTTCAATCTGACTCCTGTCCTGTCATTCTATTAAAACCTCTCCATGTGGAATCGTGTTGGTTTCATATGGTTTGTCCGGGCATGAGCCAAGAAATCTAATTAAAAACATTGATGCCCCTGGCCTTGGGCCTCTGTCTAGCATGGTCATAGCCACCTGAATGATGTTGTAGACACCTGCTTCCCTTAACCATTGCCTTCGCCGCTCTGTAGCTGCTCAAACAACACCACCTGCCAGCAACCTTCAGACTCTCAGACTTCCACCACATGAGTAGCGGCTGTTATGATGGGCCACTGGACACACTCGAAGCCTGTTGCCCACTGTGGTCCACCATGTGCCAATAGCTCCTGCCACGTGAACCACATAGGCAGGTCAGCCACATGTCACATGCTTTCCCTTTCTCTGATATCAGATCGTGGCTAAAACTCCCGCACAAATACCTGCGGATTAATAGGTTTTACCACTCCAGCTGGCAAGGAAAATCCCCAATTTCTGAGACAGCCTTTGCTGGCAAAGAGGGTTAGTTCACTGCAGCCAAGGTTCAAAATAGTCATTGACCATTGGGGAGACCTGATGCAGCCATCAGAAGACCAAGTGATAACTCAGAACTCAGAGTGTAGGCAGATTTTTCTCTCACTATTGAGTTTATCCACTGGATCAGCAGTTTCAGATAACTCAATAGCTCCCCCTCCCCAATAGGCAACTCAAAGTCTTAGAAAGTATCACCCGTCTCCCCACTAGGATGTCTCCTGCAAATTTTCAAATCTCTACAACTGATGCTTCAGCTGTAGATATCTAAATTGAAACACCTCTGAAGAGTTAGACTCAGTATCCATTAGACAATGACTCAAACTGGCCACAAGATGGCACCCTAGATTTGTTAATTTTATGAGTCCTTCATTCACATAGCAAAAGATTTGGTAAATGCAAAGTGGTTTCCTATATACAGGCATTTATCTGTCTTCGCTCTAACCCTTCTCTGTGTTCCTCTTGTAGTCCTGCCCCTCTCCTTGTAACAATGAGGCATACAGCAGATGACACCACAACTTTCAACCCAGCTAAAGAACCACCCTCCTCTGCCCCTCTGCCGAATAACTCATACCACCATCGCAGCCCAGCTTCTCCCTCTCCTCCACCACCAGACTCACAGGAGGCATGGACAAACCATCTGCCCTGCTTACCGCCGATGCCCCTCCCTACCCTTTCTCATCTTCACACTCCCATCCCCGTCTCCACACACATTGGGGCTCCCTGCTGGTGCCAGCTATGTGCTGCCCCACCTTTGCACCTCGTTTTACCCTTCCCGTTACCTGCTCCAAGGCCACGGCAAAAATTACACCAAATGGTACCAGAGAAGCCTGTTCCAGCACCAGTCCTCCCGTTAATGGAGGTGGCTGGCGTCGAAGGGCTAGTCCGTGTCCGTGCTCCTTTTTCACTAAATAAACTCTCCCAAATAGAAAACAGACTGCGTGAAAGCTTGTCCTAGCCCCTCAGAACAAGGGAGCCATGTCCTAGGTGCCATCAAGAGGGAACTTGGGCTGTAGATTGCCCTTGTGTCACACAGGACCGAGAGATATCACACCTAAATAACCCTCCAGCTGATCTAGGCTTGGCTATAGACGACTGAAAAGCTTTGGCTCCCTTGACCAAAACATTAACATCACTAGCAGGGAGTCATGGGTAGCTATCATGGTATGTGGGCAGCCCTTCTTCTTCATCTTGGACATTGGGGCCTCTTACTCTGTCCTGACAGATTTTCGAGGACATACTTCTCTGTCCTGTTTTCCTATTGTTGGGGTAGGAGTACAACCTTAACTTGCCCACCAGACCCCACTGCTTAGTTACATTTTTAGGTGTGTACCCCTCACCCATTCCTTTTTGGTTGTGATAATGTGCCCAGTCTCCTTATTGGGAAGGGATTGTCTAGCTAAGTTGGGAGCCTTTATTTCTTTTGCTCCTCCCATTCTCCTAGACCCAAGCTTTCCAGCAGCCCTTCTGTTCTTTTTCCTAGCCAGTCAACCTACTAAACTCAACATGTTGTTTCTTTCACCAGATTCTCAGGTAGACCCTGACTCTGGGATGTCCAGAACCCCACTGTTGCTAAACATCAGTCTCTTGTTGTCATCCAATTATTGGACCCTACTAGATACATAACCCAAGCTCAATACACTTCCTCCTCCAGAGTCTCAGGAAACTTAACTCTGTCATTTCTGACCTCTTAAGGAAAAAACACCTTTGCCTACTTCTTCCTTTTTTACCCTTATACTAGTAGTTAAAAAGCCTAACAGAACCTATTGCCTGGTTCAAGACCTCAGGTGCATAAATTGGGCAGTGGCTCCCCTCCATCCTGTTGTGGCAAATCTTTATACTCCCTTTTTCACTATCCCCTCAGGGACTTCCCATTTCTCAGTCCTAGTTCTCAAGGATTCGTTTTTCTCCATCCCTCTAGTCACAAGACATATTCATCTTTACCTGGACAAATCATGACTTCTATCCAGCTTACCTGGACTGTGCTACCCCAGAGGTTCTGAGATAGCCCACACCTGTTTGGCAAGGCCATAGCTTCTGACTTAATGTCCTTGCCTGCCCTTAAATATAAGATGGTACTTTACATAGATGGTATTCCTTTCTGTATTCCTTCCTTAAAAAATCAGCCAAGATGACACATTCATTCTTCTAAACTTACTTTCCAGTGGAGGGTACAGTATCTTACCCTCCAAATCCAACTGTCTACTTCTCAGGTCACCTATTTGGAACTAATAATCACCTCAAACCACAAGGCTATTATGTCAGATAGAAGAAACCTAATTCAGTCTCTAACTGTTCCTTCTACAAAGGAAGGAATTTTATCATTTCTAGTAATAGCCAGCTTTCCACATTCCTGGGTTTCTTTCTTTTCACTCCTTTCTCTCCCCCTATATGAAGGAGTTTTAGGTTTCATCCCCAAACATCTTCTCAAACCTGTTACCAAGTCCTTTTAAAAGCTCCAACAGACTCTCCTTATGGCCCCACCCAGCCTTACATCTCCCTGACCTGACTCGTCCTTTTTTCTCTCTCTATGTAAGTGAAAAAGAGGGATTTGCCCTTTGAGTCCTAGGTCACAAAGTGGGACCAACTTTTGCACATGTAGCATATTTCTCCAAAACAAACAAACAAACAAACAAACAAACAAAAAACAAACAAAAAACAAAAAAACAAAACTAGAAGTAACCATCCAGAGATGGACACCCTGTATTTGTAACTTAGCAGTGGCTGAACTCCTAATTAGAATCAAAAATCTAAACTTTGTGTTGCCTATAACCGATTTTTCTTCTCATAAGCTGTTGCAGCTCCTAATGTACAAAGGCTTACTGACTCTACATCCCTCTAGGGTTCTTTCTCTCCAGGTAGTGCTAATAGAAAACCCCACACTCACATTCCAGTCATGCCCACCTCTCAATATTTCCAGTCTTCCTCCTCAACAAAATGCTAACCACCCCCAGTCTCATTCCTGCACTTAAACTTTAGAACTGTTTCCTCACCTTTTGCACATACAGAAGGGCACATTGCCTCAGGATATTTACCTGGTATACAGATAGAAGCTTCTTTCTACAAGAAGGGCAAGAAGAACTGGCTATGCCATAGTGTCAGACACAGAGGTGGTAGAGGCATCGGCCCTTCCTGCTCATACCACAAATTTACAGGCAGAATTAATAACCCCTACCTGTGCCTGTCAATTGGCACAGGGACAATCCATTAGCATCTAAACAGATTCAAAATACACTTTCCACATCCTGTCCCACGCTGCCATCTGGAAGGAGTGTGGGTTACTTACAACTAAAGAAGGATCAGTAACTAATGCAAATCAAATTATGGCCATGTCAAAGGCCTCCCATCTCCCCAGAGCTATTGGGATTGTCCACTGTAAATCCTCCCATACTGATGATTTAATGTTTCCAATGGAAATGACCCAGCTGACAAGGCAGCTAGAACTGCAGCCCTTAGGGACCTAGACTTGTCTCACCCTCATCAGTATATTCTTATACTACAGCCCACAATCCCAATTTCACCCCCCAATACTTGCCAAACTCTGTCCTATCTTCACCAACTCTTCTATCCTAACAGTGAGGTATTGTCTTATTTTGTTAAGACCCATTTACAGCCTACTCCTGAAGATTTATGTTTCTTAAAATCTATCTCTGCTTCTTACAAAATCTGCCAGATGTCAGACTTTAACTCACAATATCATAGTGCCTTCTTTCCTACCCATCAGGCTTGAGGTTCTCTTTCTGGAACCGACTGGCAACTTGACTTCAACTGCATGCCCACTGCCAAATGTGCCAGGTACAAGCTGGTTTTGATAGACACTTTTTTGGTGTGGGTAGAGGCATTTCCTATAACTAACAAAAGGGCTCAGACTCTCTCTGATCTCCTCCTATGAGAGATTACTCCAAATTCAGTGTTCCAGCTTTCTTCCAGCCAGAGTTTAGCTGGTCCTGAGTTTACCTCCTAAATTTCTCAAAACCTGTCTAAGGTTCTAGACATCCCCTGGCATTCTCATATTCCCTACCACCCTCAATCTTCAGGGAATGTAGAATGAACTAACCGCTCTTTAAAAACCACCCTTGTCAAGCTGTCAGAAGAGCTTCACCTTGATTGGGTAAAACTCCTACCTCTGGCTCTTTTCAGACTATGAGCTTGCAACGAGCGACCTCTTCAGGTATCACCATTTGAACTTAGGCATGGACGTCTGGTCCTAACTCCTGGTCTTTCACCTAAATGTTCTCCCCTCCTAAACCATCTACTCACCCATTACTTTGCCACCTCTGCTCTCTGCTATGAAAATTTGCTGACCTCCATTTACCTTGGCCACACTGAACCTTTTCCAGTTCCAGTCAACATTACAAACCAAGTTCTTCTATCTTCTCCAGACCATTGACCCTTCCTCTCTCTTCTAAATGTCAGGGCCCTATTAATGTGATTCTCCAGACACCTATAGCTACTAAACTTGAAGGACTCACTCATTGGGTCTAGCTTTCCCACCTGTTCATATTTTAGTGTTAATTCCACTTCCCCAAGAAGGGCTGTCCAGTTACATACTCAAGAGGTGACTTCATCTGAACCTTTTCATTTTAATTAGTAAAATAAAGGAAAGGGGCAGGGCAAGGGAGGTGGAGAGGGAGAGTTCTGAGAGGTCAGGCAGAGAGTGGAGGTTATAGCAAGATGGAGTTTCCCAAGGACCAGCTAGACCCAGGTGATATTAATTGACATTAAATATCTATGAACATTAAGGATTTTATAGGTCTAGTATCTCATATGGAAGTGCAGTTTGTATCTTAATATAAAAATATAAACCATTTTATATTTTTTAATACTTACTACAACACCACCTCACACCTTTTATCCCTCCACCTAAACATTGTTCATATACATCGACCCTAACATGACCAAGCACTTTTAGGCTCCAGAAGACACCAATGCCATCCATCTTGTCCCCAGTTCCAGAAAATAAGACTCCACCCTGTCAGTGGCATTCAACACCACTGGATTAGACTAGGGCTTTGGATCCTCCCCTTACTGTTTGGTTTAATTCAGGGTAGCCCATATATCTTGAGATTCAAGATTCAAGAAACTCTTGAAGATAACAAACAGTTTTTTTCCAAATAGGGTCAGGAAACCATGGCTGGATGTCAGGATCAATACAAATTACTGTCTTTCCTGTATCAGTAATTCCATCCAAGTACTATAATCTCTTTACCTGCTTTCTCTTTGACCAGACTAAAGATAATTGTAAACAATTGCCAGACGCATATGGAGGCTGCCCATATTGGTCTTGTCAGATGCATTTGCTATGATCATGGAGCCACCACTTCTACCGAAAACGCAGGGCACTTTTTCTACGATCAAGATCCATGGGATCCTAGGTGGGAGACGAGTTGTTGGAAAGCTCTTTTGTAAAAATAACCAGGGTCCCCAGTAAGTAATATCAAAATCCAGAGAAAATATGTCTCAATTCCCCAAACCCTAGATATCAAAAGGGTAAGAGAAATAATCAAACACTCCTTTGAGGCTCTTACTTCCTTAACATCTCCTCTCATAAATGGTACCAGTTTGTCATTCCACCTTATGCTTCAGATATTAACTTCAGCATACTAACTACTTAATGTCCCCTGGACTCCGTTGCTTTAAAGACTGCTGGCTATGCATAACCCTTGTAATGAGCTCGTAATTGCCACTTACCACCTCTCCTGTGATGTTCCCGAATAACCTTAGCTCACCCTTTGTCAGCTGCCCTGACTATGATGTTGCCATGACTCCATATCTTTACTCTATCCCTCCTTTTGGCATGAAAAACATTTTTTAGACATTCAGCACATGCTCTGTAGAAATGCTACTCTACCTCAACTGCAATTAAATCACAGCCCCTGATACCCCATCTCTGTTACAATGCCCAGCAATCAATAATATGTCAATACTCTGTGGTACGCAGGTATACCATTGTTTGTTGCCAGCTGGTCAGGAAGTTGCATGCTGGTTTTTTATTTCTCTGAACTAGTGGTAATCCAGGAAAACAATCCCCTGCCAATTACAGTTGTAGATAGGATATCTGCCCAACATAAGAGTGCAGTTCAGGTCGTGCCAGTCAGGAATAGCCTTAGGTGCTGGCACTGGGACAGCAGAAATGGCTACTTTTATGACCAAATATAATGAGAACACTTCCACATTAAAGGACAGGTTTCAAAAAATGTTTGAAAATTTGTTCCCTATCCAGAAATAGATCAATTTCTTGGCAGCTGTGGTTCTTCAAAAACAACAGGGGCTGGGCATCCTGACAGCAAAAGAAGGTGGCCTTTGCCTGTTTTTCCCAGATGAATGCTATTTCTACAGCAAAGAATCCAGTATAGTGAGAGATAAAATCCAGGAGCTACAATCAGACATACAAAATTCCAAGGAATGTGATACCCCTGGTTCCTGGACCTTTGAAAACCCTATATGGACATGTATACTCCCCTCTGTAACACTCATTTTAGTCATCTTTCTGGCATTACTATTAACTCTCTGCCTTATCAATCTTGTTTCTATGTTCCTTCAATGGTTTCTAACCAAACTATCAATCAGTTGCTGTTACAGGATTGCAAGCCACTGTCCACAGGAAAGCCTGATGCAAACATTTACCAAGTGAATCCCAATCATGAAAACCAGCCACATTCCAAGATGCTACAAGGCAGCAGAAGTAGCCTAAGAGACCCAATGCCCCTATTCTCTTTTCTCCATCACCCCCCATTTTCTTCTTTTTATGATAGGAAAAAGGGAGGATTGTTGGCATTAGGACAGCTCCTACCCCCAGCGATAGTGCCACCCACAGGTGGCAGGGACCTGGCACATTCATAGCCATGAAAACAGCCAAACATGTCCAGTATACACCAGTTTAGAAGCCCACCTCCAATTGAGAGCAAATGACATCACTACTCTCCTAAAATACCCAACCCCCTTACCCTTTCTTCTCTTCTCTTCTCTTCTCTTCTCTTCTCTTCTCTTCTCTTCTCTTCTCTTCTCTTCTCTTCTCTTCTCTTCTCTTCTCCTCTCCTCTCCTCTCCTCTCCTCTCCTCTCCTCTCCTCCCCTCCCCTCCCCTCCCCTCTCCTCCCCTCCCCTCCCTTCTCCTCTCCTTTCCTCTCCTCTTCCCTCCCTCCCTCCCTCCCTCCCTCCCTCCCTCCCCCCCCCTCTCTCTGTATATATATATATATATATATATATATATCCCTCTCTTTCTCATCTCTTTATCCCAACCCATGTCCCTTCATTTTATTAGAACCTCTCTATGTGGAACCATCTTGATTTGGTGTGGTTTGTCCAGGCACAGGCCAAAAAACCTAATTAGCAACAACTAGAATGTCTGAAAAGGTGGCTATAGTTATGTGTACTTATTTTGATTTTCCAAAACCAGAAATGTTGGTAAAATTTATTTTTCATAATTTATGAGGTATAAATCCTCAAGGATTAATACCATTATGTGGTATAGGAAGAAATTGAAAACATTCAGGACATGTCTTTACAATTTGACCTGCACATTCTTTAGAAATTCCAAATTATTGTCTTAAACTATTACTATTTTCGTGATGTAAAGGATGAGACTGTTTGGCTAATCATTCCTGTGCAAAGCCTATAAACAGTTTGGTATACAAATCTGTGGTGGCATTGCCCTCAGTAAGGGGTCCAGGAAATCTAGTATGAGCTCTCAAATGTCCTATAAAATGAGAGAAAATTACTTCTCTTAAACGTAATTGTATTTGCATATATAATTGCAGAGTTTGAGAACTAGCAGTATCTAAAGAAGGAAGAGTTTCAATCATCTGCAAACTATTAGCTATATATTGGCAATCAGTATACAAAATAAAAGCTTGATTTTTCAGCATTTTAAAAGCAGTAGCTACAGCTCATAGTTCAATTATTTGTACCACTTTTTTAAAAACTTGAAACACAGAACAACATTCGAGCAATGAATAAAAACGCAGACATAAACCGACAGACATGGACATATTGGTGCACCAAAATCAGACAGTAGACAGAGCGGGAAGAGATCTGGACAATGTCCCACCAAAGGGATCCCGATAATCTACCTACGGGACCAAGAAACAGGAGTAAGCATTCTTCCAATCTGAGTCATAAAAATGCAAGGTGTCTCCTGTACTTCTGTACCTAGGAGAGCTCTGAAACAGCTTATGTTCATTCTCCTTCTCGTTTGCCAACGCACATCTTGATAGTTGGGAACTACTGCCTTTCTCAAAACCATTCTCTCTCATGCCTGTGGGGTAATCTATCTCTTGTCAGGGTCCAAAGACTAAAAGCATATATGAGAATTATCTTTGCTTCTCTAGATTTCAGCGTAACTCTAAACACATATACAAAGGACACTTTACAAATACATTTCCCTTCTTTACATGGTTTATCACCATCTTACTTTCCTTTGTAAACACTTTACATGGTATCCATCACTGTAATCTGCTTACTGGAGCTCCAATATTCAGTTGCAATCTAACCAAGCCAGCTCAGACAGTCAACAGGTTCAGCACAGCCACGGGAGTGAGGATTAAAAAAAAAAAAAGACAACTAGACAACAGTGTAACATGACCCCAAGTCAGTTCTGAGGTTGAAGCCAGCTTGTTTCATCTGTGTTTTGTCCAACTTTGTAATAATATTTAAAAAATTATTGTATTTTATTTGGTTATGTTAAAAAGGAATAAATGAATGAAAGTCTAGATAGTAGGGTTAAAGATAACACATGAACTGTCACTGGTAGATAGATAGGTAGGTAGGTAGGTAGGTAGATAGATAGATAGATAGATAGATAGATAGATAGATAGATAGATAAGATAGACAGACAGATAAAAAATTTCTGGTTTTCAGTAGGATAACAATAGGTACATCAAACAGTCCAGAGCAGTACTCATCTTTAGTAGTTGACAAAAACATACTAGTTTCCACATTTTATTGCTTTGCTCTTTTGCATTGTTCATGTTTGAGTAGGTGTGAGTGTGTGTATGCACACACACACACACACACATACACACACAAACACACACACAGTTTTATTTGTTTACAATTTTGTGAGATTTTCTTCTTTTTGGTATTGTTTATTTTGTTTTCTTAATTTTGAGGTTGTGTTTTATTGAATTTTTATTTATTTCTTTTTTGTTTGGTTCTTGAGAAAGAACTTGAGGCTGGGTTGGTATAGATAGGGAGAAAATTTAGGAAAAAAAGATAGGATGGAAGAATATTGTAAAATGAACTTAAACTTACATTTTTAATTGAACAACTTTATTTAAAAAAACAAAGATAAAGGTACAGACTTTAAGCATTTTGCATAAAAGTATACGAATATATTTTTGTCAGTACTTGTTTTTTTAAAGTTTGATAGTATGCATTAAGATCTTACTAGTTACAATGAGCACAAAGTACATGTAAAACAAGATGTAACCTGGAAATAGTCAATGTTTTCTTGGTGTGTAAAGATTAAGCATAAAGGTTTTTCATTTTCTTTTATTTTCTTCAACTTCATATAGTCTGTGAGTTCTTTCTGGGGTGTTCAGAGTTTTCTGGGGTTAGTATCCAATTATCAGTGACTGCATATTATGTCTGTTCTTTCGTGACTAGGTTACCTCACTCAGGATGATATTCTCTAGATGCATCCATTTTCTTAAGAATTTCATAAAGTCATTATTTTTGAAAGCTAAGTAGTACTCCATTGTGTAAATGTACCACAATTTTTGTATCCATTCATCTACTGAGGGACATTTGGATTCTTTCCAGATTCTGGCTATTATAAATAGGGCTGCTATGAACATTGTGGTGCATGTGTCTTTCTTGTATGTTGGAGCTTCTCTGCGGTATATGCCCAGAACTTACAATGTTTTAAATTATAAAATTTACAAAAAAAATCCACACAAAACTACAATAGTTAGTAACCTTCTATATTACAACAATCTGTTTCAGTAAGAAAAACAGTAGAGGTAAGTCTGCTTATTCTCCTCAATTAATTTTTTCAACAGTTCTAAGAAGACACAAGCATTTTATCTGACATGGTATGTACTCACTGCAATTTTCTTTTTTAATTAAAAGTAAAACTGACTTCTTTATCTCTGATATGTAACTGATGGCTACTTATTACCTATAACTGCGAAACCCTATAAACTTTTCAACTGCTGATCAAATGAAAATATTTGTGCTTATATTTTGTACTATTTTTATGTCTTCATTACAAATGGCATTATTTACTTAAGTAAAAATAAATTACACAAATCAACTTAAAATTATTATATTAGTCTTTTGAAACAATGGCTTTTATAGCAAAGTCTAACCTCTAGATCACCATACAACCAATGATAACCTTGAACCACAGAGTTAGCCTCCATCTCCCACTGCTAGAAATAGAGCCACATTCAAATTTTCTTTTTTGAAATAATTGTAACTTTCAGTGGGACATTTCAATATATATAAAACTTTTAATTATCAGATAAATATATTGCATATAAGTCATTTAGTCATATGTCTTACATAATGTTTAAACATGTAAAATATTTTCTACTATGAATTTTGAAAATTCCAGTGTATGTGTCCTAGCCAAACTTATTTATCTCTAAGTTCTGCAAAGCAGAAAATACCATCCTCCCTGACTGGCTACAGTCTGGATATGCCTGGCCATATTTGAATATTGCTTAGTCACGTGAATGTCACTCAAGCACGTGTGCTTTCACAGAATTGTCTGATGGGTTTCATGCCTTTGTTCCTTTTCTCAATGGTCAAATAAACCTGTCATACAGTTCATCACAATAGAATGACAGTGCTTTATAATTTTCTACTAACCATTTTTTTATCAGATGTATTATATGTGTTACATTCACAGAATTATAAAATCCTGTGGTGCAAGTGTGAGTTACTTTTACTCTACCTCAGAGTGAACTAGTTTAAAGTTAAAAAAGAAACAAAGAAATAGATGATGGATAAGAACCTTGACATGAAAAGACAGATACAAGTAAATAAATAATAAAGGGCCTAATAATATGCTTACATCGAGTGACTGTTCTGAGCTTAACACAATAGGTGAATGGGGACACTAAAGAAGGTGCAATGTTACATGAAGTGAGTTTTTTAAGAGATTGTTTAACTGTGTAAGAATGATGGTTACCCTTTTCAAGTTTCAATAGCATAATAAAAGAAAGTTTTTCTCTTATCTTATGGATGACCATCCATAGATGTGCTCAAACCATGATTCATATGGAAATGAGTGCAGAGAGGAGGAAGGTGTTAATTACAAAATATGAAAAAAGAGTCTGCTTGGTTTATTCTTTTATTTAAACAATGGCAGACAGCTTTATAAAAAGAATCAAAGTAGTCTATTTACAACATTAAATGTCATATTTGATACACACATACAGACATGAGAGAGAGAGAGAGAGAGAGAGAGAGTGAGTGAGTGAGAGAGAGAGAGAGAGAGAGAGAGAGAGAGAGAGAGAAGTAAGCTGATAAAATAAAGCTCATTAGTAAATTCATTTCCTTGTAGACTTACTTACCCCTAATTCCATGCAGGAACATTTCCCTGAAAGGTTGCAATGCCAGAGCTACATGCTACTAATAATTTCCATAACTCCTGAAGGATACCAGTTTTCATACCTAACACCTTTTTATCCTATATAATATGAGCTTTTTGAATATGTTTCAAGAATAGATTAATAACCACTTTTCATTATAGCTACCTTTTTTATTTTAGTGAATCTCTCAAACATTAACAGAAAACTTATTCCTGTAAATAGTGATTAACATAAAGACATAAAACTGTTAAAGGTGAAAACAAAAGTATGCAGATGCTAGTGAGAATGTGGAGAAAGAGGAGAGAAAAAGGAGCTCTCCTACACTGCTGGTGAGATTGCAATCTGGTATAACCACTCTTCAAGTCAGTCTGGAAGTTCATAGGAAAATTAGACATAGTATTCTCTGAGGACCAAGCTATACCACTTCTGCACATATACCCAATAGATGCTCCAACATATAATAAAAGCACATACTCCACTATATTAATTACCTTTTTTCATAATAGCCCAAAGCTGTAAAAACCCATATATCCCTCAACAGAATAATGTGGTGCATTCACACAATGAACTACTAATTAGCCACAAAAACAAAGACTTTATGATATTTTCAGAAATATAGATGGTACTGAAAAATATCATCCTAAGTGAGGTAACACAACCACAAAAGAACACACATGGAGTACACTCATTGATAAGAGAATATTAGAGAAAAAAAAAAAAACCTTGGAATACCAAAAATAGAGCTTACAGGCCATAACAAGCACAAGAATAAAGATCCAAGTGTTGACGATTCAGTTCTGTTTAGAAGGGCGAACATAATAATCATGGGAGGTAGAGAATGAGAAGAACTTGGGAGAAAAAGAGGAGGGGAAGAGGGAAAAAGAGAAGCAGGATCAGGTGAGGGAGGGGACTCCTGAGATGCACAGAGGCAGGAAATTGAGCAGAGGATGTAGCAATGCAGGATGGGGAGCATGGGGTAGCCAACAGATAGTCTCAGATGCCAGGAAAACAAGAGGCTCCCAGGACCCAATGGGGATGATATTATATAAAATTCCCAACAAAGGGGAGAGAGAACTTGTTGATATTGTATTGAAAGTATAGTCATGATTCCCCACCCCTGATTGTGGGATGGGACCACCTACCTTTCTCAAAAAACTTAACCCAGAATTTCTTCTATCTAAAAAGATATAGGGGCAAAGCGTGGAGAAGAGACATCTAGAGACTGTCCTACCTGGGGATTCATCATGCTTGATGACAGGAGCCTGTTATTGCTATTTCCTGAGAGTCTCTTACAGTGCCTGCAAATGCTGATGCTTGTTTGCTGCCAGCCATCTGATTGAGTGGTGGGACCCCAAATGGGGAGTTTAGGGGGTGGAATGGAGGAGCAGAAGGGGTTTGCAACCTCATAGGAAGAAAAACAATATCAGCCATTCAAACCCCCCAGGGTCTAAACCACCAACAAATGAATACACTTGGAGGGACACATGGCTCCAGCTACATATGTATCAGAGATGGCCTTATCTGGTATCACTGGGAGAAGATCCCCATGGTATTGGGTAGGCTCAATGACCCAGCATAAGGGAATGCTAGGGAACTGAGGCAGAGTGGGTGAGTGTGTGAAGGAGCACCCTCAGAGAGGCAATGTGAGTGGGGGAGATTGAGGAGAGTTTAGGTGGGTTGTCGTCAAGGGATAACTGAAAAAAAAAAAAAAAGGTATCATTTGAAATGTAAGCAAATGAAATGATTAAGAAAAGAAGAAAAAAAAAAAAAAAAAAAGAAAGAAACTATAAGCCAAATAAACACAATTTTCCCTTAAATAGCTTCTGGTATGCAGTGTTTTATCAGAGAAACCATAAAATTAAAGTAGAACAACTGTCATCAAGAAATGCAGAAATAGGTCCCTCACCGCCTAGCTCTTCAAGGGGTTCCTACATTTAGATCCCGGGCAGCAGCCGCGGGCCCTGTGCGGAGGGGTCCACCCGGGTTGTACACCATGCTTTGGGGGCTGCGCCCTCGCAGGCCCGGGACAGCGGTGTTCGCCGTGGCTGGGAGCTTATGGGGACCAGCCCGTTTCCCCAGCCGCCTGGGGTGTCTGGGGATGACTAGGAGGCTCGTGGTACACTCAGTGGCCGGAGCGGACAGTCCCCAGAGCAGCCTGCCGCAGACCAGCTTCCCGATGAAGCTGCTGGGCCACCAGCAGTCCGACACGGAGCTGGAGATCCAGCAGAAATGTGGCTTTTCAGAGCTTTATTCCTGGCAAAGAGAAAGAAAAGTAAAGACAGAATTTTGCCTTCATGATGGACCCCCTCATGCAAATGGTGACCCTCATGTTGGGCATGCCTTAAACAAGATTTTGAAAGACATTGCCAATTGATTCCATATGATGAGAGGTTCCAAGGTACACTTTGTGCCTGGCTGGGATTGCCATGGCTTGCCCATTGAAGCGAAAGTGCTAACAGAGCTTGGTGTCAGTGCCCAGACTCTTTCAGCCATGGAGATCAGGGAGAAAGCCAGGTCATTTGCTCAAGCAGCCATTGAAAAGCAGAAATCGGCGTTTGTCCGCTGGGGAGTGATGGCAGATTGGAATAACTGCTGTTACACATTTGACCCAAAGTACGAAGCCAAACAGCTGAGAGTATTTTACCGAATGTATGAAAAGGGCTTGGTTTATCGATCTTACAAACCAGTGTATTGGTCTCCATCATCAAGGACTGCGTTGGCTGAGGCAGAGCTCGAGTACAATCCAGAGCATGTCAATCGGTCGATATATGTAAGATTCCCTCTCTTGAAACCTCCTCCTAAGTTGGAATCTCTGACAGATGCCTCATCCCCCGTAAGTGTTTTAGTCTGGACCACCCAGCCTTGGACAATTCCTGCTAATCAGGCTGTTTGTTATATGCCAGAGGCAAAGTATGCTGTTGTGAAATGTTCTGTTTCTGGGAGCTTCTACATCCTGGCTGAAGATCGCCTGTTGCTTCTGCCTTGGAAACAACATTTGATGTTATTGCAACATTTTCAGGTGTGGATCTGGAAGGTGGCACTTTTAGTCATCCTTTAATTCCTGATAAAGTGTCTCCTCTTTTACCTGCCACTCACGTGACTATGGCTAAAGGAACAGCGTTGGTTTACACAGCCCTAGCTCACGGTATGGAAGATTACAGCGTAGCATCTCAGCACAGCCTTTCTATGGAGTGCTTAGTGGATGAAGGTGGGATGTTCACGGAAGCTGCAGGCCCTGAACTTCAGAACAAGGCTGTACTTAAAGAGGGAACAGATGTGGTTATAAAGATGCTTCAGGCTACCAAGAGTGTGCTGAAAGAAGAGGACACTGTGCACAGCTACCCCTGTGACTGAAGAACCAAGAAACCTGTGCTAATTCGGGCCAGGAAGCAGTGGTTTGTAAACATCACAGAGGTCAAAGCTGCAGCTAAGGAGTCACTAAAGACAGTGAAGTTCATTCCTGGAGCAGCACTGAACAGCATGACGGACATGCAGATGCTCTCTGTCCTCGGTGTGCAGAGGTCATTGGTGCAAAGTAGCATTCTGATGTCAACAGTTATGAACAAGATGCTCCCCACAGTACTGACTGGCTGAGGGAACAAACTGCTAGAAAGTTCCCTAGAAAGAACCCTCCAAAGAAATCCAAGGCTTAGGTAGGGAGTAGAGGAGTAGATAGTAACAGGTGGGGTAAGAATCAGAAGATTAAAAAGAGTATTTCTTGTAACTACAGAAAGAATAATGTGTATATATACATACATACACATGGAAATATATATATATATATATATATATATATATATATATATATGCAGAAATACATGTATACAGGGCAGACACTGAATATGGTTACATTCAATGTGGCAGCAGAATGTTTTATATTTTATTAAAACTTTTTTTGACTCAGTATTTAAGTTCTATGTCTGAAAATAAAGGCATTCTGGAAACCTCCAAAAAAAAAAAAAAAAAAAAAAAAAAAGAAATACAGAAATAAAATCTCAAGTTCTTTGGCAAAATCATCAAAATGAAAAAAAAAAAAAAAAAAAAAAAGAAGAAAAAGAAAAAAAAATGAAAAGAAAAATCATCAAAATGACATGAATGAATAAGGACTATTCTATAGTAATTGAATATTTATGGTGTCAATTCAGTAATGAAAAAAACAAAGGCTAGCAGATTGAATAAATATAGGAGGAAGTATATATTTGTTGTATTTTGGCATAAAAGACAAATGTTACAATGGAATAATAAAAATGGTGATTTGTGCAAATGGAGTTAAAAAGCAAGGTGTTTCTATTATAATCTGACAAAACAGACTTGAAACCAAACTGAGAAAGGATAAACCTCACTTTCTGCTGATTGAGGGTATCTTCATTGGGAATACTGTACAATTTCAAATAGAGGTCACCTATTTTTACCCAGAAAATACTACTAGATGTAAAATCACAGGCTATCATGAGGCTTCATAATAGTCTCAACCTCAGCCATAGACTGGTCATCCTGATAGAAAATTAATATAATTATATGATATCATAGAGAAAATGAATTTAACAGATATCTATAGAACATTATATCCAAACACTCTAGAATATGCATTGTTAACAATAGTCCATTGAACTTCCTCTAATCAGTATCATATATTAGGACAAAAGAAAGTCTTAAAAACATGGGAAAACAACACAATTCCTCATAGTTGACCTGACAAAAATGAAAAACTCTAGCATGCAAACAAATTCATGGTGCTTAAACAAGTCATAATTTAATAATGAATGAGCTCAAAAAGTGGAAGCCTCAGTCCTTCTTAGAAAAAAATAATAAATGCATAGCACCCTCTCAGAGTGGAGGTACACCTATTATTAATAACTCAAGAGCTAAAAATATAGCCTTGTGGCAATTTTTGGTAGTTAAAAATCATTAGGTTTAACCTTTACACACCAAAAAACTTTGACTACGTACATGTTATGTTTTGTTTTAGATACATTTTATTAACTTTGTAAATAGTAAGATTTCAATGCATATTATCAAACCTTTAAAAAATCAAGTACTGACCACTTGGAACAGCAGAGGTCTCAGAGACTCAGGCCTGGTGATACTGCGCTGTGAGTAACCAAGTCAAGGAGAGGGCTAGGCAGAGCATGCAGAAAACAGGCCCCTGAAGCTCACAATGTGGCAGGACCCAGATCTGGCATAGGGACTTGGTTTCTGCTCAGAAAGCCCATGGGCGCGGAACAAACACTCAGGCCCTTTGCTACCTGGAGCAGCAGAGGTTTGGGGACACAGGCCTGGTGATACTGCACTGTGAGTAACGAGGGCATGGAGAGGGCTAGGCAGAATACATGGAAAACATACCCCTTTGGCCCACAGTAGGGCCAGACCTCTGGCATAGGGACTTAGGATCTGCCCAGAAAGCCTGTGGACACAGAACAAACACTTGGGCCCTTTGCCACCTAGAACAATAGAGATCTAGGAAAACAGCCCTAGTGATACTGTGCTATGGGTAACCAAAGCACAGAGAGGGCTAGGCAGAGCAAGCAGAAAATGCACCCCTCTGATCCACAGTGGGGCCAGACTTCTGGGATTGAGACTCGGGATCACCCTGGAAAGCCTGAGCTCACAGACTAGACACACAGGTCTACAGTCAGGCACAGGCCCTTTTCAGTGGGAGCTGGGGTTTGCCGGGGAAAGGCAGTAATTGAAGTTCAACTCTACAGACACTCTTACACCTGGAATAGAGGGGGAGCCTGGCACATAGACCCAGGAAGAGCACACAGGGAGTTCTCCAAGAGAAGAAAGTACTGTGCTCTCTGGAAAAGGGTCCGTTTTGGCCTAGAGAAAGAGCCAGGTCCCTGCCAGTAGTACTTAGGACCTGTGGACACAGAGCTGAGCTACCAGAACAGCCTCACAAGAGCTCCCAAAGCAGAGCCCACAAAGACAGAGCTGAGTCACTGCTACCAGAACTCACTGCTTGCCCATTAAAAGCTGAACACTTAGAAGCAGTTTTCTTCCTGAGCCCATGGGCCCTCAAGTCTAAGGGAGAGATGAATACCAATCACTGACAACAAGATCACATATAATCACAGACAACAAAATGGCAAGAAGAAAATGAAAGAACTTAAGCAATGGAAACTAAGACAACCTGGAAACATCAGAACCCAGCTCTCCCAACACAGAAAGAAGTGGATTGCCAAACACACCAGAAAAAAAAAAAAAAAAAAAAAAAGACTCAGACCTAAAATCATACCTCAAGAAGATGATGGTGATCTCTGAGAAGAGCATGAATAACTCCCTTAAACAAGTAGGAGGACAACATAAACAAATAGAAGCTTTTAAAGAAGAAACATGAAAATCACTCAAAGAACTCAAAGACCTACAGGAAAACACAACCAAAGAGATAAAGGAATTGAAAATGAAAATAGCAACAATAAAGAAAACACAAGAAGACACAACCTTGGAAGTGGAAAAACCTAAAAAATAAATCAGGAGTCACAGGTGCAAGCATCTGCAACAGACTACAAGAGTTGGAAGAGAGAATTTCAGGGTCTAAAAACAACATTGAAAACACAGACAACATATTTAGAGAAGATGCAAAACCAGAAAGCTCATAAGCCAAAATGTCCAGGAGATCCAGAACACAATGAGAAGACTAAACCTAAGGATAATAAGAATAGAAGAGGGAAAAGAACATCAACTAAGAGGCACAGTAAATATCTTCAACAAAATCATAGAAGACAACTTTCCTACCCTTAAGAATGAGATGACCATGAGCATAAAACAAGCCTACAGAACTCCAAATTGAGTGGACTAGAAAAGAAATTTTTCCAGACACATAACAGTCAAAACGCCAAGTGTTCAAAACAAAGAAAGAATATTAAAAGCAGTAAGGGAAAGAGGTCATGTAACATATAAAGGCAGACCAATCTGAATTACACCCAAGTTCTGAACCAAGACTATAAAAGCTAGAAGGTCCTGGACAGACATCTTACAGACATTAAGAGAACACATATGTCAGCCCAGGCTACAATACCCAGCAAAACTCTCTATAACCATAAATGGAGAGACCAAGATAATCCAGAACAAAAGTAAATTTACACAATATCTGACCACAAATCCAGCTCTGCAAAGAATAATAGATGGAAAACCAAACACAAGGAGGGAAACCACATCTTGGACAAAGCAAAACAAAAAATAACTAAACAAGAAAACCAAAAGAAAAAAAAACACACAAATACAATTCTACTTCTAAAAGAAAAAAATAGTAGAAAACAGCAACCACTATTCCTTCATATCTGTTAACATAAATGGATTCAATTCCCCAATAAAGAGACATAGACTGTTAGACTGGATACATAAACAGAATCCAGCATTTTGGTGCATAAAGGGAACTCATCTCAGAGACAAAGACAGACAATATCTGAGAGTAAAAGGTTGGGAAAAAAACTTCCAAGCAAACAGCCCCAAGAAACAATCTGGAGTAGCCATTCTAATATTGAATAAAGTTGATTTTCTACCAAAAGTTATCAAAAAAGATAAAGAAGGACAGTTTTTACTCATTATAGGGAAAGTTGTTCAGGAGAAAATCTCAATCCTTAACATATATACTCCAAATACAAGTACACCCATATTCAGAAAAGAAATCCTTCTAAAGCTTAAAACATACATTGCACAACATACAATAATCGTTGGAGACTTCAACTCCCAACTCTAAACAATGGACAGATCATGGAAGCAGAAACCGAACAAGAATACAGTAAAACCAGCAGAGGTTATGAACCAATTGGAATTAATAAACATCTACAAAATATTTCACCCTAAAACAAAAGAATACACCTTATTCTGAGCACTTCATGGCACCTTATCCAAAACTGACCATATAATTGGTCACAAAACGAGCCTCAATAGATATAAGACTATTGAAATACTCCCATGCATCCTATCAGATCACCATGGTCTAAGGATGGTCTTTAATAACAACAAAAAGCCCATATACAGATGGAAACTGAACAATGCTCTACTAAACAATAGCATGGTCAAAGAAGAAATAAAGAAAGAAATTAAGGATTTTTTAGAATTTAATGAAAATGAAAACACGACGTACCCAAACCTATGGTATGCAATGAAAGCGGTACTAAGAGGAAAACTCATACCTCTGAGTGCCTCTAAAAAGAAACTGGAGAGAGCACAAACTAGCAACTTGACATCACAGTTTAAAACTCTAAAACAAAAGAAAGCAGGTACACCCATGAGGAGTGGACAGCAAGAAATAATCAAACTCAGAGCAGAAATTAACCAAATAGAAACAAAAAGAACCATTCAAAGAATCAACAAATACAAAAGCTGTTTCTTTGAGAAAATTAACAAGATTGATAAACCCTTAGCCAGACTAACTAGTGGGCACAAACAGAATCCAAATAAATAAAATCAGAAATATAAGTGAAGACATAACAACAGAAGCTGAGGAAATTCAAGATGTCATCAGATCCTACTACAAAAGCCTGTACTCAACAAAACTGGAAAATCTGGAGAAAATAGATGAATTCCTAGACAGATATGAGATACTAAAGTTAAACCAGGACCAGGTAAACCATCTAAATAATCCCATAACACCTAAAGAAATAGAAGCGGTCATCAAAAGCCTCCCAACCAAAAAAAAGCCCAGGTCCAGATGGGTTCAGTGCAGAATTCTATCAGACATTTACTGAGGAGCCAATACCAATACTCTACAAATTATTTCACAAAATAGAGTCAGATGGAACACTATCCAACTCATTTTTAGAGGCCACAATGACCCTCATTCCTAAAACACACAAAGACCCTACAAGGAAGGAGAACTTCAGACCAATCTCCCTTATGAATATTGTTGAATAAATACTCAACAAAATTCTTGCAAACTTAATTTAAGAACACATCAAAATGGTCATTAACCATGATCAAGTATGCTTCATTCCTCGAAAGAACCCAGATGTCCTTCAGTAGATGAATGGATACAAAAATTGTGGTTTATTTACACAATGGAGTACTACTCAGCTAGTAGAAACAATGACTTTATGAAATTCTTAGCAAAATAGATGCATCTAAAGAATATCATCCTGAGTGTGGCAACCCAGCCACAAAAGAGCAAATATAATATGCAGTCACTGATAAATGGATACTAGCTTCAGAAAGCTCTGAATACCAGAAACAACTCGCAGGCCTTATGAAGCTTAAGAATAAAAATGGCCAATTAGTCAAAGCCTCAGTCCTTCTTAGGAAAAAAAATAAGTGTATAGCATCCTCTCAGTTTGTTGTATACCTAGACCTGAAATCATTAATAATCTAAGATCTAGGAATATCACCTTGTGGCAATATTTGGTATTCAAAGATCATTATGTTTAATGTCTACACACCAAGAAAACTCTGACAGTTTTCATGTTCTGTTTTGTTGTACATGTGGTTTATGCTTATGGTAACTAGTGGGATTTCAATGCAAGCTATCAAACCTCTAAAAGAATTGCTAACATGCTTAAAAATATCTGTACATGATTCTCTCTTCTTTAAAAAAAGCTGTAAGAAAAAAAGAGTCAAGTACAGACAAAAATATATTCATATACAATTATGGTAAATGCTTTTAATAATCTGTACATGTATCTTACAACAAATAAAGTTGAAAGAAAAAAAGATGAAAAGATTCTCAGCAAGTAGTTGCCAATGGCTAGAATGCAAGAAAAAAATAATGAATGAGCCTTTAATAAATCACAAAATAGGACTTCAGGGCACAGAACAGAGCCCGGCCAATCAGTCACCCGGACCCGCAGCTCCTAAAGGTTGAAAAACTGGTGAGTAAAAGATCTAGGCAGCCAGGGAGCAGAGAGATCTCTGAGGAGTGTGCACGGAAAGCGCACCCCCCACCCTGCCCTGCCTGATCCAGGAACCAGGAACAGAACTTTGGAACTTCTGTTTCCACCCAGCAGCAACTTCAGGGCACAGAACAGAGCCCGGCCCATCTGCCACCCAGACTGGCAACTCCTAAAGGTTGAAAAACTGGTGAGTAGGAGATCTAGGCAGCCAGGGAGCAGAGAGATCTCTGCGGAGTGCACATGGAAAGCGCACCCCCCACACTGCCCTGCCTGATCCAGGGACCAGGAACACAACTTTAGAACTTCTGTTCCCAACAAGCGACTCTGAAGCGTAGAACAGGGCTGAGCCCATCTGCCACCTGGACCAGTGGAGATCCAGGGAAAGGGAAAGACGAGAACATGTCACTGATAACAAAATGGCAAGAGGAAAGCAAAAGAGTATATCCCAAGGAAACCAAGACAATCTGGCAATACCAGGACCCAGCTCTCCCATAACAGAAAACATTGGAATGCCAAACACTCCAGAAAAAGAAGATGCAGAACTGAAATCATACCTCAAGAAGCTGATAGAGATACTTAAAGAAGAATGGGAGGAAAAGAAAAAGATTCAGAAGCTTTTAAAGAAGAAACAAGAAAAACACTCGAAGAACTCAAAGAACTAGAGGAAAACAGAACCAAAGAGATGAAGGAATGGAAGAGGGAATTTAAAACGGAAATTGACACAATAAAGAAAACCCTAAAAGAGATAACCCTAGAGGTAGAACACCTGAAAAAAGAAATCAGGAGTCACAGAAGCAAGCATTTCCAATAGATTACAAGAGATGGAAGAAAGAATCTCGGGGGCAGAAGACAACATTGTAAACATAGACAAAACAGCCAGAGAAGATGCAAAAAACAAAAAGCTCCTAACCCAAAATGTCCAGGAAATCCAGGACACAATGAGAAGACCGAACCTAAGGATAATAGGAATAGAAGAGGGAGAAGAGTATCAACTAAGAGGCACAGTAAATATCTTCAACAAAATTGTAGAAGAAAACTTCCCTACCCTCAAGAATGAGATGACCACGAGCATAAAAGAAGTCTTCAGAACTCCAAATAGGTTGGACCAGAAAAGAAATACCTCCCGACACATAATAGTAAAAACATCAAGTGCCCAAAGCAAAGAAAGAATACTAAAAGCAGTAAGGGAAAAAGGTGAGGTAACATATAAAGGCAGGCAAATCAGAATCACACCCGATTTCTCAACAGAGACTATGAAAGCTAGAAGAGCCTGGACAGACATCATGCAGACCCTAAGAGAGCACAAGTGCCAGCCCAAGCTGCTATACCCAGCAAAACTATCAATCACCATAGATGGAGATATGAAGATATTTCAAGACAAATCAAAATTTACAAAATATCTGACCACAAACCCAGCACTACAACGAATTATAGGTGGAAAACCCAATACAATGAGAGAAAATACAGCCTAGTAAAAACAAGAAAACTCATAAACAAGAAAATCAAAAGAAGAAAAAGACACAGACACAACTCAACCCACAAAAGCAATAATAGCAGGAAACAGAAACAACTATTCCTTGATATCTATTAACGTAAATGGACTCAACTCCCCAATAAAGAGACATAGGCTATCAGACTGGATACATAAACAAAATCCAGCCTTTTGCTGCATACAGGAAACTTATCTCAGAGACAAAGACAGACACTATATCAGAGTAAAACGGTGGGAAAAAAACTTCCAAACAAACAGCCCCAAGAAGCAAGCTGGAGTGGCTATTCTAATATCGAATAAAGTAAATTTCCAACCAAAAGTTATCAAAAAAGATAAGGAAGGACACTTTTTATTCATTACTGGGGAAATCTGTCAGGAGGAACTCTCAATCCTTAACATATATGCTCAATATAAAAAAGCACCCACATTCATAAAAGAAACCCTACTAAAGCTCAAAAAATACATTTCACACCACACAATAATGGTGGGAGACTTTAATACCCCACTCTCACCAATGGACAGATCATGGAAATAGAAACTTAACAGGGACACTGTAAAACTAGCAGAACTTTGAACCAACTAAAATTAATAGATATCTATAGAATATATCATCCTAAAGTAAAAGAATACACCTTATTCTCACCAACCCATGGCACCTTCTCGAAAATTGACCACATAATCGCTCATAAAACAAGCCTCAATCGATATAAGAAGATTGAAATACTCCCATGCATCCTCTCAGATCACCATGGTCTACGGCTGGTCTTTAACAACAACAAAAACAACAAAAAGCCCACATACACATGGAAACTAAACAACGCTCTGTTAAACTATAGCAGGGTCAAAGAAGAAATAAAGAAAGAAATTAGGGATTTTCTAGAATTCAACGAAAATGAAAACACAACATACCGAAACCTATGGGATGCAATGAAAGCAGTACTGAGAGGAAAACTCATAGCTCTAAATGCTTCCAAAATGAAACTGGAGAGAGCTTACACCAGCAACCTGAGAGCACAGCTAAAAGCCCTAGAACAAAAGGAAGCAGATATACTCAAGAAGATTAGACGGCAAGAAATAATCAAAATTAGGGCAAAAATAGACCAAATAGAAACAAAAAGAACCACTGAAAAAATCAACAAAACCAAGAGTTGGTTCTTTGAGAAAATCAACAAGATTTATAAACCCCTAGCCAGACTAACTAGAGGGTCAAGAGAGAGTATACAAATTAACAAAATCAGAAAGGAAAGTGGAGACATAACAACTGAAACTGAGGAAATTCAAGAAATCATCAGATCCTACTACAAAAACTTATACTCCACAAAATTGGAAAATATGGAGAAAATGGACGAATTCCTAGACAGATACAAGATCCTAAAGTTAAACCAGGACCAAGTAAACCATCTAAATAACCCTGTATCACCTAAGGAAATAGAAGAAGTCATCAAAAGCCTCCCAACCAAATAAATCCCAGGCCCAGACGGGTTCAGTGCAGAATTTTATCAGACATTTAATGTGGATATAATACCAATACTCTCCAAACTATTCCAAAAGATAGAATCAGATGGAATACTACCTAACTCATTTTTTGAGGCTACAATAACCATCATTTCTAAACCACACAAAGACCCTACAAGGAAAGAGAACTTCAGAACAATCTCACTTATGAACATTGATGCAAAAATACTCAACAAAATCCTTGCAAACTGAATCAAAGAACACATCAAAACGCTCATTCATCATGACCAAGTAGGCTTCATCCCTGGGATGCAGAGATGGTTTAATATAAGGAAATCCATCAATGTAATCCACTATATAAACAAACTCAAAGAACAAAACCACGTGGTCATCTCACTAGACGCTGAGAAAGCATTCGACAAAATTCAACACCCCTTCATGTTAAAAGTCCTGGAAAGAACAGGAATCCAAGGTCCATACTTAAACATAATAGAAGCAATATACAGCAAACCAACAGCCAACATCAAACTTAATGGTGGGAAACTTGAAGCAATCCCACTAAAATCAGGGACTCGACAAGGCTGCCCACTCTCCCCCTACCTATTTAACATAGTACTGGAAGTCCTGTCTGGAGAAATTAGACAGCAAAAGGAGATCAAGGGGATACAAATCGGAAAGGAAGAGTTAAAAACATCACTCTTTGCCGATGACATGATAGTGTACTTGAGTGACCCCAAAAATTCCACCAGAGAACTCCTACAGCTGATAAACATGTGCAACAAAGTGGCTGGATACAAAATTAACTGAAACAAATCAGTAGCCTTCCTATACTCAATGGACAAACATGTGGAGAAAGAAATTAGGGAAAAGGTACCCTTCACAAGAGTCACAAAACCTATGAAATACCTTGGTGTGACTCTAACTAAGTAAGTGAAGCACCTGTATGACAAGAACTTCATACCTCTAAAGAAGAAAATTGAGGAAGATCTCAGAAAATGGAAAGATCTCCCATGTTCATGGATTGGAAAGATCAACATTTTAAAAATGGCCATCCTACCAAAAGCAATCTATAGATTCAATCCAATCCCCATCAAAATTCCAACCCAGTTCTTCATGGAATTGGAAAGATCAATGTGCAATTTCATATGGAATAACAAAAGACCTAGAATAGCGAAATCCATCCTCAACAACAAAAAAACATCTGCGGGAATCACTATCCCTGACCTCAAGCTATATTACAAGGCAATTGTGCTGAAAACTGCATGGTACTGGTAGAGAAATAGGCATGTGGATCAATGGAATAGAATAGAAGATCCAGGAATGAGCCCTCATGTATATGGTCACCTGATTTTTGACAAAGGAGCCGTAAACATTCAATGGAAAAAGGACAGCCTATTCAACAAATGGTGCTGGTCCAACTGGCACTCAGCATGCAAAAGAATGAAAATAGACCCTTTCTTATCTCCTTGTACAAAGCTCAAGTGTAAGTGGATCAAAGATCTCCACATCAAACCAGATACACTGAAAGCATTAGATGAGAAATTAGGGAAAACCTTAGAACACATAGGCACAGGAGAAAATTTTCTGAATAAAACACCAATGGCTCAAACTCTAAGGTCAAAGATTAACAAATGGGACTTAATGAGATTGAAAAGTTTCTGTAAGGCTAAGGACATTGTCAAGAAAACAAAACGGCAGCCAACAGAATGGGAAAAGATCTTTACCAACTCCACATCAGATAGAGGCCTAAATCCAAGGTATACAAAGAACTCAAAAAGCTAGACACCAGAGAATCAATTAACCCTATTACAAATGGGGTACAGAGCTAAACAAAACGTTCTCAGTTGAGGAATATCGAATGGCTGAGAAATATCTGAGGAAGTGCTCGACATCCTTAGCCATCAGGGAAATGCAAATCAAAACAACCCTGAGATTCCACCTCAGACCAGTCAGGTTGGCCAAAATCCAAAACTCAGATGACAACAGATGCTGTTGAGGTTTCAGAGAGACAGGAACACTTCTCCACTGTTGGTGGTGTTGTAAACTAACACAACCATTCTGGAAATCAGTCTTGCGATACCTCAGAATATGGACATAATACTATCTGAAGATCCAGCTATTCCACTTCTGGGCATATACCCCAGAGACACCTTAATATACATTAAAGATATATGCACCACAATGTTCATAGCGGCTCTATTTATAATAGCCAGAAGCTGGAAAGAACCCAGATGTTTTTCAGAAGATGAATGGATACAAAAATTGTGGTACATATACACAATGGAATACTACTCAGCCACCAGAAACAATGACTCAACCAAATTCTTAAGAAAATTGCTGCATGTAGAGAATATCCTGAGTGAGATAACCCAGTCACAAAAGAACAGACAGAATATGCACTCACTAATAGTGAGATGCTAACCCCAGAGGCTCGCAGTGCCCCACAAACAACTCACAGACTGTATGAAGTCCAAGAAATAAACAAAACAAAACAAAACAAAATAGTCATGCTCAATCCTTACCCACCAAGAACACATTGACAAATTCTGGGTTGTACCCTGTAGTACATGTACTCTTCTCATTGTACAAAAAAATTCTTTACACACCAAGAAAACTTTGACTATTTCCAGGTTGCATCTTGTTTTAAACGTACTTTATGCTCATTGTTACTGGTGGGATCTTTCTCACACTATCAAACCTTTAAAAAAAAAAGTACTGACAAAAATGTATTTTATAATTTTATGCAAAAAATGCCTAAAATTTGTAAATTTATCTGTTTTGTAAATTAATGTTGTTAAAAAAAGATATCACATAGCTCAAAAAAATCACAAAATAGTACACCTAAAAACAAAATTAAAATACAACATCTTGTAACCTGTGTAATGCAATACAAACAGTCCTAACACTAATGCTTTAAGTTCAAAGTACCTACATTATTAAATCAACAATATTTTTTTAATTTTTTCTTCTTACAACATTTAAAAAATAGAGAGATATATGTACAGATTATTAAAAGCATTTTAGTGTATATATATAGGAATATATTTTTGTCAGCACTTGAGTTTTTTAAATATTTGATAGTATATTTTGAAATTTTACTATTTACAAAGATTACAAAGATATTTCTAGTACATTAGTTAATGATTCTCCTTACTCTTTGGACACAGTAATGTTCAAACACCAAAATCAATACTTGGAAATAAAATCACTGATATTGATTATGTAAATATAAACAGCTGATGCAAAAAATGTATCAAATAATTAAAATAGAATTTGGTTCCTTCAAAAAATATATATGTATATATATTGACAAAGTTTTAGAAAAATAACAAAAACAAGTCCATTGTAAAATCAATATTGTAAAACATGAAATGTGAGACATTATTACAACAGGGGATGTAGCAGAGGTTGGCAGTACGTGGCATCAATGGGAGGAGAAGAACTTGGTCCTGTGAAGGGTTGATTTCCCACTGTAGGGAAATGACAGGGTGTTGAGGTAGGAGTGAATGGGTGGGAAGGGGAGGACTTCCATAGAAATAGAGGGGGGGATAAGGTTGAGGGAAGAAAAGGGATAGTTTTAAATGGAGATACATAAAATATTCAATAAGAATTATATTTTTTACAAAAAGCATTCATGGTTCTATTTGTGGAATTAGGATTTAATTGCATATAGCCACACAGTAATGCACAGTGCCCATTTCCATTAAACTCACATGAAGCAAACACAAATGCAGTATAAGCTATAACAAAAAGACAAATGACAAAAAGTGCAAAGGGGGAAAGATAAGGGATACAAATAAGAAAGATGGAAGTCAAAGTACCTTTATTTTCCACAGTTATACTAATAAGAGATCTAAAAGTGTTTCCTCAAAGACTTAGATTAAAGAAAGATTTTATCAAAGGAACAAGATACAAAATTAATGTACAAACATCAATAATTTATGTATCTAATAGTGACAAAAATAAGAAATCATAAACATAAATCTGTTCCCAATTACCACAAAATCATATGTTGGAATCAACCTAATGATGTGTGTGTGTGTGTGTGTGTGTGTGTGTGTGTGTGTGTGTGTGAAAGAGAGAGAGAGAGAGAGAGAGAGAGAGAGAGAGAGAGAGAGAGAGATTGAGATAGAGAGAGCGATTGAGAGAGAGACTGAGAGAGAGAGAAAGAGAGAAAGAGAGAGGGAGAGAGAGAAAGAGCGAGAGAGATGTCCTCTTTAAGTTCCAGGCATTTCAATACTTCGTTTTTAGATTTTAAATGGTTCAGGACAATTAGCATGTGCAAACATGCTCATGAAAATATATTACTGTGGGTAGCACTTAGAGTTTCAGAAGATTGTCACTATATTGAAGGTTCTCTCTTTGTTTCCTGTTTGTACAAACAGGTGTGAGCCACTGGTGCTAATTCAATGCAATGCCTGCTTCCCTTGTGCCACACTTTCTGCCATAATGATGCTGGACTCTTAAACCTAAATGAATTATTCTTCTTTATAAGTTTTCTTGTTCATGGTGTTTTATCGCAGCAATAGAATAGAGTAATGCATACACTAAGGATGCAAACTCTTCTATAATAAAAAGAACTTAATGAAGAAAACAACTAGGGCAGATATTAGAAGGTAAAACTTCCATGATTCACAGACCAGGAGAATTAATTTTATGAAAATTGCCATGCTGCCAAAAGAAATATACATTTTAAACCAAGTGAAAAACAAAAGTTTAGTGACATTATTCACGTAAATAACAGTTTTAAAATTCTTATAGAATGTTTAGATACTCGCACCAAAATGGAATTTTATACAACAAACTCTAAGGCAGAAAAGTGAGGGAGGCATGTTGCATCTGAAAAATAAATATAAGAGAGAAGTAAAAAACTGATATGTCAATAGGACAGAACAAATGGAGTCATGACCACAAGGCAACTGAAATTTCTCCCAATGGGCTTGCATAAGTCAATTCCATCAATGGTGATCCATGGCTTTGAGATGATTCTCATGGGATACTATTATGCCCTGCCATAGTCCTGAATTCTGAAGTATTCTAGGGATAAAAAGTCACTGTCATCAGTTGTGTTCCTACTGAAGTGCCTATTAGGGTTCAATGGGTAGATAAAAACCCATAGTTCCACCAACGTTTCTTAGCATGATAAAATTAAATGAATGAAAATTGCATGGAATAATATGGAGACAAATGAAAACCATAGAAGATACTAAAAGGCTAGTTGTGAGCTAAAGGTAGATAAAAATACAAGAAATTAAAGGATTGAACCCCCAGAATCAAATGAACAGAGCATAGAAATAGATCTGTGTAGTTCTAGAACTCAGGAAGTAGATGAAGGAGGTAATGGCCTTTAAAGCCATCTCTAGTTATACAAATACTTCAAGGCCAGCCTATGGTTCAACTTGTCCTAAGGAAGATGTCTCTGAACCTCATCCAACTCTAATATTTTGCAGGACATTCAATATTTCTTTTGGATACCATTCAAAAGAAGTTCCTAGTGAATCTGAAGTCTTCATAAGGTTTCTCTTACCCCAGAAAAAAATAACAAGATACAAAAACACTCCTGGGATTTCTAAAGCTATAGATAACTTTAAAACAAAAAACATGTAAATAAAGGTCAATAAAATCATTCTTCACCTTTTTAATGGGCACAATTAAATTACAATCAAATATTCAGGATGTTTTAAAAAACATGCATTAGTTTTATTTTGTCAAAACATATACATAAGTGCAAGAAATGCATAGTCACAATTCCCTTTTATAGTTTTAGTTGATTACAGAAATGAACTAGAAAAGTGACTAAGTTGCTGAACACTGTAAAAAAATGACTGACAACATTTGTAAAGAACAGAATCTTATAGTGTGACAGAATCATCGCTGTAAAAGAAAATATAAAATGATTGATACATACTGTGCTAATCTATGTGCAAAATGACAAGCTGTTTGGTTCCTTTAACTGTAATTGCCAAAGCTGTGTAATAGTGAATACCAGCACCTATAGGCAACTATGAACTACTGAGAATGGAAGAAACAGAATTTCCTTGGGGAATGCATAACAACTGATTATGCAGATCACCAGTCCTGAAACATGCATACATGTAATACCATAGGAACTGAGTAAATTGTACTCATGTATTTACAGACACACACACACACACACACACACACACACACACAGCAATAATTAATGAATAAAGAAAGAATACATTTGAAAGACAGAAAGGAGGAGTATGTGGCTGAAGGGAGAAAGAGGAAATAGATTCATGGCATTTTAATTTCTATAAATAGAAATAAATGTAACATAAATGACCACTTTTAATAAAAGGACACTTATATTTTGTGATAATGCTCTTTGTAACATTATTTTGGAAGTCATCTCTTTAGACCTCAATCTTTCCAACCTAGATCTTATCAAATTCTAGTAATATCCATGGATGTAGTTGAATGCTCACAACTTTATTGTGATGTTTCAAGTAAGATCATTTTTCCAAAATTTTATGTAGTATGAAAACAAACTACTTTAATATTCCACAGTGGAGGGGCAGTATAAAAATCTTACTAACAAAGAGATCTGATAGGTCAGAACCTAAATATTTCTGGTAGATTCTGGTGGTCCTTTACCAGAGGCACTGACGATTACTGTTGGTGCTACTCTTAAAATACAGCTCGATACAGAATGACACAGTGTATAGGAATGAGACATGACAGTTGAATAATCCCCAAGGTTACAACATTAATGACTGGTCAGGCTGCTTCTTCTATGAGCCAGTGTGCCTTAGAAGAGTCACCCACATGGCATGGAGTATAGGTAAAATCTTTATTGGCTAATAAATCTTATGACATTAATACAAGAATATCCCCTGTACAGTAGAGTTTAAACTCTGCTTGACGTATATATGTAGTTTCTGAAGGTTCTAGTGTGATATTTCATTTTATATCATAAACCTGTTCTTGATCACTGTGTGGTGCTACATATGCGAGAACTTTAACATACTCTAAGCAGGAGACAAATCAGCAACACCAAGTACATGAGAATCTCAGCCTCTCTTCTCTAACCTATACAATTAGACTGGGTGCTAGCAAGAGCTACGGGGCCATCAAGTTAGAATAAGTCCAAAGAGCATTTGAGCAAATATTCCTTAACCACTGGGCACTGAACTCAGTCTTGGAATTGAAGAGAGATGTGTGAAAAAATAGACGGAAAGATAGTAGCTCATGAGTAGTGGTCCTTCCTTATTAATTAATGTGTAATATTTTATATTAGTCTCTACCCAGGGTGAGCATTCCCAGATGGGTACAGATTGGATTCACTTAGGATCTCCCTTGTTCAAAAACATTATTAATGTCCTACCGTGTGTTGTGAAACTATCTACTGAAGGGAAAAATAGATTTTGTAACCTACAGTCAAAGTACTATTAAGCAATTGTGAACTCTTTGTAAGGTTCACAATTGCTTAATACACAATTGCTATAACATTTTTGAAACTGAGTCCATGACCCAGAACAGAAGCTCAATTGCAAATACTGTGATGTCAGCGTCCAGGGTTGGCACAGTGTCAGAGTTCTCAACTGGAAGCCGGGACATGTGGAAGGCACATAATAAATAGACACAGACTAATTTTTGGGTACAAATTGAAAAGCAAATTTTCAAGGCTTAAAGTTGCTCCTCTCTCTGTCTGTCTCTGTCTCTGTCTCTGTCTCTGTCTCTGTCTCTCTCTCTCTCTCTCATTTGCTTGATGGCAGCTTAAGTCTGCACATGCTTGTCATCCTCCTGTGTTCTTGGCTTTCTTCTTGTGGACTCTGTGGACTTACATATCTCTGTGTGTTCCCCTTTCTCGGACATACACACTTTTCAAACACATCTCCCACACAACACATGCACTCTTCTTTTTACTTACACAAACATTCTCCATACACACCTCATACTCTCTCTTCCCTTACTCTTCACATATTCTTTCTCTTTGTGTGTCTGTGTCTGTGTGTCTGTCTGTCTCCACACATACACATAAACACACTTCTGTCACACAGTATCTCTCACACTACTCTCACTGCACACTCATACCTCATGCACAGCTCACTCTCTCCACTTACTCTCTACGTATTCTTCACATGCTCCCTGCCAAATTGTCACATGCACAATAACATTTCTCTTGCCCCAATCTTTTATTGATATTTCAAAGCACACAGAATAAAATGCATTGTATAGTCATTGCCAAACCAAACCAAAAAGAATAACCACATATCATAAATAATCAATAATTATAATTGTTCCTGCAAAGCTCTCATGCTACCCCTATTCCCAGGCCTTTGGCTAAAATAGTAATAATTACAAAATTGTCATTATTTTATTTTATCTTTTGCATTTTACTGATTCTACTTCACAGCTCAGAGCTCCAAGATCAGCTACTTGCATTTTCTTGTGAAGCTCTAATGACAAGTAACGTGGGCAAAATTGCCCAGGCAGTGGATAGAAGGAATAAAGTTAACCCTTAACTCGGTAGTTCTGCTAGAATTCTGCTTCTGCACATGGCACACAATGACTCCCCAAAGAGTCCCAGTGTTTTGACTTAGTTTTACTACTATATAATTTTATGCATTCTATACTTGCTTATCCAGATACCACTCTTAAATATCATGCAAAATTTATAACACCAATAGTTTTTTTCCCTTTATTGGTGTCCTAAAGTTGGCGATATTTCATTTTCAAAAAAAATTCTGGAATTTTTCTTTGCAACTCGAGCATTAATCTGGAACTATCATTGTGCAGTTGTTGCATTGTTTCCAATGAGAATGCACAGCACGCACCTGGGCCACTAGAACTGTGCTGTGTTGTGCCCCTATTCCTCAATATTATTGGCTTAAGAATCACATCAAGAAACATCTAGTTTCACAGAACTGACCAAAGTAGAAGAAGAATGAAATAAGAAAGTTAGATATAATATAGTAATTATGCACACCAAGGCCAACTGACAAGTAGTCACACACAAATAAAATCTATACAGCTGTTGTCCATGGCTGAGGTTAGGAGAAATGAGAACTACTGTTTTTTAAAAAGAGGTGCCACAGCCTACTGAAATATTTCCATCCTGGCCTACCATAGGCACTTTCTTATTTCAGATGACAGGTCACCTAGAAGGGTATGTTTTCAGCTGCTAAGATTACAGACTTCCTTGTTTTTTTGTTTTTGTTTTTGTTTTTGTTTTTGTTTTTTTGTTTTTTAAAGGAGCTGCAGAAGGCTTCTGAGATGTCTCCATTTTGGCTGGCTTTGAGCATTCCTCATCACGGTATGTTGTTCCCTGTAGTATGACAAAAATATGAGAATTAATTTAAATAATTTTCAATATAGCTTAACTTTCAGAAAGGTTTCAAAAGTGCAGTAAATTAGAGAGAAGGGCAGAGATTAGATCAAAATAGTTGACATGTTCAATACTTTTGTTGGTAATAATAATATTGTTGTTGTTACTATTACTATTAACATTTTACTTGTTTATACTCCAGCCACTGTCCTCCATCCTTGTCCACAGTGCCATAGTTCCTCATTTGATTACTCCTCTATGCTGTCACCAAGAGGACACTACTCCAACACCAGGCCTTTTACCTTTCTGGAGCTACAAGTCTCTTGGGATTAGGTACATATTTTATCACTGAAGCCAGACAAGGGACTCCTCTGATACATAAGTGCCATGGGACTCAGAGCACCACTCGTATGTTGCCTGTTTGGTGACTCAGTCTCTGGGAGCTTCCAGGGATCTTGGATAGTTGAGACTGTTGGTCTTCATATTGGGTTACAGTCATCTTTGGCTTCTTTCTTCCACCTTCTAATTAATCCATAGGGTTACCTGACTTCAGTCTAATGGTTGAGTGTAAATATCTACATCTTTCTTAGGGTTGAGACACTTAGTGGAAAACAACGCTAGTCTTCTGTACTCTCTTGGCAGAACTTGGTAATAGACTTCACTGTGTCTGTTTGAATGAAAGAACTGTCAGTAGTTGAGGCATAGGCAGTTTCTTTGACTACTGGGTAATTTATCACAAATGAAGCAATTCCATATGGAGGTTACTGATGACCATCACCACTGTCTTTGCAGTGGAATGAAAGGACTGTCAGAATCAGACCTGTCTCATAGTCAAAAGTTATTTTTAGTAATTGAAGAATTTGGCACTGGGGAAAATTTCGAGAAGAGAGCACCAATGACTCATGCTCTAAGGTCAAATATCGACAAATGTGACTTAATGAGATTACAAAGTATCTGTAAGGCTAATGACACTGCCAAGAAAACAAAACGGCAGCCACCATATTGGGAAAAGAACTTTACCAACCCCACATCTGATAGAGGCCTAATATCCAAGGTATACAAAGAACTCAAGAAGTTAGACACCAGAGAATCAAACAACCTTTTAAAAATGGGATACAGAGCAAAAAAAAAAAAAGTTCTCAATTGAGGAATACTGAATGGCTGAGAAGCATCTAAGGAAGTGCTTAACATCATTAGACATCAAGAAAATGCAAATCAAAACAACCCTGAGATTCCACCTCACATGAAGTAGAATGACTAAGATCAAAAATTCAAATGACAGCAGATGCTGAAAAGGATGTGGAGAAAGAGGAACACTCCTCCATTGTTGATCGGGTTGTAAACTGGTACAATCACTCTGGAAATCAGTTTGTCAGTTACTCAGAAAATTGGCATAGTACTACCTGAAGACCCAGATATTCCACTTTTGGGCACATGCCCCAGAGAAGCTCCAACATACAACAAAGTCATATGCACCACAATGTTCATAGCAGCCCTGTTTATAATATCCAGAAGCTGGAAAGAACCCAGATGCCCTCCAGTAGATGAATGGATACAAAAATTGTGGTATATTTACACAATGGAATATTACTCAGGTATCAGAAACAATAAATTTATGAAATTCTTAAGAAAATGGATGCATCTACAGAATATCATCCTGAGTGAGGTAACCTAGTCACAAAAGAACAGACATAATATGCCTTCACTAATAATTGGATACTAATCTCAGAAAGCTCTGAACAGCCCAGAAACATATCACACACCATATGAATTTCAAGAAAAAAATGGAAATGAAAACCCATTTTGTTTAATCTTTACACACCAAGAGAACTTTGACTATTTCTAGGTTACATCTTGTTTTACAGGTCCTTTAAGTTCATTGTAAATAATAAGATTTTAATGTACACCATCAAACTTAAAAAAAAAATCAATTACTGATAAAAATGCATAAAATCTGTATATTTATCTTTGCATTTTATTATAAAGTTGTAAAAAAAGAAAATTAATTTCAAAATCCACAAAAAATAATGGAAGAATTTTAAATTCCACAATCCATGTCTCTCTGAGATTTTTTGAATATGAACTATTTATATTATATCTAAATTGCTAGACATTATTTATTCTTAGCTAATTACTTTCTGAATAATCTTAAAAATATTCTATCATAATTACCTTAAGTAGTTTCTAGTATGAAAATCAGTTCAATTTATTTCATATTTCTTTTTTTACTTTTACTATCTCATATGTATTTTTCCCTTTTTATTGGATATTTTATTTAAATTTTAAATGTTATCTCCTTCCCCAGTTTCCCCTCCAGAATCTCCCTGTAGCCTCCCCTCTCTCCCTTCCTCCATGAAAGTGTTCCCCCACCCCACCCACTCCTTTCTATGTTTCCTTCCAGCATTTCCCTACAGAGTGGCATTGAGACTTCAAAGGACAAAAGCCCTCTCCTTGGTTTGATACCCAAAGAGGCCATCCTCTGCTACATATGCAGCTGGAGAAATGGGTCCCTCCATATGTGCTCTTTATATGGTGGTTTAGTGCCTGGGGTCTTTGGGGAGGTCCAGTTTGTGATATTGTTGTTCTTTCTATGGGATTGAATATGCTTTCAGCTCCTTCAGGCTTTTTTTTCTAAATCCTCCATCGGGGAATTGATTTTCAGTCCAGTGTTTGGCTGTGAATATTAGCCTTTGAATTTGTCAGGATCTGTTCAGAGCCTCACAGGAGACAGCTATATCAGGCTACCCTTAGCATGCATTTATTGGCATCTGTAATATTGTCTAGGTTTGGTGACTATATATGGAATAGATCCCCAGGAGGAACAGTCTCTGGATGGCCTTTCCTTAATTCTCTGCTCCACACTTTGTCTTTGTATTTTCTCCTGTGAGTACTTTGTTCCCTGTGATGGTTTGCATATGCTTGGCTCAGGGAGTGGCAAGATTGGAAGGTGTGGCCTTGTTGGAGGAAGTGTGTCACTCTTGGGCTGGAGTTGCAGACACTCCTAGCTTACTGAGGATGCCCAGTCTGTTCCTGGCATCCTTTGGTTGAATATGTAGAACTCTCAGCTCCTCCTGCACCATGCCTGCTTAGATACTGCCTTGCTTTGGTCTTGATGATAATGGACTGCACCTCTGAACCTGTAAGCCAGCCTTAATTAAATGTTATTTATAAGACTTGCCTTGGTTGTGGTGTCTGTTCACAGCAAAAAAACCCTAAGGCATCCCCTTCCCACCTTCTAAGAAGGACTGAAGCACCTACACTTTGATGTTCCTTTTTCTTGAGCTTCATGTGGTCTGTGAACTGTATTTCGAGTATTCCGAGCTTTTGGGCAAATATCTACTTATCAGTGACTGCATACCATGTATTTTCTTTTGTTATTGGGTCACCTCATTCGGAATAATATTTTCTACATCCATTCATTTGTCTGCAAATTTCATGAAGCCATTGTCAAAATCAGTGTTATTTACCACTTATCCCAGTGCTATATTTCACATGTGAACCTGTAATACTGTGTGTGCCAACTTTTTTTACAATGTGAAGGATAAAAGTGTTCCGTTTTCAGAAACACAATATAATCTCAATTTCTCCTTTCATCTTTCAACAGCAGAATTCCTATTGCCTCTGCTTTCCCTTGTTGACTATAGACTGCTGATGATCTCTAATACTGCAGAAAAAAAATATAAGCTGTTTTACATACTTTAGATCTAATTGTATTGACTAATTTTGGATATAGTTGTGAGGAAATAGAAATGAATCTTAATTTCATCTTTATTTTATTTCTTGATTTTTTTCTGAACAACTTTATTTTAAAAAACAAAGATAAATGTACAAATTTTAAGGATTTTTGCATAAAAGTATACGAATACATTTTTGTCAATGTTTGGCTTTTTTTTTTCAAGGTTTGATAGTGTGCATTAAGGTCTAACTAGTTACAATGAGCATAAAGTACAATGAGCATAAAGTACATGTAAAACAGGATGTAACCCGGAATTAGTCAACATTTTCTTGGTGTGTAAGGATTGAGCATAATGATTTTTTTCTTTTCTTTCTTCTCTTTCTTTTTTTTTTTCTTGAGCTTCACACAGTCTGTGAGTTGTTTCTGGAGTGTTCAGTGCTTTCTGGGGTTAGTATCCCATTATCAGTGACTGCATATTATGTCTGTTCTTTTGTGACTGGGTTATCTCACTCAGGATGATATTCTCTAGATGCATCCATTTTCTTAAGAATTTCATTAAGTCATTGTTTCTGATAGCTGAGTAGTATTCCATTGTGTATATGTACCACAATTTTTGTATCCATTCACCTTCTGAAGGACATCTGGGTTCTTTCCAGCTTCTGGCTATTATAAATAGAGCTGCTATGAACATTGCAGTGCATATATCTTTGTTGTATAATAAAGTGTCTCTGGGGTATATGCCCAGAAGTAAAATAGCTGGGTCTTCAAGTAGTACTATGTTCAATTTTCTGAGGTATCGCCAGACTGATTTCCAGAGTGGTTGTAGCAGTTTGCAACCCCAACAACAGTGGAGAAGTGTTCCTCTTTCTCCGAAACCTTGCCATCATCTGTTGTCATCTGAGTTTTGGATCTTGGCCAATCTGACTGGTGTGAGGTGAAGTCTCAGGGTTGTTTTGATTTGTATTTTCCTGATGGCTAAGGATGTCTAGCACTTCCTCAGATATTTCTCAGCCATTCGATATTCCTCAGCTGAGAATGTTTTGTTTAGCTCTGTTCCCCATTTTTTAATAGGGTTATTTGATTCTCTGGTGTCTAGCTTTTTGAGTTCTTTGTATACCTTGGATATTAGGCCTCTATCTGATGTGGAGTTGGTAAAGATCCTTTCCCATTCTGTTGGCTGCCATTTTGTTTTCTTGACAATGTCCTTAGCCTTACAGAAACTTTGCAATCTCATTAAGTCCCATTTGTTAATCTTTGACCTTAGAGCTTGAGCCAGTGTTGTTTGTTCAGAAAATTTTCTCCTGTGCCAATTTGTTCTAAGGTTTTCCCTACTTTCTCATCTAATAGTTTCAGTGTATCTGGTTTAATGTGGAGATCTTTGATCCACTTGCACTTGAGCTTTGTACAAGGAGATAAGAAAGGGTCTATTTTCATTCTTTTGCATGCTGAGTGCCAGTTGGACCAGCACCATTTGCTGAATAGGCTGTCCTTTTTCCATTGAATGTTTACAGCTCCTTTGTCAATAATCAGGTGACCATATACATGAGGGCTCATTTCTGGATCTTCTATTCTATTCCATTGATCCACATGCCTATTTCGGTACTAGTACCATGCAGTTGTCAGCACAATTGCCTTGTAATATAGCTTGAGGTCAGGGATAGTGATTCCCGAAGATGTTTTCTTGTTGTTGAGGATGGATTTCACTATTCTAGGTCTTTTGCTGTTCCATATGAATTTGCACATTGATCTTTCCAATTCAATGAAGAATCTATAGATTGCTTTTGGTAGGATGGCCATTTTTAAAATGTTGATCTTTCCAATCCATGAGCATGGGAGATCTTTCCATTTTCTAAGATCCTCCTCAATTTCCTTCTTTAGAGGTTTGAAGTTCTTGTCATACAGGTCCTTCACTTGCTTAGTTAGAGTCACAACTAGGTATTTCATAGTTTTTGTGACTATTGTGAAGGGTACCGTTTCACTAATTTCATTCTCCATGTTTCTCCTTTGAGTACAGGAAGGCTACTGATTTGTTTGAGTTAATTTTGTATCCAGCCACTTTGCTGAACTTGTTTATCAGCTGTAGGTGTTCTCTGGTGGAATTTGTGGGGTCACTTAAGTACACTGTCATGTCATCGGCAAAGAGTGATGTTTTTATCTCTTCCTTTCCGATTTGTATCCCCTTGATCTCCTTTTGCTGTCTAATTGCTTTAGCCAGGACTTCCAGTACTATGTTGAATAGGTAGGGGGAGATTGGGCAGCCTTGTTGAGTCCACGATTTTTGTGGGATTGCTTCAAGTTGCCCAATGTTAAGTTTGATGTTGGCTGTTGGTTTGCTGTATATTGATTTAATTATGTTTAGGTATGGACCTTGGATTCCTGTTCTTTCCAAGACTTTTAACATGAAAAGGTGCTGAATTTTGTCAAATGCTTTCTCAGCATCTAGTGAGATCACCATGTGGATTTGTTCTTTGAGTTTTTTTATATGGTGGATTACATTGAAGGATTTCCGTATATTAAACCAATCCTGCATCCCAAGGATGAAGCCTACTTGATTATGGTGAATGATCGTTTTGATATGTTCTTGGATTCAGTTTGCAAGGATTTTGTTGAGTGTTTTTTCATCAATGTTCATAAGTGAGATTGGTCTGAAGTTCTCTTTCCTTGTAGGGTCTTTGTGTGGTTTAGAAACGAGGGTTATTTTAGCTTCAAAAAATGAGTTACATAGTATTTCATTCTACTGTCTCTAATGGAATAGTTTGGAAAGTATTGGTAGAATGTTGTCAATAAATGTCTGATAAAATTCTGCATTGAACCCATGTGGACCTTGGCCTTCTTTTTGTTTGAAAGTCCATTTTTGACTGATTCTATTACTTTAGATGTTATTGGATTATTTTATGGTTTACCTGGTGATGGTTTAACTATAGTATCTTGCATCCGTCTAGGAATTCATCCATTTCCTCCAGATTTTCCAGCTTTGTTGTTTATAGGCTTTTGTAGTAAGATCTGATGGTTTCTTGAATTTCCTCAGTTTCAGTCGTTATTTCTACACTTTGCTTTCTCACTTTGTCAGTTTGGATACTCTCTCTTTGCCCTTTAGTTAGTCTGGCTAGGGGTTTATCAATCTTGTTAATGTCCTCCAAGAACCAGCTCTTGGTTGTTTTGATTCTTTGGATGGTTCTTTTTGTTTCTGTTTGGTCTATTTCTGCACTTAGTTTGATTATTTCTTGCCTCTACTACTCTTGGGTGTATCTGCTTTATTTTATTCTAGAGCTTTCTATTGTGCTGTCAGGTTGCTAGTGTATGCTCTCTCCAGTTTCTTTTTAGAACCACTCAGATCTATGTGATTTCCTTTCAGTACTGCTTTCATTGCATCCCATAGGTTACAGCATGTCGTGTTTTGATTTTCATTGAATTGTAGAAAATCCTTAATTTTTTTCTTTATTTCTTCTTTGACCCTGCTATCATTTAATAGAGCATTGTTTAGTTTCCGTGTGTATATGGGCTTTTTATTGTCTTTGTTGTTATTAGAGACCAGCCTTAGACCATGGTGATCTGAGAGGATGCATGGGAATATTTCAATCCTCTTATATTGATTGAGGCTCATTCTCTTTCCAATTATGTGGTCAATTTTTAAGAAGGTGCCATGAGGTGCTGAGAAGAATGTGTATTCTTTTGTGTTAGGATGATATGTTCTGTAGATATCTGTTAATTCCAGTTGGTTCATAGTCTCTGCTAGTTTTACAATGTCCTTGTTCAGTTTCTGTTTCCATGATCTGTCCATTGGTGAGAGTGGGGTATTAAAGTCTCCCACTATTATTGTGTGGGGTGAAATATATTTTCTGAGCTTTGGTAGGGTTTCTTTTATGAATATGGGTGCTTTTGTATTTTGAGCGTATATGTTAAGGATTGATAGGTTTTCCTGGCAGATTTCCCCTGTAATGAGTAAAAAGTCTCCTTCCTTTTTTATTTTGATATCTTTGGGATATAAATTTACTTATTTACTTATTCCTTATTGATGTAAATTTATTTATGGAAATTTAATTATTCAATATTAGAATAGCCACTTCAGCTTGCTTCTTGGGGCCCTTTGCTTGGAAGTTTTTTTCTCAACCTTTTACTCTGAGATAGTGTGTCTTTTTTACTTAGATAAGTTTCCTGTATGCAGCAAAATGCTGGATTTTGTTTATGTATCCAGTCTGATAGCCTATATATTTTTATTTGAGAGTTGAGTCCATTTATGTTAATAGATATCAAGGAGTAGTGGTTTCTGTTTCCTGCTCTTATTGCTTTTGTAGGTTGAATTGTGCCTGTGTCTCTTTCTCCTTTTGATTTTTTTGCTTAGGAGTTTTCTTGTTTTTACTAGGATGTAGTTCTCCTCATTGTATTGGGTTTTCCACCTACAATTCATTGTAGTGCTGGGTTTGTGGTCACATATTGTGCAAATTTAGTTTTGTCATGTAATGTCTTCATCTCTCCATCTATGGTGATTGATAGTTTTGCTGGGTATAGCAGTTTGGGCTAGCACTTGTGCTCTCTTAGTGTCTCCATGATGTCTATCCAGGCTCTTCTAACTTTCATAGTCTCTGTTGAGAAATCAGGTGTGATGCTAATTGGTCTGCCTTTATATGTTACATGACCCTTTTCTCTTACTGCTTTTAGCATTCTTTCTTTGCTTTGGGCACTTGGTGTTTGACTATTATTTTTCGGGAGGAATTTCCTTTCTGCTCCAACCTATTTAGAGTTCTGTAGACTTCTTTTATGGTCGTGGTCATCTAATTCTTAAGGGTATGGAAGTTTTCTTCTATGATTTTGTTGAAGATATTTACTGTGCCTCTTAGGTGATATTCTTCTCTCTCTTCTATTCTTATTATCCTTAGGTTTGGTCTTCTCATTGTGTCCTGGACCTCCTGGACATTTTGGGTTTGGAGCTTTTGGGTTTTTGCATCTTCTCTGACTGTTTTGTTTATGTTTTCAATATTTTCTTTGGCCCCCGAAATTCTCTCTTCCTTCTCTTGTAGTCTGTTGGAAATGCTTGCTTCTGTGACTCCTGAATTCTCTTTTAGGATTTCTACTTCTAGGGTTGTCTCTTTTAGTGTTTTCTTTATTGTGTCCATTTCTGTTTTAAATTCCTTCTTCCATTCCTTCATCCCTTTTTTCTGTTTTCTTCTAGTTCTTTGAGTTCTTCGAGCATTTTTCTTGTTTCTTCTTTAAAAGCTTCTAATTCTTTATGCTTTTTCTCCTGTTCTTGTCTAAGAATCTCTATCATCATCTTGAGGTAGGATTTTTTTGTCTGAGTCTTCTTTTTTTGGAATGTTTGGCATTCCACTGTTTGCTGTGATGGGATAGCAGGGTTCTAGTTTTGCCTGGTTGTTTTGGTTTCCCTGGTGTATGTCTCTCACTTTCCTATTGCCATCTTGTTGTCAGTGAATAGTTCTTACCTTTCCCTTGTACCTGTTCTGTGTCCCTGGATCTCCGCTGTTCCTGGTGGTGGATGGTCTGAGCCCTGTTCTGCATCCAAAAGCTGCTGTCTGATAACAGAGGGCCCAATGCTGTGTTCTTGGTCCCTGGATCTGGCAGGGCAGGAGCGCGCTTTTACTGCCCCCTGGCTAGTCCGAACCCCTTCTCACCAGGCCTTTATCTCTGGGTCTCCCTGTATTACTGTTGTTGTGGGGTTGCACACCCCTTCAGTTTCTTAAATCCTTTCTCTAACTCCTCCACTGGGAACCATGTTCTCAACTCAGTGGTTGGCTGTGAGCATATACCTTTGTATATGTCAGACTCTGGCAGAGCCTCTCTGGAAACAGTTATATCAGGCTCTTGTCAGCATGTACTTCTTGACATCATCAATATTTTCTGAGTTTGTTGGCAGTATATGGGCAGGATCCCCAAGAGGAACAGTCTCTGGATGGCCTTTCCTTCAGTCTCTGCTCCAAACTTTGTTTTTGTATTTGCTCCTGTAAATATTTTTGTTCCTCTTTATAAGAATGACTAAAGCCTCCATGCCTTGTTTTTTCTTCTTCTTGAGCTTCATGTGGTCTTTGTATTGTATATTTGGTAAACCTAGCTTTGGGGCTAATATCCACTCATCAGTGAGTGCATACCATGAGGGTTGTTTTGTAATTTGGTTACCTCACTCAGGTTGATATTTTTTTAATTCCATCCATTTGCATCAAATTTGCATGAAGCTATTGTTTTTATTAACCATGTAGTACTCCACTTCATAAATGCACCACATTTTCTGTTTCCATTCCTCTTTTAAATAATCTTTATTTCTTTCCAGCTTATGGCTATTATAAATAAGGCTGCTATAAACATAGTGGATCAGTTGACATTGTTATATAGTGGTTTATCTTTTGGGTGTATGCCCAGGAGTGGTATTACAAAGTCTTCAGGAAGTACTAAGTCCAGTTTTCTTAGGGACCTCCAAACTTATTTTCAGAGTGTGGTAACATCTTGCAATCCCACCAATAATGAAGGAATGTTCCTTTTTCTATATTTTCTTACAAATTTATTTAAGAAAAGAGAGACACATGTGTAGATTTTTAAAATAATTTTGGCATAAAACTATATGAATATATTATTGTCATTACTTGAACTTTTAAAGGTTCGATAGTATGCACTGAAATCTTACTAGTTACCATAAGTATAAAGTATTGTAAAACAAAACATAACATGGAAATAATATTCATGGTGTGTATAGATCAAACATAATAATTTTTTTCATTTTTTAAAATTGAACAACTTTATATTAAAAAGATGAGGAATGTATAGATTTTAAGTATTTTTGTATAAAAATATACAAATACATTTTTGTCAGTACTGTTTTTTTTTAAAAAGTTTTGTACATTAATAGTGTACATTAATATCTTACTAATTATAATGGGCATAAAGTACATATAAAACAAGTTGTAACCTAGAAATATTCAAAATTTTCTTGGTGTATAAAGATTAATCATAATGGTTTTTGATTTTCTTTTTTTTCCTTGAACTTCATATCATCTGTGAATAGTTCCTGGGGTGTTCAAAGCTTTCTGGGGTTAGTATCCAATTATCAGTGACTGCATATTATGTCTGTTCTTTTGTGACTGGGTTATCTCACTCAGAATAATATTCTCTAGATTCATCTATTTTCTTAAGAATTTCATAGTCATTTTTTCTGATAGCTGAGTAGTGTAAATATACCACAATTTTTCGTATCCATTCATCTACTGAAGGACATCTGGGTTCTTTCCAGCTTCTGGCTATTATAAATAGGGCTGCTATGAACATTGTGATGCATGTGTCTTTGTTGTATGTTGGAGCTTCTCTGGGGTATATGCCCAGAAGTGGAATACTTGGGTCTTCAAGTAGTACTATGTCCAATTTTCTGAGAAATTACCAGACTTATTTTCAGAGTGGTTGTAGCATTTTACAACCCCACCAACAGTGGAGTAGTGTTCTTCTTTCTCTGCATCCTCACCAGCATCTGCTGTCATCTGAAATTTTGATTTTAGCCATTCTGACAGGTATTAGGTAGAATCTCAGAGTTGTTCTGATTTTCATTTCTCTGATGACTATACCACTTCCTTAAATGCTTCTTATCCATTTGATATTTCTTAATTGAGAATTCTTTATTTATCTCTGCAGCCAATTTTTTAAAGGATTGTTTGATTCTCTGGAGTCTAACTTCTTGAATTCTTTGTATATATTGTATATTAGACGTGTTCCTCTCCTCATTTCTTCAGAGTGAGAGAACCCTTTGGAGACTAACTCTTTCTGGAGGAATTTGGGTATGAAGGGCTGTAGACAGCCTCAGCTCTATGGTGTATATTGAAACATGAGGGATCCTGTTTCAGGCTGTTCTTCAACTCTTGTGCCCTGCGTGCGCCTGGAAGGTCTATAAAGTGTAGTCTCACCTGTGTGCCTAGGATTAAGTGCAAAATTATCAAAAATCAGCTCTTTCTGACCAGGTTTTGCGTACTGATGGTTCTGAGACAGTCTCAGTTCCTGGGAGTGAATGGAGACCTGATGTCCCGCGCAACCGTCTCGCCTGCAAGAACAACGCGGCACACGAAATAGGATTCTTCTGCAGTAAACTTTAATGCTCTCGAGAACCAGCACTTGCTACACGTGACGAAGAAGACGAAGACGACCCCGAACTATCTAGCCCATCCCCTTATAAAGGGATCAGTCCTTGCCTTGGACGTGGAGCCCCCTGATTGGTTGAAACTCATCAGGCCATATGACGCCACGGGAGAGGCAGAGCTCAAGGAGTGGCAAGTTACCCAGCACATGCGCACATGACTTGTTTGCTGCTAACTCCAGCCGGATGTCAGCGCCATCTTGTAATGGAGAATGTGCAGGCGGCGCCCCACAACCTGAAGAGTCCTGTCCTGTGCAGTCCTTGTGTGTTCCTCTTTGGACACTTATTGAAGAAAAACTGTTCTCACCTGTGGTCTTAGGAGTGAGAGCACTCTGGGAGATCACTTCTCTGGCCATGATCAGGACACAGATGAAGTCCTGAAGCATCTTTCACTGTGAATATTCTCAGATGTCTCTGATTATATTTGCTCTCTCTTTCTCCCTCTCCTCCTCCCTCCTCTCTCTGTCTGTCTCTGTCTCTGTCTCTGTTTCTCTCTCCCTCTCTCTCTCTCTCTCTCTCTCTCTCTCTCTGTGTGTGTATGTTATCATAAGGTTTTGCTTGGGATCTCTTTCTTTTCCATATCTCTGAAAGAATAAGTAAGTATTACATGAGTACAGAAAAATGTAATTACAAGTTCTGTTATTTCTACTTTATAAAAAGGACTTTTTGTATTTGGTGTTATCCTAAGACTCTGTGATTTCTAATTTCTTGTTCTTCATTACCAAGGCAGTGTCATATAGGGGTTCTGTCTACTGAGATGGAGCTCAAGTCAAATAATTTATTGATATGTTATTCTCACAAGTGTTGTGTCAAAGAAAGCTTTTGTGGATTAAAGATTTGGGGTTGGTTTAATGTAAATAGATGTCTTTTGATAGCCTTCAATGCCTATTTCTTTTACCAGAAACACTACAAAAATTGGTGTGGTAAAATTGTACTTAGGCATCATCTATAATGTCAGCGGCATACAGGGTTGTTATGAAAATTCTTGGTATTCTTTTGACCACATTCTAAATTGAATGTAACACACTACTGTGTTAAAAGGTTTATTTAGTTAGAAGATATGATCAGTTGGGACTTTGTATGTATCTATATTTAGAGATTCTTTTAGTATTGCTTTCTTATACTTTATCCAGTATCCACATTAACAGGTATCTAGGTTTTTTGTTTTTTTTTTTTTTTTTTTTTTTTTTTACATTTCCAATATGCCACTTCTGTTCTTGACCATGGTATCCAGTTCATCTACTTAATCTCTTCTACACCTTGTTCAGCAAGTTCTTGCTTTTAATTTATTCAAACACACACACACACACACACACACACACACACACACACACACACACACGACATTTGTTTTATTTTTCTGGGTCTTTATTATCTCACACAGGTGGATGTTTTTCGTTCCATCCACTTGCCTCTAAATTTCATGTCATTTTTTAAAGATATGATTCATACTCCAATGTGTAAATTCATAAAAATTTTAATCCATTTTTTCTGGTCATAGGCATCAAGGCCTTTTCTAATTTCTAGCATTTTCTATTAATAATTTACTTGGGCTTTGGGGTTCAAGGACAGATATGTCAATCTGCTACTCTTTCATGTGGAGGGAAGAACTGAGGACTATGGGGCTTGGGCAGAATGGGATAGATTTCACATCTGCTTGGATCTTTGCATGTTCCAGCTACTGTGTGTATTGGGGCAGTGGTCTTAGCTGTGTTCTTAGTTATGGGAGACTTTCTGTGAAACAGGTAAGCTTTGGGAGTAGGGGAGCAGCATGTCCATCTGTCATGGATTCAGGTGAGCAGAAAACCAGAAGGAAACTAAGGCTCAGGCACAGCATGGTAGATGGGTTGATGAAGGAATTCTAACCAATTTCGTTCAAAAGTTTAAGGTATGATAGAAAAGGGAATAGAGGCATGTGAAGAATGAAGTTCTCTCTGGGATCACAGGGTGCTCAAAGCAGCTTGGCTTGCCCTGGAGAGATTAAAGAGAATGTAATATGCAAAGGGAAAGGGGATCTTACCTATATACTTATGAAGTCTGATGGGTGTTGAAGAGAGGTGTTGAGATAACAGGAGTCACTCAGAATTGGCAAAATGCTCAGTGGAGCTTGTCTTGTCTCAGATGACTCAAAGGAAAAATGAAGAAAGAAGGGAATCTTACTTCAATGATGGTGTCTTAATGTGTTGGTGGAGAGGCAGTGGGATAATCCCACAGCCTATTTCTAATTGTAAGTTCTATCTATCTATCTATCTATCTATCTATCTATCTATCTATCTATCTATCTATCTATCATATATTTATCGATATATTTACCCATCCATATCATCTCCATCTCTATCTTTATGTGTATCTCTATGATAGCTCTAGTTGGACTTTTTTGAAGCCACAACTACCAGAACCACAGCTCTGGAAAATTTAATGTGCATCCAGTATAAAAATTTTCCCTAAGCTTCTTAAATTTTCCTTTCATCCCAAAATTATATCTACATATGTCTCAGCAGATTTAGACTCATCTGAAGACTGCAAACTTCCCTAAATAAAATGCCTCTATACCTGGAGTACATAAACTGGATGCTTTTGATGGAATTTCTAGCAGGTTTGAGGTTTTGTCCTGAACCAGACCTTCAGAGTTTTCCAATTCTGCCTGAATAGTCCTAGCTCGTGGTGGTTACAAAGTACATGTGAAGCAAGCAATACAGATGTTTCCTAACTTTCACTCCACTTTTTTTTCTAAATTTCAATCATCCACGTATATCAAATTAGCATCCTATTTCAGAAAAAAAGCTGTTACAGAAGATAATGCATTGCTGATTACCATCTACCAGAAGGCTCAAATGTCAGGCAGAAAAAAATCAAGACAAAAAGATAATTTTGAGTCCTATTGGCTTATAAACACTCATGCTGGCCTCCTGGATTTGTTACAATATATCTATTACACAGTCCATGCTGTCATCTTGGGTTTTATCAGCCTTTATTACCCAACCCTTTCATCAAACTTCTCCAAATTTTGGGCTTTCATTCCTCCAGATCTTAATTCCTATGTAATTCTAGTATATTAATCATATGTCTTCATTGATTGTTGGTCCTTTTGTTCCCCTTTTGTCTATTTTCTCTAATTTTTGTTCTTTCTTTATAATTCCTTGCCATTTGCCCTTGCCTACTCTGCAGTCTATGTTCAATCTACTACATTGTGTTTATGCTCTGAATTAGTCCAGATATTATGACTCCATTCTCTCTCATAACTGTCAGGAATGAATCTTTAAAACCACAGAAATAAAAAAATATATTGCAATATTTCTCCAGTATGATACACACACACACACACACACACACACACACACACACACACACACACACACACATATGTGATATACAAATAGTTTGGGTCTATGATGGAAAAGATAGTAAGTACTAACCTCGGGGGAATAACCAGACATGAATGACAGTAGAGAACAATATTGAGTAAATTAAAACGATGTATATATCAAAGTTTTGTAATGAGACACCTTATTTTGTACACTCAATAAAATTTACAAAAATAAAGTAAAAATGTAATACAATTCTAAAAATTTGAGCAGTAATGAATAACATTTCTTTTTTTTTTAAACGATTTTATTTTTCAAAACAAAGATAGATGCAAAGATTTTAAACATTTTTTTGCTTAAAATTATACATTTTTGTCAGTACTGTTTTTTTCAGACATTAAAATAAATTTTACATAAAACCATGTGAATATGTTTTTTAGTCGGTACTTGATTTTTTTCAAGGGCTTGACAGTATGTATTGAAAACGTACTAGTTGCAATAAGCGTAAAGTACATGCAAAACAAAACGCAACATGGAAATAGTCAAAGTCTTCTTGTTTTGTGAATATATGTATAGTTTTTGTTTTCTTTATTTCTTGGACTTCATACAGTCTGTGAGTTGTTTCTGGGGGAGTGCAAGCCTCTGGGGTTAGCATCCCACTATCAGTGACTGCATATTATGTCTGTTCTTTTGTGACTGGGTTATCTCACTCAGGATGATCTTCTCTAGATGCAGCCATTTTCTTAAGAATTTGGTTAAGTCATTGTTTCTGGTGGCTGAGTAGTATTCCATTGTGTATATGTACCACAATTTTTGTATCCATTCGTCTTCTGAAGGACATCTGGGTTCCTTCCAGCTTCTGGCTATTATAAATAGAGCCGCTATGAACATTGTGGTGCATATATCTTTGTTGTGTATTAAAGTGTCTCTGGGGTATATGCCCAGAAGTGGAATAGCTGGGTCTTCAGGTAGTACTATATCCAATTTTCTGAGGTATCGCCAGACAGATTTCCAGAGTGGTTGTATTAGCTTGCAACCCCACCAACAGTGGAGAAGTGTTCCTATTTCTCCGCAGCCTCGCCAGCATCTGCTGTCATCTGAGTTTTGGATCTTGGCCAATCTGACTGGAGTGAGGTGGAATCTTAGGGTTGTTTTGATTTGCATTTCCCTGATGGCTAAGGATGTGGAGCACTTCCTCAGATGTTTTTCGGCCATTCGGAGTTCCTCAACTGAAAAAGATTTGTTTAGCTCTGTACCCCATTTTTTAATAGGGTTATTTGATTCTCTGGTGTCGAGCTTTTTGAGTTCCTTGTACACCTTAGATATTAGGCCTCTATCTGATGTGGTGTTGAATAACATTTCAGAATCTCTATGAAGACATTTTTTTTGCCAAATTCTCAGAGTAAAAATACTTACATTCTTGATGTAATTTTAATATTTCAAATATTGTATTTAAGATGTAGTTTAATAAGGGAAATTGGGGTTGATAATAATGGACAAAACCTCTGAACATGTAAGCCAGTCCCATTTAAACTTTATTCCTAAAATGGTTGCCTTATTTATGGTATCTGTTCATAGCAGCAAAGCTCTAACTAAGACAGGTCCACTGCCAAAGAATAGTCAGAGATTGTGGTGTCTTGTGGAATTGTTGGGGAATTGAGGGAGGTTGAGGAGGCAAGGACACCACAACAAGAGTTATCCATCCTGAATCCATGGAGGTTAACATTGAGTGGCCAATCAAAAAGTATGCATGGCCATCACATAGACCTCCTACAAGTATGTAACAAATGGGAAGCTTCTTTGACATATCTATCACCTAAAAATACAGTGGGAACTGTGTCTGACTCTGTTGTCTGCATTTTGATTTTTTTACCCCTAGTTGTGCTGCCTTGTCTGCCCTCAGTGGGAGATGATGCACTTAGTCCTGCTGTGACATGTTTTTCCTGAGCCACTTGGTGCCAATGAAGGGCCTTCCCTTCTCTGAGGAAGAGAGAGAAAATGAGGGAACAAATGTGTTAAAGTGGGACCAGGAGAAAAGGAGGGATGGTTGTGATCAGGGTGTAAAGTGAAGAAAAGAAGGAGAAAACTATAATAATTCATTAACAACATTTATTCTGTGATCAGATACAGTCATTGGCAAGTAAAAGATTAAGAAAATCGTGTATACAATGGTATCTATATAAAAATTTAAAGTTTAAAGAAATTATTCCCATGGGAACAGTCCTGGAGGAAAACCAGCCATTTTCTCCTGGTATTCTTTATCAAATTCTTCAGCTTGGGCTACTGTAAAGTAATTCTTCCAGTCCCCAGTTGTACCTTGAAAATATGAATCAGATATATAGGTGCATTACTAAGAATCTTAATACTATTCTCATTCCTTCCTTCCTATGTTATAGTATCTACTTCAAAAGAACCTCACAATTAAGAAAATCCAATTTCAATGGTTCGCCAGGAAACGCTTCTTTGTCATAAAATTATATACATGTCCATACATATATATTTTCTTTTATGAAAAAAAATTACAATTTTTTTTTACAAATTACAAAATATTCCACCTTCTTTTTTCCTGATTTATAGCTACACCATCTAAAAGAAGCAACATTGTATTTCTTATATGACCAGATCATTTCTGCTTCCAATTTTACCTGCATTCATCACCCTATTTATCCCAATACCGTTTCTCATGTTTATAAATCTAACAAACTTTAATTTTGCTTTCTACATTTAGTGTTTAGTTATAAAAGTTCTTCAGAGTCTATGAGCAAGTTTACAAAATATATAAAACTAATTTTAGCGTTGTATGTGTGTGTGAGTAAAAATTAGTACAGGTCCCTGTGGATGATGGAAGCAGCAGATATTCTGGAACTGGAGACTGTACACAGTATGACCAGAAGGATAGTCATGTTGATTCTTCCACCAGATGCAAGATTCCCAGAGACTTTCAGCTGAGAATATCATGTACCTTCTGTTTACACTCAGCCATGATATTTGGTGATGCTTGAAGATGTACATGATCATATTCCATTATCTCTGTATCTTTGTCTTTTGTGAACATGTGTTAGCTCTAATCACAGCATTCCAGTAGGCCTTTAGTTTTGACCTTACAGATGTCAAATCATCCCACTGTTTCTTATACATTGCATGGTTATTTCTCCTGGAGTGCTGAATTCTTCTATATAAGCTTTTCTTATTTGTTTTGTTACTTATCCCACTCTAATCATTTTCCAATCTTTACTTCATGTACATCACTGCAACTCCAAATTTTCCGTATTCTATCACTTTTCTATAACACTGCGATACTCCATGCTCTTCTCTTTGTATATATGAATGAAATGATTTTGTAGCTAATATTTCAGAAAGATTAATTTTTCTTTAGTTGTTAAAGGCTTCATTCATAAAATAATATTAGACCTTGAGAATATACTCAATATGGAATTTTTGAAAGCATTTATGAATGAGAGCACAAGGTGCTTGCATTGGTCACATTTTATTGGTTAGTCATAATTATTCCTTGATATGTAACCCAGCATAATAGTGAAAGATAGTTGAAACCAAAAATATTGAAAAGAAAAATAATAATTTTTTATCACATATTTTCTTTAGATATTATGTAAGTTAATTTAATTCTCCAGTAGAATATATTAACAATCTTGTACAAATCATAATTAAATGGTAAATATTAATATACCATATTCAAGTAATATTAAATTAATTGATAATACAAAAGACTGTCATATGTTAAGAAGTAAACCTGCAATTTTTTATTTTTTCTCTCATTTGTTAATGTATTAATTATTAGAGTATGTTACATTATCATTTATTACAGCATGCCTGAATCCTAATGAGGCCTGACATATACTGTGATACAAGAATCTCAGCAAATTCAATCTGGCTTCTAATGGATTAGAAGTCCAGAGGGGGGAACCATGTCTTCGCAGGTACACATATGAAGTTCTGAGTGCAATTATACCAAAATCATATGCACACTCATTTCTTCTGTATAAAATATCTCCTTAAAATTTAATGTGTTAAATAATAGGCTAGACCTGACTAATGATATTTTAGCTCTTGTAAAAATGAATTTATTTATTTATTTCTAGAGGTTGTAGTTCTAAGAAAAGGATGTTTACCAATCCTCGTGAAGTTATCTTGGCCTGCAGATAATAGGATTTCTCTTAATACTCAGGTAATTTTTTCCCTCTGTGTATTCTAAGGGTATCAGAAACCATGATAACTCAACAAGATGAAAACATCTGTGTGAATCACCATCCCTGACCTCAAGCTATATTACAAGGCAGTTGTTCTAAAAACTGCATGGTACTGATACAGATATAGGCAGGTGGATCAATGGAATAGAATAGAAGATCCAGAAATGTTCTCTCACATATATGGTCTCTTGAATTTTGACCAAGGAGTTGTAAACATTCAATGGTAAAAGGACAGCCTCTTCAAAAAATGGTGTTGTTCCAACTGGCACTCAGCATGCAGAAGAATGAAAATATACCCTTTCCTATCTCCTTGTACAAAGCTCAAGTGCAAGTGGATCAAAGATCTCCACATTAAAACAGGTACACTGAAATGATTAGGAGAGAAAGTAGGGAAAACCTTAGAAAACATAAGCACAAAAGAAAATTTCCTGCACAGAACACCAATGACTTGTGCTCTAACGTCAAATATTGACAAATGGGACTTAACGAGATTGCAAAGTTTTTGTAAATCTAAGGACAAGTCAAGAAAACAAAATGGCAGCCAACAGATTCAGAAAAGTTCTTTACCAACCCTACATCTGATAGAGGCCTAATATCCAAAGAATACAAAGAACTCAAGAAGTTAAACACCAGATGATCAAACAACCCTATTAAAAAATGGGGTACAGAATGAAACAAAAAGTTCTCAATTGAGGAATATCAAATGGCTGAGAATCATCTAAGGAAGTGCTATACATCATCATACATCAGGTAAATGCAAATCAAAACAACCCTGAGATTCCACCTTACACTAATCAGAATGGCTAAGATAAAAAATTCAGATGACAGCAGATGTTTGCAAGAATTCGGAGAAAGAGGGACACTTCTCCACTGTTGGTGGGGTTGTAAACTGGAACAACCACACTGAAAATCAGTCTGGCAGTTACCCCGAAAATTGGACATAATACTACCTGAAGACCCAGTTGTTCCACTTCTGGGCATATACCCCAGGGAAGCTTAAAACATACCTCAAAGACACATGCAACACAATGTTCATAGCAGCCCTATTTATAATATACAGAAGCTGAAAGAACCCAGATGTCCTTCAGTAGACGAATGGATACAAAAAATGTGGTATATTTACACAATGGAGTACTAGTCAGCTATCAGAAACAATGACTTCATGAAATTCTTAAGAAAATGCATGCATCTAGAGAATATCATCCTGAGTGAGATAACCCAGTCACAAAAGAACAGACATAATATGCAGTCACTGATAATTGGATACTAACCCCAGAATGCTCTGGAAACTTCAGAAACAATTCACAGACTATATGAAGTTTAAGGAAAAAAAGCCCCCTCCAAAAAAATTGAAAATGAAAAACCATTATGCTTAGTCTTTACACACCAAGAAAACTTTGACTATTACCTGGTTACATCTTACTTTGCATGTACTTTATGCTCATTGAATCTAGTAAGATTTTAATGCATACTATCAAACCTTAAAATAAACCAAGTAGTGATAAAATGTATTCATATACTTTTATGCAAAAATGCTTAAAGTCTGTACATTTATCTTTGCTTTTAAAAATAAAGTTGTTCAACTAAAAAAAAAAAAAAACCAACCAACCCCTCAAGAAAGTGTAGCTAATGTTAATTACTAAAAATTATGAAGAGATCCCCTGTTAAGCTTAATAGGACTAAAATTTACACAATTATTAAATACATTTGTAAAATAAATGAGGGCATTCTTAAATTTATTATCTAAAAGTTATATGTGGTGCTTCATATTTTGATCATTTTAATTTGATTTTTTATTTAATTTAATTTTAAAGGTTTTCTTATTGAATAATTGCTAAGGTAAAACACACAAGGTATAACCCAAGAGGTAAAATCTCAGAAGTGCTGTGTGAACACTTCTAAGTGAAGATTCATGCCACATGATCTAGACTTTGTGTTATTTATAATGAAAATACTTAGCACTGTATTTACCTCATTATTTTTTTGTTTTATGCATGAGATAATGAATATCTTTTAATATTACACACAATTTGGTTAAATTAGAATAGCTATAATTTTTCCAAGATAGAAAGAAAGCTTAAAGACATTGGTTCAGATAGTTCTATACTAATTAAATTAACTTTATCAAAAATAGTTATTCTTCATATAACACAATAAATTCTATATGAAAATGGAAGTGTATGACCTCATATTAGTTTCTCCTTGTAATAAACATTTTCTAATATCAAAATATAAATAAAACATAAAGTACTAAAAGAAACTAAAAAAAGAAGAAACCATGATTAATGACCTGACCACTGTCAAGAAAATACCTCAGGCTGGGTGAAGTATTGATGGTTAGGACCTCTAAAATCTGTCAGACAACATTCTCAGTCATATGACTTGATTGTGACAGTGCCTTTACAAAATTTCTGTCAAGCAAAGAGTGGCTGAAAGCAGTGTGTTTTCTGTATAGTCTGAACATGGAATCAAAATGAACACACTTGTATATGAAAAATTATTTGTTTAATCTTAAAACCACTGTTAATACAATCTAACCAAACGAAAGAGTCTCCTGGGTAAGAGTAGCACTTGATAGTATCACTTTGGAGATAATTAAGGGACTCTTTTATGTCCAATTAAGGAATGAAACTTAAAGAGAGTAAAATAGGTCTTGAGAAATTTTTGTGGATAATGCCAGTATAATGCTTATTACAGGTTTCATGGTTTTAGGCTTTAGATAATTTGGTATCCAAGGGTAAGTAATAAAATTAATTTTGATTTGGTAATACCTTCAGGATTAAAAATAATACCATCAGTCTGATGAAATATTTGGGACAACAAAATTTATCAATTTGTTTTTTCAAAACTATTCCCCAATAGATCTATCTCAGCATCCAATATTCTAAATAGTGCATTGGGAGGTAATAAAGTATCTGACACCATTCAGTGCCCCCTTTTTTCCATAGGTCTCATGGCTTATTAACTGTAAGTTACAACACTGGTATAAGGAACACAATTCTCCAGGATAAAGGGTACATGCAAATGCCAAAATATATGTGCCTCCAATAACCACTCTAATGGTTAAACTATCAATGACTTTTGAAGTCATATCAAGTGTTTTGAGATAAACTACTTAAGTATAGATGATAAAGGTAGAGATTGATTCCTCCTGAAGGGTATGAAACATTAAAAGTACAGTTTATATTAGAAGAGACTAAGTCAAATCCCATTTTGTTCCATCCTGTAAAATCTTCCTGGACAAAGGCAATGACAGTTGTCCTCATTGAATTGTTCCCTAAATCCTTTTGCATTTGTCTCAGTTTGTCTCCATCAGAACTGTTACTTGAGTTTTCATAGCACTTCTCTATTAAACAAGACACAACATTCCATTTAGCTTTTCCTCACAGCCTTTTATGTACACATACTGTTTGCCTCTTTCAAATTCGAATTCATTATAAGAAATTTATCAATAGATGTTTTTTCTTATGTATGCCATAGTTCTAGTCCTAATAAATTTGTATTTGTACTGGCTGGTGTCTAGGAGTCTGACATCATTTATCAGCAGTTGTGTTTCTCCTAGAACCTTCAGTCATTCTTTTTGAATGACCGCATTTCTATGGTATCAAGTATTTGTTCTCAAGTTTGTTTTTTGGACATCAGAAGTATGGTGTTGAATTCAATATGCAAAGCACTTTAAAATAGATACTATATATGACAATTTCTGATTCCCTTACATTTAAAAATCTATCTTAGTCAGGGTTTATATTCCTATACAAATATCACCACCAAGAATAAAGGTGGGGAACAAAGTGTTTATTAAGCTTATTCTTTCATATTGTTGTTTATTAGCAAAGGAAATCAGGACTGAAACACAAGCGGGTCAGTAAGCAGGAGCTTATGCAGAGGCCATGGAGCAATATTGCTTACTTGCTTGCTTCCTTTGGCTTGGTCAACTTGCTTACTTATAGAAGCCAAGACTACCAGTCCATGGATGGCTCCACCCACAATGGTCTAGGCCCTCCCCCTTGATTGCTAGTTGAGAAAATGCCTTAGAACTGGAACTCATGGAGAATCTTCCTCAATTTAGGCTTCTTTGTTCATAATAACTCCAGCTTATGTCACGTTGATACAAAACCAGGCAGTACAGGATCATATTTTAAGACTCTAAGGTGCGGGAGTAGGACTGAAGCCTAATGATGAAGCTTAAAAATAATGAGATAAAGCTAAACCTTTAAATCTCTACTACTCACATTTATACCCAAGTTCTTTATTCAGCTACCAAACTGACAATAGATATTCAACTCAACATTTATTCTATAATTAGTAGTGGGTGAGACTCCAGTTGTGATATGTTCTGTGAAAGTTACTCCTTCACTTCACAAATACAAAACTATACAAATAAAGTACCAGCACTGAAAGTTGGCGCATGCATATTTCAACAAGAGAATTCAGAAGAAAAAGAGAAACTACGAACCTTTTGCAGTCTGAATGTTGATGGAAAATACCACCAGATTTTAATACTGAAGGCTATTTTGCTTAGTCTTTGTGGGATTTATTTCTGGCCTGATGTGAGGCAGCAATATTGTCCTGTTCAACATCTTTTCTAGAAGATATCTGAAGTTATTTCTTTGTTTACCAACATATATATCTTTGACCTGATGTGGTAAATATATTTTAGAGTTGAGGTTTGTGATATAGGGAGCCATACAAAGCCTCAAAGAAACTTATCTATTTTATCATTTTCAATTAAGTGTATTAGACATGTCCATCTGAAATCCAAGATTATATTCTAGAAAAAAAATCAGCATTTCAGTGTGCCTTAGGCCCATATTACTACCATGTAAAATTTCCACTGTAAGTGCTGGGAGATTTGAGGAATATTGAGTAATGACTTCTCCTGATGTAATCACAATAGTTTCTTAGAGTCCATTTTGCAGAAACCCTCTACATGAACTGATATATTTTGATATTTTTACCTTTTCTTAACAGGTGTAAACCATTAGTAATTACATCATGTGGGATGATACTATAATTAGACATTTTATTTTCTTTCATGACTTGGAAGGAGCTGTACTTGAGGATTAGATCCATCTCATCAGGCTCTAATTTCTTTCCTAGGAACTCACAGATCTTCTTTATGGTTCCCTTGATGTCCTACAAGAAGAGAAAACAAAAAGAAAGGAAATAAGCAAAGGCTTCTTATAAACATGTGCAGTAAAGGAAAATGTGGATGACAGATAAAACTGGCCCTATGAAATACAAAACAAACATTAAGTAGTGATGAGGAACCAATTGGGAGATGGCAGGAGACATGTGCGGCATTAGTGAACTTGGATTACAACATGACAAGAGTCTTTGTTACAGAAAAATAGAAATTAACATTTATTTGGGATTGGGAGTATATAAGCGGTGCGGTCAAATATAACCGAGCATCTTCTCAAACTTTCTTGGTAGTAAATGAGGACCTCAAAATTTCTGAACTTTCTGTTTCTTCTTTCCAGTACTTTGTTTACAGGTTGATGCTAACACATTTCCTAAGTTCACTGAGATGACATTACTGGAGAGTAGTTCTCACAATAAAGCCACATCCGGCAAAATAAAAACTGTCATGGAGACCATACTGAAATGTACCTTGGAAAGGTCAGAGAACAATGTACCTGGCTATGTTACATAAGTGCTGACGCACTCCATCTGGAGTGAGATTTTTAGGAAACTCATAGAAATACTTCCAAACAAATATCAGTGTGAATGAAGACAATGTGCACACAGAACCTGGCAGAAGCTAATGGTTCCAACAAATAATAATGTTTCTTATGAGTAACTGAGAATAACATAGTTTTACAAGTTTCATAAAATATTTGTAATAATTGTTATTTTGGGATACAATAGTTTTGGAAGATTTTGATTTGTTTTTAGCTGTGATCTTATGATGCAACTCAGATGCCCATCAAGTGTGGTCATAATCACAGAAGTCATAAAAAGGAGGAATCTTGGAATTCTCAATATTTTGTTTGAATAATTTGGCTTTCTACTGGAGCCATACAGATATTATTTGTTCAATTCTTTTATTAAATATTTTATCTCAAATTTGGTTACTACTTCATGTGAAGGTAAACAACCATTACAATCAATGAAAAAGTGTGTAGAGTGTATGGAAATGAGACTACAAGAAACTAGGCTAGCATACAGCAGACTAAGCTATGTAATGAAACTTCCTGAATAATGCATTTCATAATGAGGAAGTAAACAATATTACAATGAGTAAATGGTATGCCTGTCTGTCTTTTTTTTTTTTTACATATTGAACTGGAATTTTATTTTTATTTTTATTTTTTTTGTTTCAAGGTATCTTTTTTTTAAATGACTTTATTTTACAAAACAAAGATAAATGTACAGATTTTAAACATTTTTTTCTTAAAATTATACATTTTTGTCAGTACTGTTTTTTCAGATATTAAAATAATTTTTACATAAAACTCTGTGAATATATTTTTTAGTCAGTACTTGATTTTTTCAAGGGCTTGACAGTATGCATTGAAAACCTACTAGTTACACTGAGCGTAAAGTACATGCAAAACAAAACGCAACATGGAAATAGTCAAACTCTTCTTGTTTTGTAAATATATATATATATATATATATATATATATATATATATATATATATATATATTTGTTTTCTTTATTTCTTGGACTTCATACAGTCTGTGAGTTGTTTCTGGGGGGAGTGCAATCCTCTGGGGTTAGCATCCCAATATCAGTGACTGCATATTATGTCTGTTCTTTTGTGACTGGGTTATCTCACTCAGGATGAAATTCTCTAGATGCAGCCATTTTCTTAAGAATTTGGTTAAGTCATTGTTTCTAGTGGCTGAGTAGTATTCCATTGTGTAAATGTACCACAATTTTTGTATCCATTCATCTTCTGAAGGACATCTAGGTTCTTTCCAGCTTCTGGCTATTATAAATAGAGCTGCTATGAACATTGTGGTGCATATATCTTTGTTGTGTATTAAAGTGTCTCTGGGGTATATGCCCAGAAGTGGAATAGCTGGGTCTTCAGGTAGTACTATATCCAATTTTCTGAGGTATCGCCAGACAGATTTCCAGAGTGGTTGTATTAGCTTGCAACCCCACCAACAGTGGAGAAGTATTCCTCTTTCTCCACAGCCTCGCCAGCATCTGCTGTCATCTGAGTTTTGGATCTTGGCCAATCTGACTGGTGTGAGGTGGAATCTCAGGATTGTTTTGATTTGCATTTCTCTGATGGCTAAGGATGTCGAGCACTTCCTCAGATGTTTCTCGGCCATTCGGTGTTCCTCAACTGAGAACGTTTTGTTTAGCTCTGTACCCCATTTTTTAATAGGGTTATTTGATTCTCTGGTGTCTAGCTTTTTGAGTTCCTTTGATATGATATAGACTCATCAGATTTGAAGAACTCTCAGATGCCTATGCCTCTATGAGATCAAGCTGTAACACTTTATCAACTAGTAATTTTTGGAGGATGGATCTCATGGTGGCTGGGCCATCCATAAATTACTAGTCCCGTGTTGTTTAAGAAAAGAGGCTGAGCAAGGCTTTTGAAACAAGCCAGGTTTTTGTACCCCATCAGCTTCTATTCTCTACCACCCACCTCTACCTGAGATATTGTCTTGAGTTTCCTTTTGTTTCTCTAGATCTATTCTCCAAGTCAGATTCCCCACTTCAGACCCAAATAATGTATTGCAGTCTTCTGAAATTTTATGAGATCCCAAATAACCTCTCCTAACCTTGCTTCTCCAACTCTTTATAATATTCCAACCCCCAGTTCCAATTGGTCCTCCTTAAGAATTGAGAGACCACTTTGGCCAGAAAAGTGGAAGGCTAGCAATCTTCACTTCTCCATTCATTCCTAATTCTCCACCCACTCCCCCCCCCCCATTCAAGCTTGTATCAAGATCTCCAGCAGCATGCCTGCAGCAACCACTCCCTTCTAATGTACTTCACAGGTTTTCCCACCATCATCTTCCTTCCCCTGCTCTGTGATTGGTCTTACCCAACATTTTCATCCAGTGTTCTTAGGAAACCCAAATGCCAAGGCACTCATGGAAGCTCGTAGGCTAAAAAAATCATAATCTCTACATTTGTTTTTTTAGGCCAGACCCCTAGTCCAACCCACATTTCTGTGCATTCAGCTTCAGTCTCTCTATAAATACCCCCACATCTAGTGGATCATATCCTGTAATCTCCAAAATCATTTTCCCTACTTAATGCTTTGTACTAGCCCGAACATTCTGAGAAACAATGGATAACTCTGATGAGAGAAGAACATAGGCTAACTGTAAATATTCACCTCTCCCTTCATTCTTTCAAATCAAATACCTTATTATTTTGGCATACAAATATTTTTGGCATCCAAATATTTATATGAATGCTTCTTTGTATTTTTTTTTCTCACTTACTTTCTTCATTTCCCAGTGACTAAGCAAATACTGGTAAACAACCAGCTTACATCCCTCCTATGGATCTACTTAGGTTCCCCTCATAGTTTATATCCTTTCCTCAGTATCAGGCCTTGATACCCAGAATGCATTTTACCTGAAACTCTCCAGTGACAAGATGTAACAGGATTTAAGAACAATTTCCTACAGGCAAAACACAGTCACCACAATCTTCTAAAAACCACAGAGAATACCAAATCTAAGAAAGAAAACAGCTATTCAAAGAGGCAATACCTGATATCAGGACTTAGATGTATAGTCTTCCAAATACCAAATAGCTAGATGCCAGCAGAAAAGCATAATCAATAGGAGCCAGGAAAATATGTCTTTATTCCAGAAATATTACTATCCTACAGCAGGTCCTGATTATCCCAGCATAGCTTAGAAACAAACAAACAAAATACCTTAAAATAGTCTGTATAAGAATGATAGAGGTTCTTAAGGAGAAAATAAATCCCATAAAGTCTTATCAAAAAGACAAAGAACATAAAAGAACAAAATCATTCAAGACATTTAAATGAATTAATCAAGAATTAAATTGAATGAATCAAATTGAATGAACTAAAACCAAAAATAAAATAGAAATAGAATCAATCAAGAAAACTCAAGCTGAAGCAAATATGTAATTGAAAATTTAGAAACTCAAATAATATCTTGAAAGGTAGAACTCATAAATAATATGCAAATGTTGGAAGGCAGACAATCAACCACTGAGGATCACATAGAACAACTGGATACAGTGGTCAAAAATATTAAATTTAAAAACATAAATTATCCCATGAATTTGGATCACTTCTATGAAAATATAGAAATGGAGAAAGAAATACCCATGTGAAATGCACATAAAGTATTTTGTAACCAAATCATAAAAGAAAATTTCTCTTAAGTAGATACCTATCAAAGTAGAAGAAGCACACAGAACAGCAAATAGATTGGATTAGAGAAGGAATTAAACTCAGCATATAATTATTATTATAAAATAATAAACAAAGGCGCTGTGAGTAGCTGGGTACAGAGAGGTCTGGGCTGAGTGCATGGAAAATGCTCCCCAACTGGTTTGGGGGGTAGGAACTCTGCCATAAGGGAGTTGGTTGCCACCCAGAGGGTCCATGAGTGCAGAACAAATGCCCAGGCCATCTGCCACCAGGAACAGCAAAGATCCAGAGATACAGGCCTGGTGAGACTACTCTGCAAGTAGCCAAGGTGCAGAGAGCTCTGAGCCAAGCATTCGGAAAGCATGCCCCCCCCCCCATAGGTTCATGGGAGCAGGAACTCTGCCATAGATACTTGGTTGCCATCTGGAGGGCTGGCGCGAGTGGAACAAATGCTCAGGCCATCTGCCACTTGCAACAGGGAAGATCCAGGGACCCAGGTCTAGTCCTAACGAGGCTGCAGTGTGAGTAGTCAGGGTGAAGAGAGGTCTGGGCCTAGCACACAGAAAGCACAAGCCCCCATTGGATCGGGGGAGTAGGAACTCTGCCATAGGTATTTGGTATCCACCCAGAGGGCCTGTGTGTGCAGAACAAACGCACAGGCAATCTGCCAGCAAGAACAGTGGAGATCCAGGGACACAGGCCAGGTACTCGGGAGAGACAGAAACCAATCACTGACAAAAGACCACATATAATAACAGACAACAAGATGGCAAGAGGAAAGCGAAAGAACTTACCAAATGGAAACTAAGACAACCTGGAACACCAGAACCCAGCTCTCCCATCAAAGCAAACAGTGGAATGCCAAGACTCCAGAAAAAGAAGACTAGGACCCGAAATCATACCTCAAGGTGATAAGAGAGATCCTTAAATAAGAAAGGGAGGTAAAGCTAAAGAAATAGAAGCATTTAAAGAGGAAACAAGTAGAATACTCAAAGAAATCCAAGAACTAGAGGAAAACAGAACCAAAGAGATGAAGGAATTGAAGAAGGAATTTAAAATAGAAATGGAAACAATAAAGTAAACACTAAAAGAGACAACACTAGAAATAAAAAACCTAAAATGAAATCAGTAGTCACAGATGCAAGCATATCCAACAGACTACAAGAGATGAAAGAGAGAATATCAGGGTCTAAAGACAACATGGAAAACCTAGAAAAATCAGTCAGAGAAGATGCCAAAACCAATGAGAATGCAATGCAAAATGTCCAAGAGATCCAAGACACAATGAGAAGACCAAACCTAAGGATAATAGGAATAGAAGAGGGTGAAGAACATGAACTAAGAGGCACAGTAAATATCTTCAACAAAATCGTAGATGAAAACTTCCCTACCCTTAAGAATGTTGTGACCATGAGCATAAAAGAAGCCTACAGGACTTCAAATATATGGGGCCAGAAAAAAATTCTTCCAGACACATGATAGTCAAAACACTAAGTAGTCAAAACATCAAGTGTTCAAAACAAAGAAAGACTACTAAAAGAAAAAGGACATGTAACTTATAAAGGCAAACCAATTAGAATTATACCCGACTTCTCAACAGAGACTATGAAAGCTAAAAGATCATGAACAGACATCGTAAAGACTCTAAGAGAACACAAAAGAGAGCCCAGGTTACCATATCCAGCAAAACTCTCAATTACCATAGATGGAGAGACCATGATATCCCAGGAAAAAACTAAATTTACACAATATCTGAACAGAAATCCAGCTGTACAAATAATAATAGATGGGAAACCCAACAGAAGGAGAAAAAGCATAAATAAATAAATAAATAAATAAATAAATAAGCCATACAGCAACAATTCTACCTCTAAAAGCAAAAATTTCTGGAAACAGTAACCACTATTCCTTAAAATCTGTCAACAGAAGTGAAATTAATTTCCCAAGAAAGAGTCATAGACTATCAGACAGGCTACATAAATAGAATCCCACAGTTTTCTGAATACAGAAAACTCATCTCAGAGACAAAGACATACACTATCTCAGAGTATAAGGCTGGGAAAAAAAATCTTCCAAGCAAATGACCCTAAGAAACAAACTGAAGTAATTTATCTAATATCAAATAAAGTAGATTTTTGACCAAAAGTTATCAAAAAATATAAGGTAGGATACTTTTTATTCATTATAGGGAAATTTTATCTAGATGAATTCTCAATTTTTAACATATATGCTCCAAATACAAGAGCACCTATATTCATAAATGGAACCCTACTAAAGCTCAAAACATACATTGCACCACACACAATAGTGGGAGCTTCAATACCCCACTCTCATCAATGGACATATCATAGAAGTAGAAACTGAACATAGACACTGTGAAAATAGCAGAATTTATGAACCAATTGGAATTAATAGACATCTGCAGAACATTTCACCCTAAAACAAAAGAATACACCATCTTCTCAGCACCCCATGGCACCTTCTCCAAAATAGACCATATTGTTGGTCACAAAACAAGCTCAATAGATATAAGAAGATTGAAATATTCCCATGCATCCTATCAGATCACCATTGACTAAGGCTGGTCTTTAATAACAACAAAAACAACAAAGGCCCATATACACATGGAAGCTGAACAATGCTCTATTCAACAACAGTATGGTCAAAGAAGAAATAAAGAAAAAAAAAAGCATTTTTAAAAGTTTAATGAAAAGGAAAGAACAACATACCCAAACTTATGGGATGCAATGAAGCAGTACTAAATAAAAAATCTCATAGCTCTGAGTGCCTCCAAAAAAAAAACCAAAAACCAAAAAACAAATTAACAAGAACAACAAAAACTAGAGAGAAAGAGAGAGAGAGAGAGAGAGAGAGAGAGAGAGAGAGAGAGAGAGAGAGAGGGAGGGAGGGAGGGAGGGAGGGAGGGAGGGAGGGAGAGAGAGAGAGAGAGAGAGAGAGGGAGGGAGGGAGGGAGGGAGGGAGGGAGGAACGGAGGGAGGGAGGGAGGGAGAGAGAGAGAGAGAGAGAGAGAGAGAGAGAGAGAGAGAGAGAGAGAGAGAGAGAGCATATACTAGCAACTTGATAGCACAGTTGAAAGCTCCACAACAAAAAGAAGCAGATACAACTAAGAGGAGTAGATGGCAAGTAATTATCAAACTCAGAGCAGATTAATCAAATAGAAACAAAAAGAAACACTTAAAGAATCAACAAAACTAAAAGCTGGTTCTTTTTGAAAATTAACAAGATTGGTAAACCCTTAGCCAGACTAACCAGTGGGCAAAGAGAGAGTATCCAAAATAAAATCATAAATGAAAGTGGAGACATAACAACTGAAACTGAGGAAATTCAAGAAATCATCAAATCCTGCTACAAAAGCCTGTACTCAAGAAAACTGGAAAATCTGTAGGAAATGGATCAATGTCTAGACAAGTACCAGATACCAAAGTTAAGTCAGGAACAGATAAACCGTTTAAACAATCCCATAACTCTTAACGAAATAAAAGCAGTCATCAACAGTTTCCCAACCAATAAAGCCCAGGACCAGATTTCAATCAGACATTTATTGATGACCTAATTTCAATACCATCTAAACTATTCCACAAAATAGAGTCATATGGAATACTACCTAACACATTCTTTGAAACCATAATGACTCTAATTCCTAAACCACACAAAGACCCTACAAGGAAAGAAAACTTAAGACCAATCTCCCTTATGAACATTGATGCAAAAATACTCAATAAAATTCAATTCTTGCAAACAGAATCCAAGAACATATCAAAACAATCATTTACTATGATTAGGCTTCATTCGTAGGATGCAGTGATAGTTTAATATACCAAAATCTATCAATGTGATATAAACATATAAACAATGTAATATAAACCATATAAACAAACTCGAAGTGAAATAGAAACACATTATCATTTCAATAGATGCTGAGAAAGCATTTAACAATATTTAACACCCCTTTAACTTAAAAGTCTTGGAAAGAGGAGGAATCCAAGTTCATACATAAACATAATAAAAGCAATGTACAGCAAATCAATAGCCAACATCAAGATAAATGCTGAGAAATTTGAAGAAATTCAAATAAAATCAGGTGCTAGACATGGCTTACCACTTCCCCTACCTCTTCAACATAGGACTTGAAGTACTGGCCTGAGCAATTATATAAAAGGGATACAATTTTGAAAGGAAGAAGTAAAAATATCACTAATTACAGAGGACATGATAGTGTACTTATGTGGTGCCCAAAATTCCACCAGGAAAACTTTACAGCTAATAAAAAACTTCAGTAAACTGGCTGTATATAAAATTAACTCAAACAAATCAGTAGCCTTCCCCTACACAAAGGAAAATCATGCTGATAAAGAAATTAGGGAAAAGATATTACTCACAATAGTCACAAACAATATGAAATACCCTGTTGTGACCCTAACTAAGCAGTGAAAAACTTGTATGACAAGAACTTCAAATCTCTAAAGAAGAAAATTGAAGAAGATATCAGAAGATGAAAAGATCTCAGAAGCACATGGAATGGAAGTATCAACATTGTAAAAATGGCCACCTTACCAAAATCAATCTATAGATCCAATGCAATTACCATCAAAATTCCAATTAATTTCTTCATAGAGTTGGAAAGAGCAATTTGCAAATTCATCTGGAATAACAAAAAACTTAGAATATAGAAATCTATTCTCAACAAGCAAACTTCTGGAGGAATCATCATCCCTGACCTCAAGCTATATTACAAAGCAACTGCATTAAAAATTCTATGGTACTGGTACAGAGATAGTCAGGTAGATCAATGGTACAGAATAAAAGATCCATAAGCTCTCACACAGATGATCTTTTGATTTTTGACCAAGCAGTTGAAAGCATTCAATGGAAAAAAGACAGCCTCTTCAACAAATGGTTTGACTTAACTTGCAGTCATCTTGCGGAAGAATAAAAATAGAACCTTTCTTATATCCTTGTATAAAGCACAAGTGAAAGTGAATCAAAGATCTCCACATAAAACCAGGTACATTGAAACTATTAGAAAAGAAAGTGTGGGAAAACCTTAGAATATATAGCCACAGGAGAGAATTTCCTGAGCAGAACACTAATGGCTCGTGCTCTAAGATCAATGATCAATAAATGGAAATTAATGAGATTGCAAAGTTTCTGTAAGACTAAGGACACTGCCAAGCAATCAAAATAGCAGCCAACAGACTGGGAAAAGATATTTACCAACCCCACATCTGATACAGGTCTAATATCCAATAAATACATGGAGCTCATGAAGTTACATTCCAGAGAATCAAACAATCCTATTAAAAATTGGCTACAGAGATAAACAAAGAATTATCAATTGAGACAAATGACTGAGAAGCACCTAAGGACATCCCTAGTCACCACGGAAATGCAAATCAAAACAACACTGAGATTCCACCTAACACCAATCAGAGTGGCTAAGATAAAAAAAAACTCAGATGATAGCAGATGCTGGCTAGGATGTGGGAAAAGAGGAACACTCCCCCACTATTGGTAGGATTGTAAGCAGGAACAACCATTTGCAAATCAGTCTGGCATTTCCTCAGAAAATTGGACATAGTCCTACCTGAAGACCCAGTTATTCCACTTATCTGCATATACCCCAAAGATGCTCCAACATACGATTAAGAAATATTCTCCATCATAATCACAACAGTTTTATTTATAATATCCAGAAGCTGGAACAAACCCAGGTGCTCTTCAGTAGATGAATGGTTCCAAAAATTGTGGTATATTTACACATTGGAGTACTACTCAGCTATCTGAAACTTGACTTTATATAATTTATTGGAAAATGGATGCATATAGAAAATATCATCCTGAGTGAGGTAACTCAGTCACAAAAGAACAGACATAATATGCAGTCACTGATCATTGGTTACTAGCCCCAGAAAGTTCTGAATACCAAAGAAACAACTCAAAGACCATATGAAGTTCAAAAAAAAAGAAAGGCCAAATAGCCACAGTCCTTCCTAGAAAAAAATCAATAAGTATATAGCACCCATTCAGAATAGGATACACCTAGACCTTAAATCATTAATAGCTAAAGAGCTAATGATTGCCTTATGACAATTTTTGATATTTAAAATTTATAATGTTTAATCTTTACAAATCAAGAAAACTTTGACTATTTTCATGTTACATTTTGTTTTTCATGTACTTTATGCTCAATGGATGTAGTAAGATTTCAATAAATACTGTCAAACCTTTAAAAAATCAAGTACTGACAAAATATATTCATATAGTTTTATGCCAAAATGTATTTAAAAATCTGTACATGCATCTCTGTTTTCAAAATAAAGGTGCAAGAAAAAAAACTCCTTTTTCTCCTCAATTAATGTTTTCAACAGTTCTAAGAAGACACAAGTGTTTTGTTTTCTAAGAAGACACAGTTTTTTCTCAATGCAATTTTCTTCCTCACTTAGAAGTACAATTGACATCTTTATTGCTCATAGATAAATAACTGATGGATACTTTCTACCTATAACTTCCCACCCATTTAAACTTTTGAACTGGCAATTAAATGAGAATATTTGTGTTTGTATAATTTGCATTATTTTTATGTGTTCATCATTACAAGGAGTATTCTTTAATTAGAGTAAAGTAATTATTTTATTGGTCTTTCCATAATGGCTTTTGTAGCAAAGTTTAACCTCAAAATAACCATACAATCAGTGATGACCATAAACGACTTAGGCTGTCTCCATCTCCCACTGCTAGAAATAGAGCCACTTTCAGGTTTCATAGCCTTCAGTTGGGCATTTCAATATATATGAATCTTTCAATTATCATATATATATATATATATATGTGTGTGTGTGTGTGTGTGTGTGTGTGTGTGTGTGTATGTGTGTGTGTGTGTGTGTGAGTATGTGTGAGTGTGGTGTGTAAAATGTTTTCTACTAAGAATTTTGAAATTTCCAGTGTATGTGTCCTTATCCACATGTCCTTTTTATCTGAAAGTACTGAGGATCAGAGATTACCACCTTCCTGGATAAGCCTGGCCAGATTTGAATATTTCTCAGTCCTGTGAATGTCACTCAAACACATGTATGTTCAGAGGACTATCTGATGGGTTTCATGTTTTTGTTCCTTTTCTCAATGGTCAAACAGAGAAGGCATATAGTTTAGAACAACAGTCAAATGACACTGCTTTTTATTTCCTTACTAACCATTTTTGTATAAGATGTATTATATGTGTTATATTCACAGACTTTTAAAGAGCTGTGGTACAATGTGAGTTACCACTTCACATGAACTAGGTTAAAGAAAGAAAGAAGTAAAGCAAACAAGCAAGAAATAAGAAAAGCAAGCAAGAAAGAAGGAAGTTAAGAAAGGAAGGAAGGAAGGAAGGAAGGAAGAAAAAGGAAGGAAGAAAGAAAGGAAAGGAAAGGAAAGGAAGGAAGGAAGGAAGAAATAAAGATGATGGTCAAGAACTTTGACGTGAAAAAAGACAGATACAAGTAAATAAATATCAAAAAGCCTAATAATACTTTGACGTCAATGATTGCTCTGAGCTTAACACTGATCCAGTAGGTGGAAATGGGACACTGAAAAAGGTGCAGTGCTACATGAAGTGAGATTTTAAGAGATTGTGCCATTGTGTAAGAAGGATGGTTACCTTTTTCATGTTTTCATAGCATAATAAAAGGAAGTTTTTCTCTTCTCTCAAGGACAGCCATCCACGGATGTGCTCAAACCATGATCCATATAGAACTGAGTACAGAGAGGAGAAAATTGTCGATTGAAAACATGAAGAAAAGTCTGCTTAATTTCTTTGCAATTCAGCAAAGTAGGAGAGCTTTACAAAAATTTAAACTAGTCTATTTACATTAAATGTGATATTTGATACACACTCATACACACAAAGGGAAAAAAAAGAGAGGGCTGCTAAGCTGATAAAATTAAATTCATTAGTAAATTTTTTTCCTCATAGACTTAATTACCTCTGATTTCATGCAGGGACATCTTCCTGAGAAGTTACAATGTGAGAGCTATGTGATCCCCTTAATTCCCATAAAACCTGAAGGACAACAGTTCTAGTACCTAACCTGTTTATGCTATGAATGAGATCTTTGAATATGCTTCTAATATATATTCATAATCACATTTCATTATACTTATCTTTATAATTCAGTGCATCTCTCAAAAATTAAGAAAAAAATTTTGACTAAGTAGTGATTAATACAGAGACACACAACTATTAAAGGTTGATACAAAAACTTGCAGATGCTAGTTAGAATGTCAACAAAGAGGAAGACTCCTTCAGGTTTTTGAGAGATTTCAAGCTGTCAAAACCACTCTGGGAATTAGCCTGGGAGTTACTCAGAAGATTGGACATAATACTACCTTAGGATCCAGCTATAGCACTTCTGTGCATATATCCAAAAGATGCTCCAACATATAATAAGGACACAGTCTTCACTATTTTCATAGCAGCCTTATTTATAATTGAGAGAAGCTAGAAAAAGCAGATGTCCCTTAATAGAGTATTTGATATAGAAACTGTGGTGTATTCTCACAATTAATACTACTAAGCCATTAAAAACTATGACTTTGTAAAATTTGCAGAGAATTAGAAAAAAATTTCTGAATAAGCTATGCAGGCTTAAAAGAACACACATGGTATGCACTCACAGATAAGTGCATATTACAAACCCGGTTTAAATATCCAAAATATAACTTACAGACCATATGAACTCAAGAAGGAAGAAGAAAGTGTAGATGAGTCAGTCCTACTTAGAACAGGAAGCAAAATAATTATGGGAGTTAGAGAGCATAAGGGACTTGAGAGGAAAAAAGAGGGGGAGTAAAATAGAGGGGCTGGATCACATGTGAATGATACAGGAGAGATGTAGAGTGTCAGAAAATTGAACAGATGTTTGTAGCAATGGTGTATGGGGAATGGAGGTAACCAACAGATACTTCCAGATGCTAGGAAAGCAAGAGGCTCACAGAAAACAAATGGGATGGCATTAGATGAAATACTGAACAAAAGGGAGAGGGAAGCGGTAAAGACTGTATCCAGAGGGGAGTCATGAGCATTGATTGTGGGATGGGGTCACCCACTCTTCTCAAAAACTTTGACAGAGAATTGCTCCTGTCTGAAAAAAATCCAAGGACAGGGGCTGAAGGAATGCCTCAAAGCACAGAGAATATTAAAAGGCTAGTTAGGAAGTAAAGTTAGATAAAAATATAGGAAAATGAATGTTTGTTTTCAATATTCAAGTGAACAGAGCATGTAAATAAATATGTGTAGTCCTCAAACACAGGAAGTAGGGGTAACAGGAATATACCTTCAGAGTCATCTCCAGCTATGTAGTGAGTTCAAGTCCAGGCTAATGTGTATAGTTTACTTTGTTTTAAGAAACATGTCTGTGAACCTCACCCAACTCCGATATATTTCAAGATACTCACCATTTCCTTTAAGGAACCATTTAAAATAAGTTTCCAGTGAATCTGGAGATTTCGCAAGGTTTGTCTTATGAAGGAAAAAAAAACCAGACACAAGAATGTCCCTGGGATTTCTCATGATATAGATAATCTTAAAAAGAAAAACATGTAAAGGAAGGTCAATATAATCATTCTTCACTTTTTTAAAGAATATATTTATTGAATATTTCTTTTACTTACATTTCAAATACTATCCCCTTTCTTAGTTTCTCCTTGGAATTCCCCTATCCTATTCTGCCCCCCCCTGCCTCTTTGAGCGTGTTCCCCCACCCATGCCTTCCCATCTTTCCACTGTGACATTCTCCTACACTGGGTTAGTGAGCCTTCACATGGCCAAGGACCTCTCCTTTCATTGATGTCCTAAAAGACCATCCTCTGGTATAATTAAGCTTAAGGTTCACTTTTAAGTTGGCACACATTACAAAAAATGACAATTGAATACCCACAAATGTTCTAAAAACTATGTATTATTTTTATTTGGTAAAAATATATACTTAAGTGCAAAAATTCTATAGTCACAATCCCCTTTCATAGTTTTAGTTGACTTACAAAATAAACTACCCAAATGACTAAGGTGATAAATACTGTAAATAAAACATAAATTAACAGTTGTAAAGAACAGTATTTTACAGTGTGACAGAAAAGAATTGTAAAATAGAATCTTATATAAATATTGTGACACATACTGTGCTAAATCTATCTGCAAAATGATAAGATATTTGGTTTCTTTAACTGTAACTACCCAATATAAGTCTAAAAAAACCACAAGAGCTTAATGCCAGTGTTTCTGTGCAATAGTGAATACCAGCACCTATAGGCAACTATGAGCTGCTGAGAATGGAAGAAATGGACTTCTCTTAGTAAAAGCATAATAACTGGTTATCTGGAAACAGATCACCAGTCCTGAAAACACATGTAACAATGAAGGTACTTAGCAGGTAGTACTTAAGTATTTACATATATATTTCATAGATGTATAGATATGTATATACAGAAATGTAACAACAATAAAAAAAGAATAAAATTGAAAGTCAGGAAGGAGGAATCTATGCTTAGACCTGGAGAGAGGAAGAATAAGAGGTAAATGATGTATGTCATTATAATTTCAAGAAATAAAATACATACTTTTAACAAGAATAATCACCTTTAATAAAAGGATATTTATATTTTGTGGTGATGCTCTATGTGATATTATTTTAGAACTTATCTGTTTAATCCACAATTTCCTTGAGCCTAGATCTTATCAAATTAATATAAAATACATGGATGTAGGTTGTTACAACTTTATTGTGATATTTTCAGATAAGATTATTTTTCTAAATTTTTCTATATAATTTGAACATAAACTATATAAACATTCCATGGTTAAGAAGCATTAAGAAAAATAAAACCATCTTACTAACAATGACATATGTCAGGTAAAAGCCTGTATATCTCTGATTGCTTCTTGTGGTCCTTTGATAAATAAAATTTCATTAAAATAATGCAGGAATAATGTACATTATAGTTTTATCACTTACTGACCCATATATGTAGTTTGTGAAGGTTCTAGTGTGATAGTTCACACTCTATATTAAAGTTGCCCAGGATCACAGTGTGTGGTGTTACATATGCTACTACTCTAAGGTACTCTGATCAGGGGACAAATCAGCAAACCTTAGTGCATGAGAATCTCAGCCTGTCTCCCATAACCTATACAATCAGAAGGAATTCTAGCAAGAACTCCAGGGCCACTCAGGGAAGACTAAGTCCAAAGAGCATTTGATCAAATATTTCTAACCACCAGACACTGACCTTGGTCTTGGAACTGAAGAGAGACTTGTGGAAAAGATAGATGGGAAGGTGGGAGCTCATGAGTCGTGGTCCTTCCTTACTTATTAATTCAGCATATCCTTTACTAATCTCTATCCAGGGTGAGCGTTCCCAGATGGGCACAGTTTGGATCCACTTGGGATCTCCCTTGGTCTGAATCAAGCAGATAATCTCAATCAGCCAGTTTGTTCCTGAACAAGGAGGAAATGTAAGTGTCAGTTACTTCAACAATATAAATGAAAAAGCTTCAATTAGACTATATGCCCATAGAATTTACAATGCCTCTGTTTTCAAGCACAGAAACCAGTTGTGGTCACTATATCAACAAGGTATATACTTATACACATAAGTGCAATGCTTTCATAACATTTCAAGTCTTCTGAATCAATTTCTTGCATTCACACAACCCTTGCTTTCCCATGTACTTTCAATGTGAGAAACCTTATACTTACTCAATATTTTTTGTTTCTGCCACTTAGCAATCTGTCCTCTCCAAAACATTGATTGCTATTTGGTTTTTTGAGTTTCCTGTTCATTTTCCACTTACTGACACTGTTTTCTCCTCCAGGGTTCTCATATCCGTGCCCTTATCTCTTGATATTTCTCCTAGTTATTCTTTTAATTTTCCATCTTTCACTCTCAACTACCCACAGAATTCGACCAATGGCAGAATCTGCTTTAAGATCTACCATCATTGTGAGTTTGTCATAGCTAATCAGCTCTGACTATGAAGGTCAAATTTGTGACATTCTTAACTGAAGTGGTCTAAAGCACAGATCTCCATGTCAAAAAAACTGGAATAGAAATTATGATCAGGTCTACTCTTATAAGAATGACATTTAATTGGGGTTGGGTTACAGGTTTAGACGATCAGACCATTTTTATCAAGGCAGGACCATGGCAATGTCCAGGCAGACATGGTGCAATGGAGCTGAGCATTTTAAATTTTCATGGAAGGCTGTTAGAAAACTGGCTTCCAAGCAACTTGAACAGGTTCTTAAAGCCCACACCCACAATGGTACATCTACTTTAATGAGACCATACCTTCAAATGGTGCAACTCCCTGGATCATGCATATTCAAATGATTACACAACGCACACACACACACACACACACACACACACACACACACACCACTCACCACCCACATGATTCAGGATCAAAGCCCTCCTCACACGATTGTCACTGAGGAACTTTACCTGACTTAGGATAAGACACAACGAGTGTGTCGTCTCTCATAACAAAATTACGACGAATGTTGCCAATAATTTCTTTCTCATACCCTACGCAAGGAAAGGGTATTCCTTCAAACCAAATGTAGTCTGATTGCATTGTCAAATATCTTTGTGGTTTCCACTGCAGGCTTGGCCACTTTTGCAGCTTGTATCAAATGATGAGAGGAGAAATTTATATTGCAGGCAAAAAATTATTAACGTCCCACACGTTTGATGTGAAACTACCTACCGACAGAAGAAATAGATGTTGTAATCTAGAGTCAAAGTTCTATTGATCAATTGTGAACTCATTGAGAGATTCTGCTACACCATTGATGAGACTGAGTTCATGACCCAAAAAAATTCAATTGCAAGTACTAGGATATTAGAAATGTGTTTTAATTTAAATTTATTTTAAATATAATTTAACTTTCAGGATGATTACAGATGTTTAGTAAAATTACAGAGATGAACATAGATTGGATCCAAAATGCTGACATGTGCAGTTCTTTATTTTGTATGAAATAATAATAATATTAATAATAATGAAAATATTATTATTATTATTTTACTTATTTATAACCCAGGTGTTATCTTCCCTCCCAGTTCCCAGTCCCACAGTTCCTCATACCATTTCCCTTCCATTTTGACTCTAAGAAAATGTTCCCACATCACAAAACTTCCTCATCCCTGAGACTTCAAGTCTCTGGAAAATTAGGTACAACTTTTCTCCCTGAAACCAGACCAGGCAGTGTTTTCCTATATATGTGTCAGGGGTCTTGGACCACCTCTTCTATTGTGCCAGGTTCATGGTTCAGTGTGTGGTAGCCTAGTGGTCTGGGTTAGTAAAGATTACAGGTGTCCCTATGGGGTCACTCTTCTCTTCTACTTTGTACATTCATCCCCTATTTGAAATATAGGGGTCCCTGACATCACTCCAGTGGTTTAGTGTAAGTTTCTGCTTCTGTCTCAGCCAGATGTTGGCTGGGCCTCACAAAGGAAAGCCATGATAGGCTCCAGTCCTGTCCTGTCAGAGTTTGGTAGTAGATACCCTGTGTCTGATTGTTTTATTCTGGACAGATTTGCCTGTAGGTTTATGACAGGCAGTGTTTTAGTCAGGGTTTCTATTCCTATACAAAATATCATGACCAAGAAGCAAGTTGGGGAGGAAAGGATCTATTTTACTTACACTTCCACATTGCTGTTTATCACCAAATGAATTCAAGACAGGAACTCAGCCAGGTCAGGAAGCAGGAGGTGATGCAGAGATCCTGGAGCGATGTTACTTACTACATTACTTTCCCTGGTTTTCTCAGCTTGTTTATTTATAGAACCCAGGTCTACCAGCCCTAGGTTAGCACCACCCAAAATGGGCTGGGCCCTTTCCAGTTGAACACTAGTAAAGAAAAATGTATTACAGGTGGAACTTATGGAGCCATTTCCTCAACTGAGGTTCCTTTCTCTGAGATACTTCCAGCTTGTGTCAAGTTTACATAAAACCAGCTAGTGAAGACAGTTTCTTTGCCCAGTGTTTAGTTGGTCATATTTGAAGCCATTTCATATGGATGGTCTTGATGATTATCATTGTCTCTGTAGTGGAACGGAAGTACTGTCTGAAACAATTCTCTCTCACAGTAAAAAGACTATTAATAATGAAAAAATTTAAATGTCATATCCTGTGGCTGCCTTAGTTTGTTGAATATCAACTATCCAAGTTATATCTAAATTGTTGAACATTGTTTTTTTTCTTAGCTATTTACTGTCTGAATAACCTTGAAATATTTTATTGTAATTATCTAAACCAGTATCTAATATGACCATGGGTTAAGTGGACTATTATTGTGAATTTTATTTTTACCCTTTTCTCCTGACCATTTATATTTTTAATTCATTATTTTATATGTTTACATTTTAAATGATATCTTTTATCCCAACTACCCCTTAAACAACCCTATTCCATTGCCGGTCACCCCCTTCTTTTTTTGCCTCTATGAGAGTCCGCCTCCACCCATTCACCCAATCCAACCTCACACTTCTTCATCTCTTTTGCTGGTTCATCAGGCATCCTTCACCTCCCATTGGAGTCAGATAATGCCATCCTCAGCTCACAAACATCTGGAGTTCTTACTTCCACCATGTATCCTCTTTGGTTGGTGGTTAACTCTCTGGGAAAACTGGGTGGTTCAGGTAGTTGGTATTTTTCTTCTTATGGGATAGTAATTACCTACAACTCCTTCAATCCTCCTCCTAGCTCTTCCACTGGGGTCCCTAGCTTAGTCAGATGATTGGCTGTATGTGTATCTGTCTTGTTCAGGTGCTGCTAGAATCTCTCAGGACGCAGCCATAGCAGCCATAGCATACTCAGCTAGCACGTCTTGGTACTAGCAATAGTGTTGGCCGTTATTTTCTACAGATGGGATAGATTTTCAGATGAGGTTGTAGTTTACAAAATGGATCATTTACCATTTCTCACCATTTGTAATATCTTTCATAAGGACCAGAAACTTTTATTACATCTGTAAGAATAAGTACAATACCTCACATAAACATTAAAAACATAAACACATTATATGTATTAAAATAACCATAAATTTGCATTAATATATAATGATCTTACTAGTGTATCAAAAATAACATTGTTTTTGTTTTGATACAGAATAGTCTCTTTGAATGCAGGATTATGGATATAAAATATTTATTTTTAGTTTAGGAGTAGATCCTAATCACATTTGTCTAATTTCCTATATCCATATCCTCATTTGTCAATTTTTATAACTTTATTTACATTCTCATCATCAGCTGCCCTGTTGCCCTCTCCCAAAGTCTCACTCATCTCATTCCTCCCTCCATTGCAATTTAGAAGATGCTCTGCTGCCCCCTAGGAATCTTACTTTTCTGTTGCCTCAAGTCTCTCAAGTTGTGTAATTCTTTTGTAAAAGTAATTGGTGTTTTTGCAAACTCCTGTGGCCTTAGCTGAATTAGATAACTCATACCTTGCCCTACTTCTTCCAACTCTTCACTCTCCTTTTCATTTTTCCTATCTTTTAGTATTCATTGATATTTTTGTTAGAGAATACATACTGAGTTGAACACTTGGAATAGGACTGCCAAATTAGAATTTCACTTCCTTTGGCAATTGATTCTTCCTCTTTCGGTATCCATTGACATATTCTGTATTCCTCATAATCAAGCAGTAACAACAACAATAACCTTCCTTCCCTTTAATTATGCTCCAATATGTATCATTATGATAGTTTGTTGGAGAAACTGTACCAATTTTTATTGGTATGTTTTCTCCACCATGATTAAGGGATGCATTCTCTCATCAGGTATTATGGGATAGTGAGAAACTTCTGCCCCCACTTTTATTATTTTTCTGAGCCTTACATTGAACAGATTAATTGCAGGTGTACATGTTGGGGTTGAGTGCCTTATAGTCAACTATTCTTTTGCATTTTGTACTTTTGTTCTTTGGAAGAGTTTGTAATAGTCCCAATATATTGCAAAACTCTCTCTCTTAAAAAATGGTGAAATCTATCTTATTCACTTGTGTATATAAAATATGTATTTAGAAAACAGATACAGACTATGCTAATTTAGGATACTGTCAGTTTTTTGTCATATATATACATATACATATATATATGTATATATATATAATGTAGTTTTAGATACATAAAAGAATAGGATTCCCTATGTATTGTCAAAAATACTTGGCATCATTTCAATCTTTCCTCCTTATCACTCCATACTACCATTACCCTCTAAGAACACCTTTAGAAATAAATCCCCCCTTAATTCATACTATTTCTCCCTCTCTACAACCTGTGTGCTACATCAATAACTACAATTATTTCCCCAGTTAGTACCTTTACATTCTTGGTTTCTGAATTTACTCTAGGGTATAAACTCACTCACATGTACAGAGTCAAAGCCAGAAAGTACAAATAGAAAGAACATTTCATAACTCTCTTTCTTGGTCTCAGTTACCTCACTCAGTATAATACTATTTACTTTCATATATTTACCAAAGTTTTATGCCTTCCTTTTTTCTACCACTGAGTAAAATACATATGTACCACAATTCCATTATTTACCATTGGTTAAAGGGCTTTTAAATTGTCCTTATTTCTTCGATATTATGAGTGTTAAAGTAATAGACATTACCATGAAAATACTTGTGGAGTAGGATATTAAGTCCTTTGCTCACAAGATAAGGAGTATTGTATGAGGGCCACATGATAGGTTTTTCAGAATGATTTAAAGAGTGTGTGACCCAGTTTGTAATCTCACTAAGGGTTAATGAAGATTTCCCTTTTCCCATATCCTTGCCAGAATTTATTCTCACCAGAATTTTTCTCACCAGTTGTTTTCTTAAAATTGCATTTCTGTTTGAGTAACATAAAACCTCAAAATTACTTTAACTTCATTTCTTTATTTTAAAGATATTGGCCAGTTTATTGATAGTTCTAGGGCTTAAGATTTGTTTTAGTGGCTAAGAGCAATGAATGCTCTTCCAGCGGTCAAGAGTTCAAATTTTAGCAACCACATGGTGGTTCACACCTATCTATAATAAGATCTGATGCCTTCTTCTGCTGTGTCTGAAGATAGCTACAGTGTACTTATATAAAATCAATAATTAAAAAATCTTTTAAAAAGTTGGTTCTTAGTCATTTCTCTTTATTTATTAATCATTTCATTTGTTCACATCTCATATGATATCCCACCTACCAGTTACTTCTCTAAAAATCTCCCTCACACAACCTCCCACTCTTCCCTCCACTTAGCCTCTATGTGGGTGTTCCCTGTCCCACCCACCCTCTCTTCTCCCTTCCCTTCAGCATCCCCCTATGTTCGTGTATCAAGTATATGCTAGAACAATGGCCTTACCTCCCAATGATGTCTCTTTAGAACTTCCTGGTCCGAGATCTTGCCTATTTCTAAATAGATGATCGGTTCCCTGACTCTTTTGTTCTTTTAATAATGTTATATATTTTTAATTTAAAAATTCCATGTTCTGTATGTTGGTTATAGTTTTCCACATACCCCAGCATTTTTCAGGTCTTATATATTTCTCTACCACTTCAACTTTAACCTCTTTTCTTCTCTTTCTTTCTCTGTTTCTGTCTCACTAAAACAATACAAAACAAACAACAAAACAAAAAACAAACAAAGTAAAAAACAAAAATGAAATTAAAGACCATAGAGTTTATTTTTATTTTTAAACTACTCCGGTGCATGAAGGCTGTTCTTGTGTATGGTTAACATACCTAGTGACACTACACTGGAGAAAACTGATATTGACTTTTCTCAAAAGTATCAATTGCAAATAGCTTCTTTTTTCAGTGGGAGTTGGAATCCTCTAACCTGTGCCTGAGCTGGAACTTTCAGTGGATTGAACCTGTAGAAGCATTGGGCTTGCTGTCAATCTACATTAGGTCATATAAACACCAACCCATTTGTGTGTGTTATTCTTTGTTTCTTTGAAGTCTTTCGATATCTTCTAGCTCTTATATTTTTAACTCCTGATCCTAGAGCCATAAAATAGATTTCTAAAGTCTACCTGATATGGAATGAGTAATCCATTTTTTTAAAGATCTGTTCATTATCCAGTAGTGACTGTTTGTGTTAATTACTAACTTCTCTGGTAATAATTGAGTGATGCCCTGGATCTATGGTGTAGCCTTATGTCATTATGAGACATTTTAATGCTATATTCACTTAGCAGACTAATATTAATAGAATTTTCCTACATGATCATGACCTATCTTGAATCACGTTCTTGTGAAGTATTTGTTCTTTCCCATGGAATTAGATTTAAATCCAATAAAAATTTTGCTAATTACTTTCACATTTGTGCTGTTATTGTGCCTTGAATGTATATCATCTTGTTGTAGGTCATGGGATTTGTACATGAGTGAGACAGATTACTTTTATTTTTCAGTACTGTTTGCACAACCTCCCAGCACTATGAATGATGATCAGTTGAGATGAACCTTTTTCACACCCCAACTCAATTGTTTAATGGTGAATGATATATGTTAATATCTGAAGAACTCCAGTTAGAACAGCACAATTTGTAAGTAATGTTTTCTTATTCCATTTTATAATTTATAGATTTTTTAGTCAAAAATCAATTGTCCACACATGCAAGGGTTTATTTCTAGATCTTTCATTGTATTTAGTTGATCCACATTCCTGATTCATTACCAATTCTACGAAGTATCTTTGTTATTATTGCTCTGCAGTACAGTTTGAACTCAGGAATAATGACACTTCCAGATTTTTTAACATTCAGGATAATTTTATTTATCCTGGGCTTTTTGTTTTTTCCATATGAAGTTGAGAATTGACATTCTAACACCTCTGAAGAATTGTGTTGAATTGTGACACAATAGCACCCAGAACTTTACTTGCATCTGATAGTGAGCCTTATTAAGGCTTCAAAAATCATTATTCTCGAATGTAAACTAAGGAAAAGTAGCACTGTAAGTATTTTTATGGACTCTGGGCATCATAGGCTATGCCATTATTTCCCATATATGATTTATAACCATTATTATTCTGTGGGGCTGCACCAAAGACTCAGTAGCTTAATAGTGACCCTTGAAGCAGAACATTACAAAGCTTTTAAGGTTGAAAACCATAAGCATCTATGTAACTGTATGGCGACACTTTAGTAACATTCTTCATGTAATGAATTCACTTGCAATTATAAACTCTTGATACTTTAAAACTGTAACATTTCTACTATTATGTGTAGGCTTTGAACCCTAGATTTTTTGTTTAACATGGGTACCTCAGTTTCTAGTAGGACAAAGTACTGAGCCCCTGTAACTACAAGGAACTAGACAGGTTTCCTCTTCCTCTTTCAAGGTTATTCTGGACTTGAGGAGGGAATCTAAACCCTGTCTCTTCTAATCACTGTCTTCCCGAATGACCAATATCTTAGGACCCAAGGGTTCTTTTTAAGAATCACAGGCTCCATGTTTCTTCTTCCTTGGGCAATCTCTTGCCCAGTGTCTTTTTGTTTCTTGCAGTAGACACACGGATCCTTGTCTAGAGGCTCCTTCCTAGTACCAGACTTGGTTCATAATTCCCGGTTCCTCACTACTGTAGCCAGAATACTGTGTAAATTCTTTTCCTTGTCTCTTATCTCTCTTGAACTCTCTAGCTTCCTGCTCTTTTGGCTTTCTCTTCACTTCTCTTGTCTCTCATTTTTCTCCCCCATCTTATGTATTTTGTCATATTTTTTTTACCTTCATGTCTCATTTTCCTCCTCTATGAATTCCACTCTTCCTCCTTAATTTCTCTTCAGTTGCCTCTCCTCTCTCAACTTACATTTCATCCTACTTATTCTTACTTTCTCATCAACCTGCACTGAATTCCACAACGACTTATTTCATAGTCTCTCTAGCCACTGATGCTTTTTTTTTTTTTTTTTTCTGACACCTTTACTGGTCGATAAAAGTCAGAGTCACAATAGCTTTGTACTCCTTGTTCCTGGGGTCATAGGTGGGATGACTTTATGAGGTGCTCTAGAAAGGCTAAGGGTGACTTGTCTAGTTCCTTCTTAACCCCACGTACATCTATGAAATTGGTGGGTCATCCTGTAAACCATTTAAGACCTGAAAATGAAGGCAGGTGTAGAAAGTAATAGTTCTTAACTTCTGTCGAATTGAAGTTCCAGCCAGGCCTACTCAGGGAAAATTCTACACCTACTTCCACAGGCAAAGGGAGGGGCACCCATCTGTCTCCAGGACATTCTTTGAGTCTCGAGGAGGATACACTTTTCTCCTCTGTGGTAAAGAGTATCTGGAGCAGTTGCTGGCTGTCATCCCGGATTGGTTGTTAGGAGAAAAGGAGTGACTCAATAAATTAGTCAAGGCCTGCAGGTTCTCAGAAATAGAGGAGTTATGAGTTTTCCAGTTATACAGATCAGTCATGGAAAATGGCAAATATCGGAGAGGTTGATTGCCTCGATCATCTGGGGGGACATAGACCTGGAGGGGTAAAATGGTAGGGTCAGGAATGGAATCAGGAGTCCCAGTCAGCCTACTCTGTGTCTCTGGCTGCGTTTGACTCTTGTCATTGGAGACCCTATGTCAGTGAAGGCAGAGGAGCCATGGGCTTCAGAGAAGCTGCATTTTCCTTTTTTTAGGGGTAGGGCGGGAGACATAGGAATTAGGGAGTTCTAAAAGAATTAGGCCTGCATCTCCAGAGGACAGAATAATCTTTCCATGTCAATTTTCACAGCATGAACTCTTGACAGATCTGGATCTAAAAAGGAAGCAAAAGGACAAACCCAAGAAGGGTCAGCGAAGGAATCAATTCCTCCCAGACAATGATATAGGGGACTTGGTCTGGGTGGCTCTTATCCCAGGAAAATTTTGTCTTTAACTCCCTCTATCTTGTTTAAGCAGAAGGAGCCCTCTGGTGGTCATTCAGTTTGATAGGATGGCTACTCTGAAGCACAGAGTCTGCCACCTTCCTTTTTTAACTTCCACTAATAAATTGTGAGCCCTAGTTTTGACATTCATCCAGTGGTCAAGCGTAATAGTCAATGGGTAGAAGCTATTTGTCCCATTGTCTCGTCCAAGTGAAACAGCACAACAACACCACAGAAAAATCAACAAACAAACAGGACCAAAACAAGGTGTCTTCCATGTGATTTGTACAGAAGCCTGATACTTCTCACACAAGGAAGCAGCTCAATCCAAGCTGCTGCTCGATTTAGAAGGACTGAACTCCATCCTACTTCCCAGTGGGATACCAGAGTATCATCCAGCTTTCTGTGGCCTGTGACAGGGAGGGGCAGTTGAGTTTTCCCTATAGCAGTTATTTTTGTTTTGTCTTAACTCTGCTTAGCATATCCTGGTCATTTGACCTGTGTACTAAAATTGTATTTTGCACTTTTAGAACCTTGTTTATATATTTTCAAAAAGTTTGTTTTATACTTAATATTTTATTTCTATGGCCACTATGCAAAAAATATATTCTCAAGGTTTTTTACGTAACACATAATGCTATTAGGACACTACAGGGGTATTTCAGCAACATTTGCTGTTCTTTAAGAAGACCTAAGTTTAGTTATAGGCACTAACCAGTTGACTCACAACTGCCCATTATTACAATCCTATGGTATCATATATTACTCTGACATTGCATGCCCAAGAATTTTCATACATGCATTCAGTCATTCATATTAATCAGTAAATTAAATCCTGACATGACAACACATGCCTGTCATCCCAACAACTGATAAGCAGAAGTTGGACGATCACCATTTTTGGAAGCCAGTCTGATCTACATAAAAAGTTCCAGAATACCCAGGACTACATAGAAACACACGTTCTTTAGAAATTATAAATAAATATATTAAAATAAGTAAACCTTTAGAAATTAAGCAAAAACAAGTTTCACTTTAATATCTTTTTGTCAAGAAATAGTTTTTAAAATTCCTTTTCAAAAAATAAATTCTAATTTTTATCTGAAATGCGATACAATAATTAATAATGAATTTTATTCTCTTTTGACTGAGTATACATGAGGTATTTTCAAATGTATTCTGTAAAGAAGAGTGAACTTAAACTCACATAGATTCTCTTTACTATGCCTCTTATGTGCTAGTATGAAATATGTGCCTACATACATGACTGAGTATTTTAATACAGGCATTGTAAACAAAGACCAAGTTGACATTCAGATTAGCATGGTTCAGTTACAAATCCTGACAGTAAAAATGTTCTCTGTCACACTCAATCCTTTCTTTCTTCTTTTTTTTATTTTGTCGGTAAGTGTATGCCCATGTGTAAGTACAACATGGGCATGACTCAAGCTCTAAAAGCAAAAGCACTCATAACCTAAGGAGCAGACGTTTCAAAGGGATGGTAGAAATTGGCCTCAGCTTCTTCATAAACTATCTGTTGCTTTGATTCACTAAACAATCTATCCAGCCCCATAGCAATAGGTGATCTGTGACTTATAAACTTTAGTTCCACAATTTTTAAAATTGTAATCCTTTGTACTGGAGAACAGCAAAAAAAAAAAAAAAAAAAAAAAAAAAAAAAAAAAAGATAATGTAACTTGCTCATGAAGGGTCTGATTTACTAAACCTTTAATCTTAGAAATTAGGAGAACCTAGCAGATCTACAAGTTCAAGGACAGCTAGTGTACAAAAGAAATTACAGGGCAGCCAGGGTTTTTTTCATGAAAAAAAAAACCATGTTTCTATAAAAGAAAAAACAAAATTTTCAAACATAAAACCCTTTTATTTAAAGAAAAATAGATACATAAAGCATTAGTTATTAAAGGAATTTCATAGCAATACAGGCATTTCACATACAGAGGTAATTTTAATAGTCAGAAAGAGAGGGGAGTATAGCCAGAACCTGTGGACTAACCTGGTATGAATATGGGGTTTCTCTTCAAGCTGAACACCTTGTGTACTTCTTCAGGTCCTAAATGAGTCCAAGAAATTTTGTGTCTTAACTTAGCTGATGCCTTTACTTCTATATTATGAAGACTCCAAGTTTTATTGAGGTACCAGAAAAGAGAGCGAGAAGAAGCCAGGAAAAGGAGAAAGCTAATTACAGCCTTAATCCTGAGTGTGGTTCTAAGAGCCAGCTGAGAGTTAAAATAAAAATTACCTCCCTCACAACCACTATTCCAATTTTTATATCACCATAAACTTAATATCCAGAAAATAAAAAAAAGCAATTCTCCCTCATAACCCTAGATGGCTGGTGGCCTGTGCCTCCAGGATTACAACCTATATAAGTTTAAAGATTCTAAACAATAACCACGTCTTTTGTGTGTTAGCACAGATGGTGCCTGTAGTATTATATCAAACTTATAAAGACATACTTAATTATTGAAATCTGAGGTCAGAGGCTTAATAAGACACATAGGAGAGTTGAGAACTATCTTGATAATTACCTTAGGAATGGGCTTAAGGGTGGCAGGGTCAGCTACAGGGACATTGGGCCTACAACACAAGGCTTATAGAAAGTTGAGAGCTGCTATTGACTTAAATAAAAAAATTAAAAAAAAAAAAAACTTATCCTATCTCCTAGAATCACTGACATTCCTATCAGAAGGAGTCTTTCAAGAAAGAGATTAGACTTGTTGTTCCTTTAAGAAGGGAGCCTTTGTGCTGTTTTCACATAGACCACTCAAGAAAAGTTAAAGACAATTTGGCTAAAATTAGAGAAGGCTTAGAACAGAAAAGAGAGAGAGCCCAAGACAAAAGCCGGTTTGAGAACTGCTTTAATTCTTCCCCTTGCTATACAACCTTGATCTCTGTTCTTTTAGGGCCTCTGATTATAATCCTTTATTGTTTACCTTAGGCCCCTGCATTCTAAATTGCTTAGTTACTTTTATTAGAGAACATATTAGTGTAGTACACATGATAATGTTGAGACAACAATACGAGCCCATTGCTAATGATGAGGCCGAGTTATGATTATAATATTAAACTCATGCCAAAGATTTAAGGGGAGTTGATGTAAAAACAACAACGTTTTTAGGGGCTATGATACTTTTCAAAACAGAAATTTTTGAGAAAGTAGACAGAGACAAAATTTACTAGAATCTGAGACTCTAAACACAAGGAATGACTAAAGTCAGAATCACAGACTTTCCAGTCATCCCATGGCTATGAAATTCTGCCTGTGCCTCACAAATAAAAACAATGTCCCAGAATAATTCTCAGAACAACCACAAAATATACTGACAGCCACCTGGCCCTCTAGAAAGCCCTAGATAGGGTCCTGATGCATGTCATAGTTAGCTCATGCTCTAATCACCCAATTCTGAGAAACAAAACATGACAAAACCCCTCAAAGTTTTGAATATAACCAAGGTTCTGAAAATAAATATTTAATGGACAGGTCAGGCTATGCAGACTAAGCTATGTTAAGAAAAAACAAAAATGACCGCTTTAGCAAGAGTTCCCCCATACCTCTCCCTTTACTGAATTTCAAGGAGATCTGGGGATTATCAACAAACTTACTACCAAAGTTTCTCCCCCCCCCCCGATTTCTTCCCACTTCCTCTCCTCTTTCTGAAAACTATACTGTTGACCAAAGGTAAAATAGTAGTTCACCTGTCGTGCGCCCCACTACCCGCTGGCAGGAAAAGGCGTGCAACAACTGGATTCTTCTGCGAACAACCTTTATCGTATAATACTCTGAGCAGGGGACTCCACGTTTATGCAAAATGCACAGCTTATATATTCCCAGGAGACTTGTGTTGCTACCTGATTGGTGCGCCCTCCAGTAACTCATTAGCATGTCCCTAGAGCGGGCTGTGTCATCTGTGGCACATGCACACTATGTCTCTTGGGCTCTGTTTGCTGAGTCATCGGCGGGAAGCTGGCACCATGTTTGGGTGCGGCACAAACGGCTCTCTACATTCACCCTCTCACAAAAAAGTATAAAATATATTTGCTTTTTTGAGTTCGGGGTTGACTCTTCCTGTGAGGATGAGCAACCCCATTTACATGGAATTAAACCTCTTGCCATTGCAGCGGTCTGTTGTCTAACTGTGTTGTCTGGGTCATGACTCCTCAGGGTCTTGTAACATAATCACTCTACCAATACAGGAATATATTTATATAATTATGTCATATATATAAAATTTTAATCCAATTTTGTTGGAAAACAAACTCCATGAGAAATTTCTTATTGCTTCCCAAATCATCTGTTACAAGTTAGAATCTGAAAAACCAAAGATTACACTTAAACTATTCACAGAAAATTAAAGTGTATCATTGTAATAACAGAGTAAGACCAAGTATTAAAGACTGGTTTATTTTAGATAAAAAACTGGCATCTACCTATACCCACTCTACTTTGGGACTAGAAAGTAGGAGTGCAAAAAATTTGAGAGACCCCTTTATTTGAAAAATGTAATAAAACTTCATATAGTACACAATTAATTTAGCAAGTGAATCCACTCCAAAGGTGGTGTGAGCTAGTAAACTGTGAAAACCAAGATAATATAATCTGCAGTTCTTATGCAGCAGAAGCATGCATTCTCCTAAATCTAGAAATTTATAAATATCCTGAGCCTTATCTGTAAGGCAAGCTCTTCCTTATTATGATTTCTTAGTGTGGACCCCAGGGCCTTAGGCCAGAATTGAGTAGTGTTTGACAGAATGAACATGTATGAACATGTCTATGAGACTGACTATACTTTAAAGGACTCTTTGGTACAACCCCTTGGTAGATGGAACTTTTTTTAGAGAACTCTCTGGCTACAGCGCAAGTGTTAACTCAACTTTGAGCTGAGTCTGGAACTTTATCTACATCTGCCTCAGCCATGGATTAAAAGTTCTGGGTTGACCAGCATAAGCACCTGCAACTTTGGCTTAATCATTTGCTATTTCTTGTGAACTAATCTAGGCACATTTGCTGGCCTCAACACCATAAGGAATAGCTTGCAGGATGAGGTTGAATTTGGGAAGTTCTTTCCAATGTTCTTGGTTGTGGCATCTCTGGACATTTGGTGGCAAGAAATCTTTCTTCACCAGGACAATCTGAAGGTAGTCAAGATAGAAGAAACTTGACTGTATTCTTATACCTAGGAAAGGTCTGGATTAAATATATTTGTATGTAGAATTCAGGGCAGAATACTTAGAATTTAAGCTCAGAGCAGAACATTTTTATTTGAAGCTCAGGTCAGTACACTTAGAATTGTAGCTCATGACAGGACAGGTTTGGCATGGTAGTCTCTTCATCAGATGGATATAAGTCATCATATTTTAGGATTCTCCTGAAAATTGTTTATTTAAGCAAGTCTCTTAGGCCAAGGTATGTTGGGTTGCTGGGCCATTGTTTCTACACAGATGGAGAGTAGATAATTTTTTACTTCTTTCATCCCCCTTTTCTTTAGGCTACTATTTCTAATCATGAAATTTAAGGTCATTTTGTTCCATAGCCTTATAAGGAGCATCATTATTTAAACAGTATTAAGGCATTCCTTGATGAAAGCAACTAAGTAATTCAAAATGCAAGGACCAAAGTATATAAGCAAACATAAGATAATCAAACGTCTTACCAGAGGTGAAGCTAAAGTGACTCTCCTAGCTTTAGAAACAATAGCTCTTTTCTGTTCTATAGGACTACTTCTGGCAGGAAGGTGAGTGACTCCTGAAGGTAGGAGATAGAATCTTTTATCTTCTGGATATCAAGGTTCATGGCTGCACTTAAACTGGAGTAGTGATTGGACAAAATTACCAGGGAGGCAATTCTCATCCTAACCCTCCCAGGCTGGATCTTAGAAGTACCCTCAGGGTTAAGGCTGTAATTGATTTTTTTTTCTTTTTCTGGCTTAGATCTGGTCTCTTCTCTAGTATCTCAAAGACCTTTAAGCCCTCATGATAGTGGATACAAGGCATCAGCTGAACTAAGACACAAATCCCCTTGGTCTTATTCAGGTCCTGAAGATGTACACAAGGGGTCAATCTTAAGGAGCAATCCCACCAGGTATTCTCAGGGGGAATCAAATACACATCTGACATAGTCACGTGTAAAGTTACAAAGAAACTTTTCTTGTGGCATGACAGTTCCTATTCATAGTAATTTCCCGGACACTTGTTGCAAGGTGACAGATTATCAGGACCTCTAATGGCAGCCTTCATCTGTATTGCTCTGTCTTATGGAGCCAGAAGAAGGTATTTTCTCATTATATGGTGAACTGTATAATAGCAGAACTCACAAGCGGTGGTAAGGGAAAGCTTGGTTGAGTTTAGAACTAGCAAAGACTTTTGTATAATGTTTAGAAGTGGATGCTAATTGCCCCAGGGATTCTGATGAAGAACAAATATTCTTTTATTGAGGCCAGTCTGATTAACACAATAACACCAGTCACCAATGGGCCATACCATAAGAGTTGGCATAGTACATCTAGAGGCCAGAGGTGCCAGATTCTAACAGAGTTAGGCCCAATGGAGTAGTCAAGGACTCAGTTTACAGGGAATATTAGAAAGAAGCCCATATCATAGTCAGATTAATATAGCATTAGTAGTCTAGCCTTTTTTCTTTTCTCAAGAACAAGTTCTTTTTCCTGATTCACTGAATGAAATGTACAGGGGATTGTAGGAGAAATTAAAACATAGCCCTTCTCCTTCTAAGCTACCATTTACTCGGGTGATGTCAGGTTGGGCTCAAAGGACCACAAAGGACAAGGAGGCTTTACCCACTTGTAGGAATAGACATGTGCCACAGCTGCTGCATGTTAGGCCCCACCTGTGGAAGTCTTTCTTACAGCAATTAAATCCCAACCAATGAGGAGTGGGAAGTGGACTCGAAACTCCACGCACTAAAACGTATTTTCAGCAACTTCACACTTATGGGCCCTTACCTTATTCCACACATTTCACAGAAAACACAAAGAACTGTAAGAGACACAGCTTACTCCTTAGCTGATGGTGCCCACATCCTAATACTCATCATTTCAGATCACCCATACTACAGGGCTTCAAGGATGATGTGGGTTCACCCTTATATTCTAGTAGTCCTTCTCCTGTTCCTGAGTGGGAATATTCCATGAGTTCAACCCAGTAGATAATTTACAGGGGTTAAAGTGGGCCACAAGTTGTAAGGGGGTGATTCTTTATATGTAGACCACACCGTAGCTCATAGGACTTGCCATGTCAGTCAAGCAGGGGTATAGGGATTACTCACAGTTCTCGAGATATCCTCTGACAGCCATAGGCAAACTACTAGCCAGGTCATGGTGTTTGGGGTATCTTGAATTTTAGGGGGTTGTCAATCTTTTTGCTTCTCTAACTGGAGATGTCAGACAGCTCAGGTCTGAAACAGGTGTCTCATAGATGTTCTAGAACTTTATCTGTAGACCAGGATGACCTGGAAATCACAGAGGTCCACCTGCTGCTGCCTCCCTAGGATTGGGGTTCAAGATCTGTATGACTCCAAGACCAGCTCTAATAGTGTATTGATGATGTTTATATTTCAGTCATCAGTTTCGTTTCTTGGGTTAATAGACACATGTTGTACCTTTACTATTAAATTTTATTACACAAGAGCTAACAGAAACATAATATTTATTACACACAGTTATTTGTTTAAAATGATCTTCAAGAACAATCAGGTAAGCTGGGATGTAGTGGAACACAACTTTAATCTTAGCCCTAGAATGGCAGACAGAGATAAATCTCTGTTAAATTCCAGTCCAGCATGATCTACCTATGGAGGTGTAGATTACAAAAATAGATGTTTTCTCAAAACAATAAAAATGAAAGTCCTACCAGACTGTACTGAAGATACAGGCAACTACAGTTCCTAGATGGTGTCCCTTCAACCACTTAGGTTGTAGTCATGTTCACTCCCTTGTGGAAATGGGAGAGCAAAATAGCAGTTGCAGTGTTTTCATTTTGTGTGGGGGAATGGTAGCATGCTGATCATATTTTTGTCAATTGGACACAAGCTATAATTATTGGGGAATAGAAACTCTGAATTGAGAAAATGCCTCCAAAATATTTGTCTGTAGAAAATAACTTCATACATTAAATGAAGCTGGGCAGAATTCACCCTTTCAGTGGCACAGTCCCTTCCAATGTTTTAGAATAGCTGCTCCAGAAGAAAAGTGACATATCTGCATTAATTAACTTTTGTCACTATGAAGAAATCCAGTCTGAAGACCTTCCAGAAATCTTTCAACCTGAGTAGAAGCAAAGATAAATCTGAATCTATGGTAGTTGAGTATCATTCATTGTTAAAGACTTCATGAAAGACGACTACTTAGGAGATGCTTTGGCAAAGACATGGCCAGCTGTGATACTGGTGAGAAGAGGAAGATCAGGTTCAAAAGCAAGAGTCTGACAGGCACTTGAAGAGTCGGTTGTCTACCAAGCAGAAGACCAAGGGCATGGGTGGATCTGTGCCTATAGATAAGGATGATATCTCCTCAGCTTCAACTCCTGGTGGCCTCAAAGATGTGCATGTCCCATGGCCCATCCACTCTACTTTACTTGGAGGCCACCATTATATCCCTGTACTAGTCAAGGTTCTCTAGAGTCACAGAACTTATGCATATATAGCAAGGTATTTATTGGTGACTTATAGTCTGTAGTCCAATTCCTTAAATCTTTCAGGCAGCAGTTGTCAATTCCAAGGATCTAGCCAACTCTCAGTCTCACAAGGCAAGCAGGCAAAGCCCCACATGTCAGGCAGGCCAAGAGAGAGCCTTACTTATTCCAATGTCTTTAATTAGGTCTTAGACTTAATGTTTGTCCCAGATTAAAAGTGTGTGCCACCACACATGGATCTGGGACTTGCTTGTCCTATATGTCCTTGAGCTCAGTGATTTCCTTGCCTTACTTTTCTAAGATTCGTAGCCTCTCTTTCTGAAGATCAAGAGCAAATGTGGGCCAAAAGAGTCACCCCCTAGGAAGAAGTCTGCAACCTGAGGGAACTGGGAACAAGAAAGCCAGGTGTGGAAGTAGGCTTGTGACTGAGCCAATTAGCATTACAAATAGGGTGTGTATCTCTACCAGAATCCAGGCCTATATCTCCCTAACAATAAGCAGATGGGGGTTTAGCATTGTTGTTCTAACTTCTCCCCCAATATTAATTTTTAAAATGAGAAATGTAGTTTAAGCACACATTGATATCAATGCTTGCTCTTACCCGTATCAGAATAATCCATGCAGGCCTCTGTGGATTTTCTGTTTTAGGTCAAGCTGCATCCCCGTTGATGTCACCTAATTTATACATGCTGCACTGAGGTCGAGCTATAGGGTTGCTTACCACAATGCACAGATATATATGTATGTATGTATATGTATATGTATATATATATATATATATATATATATATATATATATTTCCTGAACATGACAAGAATTAATTTATACATTTACAATTATAATTTCCAAGTAGAAGGGACTTGTGCAACATCCATTTGTTAGATATCATTAGGAGTCTGTCCCCTAGGCTTGACTCCTAAATTAAGAACACAAATGAATTCTGCATTCATGGAACATTGAATGACAGTACCTGGTGCTTGTTCCTTCATAATTTTACAATGAAATCTTAAGGATCCTTCAATCAGGTGAAATGGGGGCAACATAATTAGCACTTTCTAAAGGTTACAAAATCTAAGCAACATAGATTCAACCAGTATAAATACTTAGGCCTTCTTCAAGGAACCTCTGCAAAGCAATTTGCATGACTATCATTTCAGCCATTTGAGCAGATTTAACTGCTACTTTGTAGGTTTCAGGGATCTCTTCAGATACCACATATATGTATACACACACACACACACACATGAAAACCTTTAACTATATATATTGCTATCAGTATATAAATTTAGAGTTACATTGATTTCTTTAACATCTAAAAACAGTGGGTGCAACACATAATCTAATAATCTTTGCTGCAGCAAGCAGAAACTCAAGAGAACCAAAATATGATCCAATTTCAAATATCGCTTTTCCATAGATGAACCAATTATAAATACAGAAATTGCTTTATCTATGAGCTGCAGGCATAAATTTACAGGAAATATAAAAGCATGCATAGAGGAAAGAACTTTAACAACTTTTCTTTCAGATAATGATTTATCAATTTTTAATTTTGCCTAAAAACCCCAAACATTAGTATAGAGCCATATCCCATTTAATTTTTGCTCAGAATAAGGAACAAACATTTTGTCAGGTTAAGACATTCCCCTAAGAAATACCTTCTATCATACAGTTTTGTATTAACACAGCAAAAGATGTTAAAACTTTACTTAACTAGGAAGAAAGGTGAATTCACATTAATGGTTCCTTTTGCCAAAAGAACTGCTGTGGGTATAAGGGAAAAGTACAGACAGCCAACAATTAATCATAATCTACATAATATCTGCTGTTAACTAATTGATTCTTGTATATTCTCTGCAAAATCGTTCACCTCTCAATTAACTTCAGTGGGACTAGGATTAGCATCTCTTGTGAACAGCAGACAGAGGTTTGAGACCTCTTGTGGTGAGCTTTTTCTAAGGTTTTTGCCTGCTAACATCTGGTGAGTTTTGAAAATCACATTAAATAAGTAAATTAATTTTATGAATCTTCTATCCCACAGTCTGACTAGGGACTGGTTAGATAACAAAATATCTACAACAGTAAACATTGGGGATTTTAGGTTCCAACTTCCTACCATCTAGGCAGCAGCCAAACAACAAAGGACCTTTAGCCATTCTCCAAAGCAAAACTTTTCAATGTTACCCATTGCTTCAAGGGTTTTTTAAAACGACAAGCAGACAAGCCAAAAGCAAATCCTTCACAATCATGAGGATGCAAAAGAAGAATATAAAAACAAACTTTTAAATCTATAATAATTTTTTTTGGAATGGGAGCTGAAGTGGTTAGCCAGGCTGCAATGGTCCCTTAAATTCCATACATAAAAAACAAAACAAAAACAAAAACAAAAACAAACAAACAAACAAACAAAAAAAAACTAAAACACATGGCTGCAAGTTCTTATTTATAAGAAGCTTTTAATACCTCATTACTTTAAATTGTATCCTTTACTTCTATTTTCTAGAAGAATTAGTCAAAATTATCCCAAGTTTGGGGTATGCACAGAAACTTGTTTCCTTATATATAGAAACCACATGGCTCATGCCATGACTTGCTGTTTATGATGACTCTGACCAAGTTACTAGTTTTAAACAATCTTTTGTTACCAAATTTATGAATTTTTAATTGTACCCAATTTCTTATAAGCCAATAATCTAAGACCAAGACATTCATAGCATATTTATACCTTTTAAAATCAGTCAAAAGAAAACATGAACTGACTACACATCTTTTACATTTAAAACAGATAAATTTTTTTTCTAGCTAAAATTCAAGAAATGAGCACTTGTCACCTGCAGAGTACAATAAACACAATCAGTGCATTTTCTAGGAAAAACAATCATCTGCTCTAAGCTGAGAACTCAGCCAGCCCTTTTACCAGATGCCTGGTAACATCCAGCTCCCAATGGGTTTCCAGCTGAGGTAACTTTAGGGGCAGGGCTCTAAAGCCTGCTTTATATTTTTACCTTTTATTATTTCCCTTTTAGACATGAGTTAAAACTAAATCAAGAGGTAAACAGCCATTTTTCTTTTGAACCTGAAGTAGGAGAAACAGTCATCAAAGAAGCACGGACACAAATTGACACACATGGACAACTTGGCACCAAGGACAAACAATACATGAGTGAGAGATGAGAACTATATTTATCAACAGGACCCTGATATCCTTGCTAAGGAACCTAGAACCAGAACTGGACATTTCTCTAGTGGAAGCCAGAGAACCAGGATGTCTCCTTAGCTCATGTTCCTGGTGGAAGAACTCTGGAACAGTTTCATTCATTTTCTTCCTTGTTTGTCATACCATCCAAGAGAAAAGAGAGCTGTGCTTTTCTGAGATCCATTTTCTCTCTTTCTCTCTTCCAAATAAACTACCTCTAATTTGTTTACAAAGACTTAAAAATACCTATGGAAAATATCTTTGTTCCATTACCTCTTTTGTGGTTTTTTTTTTTTTTTTTTTTTTTTTTTTTTTTTTTTTTGCTTAAGCAAAAACACTAGTGGGTCCACAAGTTGTGTATTTCATAACTACAAATGTGACCATGACCTGGGGAGCAGCTGATCCTTCTTTCCTTAATTGTTTTTGCAAGTCTACTCTAACTAACTCTCAATCAGAATTATTTAGGCTGCCTGAGTGAATAAACCAGGGGTTGGTAGCTTCTAATAATTCAACAAATTCCACTGCAGTTCCTACCTATATTCTAGTTCCCTGTTGCTTAAGGAAATCCAGAAACGGATCTACCAACCGTAAACTATAACTAGTGGTTTCCATCTCCAAGCCACCCCACCTCCATTTGTGGGTGGGCTTGCTCCATGGTGGGAACCCTTCACGTTGTTTCTTTCTTCCCAGATCTTGGCGAGACTTCCATTTGCGGAGGCTGATGTGGGGCCTACATTTTTGATGCTCTCATCACAAACAGATACTATAACCCAGGCAAAGGTCTAAGGGTTTGAAAGAAAGACCATTATTCGTGTTACCAGAAATGCTATGCTCCATCTTGTACTGCAGTCTTAGAAGACTAAGAACAGCATTAATATATACACTCATGTATTACAGAGGAGGTATGAAAGTTCCCTAGCTGCTGGTTGGATGAATCACACCCTAGGGAGAAATCTGCAAGCTGAGGCAACTGAAATCAGGAAAGCCATGTGTGGAAGTAGGCTTTTGACTGGACCAACTAGCATTACAAAGTTGGCATGTGTCTCTCCCAGAGTTCAGACAACAAGCCAGTAGTCTAGCTCACACTAAATGTATGGAGGGTTAGTGTGGTTATTTCTACACCAAACCACACTCTTGTTGTCATATCTCACCATCTCCTAGAAGACATGCATCTTGCTGAGGCAAGTGAAGGCCCTGGTCATTGCTGCCAGCCCAAGACATGACAAGGGTGTGTTCCAGGAGCTGTGGAAGCTGCAGGAGATGCAGTGCCTGCAGCCCTGTGAGCTGCATGACCTGCATCCAGATCTGTGCCCTGAGTCCTGCTGCAGCTCCAACTTACACAGGGAGCTCAGCCTCTAACCACAGATAGACCTGTCTGTAGTAAACATACTCATGTCTCAGGACTACCTACGGTATAAAATGCCTTTAGATGGCCAGATGTGAGTTTTGGAAAGGCCATGCAGCTGCTGTCTGAATACATCTTTTTCCATGGGAGTGTCAGGCAAACCACTACTAGGGGTGAGTGGAACCTTCAATGAAGATGACAGTCATGTGCTCATGGAACTTAGGAGGTCATGATGATGCCTCTATTACCATTGCTACCTCCAAATCAGAATCGCCCAATTCATAGCAACTCCAATGGCCTCTCAGGTCCAGACTCACACATGTCCAAATGTGTTCTCTGTTATTTGAATTTTGATCCTAATTGTGCATTTTGGGAAGCTAGTGTATAAGACTTTGCTGCCAAATAGTAGCGCCATGTTTATTATAATTCTTATGGAAGAGCTGAAGAAATTTTCAGAACAGGTAAAGTACTAGGGCCCTATTACATGCTAGTAGGAAGAAGGGAAGTTGGCAAACATAACAGATGGTTTTTCTCTTCTTTGGTATAGTTCTGGCGACCACAGCCTTTTAAACCTGAGCTTTAACTCCCATGGTAAAACACTTCACACTAGAACTGAGCACTCAAATGGTAGGTTCAGCTTTTATGAATAGTCAGATATGGAAGGGCGAACACCTAGAGTTATCTTAATCAAGCATTCAATCAGGGACTCTGAAAATACAATATTTGGTTATTCAAAGTCTCGGTTGCCAGGGTCAGCAACTTACCCTGTCAGACTGACCAATCCAGCATCATGGTTCATGCAGGCATTAACTCTGCAGTATCTGTGTGTCAGGCCCAACCTCGACCAGCAAGGAAGACATGACCTGCGGAAGATCTTCTTCCAGAAGTTTTTCAGGAACCTTGTACAAGCTTCTTCTTCAGCTTCTGCCTCTGTTTCTGCTCCCGGGGGAGGGAAGGGAACAAGCTAAATATTCTAGACTGGAAAACCATAAGCTGCCACGTGGGCAATGCAGATAGCTTGTAACCATGTGGAATTTAAGGAGCCAGGCAAGGGTGTCCAAATAAGGAGTTGTTATTACAGGGAGTGTTCGCCAACGGGAAGGTGGAAGGCGGAGCTCGGCCCCAACTTTGGGGCATGACAAAGGACAGCCCCCTAAAGTTCCTTTTTTTGTTTTATTAGGATGGCCTTGATAGCATAAGCTGAACGAGGTGACACCCCCTCTCTTAGGATCATCCTTTTATTGTACCCATCTCTGGATAACCGTACCGTCCTCATGTCTCCTGTCTTAGGTGAAAGGGGAGTTGCCCGTCACTGGGCAGGGTCACTTCAAAACTCAGGGAGGACGTTTTATGCCAAGTGTGTTGAGGTTGTATTTTGTCCTGCAAGACCATCAGCCAAGCCTGTGGAGACTGCCCAGCCTCAATGGCTGCAAATGCCTGGATTACCTTGGCCGCATGACGATGTTGGGTAAACCTTAATCTGCATAAGCACCAGAAGCATACAAAGGCTATCAGCAATAAGAGAATCGCAAGAGCTCCCATTTCCGCCCACTCCTTCAGTTGATTCATAGCAGAAAAGATCCAGGATGCCAGTCCTTCTGAGAGGGAGGCGTCTACGTGGGTGGAATTCATGCTCACAATGGCTATGCAGAGCTGGTCCATCAGATAATCAAACTCTCCAGTCAAATTTCCTAGAAGATACTTAGACATTTGTTTAGACAAATTTGCAGCTCTTCTAAGGTTTTCATATTGAATGCTAGTAATGCACAAGCTAGAATATTTCCATTGGCATCCCAATTGGGCCAACTGCCACAAAGTATCAATTTGTTCTTGAACAAGGTCAATCCTTTGATTGACCACCATCAATCCTCTCTTAAGTTGGGCATTAACACTTGCCTGTACATCAAGAGCCTGAGCAACATTAGATGATAAATTATTTAAGGCATGGGCTGTCTGCACAGATTGGCTCATGGCAATAGCTGTGGTGGTAGCTCCCACAGCGGCAAGAGATATGGCAGTAATTATGGCCGCAGTGATGCCAAAGTCCCTCTTCTGCCTGAACAAGGTCATAGCATGAGGTGCATCCAAAGGGACGGGCATCCATCTGGGCATGCAAGCAACCACAGCAATACTAAGCTCTTCTGCATCCCAGCATTGCATGTAAAAACAGGTACTATCAGAGCATGCCAAGAACCCTTGAAACACATGACTAGCATTACTCACAATAAACACAAAAGGAGGATAGACACATACAGGAGTGGGTTTAAAAGTGACCTTTCGATTCATCCCAGCACAAGGCACAGGAGTGGGCGTTTTGCTTTCAGTTGACCTGTCTTGCTCGGAGCTGGAAACTCCGTTTTTACCTCCTTTAATCATGGCCATAGGTTCTAAATTCATGCAACTGCCATTATTCCCACACAGAAGCCAATTGTCAAAAGGACTACAGAATAATATACTCTAGTCTTTATACTAAAATTTTATGTACCTGATAGCTTAGAGAATTTGGCACACTAGCAGCCACAATTATTCTAACAACACTGGTTCTATTATTTAAATTCCACTGTCTAGCCCTCGCTTCTGGAGAAAATGTAAAAAATTTATTAATCCAAGTTATCCTTTTAGATTGACACCCTGTCCAAGGCTACAACTGTCCCCAGTCTTGACTGTAGCAGCGTGATGCCCATCTGGGCTGTGGAGGTGCACTTCCATTAAGCCATTCTCCCTTTGGCCACCAACCAGAGAACCAGGAGGTAATACCTGAATCACAATAATCATTCAAATCATAATAATTCCAGGTTGCATTTTGAGAATATAGCCTTATACAAGAATCATTCTCCCGAGTTATATTATTTTCAAGGACAAAGCACAGGCTTCCAGACAAAAATATATTTCTGCTCTCTAATACTAGCCATATCTCTATCTAAAGGTAAAAATGGCACATCAAAGGTTTTATTGGAACTGAAAAGATGAGGGAATAACTTAGCATCATGGTGTATCGGCACGGGTCTCGGGAATACTGACAGTATCATCCATCGGGACTCTGCTTGAGTCTGCAGTTGATTCACGCTGAGTAGCATCTTCATTCTTGTTGCACTTCCTGGTTAGCCTCTCAGGAACCCACAGAAGATCTTGTGGGTCCTGGGGAAACACACAAACAGACCCTCTTGCTCACACCAACATGGGGTCTGGCCCATGCCACAAACTTGTAATCACATCTTTCCATTTGACATAGCCTTTCAAAGTGCTCACTCAACACTGATGTCGATCAGCGACAGTGAGGCCATCATCACCCAAAATTGAAAAATTCAGGGTAAAAAGGGCAAAGGATAGTTGTTCCTTGGGTGACCTTCCATGGCCTAGTCCCCCCTTTTGTTTTATTAGACACTCTTTCAACATTCTATGAGCTCGCTCACTATACCTTGGTCTTGGGGATTATAAGTCAGGCCATGGCTTAACTGTATATCCATGTGTTTACCAAAGGATTTGAAAGAATGGGCAGTGTATGCTGGACCATGTTCAGTTTTAAGTGTTGGGGCTTTCCCCAGGCAGCCTAGGCTTCAAAGCATTGTCCAAACACGTTACGTGCCTTTTCCCCACTCATGGGTGTAGCATGAATGATACCTGAGCAGGTATCTACAGAAACATGAACATATTTTAGAGTCCCAAAACTAATAATATGTGTGACATCCATTTGCCATACTTTGAGTGGCAAGAGACCTCTGGGAGTAACTCCTATCCCAGGAGGGTGATGGAAGGTAATACATTGTTGACATTCTAAGACAATTTGGCGAGCATCAGCTCTGGATAACTTAAATTTCTGCTGTAAAGTTCTGGATGGTACGTGAATTGTTGATGAATCTATCCTGCCTGATCAAGAGATGAGATAAGAAAAAGATACTTCCTCCGGGTACATTTATCTACTTAATCATTTCCTGCACTCAGTGGTCTGGGCAGTCCAGTATGTACTTTAACATGCTGAACAAAAAATTCCTGATCTCTATGCCAAATCAAATTTTGTAATTCCTGCAAGAGGGCACTCACTGTGCTACTAGGTTTAATTGGCCCAGCCACTTCAAATGTTTTAACAGCATTAACAACATAAGCTGAATCTGAAATTAAATTAAAAGGAAAGAAACAATTTTTAAACACTTCTATCACAATCTTACACTCAACAACTTGTAGAGAACCTGTGTGATATTGGTATAACACAGACTCTTGTTGCTCTACCATATAGGCCCCACAGCCTGTCTTAGATTCATCAGTAAAGATATTAGGGGCTCCACTAATGGGGACAGTGGAGGTAACCTTTGGAAAAACTACCAGATGTACCTTGAAAAATATCAATAATGGTTGTTTTGGATAATGGTTATCTATTTCTCCTCTGAATCCACAATGAAGAATGACCCAGTCATCCACAGTGCCACATAGAACTTTCACCTACTGGCTGGTATAAGGCACTATAATGGAGGCAGGAGGCGTGCCAAAAAACTTTATGAACTGCTGAACTCCACTCTGAGCCAACTCTGCGACAGATGTAGGGTAGTGGTCTACTGACTTAGCTGGGGGAAGTTTTTAGATATATCCAAAGTAGAGGGCCATCCTGCCATAACGGCCCTGTGGGTTGCAAATAAGTTGCTAATATGCAGAGCTTAATATCCACACTCTGTTTCCATCAAATTAAGGTAGCATTTATAAGTACTTTCCAACTTTCCTTAAAGCTTCCCTTGCTTCAGCAATCAATTATCTGGGAGAATCTAGAGCCAAATCTCCAGCCAAAATATTATACATTGGATTTAATTCATAATTTGGTAATTTTAAATAACACCTAATCCAACTGATATCTCCCAATAATTTTTGAAAATCATTAAGCGTTTTAAGATCATCTTTTCTTATCTCCATCTTTTGGGGAATGACAGCATATGGATTTACTCTTGCTCCCAAATAATTTACTAGGTCCCCTTTTGTACCTTCTCAGGGGCAATAAACAAACCTTTGTCTTCTAATAATTTTACTAATTCTCCATATGCAGTATGTAGCAGGCCTTCAATCTTAGCAGTTAAAAGAATATAATCCATATAATGAACACATCTAAAAGCAGAGAATTTGCTTATTAGCGGGAAAATGGCATTGCCCACGAACAGTCTACACATTGTAGGGCTATGGGCCATACCTTGGTGGAGGACCACCCATTCATACCTCTGATCTGGCTCCTCATGGTTACATGATGAGACACTGAAAGCAATCCTCTTACTATCCTTAGGGAAGAGAAATATAGAGAAAAAACAGTCTTTTACATTTATTAATATTACTGGCCAGCAAGTCCGCAAGGAGGACAAGAGCGGCAGCCCACGTTGCACTGGGCCTATGATTTGCATCTGTTTATTAATGGCTCATAGATCTTGTAACAATCTCCATTTCCTCATTTCTTTTTGATAACAAATATTGGAGTTTTCCAAGGAGACACTGATGGCCTTATATGTTTCATAGTTAGCTGCTCTTGTACTAAAGTTTTAGCTGCCTCAAGCTTTTCAGAGAAAAGTGGCCACTGAGGAACCCACACTGGTTCCTCCATCTTCCAGGTAATGGGAATGCCTTCCTCAGTGGCCCCTAGGAAAATCCCAAACCTTGATTCTTTTGTCCTTGTTGGGTAGGAACAGGACTTGTTCTGCCCTGTAGATACTTCCCCAGACCTTTTCCTGGAAAATAGCTCATATGTTTCATAATATTTTGGGATGTTTCTGAATACTCACTAATCAATGTAAAGCCCATGTCTCTTAGCAAATCTCTTCCCCAAAGGGAAACTGGCAATTCTAACATATAGGGTTGCATGACCCCTGAATGTGCTTCTTGATCTCGCCACTTTAGCTCTCTTACACTCATGTCTAGGGATTTTTTTATAACCTAGGCCTTGCAATGTTTGAAAAGAGGCCTGTACTGGACATCCAGAGGGCTAATCTTTCTTCACTATCATGCTTCTGTCAGCCCCGGTATCTAAGTGGTCTAGAATCCTTTTGCCATGAATTTGTAACTCCAAAGTTGGCGGCTGATCAAGGTCTAAAGCTAAGAATGACAAGTCAGAGCTGGTAGACCCAAAACCTTTCTCCCCCCTTTCTGTGGACTGAGCAGAAAAACTTTCATGCAAGCTAGGCAACATTTGGGTGATCTGCATAAAAGCAGTGGCAAGGCCCACATTTGTTATAGGCCCACCTATTTTTCTCAGACCTTCATCCAGGCCTCAAGTCCTTTATGTTTGTAAGGAGTAATGGCATCCCTATATTCTTTGGTGCATTGCTCATAGACTAGTTGATTAATGAGGGGCATAGCCTGATCAGGATCATCAAAAATCCTTCCTCTGGCCTCCACTAATTGAGCCACAAAATCAGAGAAAGGTTCCATGGGCCCCTGTAAAGTTTTGGTTAAGTTCCCACTGACCTTGCCCCTGTTAGGTAGAGCCTTCCATGCCTTGACTGCAATATCATTAATCTGATTGTAAACATCCACTGTGTATCCTGTCTGAGCATTGGCAAACTGGCCATACCTCCTCCTTTCCTTAAGATGGTGGCTTCCCCTTTTCTTGAGTCTTTTCATAAGCTCCAAAATTTCTTTCATTTCTTCCTCAGTATCAGAGCTGCTCTCCCCACTTTCCTCTTTCTCATCCTTTTCCCCTCTTTCATTGTTCCTCTCCTCTCCTCATTCCTTTAGTGAGGGATTAATACCCTTGTGCTCCTCCTGCACATCCTTTGCTGCTTCAGTTTCTGCCTTTTCAGATCTTTCTTCATATAACATTTCCAGGGCAACCCACACCTTCCCTAGCGCCAGCTGATGACACTTCTGAAACTCAAAGCAACTATTTCCCAGACTCCACACAAGCTGGACTCTGGGCTTTAATGTCCCTTGGTCCCAGGCAAAATCCAGATTTTTCCCTAACTTTTCCCTGCATGCCACAGTTAGGTTTCCTGAGACTGCAAACCAAGGCTCAATGGTATCACACTCATTCAAAAACCTTTCTAGGTTGCTCTTTTCAATTTTGAGGTTTTTCTTTGACAAGAGTAGCTCTTGAAGAGCCAGAAAATTGGGTGCGATTGTGACAACCCCATGTTTTAGTTTTCCTTTTACTAGTTCGTAACTTACTGGCACTCTGTTCAGGTGCACGTCAGGTAGCACACCCAGAAAACTGTACTCCACACAAGGACGTTAATGAGCAACCAGCACACCACTACAAGAGCGGGGTCCATAAACTTTTCTTTCCTTTTCCCTACCCGATCTTAGTCGGTTGCAATGTTTTACTTTCAGTTTGCTGCTGCTGAGAGAGCATTTTCACTTTCAGTTTGCTACTGTTGCAAACTTCTTCACTCGATGTTTGAGACCTTATTGCAGCTTGTCGTGGTCCTTATTGTCTCAACTTACCTTGCAAACTTCCCAGCACTGCCCTGACTGCAAGGAGTTCTGATCTTTGGGGGGAGATTTCCGGGTTTCAGCACCACTTGCCACACCCAACCTCTACCAGCTAGGAAGACACGACCCGGGGAAGATCTTCTTCAAGCAGTTTATTCAGGAACCTTGTACAAGCTTCTTCTTCAGCTTCTGCCTCTGTCTCTGCTCCCAGGGGAGGGAAGGGAGCAGGCTAAATACTCTAGACTGGCAAACCATAAGCTGCCACGTGGACAATGCAGATAGGTTGTAACCATGTGGAATTTAAGGAGCCAGGCAAGGGTGTCCAAATAAGGAGTTGTTTGTCACAGGAAGCACCATCAGGAAGGCAGAAGCCAGAGGTGGCGCCATCTATGAAACGTGGCACAGCATAGCTCACTATCTGTGATGCTGTGCTATACATCAGTACAACAGAACAGACCTAGTTCAGAAACTGCCTTTGCCAAACAAAATGGAAAAGTATTTGCAAGAGAAGTGCAGAGAGATTGGTATACTTCTTTCCTGCACTTCAGGGTTCAGAAACAAAGCTTTATTATAGTTTACAGACTTACATTGCCATTGAAATATTTGCTGCTATAACACTTAGGTTTTTTTTTTTTTTTTTTTTTTTTGTGAGAATCATTGATTTGTTCAGGGTTGAGTAAGGGTTTGCCAGGTGTCCTGAGTTTATTTTGGTTATTGGAAGGGGAGGTCTTGAGGGTCCAGAAGTTATCATTCCTTATTTTGCAGAATAATCACATTGTGAATGACCAGATTTTCCTTAATGTCCCTTCCCAGTGCATTGCTGCTATCTACTCTGAATCTTCTGCGTTAAAGCACATTTCATGTGTATTTGGCCCTGAGTTAAGTTGAACAAAACTTAAATAGAAATTAATATGATGGAAAGGCTGTGATTGCACACCAGATTTCTGGGCTCTTTTCAACCTGGACCATCAGAGAACCTAGAGGCCTGGTGAAGTTGTGCTGTGAGTACTCAGAACACAGAGAGTCCTTAGCGGTGCATGTGGAAATGGATTTTTCCAGCCCACTTTCAGAGCCAGGCCTCTGTCACAAGCAATCACGATCTGCCCTGAAATTCTGTTTGCAGATCAGACACCCAGGCTTTTTTCCACCTGGACTATCAGAGAACCTTGGGCACAGGCCTGGTGATGTTGTGCTGTTGAAAGAGTTAAAATTTCAAGCTAGCTCCACTGATCCTTCCCTGGGGACAAATATTCCTCAAGGCTTAGAATAACATACCATGTTTCAAGAAGTGGCCTGATCACAGATACCACAAAACATCTGGTGTCAACAAAGTCTGACTCTGCAGTCCAGAGATAAACAAGTATGAAGGTCAGTGTGCCACAAAACAGGGTGGTCTGGAGTTGAATCATATACAAAAGCAGACAGAGAATGCCAATTTTGAGTAAACCAAAGAAATTGCTATGTGCTTGTTGCTAACTACCTATGTAATTTACCATATAAATATGTGTCCTTAATTGAGTCTGGGGTCAACTCCTCTATCTCCTGAGTGAGATAAGAGTCATCCTCAGAGCTCTGATTTTCTAAATACACCTCTTGCCTATTTGCGACAAGTCTGGCTCTTTGCAAGTTCTTGGGTTCACTTGCTTTCAATATTTGTGTAAGGAGCTTCCCCAATTCAGGTTTCTTGCAGCTGGGGGCTCATCTGGGATTTTGTGACCACCCAAAACTCTGAGACACTCTTGGAGGTAAATGAGGATTCCCAAATTTGTGTATGAGTGTGCGGCCACTGTCTGTTTCTTTTCTGCTTTGGATCTGAGAAGCAATTTTGTTTTTGAAGCTGCTCTTCTTTTCCATGAGCCTGGGGGCGTTGTGTTTGACTGATGTGTCTAGGGAAGCACATGCTGCAGCTTTGAGGGATGCCTCAGGAGGACAAGAGAGTCAGAGATGCCTGACGGTCTCTTATCAGGTATGAGAGGATTGCATACTCCTTTTGGAAAAGGAACCATGGAAACCTCTTCCTTCTGAAACTGCCTTTGTCTTGTGCCCATGTAGTAGGCAAAGGTATTGTTGTCTGGATATGGTAGTCTCTTTGTGTTGTCTTTTTTTTTTTTTTTTTTGTTTTGTGTTTTCTGTGATGATGGGATAGCCTGTGACAACCCTGATCAGCAACCTTACATCTTGGTCTGGTAAGATCTAATTTAGGATCCTTTGCCGTGAGTAAAACCATGGATTATAAGGCAGGAGTCATTTTCCTGAACACTGGCACCCTGAGGCGCTCACAAACCACATGCAAAAAAAAAAAAAAAAAAAAAAAGAAAAGAAAAAGAAAAAAAACACATAAAAAGAAATGGTTCCCTCCAAGCTGGAACTCTCAGCACCTACTTTTCCTCTAAATAGCTATCCTGAGATTGAGGAGCCTCCTGAGTGGCAAGGCCCCCTCCTCCTATGTACCCCCAATTCTCTCCAGCATCATCCGATCTCTGCACCACAAGAGGAACCAGGAAGTGGAGGATGAGCCACAGGTACTCGAAACTGCCGGCTTCGGAGTCTGTCAGAAGCAGATTCCATGTTAGCATTGCACTTCGGTGTCTATGTTGCCCTGGTGGATCCACCTATACTCCAACCCCTCCAGTACTGGCCATTCTCATCTGCTAATTTTTATAACTGGAAATCTGACCATCCCTCATTTCTCTGAGAACCTTGCTGATCTAAGTAGGTTGATGGAGTCCCTACTTCACTCACACCAGCCCACATGGGATGACTGCTAGCAACATTTGCAGATTTTGTTCACCACAGAAGAGAAGGAACAGCATCTCCTAGATGCATGTGCCAGGGTCTGATATTCAACCTACACAGATCCCCAATGAGATAGATACAGGCTTTCCTCTGAACCGACGTGACTGGGATTTCAACACGACAGCAGGTAGGGAGTGACTGATGGTCTACCACTGGTCTCTGATGGCAGGTTTCTTAGGGGCTTCGAGGTGCCTTCCTAATTTAGCTAAGGTAAGGGAAGTACTCCAGTGACTTTTAGAGCTGCCATCTCTTTTTCTAGAATGTCTCATGGAGGCTTATACTAGGTATACTGCCTTTGACCCAACCTCAACAGGACAGCAGGCAGCAATTTCTATGGCATTTATAGGACAGTCATCTCCTGATATTAAAGAGAAGCCACAGCACCTGGAACTGCTACAAGACTATACTTTGCAGGATTTTGTTAAAGAGACAGCAAAAGTGAGAGAGAGACAGAGGAAGAGAAGCAAGAGAGATAAAAGAAGGAGGCAGAAGAGAAAGAGAGCCAGAGTTCTTGTAAACAGCAAAAATATTTGATTAGGATCTTGGCTGCAGTTGTAGGAGAAAGTAGTAAGGTAGGACATAGAGAGACAGGGAATCTATGCAACAGAAGACCTATAGCATGAAAAGGAGAAAGGAGACCTCTCCTGGAGAAGGACCAGTGTGCTTACTGCAGAGAAAACAGGACATTGGATGCTAGAGTGCCCGAAGTGGAAGGAGAGAACCCACAGAGTACTGAACTTTGAAGAAGACAATGATTAGAGGGGATGGGACTCGGTTCCCCTCAATGAGTCTAGGGTAACCAAAACTTTGGAGTGGACCCCCTTGTACTTTCTGGTATATACTTGAGCCAAATATTCTGTGCCTTTAGGGAAATTGGGCACAAAAAAGACCACAGTGTATGTGACCACTGAACAAAAACAGTATTCATGAACTACTTTGCATACTGTGGACTTAGGAAGAGGCCAAGTTTCCCACCGTTTCTTGGTCACCCCTGAGTGTCCAGCTCCTCAGCTTGAAAGAGACTTATTGACTAAGCTAAGAGCCCAAACGAAGTTTATCCCAACTGGACCTGAGATGAGATGCGAAGAACCCACAACCATGACATTGGCTCTAAAACTAAAGGATGAATATAGATTGCATGAGCAACCAAAAAAGAGGTAACTCAAAATGTGGATTGGTGGCTGTCTAACTTTCCTCAAGCCTGGGCAGAGACAGAGGGCATGGGAATGGCAATGAGGGTTCCACCAGTGGTAATGGAGCCTAAATCAGACAGCATCCCCATTGGGGTCCAGCAGTACCCAATGAGTAAAGAAACCAGGGAAGGGATGCTATCGTATATACAAAGGCTCCTTTTCCTGGACATATCTATACCATTGGAATCGCCTTGGAACACCCCTTTGTTGCCACTGAGAACACCCAACACAAACAATTATAGACCAGTTTAAGACTTGAGAGAGATAAATAAGAGAGTACTAGACATACATCCAACTGTTCCAAAGTCTTATAATCTCCTTATTTCCCTCCCATATTAACAGCAATGTTCTTCTGTACTTGATCTAAAGGATACATTTTTCTGCCTAAGGCTTCATACCAACAATCGACCTATTTTTGCCTTTGAGTGGAGGGATCCAGATACTAGATAAACTGGTCAAAATACCTTGGATTAGGTTGCCCTGAGGATTCAAAAATTCACTCACTCTTTTTATGAAGCATAACATTTGGACCTGGCTAATTTTAGGACTGAAAATCCCAGTGTAACCCTCCTGCAGAATGTAGATGACATGCTCCTGTCTACCTCCACTAAAGAAGAATGTGTCCATGTGACTTAGAAATTACTCATGGAACTGGGTGAGTTTGGGCACTGGGTCTCAGCCAAACAAACCCAGCTTTGCCAGATTGAAGTAACTTATCTGGGTTATTCACTGAGGAAGGGAAATCAGTGCCTGACAGAGGCCAGGAAGAAAATGATCACACAGATTCCTGTGCCTACTATCTCTCAACAGGTGAGGAAGTTCCTAGGTACGGCTATGTTTTGTAGACTATGAATCCCTGTGTTTTCCATGCTCAGAGCTCTCTTATTTTCTCTGACTAAGGAAGGGAAAATATTTAACTTGGCACCCAAACATCAGAAGGCTTTCAATGAAATTAAGAAAGCCTTGTTATTGGCCCCACCCTGGCACTACTCGACTTGACTAAGTCTTTCACCTTAATTAAAGCAAATCATTTGCCTTCCTCTACTCAAAAGACAAACATGATGGGAGAAATATTAGAGAAAAGATTCCCTTCATGATAGTCACATAAATATGAAATACCTTGGTGTGACTCCAATTAGGCAAGTGAAGCACTTGTATGTCAGGAACTTTATATCTCTGAAGAAGGAAATTAAAGAAGGTCTCCGAAGATAGAAAGGTCTCCCATACACATAGATTGGAAGGATCAATATTGTAAAAATGGCCTTCTTACCAAAAGCAATTTACAGTTTCAATGCAAATTCATGTGGAATAAGATTAACACACGAATATAGAAATTATGTCTCAGAAACAAGAAAACTTTTGTGGAAATAACCATCCCAAAACGCAGGATATATTACAAAGCAATTGTGTTAACAAACATATGGTACTGGTACAGCGATAGGAAGGTAGATCAGTGGAAATGAATGGAATATCCAGAAATCAACTCTCACATATATGGTCACTTGACTTTTGGTAATGAGCCAAAAACATTCAATGGAAAAAAAGATAGCCTCTTTTTTTTCTCATTTATGAGATATTTATTAAAATAACACATTTAGGGAAAAAATCAATACAATGTATACATCATTACTGAAAACTGTATACCATCATACAAAAAAGGACTTTATTTTGGGAAATCAATTTCTAATTATGGCAAGTTTTACTTTCAGAAATAAATCCACAGACCAACACATTCTAATTCACCCTTAAAGACTGGCATGCTGAGCAAGGAATGTTCTTATTATTTGTAGGAGTTCCTTCTTTACACTGTCGGGTACCAGGGTTTTGGAGTGATTTCAGCCACCAAGTCATCAACAGTAACGTTTTCTAGTCCTTTTTCTTTAATTACCTCTTTACAGTGTGCCTTCAACTGATCCTTCCAGCTGCACTCAATTAATTTAGCTCTCAGCAACTCTTTGAGGCTTTCTCTTTCTCCAGTCTCTATTAACTTTTGGTTAATCGCTGCTCTCATCTGTGCATCTTTGTTCATCTTGCTAACCACACTCTTTGGCTGCCCGGACTTAGACGCCAAAAGATAGCCTCTTAAACAAATTGTTTTAGCTGAGCTGACAGTCAGCAAACAGAAGAATAAAAATGGATCTTCTTATCTCCTTGGACAAAGCTCAAGTACAAGTAGTTCAAAAATCTCCACATAGAATCAGGTACACTGAGTGTATAAGAAGAGGAAATTGGGAAAACCTTAGAACACATAGGCACTGGAGAAATTTCCTGAACACAACATCAATGACTTTTGATCTAAGATGGAGAATCGTTAAATGTGACTTAAGGAGATTGCAAAGTTTCTGTAAGGCTAAGGACACTGTCAAGGAAACAAAACAGCAGCCGACAGACTGAAAAAAAATCTTTAGCAACCCCACATCTCATAGAGGTCTAATATCCAATACATACAAAGAAATAAAAAAAAAGACTCCAGAGAATCAAACAATTCTATTTAAAATGGAGTCAAGAGGTAAACAAAGAATTCCCAATTGAGGAATATCGAATTGCTGAGAAGCGCCTAAGGAAATGCTCAACATCCCTAGTCATAAGGTAAATGTGAATCAAAACAACCCTGAGATTCCACCTCACATCAGTCAGATTGGCTAAGATAAAAGACTCAGATGAGAGCAGATGCTGGCAAGGATTCGGAGAAAGAGTAATACTCCTCCACAGTTGGTAGGGTTCTAAGCTGGTACAACCACTCTGGAAATGTCTGGCTCTTTGTCCGAAAATTGGACATAGAACTACCTGAACACCAAGGTATTCCATTTTTGTGCATATACCCCAGAGATGCTCAAATGTACAATAAGGACACAGGCACGAAAATGTTCATAGTAGCCCTATTTATAAGAGCCAGAAGCTGGAAAGAATCCTGATGCCCTTCAGTAGATGAACAGATACAGAAATTGTGGTATATTTACACAACTGAGTACTACTCAGCTTTTAGAAAAAATGACTTTATGAAATTCCTAGAAAAATGGATGTATCTACAGATTATCATCCTGCCTAAGGTAACCCAGTTACAAAAGAACAGACATAATATGCAGTAACTGATAATTGTATATTAGCCCATAAATCTCTGAATACCCAAGAATCAACTATCAGACCATATAAAGCTCTAAAAATGACAAAGACATTGGAAGCCTTAGTCTTTCTCAGGAAAAGAAAAGTGCATATCACCTTGTCAGTGTCGGGTTCACCTAGACATTAATTCATTAATAACTCCAGAGCTAAGAAGACAGCCTTGTGGCAATTTCAGGTATTTAAAAATCATTATGTTTAATCATTACACACCAAGAAAAGTTTGACTATGTTATGTATTGTTTTACATGTACTATATGCTCATTGTAACTAAAAATATTTCAATGCATACTATCAAACCTTTAAAAACCTCAAGTACTGACAAAAGTATATTCATATATTTATGCAAAAATGGTTTTAAAATCTGTACATGTATCTCTTCTTTTACAAAATAAAGTTATATAAAATAATGAAAACATCATGTGAAACTATGGTGGCTATTGATTTTTCCATAAATACTTTTGTAACTCACACATACCTCTGCAATGTGAAGCTTAAGGCCACGTTCAGATGGTGAATTAGGAATTAATTGAAGCTGACATTTGTAATATTTAATATTTATTAAAGTTTGCTTTAAATTAGAAAGAAATCAATTGCTATGATGTTAAATAGCCCAGCTGAATAAACATATATGGAATAAAACATTCATGAATGAACTGATTTTTTTAGATGCTGAGAAAGCATTTAATATAATTCAATGCCCCTTCATGTTAAAAGTCTTGAAAAGATCAGGAATTTAAGGCCCATTTTAAAAAAAACTTTATTTTAAAAAACAAAGATAAAAGAAAAAAATAAAAATTTTTGCATAAATGTATACAATTACAATTGTGTAAGTGCTTGGCATTTTTTTCTTTTTCTTTTTTTTAACAACTTTATTTACAAAACAAAATTAATGTACAGATTTTAAGCATTTTTTGCATAGAATTATACAATACATTTTTTGTCAGTACTTTTTTTTTAAAGGTTTGATTGTGTGATAAAGATCCCACCAGTAACAATGAGCATAAAGTACATATAAAACAAGATGCAAACTGGAAATAGTCAAAGTTTTCTTGGTGTGTAAAGATTTTTTTTTTTTTTTTTTTTACAATGAGCAGACAGTACATGTAATACAGGGTACAACCCAGAATTTGTCAATGTGTTCTTGGTGGGTAAGGATTGAGCATGACTATTTTTTTTTGTTTTGTTTTGTTTTCTTTATCTCTTGGACTTCATACAGTCTGTGAATTGTTTCTGGGGCAGTGAGAGCTTCTGGGTTTAGCATCTGATTATTAGTGACTGCATATTATGTCTGTTCTTTTGTGACTGGGTTATCTCACTCAGGATGATATTCTCTAGATGCAGCCATTTTCTTAAGAATTTGGTTAAGTCATTGTTTCTGGTGGCTGAGTAGTATTCTATTGTGTAAATGTACCACAATTTTTGTATCCATTCATCTTCTGAAGGACATCTGGGTTCTTTCCAGCTACTGGCTATTATAAATAGAGCTGCTATGAATATTGTGGTGCATATACCTTTGTTGTGTACTAAAGTGTCTCTGGGGTATATGCTCAGAAGTGGAATAGCTGGGTCTTCAGGTAGTTTTTTGTGCAATTTTCTGAGGTATCGCCAGAGTGATTTCCAGAGTGGTTGTATTAGTTTACAACCCCACCAACAGTGGAGAAGTGTTCCTATTTCTCCGCAACCTCGCCAGCATCTGTTGTCATCTGAGATTTGGATCGTGGCCAATATGACTGGTGTGAGGTGGAATCTCAGGGTTGTTTTGATTTGCATTTCCCTGATGGCTAAGGATGTCAAGCACTTCTTCAGATGTTTCTCAGGCATTCGATATTCCTCAACTGAAAACGTTTTGTTTAGCTCTGTACCCCATTTTTTAATAGGGTTATGTGATTCTCTGGTGTCTAGCTTTTTGAGTTCTTTGTATACCTTGGATATTAGGCCTCTATCTGATGTGGAGTTGTTAAAGGTCTTTTGCCATTTTGTTGGCTGCTGTTTTGTCTTCTTGACAATGTCCTTCGCCTTACAGAAACTTTCCAATCTCATTAAGTCCCATTTGTTAATCTTTGACCTTAGAGCTTGAGCCATTGGTGTTTTGTTTAAAAAATTTTCTCCTGTGCCTATGTGTTCTAAGGTTTTCCCTAATTTCTCATCTAATAGTTTCAGTGTATCTGGTTTAATGTGTAGATCTTTGATCCACTTACACTTGAGCTTTGTACAAGGAGATAAGAAAGAGTCTATTTTCATTCTTTTGCATGCTGAGTGCCAGTTGGCCCAGCACCATTTGTGGAATAAGCTGCCCTTTTTCCAATTAATGTTTACGGCTCCTTTGTCAAAAATCAGGTGACCATATACATGAGGGCTCATTTCTGGATCTTCTATTCTATTCTATTGATCCACATGCCTATTTCTGTACAAGTACCATGCAGTTTTCAGCACAACTGCCTTGTAATATAGCTTGCAGTCAGTAATACTGATTCCCACAGATGATTTCTTCTTGTTGAGGATGGATTTCACCATTCTAGGTCTTTTGTTATTCCATATGAAATTGCACATAGATCTTTCCAATTCCATAAAGAACTGGGTTGAAATTTTGACGGGGATTGCATTGAATCTGCAGATTGATTTTGGTAGGATGTCCATTTTTAAGATGTTGATCTTTCCAATCCATGAGCATGGGAGATCTTTCCATTTTCTAAGATCCTCCTCAATTTCCTTCTTTAGAGGTTTGAAGTTCTTGTCATACAGGTCCTTCACTTGCTTAGTTAGAGTCACTCCAAGGTATTTCATAGTTTTTGTGATGATTGTGAAGGGTACCTTTTCGCTAATTTCTTTCTCCACGTTTGTCTTTTGAGTATAGGAAGGATACTGATTTGTTTGTGTTAATTTTGTATCCGGCCACTTTGCTGAACTTGTTTATCAGTTGTAGTTCTGTTGTGGAATTTTTGGGGTCACTTAAGTAAACTATCATGTCATCAGCAAAGAGTGATGTTTTTATCTCTTCCTTTCTGATTTGTATTCCTTTGATCTCTTTTTGCTCTCTAATTGCTCCAGCCAGGACTTCCAGTACTATTTTGAATAGGTAGGGAGAGAGTGGGCAGCCTTGTTGAGACTCTGATTTTAGTGGGATTGCTTCAACTTTCTCACCGTTAAGTTTGATGTTGGCTGTTGGTTTGCTGTATATTGCTTTTATTATGTTTAAGTATGGACCTTGGATTCCTGTTCTTTGCAGGACTTTTAACATGAAGGGGTGTTGAATTTTGTCAAATGCTTTCTCAGCATCTAGTGAGATGACCAGGTGATTTTTTTCTTTGAGTTTGTTTATATGGTGGATTACATCGATCGATTTCCTTATATTAAACCTTTACTGCATCCCAGGGATGAAGCCTACTTGATCATGGTGAATGATCATTTTGATGTGTTCTTGGATTTGGTTTGCAAGAATTTTGTTGAGTATTTTTGCATCAATGTTCATAGTGAGATTGGTCTGAAGTTCTCTTTCTTTGTAGGGTCTTTGTGTGGTCTAGTTATTGGGTTATTGTAGCCTCAAAAAATGAGTTAGGTAGTATTCCATCTGATTCTATCTTTTGGAATAGTTTGGAGAGTATTGTTGTTATATCTGCAATAAATGTCTGATAAAATTCTGCATTGAACCCATCTGGATCTGGGTGTTTTTTGGTTGGGAGGCTTTTAATGACTTCTTCTATTTCTTTAGGTGTTATAGGGTTATTTAGATGGTTTACTTGGTCCTGGTTTAAGTTTAGGATCTTGTATCTGTCTAGAAATTCATCCATTTCCTCTAGATTTTCCAATTTTGTGGAGCATAAGTTTTTGTAGTAAGATCTGATGATTTCTTGAATTTCCTTTGTTTCAGTTGTTATGTCTCCACTTTCCTTTCTGATTTTGTCAAATTGTATACTCTCTCTTTGCCCTCTAGTTAGTCTGGCTAGGGGTTTATCAATCTTCTTGATTTTCTCAAAGAACCAAATTTTGGTTTTGTTGATTTTTTCAATGGTTCATTTTCTTTCTATTTGTTCTATTTCTGCCCTAATTTTGATTATTTCTAGCCATCTACTCTACTTGGGTATATCTGCTTCCTTTGTTCTATGGCTTTTAACTGTGCTCTCAGGTTGCTGATGTAAGCTCTCTCCAATTTCTTTTTGGAAGCACTTAGGGTTATGAGTTTTCCTCTCAGTACTGCTTTCATTGCATCCCATAGGTTTGTGTATGTTGTGTTTTTGTTTTTGTTGAATTCTAGAAAATTTTTAATTTCTTTCTTTATTTCTTCTTTGACCCTGCTATTGTTTAACAGAGTGTTGTTTAGTTTCCATGTGTATGTGGTGTTTTTGTTGTCTTTGTTGTTGTTAAAGACCCGCCATAGACCATGGTGATCTGAGAGGATGTATAGGAGTATTTCAATCTTATTATATCGATTTAATCTCGTTCTGTGTCCAATTATGTGGTCAATTTTCGAGAAGGTCCTATGGGGTTGTGAGAAGAATGTGTATTCTTTTACTTTAAGATTATATTTTCTGTATATATCTATTAATTCTAGTTGGTTCAAAGTCTCTGCTAGTTTTGCAGTGTCCTTGTTTAGTTTCTGTTTCCATGATCTGTCCTTTGGTGAGAGTGGGGTATTAAAGTCTCCCACTATTATTGTGTGGAGTGAAATGTATTTTTTGAGCTTTAGTAGGGTTTCTTTTATGATTGCGGGTGCTTTTTTATTTGGAGCATATATGTTACGGATTGAGAGTTCCTCCTGACAGATTTCCCCGGTAATGTGTAAAAAGTGTCCTTCCTTTTCTTTTTTGATAACTTTTGGTTGGAAATTTACTTTATTCGATATTAGAATAGCCACTCAAGCTTGCTTCATGGGGCTGTTTGCTTGGAAGTTTTTTTCCCAACCTTTCACTCTGAGATAGTGTCTGTCTTTGTCTCTGAGATGAGTTTTCTGTATGTAGCAAAAGGCTGGATTTTGTTTATGTATCCAGTCTGATAGCCTATGTCTCTTTATTGGGGAGTTGAGTCCATTTATGTTAATAGATATCAAGGAATAGTGGTTTCTTTTTCTTGCTATTATTGCTTTTGTGGGTTGAGTTGTGTCTGTGTCTTTTTCTTCTTTTGGTTTTCTTGTTGAAGAGTTTTCTTTTTTTACTAGGCTGTATTTTCCCTCATTGTATTGGGTTTTCCACCTATAATTCATTGTAGTTCTGGGTTTGTGGTCAAATATTGTGTAAATTTTGATTTGTCTTGAAATATCTTCATCTTTTCATCTATGGTGATTGATAGTTTTGCTGTTTATAGCAGCTTGGGCTGGCACTTGTGCTCTCTTAGGGTGTGCATGATGTCTGTCCAGGCTCCTCTAGCTTTCATAGTCTCTTTTCAGAATCTGGTATGATTCTGATTGGCCTGCCTTTATATGTTACCTGACATTTTCCCTTATTGCTTTTAGTATTATTTCTTTGCTTTGGGCACTTGGTGTTTTGACTAATATGTGTCAGGAGGTATTTCCTTTCTAGTCCAACCTATTTGGTGTTTTGAAGGCTTCTTTTATGCTCGTGATCATCTCATTATTGGGGGTAGGGAACTTTTCTTTTACGATTTTGTTGAAGATATTTATTGTGCCTCTTAGTTGATACTCTTCTCCCTCTTCTATTCCTATTATCCTTAGGTTCGGTCTTCTCATTGTGTCCTGGATTTCTGGACATTTTGGGTTAGGACCTTTTTGTTTTTTGCATCTTCTCTGGCTGTTTTTTCTATGTTTACAATGTTGTCTTCTGCCCCCGAGATTCTCTCTTTGATCTCTTGTAATCTATTGGAAATGCTTGCTTCTGTGACTCCTGATTTCTTTTTTAGGTGTTCTACCTCTAGGGTTATCTCGTTTAGGGTTTTCTTTATTGTGTCAATTTCTTTTTTAAATTCCCTTTTCCATTCCTTCATCTCTTTGGTTCTGTTTTCCTCTAGTTCTTTGAGTTCTTTGAGTGTTTTTCTTGTTTTCTCTTTAAAAGCTTTTGAATCTTTTTGCTTTTCTTCCCGTTCTTGTTTAAGTATCTCTATCAGCATCTTGAGGTATGATTTCAGGTCTGTGTCTTCTTTTTCTGAAGTGTTTGTCATTCCAATGTTTGCTGTTATGGGAGAGCTGTGTTCTGGTGTTGCCAGGTTGTCTTGGATTCCTTAGGATATACTCTTTCACTTTCCTCTTGCCATTTAGTTTTCAGTGATGTGTTGTTGCCTTTTTTTTTTGTATCTGGTCTGTTTCCCTGGATTTCCACTGGTCCAGGTGGCAGATGGGCCGGGCTCTGTTCTGCGCCCTGAAGTCGCCATCGGGTGGAAACAGAAGTTCCAAAGTTGTGTTCCTGGTCCCTGGATCAGGCAGGGCCGGGGGTGCGCTTTTCGTGTGCACTCCGCAGAGATCTCTCTGCTCCCTGGCTGCCTAGATATCCTACTCACCAGTTTTTAAACCTTTAGGACCTGCTCGTCTGGGTGGCAGATGGGCCAGGCTCTGGTCTGTGCCCTGAAGTTGCTGCTGGTTGGCTTTCTTTTTTTTTAAGGTTTGATACTCTGCATTAAGATCTTACTATTTACAATGCGCAAAATGTAAGTGTAAAACAGGATTTAACCCGGAATTAATCAACGTTTTCTTGGTGCGTAAGGATTGAGCATGACTTTTTTTTTTTTTTTTTTTGTTTTGTTTTTTATTGAACTTCACACAGTCTGTGAGTTTTGTCTGGGGCAGTCTGAGCCCCTGGTGTTAGCATCCAAATATCAGTGACTGCATATTATGTCTGTTCTTTTGTGACTGGGTTATCTCACTCAGGATGATATTATCTAGATACAAAAATTGTGTACATTTACACAATGGAGTACTACTCAGCCATCAGAAACAATGACTTAACCAAATTCTTAAGAAAATTGTTGCATGTAGAGAATACACTGAATTTAAGTCTTACTCGTTTGAGAGAAGTTTAATTTTTCTGTTGCCTTCATTTTCATATCATGAGTTTCCTAGTTCGATATATTGCCTTACATTAAACATTTTGACTAATATTTAAAAAATTAATAAATATAAACAAAAAGCTAGTTAGAAAATCTGTGAATGGGATATAGATCTAAATGGAAAGACCTCCAAATATGAAATAAAATGCATGAAAAAAATTTAAAGATAAAAAGGAGGGTTGGGGATAAAAATGCCTTTAATCTCAGAACTCTGGATGCATAGACAAAAGTCTATCTGTTAGTCTGAGTATTTCCCTGGTATACATGAGAGAATGCAGGCCATAAATCTATAAAGATACTATGTCTCAAAAAAACAAGAAAGAAAGAAATATGAAAAGTCCAGGAGTTGCCTTAAACCACACAAATACCAATCTTAGTCATAAAGACATGTTTCTTTGAAAATATGCCATAAGATATATCTACCAGGCTTCCAGAAGATACATTCAATCTAATTGGGACATGAATCAAATTGCTCCAGAGCTTTTATGTCTGAAATCTAACAACATCTGTGCCAAAATATTTCATCATTCACAATTTAGAGAAAGAGAATTTCCTTAGGAACATATCTTTGTTGCACTCTTATCCTATTTTCATTTGTTGTGTTATTCAACTATGCTTGGAGAATTGTCTTGCCTAGAATGCCTTAACTTGCCAAATAGGATGTCTATTACACAGATACATGACGATTTCAACCTAGTAGAATGTCAATTCACAAAGAGGCCTAGGAACTTAAAAATTTAGTCATCTCTTCCTCCAAATGAAAGTCACATTCCAAATGATTTTATATTGGTGAATTTGTCTCACTTATATTGGGTTCCATCTCAAGAGAAGTTATGAAATAACAATTGCATAAGAGTTCATACAAAGGTGCAGATGGTGCTCTTATGTGATCATTTTAGGTCCAGACTTTTTGTAGCTAGCTATACAAAGTAGTTCTAACTCATGTGTATTGTGATTGATTTTTAAAGACACCAAAGCACAGAACAAAACAAAACATGGCATTAACTTGTGAATGAGAAAATTTCCTAGTGACAGCACATGGAAATTTCCTTACAACATTTGAAACAGCAAATTATTAAAAGTTTCTTTGTAAAAGAATAAATTGGCTGGCTAGACAGGCAGCTATCACCCAGGCCTTAACAAATAATCAAAATATATTTTCAGTTTTTAGAATAAAAAATATCTGTGCCATTTTATCCTATCAGATTTGCCAAGAACATAAACAGCAACATATTCTGCTTGTGAAGATCTGGGTAATGAGAAACATTTATTATTGTTTGCTGTCTGAATTAGTACCACCACCATAAAAATACTGTGATTATTTTTCAAGATTGTTAAATTGTACTTATGTTATAGGTATGTAAAATTGTTTACTCAGGTCCTTGGAGAGAAGTCTGCAAATCAGGGATGTTTGGGTAAAGGAATTATATAGTATCAAATTAAATATCAGAAGCGATTAAGAGTTACAGGAAGATCTTCTTGTAAAACTGATTACTGCATAGCCTGGAGACCTTTATTATACATCCTCTAAATGAATATGGTGGGAACATCAATATACAACAACTAACTCTTGCACGTTTTTCTCTGACATCTACACTATTTTATTATTCAATGAATACTAGTGTCCACACAAAACTGTTGTAAAATAGAAAGGTGGGATAGAAATCAGTGGTGTGTTACTCCAGACCATTTGTTAAGTTTATATTTTATTTTGTATTTAGAAACATTATACCTGCTTATGAGTTCACTAGAAGTGTGTAATATACTATGAGGTAAGAAGAGACCATAACAGCAACCAAAACTATACTTGCTTCCTATAGTGAACCCTTAATATCCCTTAGAACTTTCACTCAACGCAAACTAATAAAAGTAGCCCTGCATTTTTACAGAATTTGAGAAGCATGAGCTATGTCATTAATTCTATTGAGTCATAAACAGTATCAGTCTGAGGGATTAGAGTGATTACTCAGTGTTTTTGAGCACTTGCTTCTTTTGAAGAAGAAATTAGCTCAGTTTCAAACACTCACATGTTGGCTTTCTGTGACCTACCAAGAAATGATGGGAAGTTGGGACAAGCAAGACCAAGGTGCCCTCATATGATTGTTGCCATCAACGCAATAAGGAACCATAGTGCCCCACTCACTGTGGATATCAGTAGTTTCTTCCATCTCACCAAGATTCCTCTTTGTAGTTGAATCTCTACTCCAAGAAACAGACCTTAAATGTTTTCCCCCATCCATAGCTTTCCGAGTCTCTATACCTTTAATCCCTACACATACAGGGGACTACTCCAAAGTGTGGCTCAGAATTATTCAGTGAACAGTCCAAACATGGAGCTTTGGCACAGTTTAGGACACATTTCTTCATTTGGAAAATACACTAAATGCTGACTTACTTAGCAGATATAAATTAACAGAGCCCTTGTTCAACACTTTGGGAATCTTGTCCCCTTTGGATAACAACTAGTTTCCTCTAGAAGCTGTCCATTTCAGAAATATGCCTATACTCAGCCTGATAACAAGGGGTTCTTTAATTTCCTTCCCATTATTATCACTTCTCTCTTAATTTCTTCCTTCCTTTCTTTCTTCTTTCCTACCTTCCTTCCTTCCTTTTACTGTTTTCTTCCTATCCATCTTTTTTCTTTTTTTTTCTGAGTCATATTCTTTTTTTTAATTTTTTAAACGACTTTATTTTGCAAAACAAAGATAAATGTACAGATTTTAAACAATTTTTGCTTAAAATTATACATTTTTGTCAGTACTGTTTTTTCAGACATTAAAATAAATTTTACATAAAACCATGTGAATATGTTTTTTAGTCAGTACTTGATTTTTTTCAAGGGCTTGAAAGTATGCATTGAAAACCTACTAGTTGCAATAAGCGTAAAGTACATGCAAAACAAAACGCAACATGGAAATAGTCAAAGTCTTCTTGTTTTGTGAATATATGGATATTTTTTGTTTTCTTTATTTCTTGGACTTCATACAGTCTGTGAGTTGTTTCTGGGGGAGTGCAAGCCTCTGGGGTTAGCATCCCACTATCAGTGACTGCATATTATGTCTGTTCTTTTGTGACTGGGTTATCTCACTCAGGATGATCTTCTCTAGATGCAGCCATTTTCTTAAGAATTTGGTTAAGTCATTGTTTCTGGTGGCTGAGTAGTATTCCATTGTGTATATGTACCACAATTTTTGTATCCATTCATCTTCTGAAGGACATCTGGGTTCCTTCCAGCTTCTGGCTATTGTAATAGAGCCGCTATGAACATTGTGGTGCATATATCTTTGTTGTGTATTAAAAGTGTCTCTGGGGTATATGCCCAGAAGTGGAATAGCTGGGTCTTCAGGTAGTACTATATCCAATTTTCTGAGGTATCGCCAGACAGATTTCCAGAGTGGTTGTATTAGCTTGCAACCCCACCAACAGTGGAGAAGTGTTCCTCTTTCTCCGCAGCCTCTCCAGCATCTGCTGTCATCTGAGTTTTGGATCTTGGCCAATCTGACTGGTGTGAGGTGGAATTTTAGGGTTGTTTTGATTTGCATTTCCCTGATGGCTAAGGATGTCAAGTACTTCCTCAGATGTTTCACGGCCATTCGGTGTTCCTCAACTGAAAATGATTTGTTTAGCTCTGTACCCCATTTTTAATAGGGTTATTTGATTCTCTGGCGTCTAGCTTTTTGAGTTCCTTGTACACCTTGGATATTAGGCCTCTATTTGATGTGGTTTTGGTAAAGATCTTTTCCCATTCTGTTGGTTGCCGTTTTGTTTTCTTGACGATGTCCTTAGCCTTACAGAAACTTTGAAATCTCATTAAGTCCCATTTGTTAATCTTTGACCTTAGAGCTTGAGCCATTGGTGTTTTGTTCAGGAAATTTTCTCCTGTGCATATGTGTTCTAAGGTTTTCCCTACTTTCTCATCTAATAGTTTCAGTGTATCTGGTTTAATGTGGAGATCTTTAATCCACTTACACTTGAGCTTTGTACAAGGAGATAAGAACGGGACTATTTTCATTCTTTTGCATGTTGAGTGCCAGTTGGACCAGCACCATTTGTTGAATAGGCTGTCCTTTTTCCATTGAATGTTTACTGCTCCTTTGTCAAAAATCAGGTGACCATATACATGAAGGCTCATTTCTGGATTTTCTTTTCTATTCCATTGATCCACTTGCCTATTTCTGTACCAGTACCATGCAGTTTTCAGCACAATTGCCTTGTAATATAACTTGAGGTCAGAGATAGTGATTCCCGCAGATGTTTTTTTTTGTTGTTTAGGATGGATTTCGCTATTCTAGGTCTTTTGTTATTCCATATGAAATTGCACATTGATCTTTCCAATTCCATGAAGAACTGGGTTGGAATTTTGATGGGAATTGCATTGAATCTGTAGATTGCTTTTGGTAGGATGGCTATTTTTAAGATGTTGATCCTTCCAATCCATGAGCATGGGAGATCTTTCCATTTTCTGAGATCCTCCTCAATTTCTTTCTTTAGAGGTTTGAAGTTCTTGTCATACAGGTCCTTCACTTCCTTAGTTAGAGTCACACGAAGGTATTTCATAGTTTTTGTAACGATTGTGAAGGGTACCTTTTCCCTAATTTCTTTCTCCACATGTTTGTCCTTTGAGTATAGGAAGGCTACTGATTTGTTTGAGTTAATTTTGTATCCAGCCACTTTGCTGAACTTGTTTATCAGCTGTAGGAGTTTTCTGTTGGAATTTTTGGGGTCACTCAATTACACTAGCATGTCATTGGCAAAGAGTGATGTTTTTATGTCTTCCTTTCCGATTTGTATCCCCTTGATCTCCTTTTGCTGTCTAATTGCTTTAGCCAGGACTTCCAGTACTATGTTGAATAGGTAGGGAGAGAGTGGGCAGCCTTGTCGAGTCCCTGATTTTAGTGGGATTGCTTCAAGTTTCTCGCCATTAAGTTTGATGTTGGCTGTTGGTTTGCTGTATATTGCTTTTATTATGTTTAAATATGGGCCTTGGATTCCTGTTCTTTCCAGGACTTTTAACATGAAGGGGTGTTGGATTTTGTCAAATGCTGAAACTAAGGAAATTCAAGAAATCATCAGATCCTACTACAAAAACTTATACTCCACAAAATTGGAAAATCTGGAGGAAATGGACGAATTCCTAGACAGATACAAGGTCCCAAAGTTTAACCAGGACCAAGTAAACCATCTAAAAAACCCTATAACACCTAAAGAAATAGAAGAAGTCATCAAAAGCCTCCCAACCAAAAAAAGCCCAGGTCCAGACGGGTTCAGTGCAGAATTTTATCAGATATTTATTGGGGATATAACACCAATATTCGCCAAACTATTCCAAAAGATAGAATCAGATGGAATATTACCCAACTCATTTTTTGAGGCTACAATAACCCTCGTACCTAAGCCACACAAAGACCCTACAAGGAAAGAGAACTTCAGACCAATCTCACTTATGAACATTGATGCAAAAATACTCAACAAAATCCTTGCAAACCGAATCCAAGAACACATCAAAACTATCATTCATCATGACCAAGTAGGCTTCATCCCTGGGATGCAGGGATGGTTTAACATAAGGAAATCCAGCAATGTAATCCACCATATAAACAAACTTAAAGACCAAAATCACATGGTCATCTCACTAGATTCTGAGAAAGCATTCAACAAAATCCAACACCCCTTCATGTTGAAAGTCCTGGAAAGAACAGGAATCCAAGGCCCATATTTAAACATAATAAAAGCAATATACAGCAAACCAACAGCCAACATCAAACTTAATGGCGAGAAACTTGAAGCAATCCCACTAAAATCAGGGACTCGACAAGGCTGCCCACTCTCTCCCTACCTATTCAACATAGTACTGGAAGTCCTGGCTGGAGCAATTAGACAGCAAAAGGAGATCAAGGGGATACAAATCGGAAAGTAAGAGATAAAAACATCACTCTTTGCCGATGACATGCTAGTGTAATTGAGTGACCCCAAAAATTCCACCAGAGAACTCCTACAGCTGATAAACAAGTTCAGCAAAGTGGCCGGATACAAAATTAACTCACACAAATCAGTAGCCTTTCTATACTCAAAGGACAAACATGTGGAGAAAGAAATTAGGGAAAAGGTACCCTTCACATTTGTTAGAAAAACTATGAAATACCTTGGTGTGACTCTAACTAAGGAAGTGAAGGACCTGTATGACAAGAACTTCAAACCTCTAAAGAAAGAAATTGAGGAGGATCTCAGAAAATGGAAAGATCTCCCATGCTCATGGATTGGAAAGATCAACATCTTAAAAATGGCCATCCTACCAAAAGCAATCTACAGATTCAATGCAATCCCCATCAAAATTCCAACCCAGTTCTTCATGGAATTGGAAATATCAATGTGCAATTTCTATGCAATAACAAAAGACCTAGAATAGCGAAATCCATCCTTAACAACAAAAAAACATCTGCGGGAATCACTATCCCTGATCTCAAGCTATATTACAAGGCAATTGTGCTGAAAACTGCATGGTACTGGTACAGAAATAGGCAAGTGGATCAATGGAATAGAAAAGAAGATCCAGAAATGAGCCTTCATGTATATGGTCACCTGATTTTTGACAAAGGAGCAGTAAACATTCAATGGAAAAAGGACAGCCTATTCAACAAATGGTGCTGGTCCAACTGGCACTCAACATGCAAAAGAATGAAAATAGAACCGTTCTTATCTCCTTGTACAAAGCTCAAGTGTAAGTGGATTAAAGATCTCCACATTAAACCAGATACACTGAAACTATTAGATGAGAAAATAGGGAAAACCTTAGAACACATAGGCACAGGAGAAAATTTCCTGAACAAAACACCAATGGCTCAAGCTCTAAGGTCAAAGATTAACAAATGGGACTTAATGAGATTTCAAAGTTTCTGTAAGGCTAAGGACATCGTCAAGAAAACAAAACGGCAACCAACAGAATGGGAAAAGATCTTTACCAACACCACATCAAATAGAGGCCTAATATCCAAGGTGTACAAGGAACTCAAAAAGCTAGACACCAGAGAATCAAATAACCCTATTAAAAATGGGGTACAGAGCTAAACAAATCATTTTCAGTTGAGGAACACCGAATGGCCGAGAAACATCTGAGGAAGTGCTCGACATCCTTAGCCATCAGGGAAATGCAAATCAAAACAACCCTAAGATTCCACCTCACACCAGTCAGATTGGTCAAGATCCAAAACTCAGATGACAGCAGATGCTGGAGAGGCTGCGGAGAAAGAGGAACACTTCTCCACTGTTGGTGGGGTTGCAAGCTAATACAACCACTCTGGAAATCTGTCTGGCGATACCTCAGAAAATTGGATATAGTACTACCTGAAGACCCAGCTATTCCACTTCTGGGCATATACCCCAGAGACACTTTAATACACATCAAAGATATATGCACCACAATGTTCATAGCGGCTCTATTTATAATAGCCAGAAGCTGGAAGGAACCCAGATGTCCTTCAGAAGACGAATGAATACAAAAATTGTGGTACATATACACAATGGAATACTACTCAGGCACCAGAAACAATGACTTAACCAAATTCTTAAGAAAATGGCTGCATCTAGAGAAGATCATCCTGAGTGAGATAACCCAGTCACAAAAGAACAGACATAATATGCAGTCACTGATAGTGGGATGCTAACCCCAGAGGCTTGCACTCCCCCAGAAACAACTCACAGACTGTATGAAGTCCAAGAAATAAAGAAAACAAAAAATATACATATATTCACAAAACAAGAAGACTTTGACTATTTCCATGTTGTGTTTTGTTTTGCATGTACTTTACGCTTATTGCAACTAGTAGGTTTTCAATGCATACTGTCAAGTCCTTGAAAAGAATCAAGTACTGACTAAAAAACATATTCACATGGTTTTATGTAAAATTTATTTTAATGTCTGAAAAAACAGTACTGACAAAAATGTATAATTTTAAGCAAAAAATGTTTAAAATCTGTACATTTATCTTTGTTTTGCAAAATAAAGTCGTTTTAAAAAAAGAAAATGGAGAAAAACCAAATAAATAAATAAATAAAATAAAATAGAAAAAAACACAATCATAAAAAAAAAGTCCCATCACACAAAGATAAATAGAAGCAGCATTTAAAAGTCTCCGAACAGCAGAAGTCCAGTGCCAGATAGGTTTATTTTAAAATTCTATGAGACCTTAAAAAAAGACCTTATTCTAATATGCTTCAAACTATTCCCCAAAATAGAAACAGGAAGAAAACTACACAATTCATTCCATAAAACCACAAATATGGTTATACCTAAACAACACAAACATTCAACAATAGAAGAGAACATCAAACTAATTTTTCTTATGAATATTGATGTAAAAATATTCAGTAAAATTCTCACAAAAAATACAAGAGTACATAAAAAATTCCTTCATGATCAACTCGGGTTCATTCCACAGATTCAGGGATGGTTTAATGTATAAAAATGTATCAATGTAATCTCGTATATTAGCAACCCCCCAAAACAAAACAAATCAAAATGCATGATACTCTCATTAGATGCTGAGAAAATATTTTAGAAATTTATCAACCCTTCAAGTTAAAGTCTTGGAAAGTAGGAATTTTATGTTTATCTCTAAACACAATAAAAGAAATATACAATGACCCAGTAGACAATATCAAACTAAATGGACAAAAAATGGAAACAATCCCCCTGAAAACAGAGACTAGAAAATGCTGCCCACTCTCTCCATAACTACTCAATATGATACTCAACATCATAGAATAAGCAATTGTCTAACCATGCATGAATGCTTGTCGTGTTGATTGTTACAGAGTCCAGCCAAACCCAGCCAAATGTGGGTATATGAATCTTTGCATGTATATATATATATATATATATATATGTATATATATATATATATATATATCTGAGAACATTTGACTTCATAAAATATCTGTATTCTTTTATTTTTATTTTTATTCCTCTCTTGTTCACAAAGAGTTAATGAGGATAGTCATAGAACTTTTGGCTAATTCACCAAAAAAGGTGCACTAGCAATAAATCTTCAGTTACCCCCATGCTGTTTGATGATAAGGTGATAAACAGGTTCTCACCTCAGAGGAACTCAGAGATGGCAGGTCAGCTACTGAAGCAAATTGACTCAGACCTTTGATCAGTAAATTCTTTTTTGTGTGGTAACCCTCAATGACTAGTAAGACTAAGTCTTACACCTGCAGCTGATGTTTTCCCCCTCTGCTGCCTTAGGAAGAACCAAATAAGAAAAATACTACCAGGGTTGGCTTCGGAATGTGGGTGTTCAGTTCTGGTCCATTGTTAAACATGTCTGTTTTAAAGGCAATTTCAAAATGTTTTCCTTATTATAGTGTTTTAGTCCAAGCAGAATTTAGGACAGCTGAAAGTTTCAGCATTTCTTTCGTTGCTCAGAACTGTTTAGGTATTATGTTATTTTTCCTTTTTATGAAATTTAGAATTATCACTTCAAGGTATGTGAAGATTTTTGTGTGAATTTGGAGGGGGGATGCACTGAGTTTGAAGATTACATTTGTTGGATCTCTATTTTTACTACATTAGTTCTACTAATCCAAGATTTTGGTAGCTCTACCATTCCTTTGATGTCCTTTTCAATTTATTTCTTCAGTGGAGTAATGTTTTTATAATACAGGTCTTTTATTTGCTTGATTAAAGATATAGCATGGTACTTAACATTGTTATATTTGTTTATTTGGACAGGATTGTTTTTCTGACGTCATTTTCAGCTTGTTGTTTGTATATAGAAGCATACTGCTTATGTTACAGTTAATTTTGTATATGGCTACTTTGCTGAAAATATTTGTCTGCTATAGGAGCTTTCCATTGGAATATTTAGTCTCCATGTACACTTTAAATTCACTTCCATAGCGAAGATTTTATCCTTTCTAATTTGTAGCAATTCAAAATAATTTGGCAGATTAGATTAGTAAACTGAAGGTTAATATGTAATGTGTGAGTTATGGAAAATGGCAGAAAATGTGTGATGACCTGGTTATAGCCAACTTATATGGAAACAATATAGAAGTTACTTTGATCCTGTAGCAATATGGCTTTTAACCCTAATTGATTAAGACTTGTTGATCAATATTTTTATATTTTTATGCAGTTGCTATGAACTTGCTTCTTAGTGGCTTTCATTGTGTCCCACAAGATTGACTATGTTGTATATTCATTTTTATCCAACTGTATAAAGTTCTTCATTTAATTTTTATTTGTGTCTTTACTGCTTTTTTATTTTGTAGTGACTTGTTTAGTTTCATTGAGATAAAGGATTCCTATTATTTCTGTTGTTGACAATGTTAACTTTACTTTCTTGTAGTCTTATAGGATCCATAGAATTATTTTAATTTTCTTATATTTGTTAAGAATTGCTTTGTGTTCAGTGTGTGGCCCATTTTAGGGAAAGTTCAATACACAACAGACAAGAAGTGATTCTTTAGTGTTTGAGATATTTTTCCTATAAATTTATTTTAAGTATTTTTGGTAACATCAATTATATCTAGTAATTCTTTCTTTAGTAGTTGTATTATTCAGGCTTTTCTAGGGTCCCAGAACTCATGATTTGTCTTTGTACAGTAAGGAAACTTGTTTGTGTATTATGATCTGTAGTCAAACTCCCCAACAATTGTCAGGAGCAATGGTCAATTAAAGTTGCTCTAGCAGATTAAAGGATCTAGCAGTTGCTCAGTCCCACAAGGCACATAAGTGAAGAAGAGAGAGTCTTCCTTTTTCAATTTCTTTAAGTAGGTCTCCAGAAAAAGGTGTTTCCCAGATTATATGTGTATACAGCATACCTGGATTTGAGATTTGATTCATCCCAGATGACCTTGAACTTAGAGTTCTCCATGCCTTAGTCTACTGGGACTCATAGTCACTATGACTCAAGATCACTATGCCATGATTCATATTAGAAACGTGTACTGCTCAGCCACAAGACCAGAATCACAGTTGATTTTTTAAATTTTGCATTGAAGTTCATTCCAGATATGGTCGAGTTGACAAACAGAAATAACCACAATAGTAGTTTTGTGGAAAATATGTCTATTGCAAATCGTAGGATATTAAGGTCTTTCACTATCAGTGTGCGAGAGTTAAAATGAGATTTACCCCGTAGTAGTCACTCTTTAATAAATTCAGTACTTTGGTTTTTGAGGAATAGTTATGAAGAATGGAAATAAGCCCATGCTTTCTTTCATATCACCATGGACTGACGATGGCCTTCAATAAAGATTAAAACAACAGAAAGCTCAAATACTCAAGAAAATTAAACAATTTTTAAGTTCAAAGATAACTTGGTCAGGAAATGTATAAAGAGTGAAATCACAGATTTTTCTAGAATACAATGTAAATGACTGTACAGAATGCAAAAAGTTACTGGACATAAAAAAACAGTGCTAAGATGATAATTTATATCAGTGTGTGCCTTCCAAAGTAGTTGGATGGAACATACATAACCCATTTAATAGCACATCTGAACACAGAGAAGCAAACCCATGCAAAAGGCACAGATGGCAGGAAATAATCAAACTCAGACCTGAAATCAAATATTTAGAAATAAAGTAAATGTTATACAAAGAATCAACAAAACCAAGGACTGTTCATTTATATTTTTGAAGGGTGGTGTGGATCAATAAAATAGATAATCCTGTAGCCAAATTAATAAATATTCACAAAGACAGTAATAAAATCAATGAAATCAGAAAGGATAAGAGAGACATAAGTAAAGAAAGTGAGGAACTTGGAACAAACATCAGATCCTAGTAGAGTTTTTCAGTGTTTGGTTACTAGGGCTTTCTTTATCTATATTACATGCTCCATTTTTCCACTGCTGTGATAAATACAATGACAAAAAGCAATTGTAACAAAAATAATTTGTTTTATTTACATTCCTCCATCATGAAGCATATGCAGTACAGAATTTGGAGGCAGGAGAAAGAAGGTCAAAAAGACATTCATACGCATTCATTAGTAGAACAAATAAAGTTTAAATAAAAGTGGTACTCAAAACTCTTGGTTGGTGTTATTGCAGTGGCAAAAATAACATGAGCAAAGAAATTTGAGACAGAGTGAATTTATTTGCCTTAGATTTCCACGTCACTGTGCATTACTGAAGGAAGTAAAGATAAAAACTTTAATAGGGCAGGATTCTGAAGACAGGATCTGACACAAAAGACATAGATTGCTTTGTTACCTTGATTGTTTCCACAGCTTTGCTTGGAATGCTTTTTTTTAGGTCCCACCATACCAGCCTAGGAATAGCACCATTCACCATGGCCTGGATGTTGTGCCATTAATCACTAAACAAAAAAAAAAAAAAAAAAAAAAAGCCAAAAAAAAAAAAAAAAAAAAAACCCAAAAAACAAAACAACAACAACAAAAAAAAAACACCTTTCAACTGGGTCTTATGGGGTCATTTTGTCAATTAAGTTCCCCATTTCAGAACACTTACTGAGCAGGAAGAATGCTGTGCATAGCAGACAATTCAAGGCTAGCCTGGACTACATTGGACGTTTTCAAAAATACAATTAATTTTTTTTTTTGTTTTGTTGAAGACAAAATTTCTCTTTCGATTGGCCCTAGGTGTTCTGAAATTAACTTTATAGAGCATGCTGGACTCGAACTCATGAATATCTGCTTGCTTAAGTCTCTCCAGTGCTGGTTTGCATCACCACACTTATCTAAATTATTCATGGTTTAGTTTGGGTTTCTATGGATTCAGTAAAACAGCATGAGCAAACAAACAAGTTGGGCTGACAAGTGTTTGTTTGGTTTATACTTCCACAATATTTATCACCATCAAAGAATTTCAGCAAGGAATTCAAAAAGGGCAAAACTATGGAAGCAGAAGCTGATTCAGTGACCATAGCTGAGCAACATTGACTGGCTTGCTCATTACTTGATCTTTCTTATAAAACCAAATACCATCATTCTAGAGACAGTACCACTCACAGTAGGCTGAGCCTTCACCCATCAGGCAATTAAAATTTTTCCTATGTGCCTTGATGTTAAGGAGATATTTTCTCTGTTACTATTTTTTTGGCTTTCAGAAGATTCTATGTCAGGTTAACATAAAACTGGCCAGGATGCCAAACCTTTAGATTCCACTCAAGTATGTCTGTCACTGACCAGGAACATGTCATAGCTTATATAGCACAAGAAGCCCTATCTTAGTCATGTGTATATGGTCATCCAATGAGTTCCTTTTCCTATTGTTCATAACTTTTTCTCTGAATCTAGTCAATTTTTATGCAATTTGAAATTACCATTTTCTAGTGATACTTATTTCACCTTTAACAGAAGTTGATGGCTAAGAAGAAAACAGCTATGGTTACATCTGACAGGAAAATGGCAGATGTCTACTTGCAAATGAAGAGGTCAGAGATGATCACTCCACCCAAGCTTCTAAGTCATGCTCCTCATGGCTTTATTAGTCAGCATTTATACAAACTTAGACGAACTACCTACAGCTGGAACATCCAACATCACTTGGGTTGAGTCCTGAAAACAACAACCCAAATGAAGAAATTGCCAAGACATTACTACATACCAATGAGTTGTATGGGACTTTCAAAATTGACATTCTTTTATCCAAAATGACACTGGAGTATATCAAATGGCCTAAAAACTATCGACTGTATGCTAATTTATCATGAATATGCAATTACTTATGCCAATCCAGCTATCTCTGTACCACACAGCAGTCATTCTAGTCAGCACTACTGAGCACATATATCTTTTTCACATTGATATTCCTTTTTAACATGTTATCTAATTCTAATTTTTAAAAATGTTAACTATCTATAGCTATTCCTGTAGGTTATCTCACCCTAAGTGGTAACTCATAAGTACATGTACATATCAGCAACACTAAATGGACTGAGTAGGCATTTTACATCACATATCTTTATAAATATTTAATTTATATGAATATGACAATATTTATAATGATACATATTTAACATATGTATGCATCAATATTTAAGTAAGTATTTCATTTGAGAGTTGAAGAACCCTCAATCAGTAATATTAACAAATCAGAGTAGGACAAATATCATACATAAAATATTCATGTAAGAGATCCCCAACATAGTAGAGGTGATTAAATTTTAAAAAAAATGTTAAAAAACTTTAAAGTTTAAGACTTTATACTAGAGCATACAATGGGCTGTAGATTTGGGTTATTGGATAGTTATGTATGCCATTGTTCAAAACCATCTTACTAAAGAAGTAATTCTAGCCTGTGGGGTTCTTAGGAGTGGTGTGATCCTCCCTTATATAGGTACTTCTTTTTATCCATTATATGTTGTACATTGAGTGAAGTCAGTTATGCCTTGATAAAAGAATGATGAAATAAAAAATGTAGCAAACTCAAGCAAAAATGCATCTAAAAGTAAGCTTTCTCTGTGAACCAACACACAATAGTTCTTATATTGTACTGTTTCTCTTCTCTTCATCCAGGGGTTCCAAAGAAATCTAATAGTCCTTCCAGGAATACTGTTTTTAAGAACAATTTATACACACCAATGCAAACAGAAATGACAGTGTTTTAAATGTCAATTAGTTTTCTTGGATTAGAAGTTATAAAAAGATGGAACCCAGGAGTAACATTCCTGTTAAGAAGTAAAGTGGGACATGTGCGTTTTTAGAGGGGAACACTTTGCTGACTAGGAGAGGACACTGGAGGTCCAAATGTCACTTATGTATTGTATCAGGCAATGGGCATGGGGGCTCTTTCCATGAAGAAACAATTGCTTATTTCATCCTTAGCTGGCAATGGAGTCCATCAAAATATTCAGTTATTCTTTTGTAATTGAGATAGGAACAAACAATTTTATTTTAAGACATTTAGGGAAAAAAAGATGCCACTAGAGAATAAAAGCCATTACAAGCCCTAAAATGTGGTGTCTTAGCTTGATGAAGGCAGAATTCTTGAGGTATTTTTAAGGAAAACATTTTGCACCTTCAAGTAGTTCTTTTACAGCACTGCCATAGTAGCCATCAACCACACAGAAATGAACAAGTGTGGTTGTTCTTATGGGAGGGTAAGTCTTCTGGAATCTAGTCATAATGATTTTAGGTGATAGAAAAGAATTCAATTATGTGATCACAGACTATAGTTGAACCTGTGTGTGGTTTCAATGCTGGCATTAGCATCCAGCTTGGATGATTAGTTCTTGAGCTGAACAACATGTACAAATGTATTTTGTTTTTACTATGAAGCTTACAAAAGTAACTGGTTCATACAAGCAGGATTCTCAACTCAGTGAAGATTGAGATATTTGAGTGCAATGAAAAGACATTGCAATAAAGGCAATGCTGCAACAAAGTGGTTTACAAGAACCTTGTTCCCTGAAGGGTATACAAGCTATGATGTTGTTATTTATAAAGTGTTCAATAACGCTGTGTATAAAGACCTACACCATAAATTAAATGTTGTTTGCCATAAAATTCTACCACTAATATTAAAAGTTCAGAAAACATTATCCATAAATTTATTAATTGTACCATTGTCAGGAACATATTTCTAAATGAGAATAGCGATTATCTAATAATTTATTAAAGTGATATTTAATAAAACATGACACATATGTGTAAAGCAAATAGTTTCTTCAGTAAGAGTTCATTTCATTTGTCAACCTGACACAGTTGGTTTAAATAGGGAAATATTCTTTTTCAGTTATATTCATTTATTTTTATTGCATAATCATTTTTTCACAGAGTGGTCTTTTTCCCCTTTTAGGTCTTTCCTCTGAGTATTCCTCAACCCAAAACTCCTGCCACACTATATCCAAGAGCATTTTCCCACCTCGATCCCACCATACCTCACCTCACTTTGGGGCCTCAAGTATCTTGAGGGTTTGGTACATCTTCTCTCTCTGAGTCCATACCAGGGAATCATCTGCTGCGTATGTGTTGGGGGTCCCCATATCAGCTGGCATATGCTGCCTAGTTGGTGTCTCGGTGTCTGATAGATTAACCCTCCCCTGGGGTTAATTATAGGTTAGTTCAGAGTGTTTCTCTTTTTGTAGGGTAACCATCTTTTCCAATTTCTTTCAGCTTTACCCTAATTCAACCACAGGGTTCACTGGCTGTTGTCCAATGAATGTTTGAGTGTTTGGCACCTGACTCTTTTTGCTGCATGCTGGGTCTTTCATAAGGCAGTCATCATAGTATCTTGTCTGCATGCACACCATAGCATTACTAATAGTGTCAGCCTCTAAACCTTCCATTGAGATGGGTCCCAATTTGGGCCAATGACTGGACCTCCATTCCCTTAACCTATTTTCCACTTTGTCCCATTAGTTCTTTCTGAAAGGTACAGATTGGGTCAGAGTATCTGACTGTGGAATGGCAACCCCTCTTTTCAACTTAATGCCCTGTCTATCTACAGAAAGTGGACTCAAGATGTTCCCTCTTCCACCATTGAGCATTTTGTCTAAGGTCTCTCCCTTTGAGTTTTGAGAGTCTCTCATTCAGAAATGTGAAAGATGGTTTCCTCACCTCCAACTTCTTGAGGTTCCCTATTTCAATTCTTTCTTATGGCCCCTAGTCCTGCCCCCCCCACCTGATAATATTGCCCTATTCCACTCTGGGTTCTCTTTCTCACTCTCCATGCCTCTCCCACATAATTGCTTTTTTTTTTTTTTTACCTCCCAAGTGGGGTTTAGGCATCCTCACTTGGGGGCTGCAGCTTGTTAAACTTCATAAGAGGTATGGATTGTATCAGGGTATTCTGTACTTATTTGCCTAATATCCACTTACATGTGAGTACATATATGTGGGTTGGAAAGATAGCTCAAGTGATAAAATTACATACTGTGCATGTTCATTTTAGTCTGTGTTACTTCCCTCAGCATGACGTTTTCTAGTTTAGATATATTTTATTTACATTTCAATTATTATTTCTATTCCCAGTTTTCCTTTATAATACCCTATCTTTCCCCATATCCTGTTTCTAGTGGGTGATCCCCAACTAACCCATGCACCCATTCACCCTCTCTTGCCTCCTTTACCTGACATTCTATTACACTGTGGAACTGAACCTTAGTGGGACCAATAACTTCTCCTTCCATTGATACTCAACAGTTCTCTGCTACTTGTGTAGTTGAAGTCATGGGTCTGTCTGTGTGAAATTTTTGAATATTGGTTTAGTCCCTGGGAGCTCTGTTTGGTTAGTCTTAATGTTGTTATGGGGTTGGACACACCTTCAGTTTCTTAAATGCTTTCTCTAACTCCTCCACTGGGAACCATGTTCTCAACTCAATGGTTAGCTGGGAACATATACCTTTGTGTAGTCATGATTTGGCAGAGCCTCTCAGGAAAAAAACTATATCAGGCTCTTGTCAGCATGCACTTCTTGGCATCATCAATATTGTCTGAGTTTGTTGGAAGTATATGGGCTGGATCCTCGAGTGGAACAGTCTCTGGATGGCCTTTCATTCAGTCTCTGATCCAAACTTTTACTTTGTATTATCTCTTGTGAATATTCTTGTTCCTTTTTTATAAGAATGACTAAAGCCTCCATGCTTTGGTCTTTCTTCTCGAGTTTCATGTGGTCTGTGAATTGTATCTTGGGCAATCCTAGCTTTGGGGCTAATATCCACTTACCAGTGAGTGCATACCATGAGTGTTGTTTTGTAATTTGGTTCCTTCAATCAGGTTGATATTTTTAAGTTCCATCCATTTGCCTAAAAATTTTCATGAAGCCATTGTTTTTAATAGCTGTGTTGTACTCCACTTGGTAAATGTACCACATTTTCTGTCTCCATTCTTCTGTTAAAGAATATTTATTTCTTTCCAGCTTCTGGCTATTATAAATAAGGCTGTTATAAACATAGTGGATCAGGTGCCCTTGTTATATAGTGGTGCATCTTTTGGGTGTATGCCCAGGAGTGGTATTCAAGGTTCTTGGGTATTACTAAGTCCGGTTTTCTTAAGAACCTCCAAACTGATTTTCAGAGAGTGCAGTAACAACTTGCAATCTCACCAATAATGAAGGAGTATACCTTTCTATTACAACTTTTTTTTCAGAAAAGAGAGATACATGTATAGATTTTTAAAAGTATTTTTGCATAAAACTATATGACTTTTTAAAGGTTAGATAGTATGCAGTGAAATCTTACTAGTTACCATAAGCATAAAGTACATGTAAAAGAAAATGTAACATGGAATAAACCAGTTTTCTTGGTGAGTATAGATTAAGCATAATGATTATTAGTTACCAAAAATTGCCACAGGGCTATCTTCTTACTTCTTGAGTTATTAATGACTTAATGTCTAGGTGTACCCCACCTTCAGTGGGTACTATACACTTGTTTTTGTTGTTGTTGTTGTTGTTGTTTTCCTATGAAGGACTGAGGCTTATACTTTTTCACCTTTCCTTTTTGAGCTTAATATGATCTGTGAGTTGTTTCTTGGGTATCCTGAGGGTTCTGGGGCTAATATCAAATTATCAGTGATTGCACATTTTATATGTTCTTTTGTGATAGCTTTACCTCACTCAGGATGATATTCTTTAGATATATCCATTTTCCTAGGCGTTTCATAAAGTCATTGTTTCTAATAGCTGAGTAGTACTACATTCTGAAAATACACCACAGGTTTTGTATCCATTCATCTATTGAAGGGCATCTGGTTTTGTCCAGCTTCTGGCTATTGTAAATAAGGCTGCTATGAACAAGGTGGAGCATGTGTCCTAATTGTTTGTTGGAGCATCTTTGGGGTATATGCCAAGAAGAGATATGTCTCTGTCAAATTTTCTGAGGATCTGCCAGACTGATTTTGAGAGTTATTTTACCAGTTTACAACTCCAACAACACTGGAGGAATATTCCTCTTTCTCCACATCCTCACCAGCCTCTGCTGTGATCTGAGTTTTGATCTTAACCATTCTGACTGGTGTCAGGTGCAATCTCAGGGATGTTTTGATTTGCATTTCCCTGATGACTAGGGATGTTATCCACCTATTTAGATGCTTCTCAGCCATTTGATATTCCTAAATTGAGAATTCTTGTCTAGCTCTGTAGCCTTTTTTAAATAGGATAGTTTGATTCTGAAAAGTTGAACTTATTGAGTTCTTTGTATATATTGGATATTAGATGTATTCCTCTCCTCTTACGAGTGAGAGAACTCTTTGGAGACTAGCTCTTTTTGAAGGGTTTTTGGAATGAAGGGCTGGAGACAACCTCAGCTCTACAGTGTATATGTAAACATGAAGGATCCTGTTTCAGGATGTTCTTCATCTCCTGTGCCCTGCGTGCTCCTGGAAGGTCTCCAAACTGTAGTCTTACCTGTGTGCCTAGGATTAAGTGCAATTCTGGAAGATCAGCTCTCTCTGGCCAGGTTTTGTGTAACAATGCTTCTGAGACAGTCTCATTTCCAGGGAGCAAATGGAAACTGGAAGACTCCTGTCCCATGCTGCTTTGCATTTTCTGTGTCCTGTGCAGTCCTTGTGTGGTCCTCTTTGGACAATTACTGGAGAAAAACTGGGTTTTCAATGCAGTCTTAGGAGTGAGAGCACTCTGGGAGATCACTTCTCTGGGCATGATCAGGACACAGATGAAGTCCTGAAGCATCTTTCACTGTGAATATTCTCAGATGTCTCTGATTATATTCTCTCTCTTTCTCCATCTCCTTTGTCTGTCTCTGTCTCTGTCTCTATCTTTCTCTCTCTGTCTCCCACTGTGTGGGTGTGTATGTGTTTGTTTGTGTGTGTTATCATAATGTTTTGCCTGGGATCTTTGTATTTTTCTTATCTCTGAAAGAATAAGCAAGTATTGCATGAGTATAGCAAAATGTAATTATGAGTTCTGTTATTTCTACTTTATCAAAAGGACTGCTTGTATTTGATGTTATCCTAAGATTCTGTGATATCTAGTTTCTTATTCTTCATAACCAAAGCAGTGCCATGAAGGGGTTCTGTCTAATGAGGTGGACCTAAAATCAAATAATTTATTGATATGTTACTCTCAGAAGTATTGTGTCAAAGAAAGTTGTTGTAGATTAAAGATTTAAGGTTGGCTTAATGTACATAGATGTTTCTTTAATAGCCTTCAGTCCCTAATTTTCTTAACCGGAAACACTACAAATGGGTGTGGGAAAAATTATACTTAGACCCCAGCTATAATGTCAGCAGCATACAAGGTTGTTAGGAAATTTCTTGGTATCCTTTTGGCCACATTCAATATTGAATGTAACACACTACTGTGCTAAAAGATTTTTTTTTAGTAATAGAGATGATCAGTTGTGACTTTGTCTATATTGATATTAAAGATTCTTTTAGTATTGCTTTGCATACTTTATGAAGCAATAAGTATATAAAGTACCCTTCAAATGCTTCTTCAGTCTAGCTATGTTTTTTTTTTTTTTTTTTTTTTTTTTTTTTTTTTTTTTTTTTTACATTTCCTGCCACTTCCAATATGTCACTCCTGTTCTTGACCATGGTATCCAGTTCATCTACAAAATCTTTTCTATACATTGTTTAGCAAGATATCCATGTTCTTGTATTTAATTTATTCAATCACACACACAGACAACATTTTTTTTTCTGGGTCTCTTATCCCACTCAAGTGGATTTTTTAAGTTCCATTTACTTGCCTCTAAATTTTCTATCATTTTTAAAAGATATCATTAATACTCCAGTATTTAAATTCATGGAAATTTTAATTCATTTTCTGGTCATAGTCATCAAGGCGTTTTGTAATTTCTAACATTTTCTATTAATAATTTATTTGGGCTTTGGGGTTCAATGACAGCTATGTCAATTTGCTACTCTTTCATGTGGAGGGCAGAACTGAGGAATATGGAGCTTGGGCATGATGGGATACATTTCAGCTTTGCTTGGATATATGGGGCAGTGGCCTTAGCTGTACTCTTTGATATGGGAGACTTTTTGTGAAACAGGTAAGCCTTGTGAATATGGGAGCAGCATGTCAATCTGTCATGGATTCAGGTGAGCAGCAAATCAGAAGGAAACTAAGGCTCAGGCACAGCAGGGTAGATGGGTGGAGGAAGGAATGCTCACCAATTTGGTCCAAAAGTCTTAGGTATGCTAGAAAAGGGAATAGAGGCATGTGAAGAATGAAGGTCACTCTGAAATCACAGGGTGCTCTAAGCAGCTTGGCTTGCCCTTGGGTTTCAGAGAGAATGTAATATGCAAATGAAAAGGGGATCTTACCTCTATACTTATGAAGTCTGATGGGTGTTGAAGAGAGGTGTTGAGACAACAGGAGTCACTCAGAATTGGCAAACTGCTTAATGGAGTTTGTCCTGTCTCAGATGACTCAAAGAAAAATAATGAAAGAAGAGAAGCTTACTTCAATGATATTGACTTAATGTGTTTAGGGAGAGGCAGTAGGATAATCCCATGGCCCATTCCTAATTGTAAGTTCTATCTATCTATCTATCTATCTATCTATCTATCTATCTATCTATCTATCTATCTATCTATCTATCTATCCGTCTATCTATCTATCTATCTATCTATCTATCTATCTATCTATCTATCTATCTATCCATCCATCCATCCATCCATCCATCCATCCATCCATCCATCCATCCATCCATCCATCTATCTATCTATCTATCTATCTATCTATCTATCTATCTATCTATCTTTCTATCTGTCATTTATATCTCAATACAGTTTCCGATCCATATCATCTCCATCTCTATCTTTATGTGTATCTCTATGAGAGCTCTAGTCTGGACTTTTTCAAAGCCACAACTAAAAGAACCACAGTTCTAGAAATTTTAAAATATATCCAATATAAGAATTTTCCCAAAGATTCTTAAATTTGCCTTTCATCCCAAAATTATATCTATATTTGTATCTTCAAATTTATACTCTTCTGTAGAATGGAAACTTCCATAAATAAAATGCTTTTATCCCTGGGGAACAAAAACTGGATGATTTTGATAGAATTTCCAGCTGGTTTGAAATTTTGTCTTGAACCAGTCCTTCAGATTTTTCCAATGCTGCCTTAATTTTTCCTAGCTCCTGGTGGTCACAAAGTGCATGTGAAGCAAGCAATACAGATGTTCCGTAACTTTCACTCCTCTTTTTTTCTAAATTTCAATCATCCAGACACATCAAACTGGCATCCTATTTCAGCAAAAAGCAGTTACAGAAGATAATACTTTGCTGATTACCATCTAAAAGAAGGCTCAAATGTGAGGCAGAAAAAAATCAGGACAAAAGATAATTATGAGTCCTATTGGCTTATAACACCCATGCTGTCCTCCTGGATTTTTAAAAAATTATCTATTACTTAGTCCATGATGTCATCTAGGGTTTTATCAGCCATTATTACACAACTCTTTCATCAAACTTCTCCAAATTTTGGGCTTCCATTCCTCCAGCTCCTAATTTCTATGTAATTCTTGTATTTTATTCATATGCCATCATTGATTATTGTTCTTTCTGTTCCTTTCTCTCTATTTTCTCTAGTTCTTGGTCCTCCTTTATATTTCTTTGACATTTTCCCTTGACTACTCTCCTGTCTATGTTCAATCTTCTATACTGTGTTTATGCTATGAATTATTCCTGCTGTTATGACACTATTCTCTCTCATAAATGTAGGGAATGAATCTTAAAACAACAAAAATCATAACAAAATGTTGCAATATTTCCCCTATATATATATATATATATATATATAAAAGCAAATAATCTGGGTCTATTAAAAAAAGATAGTACTTACCTCAGGGAAATAAACAGAAATGGATGATATTAGAAAACAATATTGAGGAAATTACAACAATGTATATATCAAAGTTTTGTAATGAGACACATTATTTTTACACTCAATAAAAATTAACAAAAATGAAGTAAAATTGTAATACAATTCCAAAAATTTGAGCAGAAATGAATGGCATTTCAGAATCTCTATGAAGACATTTTTGCCCAATTTATATACTTGATGTGATTTTTATATTTTAAATATTGTATTTAAGATGTAGTTTAATAAGGGAAATTGTGGTTAATAATAATGGACAAAACCTCTGAACATGTGAGCCAGTCCCATTTAAACATTATCCCTAAAATGGTTGTCTTGTTTATGGTATCTGTTCATAGCAGCAAAGTCCTAACTAAGACAGGTCTACTGCCAAAGAGTAGCCAGAGCTTGTAGTGTCTTATGGAAGAGTTGGGGAATTGAGGGAGGTTGAGGAGACAAGGACATCACAAGACCTACCAAGTAAGACAACCTGAATACATGGGGGTTAACATCAAGTGGCCAACCAAAAAGTATGCATGGCCATCACATAGACCTCCTACAAATATGTAACAAATGTGAAGCTTCTTTGACATATCTATCACCTAAAAAATACAGTGGGAACTGTTTCTGACTCTGTTGTCTGCATTTTGATTTTTTTTTTACCCCTAGTTGGGCTGCCTTGTCTGCCCTCAGTGGGAGATGATGCACTTAGTCCTGCTGTGACATGTTTTTCCTGAGCCACTTGGTACCAATGAAGGGCCTTCCCTTCTCTGAGGAAGAGAGAGGAAATAAGGGAACAAATGTGTTAAAGTGGGACCGGGACAAAAAGAAGAATCGGTTGTGATCAGGGAGTAAACTGAAGCAAATAATGGGAACACTACTATAACTCATTGACAACATTTCTTCTGTGGGAAATGACAAGTAAAAAAATAGGAAAATCTTATATAGACAATTATCTATATAAAATTTTAAAGTTTAAAGAAATTAGTCCAATGGAAACAGTCCTGGAGGAAAACCAGTATTTTCTCCTGGTATTCTCTATCAAATTCTTCAGCTTGGGCTACTGTAAAGTCATTCTGCCAGTTTCCAGTTGTACCTTTTAAATATGAATCAGATATATAGTAGCATTACTAATGTCTTAATACTATTCCCACTCCTTCCTTCATAGGCTTTACTATATACTTCAAAAGAATCTCACAATTATTAAAATCCAAATTTCAATGGTTCTCCAGGAAATGCTTCTTTGTCATAAAATTATATACATGTCCATACATATATACATTTTCTTTTATGAAATAATATTACAATATTCCACCTTCTCTTTTCTTGATTTATAGCTACATCTAAGAGAAGCAACATTGTATTTCTTATATGACCAGATCATTTCTGCTTCCAATTTTACCTGCAATCATCACCCTATTTATCCCAATACCGTTTCTCATGTTTATAAATCTAACAAACTTTAATTGTGCTTTCTACATTTAGTGTTTAGTTATAAAAGTTCTTCAGAGTCTATGAGCAAGTTTACAAATCATATAAAACTAATTTTAGCGTTGTATGTGTGTGTGAGTAAAATTTAGTACAGGTCCCTGTGGATGATGGAGGCAGCAGATATTCTGGAACTGGAGATGCACACAGATGACCAGAAGGATAGTCATTTTGATTCTTCCACCACATTCAAGATTCCCAGAGACTTTCAGCTGAGAATATCATGTACCTTCTGTTTACACTCAGCCATGATATTTGCTGATGCTTGAAGATGTACATGATCATATTCCATTTTTTCTGTATCTCTGTCTTTTGTGAACATGTGTCAGCTCTAATCACAGCATTCCAGTAGGCCTTTAGTTTTGACCTTACAGACTTCAAATTATCCAACTCTTTTTTATACATTGTATATTTATTTCTTCTGGAGTACTGATTTCTTCTATATAAGCATTTTTATTTGCTTTCTTATTTTCCCACTTTAATCATTTCCAAATCTTTACTTCATGTACATTACTGCAACTCCCAATTTTCGATATTGTATCACTTTTCTATAACACTGCAAAACTCCATGCTCTTCTCTTTGTATGAAGAGAATGATTTCGTAGGTAATACTTTAGAAAGGTTAATTTTTTCTTTAGTTGTTCAAGGCTTCATTTATGAAAGAATATCAGACCTAGAGATTATACTCAATATGGAATTGTTGAAAGCATTTATGAATGAGAGAACAAGGTGCTTACATTGGCCTCATTTTGTTGGTGAGGAATCATTATTCCTTGATAAGTAACCCAGCATAATAGTGATAAAAAGATATTTGAAACCAAAAATATTGACAAGAAATGTAATAATTTTTCTTATTACATGTTTTTCTTTAGGTATTATGTAAGTTTATTTTAATTCTCCATTAGAATATGTTAAGAATACTGTACAAAATCATAATTAAATGGTAATTATTAATATACCATATTCAAGTAAGATACAATAAATTGATAATACAAAAGAGTATTATATGTTAAGAAGTACACCTGCAACTTTTTAATGTTTCTCTCAGGTTTGTTATGGTATTAAATAGTAGTTCATGTTGCATTATCATTTCCTCCAGCATGCCTGAATCCTAATCAGTCTTTACATATAATATGATACAAGAATCTCCGCAAATTCAGTCTGACTTCAATTGGACTAGAAGTCCAGATGGGAGAAAAATGTCTTAGCAAGTATACATATAAATTTCTGAGTCCAATTATATCAAAATCACATGTACATTCATTCTCTCTGTGTAAAATATCTCCTCAAAATTTAGTGTTTCAAATGATAGGATAGTAAACTCTTTTCCTCATGGACTTTCTTACATCAGATTCCATGCAGGAACACCTTCCTGAGAGGGTACTATGTCAGAGCCAAGTGATCCTCATAATTTTCATAAAACCTGAAGGATATCAGTTTTAGAACCTAACCTATTAATTCTATGAATGAGATCTTTGAATATGCTCCTAAAATATATTCATAATCATTTTATTAAACTTATCCTTATAATTCAGTGCATCTCTCAAACATTAAGAAAAAATTTATCCAATAAGTAGTGATTAAGACAGAGACACACAACTGTTAAAGGTCAATACAAAAACTTGCAGATGCTAGTGAGAATGTAAAGAAAAAGGAAGACTCCTTCATGGAGAATTTTCAAGCTGTCACATCCACTCTGGAAATTAGCCTAACAGTTACTCAGAAGATTGGCCTTAATACTACCCTAGGATCCAGCTATAGCACTCCTGTGTATATATCCAAAATATGCTCCAACATATAATAAGGACACAGTCTCCACTATTTTCCTAGCAGACTTATTTATAATACACGGAAGCAAGAAAAAGCAGATGTCTCTCAGCGATGTATTTGACATAGAAAATGTGGTGCATTCTTACAATCAATACTACTCCGCCATTAAAAACAATGACTTAGTAAAGTTTACACAGAATTAGAAAAATATCATCCTGAATAAGCTATGAAGGCTTAAAAGAACACACATGGTATGTACTCACAGATAAATGCATATTAGAAACAAGGTTAAAATACTCAATATATAATTTACAGACCATATGAAGCTCAAGAAAGAAGAAGAAAGTGTAGATGAGTCAGGCTACTTAGAACAAGAGGCAAAATAATCATGGGAGTTATAGAGCAGAAGGGACTTGAGAGGAAAAAAGAGGGGGAGTAAAATAGAGGGGCTGGATCACATGTGAATGATATAGGAGAGGTGTACAGAGTGTCAGAAAATTGAACAGATGTTTGTAGCAATGGTGTATGGGGAATTGAGGGAACCAACATATAGTTCCAGATGCTAGTAAAGTAGGAGGTTCACAGGAAACAAATGGGATGGCATTAGATGAAATACTGAACAAAAGGGTAAGGGAACCTGTAAAGAATGTATCCAGAAGGGAGTCATGGGCATTCTCAAAAACTTTGACAGATAATTGCTCCTGTCTGAAAGAAATCTAGGGACAGCAGCTGGAGGGATAGTTCAGAGGTTAAGAGCACTGAAAGTTCTTCTGGATGTTTTGAGCTCAAATGCCAGCAAATATATTATGGCCCACAATTATCTTTAATGAGATCTGACACCCTCTTCGCGTGTTACTGAGGACAGGTGCAGTGTATGTATATATAATAAATAAATAAATCTTTGAAAGATACAAATATAGGGCAAAGAATGGAACAAAGACTGATGGAAAAGTCATCCAAAGACTGTCCTATGATCAGAATGATCCCATATGCAGCCATCAAACCCAGTCACAATAACTAATGCCAAGAAGAACTTGAAAGAAGCCTGTGATCACTATCTCTTAGGAGTCACGATTATAGCCTGAAAATGCAAATGCTTGCTGCCAACCTTCTGAATGAGCACTGGGAATGAAAATGGTAAGTTAGGGAAGTAATGGAGGAGCTGATAGGGTTTACACCCTCATAGATAGAACAACATCAACCAACCAGACACTCTAGAGTTGACACAGATGAAACAATCAACCAAAGAATACAATTGGAGAGACCCATGGCTCCAGCTGAATATGTTGTAGAGGATAGCCTTATCCAGAATAACTGGGAGGAGTGTATATTTGTTCTATGGAGGCTCAAGGACCATGCATAGAGAAATGCTAGTGCAGTGAGGTGAAGATGGTGTGTCGGTGGAGGAGCACCATCATGAAAGCAAAAAGGAGGGAAAGAATAGGAATGGTTTGTGGATTGCTAAGAAAAAACTGGGAATGGTGATATCATTGGAAATACAAACAAGTAAAGTGATTATTTAAAAGAAAGTATAAGGCAAATAAACACTTTTTACTCCTAAATTCCTTGTGGTATAAGTGTTTTATTGGAAAAAACAAAAATCAAAGTAGATCAATTTAAGAAATAAATAAGGAAATACCCAAAATAAAACAGTTGAAGCTTCTTTAAAAAAAATCAACAAAATGTACAAAATTACAGGAAAGAATAGACACCATTTTGTACTAAAAGTATATTTATGATGTCAATTTATTAATGAAAGGAAAGGGGTAGTTAATTAAATTAAAAATATTAGGAAGTGTATATTTGTTTTACTTTACCATAAAAGAAAGATGTTACAATGAAATGGCTTAAAAAAAAAACATGATTTGTCAAAAGGAACTGAAATACAAGGAGCTGTTTGCATTCCAATCTTACAAAAAAGAGTAGACACCAATTTTGGTGAGAAAGAATAACATCAATTTCTGCTGATTGAGGAAATATTTATAGATAATTCTGTACAATTCCAAACAGATGTCATACATTTTTACCCAGAAACTACTACTAGATTTACAGTCACAGGGTATCATCAGGCACAATTGTAGCCTCAACCTCAACCATTGACTGCTCATCCTAATAGAAAATTAAAGGAAGTATATGATATCACAGAGAAAATGGATTTAAGATATATTTATAGAGCATTATATCCAAACACTCTACAATACTCACTGTTCTCAAAATCCCATTGAACTTTCTCTCAAAGAGATCATATTTTAGGACACAAAGATAATCTTAAAAATGTGGGAAACAAAACAATCTCTGATATTCTTTCTTACAAAAATGACAAACTCTAGAAATTAAATAAGTTCATGGAGCTTAAACATCTCACAACTTAATAATAAATAAGTATTTGAACAAATCATGATAAAATAATTCTAAAAATCAAATGAAAATGATAACATCCTTTTATCTGTAGGATGCAATGAAAACAGTCCTAGTATAAATGCTTCAAGCCCAATGTACCTTCATTAATATATCAAAGATATTTCTAGTACATTAGTAAATGATTTATATTAGGCTTTGGAAAAATAACAAGTTAAACACAAAAATCAATACCTGTAAGAACTCACTGACATTGATTAATGAAGTGTAAACAGCTGACACAAGAAAGCAAATACAGCAATTCCTTGATACAGAGTTCTTTCTTCAAAATATAAACAATATTGACAAAATGTTACATAAAATAAACAGAATAATAAGTATATTCCAAAACTAATATCATAAAGCATGAAAAGTGATGAAATTATTATGGAAATCGATGGAACTAAAAAATATCATTGTGAGTGAGGTAACCCAATCAGAAAAGAACACACATAGTGTGGACTCACTGATAAGTGGATATCATCCCAAAAGCTTTAATTACAAAAGATACAGTCTAAAGAGCACATGAAGCACAAGAAGCTGGAGGAGCAAAGAGGGTATGCTTCAGTCCTTGTTAAAAGGGGAAACAAAATATTCACAGGATGAAGAACCGAGACAAACTGTGGAGCAGAGACATAAGGAAAGGCCATGCAGAGACTTTCTCACTTGGAGATCCATCCTATATACAGTCATTAAACCCAGACAATATTGTGGATTCCATGAAGTGCATGCTGACTGGTGCCTGATATAGCTGTCTTCTCAGTGTCCCTGCCAGAGAGCCTGAGAAATACAAAGTTTTCATGCTCTCAACCATTCAATTGAGAATGGGATCCCGAGTAGAGGATTTTGAACATTACTGAAAGACCTGAAGGGGTTTGCAACCACACGGGAAGAACAACAATATCAAAAAACCAGAACTCCCCCTTGAGTTTCCAGAGTATAAAGCACCACCCAAATAGTACACATGGAGCGACCAGCAGCAAATGTAGCAGAGGATAGCCTTATTTGGCATCAATGAGGGGAGCGGCCCTTGGCCCTGTGAAGGATCTATACTCCAGTCTAGCAAAATATCTGGGCAGAGAGATGAGAGGAAATAGGTAGGTGGGGAAAATTCTCATAGCGAGGAGGAGGGCTAATGGGTCAGAAAAATTCCAGAGGGGAAACTGGGAAAGGGAATAACATTTGAAATATAAGCAAAGTAAATCTCCAATAAAAAAGAAAACAAAAAATAAAAACATGAAAAAAGAGACATTACACCAAGCATTAGTGAAATACATAAAATTATTAAACTTTACCTTATAAACAGGTCACTAAACTGTAGCATCTAAAAAAATTGGATGCATTTCTACACTGCAGAAGCCTATGAAAGTGAAGCCAAATGACATTTTCAAATTGAAACAGGGAGAGAAATAGATGATATTCAAGCTAAAAGCATTCACTATTCTCTTTGGGCATCAGGATTCAACTCTATATGAAAACATAGTAGCTCACAATGCCCTCATCCAACAGATTCGCATGAAGCATACACACATAAAGTGTAAGAGAGAAGAAAAAAACAAAAGAAGATGAGAAAAGTAATACAAATCAAAGTTCCTTTATTTTCCAAGATTAAACTAATCTAAAATTCTAAAAAATTTCCCAGAACAGACCTAGAGCAAATAAGGATTTTATCAAAGCTACAAGATACAAAATTAGCCTACAAACATCAATACTTTCCTTGTTTAATCTTGACAAAAATGAAAAAAAAATCTTACAAATAAGACTGTTGCCAATTACCAGAGGAACTTAAGACACCTAATCAAGTGTGTTTGTTTAATACAGATGTTTCCCGTAAGTTTCAGGCATTTGTTCAGGCACAAGTTTCTACTTGGTAAATAATTCAGGAAAATAAGTAAGCTTAAATTTGGTAGAGGAAATATATAAAGGAGAAAAAGGAAATACATAAAAGCAAGTAGTACTGAAGTTTTCAAATGTTTGACACAATTTTTAGGTCTCTCACTTTTTTTCCTGTTTCCACAATTGGGTGTGACCTATGGATTGCTAACCCAATGCAATGCCTGCTTCCCTAGTGCCACAATTTCTGCCATAATGATGCTGGACTCTTATCTGCCTGGAACTTAAATCACCAAGAAATCATTTCTATTTCAAATATTCTTATTCTTGGTGCTTTATCACGGCAATAAATGCATACACTAAGTATGCAAACTCATCTATAAGAAAAAAAGTACTCACTGAAGAAAGATTTTGGAAGGTAACCTTCCCCTATTCACAGACTAGGAGAATTAATGTTATGCAAATAGCCATGCTTCCCAAAGAAATATACATTTTAAACAATGTACAAATCAAAATGTAGTGAAATTATCCACAGAATTAAAAAAAATTAAAATTCATGTAGTATGTTTAGATATTCACACCAAAATGGAAACTTTTACAACTAGTGGACTCAGGGGTCATTGCAGAATAGTGAAGGAGAATTGTTTTATCTGGAAAAGAAATAGATAAGAGGTGTAAAATGATGCTATGTGGACAGAACAGAGCAAATGGAGTCATGACCACAAAAGAAATGAAACATTTTCCAATGACCTCAGTCAAGTCTATTCCATCAATGGCAAATCATGGCTTTGAGATGATTCTCACGGGATACTCTTAGCCCTGCTACAGTCCTGAATTCTAAAATACTATAAGTGATAAGAAGTCCCTGTCATCAGCTGTGTTCCCACTGAAGTACATATCAGAGTTCATTGGGTAGTTAAAAACCAATAGTTCTAATGGTTACCCTAATCATGTTTAAATATATATGAATGACAAATAAAAAGACATAAAAGTCTTAAAGGAGAACTATAGGGAATGTGGGTTACTGGTAATGAGAGGGAGATTAGAGAAAGGTTAATTGTTTTAATAATCAAAATATAAATATACATATATAAAATTTCCAAAGAACAAATTTAAAAAAAACTTATTTGAGAATATTAAACAATCAAGAACATAAACCAATCTTTGAAAATGCTGTAGCTTATTTCAACTCATAAGCACATTATAATGAAAGACAACATTGCACAAATTAAAAAATTATATGCAGTAGATCAGTAAAACCAAAAACAAAGACACAAATTCATATAATTGAGGGCACCAAATTTTTGGCAAAATGTCAAATAGAAACTGGAGAAAAGACAGATTCTTCAGTACATGGTGCCTTGGGAAGTGGATATCTTCTAGAAGAAACAATTCAGAACTTAATCTCTCATCCTGCACATGCATGTACATGCACACACACACACACACACTAATTTACACATCAATCCTTAGTGTATCCAGGGTTTCAAAACAAAACCTGAAACACTGAAACAGTTAGAAGGAGAAATTTCACAGTGGAACAGAATGAAATATAACGTAAGACCTTCATGAAAGTCACTCACTTCATTTTAGAAATGAGGCCAATAAAAAGTAGTTGGACCTCATGAAGTTAAAAGTCTTATGTCAACCAAAAGTTTGTAAATCTGCAGTCCATAAAATGAGAAAACAGAACCAAAAAACCATCTGGGAGCTGTATGCTCCCAAATGAAACCCATGTAATATTCAAGGTGAATTTAAAAACACACCTTTAAAGAACAAACAACTGGCATAAAATTTAGGCTATGGAACCAAACTGTGTGGAAAGGCAAATACCTCATATATATCTTGATAACCTTTATAATAATCATCTATCAAGGTAATAGAAATAAAATATTACCTCAGAAACAGTGGCTATTGCCATGAAAAAAACAATACTTTAAAAATATTTAAAGTATGGGGATATGTGAAGGAAAACTAAATATAATGAGATGAGAAAAGAGTAGATACAGACAATGGATAAGAGTTTATAAAGTGGATGCTTTGCAAGTTCAAAAGCTGTCACAGATTTTTATTTTTCCTGTGGATAATTCAGTTTTGTATAAGTGATGCTAAATTAATACAGTTAATAGGAAGCTTCACAGATTCTCTTGTGAGTACCAATGTTAACTCTGTATAATTTCATCAAGTGGTATAGACTTTCATCTTACTAATGTTCATATATATTGTCTTATTTATTTGCAACACTTTTGTAATTACATTTAGTCATTTTACATTAAAAAATATAAAAAAAACACCCAAAATTCTGATGGAAGCTGATATATGTCATTTAAATTACAGTGAAATTTACTCAAAAATTTGAAAATAGAACTTTCATATCACCCACCTATAGAATCTTAAGTATATACTCAAACTACTTAGGCATATACAACTATGTTCTGAAGTTATTACTAGTATATACTTGAAAATCTGTGCTCATTGAAGCTCTGTTCCCAATAATTAAGAAGTAGATTCAGCCTAAATGGCCATAAACTTAATAATAGATAAAGAAATTGTAATATATTTACAGAATAGAACGTTATTGACCTGTAAAATAAAAATGAAATAAAAAAATACATGCAATTAGAAACCCAACCTATGATGCATGAATAATGCATGTTCACTATCTTATGAGAATGCTAATCAAGTTTTTAGTGTTTTAACCTGAAGTGCATGTAAAGAACAGGAGATTAGAAAGGGGCCATTAGAACTCAACAAGAAAAAAAGAGCTCTTAAGGAAAGAGAAGATTCAAAAATCCTATGATAAGAAAGTGAAGGGAGAGAGAATGAGAGTGAGTAGGTTTATGGAGAAATGTAGTGAGAAGATGATAGATAGCATTCACCAAACCCAAGAATATATAAAAAAGTGCTGCGTGGAAACTCAGTAGTTTACAAGCATAAATATTACATAACATATATTAGTTATAGTTATTAATATGTAAAACAAAATGTATTCTTAGATATGTAGCATATGAATATGTATTAATATATAATTAATATATAGCATAAAAGAGTATATTGCTGTTGTTATGCTAAACAGACACAATGATGTACAAACCAAATTGTCTTCCAAATGGCTTCTTATATCCTAATATATTACTACTATCTGCTTAGTCTCAGAAGGAGCTTCTTGTAGTGAGCTGTAGTAATTTCAAAGATACAAAAACTAGTGAAAATGCTAAGAATCTATTATGTTTAAGTGGTCACCATAAATGAGATATATATATATCACTATGTAGGTTTATGAAACAGTAAAGAACATGGTATCGAAATAATGTAAGATGGAAACAACGTGGTGAAATGATGGGAGAAATTGTCTTCTAGAAATAATTTAGCTATAGTACTCTTACATGTGCTGTAATTAGAGCCCAATACCTTCAGAGAACTGCACTCTACAATATTCTATCAAGGAAAGGGTACACCTAAATGCCCTTAGCTCTTGATATATAGGCAGTTATATCAGTTGAGGGTGGGGTTTATGAGATTCCCCTCTGTTCTATTATCTACAGAGTTTCTTGATTGCTATTGGATGAAGAACTAGTTTTTCAGTTGTTTAGCTACATGGAAAGTACCAACATTCCTGCAAATGACTCATCCTCTCTCCTCTAGTCAGTGACTTCAATGAAATTTATCGGGTCACACATGAAGACAAAAGACATGAAATTAGGAAGGAGAGATATTTTGGGAAAGTAAAATGGTTAACAAATTAGGAATAAGATAAGTGTTGTTAGACAGTCATTATTGAAACCAAAATGCCTGCATACATGTATATCATAAAGAAATTGTATATTAGATATAACCAATAAATCTCATAATAGTTAAAAAATAAAGTACAAAAGCTCTACCATGAAAACATTATTTAAACCAATAAGAAAATGGGATTTATAATATTTGGATCGATCAATTTAAAGTAAAGCATGGATGGATATATAATGTACTAAAAGTCAATTTAAAGACAGATAGATCAAACTCTCAATAGAGAAGAATGTCAGAAGGGAAACCGGATTTTAATTTTTTTTTCTATTGCTGTAAAAACACCAAGAACAAAACAATTTTAGGAAGATACAGCTTATTTTTGGATTATTATTCTAAAAGGATAAGAATCAAGATGAGCGGAAATAGTCAACATAAGAAGTATTAGGAACAACTATATTAGCAGAAAACTATTAGCTTATCTCCTCAACTACAAGCATTAACTAAATAATTAGAAGTGGCTTAAGGAATCAACCTCTCATAGTCCACATTCAATAAAATACACCCCTCAGCAAGTTTGTAGCTCATAAACCTTCTCAAACTATGCCATTAACTGGGAACAAAATGTTCAAATGCTGGATCCTATTGGAGGCATCTCTATTTCAAACTACCAGAAACATTAATATCTATAATAATACTTGGAACAGTAGTTATTCCAAATTCCTCCAGTATCATGTGTCATAGTGCAAGCTATGGTTCTTCCCTGTTATGTGGCATTGTGTAACAATAGGAAGACTTCACAGCCAGGTTCAAAATGATAAAGAGACCCACAGACTAGGTTAATGTAGAGGAATAATATGGAGTTAAATGAAAACTATAGAGGATATTAAAAGGCTTGTTATGAAGTAAAGTTAGACAAAAATATAGGAAAGTGAAGGTTTGGTCGCCAGAATCAAGTGTACAGAGCATGGAAATAAATATGTGTAGTCCTAGAACACAGGAAGTACGGGTAGCAGAAATAGACCTTCAAAGTGATCTCCAGCTATGTAGTGAGTTAAAATCCAGGCTAATTTGTATAGTTAACCTTGTCTTAAGAAACATGTCTGTGAACCTCACCCAACTCCAACATTTTTCAGGATGCCCACCATTTCCTTTAAGGAACCATTTAAAATAAGTTTCCAGGGAATCTGGAGATTTCACAATGTTTGTTTTATGACAGAAAAATAAACAGACATGTGAATATCCCTGGTATTTCTAATGATATAGATAATTAAAAAAACATGTAAAGGAAGGTCAATACAATCATTCTTCACTGATTTTCTTTTAGAATATATTTATTCATTATTTCCTTTACTTACATTTCAAATATTATCCTCTTTCTTAGTTTCCCCTCTGGATTTCCCCAATTCAATTCTGCCTCCTCCTGCCTGTATTAGAGTGTTTACCCACCCAACCACTCACATCTTTCCCGTGTGGCATTCCCATACTCTTGGATATTGAGCCTTCATAGAATCAAGGTTCTCTCCTCTACTTGATGTCTGATAAGACCATCCTCTGCTATATTTAAGACTGAGGTTCACTTTTAAGTTGGCACACATTACCAGAAATGGCAATTGAATATCCACAAATGTTCTAAAAACCATGTTATTTAATTTTTTTAAAAATTATATGGTTTAGTGCAAGAAATCCATACTCACAATACCCTTTCATAGTTTTACTTGAGTTACAAAATGAACTACAAAAATGACTAAGGTGATAAAGATTGCCTAAAAAAGACTAAAATTAACAGTTTTAAAAAACAGTATCTTACAGTGTGTCAGAACAACATTGTAAAATAGAATCTTATGTAAAAAGATTGACACATACGGTTCTAAATCTATCTGCAAAATGACAAGATATTTGGTTTCTTTTAACTTTATCTGCCAAATATAAGTCTCAAAAAATCATAAGAGCCTAATGCCAGTGTTTGTGTGCAATGGTGAATACCAGCACCTATAGGCAACTATGAGCTGCTGAGAATGGAAGAAAACATAATAACTGGTTTTTCTTTTGGGGAAAGAATAATAACTGGTTATCTAGAGACACATCACCAGTCCTGAAAATATACATGTAGCAATGAAGAGACTGAGCAGGTTGTACCTTTAATCAAAGAATATTTAAATTTTAGAACTTATATATTTAAGCCACAATTTCCTAGATAAAATACATAGATGTAGGTTGTTGTAACTTTATTGTGTTATTTTCAGGTAAGATTATTTTTCCTAATTTTTCTATGTATTTTGAACATAAATTATATATGCATTCCATGTTTAAGGAGCATTAAGAAAACTAAAACCATCTTACTAACATGGAGCTATGTCAGGTCAAAGCCTGTATAACTCTGACTGCTTCTTGTGGTTCTCTAATAAATAAAATTTGACTATAATAATGCAGGAATAATGTACACTAGACTTTTATCTATTATTGACCTATATATGTAGTTTGTGAAGGATCTAGTGTGATAGTTCACTTTCTATATTAAAGCTCCTCATGATCATTATGTGCTGTTATATATGTTAATTCTCTAAGGCACTCTGATCGTGGGACAAATCAGCAAATTTTAGTGCATGAGAATCTCAGGCTCTCTCCCATAACTTATACAAGCAGAAGGAATTCTATCAAGAACTCCAGGGCCACTCAGGGCAGACTAAGTCCAAAGAGCATTTGATCAAATATTCCTAACCACCAGACACTGACCTTGGTCTTCGAATGGAAGAGAGACTTGTGGAATAGGTGGGAGGTCATGATTCGTGGTCCTTCCAAACTGATTAATTCAGGATATCTTGTAATAGTCTCTCTACAAGGTGAGCATTCCCAGATAGGAAAAGTTTGGATCCACTTGGGATCTCCCTTTGTCTGAATCAAGCAGATAATCTCAATTAGCCAGTTTTTTCCTGAACAAGAAGGAAATGTAAGTGTCAGTTACTTCAACAATATATGTGAAAATGCTTCAATTAGAATATATGCCCATGCAATTTACAGTTCCTCTGTTTTTAAGCACAGAAACCAGTTGTGGTCACTATATCAACAAGGTATATACTTATACACATACGTGCAATGCTTTCATAACATTTCAAGTCTTCTGAATCAATTTCTTGCATTCACACAACCCTTGCTTTCCCATGAACTTTCAATATGAGAAACCTTATACTCACTCAATATTTTTTGTTTCTGCTACTTAGCAATCTGTCCTCTCCAAAACCCTGATGTCTATTTGGTTTCTTGAGTTTCCTGTGCTTTTTACACTAACTGACACTGCTCTCTCTTCTAGGGCTCTCATATCTGTGTCACTATCTCTTGATATTTCTCCTGGTTATTCTTTTAATTTTCTGTCTTTCACTCTCTACTACCCACAGAATTCAACCAACAGCAGAATCTGCTTTAAGATCTACTGTTATTGTGTGGTTGCCTTAGCTAATCAGCTCTGACTGTGAAAGTCAAATTTGTGACATTCTTAACTGAAGTGGTCTAAAGCACCGATCTCCATGTCAAAAAAAAAAAAAAAAAAAAAAAAAAAAAAAAAAAAAAAAAACTGGAATAGAAATTATGATCAGATCTACTCTTATAAGAATGACATTTAATTGGGGTTGAGTTAGAGGTTTAGAGGATCAGACCATGTTTATCAAGGCAGGAGCATGGCAGTGTCTAGGCAGACATGGTGCAATGGAGCTGAGCATTTTAAATCTTCATGGAAGGCTGTTAGAAACTAGCTTCCAAGCAACTTGAACAGGGTCTTATAGCCCACACACACAATGGCATATTTACTCTAATAAGACCATACCTTCTAATGGTGCAACTTCCTGGAATATGCATATACAAATGATTACACCACACACACACACACACACACACACACACACACACACACACACACACACTCACACCTACACACACACACACAATCGCACTACTCATCAACCACATGATTCAGGATCAAAGCCCTCCTCAGATGATTTTCACTGAAGAATATTACCTGACTTAAGATAAGACACAATGAGTGTGTCGTCTCTCATAACAAAATTACGACAAATGTTGCCAATAATTTCTTTGTCAAACCATATGCAAGGAAAAAGTATTATTTCAAACAAAATATAGTCTGATGGTATTGTAAAAATTTTTTGTCGGTTCTACTAGCAGCTTGGCCTTTTTTGCAGATGGTAGCAAATGATGGGAGGAGAAATTTAAAGTGCAGAAAAGAAATTATTAATGTCCCACTCTTTGGTGTGAAACGACCTACTGATAAGAAGAAATAGATGTTGTAATCTTGAGTCAAAGTTCTATTGATTAATTGTGAACTCATTGAGATATTCTGCTACATTTATGAGACTGAGTTCATGACCCAAAACAAACTCAATTGCAAGTACTAGGATATTAGAAATGTGTTTTAATTTAAAATTATTTTAAATATATTTTAAGTTTAAGAATAATTACAAATGCTTAGTAAAGTTACAGAGATGAGCATAAATTGGATCCAAAATGTTGACATGTGCAGTTATTTATTGTGTACAAATATTTCTTCTTCTTCTTCTTCTTCTTCTTCTTCTTCTTCTTCTTCTTCTTCTTCTTCTTCTTCTTCTTCTTCTTCTTCTTCTTCTTCTTCTTCTTCTTCTTCTTCTACTTCTTACTATTTTACTTATTTATAACCCAGGTGTTATCTTCCCTTCCAGTTCCTAGTCCCACAGTTCCTCATACTATTTTCCTTCCATTTTGACTCTAAGAAAATGCTCCCACACCACCAAGGTTCCCCATCGCTGAGACTTCAAGTATCCTGAAAATTAGGTACAACTTTTCTCCCTGAAACCAGACCAGGCACTGCTTTCCTTTATATGTGTCAGGGGTCTTGTACCACCTCTTCTTTTGTGCCTGGTTCATGATTCAGTGTGTGGTAGCTACCAGTGGTTTGGGTTAGTGGAGATTACAGGTGTCCCTATGAGGTCACCCATATGTTCTCCTTCTTCATTCATCCCCTACTTTAATGATAGGGGTCCCTGACTTCACTCTAATGGTTTGGTGTAAGTTTCTGCCTCTGTCTCAGCCAGATGTTCTCTGTGTCTCACAAAGGAAAGCCATGTTAGGCTTCTATCCTGTCCTGTCAGAGTTTGGTAGTAGATTCCCTGTGTCTGATTGTTTTATTCTAAACAGATTTTTTTGTAGGTTTGTGATAGGCAATGTCTTAGTCAGGGGTTTCTATTCCTACAAAAAAATCATGACCAAAAATCAATTTGGGGAAAAAGGATCTATTTTACTTACACTTCCACATTACTGTTTATCACCAAATGTATTCAGGACAGGAACTCTGAGAGGTCAGGAGGCAAGAGGTGATGCAGAGGTCATGGAGAGATGTGACTTACTGGAATACTTTCCCTGTTTTTTTCAGCTTGTTTATTTATAGAACCCAGGTCTACCAGCCCAAGGTTAACACCACCCTCAATAAGGTGGGCCCTTCACATTTGATCACTAGGGAAAAAAAGTCTTACAGTTGGAGCTCATGGAGGAATTTCCTCAACAGAAGCTCCTTTCTCTCAGATAATTCCAGCATGTGTCAAGTTTACATAAAACCAGCTAGTGAAGACAGTTTCTTTGCCCAGTGTTTAGTTGGTCATATTTGAAGCCATTTCATATGGGTGTTATTAATGATTATCATTGTCTCTGTAGTGGAACGGAAGTACTGTCTGAAACAATTCTCTCTCACAGTAAAAAGTTCTTTTAATAATGAAAGAATTTTAAATGTTATATTCTGTGTCTGCCTTAGGTTGTTGAATACCAACTATCCAAGTTATATCTAAATAGTCAAACATTGTTTTTTCCTTAGCTATTTACTGTCTGAATAACCTTGAAAACATTTTATTGTAATTATCTAAACCAGTATCTAATATGAAGATGGGTTAAGATGACTATTATTGTGAATTTTCTTTTTAACTTTTTCTTCTGACCATTGAATATTTTTAATTAATTATTTAATTTGTTTACATTTTAAGAGATATCTCCCATCCCAACTACCCCTTAAACAACCCTATTCCATTACCAGTCACCCCCTTCTTTTTTGTCACTATGAGAGTCCTCCTCCACCCATTCACCCAATCCAACTTCACCCTTCTAGCATCTCCTATGCTGGTGAGTCAAGCTTCCTTCCCCTCCTATTGAAGTAGGATAAGGCCAACCTCAGCTGACATTTATCTGGAGTTCTTACTCCCTCCATGTATACTCTTTGGTTGGTGGTTAAATCTCTGGGAAAACCGGGTGGTCCAGTTAGTTGGAATTTTTCTTCTTATGGGATAGTAATTACCTACAACTTCTTCATTCCTCCCCCTAGTTCTTCCACTGGGGTGTGTGGCTTCCTCAGAGGATTGGCTCTATATTTATCTGTATTATTTTGGTGCTGCTAGAACCTCTCAGGAAGCAGCCATAGCAGGATATTGTCAGCTAGCACTTCTTGGTACTAGCAATAGGGTGGGACATTAGTGTCTACAGATGGGATAGATTTTCAGATGAGGCTGTAGTTTACAACATGGATCATTTATTTGAATATAGGAAGGCTACTTATTTGTTTTAGTTAATTTTATATCCAGCAAATTTGCTGAACTTGTTTATCAGCTGTAGGAGTTCTCTGGTGGAATTTGTGGGGTCGCTTAAGTATACTATCATGACATCTGTAAATAGTGATGTTTTTACTTCTTCCTTTCCAATTTGTATCCCTTTGATTTCCTCTTGCTGTCTAATTGCTGTAGCCCGGACTTCCAGTACTATGTTGAATAGGTTGGGGGAGATTGGGCAGCTTTGTCAAGTCTCTGATTTTAGTGGGATTGCTTCAAGTTTCCCACCATTAAGTTTGATGTTGGCTGCTGGTTTGCTGCATATTGCATTTATTATGTTTAGGTATGGGCCTCGGATTCCTGTTCTTTCCAAGTCTTTTAACATGAAGGGGTGTTGGATTTTGTCAAATGCTTTCTCAGCATCTAGTGAGATGACCATGTGTTTTTTTTTTTTCTGAGTATGTTTATATGATGGATTACATTGATCGATTTCCTTATATTAAGCCTTCCCTGCATCCCAGGGATGAAGCCTACTTGATCATGGTGAATGATCATTTTGATGTGTTCTTGGATTTGATTTGCAAGGATTTTGTTGAGTATTTTTGCATCAATGTTCATAAGTGAGATTGGTCTGAAGTTCTCTTTCCTTGTAGGGTCTTTGTGTGGTTTAGGAATGAGGGTTATTGTAGCCTCAAAAATGAATTAGGTAGTGTTTCATCTGATTCTATTTTGTGTCATAGTTTGGAGAGTATTGGGATTATTTCCTCAATAAATGTCTGATAAAATTATGCACTGAACCCATCTGGACCTGAGTTTTTTTTTCTTTTCTTTTCTTTTTTGGTTGTGAGGATTTTGATGAGTGCTTCTATTTCTTTAGGTGTTATGGGATTATTTAGATGGTTTACCTGGTCCTGGTTTAACTTTGGTATCTTGTATCTTTCTAGGAATTCATCCATTTCCTCCAGATTTTCCAGCTTTGTTGAGTATAGGCTTTTGTAGTAGGATCTGATGAATTCTTGAATTTCCTCAGTTTCAGTCATTATTTCTCCACGTTTCTTTCTGATTTTGTTAATTTGGATACTCTCTCTTTGCCCTCTAGTTAGTCTGGCTAGGGTTTTATCAATCTTGTTAATGTTCTCAAAGAGCCAGCTCTTGGTTATGTTGATTCTTTGGATGGTTCTTTTTGTTTCTGTTTGGTCTATTTCTGCCATAAGTTTGATTATTTCTTGCTGTCTACTCCTCTTGGGTGTAGCCGCTTCCTTTTGTTCTAGAGCTTTTAACTGTGGTATCAGGTTGCTAGTGTATGCTCTCTCCAGTTTCTTTTTGGAAGCACTCAGAGCTATGAATTTTCCTCTCAGTACTGCTTACATTGCATCCCATAGGTTTGGTTATGTCATGTTTTCATTTACATTGAATTCTAGAAAATCCTTAATTTCTTTTTTTTATTTCTTCTTTGACCCTGTTATTGATTAATAGACCATTGTTTAGTTTCCATGTGTATATGGGCTTTTTGTTGTCTTTGTTGTTATTAAAGACCAGCATTAGACCATGGTGATCTGAAAGAATGCATGGGAGTATTTCAGTTTTCTTATATCGATTGAGCCTTGTTCTGTTTCCAATTATGTGGTCATTTTTGAGAAGGTGCCGTGAGGTGCTGAGAAGAAGGTGTATTTTTTTGTTATAGGATGATATGTTCTGTAGATATCTATTAATTCCAGTTCGTTCATAGTCTATGCTAGTTTTACAGTGTCCTTGCTCAATTTCTGTTTCCATGATCTGTCTATTGGTAAGAGTGGTGTATTAAAGTCTCCAACTAATACTGTGTGGGGTAAAATGTATTTTTTTGAACTTTACTAGGGTTTCTTTTATGAATATAGGTGCTTTTGTATTTGGAGAATATATGTTAAGGATTGAGAGTTCATCCTGACAGATTTCAACTGTAATGAGTAAAAAGTGTCCTTCCTTATCTTTTTTTGATAACTTTTGGTTGAAAATCTACTTTGTTAGATATTGGAATGGCCACTCCAGCTTGTGTTTTGGGGCCATTTGCTTGGAAGGTTTTTTCCCAACCTTTTACTCTGAGATAGTGTCTGTCTTTGTTTCTGAGATGAGTTTCCTGTATGCAGCAAATGCTGGGGTTTTTTAAAATGTATTCTGTCTGATAGCTTATATCCTTTTATTAGGGAGTTGAGTCCATTTATGTTAATAGATATCAAGGAATAGTGGTTGCTGTTTCCTGCTATTATTGCCTTTCTAGGTTGGATTGTGTCTGTTTGTTTTTCTTCTTTTTGTATTCTTGTTTATGGGTTTTCTTGTTTTTACTATGAGGGGGAAACCCTCATTGTATTGGGTCTTTTGATATCTCCCAGCTCTTACTTTTTTTTAAAGTCCTGATCCTAGTGCTATAGAAAGACAGATTTCTAAAGTCTTCCTGTTATGAAATGAGTAATCCATTCTAAAGATCTGTTCTATAACCAATAGTGACTGTTTGTATTAATTACTACATTTTCTGATAAAAATTGAATGATGCCATGGATCTATGGTGTAGCCATATGTCAATATGAGTCATTTTAATGCTATATTCACTTAGTAGGTTAATATTAATGGAATTTTCCCATATGATCATGACCTATATTGAGACAAGTTCTTTACACCATTACTCGTGTGAAGTGTGTGTTTTTTCCCATGGAATTAGATTTAAATCCAATAAAATTTTGCTAATTACTCCCACATTTGTGCTCTTTTTGTGCCTTGAATGTAAATCAGTGTTGTAGGTCATGGGATTTGTACATGTGTGAGACAGATTACTTTTATTTTGCTATACTGTTTACAAAACCTCACAGCACTATGAATGATTATCAGTGGAGATGAACCTTTTTCACACAACAGCTCAATTTTTTAACATTGCATGTTATCTGTAATTAGGAATAGGGCCACTATCATATTTTAGAAGGTAAGAAACAGCATTGAAAACACCTTTTAATTGTGTATGTGGGGGTCCATAAGACTCATTTTTATAACAAATTACTGTATGTAATCAATTTCTTGTACACAAGATTTTGCTTGGCTGTGTATGTTTTCTCTTTGGATCATTGTCTCCCCCAAATGTCATAAGGCAAATTAAATTATTTAATTTGATCTAGGAAGCTTCGAAGTAGTAAAGTTTCCATATGACTTTACAAAATATTCTAACTACTAATTTTGAGACATACTAGTCTTCAATATATAAATTACTAAAATTGTCTGTACATAAAATTTTGATGTGGGTTATTATTTTTATGTTGTAACAGATTTCAGTTTTGAGAAAATTGCAATACTAATAATGCAGATTAAATATAGCAACAAAAGAATATCATTTTAAATTTTGTATTGTGAATCAGAGAGTTATTTTTATTTCAATTTTTCTTATGAAGAAAAATTATAACATTTTAAAGTGATTCACCATGACTTTGGTTTCCTGTTGAGAATTCCCTGTATCCCATTTTATAGGAGTCATTTGTGTTGGTAGTGTCATTTTTTTTTGTATTCTTCATTAATTTTGAATCTTATGACTCTGTCAGATATAATGTGAGTAAAGACCTTTGCATTGTCCTGATGATGTTGTCTTTGACTACAGGAACTTTTGCTTTCTAGTTTCATGAGGTCACATTTATTAATTGTTGATCTTAATGCGTCTAACATCAATGTTCTGGTCAGGATATCACCTCTAATACCAACAATTTAACGTCTATGCCTCACTTTCTGTTTTATTAGATTTAGTTTATCTGATTTTACATAGAGAAATTTGATAGATTTGTTTTTTGAGATTTGTGAAGAATGATAAATATGTATCTGCTTTCATTCTTCTAGATGAAGAACTCCAGTTAGATCAGCACAATTTTTTGAAAAAATTGTTTTTTTCTTCCATTGTATATTTTAAAGAAATTTTTGTCAAAAATCAAGTGTCCACACTTGCAAGGTTTTATTTTTGGGTCTTTCAGTGTATTCAGTTGATCCATATCCCTGATTCTATACCAATTCTATGAATCATTTTTATATTGTTGCTCTGCAGTACAGCTTGAACTCAGGGTTAAATGTACTTCCAAATTTTTTGTCTTTCAGGATAATTTTATCTATCTTGGGCTTTTTGTTTTTTCCATATGAAGTTGAGAATTGGTATTCCAACATCACTGAAGAATTGTGTTGAATTGTGACACAATAGCACCCAGAACTTTACTTGCATCTGATAGTGAGCCTTATTAAGGCTTCAAAACACATTCTTTTTAAATGTACACAAAGCAAAAGTAGCACTGTATGTATTTTTATGAACTGTGGGAATCATGGTCTGTCATTAATTACCATACATGATTTATAACCATTATTATTCTGTGGGTCTTCACAACAGACTCAGTAGCTGAATAGTGACCCCTGAATCAGAACATTGCAAAGCTTTTAAGGTTGAAAACCACATACATTTATGTCACCATACAGTTACATTTTCCTACCAACCATGATATATGAATAATTGACTTCCTTCAGAACATGTGATTTGGTACACTTATCCTGTTCCTATTGTTTGGATTATTCAAAAGCGGATGGGCAACTTGCCTAGCATGATATACCAACTTACCAGTCAGGTTGTCACTTATACAATGTCTATATTTGCACAGCAGGATGTCAGTTACCCTTGGGTGTTCTGGGAACTTATGCCGTATTTGACCATGATTCATAATGGCAATTTTATTCAAAATGGTTCCATTTTGAATTCTTCTTACAAACTTTCTTTGTAGATGATGATGACCTTGAGTATCTGGGCTTATATATCACTAGTACAGTCCTGTCTAGAGTATAATTCTTATTAAGGGTAGATTTTGCTCTGCCCACTGATCTCAACCTCATACTGCTGATTTTAGTCTTGCTAAGGCAGACTGATAATCTGAAGTCCACATGAGATTTGAGAAGTTCTTCAAGTTGAGCCTATTGATTTACTTTTGTTTTTGTCATAGGATTTCATTGAAACAACAAACTGAAATTGTACAAGGACTGTAGGAATAACTACCTAAATGATTCCTATTTCCTTCCATTGGAAGTCTCTAAGGTTAGATGCTAGAACATTGAAGCATTACAGCCATTTTCCCATGTACTGCCTCTACATGCTATGTTGTTTTAGCAAACATGTATGTCCTCATAGATGAAGAAAAGATCAGTTGTAGAATGCCAGTCTTGACTTCACAGCAGCTCCTAAGCCTTCCTGGACATTAGTACAAAATCCTGCTTCAAAAACATATCAGCAACCTAAAACAGACAAAAATCTTTCCATGAGTCTTTAGCTGTTTATTTGAATTGATAATCATGTATACTTAATGTTTTCAAAGACTACCTAGGAGCCAGACATCAGGGAACAGACCTATAACACCAAATAATTTATAAACAAAGCAAAAGAAAAAAAAACAAACCCTGTAATTTCAAGGACAGCTTGGAAACAGAGTAATTTTTTTGTTTGCCAGAAAGCATTCCTGAGCCCTCAAATAAGAATCAGTGCCTAAGTCCAATATAATCAGTTTAGAGTCTTAATTTACATGTTCAAGTTTAGGTCACATTGCCCTCTCTAACACAGCAGAGAACCAGGGTGAGTAGCTACCGCTTGCCAATCGGGAGATCAATTTTGAGCTGGTTATTTATAGATGCAAAATATGTATCTAGCCTGGTACACAATTGAAGGGTGTGCTTATGGCCTATAACATAATTGGCTGTTGCTGGAAGACAAACCATAAAATTAACTTCTGCTTTTTTCCTGATTGGTAATCATTAGAAAATGAAGTGTCAGGGATAGCTTTGTATCCTGGAGACGTAGATTTTCTGTGATGTAACCTTGAAACTGGTGTTAGGTCCACTATGTTAGTTCACTTGAGTTCTCACTTAGACCAGGTTCTCTTAGATGGGATCTGAACTCAAAAATCAGGTCTTTAATCTTTTGATGAGATATTAATATGTTACTAGAATTTATCATTTAAAAAAAGGAGAGGATGGAAAATAAATATATATTAGTAAGGAATGTTGATTCAGTTTTTTTATGAACAGGATCCTGATTAAAACTCTGGTATTGAGGAGAGAAGGAAACAGATAAGATAATACAGAAAATGATTAAATTTAACGAGAAAGGGAAGGCAATAGGCAAATGAGTGCAAGTTGACTCATTGCAAAAACATACATTAAATGTTTTAAATTGCATTTTTGTCATGAGAAGGTTTTGTAGCCATGTATGAATGGTAGTGGACATGTTCGTATATTTTTTTCTCTCGCAAATAACTTTATCTTTGAGCCAACATACTGGAGGCATGAATATTATTTGTTTTTTTCAATGAAAATTGTTTATTCAAAATATTTTAATTGCATTGGCATAGGGTCAAGCTTTAATCCTAGCTCTCAGGATTAGAGATCCTCCACAGGTAGGATGATCTTTATAAGACAGGTGTTAATTTGATGCGAAAAACACTTTCCAGGAAAGTTGAAGCTCCATAAAGCAATTGTTTTTAGAAAAAAAGTTCATTCATTATATATATCCATCTCATAATATATTATGCTATATTACATTATATTTTATCCACTACTTGAGTTCTTTCCATTTTTAATCAAGAATGTTTAGGTTATTACTTTCTCAATAATAAATAATCAGATAAATTAATAAAATAAGCCACATACAAATAAAGTTTATTTAATTTAGTTGGTATTAACCTTCTTAAATCTGTGATACTTTAGTAACATTCTTCATGTAATGAAGTCACTTGCAATCATAAAAGCTTTACACTTTAAAACTGTAATTTTTCTACTATTATAGGTAGGCTTTGAAACCAATATTTTTTGTTTAACATGGGTACCTCAGTTTCTAGTAGGACAAAGTACTGAGCCCCTGTAATTACAAGGAACTAGATAGGTTCACTCTTCCTCTTTCAAGGTTACTCTGGACTTGGGGAGGGAGTCTAAACCCTGTCTCTTCTAATCCCTTACTTGATGCATGACCAATATCTTAGGACCCAAGGGTTCTTAGTAACAATCACAGGCTCCCCATTTCTTCTTCCTTGGGCAATCTCTTGCCCAGTGTCTTTTTTTTTTCTTGCAGTAGACACACTGATCCTTGTCTAGAGGCTCCTTCCTAGTACCAGACTTGGTTCATAATTCCCGGTTCCTCACTACTGTGGCCAGGATACTCTGTAAATTCTTTTTCTTGTCTCTTATCTCTCTTGAACTCTCTAGCTTCTTGCTCTTTTGGCTTTCTCTTCACTTCTCTTGTCTCTCATTTTTATTCCCCCCATCTTACATATTTTCTTATATATTTGACCTTCATGTTTTATTTTCCTCCTCTATGAATTCCACTCTTCCTCCTTAATTTGTCTTCAGTTGCCTCTCCTCTCTCAACTTACTTTTCATCCCACTTATTCTTACTCATCAACCTGCACTGAATCCCACAACGACTTATCTCAGTCTCTCTAGCCACTGATGCTTTTTTTCCCTGAAACCTTTACTGGTCGATAAAAGTCAGAGTCACAATAGCTTTGTACTCCTTGTTCTTCGGATCATAGGAGGGATGACTTTATGAGGTGCTCTAGAAAGGCCAAGGGTGACTTGTCTAGTCTCATCTTAACCCCACGTATACCTTTCAAACTGGTGGGTCATCCTGTAAACCATTTAAGACCTGAAAATGAAGCCTGGTGTATAAAGTAATAGTTCTTAAATTCTGTGGAATTGAAGTTCCAGCCAGGCCTAGTCAGGGAAATTCCTACACCTACTTCCACAGGCAAAGGGAGGGGCACCCATCCGTCTCCAGGACATTCTTTGAGTCTTGAGGAGGATAAAATGTTTCTCCACTGTGATAAAGAGTTCCTGGTGCAGCTGCTGGCAGTTGTCCCAGATTGGCTGGTAGGAAAAAAGGAGTGACTCAAGTAAATTAGTCAAGGCCTGCAGGTTCTCAGAAATAGAGGAGTTATGAGTTTTCCAGTTATACAGATCAGTCAAGAAAAATGGCAAATATCGGAGAGGTTGATTGCCTCGATCATCTGGGGAGCCATAGACCTGGTGGGGTAAAATGGTAGGGTCCGTAATGGAATCAGGAGTCCCAGACAGCCTACTCTGTGTCTCTGGCTGCGTTTGACTCTTGACATTTGAGAGCCTATGTCGGTGGAGGCAGAGGAGCCATGGGCTTCAGAGAAAGTGCATTTTCCTTTTTGGGGGTTAGGGCAGGAGGCATAGGAATGAGAGAGGTCTAAAAGAATTAAGCCTGCATCTCCAGAGGACAGAATAATCTTTCAATGTCAGTTTTCACAGCACAAACTCTTGACAGATCTGAATCTGAAAACGAAGCAAAAGGACAAACCCAAAAAGGGTCGGTGATGGGATCAATTCCTCCCAGACAATGATATAGGGGATTTGGTCAGGGTGGCTCTGATCTCAGGAAAATCTTGTCTTTAAATCCCTCTATCTGGTCTAAGCAGAAGGAATCCTTTGGTCGTCATCTAGTTTGATAGGATGGCCACTCTGAGACAAGGAGTCTGCCACCTTCTCTTTTTAACTTCCACTAATATACTGTGAACCCTAGTTTTGACATTCCTCCAGTGGTGAAGGGTAATAGTCAAGGGGTAGAAGTTATCTGTCCCATTGTCTCGTCCAAGTGAAACATCACAACAACACCACAGAAAATCAACAAACAAGCAAGACCAAAACAAGGTGTCTTTGATGTGATTTGTACAGAAGCCTGATACTTCTCATACAAGGAAGCAGCTCAATCCAAACTGCTGCTCGATTAAGAAGGACTGAACTCCATCCTACTTTCCAGTGGGATTCCGGAGCATCCTCCAGCTTTCTGTGGCCTGTGACAGGGCGGGGGGGGGGGCAGTTGAGTTATCCATATAGCAGTTATTTTTGTTTTGTCTTAACTCTGCTTAGCATAGCCTGGTCATTTGACCTGTCTACTAAAATTGTATTTTGCACTTTTAGAACCTTGCTTATATATTTTTAAAAAGTTTGTTTTTATAGTTAATATTTTATTTTTATGGCCACTATGCAAAAAATATATTCTCAAGGTTTTCTACATATCATATAATGCTATTAGGACACTACAGGGGCATTTCAGCAGCATTTGCTGTTCTTGCAGAAGACCTAAGTTAAATTATAGGCACTAACCAATTGACTCACAACTGCCCATTATTACAGCCCTATGGTATCCTATATTACTCTGACATTGCATGCCCAAGAATTTTCATACATGCATTCATGCATTCACATTAATCAGTAAAGTAAACCCAACATGACAACACATGCCTGTCATCCCAACACCTGAGAAGCAGAAGTTGGACGATCACCATTTTTGGAAGCCAGTCTGATCTACATAAAAAGTTCCAGAATACCCAGGACTACATAGAAACACACGTTTTTAAGAAATTATAAATAAATATATTAAAATAAGTAAACCTTTAGAAATTAAACAAAAACAAGTTTCACTTTAATATCTTTTTGTCAAGAAATAGTTTTTAAAATTTCTTTTCAAAAATAATTATAACATTTTTATCTGAAATGGGATTCAATAATTAATAATGAATTTCATTATCTTTTGCGTGAGTATATTTTGCATAAGGTGTTTTCAAATGTATTCTGTAAAGAAGAGTGAACTTAAACTCACATAGATTCTCTTTACTATGCCTCTTATGTGCTAGTATTAAATACATGCCTCTATACCTGACTGAATCATTTAATACAGGCATTGTAAACAAAAACCAAATTGACATTCAGCTTAGCATGCTTCAGTCACAAATCTTGGCAGTAAAGATCTTCTCTGTCACACTCAACCCTTTCTTTTGTTATGTAGGTAAGTGTCTGCCCAAGAGTAAGTACAATGTGATCATGACACAAGCTCTAAAAGCAAAAGGACTCAGAACCCAAGGAACAGGTGTTTCAAATGGATGGTGTGAATTGTCCTCAGCTTCTTCTTAAACTATCTGTTGCTTTGATTCACTAAGAAATCTATCCAATCCCGTAGCAATAGGTGACCTGTGACTTATAAACTTTAGTTCCACAATTTTTAAAATTGTAATCTTTTGTACTGGTGAACAGAAAAAAAATCTAATGTAGTTTGCTCATGAAGGGTGTGATTTCCTAAACCTTTAATCCCGGTAATTTGGAGGAAGAACCTAGCAGATCTATTAGTTCAAGGACAGCTAGTGTACAAAAGAAATTATCGGGCAGCCAGAGTTGTTTCATGAAAAAAAAAGTTTCTATAAAAGAAAAAACAAATTTCCAAACATAAAACCCTTTCACTTAAGGAAAAATAGATACATAAATCATCAGTTATTAAAGGAATTTCATAGCAATATAGGCATTTCACATACAGAGTTAATTTTAACAGTCAGAAATGCAGGGGAGTATAGCCAGAACCTGTGGACTAACCTGGTATAATTATAAGATTTCTCTTCAAGATGAACCCCTTGTGTACATCTTCAGGTCCTAAATGAGGCCAAGACATTTTGTTTCTTAGTTCAGCTTATGCTTTTACTTCTATATTATGAGGAATCCAAGGTTTATTGAGGTACTATAAAAGAGAGCCAGTCTAAGACAGCAAAGGAGAAAGCCAAGTACAGCCTTCACACAGAGTGTGGTTCAAAGAGCCAGCTGAGAGACTTAAAATAAAAATTAACTCCCTGACAACCTCTACTCCAATTTTTATATCACCACGAACCTTAATATCCAGAATAAAAAAAAAAACAATTCTCCCTTTCAAACCTAGATGGCTGGTGGCCTGTGCTTCCAAGATCACAACCTATATAAGTTTAAAGATTCTAAACAATAACCATGTCTTTTGTGTGTTAGTGCAGATGGTGCATGTATTGTTATATCAAACTTATAAAGGCATACTAAATCATTGAAATCTGAGGTCAGAGACTTAATAAGACACATAGGAGAGTTGAGAATTATCTTGATAATTACCTTAGGAATGGGCTTAAGGGTGGCAGGGGCAGCTACGGGAAGATAAGGTCTACAACACAAGGCTTATAGAGAGTTGAGAGCTGCTATTAACTTAGATATAAAAAATTAAAAAAACCTTATCTTATCTCCAAGAATCACTGAAATTCCTATCAGAAGGGGTCTTTCAAGAAAGAGAATATTAGACTTGTTGTTGCTTTAAGAAGGGAGCCTTTGTACTGCTTTAAAAGAAAAGTGCTGTTTTTACATAGACCACTCAAGAGAAGTTAAAGACAATTTGGCTAAAATTAGAGAAGTCTTAGAACAGAAAATCTCTGAAGAAGGGAATTAAAGAAGATCTCAGAAGATAGAAAGATCTCCCATACACATAGATTGGAAGAATCAATATTGTAAAATTGGCCATCTTACCAAAAGCAATCAACAGATTCAATGCAGATTCATTTGGAATAACATAAACACTCTAATATAGAAATGTTGTCTCAAACACAAGAAAACGTTTGTGGGAATCACCATCCCTAACCTCAGGATATCTTACAAAGTAATTGTGTTAAAAAACATATGGTACTGGTAAAGAGAAGGAAAGGTAGATCAATGGAAATGAATGGGAGATGCAGAAATCAACTCTCACATATATGGTCACTTGACTATTGACAAAGGAGCTGAAAACATTCAATGGAAAAAAGATAGCATCTTCAACAAATGGTTTTAGCTCAATTGACAGAAAGCATACAGAAGAATGAAAATAGATCTTTTTATCTCCTTGTACAATGCTCAAGTACAAGTGGATCAAAAATCTCCACATAAAAACAGGTACACTGAAAGGATAAAAAGAGAAAGTGGGGAAAACCTTAGAACACATAGGCACTGAAAAAATTTCCTGAACAGCACACCAATAAATTTTTCTCTAAGATGGAGAATTTCTAAATGTGACTTAAGGAGACTGCAAAGTTTTTGTAAAGCTAAGTACACTGTCAAGGAAACAAAATGACAGCCAACAGATTGGAAAAAGATCTTTACTAATCCCACATCTCATAGAGGTCTGATATCCAATATATACAAAGAATTCAAAAGGTGAGACTCCAGAGAATCAACCAATCCTATTAAAAATGGAACCAAGAGCTAAACAAAGAATTCTCAGTTGAGGAATATCGAATGGCTGAGAAACACCCAAGGAAATTCTCAACATCCCTAGTCATAAGGTAAATGCAAATCAAAACAACCCTGGGATTCTACTTCACATCAGTCAGATTGGCTAAGATAAAAACTCAGATCATAGCAGATGCTGGCAAGGATTCAGAGAAAGAGGGATCCTCGTTCACTACTTGTTATTTTTATTTAGTTGTTTTCTACTTTGTGCATACAATGATATCCTTTGTCTTGACACAACTACTTTGCTGAGCTCAAACCTATTCTATTCTCTTCTGCAAGACTTCCAAATGCCATGTGGTATTTGAATGGGGGTCGCTGTATCTGATTATATCTTCTGCTGCATGAAGCCTCTCAGGAGATAGTTATGCTAGTATGGCAGAGTATATTAAGTATAGCAGAATATTATGAATAGTACCAGGGTTTGGCTCTGACATGTGGGGTGGGTCTCAAGATTGCCAGTCATGTTTTGGCAATTACTTCTATTTATGTTCCATCGTTTTATCTGAACAAGAGATGCTACCTTTTTCAGTTTTCATTTCTTGTTTCTTTATGACAAATTAGGTATCCATAGATGCATGCATTGATTTTTGTGTGTGAGGAGGTAACAAGAAGAAGCTAAAACATAGCAAGTGATCTTCTGAGATGAATCTGCCTTAGATTAAAATCTAGGATAGATTTACTCTGTTAGGTCAAACACAAGACAAATTCACTTTAGAAAAGATTCTTGCTATTTATATGTTTTCTTGATATTATTAAATATACAATAATCTCTAGGTACTGACCTTCCCTATTGAGCAGATCTCTGCAGACATATGAAGGTGTACTATTACATAATGATGCTATATAGAAAAATAGATACTGATTATATTTAATATCTTGCTTGGATAAAAAAATAGGTAGAAAATTTTTCGAGATGGCCTTAGTAGCTTGAAAAATTTAATGAAATTATAATTATCTTCTGATCTGAAACTGTGTCCTGATCAGAACTTGGAACAGAAGATACCATACACAATATTGAAACAACAGTCAAAGAAAATGTAAAATGCAAAAATCTCCTAACCCCAAAACATTCAGGACTCTCATGAGACAACGAGAAGACCAAACCTAAGGATAATAGGTATGTAAGAAAAAAAATTTTTTAACTTAAATGTCAGTGAATATGTTCAAATAAATAACAGAAGAAACCTTGCCTAATCTAATAAATAAATACATACATACATACATACATACATACATACATACATAAATTCATAAATTACAAAGAACATAAAAAATGCCTAAATAAATCCAAAGAGATTGGAACAGAAAGAAACTCCTTGCATCACATTATAATCAAAACATCAAATGCTCAAAATAAAGAAATAATACCAAAAGCAGTAAAGGAAAAAGTTCAACTTAGATATAAAGGCAGACCTATTAGAATTACACCAGATATCTCACCAGGAACTCTAAAAGACAGCATATTCTGGGAAAATATCAGACATACCCAAAAGAACAAAATGCCTATACTCCATGAGAAAAATAAATTCACACAATATCTTTTTATAATTTCAGGCCCATAAAGTTTAATATACAGAACCATCCGACAGAAAGAGAAATTACAGACTAGGAAAAAAGCAAGAAAGTAATCTTTATTCAGCAAACTAAAAATAATTTCACCTCTATCAACAAAATAACAGAAAGCAACAATTGTTATTCCTTACATCTCTTAACATCAATGGACTCAATTTCCAAAAAGGGGAGAACAAAGACAAACTGATTGGATACAGAGAAAGAAACCACTATTTTGCTAGACAAAAGAAATGCACACAGTGAGAGAGGCAGACAATACTGCACACTAAAAAGTTTTAATTTTTATTCCAAGTACATAGTCCCAAGAAACAAGTTGGGGTCTCATTCTTTTTTTTTAAAACGACTTTATTTTACAAAACAAAGATAAATATACAGATTTTAAACCTTTTTTGCTTAAAATTATACATTTTTGTCAGTACTGTTTTTTCAGATATTAAAATAATTTTTACATACAACCATGTGAATATATTTTTTAGTCAGTACTTGATTTTTTTCAAGGGCTTGACAGTATGCATTGAAAACCTAATAGTTACAATAAGTGTAAAGTACATGCAAAACAAAACGCAACATGGAAATAGTCAAAGTCTTCTTGTTTTGTAAATATATATATATTTTTGTTTTCTTTATTTTTTGGACTTCATACAGTCTGTGAGTTGTTTCTGGGGGACTGCAAGCCTCTGGGGTTAGCATCCCACTATCAGTGACTGCATATTATGTCTGTTCTTTTGTGACTGGGTTATCTCACTCAGGATGATATTCTCTAGATGCAGCCATTTTCTTAAGAATTTGGTTAAGTCATTGTTTCTGGTGGCTGAGTAGTATTCCATTGTGTATATGTACCACAATTTTTGTATCCATTCATCTTCTGAAGGACATCTGGGTTCCTTCCAGCTTCTGGCTATTGTAATAGAGCCACTATGAACATTGTGGTGCATATATCTTTGTTGTGTATTAAAAGTGTCTCTGGGGTATATGCCCAGAAGTGGAATAGCTGGGTCTTCAGGTAGTACTATATCCAATTTTCTGAGGTATCGCCAGACAGATTTCCAGAGTGGTTGTATTAGCTTGCAACCCCACCAACAGTGGAGAAGTGTTCCTCTTTCTCCGCAGCCTCGCCAACATCTGCTGTCATCTGAGTTTTGGATCTTGGCCAATCTGACTGGTGTGAGGTGGAATTTCAGGGTTGTTTTGATTTGCATTTCCCTGATGCTAAGGATGTCGAGCACTTCCTCAGATGTTTCTCGGCCATTCGGTGTTCCTCAACTGAAAACGTTTTGTTTAAATCTGTACCCCATTTTTTAATAGGGTTATTTGATTCTCTGGTGTTTAGCTTTTTGTGTTCCTTGTACACCTTGGATATTAGGCCTCTATCTGATGTGGAGTTGTTAAAGGTCTTTTCCCATTCTGTTGGTTTCTGTTTTGTTTTCTTGACGATGTCCTTAGACTTACAGAAACTTTGCAATCTCATTAAGTCCCATTTGTTAATCTTTTACCTTAGAGCTTGAGCCATTGGTGTTTTGTTCAGGAAATTTTCTCCTGTGCCTATGTGTTCTAAGGTTTTCCCTACTTTCTCATCTAATAGTTTCAGTGTATCTGGTTTAATGTGGAGATCTTTGATCCACTTACACTTGAGCTTTGTACAAGGAGATAAGAACGGGTCTATTTTCCTTGTTTTGCATGCTGAGTGCCAGTTGGACCAGCACCATTTGTTGAATAGGCTGTCCTTTTTCCATTGAATGTTTACTTCTCCTTTGTCAAAAATCAGGTGACCATATACATGAGGACTCATTTCTGGATCTTCTATTCCATTGATTCACATGCCTATTTCTGTACCAGTACCATGCCGTTTTCAGCACAATTGCCTTGTAATATAGCTTGAGGACAGGGATATTGATTCCCGCAGATATTTTTATTTTTTTTTTGGTGAGGATGGATTTCGCTATTGTAGGTCTTTTGTTATTCCATATGAAATTGCACATTGATCTTTCCAATTCCATGAAAAACTGGGTTGGAATTTTCATGGGGATTGCATTGAATCTGTAGATTTCTTTTGGTAGGATGGCCATTTTTACGATGTTGATTTTTCCAATCCATGAGCATGGGAGATCTTACCATTTTCTGAGATCTTCCTGTATTGCTTTCTTTAGAGGTTTGAAGTTCTTGTCATACAGGTCCTTCACTTGCTTATATAGAGTCACACCAAGGTATTTCATAGTTTTTGTAATGATTGTGAAGGGCACCTTTTCTCTAACTTCTTTCTCCACATGTTTGTCCTTTGAGTATAGGAAGGCTACTGATTTGTTTGAGTTAATTTTGTATCCAGCCACTTTGCTGAACTTGTTTATCAGCTGTAGGAGTTCTCTGGTGGAATTTTTGGGGTCACTCAAGTACACTATCATGTCATCGGCAAAGAGTGATGTTTTTATCTCTTCCTTTCCGATTTGTATCCCCTTGATCTCCTTTTGCTGTCTAATTGCTCCAGCCAGGACTTCCAGTACTATGTTGAATAGGTAGGGGGAGACTGGGCAGCCTTGTCGAGTCCCTGATTTTAGTGGGATTGCTTCAAGTTTCTCGCCATTAAGTTTGATGTTAACTGTTGGTTTGCTGTATATTGCTTTTATTATGTTTAAGTATGGGCCTTGGATTCCTGTTCTTTCCAGGACTTTTAACATGAAGGGGTGTTGGATTTTATTGAATGCTTTCTCAGTGTCTAGTGAGATGACCATGTGATTTTGGTCTTTGAGTTTGTTTATATGGTGGATTACGTTGATGGATTTCCTTATGTTAAACCATCCCTGCATCTTAGGGATGAAGCCTACTTGGTCATGATGAATGATCATTTTGATGTGTTCTTGGATTCGGTTTGCAAGGATTTTGTTGAGTATTTTTGCATCAATGTTCATAAGTGAGATTGGTCTGAAGTTCTCTTTTCTTGTAGGGTCTTTGTGTGGTTTAGGTATGAAGGTTATTGTAGCCTCAAAAAATGAGTTGGGTAATATTCCATCTGATTCTACAATTTGGAATAGTTTGGTGAGTATTGGTGTTATATCCTCAATAAATGTCTGATAAAATTCTGCACTGAACCCGTCTGGACCTGGGATTTTTTTGTTTTTGAGGCTTTTGATGACTTCTTCTATTTCTTTAGGTGTTATAGGGTTTTTTAGATGGTTTACTTGGTCCTGGTTCAACTTTGGGACCTTGTATCTGTCTAGGAATTCGTCCATTTCCTCCAGATTTTCCAGTTTTGTGGAGTATAAGTTTTTGTAGTAGGATCTGATGATTTCTTGAATTTCCTTAGTTTCAGTTGTTATGTCGCCACTTTCCTTTCTGATTTTGTTAATTTGGATACTCTCTCTTTGCCCTCTAGTTAGTCTGGCTAGGGGTTTATCAATCTTGTTGATTTTCTCAAAGAACCAACTCTTGGTTTTGTTGATTTTTTTAATGGTTCTTTTTGTTTCTATTTAGTCTATTTCTGCCCTAATTTTGATTATTTCTTGTCGTCTACTCTTTTTGGGTATATCTGCTTCCTTTTGTTTTAGGGCTTTTAGCTGTGCTGTCATGTTGCTGATGTGAGCTCTCTCCAGTTTCTTTTTGGAAGCAGTTAGGGCTATGAGTTTTTCTCTCAATTCTATGCAGAATTTTATCAGACATTTATTGCGGATATAACACCAATACTCTCCAAATTATTCCAAAAGATAGAATCAGATGGAATACTACCTAGCTCATTTTTGAGGCTACAATAATTCTCGTACCTAAAAAAGACAAAGACCCTACAAGGAAAGAGAACTTCAGACCAATCTCACTTATGAACATTGATGCAAAAATACTCAACAAAATTCTTGCAAACCGAATCCAAGAACACATCAAAATGATCATTCATCATGACCAAGTAGGCTTCATCCCTGGGATGCAAGGATGGTTTAATATCAGGAAATCTATCAATATAATCCACCATATAAACAAACTCAAAGAAATAAATCACATGGTCATCTCACTAGATGCTTAGAAAGCATTTGACAAATTCAACACCTCTTCATGTTAAAAGTCCTGGAAAGAACAGGAATTAAAGGTCCATACTTAAACATAATAAAAGCAATATACAGCAAACCAACAGCCAACATCAAACTTAACCGTGGAAAACTTGAAGCAATCCCACTAAAATCAGGGACTCGACAAGGCTGCCCAGTCTCCCCCTACCTATTCAACATAGTACTGGAAGTCCTGGCTGTAGCAATCAGACAGCAAAAGGAGATCAAGGAGATACAAATTGGAAAGGAACAGATAAAGACATCACTCTTGGCCGATGACATGATAATGTACTTAAGTGACACGAAAAATTCCACCAGAGAACTCCTACAGCTGGCAAACAAGTTCAGCAAAGTGGCTGGATGCAAAATTAACTCAAACAAATCAGTGGCCTTTCTATACTCAAAGGACAAATATGTGGAGAAAGAAATTAGGGAAAAGGTACCCTTCACTATCATCACAAAAACTATGAAAGACCTTAGTGTGACTCTAACTAAGCAAGTGAAGGACCTGTATGACAAAAACTTCAAACCTCTAAAAAGGAAATTGAGGAAGATCTCAGAAAATGGAAAGATCTCCCATGCTCATGGATTGGAAGGATCAACATTTTAAAAATGGCCATCCTACCAAAAGCAATCAACAGATTCAATGCAATCCTCATCAAAATTCTAACCCAGTTCTTCATGGAATTGGAAAGATCAATATGCAATTTCATATAGAATAACAAAAGACCTAGAATAGCAAAATCCATCCTCAAAAACAAGAAATCATCTGCGGGAATCACTATCCCTGATCTCAAGCTATATATCAAGGCAATGGTGCTGAAAACTCCATGGTACTTCTACAGAAATAGGCATGTGCATCAATGGAATAGAATAGAAGATCCAAAAATGAGCCCTCATGTATATGGTCACCTGATTTTGACAAAGGAGAAGTAAACATTCAATGGAAAAAGAACAGCCCATTCAACAAATGGTGCTATTCCAACTGGCATTTGAATGCAAAAGAATGAAAATAGACCCTTTCTTATCTCCTTGTACAAAGCTCAAGTGTAAGTGGATCAAAGATCTTTACATTAAACCAGATACACTGAAACTATTAGATGAGAAAGTAGGGAAAACCTTAGAACACATAGTCACAGGAGAAAATATTCTGAAGAAAACACCAATGGCTCAAGCTGTAAGGTCAAAGATTAACAAATGCAACTTAATTGGATTGCAAAGTTTCTGTAAGGCTAAGGACATTGACAAGAAAACAAAACGGCAACCAACAGAATGGGAAAAGATCTTTACCAATTCCACATCAGATAGAGGCCTAATATCCAAGGTATACATAGAACTCAAAAAGCTAGATACCAGAGAATCAAACAACCCTATTAAAAATGGGCTATAGGACTAAATAAAACATTCTCAGTTGAGGAATATCAAATGGCTGAGAAATATCTGAGGACATGCTCGACATCCCTAGCCATCAGGGAAATGCAAATCAAAACAACCCTGAAATTCCACCTCACACCAGTCAGATTGGCCAAGATCCAAAACTCAGATTTCAACAGATGCTGGCGAGGTTGCAGAGAAAGATGAACACTTCTTTACTGTTGGTGGTGTTGCAAACTAATACAACCACTCTGGAAATCAGTCTGGCAATACCTCAGAAAATTGGACATAATACTACCTGAAGACCCAGCTATTCCACTTTTGGGCATGTACCCCAGAGACACCTTAGTAGACAACAAACATATATAGACCACAATATTCATAGCAACTTTATTTATAATACCCAGAAGCTGGAAAGAACCCAGATGTCCTTCAGAAGATGAATGGATACAAAAATTGTGGTACATATACACAATGGAATACTACTCAGCCACCAGAAACAATGACTTAACCAAATTCTTAAGAAAATGGCTGCATCTAGAGAATATCATCCTGAGTGAGATAACCCAGTCACAAAAGAACAGGCATAATATGCAGTCACTGATAGTGGGATGCTAACCCCAGAGGTTTGCACTGCCCCAGAAACAACCCACAGACTGTATGAAGTCCAAGAAAAAAAGAAAAGAAAACAAAAACAAAATAGTCATGCTCAATCCTTTCCCAGGAAAAACACACTGACAAATTGCGGGTTGTACCGGGTATTACATGAACTGTATGCTCATTGTAAAAAAAAAAAAAAATTAAGATAAAAGAAAAAAAATTAAACATGTTTGCATAAATGTATACAAATAAAATTGTGTCAGTGCTTGGCTTTTTTTTTTTCTTTTTTTTTTAAGGTTTGATACTCTGCATTAAGGTCTTACTCTTTACAATGAGCAAAAAGTACATGTAAAGCAGGATGTAACTCGGAATTATTCAATATTTTCTTGGTCTGTAAGGATTGAGTATAATGATTTTTTGTTTGGTTTGTTTTCTTTCCTTTTTTTCTTGAGCTTCACACAGTCTGTGAGTTGTTTCTGGGACAGTGTGCGCCTCTGGGGTTAGCATCCCACTATCAGTGACTGCATATTATGTCTGTTTCTTGGTCTATTTCTGCCCTAAGTTTGATTATTTCTTGTCTATTCCTCTTGGGTGTATCTGCTCCTTTAGTTCTAGCACTTTTTGCTGTGTTATCGAGTTGCTGATGCATGCTCTCACCAGTTTCTTTTTGGAAGGGTTCAGATCTATGACTTTTCCTCTCAGTAATGCTTTTATTGCATCCCATAAGTTTGGGTATGTTGTGTTTTCATTTTCACTGAATTCTAGAAAATCCTTAGTTTCTTTCTTTATTTCTTCTTTGACCCTGCTATGGTCTAGCAGAGTGTTGTTTAGTTTCCATGTGTATGTGGAATTTTTCTTGTCTTTGTTGTTAAAGACCAGCGTTAGACCATGGTGACCTGAGAGGATGCATGGGAGTTTATCAATCTTCTTATATCGATTGAGGCTCATTCTGTGTCCAATATGTTTTCAATTTTTGAGAAGGTGCCATGAGTTGCTGAGAAAAAGTTGTATTCTTTTTCTTTATGATGATATGTTCTGTAGATATCTTTTAATTCCAGTTGGTTCATAGTCTCTGCTAGTTTTACAGTGTCCTTGTTCATTTTCTTTTTCCATGATTAGTCCATTGATGGGAGTGGGGTAGTAAAGTCTCCCACTATTATAGTGAGGGGTGAAATGTATTTTTTTGAGCTTTATTAGGGTTTCTTTTATGAATGTGGGTGATTTTTTATTTGGAGCATATATGTTAAGGATTGAGAGTTCCTGCTGATAGATTTCCCTGGTAACGAGTAAAAAGTGTCCTTCCTTATCTTTTTTGATAACTTTTGGTTGGAACTTTACTTTATTCGATATTAGAATAGCCACTCCAGTTTGCTGTTTGGGGCTGTTTGCTTGCACATATTTTTCCAACATTTTACTCTGAGATATTGTCTGTATTTGTCTCTGAGATGCGTTTCCTGTATGCAGCAAAATTCTGGATTTTGTTTATGTATCCAGTCTGATAGCCTCTGTCTCTTTATTGTGGAGTTGAGTCCATTTATGTTAATATATATCAAGGAATAGTGGTTGCTCTTTCCTGCTATTATTGCTTTTCTAGTTTGAGTTGTGTCTGTGTCTCTTTCTTAATTTGGTTTTCTTGCTTAGGAGTTTTCTTGTTTTTACTAGGATGTAGTTCCCCTCATTGAATTGGGTTTTCCACCTATAATTCATTGTAGTGCTGGGTTTGTGGTCAGATATTGAGTAAATTTTGATTTGTCTTGAAACATCTTCATCTCTCCATCTATTGTGATTGATAGTTTTGCTGGGTATAGCAACTTGGGCTGGCACTTATGCTCTCTTATGTTCTGCATGATGTCTGTCCAGGCTCTTCTAGCTTTCATAATCTCTGTTGAGAAATTGGGTGTGATTCTGATTGGCATGCCGTTATATGTTTGTTACCTGACCATTTTCCCTTACTGCTTTTAGTATTCTTTCTTTGCTTTGGGCACTTGGTGTTTTGACTATTATGTGTTGGGAGGAATTTCTTTTCTGGTCCAACCTACTTGGAGTTCTGAAGGCTTCTTTTATGCTCGTGGTCATCTCATTCTTAAGGGTAGAGAAATTTTTTTCTACAATTTTGTTGAAGATATTTACCGTGCCTCTGAGTTGATATTCTTCTCTCTCTCTCTTATTCTTATTATCTGTAGGTTTGGTCTTCTCATTGTGTCCTGGATCTCCTGGACATTTTGGGTTAGGAGCTTTTTGGTTTTTGCCTCTTCTCTGACTGTTGTTTCTATGTTTAAAATGTTTTCTTCAGCCCCTAAGATTCTCTCTTCTATCTCTTGCCGTCTATTGGAAATTCTTGCATTTGTGACTCCTGATTTCTTTTTTAGGTGATCTACCTCTAGGGTTATCTCTTTTAGTGTTTTTTTATCGTGTCAATATCTGTTTTAAATTCTTTCTTCCCTTCTTTCATCTCCTTGGTTCTGTTTTTCTCTAGTTCTTTGATTTCTTTGAGTGTTTTTCTCCTTTCCTCTTTAAAAGATTCTGATTCTTTTGGCTCTTCCTCCCATTCTTGTTTAAGGATGTCTATCATCGTCTTGAGGTATGATTTTAGGTCTGCGTTTTCTTTTCTGCAATGTTTGGCATTCTGCTGTTTGCTCTGATGGGAGAGCTGGGTACTGGTGTTACCAGGTTGTCTTGGTTTTTTTGGGATGTGCTCTTTCGCTTTCCTCTTGCCATCTTGTTGTCAGTGATATGTTCTTGCCTTTCCCTTGTACCTGGTCTGTGTTTTTGGATCTCTGCTGTTCTAAGTGGGGGATGGTACGAGCCCTGTTTTATGACCCAAAGCAGCTGGGTGGGAACAGAGGTTCCAATGCTGGATTCCTGGTCCCTGGATCAGGCAGGGCAGGGTCGCACTTTCCCTGTGCACTTGGCAGAGATCTCTCTGTCCCCTGGCTACTTGGATCTCTTTCTCATCAGGCCTTTTGGCACGAATCTTTAAAACCACATAAATCAAAACAAAATGTTGCAATATTTGTTCAGTGATATATATATATATATATATATATATATATATATATATATATATATATATATATATATATATAGTATATAAACATATATATATATGATATGCAAATAGTCTGGGTATAATGAAAAAAAAGATAGCACTTCAGGGAAATAAACAAAAACAGATGACATTAGAAAACAATATTGTGGAAATTACAACAATGTATATATCCAAGTTTTGTAATGAGACCCATTATGTTAACACTTAAGAAAAATTAACAAAAATGAAGTAAAATTGTAATACAATTCAAATAATTGGGGCAGAAATGAATGACATTTCAGAATCTCTATGAAGACATTTTTGTCCAATTCTCAGAGTAAAAATACTTGTATACTTGATGTGATTTTTATATTTCAAATATTGTATTTAAGATGTAGTTTAATAAGGGAAATTGGGGTTTCTATTAATGGACAAAACATGTGAACATGTAAGCCAGTCCCATTTAAACTTTATCCCTAAAATGGTTGTCTTGTTTATGGTATCTGTTCATAGCAGCAAAGCTCTAACTAAGACGGGTCCACTGCCAAAGAATAGCCAGAGCTTGTGGTGTCTTGAGGAAGAGTTGGGGAATTGAGGGAGGCTGAGTAACACAAGTCCACCACAAGACCTCCCAAGTAAGACAACCTGAATCCATGGGGGTTAACATTGAGTGGCCAACCAAAAAGTGTGCATGGCCATCACATAGACCTCCTACACATATGTAATAAATGTGATGCTTCTTCAACATATCTATCACCTAAAAAATACAGTGGGAACTGTGTCTGACTCTGTTGTCTGCATTTTGATTTTTTACCCCTAGTTGGGCTGCCTTGTCTGCCCTCAGTGGGAGATGATACACTTAGTCCTGCTGTGACATGTTTTTCCTGAGCCACTCGGTACCAATGAAGGGCCTTCCCTTCTCTGAGGAAGAGAGAGATAATAGGGGAACGAATGTGTTAAAGTGGGACTGGGACAAAAAGAGGAATCACTTGTGATCAGGGTGTAAAGTGAAGAAAATAATGGGAAAACTACAATAATTCATTAACAACATTTATTTTGTGAGCAGATCTAGTGATTGACAAGTAATAGAATAGGAAAATTTTATATAGACAACTCTCCATATAAAATTTAAAAGTTTAAAGTAATTATTCCCATGGGAACAGTCCTGGAGGAAAGCCATTCATTTTCTCCTGGTATTCTTTATCAAATTCTTCAGCTTGTGCTACAGTAAAGTAATTCTTCCAGTCTCCTGTTGTACCTTGAAAATATGAATCAGATGTATAGGTGCATTACCAATAATCTTAATACTATTCTCACTATGTTTTTCATATGCTTTACTATTTACTTCAAAAAAATCTCACAATTAATAAAATCCAAATTTCAATGGTTCTCCAGAAAAAGCTTCTTTGTCATAAAATTATATACATGTCCATACATATATACATTTTCTTTTTCGAAAATAATATTACAACGTTTCCCCTTCTCTTTTCCTGATTTATAGCTCCACCATCTAATAGAAGCAACATTGTAGTTCTTATATGACCAGATCATTTCTTCTTCCAATTTTACCTGAATTCATCACCCTATTTATTCCAATACTGTTTTGCATCTTTATAAGTCTAACAAACTTTAATTGTGCTTTCTATATTTAGTGTTTAGTTATAAAACTTCTTCAGAGTTTATGAGCAAGTTTACAAAATATATAAAACTAATTTTAGCCTTGTATGCTTCTGTGAGTAAAATTTAGTACAGTTCCCTGAGGATGATTGAGGCATCAGATATTCTGGAAATGGAGATGTACACAGTGTAACCTGAAGGGTAGTCATGTTGATTCTTCCAACGGATGCAAGAGTCTTAGAAACTTTCTGCTGAAAATATCATGTAACTTCTGTTTACACTCAGCCATGATATTTGCTGATGCTTGAAGATGTACATGATCATATTCCATTTTCTCTGTATCTCTGTCTTTTGTGAACATGTGTTAGGTCTAATCACAGCAGTCCAGTAGGACATTAGTTTTGACCTTACAGACTTCAAATCATCCCACTGTTTTTTATACATTGCATGTTTATTTCTCCTGGAGTGCTGATTTCTTCTATACAAGCATTTCTTATTTGTTTTCTTATTTATTCCACTCTAAACATTTTCCAATCTTTACTTCATGTACATCACTGAAACTCCAAATTTTTTATATTATATCACTTTTCTATAACACTTCAATACTCCATGCTCTTCATTTTTGTATATATGAATGAAATGATTTTGTAGCTAATATTTCAGAAATATTAATTTTTATTTAGCTGTTAAAGGCTTCATTTATGAAAGAATATCAGACGTAGAGAATATACTCAATATGGAATTTTTAAAGCATTTATGAATGAGAGAACAAGGTGCTTGCATTGGTCACATTTTCTTGGTTAGGGATAATTATTCCTTCATAGGTAACCCAGCATAATAGTGATAGATAATTTAAAGCCAAAAATATTGACAAGAAAAGTAATCATTTTTCTTATCACATTTTTTCTTTAGGTATTATGTAAGTTAATTTTAATTCTCCAGTAGAATATGTTAACAATCTTGTACAAAATCATAATTAAATGATAATTATTAATATTCCATATTCAAGTAAGATACAATTAATTGATAATACAAAATGTATCATATGTTAAGAAGTAAACCTGCAACTTTTTATTGTTTCTCTCAGGTTTGTTAAGGTATTAATTATTAGAGTATGTTACATTATCATTTATTACAGCATGCCTGAATCCTAATGAGGCTGGACATATACTGTGATTTAAGAATCTCAGCAAATTCAATCTGGCTTCCAATGAACGAGAAGTCCAGATGGGAGAACCATGTCTTTGCAGGTACACATATGAAGTTCTGAGTCCAATTATATCAAAATCATATGTACAATCATTCTCTCTGTATAAAATATCTCCTTAAAATTTAATGTGTCAAATGATATGCTAGAACTTACTAATGATAATTTAACTCTTGTAAAATGAATTTATTTATTTATTTATTTATTTATTTTGAGTGGATGTAGTTCTAAGAAAAGGATGTTTGCCACTCCTTCTCATGATGTTATTTTGCCTGCAAATAGTAGGATTTCTCTTAATTCTCAGGTAGTTTTGTCCTCTGTATGCTCTAAGGGTAGCAGAAACCATGATTACTCAACAACATGAAAACATCTATGCGAATCACTATCCATGACCTCAAGCTATATTACAAGGCACTTGTTCTAAAAACTGCATAGTACTGCTACAGAGATAGTCATGTGGATCATTAGATTAGAATAGAGGTTCCAGAAATGAACTCTCACATATATGGTCACTTGATTTTTGACCAAGGATCTGTAAACATTCAATTGAAAAAGGACAGCCTATTCAACAAATGGTGTTGGTCCAGCTGGCACTCAGCATGCAGAAGAATGAAAACTGACCCATTCTTATCTTTTTGTACAAAGCTCAAGTGCAAGTGGATAAAAGATCTCCACATTATACCAGGCACAATGAAACTATTAGAAGAGTAAATAGGGAAAACCTTAGAGTACACAGGCACAGGAGAAAATTTCCTGGGCAGAATTCTAATGGCTTGTGCTCTAAGGTCAAATGTAAACAAATGGGACTTAATGAGATTGCAAAGTTTCTGTAAGGCTAAGGACATTGCCAAGAAAACAAACAGCAGCTAACAGATTCGGAAAAGGTCTTTACCAACCCCACATCTGATAGAAGCCTAATATCCAAAGTATACAAAAACTCAAGAAGTTAGACACCAGAGTATCAAACAACCCTATTAAAAATGTGGTACAGAGCTAACCAAAAAGTTCTCAATTGAGGAATATCGAATGGCTGAGAAGCATCTAAGGAAGTGCTTCACGTCATCATCCATCAGGAAAATGCAAATGAAAACAACCATGATATTCCACAGTACACCAACCAGATTGGCTAAGGTCAAAAATTCAGATGACAGCAGATGCTGGCACGGATGCAGAGAAAGAGGAACACTTCTAAACTGTTGGTGGAGTTGTAAACTTGTACAACCACTCTGGAAATCACTTTGGATATTCCTCAGAATGTTGGACGTAGTACTAACTGAAGATTCCGTTGTTCCACTTCTGGGCATATACCCCAGAAAAGCTCCAAAATACATCAAAGACACATGCAACACAATGTTCATTGCTGCCCTATTTCTAATAGCTTGAAGCTGGAAATAACCCAGATGTCCTTCAGTAGATGAATGGATACAAATATTGTGGTATATTTAAACAATGGAGTACTATTCAGCTGTCAGAAACAATGACTTTATGAAATTCTATAGAAAATGGATGCATCTAGAAGATATTATCCTGAGTGAGATAACCCAGTCACAAAAGAACAGACATAATATACAGTCACTGATAATTGGATACTAACACCAGAAAGCTCTTAAAACTTCAGAAACAACTCACAGATTATATGAAGTTCAAGAAAAACAAAGCCCCTCTCAAAAAAAAAAAGAAAATGAAAATTAAAAACCATTATTTTTAGTCTTTACACACCAAGAAAACTTTGACTATTACCTGGTTACATCTTATTTTACATGTACTTTATGCTCACTGTAACTAGTAAGATTTTAATGCATACTATCACACCTTAAAAAAAACCAAGTAGTGACAAAAATGTACTCATATACTTTTATGCAAAAATGCTTAAAATCTGTACATTTATCTTTGTCTTTAAAAATAAAATTGTTCAATTAAAAAAAAAAACAAACCAACCAACCCTGAAAAATGTGTAGCTAATGTTAATTACTAAAAATTATTAACAGGTCCCATGCTAAGCTTAATTGGACTAAAATTTATACAATCATTAAATACATTTGTAAAATAAATGAGCGCATTCTTAAATTTATCATCTAAAACTTATATGTGGTACTTAATAGTTTGATCATTTTAATTTGCTCAAGAGGTAGTGTAAGGCTTTCTTATTAAATGATTGCTAAGGTAAAACACACAAGGTATAACCCAAGAGGTAAAATCTCAGAAGTGCTGAATGAACACTTCTGAGTGAAGATTCATGCCACATGATCTAGACTTTGTGTTATTTATTATGAAAATACTTAGCACTATATTTACCTCATTATTTTTTGTTTCATGCATGAGACAATGAATATTTTTAACATTACGCACAATTTGGTTAAATTAGATTAGCTATGATTTGTTTCCAAGATAGAAAGAAAACTTAAATAGTTTGGTTCAGATACTTCTGTACTAATTAAATTAACTTTATCAAAAATAGTTTTTCTTTTTATAACACCATGATTTCTCAATTAAAATGAAAATGTATGACCTTGTATTAGTTCCTCCTTGTAATAAACCTTTTCTAATCAAAAAATAAATCAAACATAAAGTACTATAAGAAACTAAAAAGAAGAAGAAGAAGAAGAAGAAGAAGAAGAAGAAGAAGAAGAAGAAGAAGAAGAAGAAGAAGAAGAAGAAGAAGAAGAAGAAGAAGAAACCATGATTAATGGTCTGACCACAATCAGGAAAATAACTCAGGTTGGGTGAAATAATGATGGTTAGGACCTCTGAAATCTGTCAGACAACATTCTTGGTCATACGACTTGATTGTGACAGTGCCTTTACAAAATTTCTGTCAAGCAAAGAGTGGCTGAAACTAGTGTATTTTCCATATGGTCTGAACATGGAATCAAAATAAACACACTTGTATGTGAAAAAATTATTGGTTAAATCTTAAAACTCCTGTTAACACAACCTAACCAAATGAATGAGTCTCCTGGGTAAGAGTAGCTCTTGAGAGTATCACGTGGCAGGTAATTAAGGGACTCTTCTACAACCAGTTAAGGAATGAAACTTAAGGAGAGTAAAACAGGTCTGGGAAATTCCTTGTGGATAATGCCAGTATAATGCTTATTACAGGTTTCAAAATTTTAGGCTTTAGATAATTTGATATCTAACGGTAAGTAATAAAATTAATTTTGATTTGGTAATACCTTCAGGATTAAAAAAATAACATCAGTCTGATGAAATATTTGGGACAACAAAATGTATCCATTTGTTCTTTCAAAACTATTCCCCAACAGATCTATCTCAGCATCCAATATTCTAAATAGTGCATTGGGAGGTAATAAAGTAGCTAACACCATTCAGTGCCCTTTTTTTCCATAGGTGTCATGGCTTATTAACTGTAAGTTACAACACTGATATAAGGAACACAATTCTCCAGGATAAAGGGTACATGCAAATGCCAAAATATATATGCCTTCAATAACCACTCTAATGGTTAAACTATCAATGACTTTTGAAGTCATATCAAGTGTTTTGAAATAAACTACTTAGGTATAGATGATAAAGATAGAGATTGATTCCTCCTGAAGGGTATGAAATATTAAAAATACAGTTTATATTAGAAGAGACTAAGTTAAATCTCATTTTGTTCTATCTTGGAAAATCGTCCTGGACAAAGGCAATGAAGGTTGTCCTCATAGAATTCTTTTCTAAATCCTGTTGCATTTGTCTTAGTTTGTCTCCATCAAAACTATTACTTGAGTTTTCATAGCACTTCTCTATTAAACAAGCCACAACATTCCATTTAGCTTTTCCTCACAGCCTTTTATGTACATATACTGTTTACCTCTTTCAAATTCGAATTCATTTTAAGAAATTTATTAATAAAAGTTTTTTTCTTAGGTAAGACCAAAGTTTTAGTCCTAATAAATTTGTATTTGTACTGGCTGGTGTCTCGGAGTCTGACATCGTCTATCAGCTGTTGTGTTTCTCCTAGAACCTTCAGTCCTTTTGAATGACCGCATTTCTATGGTGACAAGTCTTTGTTCTCAAGTTTGTTTTGAGGACACCAGAAGTATGGTGTTAAATGCAATATGCAAACCACTTTAAAATAGATACTATATATGACAATTTCTCATTTTCTTACATTTTAGAATCTGTCTCAGTCAGGGTTTATATTTCTATACACATATCATGACAAACAATAAAGTTGGGGAGGAAAGTGTTTATTAAGCTCATTCTGTCATATTGTTGTTTATCAGCAAAGAAAGTCAGGACTGAAACTCAAGCAGGTCAGAAAGCAGGAGCTGATGCAGAGACCATGGAGGATTATTGCTTTTTGCTTGCTTCCCCTGGCTTGGTCAATTTGCTTACCTATAGAAGCCAAGACTACCAGTCCAATGTTGGCTCCACATACAATGGTCTAGGCCCTCCCCCTTGATTGCTAGTTGACAAAATTCCTTAGAGCTGGAACTCATGAAGGCTGTCCCTCAACTGAGGCTCCTTTCTTCATAATAACTCCATCTTATGCAAAGTTGACACAAAACCAAGCAGTATAGGATCATATTCTCAGACTCTAAGGTGGGGGAGGAGCACTGAAGCCTAATGATGAAGCTTAAAAATAATAAGTAGATAAAGCTAAACCTTTAAATCTCTATTAATCACATTTATAACCAAGTTCTTTATTCACCCCCAAAACTGACAATAGATATTCAACTCAACACTTATTCTATAATTAATCATGGGTGAGCCTCCAGTTGTGATATATTCCGGCAAAGCTACCCCTTAACTTCACAAATACAAAACAATACAAATAAAGTACCAGCACTGAACGTTGGCACATGCATATTTAAACAAGAGAATTCAGAATAAAAAGAAAAACCATGAACCTGTTGCAGTCCAAATGTTGATTGGAAAATACCACCAGATTTTAATACTGAAGGCTATTTTGCTTAGTCTTTGTGGGTTTATTTTCTGGCCTGATGTGAGGCAGCAATATTGTCCTGTTTAACATCATTTCTAGAAGATAACCGAAGTTATTTCTTTGTTTACCAACGTCTATATAACTTTGACCTGATGTGGTAAATATATTTTAGAGTTGAGGTTTGTGATATAGGGAGCCATACAAATCCTCAAAGAAACATATCTATTTTATTATTTTCAATTAAGTGTATTAGACATGTCCATCTGAAACGCAATATTATATTCTAGGAAAAATATCAGCATTTCAGTGTGCCTTAGGCCCATATTACTACCATGTAAAAGTTCCACTGTAAGTGTTGTGAGAATTGATGAATGTTGAGTAATGACTGATGCTGATGTAATCACAATAGTTTCTTAGAGTCCATTTTGCAGAAACCCTCTACATGAACTGATATATTCTGATATTTTTACCTTTCCTCAATAGCTTCAAATGGGCATTAACTGGATCATCTGGGATGATACTATAATTAGACATATTATTTTCTTTCATGACTTGGAAGGAGCTGTACTTGAGAATTAGATCCATCTCGTTGTGCTCTAATTTCTTTCCTAGGAACTCACAGATCTTCTTTATGGTTCCCTTGGTGTCCTACAAGAAGAGTAAACAAAAAGAAAGGGAATAATCAAAGGCCTCCGATAAACATGTGCAGTAAAGGAAATGTGGATGACAGATAAAACTGGCCCCATGAAATACAAATCATACATTGAGTAGTGTTGCGGAACCAATTGGGAGATATCAGGAGACATGTGCAGCATTAGTGGACTTGGATTACATCATGGCAAGATTATTTGTCATAGAGAAATAGAAATTAACATTTATTTGGGATTGAGAGTATATATGCGGTGGGGTCAAATATAAATGAGCATCTTTTCAACCTTTCTTGGTAGTGGATGAGGACCTCCAAATTTCTGAACTTTCTGTCTTTTCTCTCCAGTACTGTGTTTACAGGTTGATGGCACCACATTTCCTAAGTTCACTGAGATGACATTACTGGATTTTAGTTCTCACAATGGAGCCACATCTAGCAAAATAAAAATAGTTATGGAGACCCTACTGAAGTGTCTCTGGGAAAGATCAGAGAATTATGTACTTGGACATGTTACATAAGTACTGTCGTACCCAATCTGGAGCGAGATTTTTAAGGAAACTCATAGAAATACTTCCAAACAAATATCAGTGTGAATGAAGACAATGTGCACACAGAACCTGGCAGAAGCTAAGGGTTCCAACAAATAATAATGTTCTTATGAGTAACTGAGAATAACATAGTTTTACAAGATTCATTAAATATTTGTAATAATTTTTATTTTTGGATACAATTGTTTTGGAAGATTTTGCTTTGTTTTTAACTATGATCATATGATGCAACTCAGATGCCTACCTAGTGAGGTCATAATCACAGAAGTCATAAAAAGGAGAAATCTTGGAATACTCAGTATTTTTTTTTTTAGTAATTTGGCCTTCTACTTGAGCCATACATACATGAATCGGAAGAATCAACATTTTAATAATGGCCATCTTACCAAAAGCAATCTACATATTCAATGCAATCCCCATCAAAATTCCAACCCAGTTGTTCATTAAGTTTAAAGAGAAATGTGCAATTTCATCTGGAATAACAGAAGAGCAAGAATAGCAATATCCATCCTCAACAACAAAAAAACATCTGCAGGGATCATTATTCCTGACCTCAAGCTATATTACAAGGCAATTGTGCTGAAAGCTACATGGCACTGGTACAGAAATAGGATATAAAAATACTGGTACATTTACGCAATGGAGTACTACTCAGCTATCAGAAACAATGAGTTAACAAAATTCTTAAGAAAATGGATGTATTTAGAGAATATTATTCTGAGTGAGATAACCCAGTCACAAAAGAACAGAAATAATATGCAATCACTGATAATGGGATTCTAACCCCATAAAGTTCTGAACACCCCAGAAACAACCCACTTTCTGTGTGAAGTTCAACAAAAAATAATATATTTAATTAAAATAGAACTGTATTTCATTCCCCTTTTTTACCTACAGCTCTTCCCAGTTTCTTGCCTATCCCCTCAAATTATAGCATCTTATCCTATATTATTGTTACATATATACATATGTGTATGTATATGTACCCACAAATACATAATTACCACATTAAAATGTATTCGTATACTTTTATGCAAAAATGCTGAAAATTTGTACATTTAACATTGTTTTTTAAAATAAAGTAAAAAAAAAAATCATGATCTCTACATTCGTTTTCTCAGATCAGACCACTAGTCCAGTCCATATTTCTGTGCATTCAGCTTCAGCCTTTCTATAAATACCCCCAAATACAGTAGATCATAGATACTGTAATCTCCAAAATTATTTTTCTCTACTTAATGCTTTTTCCTAGTCCCAACATTCTGAGAAACAATGGATCACTCACATGAGAGAAGAACATAGGCTAACTGTAAATATTCACCTCTCCCTTCAATCTTTCAAATCAAATACCTTAGTATTTTGGAATATAGCTCATCCAAATATTTATATGTATGCTTCTTTGTATTTTTCACTTACTTTCTACATTTCCCAGTGACTAAGCAAATACTGGTAAACAACCAGCTTACATCCCTCCTATGGATCTACTTAGGTTCCCCTCATAGTTTATATCCTTTCCTAAGTATCAGGCCTTGATACCCAATATGCATTTTACCTGAAACTCTCCAGTGACAAGATGTATCAGGATTTAAAAACAATTTCCTACAGGCAAAACACAGTCACCATAATCTTCTAAAAACACATAGAATACCAAATCTAAGAAGAAAACAGCTATTCAAATAGGCAATACCCAATATGAGGACTTAGATGTATAGTCTTCCAAATACCAAATAGCTAGATGCCAGCATAAAAACATAATCAATAAGAGCCAGGAAAATATGTCTTTATTACAGAAGTATTACTATCCTACAGCAGGTTCTGATTATCCCAGTACAGCTTAGAAACAAACAAAATACCTTAAAATAATCTGTATAATGATGATAGAGGTTCTTAAAGAGGAAATACATCCCATAAAGTCTTATCAAAATGACAAATAACATAAAAAAACAAAAGCATTGAAGAAATTTGAATGAATTAATTAAGAATGAAATTGAATGAATCAAATTGAATGAACCAAAACCAAAACTAAAATAGAAATTGAATCAATCAAGAAAACTCAAGGTGAAGCAAATATGTAAATGAAAATTTGAAACTTAAGCAGTATCTTGAAAGGTAGAAGTCATAAATAATATGCAAATATTGAAAGGTACACAATCAACCATTAACAATCACATAGAACAATTGGATACTGTGGTCAAGAAAATGTTAAATTAAAAAAAAACAAATTATCTCATAAATTTGGATCATTTCTATTAAATATAGAAATGGATAAAGAAGAAATACGCATGTGAAATGCACATAAATTATTTTGTAACCAAATCATAAAAAATTTCTTTTAACTAGATACCTATCAAAGTAGAAGAAGCACAAAGAACAGCAAATAGATTGGATTAGAGAAGGAATTAAACTCAGCATATAATTATCATTATAAAATAATAAACAAAGGCGCTGTGAATAGCCAGGTGCAGAGAGGTCTGGGCTAAGCAAACGGAAAGTGCTCCCCCCATTGGTTCGGGGGACTGGAACTCTGCCATAAGGGTCTCCTTTGCCACCCATAGGGCCCATGCATGCGGAACAAATGCTCAGGCCATCTGCCACCGGGAACAGTGAAGATCCAGAGATACAGGCCTGGTGAGACTACTCTGCAAGTAGCCAAGGTGCAGAGAGGTCTGGGCCAAGCATGCGGAAAGCGTGTCCCTCCCATAGGTTCCGGGGAGCAGGAACTCTGCCATAAAGACTCAGTTGCCTTCTGGCTGGCACATGTGGAACAAACACTCCAGCCATCTGACACTAGAAACAGGGGAGATCCAGGGACCGAGGCCTAGTCCTAGCGAGACTGCACTATGAGTAGCCAGGGTGCAGAGAGGTCTGGGCTGAGCGCTCAGAAAGCACAAACCCCCATTGGATTGGGGGAGTAGGAACTCTGACATAGGTACTTGATATCAACACGGAGGGACAATGTGTGCAGAACAAACAAACAGGCAATCTGCCAACAAGAACAGTGGAGATCCAGGGACACAGGCCAGGTACTCAGGAGAGTAAGAAACCAATCTCTGACAACAAGATCACGTATAAAAAGAGACTACAAGATGGCAAGAGGAAAGCGAACTAGAACTAGAATGTTGCATCAAGAGCTCCAAATATCAATAAAAAATTGAGAGAAAATTCCCATCAAGACTAGTCCCTTTGGTCTCTAGGGGCTGTTGCCTCCTTTGCTGATAGGAAGATTAAAATTAGTACAAGATGGGGAGGACATTGTTTGCCTGTGGAGACATCTCCGGGCACAGGATTGAAGAAGTAAAAGCTCCTATACAGACAGTTTCACATCTGAACAACAAATTTTGTTGTTAGTTCAGTAAAATCTTCTGGTAATTAAAAAAAAAAACAACGATATAAAAAAAAGAAAACAAAAGAGAAAAGTATTAAGTTTCACAAGCTGTTTGTACTCAAATATATTTTCTCAGTTTTAGATCTTCAGCTATTTTATTGAGTGGAAAGTATTGGATTAGAAGGGTTCAAGCAGAATAATGTTGCATTTCCTTATGTCTTGGGAAACACTTTTTATAGTAACTTGTCAGATTGTCTATGAACAAACCCACTTTTTTAGACATTGATAAATTATTTTCTTCGCTTGATATTTTATACAAGAACACTTCAGATATGCTATTAGATGTGACTGATTTTAACAAATACTATTAAATTTGAATCAGTGAGTTACATGTTCTATTCATAGTCTTTTGTAAATAATTGCCTTTTTTGTTTCTAAGGATGGCCTATTTTGAGCCTTTGTATAGGTACATTCTTGTGTTTGTGACAAAAAAAAAAAAAAAAAAAAAAAAAAAAAAAAAAAAAAAAAAAAAAAAAAAAAACTTTAAACTATCTCAAACAGAGAAATAATAGCTATAATAATTAGTGTGAGTTACAGTTACTGCATTTGTTTATTGTAAAGGTGGACATTTAACATTCAGTGCAGTTTTCAATAAAAAGTAATTAAAATTTCTTTAAAAAAAGAAAATTGGACATAGTCCTACCTGAAGACCCAGTTATTCCACTTCTGGGCATATACCCCAAAGATGCTCCCACACACATGCTCCATCATGATTATAAGAGTTTTATTTATAACTGTCAGAAGATGGAATGAACCCAGATGTTCTTCAGCAGATGAATGGATCCAAAAATAATGGTATATTTACACATTGGAGTATACTCAGGTATTTGAAACATTGACTTTATAAAATTTATTGGAAAATGGATGTATCTAGAGAATACCATCCTGAGTGAGGTGAGTCACAAAAGAACAGATATAATATGCAGTCACTGATCATTTGTTACTAGCCCCAGAAATCTCTGAATACCAAAGAAACAACTCACAGACCATATGAAGCTCAAAAAATGTAAGGCCAAAAAGTGAAAGCCACAGTCCTTCTTAGAAAAAAATCAATAAGTGAATAGCATCCATTCAGAGTAGGATACATCTAGACCTTAAATCATTAATAACCTAAGAGCTAAGACAATTGTCTTATGACAATTTTTGATATTCAAAATTTATAATGTTTAATCTTTACAAACCAAGAAAATGTTGACTATTTCCATGTTATGTTTTGTTTTTCATGTACTTTATGCACATTGGATGTACTAAGTTTTCCATAAATACTCTCAATCCTTTCAAAAATCAAGTACTGACAAAAATATAGTTTTATGGCAAAATATTTTAAAATATCTGTACATGTATCTCTGTTTTTTAAATAATGTTGAAAGAAAAAAGACTGTTTTTTTTCTCCTTAATTTTTTCAACAGTTCTAAGAAGACACAAGAGTTTTCTCTTCTAAGAAGACACAGTGTGTGCTCAATGCAATTTTCTTCCTCACTTAGAAGTACAATTGACAACTTTATCCTTGATATGTAAATTATTGATGGATACTTTCTACCTACAACTTCCCACCCATTTAAACTTTTGAATAGCCAATTAAATGAGAATATTTGTGTTTGTATAATTTGCATTATTTTTATGTGTTCATCGTTACAAGGAGTATTCTTTAATTAAACAAAAATATTTTATTGGTCTTTTGATAATGACATTTGTAGCAAAGTTTAACCTCAAAATCACCATACAACCAATGATGACCATAAACAACTTAGGCTGTCTCCAACTCCCAATGCTAGAAATAGAGCCTCTTTCAGGTTTCATAGCCTTCAGTGAGGCATTTCAATATATATGAATCTCCAAATTATTATATATGTATATGGAGCAGAGAATCCTATCTTCCTCGATATGCCTGACCATATTTGAATATTGCCTAGTCCTATGAATGTCACTCAAGCACATGTACTTTCAGGGGATTGTCGGATGGGTTTCATGTTTTTGTGCCTTTTCTGAATGGTCAAACAGAAATGGCATAAAGTTCAGAACAACAGAGACATGACACTGCTTTATAGTTCCTTACTCACCATATTTGTAAGGGATGTAGTATATGTTTTGCATTCACAGAATTATAAAAATCTGTGGTGCAACGTGTGTTACCACCTCACTTTAACTAGGTTAAAGAAAGAAAGTAATAAGACAAGCAAGCAAAAAAGAAGTAAAGCAAGCAAGAAAGAAGTAAAGCAAACAAGAAAGCAAGCAAAAAGTTAAGCAAGCAATAAAGAAAGACTGAAAGAAAGAAAGAAAGGAAGGAAGGAAGAAAGAATGATAGAAAAGGAAGGAAGGAAGGAAGGAAGGAAGGAAGGAAGGAAGGAAGGAAGATGATGGGCAAGAACCTTGATGTGAAAAGACAAATACAAGTAAATAAATATCAAAAAGCCTAATAATACTTTTACATTAATGACTGTTCTGAGCTTAACACTGACCCTGTGGGTAGAAATGGGACACTGAAAAATGTGCAGTGCTACATGAAATGAGATTGTAAGAGATTGTAGCATTGTGTAAGAAGGATGGTTACCTTTTTCATGTTTTCATAGCATAATAAAAGGAAGTTTTTCTCTTCTCTCATTGACAGCCATCCACGGATGTGCTCAAACCATGATCCAAATGGAACTTAATGCAGAGAGGATGAAAGTGTCAATTACAACACATGAAGAAAAGACTGCTTTTTTTTTTTTTTTTTTTTTTTTTTTTTTGCAATTCAACATGTAGGAGAGCTTTACAAAAATTTAAAGTAGTCTATTTATAACATTAAATGTGATATTTGATACACGCTCATACACACCAAAGAGAGAGAAAAAGAGAGGGGAGCTAAGCTAATAAAATAAGTTCATTAGTAAATTCTTTTCCTCATAGACTTCCTTACCTCAGATTCCCTGCAGGAACAACTTCCTGAGAGGATACAGTTTCAAAGACATGTGATCCCCATAATTTTCATAAAACCTGAAGGATACCGGTTCTAGTACCTAACCTATTTATTCTATGAATGAGATCTTTGAATATGCTAATAAAATATATTCATAATCATTTTTTATTTTACTTATTCTTATAATTCATTGAATCTCTCAAACATTAAGAAAAAATTTCTCCAGTAAGTAGTGATAATTACAGAGACACACAACTGTTAAAGGTCAATAGAAAAACTTGCAGATGATAGTGAGAATGTCAAGAAAAAGGAAGACTCCTTCATGGAGAGATTTCAAGCTGTCACAACCACTCTGGAAATCAGCCTGGCAGTTCCTCAGAAGATTGGCCATAATACTACCTTAGGATTCAGCTATACCACTCCTATGCATATATCTAAAAGATGTCCCAACATATAATAAGGACACAGTCTCCACTATTTTCATAGAAGCCTTATTTATAATAGACAGAAGCTAGAAAAAGCAGATGTCTCTAAGCAGAGTATTTGATATAGAAAAAGTAACATATTCTCACAATTAATACTACTCAGCCATTCAAAACAATGGCTTTGTAAATTTGCAGAGAATTAGAGAAATATCATCCCGAAAAAGCTATGCAGACTTAAAAGAACACACATGGTATGTTCTCAATGATAAGTAGATATTAGAAACAAACTTTAAATACCCAAAATATAATTTATAGACCATATGAAGCTCAAGAAAAAAGAAGAATGTGTAGATGAGTCAGTCCTATGTAGAATGGGAAGCAAAATAATCATGGGAGGTAGAGAGCAGAATGGACTTGAGAGGAAAAAAGAGGGAAGTAAAATAGAGGGGCTGGATCACATGTGAATGATACAGGAGAGGTGTACAGAGCGTCAGAAAATTGAACAGATGTTTGTAGCAATGGTATATGGGGAATGGAGGTAACCAACAGATAGTTCCAGATGCTAGGAAAGCAAGAGGTTCACAGGAAACAAATGGGATGGCATTAGATGAAATACTGAACAAAAGTGAAAGGGAACCAGTAAAGAATGTATCCAGAAGGGAGTCATGAACATTCTCAAAATTGTTGACAGATAATTGCTCCTGTCTGAAAGAAATCTAGGGACAGCAGCTGGAGGGATAGTTCAGAGGTTAAGAGCACTGAAAGTTCTTCAGGATGTCCTGAGCTCAAATACCAGCAAATATATTATGGCCCACAACCATCTTTAATGAGATCTGACACCTTCTTTGTGTGTGTCTGAAAACAGCTGCAGTGTACGTATATAAAATAAATAAATAAATCTTTAAAAGAAAACAAATACAGGGCAAAGAATGGAACACAGACTGATGGAAAGGTCATCCAGAGACTGTCCTACAAGGATATTGATCCATTTATGCAGCCATCAAACCAATTCACGATTACTAATGCCAAGAAGAGTTTGATGCGAGCCTGTTATTACTATCTCTTTGGAGTCACTACTATAGCCTGAAAATGCAAATGCTTGCTGCTAACTTTCTGAATGAGCACTGGGAACCCAAATGGAAAGTTAGGGGAAGTAATGGAGGAGCTGATAGGGCTTACACCCTCATAGATAGAACAACATCAACCAACCAGATACTCCAGAGTTCACATGTATGAAACTATCAACCAAAGAATTCAATTGGAGAGACCCATGGCTCCAGCTGAATAGTTTGTAGAGGAAAGTCTTATCTGGCATAACTGGGAGGAGATTACATTTGTTCTATGGAGGCTAAATGACCCAGCATAGAGAAATGCTAGTGTAGTGAGGTGGAGATGGTGAGTCGGTGGAAGAGCACCATCATGAAAGCAAAAAGGAGGAAATGAATAGGTACAGTCTGTGGATTGCTAAGAAAAATGGGGATATCATTGGAAATATATACAAATAAAGTGATTTTTTAAAAAAAGTATAAGGCAAATAAACACTTTTTACTACTAAATTCCTGCTGGTAAGAAGGGTTTTATTGGAAAAAACAAAAATCAAAGTAGAACAACTTTAAGCAATACATAAAAAAATACCCAAAACAAAACAGCTGAAACTTCTTTGAAAAATCAACAAAATAGACAAAGTTAGAGGAATGAATAGACACTGATTTGTACTAAATGAATATTTATGATGTCAATTTATTAATGAAAGGAAAGGGGTAGCACATTAAATTAAAAATAGTTGGAAGTATATATTTGTAACACTTTACCATTAAAGAAAGGTGTTACAATGGAATGATTTTTAAAAAGGTGATTTGTCATAAGGAACTGAAATACAAGGAGCTATTGGTACTCTAATCTGAGAAAACAGACTCAACACCAATTTTGGTGAGAAAGAATAACATCAATTTCTGCTGATGAGGAAATATTTATAGATAATACTGTATAATTCCAAACAAAGTTCATACATTTCTACCCAGAATATACTACTAGATGTACAGTCATATGGTATCATCAGGCATAATAGTAGTCTCAACCTCAACCATTGACTGGTCATCGTAATAGAAAATTAAAGGAAGTATATGATATCACAGAGAAAATGGATTTGAGATATATTTATAGAGCATTATATCCAAACACTCTACAATATGCACTGTTCTGAAAAGCCCACTGAACTTTCTCTAAAAGAAATCATATTTTAGGACACAAAGTTAGTCTTAAAAATGTGGGAAACAAAACAATCTCTGATATTCTATCTTAAAAAAATGACAAACTCTAGAAAGTAAATAAATTCACGGAGCTTAAACATCTCACAACTTAACAATAAATCAGTATTTGAACAAATCATGATAAAATACACCTGAAAATCAAATGAAAATCATAACATAATTTTATCTGTAGTGTGCAATGAAAACAGTTCTAATAGAATCGCATTAAGCACAATGTACCTACATTTATATATAAAAGATATGTCTAATGCATTAGTAAATGATTTACATTAGGTTTTGGAAAAATAACAAGTCAAACACAAAAATCAATACCTGTAAGAACACACTGACATTGGTTAATGAAGTGAAAACAGCTAACACAAGAAAGCAAATGCAGCAATTCCTTGATACAGTTCTTTCTTGAAAATGTAAACAATATTGACAAAATCCTGGATAAAATCACCGAAATAATAAGTAAATTTCAAAACTAGTAGGGTAAAGCATGAAAAGTGATGAAATTATCATGCAAATGGATGGATCTAAAAAAATATCATTGTGAGTGAGGTAACCAAATGAGAAAAGAACACACATGGTGTATACTCACTGATAAGTGAATATTATTCCAAAAGCTTGAATTATGAAAGATACAATCTAAAGATCATATGAAGCACAAAAAGCTGGAAGAGCAAAGAGGGTATGATTCAGTCCTTGTTAAAAGGGGAAAGAAAATATTCACAGGATGAAGTACAGAGACAAAGTGTGGAGCAGAGTTTCAAGAAAAGGCCATACAGAGACTGTCTCACTTGGAGATTAATCCTATATACAGTAATTAAACCCAGACAATATTGTGGATTCCAAGAAGTACATGATGACTGTTGCCTGATATAGCTGTCTCCTCAGTGCCCCAGTTAGAGCCCGAGAAATACAGAATTTTCATGGTATCAACCATTCAATTGAGAATGGGATCTCCAATAGAGGATTTCAAACATTACTGAAAGACCTGAAGGGGTTTGCAACCACACGGGAAGAACAACAATATCAAACAACCAGAACACCCCTCTTGAGTTTCCAGAGTATAAAGCACCACCCAAATAGTACACATGGAGCGACCAGCAGCATATGTAGCAGAGGATAGCCTTATTTGGGATCAATGAGAGGAGCGGCCCTTGGCCCTGTGAAGGATCTATACTCCAGTGTAGAAAAATATCTGGGCAGAGAGATGGGAGGAAATTGGAAGGTGGGGAAAATTCTCATAGAGGCAGGAGGAGGGATAATGGGTCAGTCAAATTCCAGAGGGGAAACTGGGAAAGGGAATAACATTTGAAATGTAAGTAAAGTAAATCTCCAATGAAAAAGAAAACAAAAAATAAAACCATGAAAAAAGAGACATTACGACAAACATTAGCGAAATACAGAATATTATTAAACTTTGCCTTAAAAACAGTTCACTAAGCTATATAAAAAAATGAATGCATTCCTACACTCCAAACCTAAGAAAGTGAAGCCAAATGACATTTTCAAATTTAAACAGGAAGGGAAATAGATGACATTCAAAGCTAAAAGCATTCACAATTCTCTTTGGGTATCAGGATTCAACGGAATATGGGAAAATAGTAGCTCACAATGCCTTCTTCCAACAGATTCACATGAAGCAAACACACATAAATTATAAGAGAGGAGAACAAACAAAAGAAGATGAGAAAAGAATACAAGTAAGAAAGAAGTCAAAGTATATTTATTTTCCACTATTAAACTAATCTAAAAGATCTAAAACAATTTGCCAGAACAGACTTAGATCAAATAAAGTTTTTATTCAAGCTACAAGATACAAAATTAACCTACAAACATCAATAGTTTGCACGTCTAATCTTGACAAAACTGAGAAAAAAATCTTAACAATAAGACTGTTTCCAATTATCTGAAGAACTTAAGACACCTATTCAAGTGTGTTTGTTTAATACAGATGTCTCCCATAACTTTTAGGCATTTGTTCATGCACAAGTTTCTACTTTGTAAATAATTTAGGAAAATTAGTATGTCTAAATTTGGTAAAGGAAATATATAAAGGAAAAAAAGGAAATAACTAAAAGCAGATAGCACTTAAGTTTTCAAATGATTGACACAATTTAAGGGCTCTGACTTTGTTTCCTATTTCCACAATCTGGTGTGACCTATGAATTGCTAACCCAATGCAACCCCTGCTTCCCTTGTGCCACACTTTGTGCCATAATGATGCTAGACTCTGATCTACCTGGAACTTAAATCACCAAGGAACGATTACTTTGCCAAATTTTCTTGTTCTTGGTGTTTTATCACAGCAATAGATGCCTACACTAAGTATGCAAACTTATCTATAAGAAAAAAAGAACTCACTGCAGAAAGAAACTTTGGCAGACATTAGAAGGTAACCTTCCCCTATTCACAGACTAGGAGAATTAATGTTATGCAAATAGCCATTCTTCCCAAAGAAATATATATTTTAAACAATGCACAAGTCAAAATTTAGGGACATCATCCACAGAATTTTTTTAATCGTAAAAGTAATGTAGTATGTTTAGATATTCACATCAAAATGGAAACTTTTACAACCAGCTAGTGGACTCAGGGTTCATTGCAGAATAGTGAAGGAAAATTGTTTTATCTGGAAAAGAAATAGATAAGAGGTGTAAAATGCTGATATGTGGACAGAACAGATTAAATGGACCACAAACAAATGAAACATTTTCCAATGATCTCAGACAAGTCCATTTCATCAATGGCAAATCATGGCTTTGGGTTGATTCTCACGGGATACTCTTATACCCTGCTACCTTCCTGAATTCTGAAATACTATAAGTGATAAGAAGTCCCTGTCATCAGCTGTGTTCCACTGAGGTGCATATCAGAATTCACTGGGCAGCTAAAACCCAATAGTTCTACTGATTACCCTAATCATGGTTAAATATATATGAATGACAAATTTAAAGAGATAAAAGTCTTAAAGGAGAACTACAGGGAATGTGGGTTAGTGGTAAAGAGAGGGAGATTAGAGAAGGTTAATTGTCTCAATAATCAAAATGTGAATTATACAGATATAAAATTTCCAAAGAAAAGACAAAAAAATTATTTGAGAACAATAAACCATCATGAACATAAACCAATCTTTGAAAATGCTGTAGCTTATTTTAACTCATATTATAAGCACATTATAATGGAATACATAATTGCATAAATAAAAAATTATAAGCAATAATCAGTAAAACCTAAAACAAAGACTCATATTCATATAATTGAGGGCACCATATGTTTGGCAAAATGTCAAAAAGAAACTGGAGAAAAAACAGACTCTTAAGTACATGGTGCTTTGGGAAGTGGATAACTACTAGAAGAAATTATTCAGACGTTAATACCTCATCCTGCACATGCACATGCATGTACATGCACACACATAAACACACAGACTTATTTACACATCAATCCTTTGTGTATCCAGGGTTCCAAAAGAAAACCTGAAACACTGAAACTGCTAGGAGAAATTTCAGAGTTAAAGAGAATGAAGGATAAAGTAAGACCTTTGTGAAAGTCACTCATTTAATTTTAGAAATGAGGCCATTAAAAAGAAGTTGGAAGTCATGAAGTTAAAAGTCTTATGTTGACCAAAAGGTTGTAAATCTGCAGTCCATGAAATGAGAAAACAAAAACAAAAAACCTTTTGGCTGCTGTATGCTCCCAGACAAAACCCATGTAATATCATAGGTGAATTTAAAAACACACCTTTAAGAGCAAACAACTGGTAGAATATTTAGGCTATGGAACCAAACTGTGTGGAAAGGCAAATACCTCATATATATCTTGATAACCTTTAAAATAATTATCATCAAGGAAATAGAAATAGAATCTTATCTCAGACAGAGTGGCTATTGCCAAGAAAAAAATGTTTTAAAATATTTGAAATATGGCAGTACGTGAAAAAAACGAAATATAATGTGATAGGAGTAAATACAGAAAATGGATAAGAGTTCTGAACAAGTTTATAAGCAGGATGCTTTTCAAGTTCAAAAGCTGTCACAGATTTTTGTTATTCCTGTGGATAATTCAGTATTGTATAAGTGATGTAACATTAATACAGTTAATATGAAGCTTCACATATTGTCTTGTGAGTACCAATATTGACTCTATATAAATTCATCAAGTGGTATAGACTTTCATATTACTAATTTTCATATTTCTTGTTTTATTTATTTGCAACATTTTTATAATTACATTTAGTGATTTTACATTAAAATATAAAAAAAACAAAACTCTGGTTGAAGCTGATATATATTATTTAAATTACAGTGAAATTTACTCAAAAATTTGAAAATAGAACTTTCATATTACCCACCTATAGAATTTTAAGTATATACTCAAACTACTGACTCAGCTTAGTCGCAGAAGAAACTTCTTATAGTGAGCTGTAGTAATTTCAAAGACTCAAAAACTAGTGAAAATGCTAAGAATTTATTATATTTAAGGGCTCACCCTATATGAGACATCTATACCAACATGTAGCTTTATGAAAAAGTGAATAAGATGGCATTGAAATAATGTAACATGGAAATGATTTGAGAAATTGTATTCTAGAAATAACATAGCTATAGTACTCTTACATTTGCTGCAATTAGATCACAATAACTTCAGAAGACTGCACTCTACAATATTCTATCAAGGATAGAGAGGGTACTCCAAATGCCCTTAGCTATTGATATATAGGCAGTTATATCAGTTGGGGGTGGGGTTCATGAGACTCCTGTGTTTCAATATCTACAGAGGTTCTTGATTGCTATTGGACCAAGAACTAGTTTTTCAGTTGTTTAGCTACATGGAAAGTACCAACATTCCTGCAAATAACTCATCCTCTCAGCTCTAGTCAGTGACCCCAATGAAATTTATTGGTTCACACATGAAGAAAAAATATATGAAATTAGGAAGGAAAGATATTTTGGGAGAGTAAAATGGTTAGCAAATTAGGAACAAGAGAAGAGTGTTTAGGTAGCCATTATTGAAACCAAAATACCTGCATACATGTATATCATAGAGAAATTCTGTATTAGATATAACCAATATATCTCATAATAGTTAAAAAATAAAGTACAAAATTTCTACCCATGAAACATTATTTAAACCAATAAGAAAATGGGATTTATAATATTTGGATCGATCCATCTTAAGTAAATGTTGGATGGATATATAATGTACTAAATGTCAATTTAAAAAAAGACATCACATTTTCAATAGAGAAGTATGTCAGTAAGGGAAACTGGATTTAAAAATTTTTTTCTATTACTGTAAAAACACCAAGAACAAAACAATTTAAGGAAGATGCAGTTTATTTTTGGATTATTATTCTCAAAGGATAAGAATCAAGATGAGTAAAAAGAGTCAGCATAAGAAGTATTAGGAACAACTATATTAGCAGGAACTTATTAGCTTATCTCCTCCACTACAAGCATTAACTAAAGAATTAGAAGTGGCTTAAGGAATTAACTTCTCATAATCCACATTCAATAAAATACACCCCTCAGCAAGTTTGTAGCTCATAAACCTTATGAAACTATGCCATTAACTGGGAACCAAGTGTTCAAATGCTGGATCCTATTTGAGACATTTCTCATTCAATCCCCCAGAAACAGTAATATCTGCAGTAATAATTGGAAGCATATTTATTTCAAAGTCCCCAGTATCATGTGTCATGGAGCAAGCTATGGCTCTTCCGTGTTATGTGGCATTGTGTAACAATAGGAAGATTTCACATCCAGGTTCAAAATGATAAAGAGTTCTACGGACTAGGTTAATGTAGAGGAATAATATGGAGTTAAATAAAAACCATAGAGGATATTAAAAGGCTTGTTATGAAATATATTTAGATAAAAATATAGGAAAGTGAAGGTTTGGTCCCTAGATTCAAGTGAACAGAGCATGGAAATAAATATCTGTAGTCCTCGAACACAGGAAGTTCAGGTAGCAGATATAGACCTTCAAAGTCATCTCCAGCTATGTGGTGAGTTCAAATCCAAACTAATATGTATAGTTTACCTTGTCTTAAGAAACATGTCTGTGAAGCTTACCCAACTCCGATATTTTTCAGGATACTCACCATTTCCTTTAAGGAACCATTTAAAATAAGTTTCCAGTGAATCTGGAGATTTCACAAAGTTTTGCTTATGATAGAAAAAATAACCAGACACAAGAACATCCCTGGGATTTCTCATGATATAGATAATCTTAAAAAGAAAAACATGTAAAGGAAGGTCAATACAATCATTCTTCATTTTTTCCTTTAGAATATATTTATTGAATATTTCCTTTACTTATATTTCAAATATCATCTTCTTTTTTTAGTTTCCCCTCTGGAATCCCCCTATTGCATTCTGCCTCCCCTGACTGTATGAGAGTGTTTCCTCACCCATCCCTTCACTTCTTTCCCCTGTGACATCTCCCTACTCTTGGATATTGAGCCTTCACACAGTCAAGTTTCTCTCCTCTTCTTGATGTCTGATAAGAATATCCTTTGCTATATTTAAGACTGAGGTTCACTTTTAAGTTGGCACACATTATCAGAAATGACAATTGAATATCCACAAATGTTTTAAAAACCATGTATTATTTTAATTTTGTAAAAATATATACTTAAGTATAAGAAATTCATAGTCACAATCCTCTTTCATAGTTTTACTTGAGTTACAAAATGAACTACCAAAATGATTAAGGTGTTGAAGACTGCAAAAAAAAAGACTAAAATTAACAGTTTTAAAGAACAGTATCTTACAGTGTGACAGAACAACATTGTAAAATATAATCTTATGTAAAAAGATTGACACATACTGTGCTAAATCTATCTGCAAAGTGACAAGCTATTTGTTTTTTTTATCTGTAACTACCAAATATAAGTCTCAAAAATCATGAGAGCTTAATGCCAGTGTTTGTGTGCAATGGAAAATACCAGTACCTATAGGTACTGCTATGAGCCGCTGAGAAGGGAAGAAATGGACTTCTCTTGGGGAAAGCATAATATCTGGTTATCTAGAGACAGATCACCAGTCCTGAAAATGTACATATAACAATGAAGGGATAAAACTGGCTGTACTTAAGCATTTATATATATATTTCATAGATGTATAGATATTACATAGATATATACAGATGAGACAACAATGAAAAAGAAAAAAATTGCAAGTCAGGAAGAAAGAATCTATGGTTGGACTTGGAGGGAGGAAGAATAAGTGGTAAATGATGTATGTCATAATTTCAAAAAATAAAAGAAATAAATTTAATATAAATAATCTCCTTTAATAAAAGAATATTTATATTTTGTGGAAATGCTCTTTGTGAAATAATTTTAGAACTTATCTGTTTAAGCCACAATTTCCTCCAGCCTAGAACTTATCAAATTCAGATAAGATACATGTATGTAGGCTGTTACAACTTTATTGTGATATTTTCAGGTAAGATATTTTTTTCCAAATTTTTCTATATATTTTGAACATGAAGTATATATACATTCCATGGTTAAGGAGCATTAAGAAAAGTAAATCCATCTTACTAACAAGGAGATATGCCAGGTCAAAGCCTGTATATCTCTGATTGATTCTTTTGGTCCTCTAATAAATAAAATTTGTTTACAATAATACAGAAATAATGTAACCTGTAGTTTTATCTCTTATTTACCTATATATGTATTTTGTGAAGGTTCTATTGTGATGGTTCACATTCTGTATTAAAGCTGCCCAGGATCACTGTGTGCTGTTACATATGCTCCTTCTTTTAGGCACTCTGATCTTGGGACAAATCAGCAAATTTTAGTGCATGAGAATCTCAGCCTCTCTCCTATATTCTATACAATAAGAAGGAATTCTAGCAAGAACTCCAGGGCCACTCAGAGCAGACTAAGTCCAAAGAGCATTTGATCAAATATTCCTAACCACCAGACTCTGACCTTGGTCTCAGAACTGAAGAGAGATTTGTGGAAAAGATGGATGGGAAGGTGAGAGGTCATGAGTCGTAGTCCTTCCTTACTGATTAATTCCAGATATCCTGTAATAGTCTCTATCCAGGGTGAGCGGTCCCAGATGGGCACAGATTGGATCCACTTGGGATCTCCCTTTGTCTGAATCAAGCAGATAATCTCAATCAGCCAGTTTGTTCCTGAACAAGAAGGAAATGTGTCAGTTACTTCAACAATATAAGTGAAAAAGCTTCAATTAGACTATATGCCCATAGAATTTACAATGCCTCTGTTTACAAGCACAGAAACCAGTTGTGGTCACTATATCAACAAGGTATATACTTATACACATAAGTGCAATGCTTTCATAACATTTCAAGTCTTCTGAATTGATTTCTTGCATTCACACGACCCTTGGTTTCCCATGTACTTTCAATGTGAGAAACCTTATACTTCCAAGCAACCTGAACAGGGTCTTAAAACCCACACCCACAATGGCATATCTACTCTAATAAGACCATGTCTTTAAATGGTTCAACTCCCTGGAACATTCATATACAAATGATTACACAACACATACACACACACACACACACACACACACACACACACACACACATACACATGCACACACACATAATTGCACCACTTACCACCCACATGATTCACGATCAAAGCCCTTCTCACATGATTTTCACTGAAGAATATTACCTGACTTAGGATAAGACACAATGAGTGTGTCATCTTTCATAACAAAATTACGACGAATGTTGCCAATAATTTCTTTGTCATACCATAGGCAAGGAAAGGGTATTCCTTCAAACCAAATGTAGTCTGATGGCATTGTAAAAAAGTCTTTGTAGGTTCCACACCCGACTTGGCCTCTTTTGCAGATGGTAGCAAATGATGAGAGGTGATATTTGTAGTGTAGTCGAAAAATTATTAACATCCCACTGTTTGATGTGAAACTACCTACTGATAAGAAGAAATAGATGTTGTAAACTAGAGTCAAAGTTCTATTGATAAATTGTGAACTCATTGAGTGATTCTGCTACAGCACTTATGAGACTGAGTTCATGACCCAAAACAAACTCAATTGCAAGTATTGGCATATTAGAAATAAGTTGTAATTTAAAATTATTTTAAATATAATTTAACATTGAGAATTATTACAAATGTTTAGTGAAATTACTGAGATTAACATAAATTGGATCCATAATGTTGACATGTGCATTTCTTTATTTTGTATAAAATAATAATAAATAATAATAATAATAATAATAATAATAATAATAATAATAATAATAATAATAATAATAATGTACTTTACTGGTTCAAAGTTTCACATTTCCAAATACCATTTCCCTTCCATTTTGACTCTAAGAAAATGCTCCCACACCACCAAGCTTCCCCATTTCTGAGACTTCAAGTTTCTTGAAAATTAGGTACAGCTTTTCTTCCTGAAACCACACCAGGCAGTGTTTTCCTATATAGGTTTTAGGGGTCTTGGACCGCCTCTTCTATTGTGCCTGGTTCGTGGTTCAGTGTGTGGTAGCTTCCAGTGGTCTGGGTTAGTGGAGATTACAGCTGTCCCTATGGGGTCACCCTTCTCTTTTGCTTCTTCCATTCATCCCCTATTTGAATGATAGGGGTCCTGGACTTCACTCCAATGGTTTGGTGTAAGTTTCTGCCTCTGTCTCAGCCAGATGTTGTCTGGGCCTCACAAAGGAAAGCCATGTTAGGCTCCAGTTATATCCTGGCATAGTTTGGTAGTAGATTTCCTGTGTCTGATTGTTTTATTCTGGACAGATTTTTCTGTAGGTTTGGGAAAGGCAGTGTCTTAATCAGGGTTTCTATTCCTACACAAAACATCATGACCAAAAAGAAAGTTGGGGAGGAAAGGATCTATTTTACTTACACTTCCACATTGCTGTTTATCACCAAAAAATTTAGGACAGGAACTCAGCCAGGTCAGGAAGCAGGAGGTGATGCAGAGGTCATGGTGAGAGGTTACTTACTGGATTACTTTCCCTGGTTTTCTCAGCTTGTATTTTTTATATAACCCAGGTCTACCAGGCCAAGGTTAGCACCACCCAAAATGGGCTGAGCCCTTCCCACTTGATCACTAGTAAAGAAAAATGCCTTACAGGTGGAACTCATGGAGTCATTTCCTCCACTGAGGTTCATTTCTCTCAGATAATTCCAGTTTGTGCTAAGTTTACATAAAACCGGCCAGTAAAGACAGTTCCTTTCCCAGTGCTTAGTTTCTCATATTTGAAGCAATTTAATATGGTTGGTCTTGAAGATTATCATTGTCTTTTAGTGGAATGGAAGTACTGTCTGAAACAATTCTCTCTCATAGTAAAAACTTCTTTCAATGATGAAAAAAATTTAAAAGTTATATTCTGTGGCTGCCTTAGTTTGTTGAATATCAACTATCCAAGTAATATCTAAATTGCCAAACATTGTTTTTTTCATTAGCTATTTTCTGTCTGAATAACCCTGAAAACATTTTATTGTAATTACCTAAACCAGTATCTAAAATGTCCATGGGTTTAGCTGACTATTATTGTGAATTTTATTTTTTTTCCTTGTCTTCTGACCATTGAATATACTTAATTAATTATTTTATTTGTTTACATTTTAAATGATATCTCCTATCCCAACTACCCCCTAAACAGCCCTATTCCATTACCAGTCATACCCTTCTTTTTTTGCCTGAATGAGAGTCCTCCTCCACCCATTAACCCAATCCAACCTTACCCTTCTTCATCTCTTTTGCTGGTTCATCAAGCATTCTTCCCTTCCCATTGGAGTCAGATAATGCCATCCTCAGCTCACAAATATCTGGAGTTCATACTCCCTCCATGTATACTCTTTTCTTGGTGGTTAAACCTATGGGAGCATTGGTGGTCCAGTTACTAGCAATAGTGTGGGGCTTTAGTGTCTACAGATAATATAGATTTTCAGATGAAGCTGTAGATTAAAATATGGATCATTTTTCATCCCTCACCATTAGTAATAGCTTTCTTTTTTTCATTTTTTATGTTATTTTATTTATTTATTTATTTATTTATTTATTTATTTATTTTTACGAAAGAATCAAGTTGATTTTAATTTACATTATTTTACTTACATGCTTGTTTTCTGTTTGTACTTTTCTTTTTCTTTTTTTTTTTTTCTTCCAAATGGGTATATAATTCTCCCAACATCCTGAAACATTTGCCTTATTATACTTTTTGTTTTTAAAACAATATTAGATTTTTAATTAAGACTGCTTTTGGCATTTCGCTTGATTTCTGCCCTTTGGTTAACAGCGTCAATGACTCATTCCTAACCATACTGCATACTGATAAGCTTTCAACACATCACGGATAAAGGCAGACACCGAGTCAGTATTAACTTTTTTAAAACACCTTTATTTTACAAAACAAAGATAAATGTACAGATTTCAAACATTTTTGTGAAAAATTATACAATACATTTTTGTCAGTACTTTTTTTTCAGATTTTAAAATAATTTTTACATAAATCTATATGAATAGTCAGTACTTGATCTTTTTAAAGGTTTGACAGTATACATCGAAAACCCAATAGTTACAATGAGCACAAAGTACATGCAAAACAAAATGTAACATGAAAATAGTCAAAGTTTTCTTGTTGTGTAAAGATTTTTTTGTTTTGTTTTGTTTTGTTTTCTTTATTTCTTGGACTTCATACAGTCTGTGAGTTGTTTCTGGGGCAGTGGGAGCCTCTGGGGTTAGCATCCCACTATCAGTGACTGCATATTATGTCTGTTCTTTTGTGACTGGGTTATCTCACTTAGAATGATATTCTCTAGATGCACCCATTTTCTTAAGAATTTGGTTAAGTCATTGTTTCTGGTGGCTGAGTAGTATTCTATTGTGTATATGTACCACAATTTTTGTATCCATTCATCTACTGAAGGACATCTGGGTTCTTTCCAGCTTCTGGCTATTATAAATAGAGCTGCTATGAACATTGTGGTGCATATATCTTTGTTGTGTACTAAGGTTTCTCTGGGGTATATGCCCAGAAGTGGAATAGCTGGGTCTTCAGGTAGTACTATGTACAATTTTCTGAGGTATCGCCAGACTGATTTCCAGAGTGGTTGTATTAGTTTGCAACCCCACCAACAGTGGAGAAGTGTTCCTCTTTCTCCGCAGTCTCACCAGCATCTGCTGTCATCTGAGTTTTGGATCTTGGCCAATCTGACTGGTGTGAGGTGGAATCTCAGGGTTGTTTTGATTTGCATTTCCCTGATGGCTAAGGATGTGGAGCACTTCCTCAGATGTGTTCTAAGGTTTTCCCTACTTTCTCATCTAATAGTTTCAGTATATCTGGTTTAATGTGGAGATCTTTGATTCACTTACACTTGAGCTTTGTACAAGGAGATAAGAAAGGGTCTATTTTCATTCTTTTGCATGCTGAGTGACAGTTGGACCTACACCATTTGTTGAATAGGCTGTCTTTTTTCCATTGAATGTTTACAGCTCCTTTGTCAAAAATCAGGTGACCATAAACATGAGGGCTCATTTCTGGATCTTCTATTCCATTCCATTGATCCACATGCCTATTTCTGTACGAGTACCATACAGTTTTCAGCACAATTGCCGTGTAATATAGCTTGAGGTCAGGGATAGTGATTCCCCCAGATATTTTCTTGTTGTTCAGGATGGATTTCTCCATTCTAAGTCTTTTGTTGTTGCATATGAAATTGCACATTGATGTTTCCAATGAAGAACTGTGTTGAAATTTTGATGGGGATTGCGTTGAATCTGTATATGGCTTTGGTAGAATGGCCATATTTAAAATGTTGATCTTTCCAATTTATGAGCAAGGGAGATCTTTCTATTTTCTGAGATCCTCCTCAATTTTCTTCTTTAGAGGTTTGAAGTTCTTGTCGTACAGCTCTTTCACTTGCTTAGTTAGAGTCACACCAAGGTATTTCATAGTTTTTGTGATGATTGTGAAGGGTACCTTATCCCTAATTTCTTTCTGCACGTTTGTCCTTTGAGTATAGGAAGGCTACTTTTTTGTTTGAGTTAATTATGTATCCAGCCACTTTGCTGAACTTGTTTATCAGCTGTAGGAGTTCTGTAGTGGAATTTTTGGGGTCACTTAAATACACTATCATGTCATGGGCAAAGAGTGATGTTTTTATCTCTTCCGTTCCAATTTGTATCCCTTTGATCTCCTTTGCTGTCTAATTGCTCCAGCCAGGACTTCCAGTACTATGTTGAATAGGTAGGGGGAGAGTGGGCAGCCTTTTCAAGTCCCAGATTTTAGTTGGATTACTTCAAGTTTCCCACCACTAAGTTTGATGGTGGCTGTTGGTTTGCTGTATATTGCTTTTATTATGTTTAAGTATGGACCTTGGATTCCTGTTCTTTCCAGGACTTTTAAGATAAAGGGGTGTTGAATTTTGTCAAATGCTTTCTCAGCATCTAGTGAGATGACCATGTGGTTTTGTTCTTTGAGTTTGTTTATATGGTGGATTACATTGATGGATTTCCTTATATTAATCTATCCCTGCATCCCAGACATGAAGCCTACTTGGTCATGATGAATGATCATTTTGATGTGTTCTTGGATTCGGTTTGCAAGGATTTTGTTGAGTATTTTTGCATCAATGTTCATAAGTGAGATTGGTCTGAAGTTCTCTTTCCTTGTAGGGTCTTTGTGTGGTTTAGGTACTACCGTTATTGTAGCCTCAAAAAATGAGTTAAGTAGTATTCCATCTGATTCTATCTTGTGGAATAGTTTGGAGAGTATTGGTGTTATGTCCACAATAAATGTGTGATAAAATTCTGTACTGAACCCGTCTGGACCTGGGCTTTTTTTGCTTAAGTCCTTTGCTCAAACAATAAGGAATATTGTATCAGAGCCACATGATAGATTTTTACAATGATTTACAGAATGTGTGAACCAGTTGTAATCTCACTAAGGGTTAATGAAGATTTCTTTTTTTCTATATCTTTGCCAGAATTTATTCTCACCAGCATTTTTCTCACCAGTTGTTTTTTTTTTTAAATTGCATTTCTGTTTGAGTATCATAAAACATCAAAATAACTTTAACTTCATTTTCTTTATTTTAAAGATATTGGGCAGTTTATAGATAGTTCTTGGACCGGAGATTTAGTTCAGTTTCTAAGAGGAGTGAATGCTCTTTCAGAGGTCATGAGTTCAAATTTCAGCAACCACATGGTAGCTCACACCCCTCTATAATGAGATCTGATGCCTTTTTCTGCTGTGTCTGAAGATAGCTACAGTCTACTTATATAAAATAAATAATAAAAAATCTTTAGAAAGTTAGTTCTTAGTCATTTCTATTTATTTATTAATCATTTCATTTGTTTACATTTCAAATGATATCCCACTTACTAGTTACTCCTCTAAAACTCCCCCATCACCAAACCTTCTATTCTTCCCTCCACCTTGCCTCTATGTGTGTGTTCACCTTTCCACCCACCTTCTCTTTTCCCTTCCCTTCAGCATTCCCCTAAGTTCATGTATCAAACATATACTGGACCAATGGACTTACCTCCCACAATACAATACAAAACATAACAAAACAAAAAAGCCAACAAAAGACAAAACAAAAATGATATCAAAGACCATAGACTTTATTTTGATTTTTAAACTACACTGGTGCATGAAGGTTTGTCAGGTGTATGTTTAACATACCTAGAGACACTCCATTGGAGAAAACTGATATTCCCTTTTCTAGAAAACATCAATTCCAAATAGCTTCTTTATTTTCACTAGGAGTTGGAATCCTCTAACCTGTGCCTGAGCTGGAATTTTCACTGGATTGAACTTGTAGAAGCACTGGGCTTGCTGTCATTCAATATTAGGTCATATAAACCCCAACCCATTTGTGTGTGTTATCCTTTGCTTCTTTGAAATCCTTCAATATCTTCCAGCTCTTACAGTTTTTTAAAGTCCTGATCCTAGAGCCATAGAAAGACAGATTTTTAAAGCCTTCCTGATATGAAATGAGTAATCAATTTTTTAAGATCTGTTCATTATCCAGTAGTGACTCTTTGTGTTAATTATGACCTTCTCTGATAATAATTGAGTGATGCTCTTGATCTATGGTATACCCTTACGTCATTATGAGTCATTTTAATGCTATATTCACTTAGACGGTTAATATTAATGGAATTTTCCCATATGAACATGACCTAACTTGAGTCAAGTTCTTGACACAATTTCTAGTGTGAAGTGTGTGTTCTTTCCCATGGATTTAGGTTTTAATCTAATAAAAATTTTGCTAATTACTCCCACATTTTTTTTCTGTTATTGTGTCTTGAATGTAAATTACTGTTGTAGGTCATGGAATTTGTACATGTGTAAGACAGATTACTTTTCATTTTCTATACTATTTGCACAACCTCCCAGCTCTATGAATGATGATCAGTTGAGATGAAACTTTTTCACACCCCAATTCAGTTCTTAATGGTGCATGAAAAAGGTTAACATCTGCAATTAGGAATAGGGCCACTATCAGATTTTAGAAGACAAGAAACAACATTGAAAATGCCTTTTAATTGTGTATGTGGGGGCCCATAGAACTCCTTTTTATAACAAATACCAGTATGTAATCAATTTCTGGTATACAAGATTTGACTTGCCTGTGTATGTTTTCTAGTTGGAACATAGTCTTCCCCAAATGTCATAAGGCAAATTAAATTATTTTATTTGATATAGGAAGCTTCTAAGTAGTAAAGTTTTCATATGGCTTTACAAAATGTACTCACTACTAATTTTGAGACATACTAGTCTTCAATATATAAATTACTAAAATTGTCTGTACATAAAATTTTGATCTGTGCTATTATTTTTATGTTGTGACAGAGTTCAGTTTGGAGAAAATTGCAATACTAATACTGCAGATAACATATAGTTTCAAAAGAGTGTCATTTTAAATTTTGTAATTTGAATCAGAGAGTCATTTTTATTTCAAATTTTCTTATGAAGAAAAAAGTATAACACTTTTACATGATTTTTGACGATTTAAGTTTCCGGTTGAGAATTCTCTGTATCCCCTTTTTAGAGGAGTCATTTGTGCTGGTAGTGTCAATTTTTTTGTATTCTTCATTAATTTTGGATATTAGACCTCTGTCAGATATAATGTGAGTAAAGACCTTTGCTTTGTCCTGATAATGTTGTCTTTGATTACAGGAAAATTTGTTTTTTAGTTTCATGAGGTCCAATTTATTGATCGTTGATCTTAATGCGTCAAACATCAATGTTCTCATCAGGGAATTAGCTCTAATACCAACAAGTTAAAGGCTATGCCCCACTAACTGTTTTATTAGATTTAGGTTATGTGATTTTAAATAGAGAAATTTGATCCATTTGGACTTGAGTTTTTTTGACTTTATTTTAAAAAACAAAGATTAAAAAAATTTAAACATTTTTGCATAAATGTATACAAATACGAATGTGTCAGTGCTTGTAACCCAGAATTTGTAAATGTGTTCTTGGTGTGTAAGGATTGAGCATGAAATTTTGTTTTGTTTTGTTTTGTTTTTTTCTTGGACTTCACACAGATTGTGAGTTGTTTCTGGGGCAGTGTGAGCTTCTGGGGTTAGCATCCCAATATCAGTGACTGTATATTATGACTATTCTTTTGTGATTGGGTTATCTCACTCAGGATGAAATTCTCTAGATGCAGCCATTTTCTTAAGAATTTGGTTAAGTCACTGTTTCTGGTGGCTGAGTAGTATTCCATTGTGTAAATGTACCAAAATTTTTGTATCCATTTATCTACTGAAAGACATCTGGGTTCTTTCCAGCTTCTGGCTATTATAAATAGAGCTGCTATGAACATTGTGGTGCATATATCTTTGTTGTATATTAAAGTGCTTTGGGGTATATGACGAAAAGTGGAACAGCTGGGTCTTCAGGTAGTAATATGTCCAGGTTTTTGAGGAATCGCCAGACTGATTTCCAGAGTGGTTGTATCAGTTTACAACCCCACAAACAGTGGAGAAGTGTTCCTCTTTCTCCACAACCTCTACAGCATCTGCTGTCATCTTTGTTTTGGATATTGGCCAAACTCACTGGTGTGAGGTGGAATCTCAGGGTTGTTTTGATTTGCATTTCCCTGATGGCTAAGGATGTAGAGCACTTCCTCAGATGTTTCTCAGCCATTCCATTTTCTTCAATTGATACCGTTTTGTTTAGCTCTGTACCCCATTTTTATAGGGTTGTTTGATTCTCTGGTGTCTAGATTTTTGAGATCTTTGTATACCTTAAATATTAAGCCTCTCTCTGATGTGGAGTTGGTAAAGATCTATTCCCATTCTGTTGGCTGCCGTTTTGTTTTCTTGACAATGTTCTTAGCCTTCCAGAAACTTTGTAATCTCATTAAGTCCCATTTGTTAATCTTTGACCTTAGAGCTTGAGCCATTGGTGTTTTGTTCAGAAAATTTTCTCCTGTGCCTATGTGTTCTAAGGTTTTCCCTACTTTCTCCTCTAATAGTTTCAGTGTATCTGGTTTAAAATGAAGATCTTTAATCCACTTACACTTGAGCTTTGTACAAGGAGATAAGAAAGGGTCTATTTTCATTCTTCTGCTTGCTGAGTGCCAGTTGGACCAACACCATTTTTTCAATAGAATGTCCTTTTTCCATTGAATGTTATAGCTCCTTTATTAAATATGAGGTGACTATATATGTAAGGGCTCACTTCTGCATTTTCTATTCTATTCCATTGATCCACGTGCCTATTTCTGTACCAGTACCATGCAGTTTTCACCACAATTGCCTTGTAATATAGCTTGAGGTCGGGAATAGTGATTCCTGCAGATGTTTTCTTGTTTTTGAGGATGGATTTCACTGTTCTAGGTCTTTTATTATTCCAGATGAAATTGCACATTGATCTTTCCAACTCAATGATGAACTGTGTTGGAATTTTGATGGTGATTGCTTTGAATCTATAGATTTCTGTTGGTAGGATGGCCATTTTTAAAATGTTGATCTTTCCAATCCATGAGCATGGGATATCTTTCCATTTTCTGAGATCTTCCTCAATTTCCTTCTTTAGAGGTTTGAAGTTCTTGTCATACAGGTCCTTCACTTGCTTAGTTACAGTCACACCATGGTATGTCATAGTTTTTGTGACTATTGTGAAGGGTATCTTTTCCCTAATTTCTTTCTCCACATGTTAGTCCTTTGAGCATAGGAAGGCTACTAATTTGTTTGAATTAATTTTGTATCCTGCCACATTGCTGAACTTGTTTATCAGCTGTACCAGTTCTCAGGTAAAATATTTGGGGTCACTTAAGGACACTATCATGTCATCTGCAAAGAGTGATATTTTCATATCTTCCTTTCCGTTTTGTATCCCCTTGATCTCCTTTTGCTGTCTAATTGCTCCAGCCAGGACTTCCAGTACTATGTTGAATAAGTAGGGGGAGACTGGGCAGCCTTGTCGAGTCCCTGATTTTAGTGGGATTGCTTCAAGTTTCTCGCCATTAAGTTTGATGTTAGTTGTTGGTTTGATGTATATTGCTTTTATTATGTTTAAGTATGGACCTTGGATTCCTGTTCTTTCCAGGACTTTTAACATGAAGGGGTGTTGAATTTTGTCAAATGCTTTCTCTGCATCTAGTGAGATGACCATGTGATTTTGGTCTTTGAGTTTGTTTATATGGTGGATTACATTGATGGATTTTTTTTATATTAAACCATCCCTGCATCCCAGGGATGAAGCCTACTTGGTCATAGTGAATGATTGTTTTGATATGTTCTTGGATTCGGTTTGCAAGGATTTTGTTGAGTATTTTTGCATCAATGTTCATAAGTGAGATTGGTCTGAAGTTCTCTTTCCTTGTAGGGTCTTTGTGTGTTTTAGGAATGAGGGTTATTGTATCCTCAAAAAATGAGTTAGGTCTATTCCATGTGATTCTATCTTGTGGAATAGTTTGGAGAGTATTTGTGTTATGTCCGCAATAAATGTTTGATAAAATTCTGCACTGAACCCTTCTGGACCTGGGCTTTATTTGGTTAGGCGGCTTTTGATAACTTCTTCTATTTCTTTAGTTGTTATGGGATTATTTAGATGGTTAACTTGATCCTGGTTTAACTTTAGGATTTTGTATCTGTCTAGGAATTCATCCATTTTCTCCAGATTTTCCAACTTTGTGTAGTATAGTTTTTTTGTAGTAGGATCTGATGATTTCTTGAATTTCCTCAGTTTCATTTGTTATGTCTCCTCTTTCCTTTCTGATTTTGTTAATTTGTATACTCTCTCTTTGCCCTCTAGTTAATCTGTCTAGGAGTTTATCAATTATTGATTTTCTCAAAGAACCAGCACTTGGATTTGTTGATTTTTTCAATGGTTCTTTTTGTTTCTATTTGTTCTATTTCTGCCATAATATTGATTATTACTTGCCGTCTGCTTTTCCTGGGTGTATCTGCTTTCTTTTGTTCTAGGGCTTTTAGCTGTGCTGTCAAGTCGATTAGGTATGCTCTCTCCTGTTTCTTTTTGGAAGCTCTTAGGGCTATGAGTTTTCCTCTCAGTACTGCTTTCATTGCATCCCATAGGTTTGGGTAGGTTGTGTTTTCTTTTTCGTTGAATTCTAGAAAATCTTTAATTTCTTTCTTTATTTCTTCTTTGACCCTGCTATCGTTTAACAAAGCGTTTTCTAGTTTCCATGTGTATGTGGACTTTTTGTTGTCTTTGTTGTGGTTAAAAACCAGCCATAGACCATGGTGATCTTAGCGGATGCATGGGAGTATTTCAGTCTTATTATTTCGATTGAGGCTCTTTCTTTGTCCAATTATGTGGTCAATTTTCGAGAAGGTGTCATGGGGTGATGAGAAGAAGGTGTATTCTTTTACTTTAGGATGATATGTTCTGTATATATCTTTTAATTCTAGTTGGTTCAAAGTCTCTGCTAGTTTTACAGTGTCCTTTTTCAGTTTTTGTTTCAATGATATGTCCATTGGAGAGAGTGGGGTATTAAAGTCTCCCACTATTATTGTGTGGGGTGAAATGTATTTTTTGAGCTTTAGTAGGGTTTCTTTTATGAATGTGGGTGCTTTTTTTTTTGGAGCATATATGTTAAGGATTGAGAGTTCCTCCTGACAGATTTCCCCAGTAATGAGTAAAAAGTGTCCTTCCTTATCTTTTTTGATAACTTTTGGTTGGAAATTTACATTATTCGATATTAGAATAGCCACTCCAGCTTGCTTCTTGAAGCCTTTTGCTTAGAAGTTTTTTCCCACCCTTTTACTCTGAGATAGTGTCTGTCCTTGCCTCTGAGATGAGTTTCCTGTATTCAGCAAAATGCTGGATTTTTTTAATGTATCCATTCTGATAGCCTATGTCACATTTTGGGGAGTTGAGTACATTTATGTTAATAGATATCAAGTAATAGTTGTTTCTGTTTCCTGCCATTATTGCTTTTGTGTGTTGAGTTGTGTCTGTGTCTTTTTCTTCTTTTAGTGTTTTTGTTTAGGGGTTTTCTTGTTTTTACTAGGCTGTATTTTTCCTCATTGTATTGGGTTTTCCACCTATAATTTTTTGTAGTGCTGGGTTTGTGGTCAGATATTGTGTAAATTTTGATTTGTTTTGAAATATCTTCATCTCTCCATCTATGGTGATTGATAGTTTTGCTGGGTATAGTAGCTTGGGCTGGCACTGGTGCTCTCCTAGGGTGTGCATGATGTCTGTCCAGGCTCTTCTAGCTTTCATCGTCTCTGTTGAGAACTCGGGTGTGATTCTGATTATTCTGCCTTTATATGTTACCTGACCTTTTTCACGTACTGCTTTTAGTATTCTTTCTTTGCTTTGGGCAGTTGGTGTTTTGACTATTATGTGTTGAGAGGTATTTCTTTTCTGGTCCAACCTATTTGGTGTTCTGAAGACTTCTTTTATGCTCATGGTCATCTCATTATTTAGGGTAGGGAAGTTTTCTTGTACGATTTTGTTGAAGATATTTACTGTGCCTCTTAATTGAGACTCTTTTCCCTCTTCTATTCCTATTATCCTTAGGTTCGATCTTCTCATTGTGTCCTGGATTTCCTGGACATTTTTGGTTAGGAGATTTTTGTTTTTTGCATCTTCTCTGGCTGTTTTGTTTATGTTTACAATGTTGTCTTCTGCCCCGAGTTTCTTCTATCTCTTGTAGTCTATTTGAAACGCTTGCTTCTGTGACTCCTGATTTTTTTTTAGGTGTTCTACCTCTAGGGTTATCTATTTTAGAGTTTTCTTTATTGTGTCAATTTCAGTTTTAAAGTTTTTTTTCAATTCTTTCATCTCTTTGGTTCTGTTTTTCTCTAGTTCTTTGAGTTCTTTGAGTGTTTATCTTGGTTCCTTTTTAAAAGCTTCTGATTCTTTTTGCTTTTCCTCTCTTTCTTGTTTCTGTATCTCTATCAGCATTTTGAAGAATGATTTCAGGTCTGCGTCTTCTTTTTCTGGAGTGTTTGGCATTCCAACATTTGCTGTTATGGGAGAGCTTGTTTTTGGTGTTGCCAGGTTGTCTTGGTTTCCTTGGGATATACTCATTCGCTTTCCTCTTTCCATCTTGTTGTCAGTGATATGTCTTGCCTTTCCCTTGTATCTGGTCTGTGTTCCTGGCTCTCCACTGGTCTAGGTTGCAGATGGGCTGAGCCCTGTTCTGCACCCCAAATTCACCGGGTAGAAACAGAGGCTCCAATGCTGTGTTCCTGGTCTCTGGATCAGGAAGGCAGGGGTGCAAATTCCGTGCTCATTCAGCAGATATCTCTCTGCTCCCTGGCTGCCCAGATCCCCTTTTCACCAGTCTTTAAACCTTTGGTAGCTGCTGGTCCAGGTGGCAGATGGGCCGAGCCCTGTTCTGCGCCTCAAATTTGCCGGGTGGAAGCAGAGGTTCCAATGCTGTGTTCCTGGTTCCTGGATCAGGCAGGGCAAGGGAGTGCTTTACGTGCGCACTCCACAGAGATCTCTGTTCCCTGGCTGCCCAGAGCTCCTACTCACCAGTCTTTAAAACTTTAGGAACTGCTGGTCCAGGTGGCAGATTGACCGAGCCCTGTTCTGCGCCCCCTGGACTTGAGTTTTCTGCAGGGTTATAAATAGATATCTACTTTCATTCTTCTAGATGAAAAACTCCAGTTAGATCAGCACAATTTGTGAAAAATGTTTTCTTATACCATTTTATAATTTATCAAATATTTTTGTCAAAAATCAATTGTCCACACATGCAAGGGTTTATTTCTGAATATTTCATTGTATTTAATTGATTCACTTCTCTGATTCATTATCAATACTATGAAGTATCTTTGTTATTACTGCTCTGCAGTACAGCTTGAACTCTGGAATAATGACACTTCCATATTTTTTATTGTTCAGGATAATTTTATTTATGCTGGGCTTTTTGTTTTTTCCATAAGAAGTTGAGAATTGACTTTCCAAGATCTCTGAAGAATTGTGTTGAATTGTGACACAATAGCACCCAGAACTTTACTTGCATCTGATAGTGAGCCTTATTAAGGCTTCAAAAAACATTCTTCTTGAATGTAAACTAAGGAAAAGTAGCACTGTATGTATTTTTATGAACTCTGGACATTATAGGCCATGTCATTAATTCTCATACATGATTTATAACCATTATTATTCTGTTGGGCTGTACCAAAGACTCAGTAGCTGAATAGTGACCCCTGAAGCAGAACATTACAAAGCTTTTAAGGTTGAAAATCACAAACATCTATGTCACCATACAGTTACGTTTTCCTATTAAACATGTTATATGAATAAGCAACTTCTTCAGAACATGCGTTTTTGTACACTTATCCTGTTCCTATTGTTTGAATTATTCAAAAGTGAATGGGCACCTTGCCTGGCATGATATGCCAATTTAACAGTCAGGTTGTTACTTACACATATGTCTATATTTGCACAGCTGGATCTCAATTACCCTTGGGTGTCTTTGGAACTTATGCCTGATTCATAATGGCAATTTTATTCAAAATGGTTACATTTTGAATTCTTCTTACAAACTTTCTTTGTAGATGATGATGACCTTTAGAATTTGGCCTTAAACATCACTAGCACAGTCCTGTCTAGAGTATAATTCTTAGTAAGGCTGGATTTGGCTGTTCCCACTGATCTCAACACAATGCTGCTGATTTTTGTCTTGCTAAGGCAGACTGGTATTCTGAAGTCCACATGAGATTTGCAGTGTTCTTCAAGTTGATTTACTTTTGTTTTTGTCATAGGATTTCATTTAAATTACAAACTGAAAAGTACAAGGACTGTAGGAATAACTACCTAAACGATTCTTATTTCCCCCATTGGAGGTCTCGAAGGTTAGATGCTAGAACATTGAAGCATTACAGCCATTTTCCCACATACTGCCTCCACATACTATGTTGTTTTAGCAAACCTGTATTTCCTCATAGGTGAAGAAAAGATCAGTTGTAGAATGCCAGCCTTGACTTCACAGCAGCTCCTATGCCTTCCAGGACATTAGTACAAATATACTGCTTCAAAAAATATCAGCAACTTAAAACAGGTAAAAAACTTTCCGTGAGTCTCTAGCTATTTATTTGAATTAATGATCATGTATACTTAATGTTTTCAAAATCTACCTAGGAGCCAGACTTCATGGAACAGACCTATAACACCAGATACCTTATAAACAAAACAGAGAAACTGTAATTTCAAGGACAGCCTGGGAACAGAGTAATTTTCTTTTGTTCTAGAAAGCATTCTTGAGATCTCAAATAAGATTCAGCGCCTAAATCCAATATAATCACTTTAGAGTCTTAAATTACATGTTCAAGTTTAGGACACATTGCCATCTCTAACACAACAGAGAACCAGGGCGAGTAGGTACTGCCTGCTGGTGGCAAAAAGCTCAATTTGGAGCTGGTTATTTATATATGCAAAATATGTATCTAGCCTGGTACACAATTGATAAGCAGGCTTATAGCCTATAACATAATTGGCTGATGCTAGGAGACAAATCATAAAATTAACTTCTGCTTTTCTCCTGATTGATAATTATTAGAAATTGAAGTGTCAGTGGCAGCTTTGTATCCTGTTGTTGTAGATTTTCTGTGATGTAACCTGGAAACTGGTGCTAGGTCCACTATGTTAGTTGGCTCGAGTTCTTACTTAGGTCAGATTCTCTTAGACGGGATCAGAAATCAAAAAAAAATCTTGTCTATCAACTTTGAGATGAAATATTAATATGTTACTAGAATTTATCATTTAAAAAGCAGAGGGTAGAAAATAAATATATATTAGTAAGGAATGTTGATTTAGTTTTTTTTTTTTTAATGAACAATATCCTGATTCAAACTCTGGTATTGAGGAGTGAAGGAAACAGATAAGATAAAACAGAAAATGATTAAATTTCATGAGGAAAGGAAGGCAATAGGAAAATGAGACCACGTTCTTCTAGGTGTGGAGATGGATATTCAAGTTTCATCCTTGCTTCTATGGCAATACTCTCATCCTCAGTGACACACTCAGTACAAAAAACATACATTAAATGTTTTAAATTACATTTTTGTCACGATTAGGTTTTGTAGCTATGTTTGGATGTTAGTGGACATATAGGTATATATTTTTTTCTCGCAAATAATTTTGTCTTTGAGCCAACATACTGGAGGCATGAATATTATTTGTTTTTTTTAGAAAAACTGTTTATACAGAATATTTTAATTACCTTGGCATAGGGTCAAACTTTAATCCTAGCTCTCAGGATTAGAGATCCTCTGCAGGTAGTAGGATCTCTATCTGATAGATATTAATTTGATTTGTAAAACACTTTCCAGGAAAGTTGAAGATTCATAAAGTAATTGTTTTTAGAAAAAATGTTTATTCATTATATCTATCCATCTCTTATTATATTATGCTATATTACATTATATTTTATCCACTACTTGAGTTCTTTCCATTTTTAATCAAGAATGTTTAAGTTATTACTTTCTCAATAATAAATAATCAGATAAATTAATAAAATAAGCCACATACTCACAAATAAAGTTTATTTAATTTAGTTGGTATTAACCTTCTTAAATCTGTGATACTTTAGTAACATTCTTCATGTAATGAAGTCACTTGCAATCATAAAAGCTTTACACTTTAAAACTGTTATTTTTCTACTATTATAGGTAGGCTTTGAAACCAATATTTTTTGTTTAACATGGGTACCTCAGTTTCTAGTAGGACAAAGTACTGAGCCCCTGTAACTACAAGGAACTAGATAGGTTCCCTCTTCCTCTTTCAAGGTTACTCTGGACTTGGGGAGGGAGTCTAAACCCTGTCTCTTCTAATCCCTTACTTGATGCATGACCAATATCTTAGGACCCAAGGGTTCTTAGTAACAATCACAGGCTCCCCATTTCTTCTTCCTTGGGCAATCTCTTGCCCAGTGTCTTTTTTTTTCTTGCAGTAGACACACTGATCCTTGTCTAGAGGCTCCTTCCTAGTACCAGACTTGGTTCATAATTCCCGGTTCCTCACTACTGTGGCCAGGATACTCTGTAAATTCTTTTTCTTGTCTCTTATCTCTCTTGAACTCTCTAGCTTCCTGCTCTTTTGGCTTTCTCTTCACTTCTCTTGTCTCTCATTCTTCTTCCCCCCATCTTACATATTTTCTTATATATTTTACTTTCACGTCTCATTTTCCTCCTTTATGAATTCCACTCTTCCTCTTTAATTTCTCCTCAGTTGCCTCTCCTCTCTCAACTTACTTTTCATCCTACTTATTCTTACTTTCTCATCAACCTGCACTGAATCCCACAATGACTTATCTCATAGTCTCCCTAGCCATTGAACTTTTTTTTTTCTGCCACCTTTACTGGTCGATAAAAGTCAGAGTCACAATAGCTTTGTACTCCTTGTTCCTGGGGTCATAGGTGGGATGCCTTTATGAGGTAGTCTAGAATGGCTAAGGGTGATGTCTAGTTCCTTCTTAACGTCACGTGTCTCTATCAAATTGGTGCGTCATCCTGTAAACCATTTATGACCAGAAAATGAAGCCTGATGTAGAAAGTAATAGTTCTTAACTTCTGTCGAATTGACTTTCCAGGCAGGCCTAGTCAGGGAAAATCCTACTCCTATTTCCACAGGCAAAGGGAGGGGCACCCATCTGCCTCCAGGACATTCTTTGAGTCTCAAGGAGGATACACTTTTCTCCTCTGTGGTAAAGAGTACCTGGAGCAGCTGCTGTCAGTCGTCCCGGATTTGTTGGCAGGAGAAAAGGAGTGACTTAAGTAAATTAGTCAAGGTCTGCAGGTTCTCAGAGATAGAGGAGTTATGAGATTTCCAGTTATACCGATCAGTCAAGGAAAATGCCAAAAATTGGAGAGGTTGATTGTCTCTATCATCTAGGAGGCCTTCGACATGGATGGGTAAAATGGTAGGGTCATGAATAAAATCAGGAGTCCCAGCCAGCCTACTCTGTGTCTTTGGCTGCGTTTGACTCTTGCCATTGAAGAGCTTATGTTTGTGGAGGCAGAAGAGTCATGAGCTTCAGAGAAGCTGCATTTTCCTTTTGTGGGGGTAGGGTGGGAGGAATAGGAACGAGTGAGGTCTAAAAGAATTAGGCCTGCAACTCCAGAGGATAGGATAATCTTCTTCTTTCCATGTCAGTTTTCACCACACAAAATCTTGACAGATCTGGATCTGAAAACGAAGCAAAAGGACAAACCCAAAAAGGGGTCAATTCTTCCCAGACAATGATATAGGGGACTTGGTCAGGATGGTTCTGATCCCAGGAAAAACTTGTTTTTAACTCCCTGTATTTTGTCTAAGCAGAAGGAGCCCTCTGGTGGTCATTCAGTATGATAGGATGGCAACTCTGAGGCACAGAGTCAGCCACTCCCCCCCCCCCTTTTTTTTTTAACAAAACAAAGATAAATGTACAAATTTTAAACATTTTTGGCTTAAAACTATACATTTTTTGTCACTATTTTTTTCAGATTATAACATAATTTTTACATAAAACTATATGAATATATTTTTTAGTCAGTACTTAATTTTTTTCAAGTTTTGATTTTATGCCTTGAAAACTTAATAGTTACAATGAGCTAAAGTAGATGTAAAACAAAATGTAACATGGAAATAGTTAAATTTTTCTTGTTTTGTAAATATTTTTTTGTTTTGTTTTGTTTTCTTTATTTCTTGGACTTCATACAGTCTGTGAGTTGTTTCTGGGGGAGTGCAAGCCTCTGGGGTTAGCATCCCACTATCAGTGACTGCATATTATGTCTGTTCTTTTGTGACTGGGTTATCTCACTCAGGATGATATTCTCTAGATGCAGCTATTTTCTTAAGAATTTGGTTAAGTCATTGTTTCTGGTGGCTGAGTAGTATTCCATTGTGTAAATGTACCACAATTTTTGTATCCATTCATTTTCTGAAGGACATCTGGGTTCTTTCCAGCTTCTGGCTATTATAAATAGAGCCGCTATGAACATTGTGGTGCATATATCTTTGTTGTGTATTAAAGTGTCTCTGGGGTATATGCCCAGAAGTGGAATAGCTGGGTCTTCAGGTAGTCCTATATCCAATTTTCTGAGGTATCGCCAGACAGATTTCCAGAGTGGTTGTATTAGCTTGCATCCCCACCAACAGTGGAGAAGTGTTCCTCTTTCTCTGCAGCCTCTCCAGCATCTGCTGTCATCTGATTTTTGGATCTTGGCCAATCTGACTGGTGTGAGGTGGAATCTTTTACTCTTTAAAAATGATCTTTTTCAGAAGCAATGATTATTACATTGCTGATAAATGAAATGCAAATTTGGAACATCTTTTACAACTCTGTCTGAATTATTTTAATGGATGTGATAAATATTTTGGTTGTAAGAAGTTGAATTTTTCTGTTGCCTTCATTTTCATATCATGGTGTGCCTATTTTGAGAAATTGCCTTACATTAAACATTATGACAAATATTTAAAAATTAATAAAATAAATGAAACACTAATTAGAAAATTTGTGTGTGGGATATAGAACTAAATGGAAAAAACCTCAAAAGATTAAATAAAATGTATGAAAAAAATTAAAGGATAAACAGGGAGGGTTGGGGATAAAAATGCCTTTAATCTCAGCACTCTGGATGCATAGACAGAAGTCTATCTGCTAGTCTGAGAACTGCCCTGGTATACATGAGGGAATGCAGGCCATTAATCTATAAAGAGACTATTTCAAAAAAAAAAAAAAAAAAAAACAAGAAAAAAAGAAACATGTTAAAGTCCAGGTGTTTCCTCACCAGCCACTTGCCAAATAGAATGCCAGTTAAACAGATACATGACTCTTTCAACCTAGTAGAATGTCAATTCATGAAGAGGTCTAGGAACTTAAAAATTTAGTCATCTCTTTCTCCAAATGAAAGTCACATTTCAAATGATCGTATATTGGTGAATGTGTCTCACTTACGTTGGCCTTTATCTCAAGAGAAGTTACCAAAGAACAATTGCATAAGAGTTCATACAAAGGTGCAGATGGTGCTCTTATGTGGTCATTTCAGGTCCAGACATTTTGTAGCTAGCTATACAAAGTAGTTCTAACTCATGTGTATTGTTATTGATTTCCAAAGACACTAAAGCACAGAACAAAACAAAATATGGCATTAACTTGTGAATGAGAAAATTTCCTAGTGACAGCACAAGAAAAGTTTCCTTATAAAATTTGAAACAGCAAATTAATGAAAGGTTTTTTTTTTTTTTTTTTTTTTTTTTTTTTTGTAAAAAAATAAATCGGCTGGCTAGACAGGCAGCTGTTACCCAGGCCTTAACAAATAATCAAAATATATTTTCAGTTTTTAGAATTAAAAAATCTGTGCCATTTTATCTTACCAGAGTTGCCAAGAACAAAAACAGCAACATATTCTGCTGGTGAATATCTGGGTAATAAAAAACATTTATTATTGTTTGTTGTCCAAATTAGTACCAAAACCATAAAAATACTGTGATTATTTTTCAAGATTGTTAAAATTGGACTTATGTTATAGGCATTTAAAATTATTTACTCATGTTCTTGGAGAGAAGTCTGCAAATTAGGGATGTTTGGTTAAAGGAATGAGACAATATCAAAGTAAATATCAGAAGGGATGAGGAGTTACAGGAATATCTTCTTGTAAAACCAATTACTATATAACCTGGTGACCTGTATTATACATCCTCTAAATGAATATGGTGGGAACATAAATATACAACAACTGACTCTTGCTCATTTTTCTCTGACATCCACACTATTTTATTATTCAATGCATACTACTGTCTACACAAAACTTTTGTAAGATAGAAAGGTGGGATAGAAATCCGTGATGTGTTATTTCAGATCATTTGTTTAGTTTATATTTTATTTTGTATTTAGAAACATTATACCTGCTTATGAGTTCATTAGAAGTGTGTAATATACTATGAAGTAAGAAGAGATCATAACAGCAACCAAAACTATACTTGCTTCGTATAGTGAACCCTTAATATCCCTTAGAACTTTCACTCAACGCAAACTAATAAAAGTAGCCCTGCATTTTTACGGAATCTGAGAAGCATGAGCTATGCCATTAATTCTATTGAGTCATAAACAGTATCAGTCTGAGGGATTAGAGTGATTACTCAGTGTTTTTGAGCACTTGCTTCTTTTGAAGAAGAAATTAGCTCAGTTTCAAACACTCACATGTTGGCTTTCTGTGACCTACCAAGAAATGATGGGAAGTTGGGACAAGCAAGACCAAGGTGCCCTCATATGATTGTTGCCATCAACACAGTAAGGAATGATAGTGGTCCACTCACTGATGGTATCAGTAGTTTCTTCCATCTCTTCATGATTCCTCTTTGTAGTTGAATCTCAACTCCAAGAAACAGACCTTAAATGTTTTTCCCATCCGTAGCCTTCCGAGTCTATATACCTTTAATCCCTACACATACAGGTGACTACTCCAACATGTGGCTCAGAATTATTCAGTGAACAGTCCAAACATATGGACCTTTGGCACAGTTTAGGACACATTTCTTCATATGGAAAATACACTAAATGCTTACTTACTTGGCAGATATAAATTAACAGAACCTCTGTTCAACACTTTGGGAATCTTATCCCCTTGGGATAACACAAAGTTTCCTCTAGAAAAGCTGTCCGTTTCAGAAATATGCCTATACTCAGCCTGATGACAAGGGGTTCTTTCATTTTCTTCTCATTACTACCACTTCTCTCTTAATTTCTTCCTTCCTTTCTTCCTCCTTTCTTTCCTTCCTTTCTTTCTTTTTTTCTTTTTATTTCCTATCCCTTTTTTCTTTTTGTTTGCCTTCAATTCATATTCTCTCTCTCTCTCTCTCTCTCTCTCTCTCTCTCTCTCTCTCTCTCACACACACACACACACACAAACAGACACACACACACACACACACACACACACACACACCCTTTTTTCTCACCCCCCTTCTCTCTCCCCTCAATAGGATCTTTCAACCTAGACCTTCAAATTAAAATCTCTTCATAATACAACTTGCTCTTTATCAAGCTACCATGTGTCTTGTGCCTGTTGTCTCTCCCTCCCCCATCTCTCTCTCTTTCTCTCTCTCTCTCTCTCTCTCTCTCTCTCTCTCTCTCTCTCTCTCTCTCTCACACACACACAAACACACACCGTTTCCCCCCAACTGGCATTCAGCATGCAGAAGAATAAAAATAGACTTATTCTTATCTCCTTGTACAAAGCTCAAGGGCAAGTTGATCAAAGATCTCCACATTAAACCAGGTACACTGAAACTATTAGATGAGAAAGTAGGGAAAACCTTAGAACTCATAGGCACAGGAGAAAATTTCCTGAACAGAACACGAATAGCTTGAGCTCTAAAGTCAAAGATTGACAAATGAGACTTAATGAGATCGCAATGTTTCTTTAAGTCTAAAGACACTATCATGAAAACAAAACGGCAGCCACCAGAGTGGGAAAAGATATTTACCAACCCTACATCAGATAGAGGCCTAATATCCAAGGTATACAAAGAACTCAAAAAGTGAGATACCAGAGAATCAAACAATCCTATTAAAATGGTGTACAGACTTAAACAAAAATTTCTCAATTCAGGAATATCAAATGGCTGAGAAATATCTAAGGAAGTGCTCAGCATTCTTTTCCATCATGGAAATGCAAATCAAAACAACCCTGAGATTCCACCTCACACCAGTCAGATTGGTCAAGATCCAAAACTCAGATGACAATAGATGCTGGCGAGGATGTGGAGAAACTTCTCCACTGCTGGTGGAGTTATAAACTGATACAACCACTCTGGAAATCAGTCTGGCATTTTTTTCAGAAAAAATGGACATAATACCATCTGAAGGCCCAGTTATTCCACTTCTGGTAAATTCCATTTACCCCATAGATGCTCCAATATACAACAAAGATACATGCACCACAATGTTCATTTCAGCTCTATTTATAATTGCCAGAAGCTACGAAGAACCCAGATGTCCTTCAGTAGATGAATGGATACAAAAATTGTGGTACATTTATACAATGGAGTACTACTCAGCTATCAGAAACAATGGACTAATGAAATTCTCAAGAAAATGGATGCATCTAGAGAATATCATGCTGAGTGAGATAACCCAGTCACAAAAGAACAGACATAATATGCAGTCACTGATAATGGGATACTAACCCCAGAAAGCTCTGAACAACACAGAAACAACCCACAGACTGTGTAAAGATGAAGAAAAAAAATGAAAAATAATATATTTTAATTACGATAGTACTGTATCACATTCCCCTTTCTTTCCTAACGCCCCTCTCAGATTCTCTCCTACCTCCTCAAATTAGTAACCTCTTCTCCTATATTATTGTTACATATATACATATGTGTATGTATATGTACCCATAAGTACTTAATTACAACCTTATAAAAATGTATTTGTATACTTTCATGCAAAAATGCTTAAAAATCTGTACATTTATCTTTGTTTTTCAAAATAAAATAAAAAAAAAAAAGAATGCTAATCCAGTCTTAGTATTTGAAGCTTCTCTAGGTGACAAAAAATGGACAGTTGAGATTATGTCTCCCTCTTCATTTGAAAACTTCTCTATGAACATTTTCACAAATATTAGGAAGTTTCCACTGCACATTGTTTTTATTTGACTCTTTAATAGTCTGTCCATTCCAAATGTCTCTTTCCTAATCCAGTCTCTCTTATCTCCTTCCTGCTTGCCCAACAATTGTTCCTGATAAGATAGCCACTGCAAATATTACATCAAAAATCAATCTCGTTTCCCCTTCCAGGGAGATCTATGTATCTTCCTTTATATATACTATTTCAGAGCCTATGAAATGTACCTTGGTTATCATTTATTTAAGAACTTATGTCCAAATGTAAGAAAACATATTTTTCTTTCTGCGTATGTGTTAAATCACTCACAATAATTTCATTTCTAAATCATCTGTTTGCCTACAAATTTAATGACATAAAATGTTAACATGCTGAATAATACTTCATGTGCAAATGTATCATAACATTTTTATCCATTTTCTTATTGTCTGTTTTGGGACACATAGGGAGTTTCCAGTTTCCAGCTATTGTGTTACAGCAGCAATAAACATGACTGAACAAGTGTGCTGGGATAGATTTAAGTATCAGCTGGGTATATACTCAAGGGTGATATCCAAGTATCTTAAGGAAGATCAATACTTATTTTTCTGAAAAGAACATATATTGATTTCTACAATGGTTTCATATGTTTGTACTCCCAACAGCAATAGATGAATGTTACACTTATTCCCCATTCTTGTCAGGAATTTTTCTTACTTGTATTATTAGTCTTGGAAATTCTAAAATGTGTATGATAGCATTTCAATATAGTTTTATTTGCATTTTACTAATTAATATTTGTAGTGAACATTTATTGAAGTAATTTTCAGTCATTTGAGTTAGCTGTAGTGTTAATTTGCTTGTTAGATCTGTATACTATTTTAAGATATTAAAAAAACATTGCAAGGACAGTCTTGAGATGTTTATTGGATATTTTGGTTATTTATATTCTATAGGATGTGGATGTTATGAGCTTTATTATTTTATTTAGTTGTTTACTACTTTGTGCATACAATGATATCCTTTGACTTGACACAACTACTTTGCTGAGCTCAACCCTATTCTCATTCTTCCACAAGACTTCCAAATCCCTTGTGGTATTTGAATGGGTGTCTCCGTATCTGATTATATCTTCTGCTGCATGAAGCCTCTCAGGAGATAGTTATACTAGTACAGCAGAGTGTATTAAGTATAGCAGAATATTATGAATAGTACCAGGGTTTGTCTCTGACATGTAGGATGGGTCTCAAGATTGCCAGTCATTGTTTGGCAATTCCTTCTATTTATGTTCCATTGTTTTATCTGAACAGGAGATGCTACCTTTTTCAGTGTTCATTTCTTGTTTCTTTATGGCAAATTAGGTATCTATAGATGCATGCATTGATTTCTGTGTGTGAGGAGCTAACAAGGAGAAGCTAAAACATAGCAGGTGATCTTCTGAGATGAAAGTGCCTTAGATTAAAATCTAGGATGGATTTTCTGTTAGGCCAAACACAAGACAAATAAATTCACATTAGAAAAGATCCCTGCTATTTATATGTTTTCCTGTTATTATTAAATATATAGCAATCTCTAGGTACTGACCTTCCCTATTGAGCAGATCTCTGCAGACATATGAAGGTGTACTATTATATAATGATGCTATATAGACAAATAGATACTCATTATATTTAATATCTCACTTGGATAAAAAAATAGGTAGAATTTTTTCGAGATGGTCTTATTGCCTTTAAAGATTTAATGAAATTAGAATTACCTTCTGATATGAATCTGTGTCCTGATCAGAGCTTTGGCCCTGGCTGCACATCTAGTGTCTCCAATACACATAAAAATGTAGACTTCCAGGTGCTCTGAAATGTTCAGAATCATATCAGAGGTAACACCATAAACCTAAAAACCACTGCACTAAATGGTTTCCCAAGGGAAACCGAAACCTAGGCCTAGCAAGTGGTTATGTGGTTTCTTCCAGTTTGAAACTGTGTGCTGACCAGATATTTGGCAGTGGCTCTTTACTCTTTACCAAAACACATAGAGGAAGCATGATTCAAATATGATGTGAGATTCCCAGGTTCACAGGAGTGGAGGACACACAATTGCTCCACCACCTAGTTTAACTCTGATCCCACTGGATCAAGAAAGATGTAAAACCCCTCATAGTAAAAGAGTTCCTTGCACCTTACATGCATGCTAGGAGTACACAGAGGACTCTGGCTCCCCAACCACAACTCATGCAACACACAGAGAAAGCTTCACTCCCGGAGGCTCTGACACATAGAGAATGTCATGGTTGTTAGATCACAGCAGTAGAGGATCGCAGAGGCACATAAATTTTGAAGAGTTCTGACACACACAGGATCACAGAACAGAAGAGCTCAAGTAAGAAACAGGTAAAGAAGGTAGCACTAGAGATAAGGAGATGGCAAGAGGTAAGCACTAACACACATAAAACAGAAATCAAAGCAGGAGACATAATCTGTACCCAGTACTCCAGCTACTGCTACTCCTGCATAGTCCCATCACACAAGAAGAGTAATATTTGGAATTAAAATCACAGCTCATGATGATGATAGAATAATTTAAAGGGACATGAATAACTACTTTTAAAATGCAGGAGAATACATGAAATCAGGCAGAAGACATTTATTTTTAAAGACAAAATCCCTTAAAGAAGTATAAGAAAACACAAAAAGAGGGAAAAAATGAGCAAAGCCAACCAGGATTTAAATTGAAATAGAAGCCATAAAGGAATAACAAAGATAGAAAAACATGGAGATAGAAAACATAGGAAATACATGAGGAGTCATAAATTCAAGCATCATGATCATAAAGCAGAGACATCTCAGGAACAGAAGTTATTATACACAATATTAAAACAACAGTAAAAAAAATGTAAAATGCAAAAATCTCCTGACCCCAAAACATTCAGGATTTCCATGAGACAATGAGAAGACCAAACCTAAGCATAATAGTTATATTAAAAAAAAGATTTTTTAAATTAAAGGTCAGTGAATATGTTTGAATAAATAACAGAAAAAACCTTGCCTAATCTAATAAATAAATAAATAAATAAATAAATAAATAAATAAATAAATAAATAAAGAGATGGCAAATAACATACAAAAAGCCTAAATAAATCCAAAGAGAATGGAACAGAAAAGAAACTCCTTCCATCACATTATAATAAAAGCATCAAATGCTCAAAACACAGAAATAATACCTAAAGCAGTAAAGGAAAAAGGTCGAGTAAGATATAAAGGCAGACCTATCAGAATTATACCAGATATATCACCAGGAACTCTAAAAGTCAGAATATTCTGGAAAAAATATTAGACATGCCCTAAGAGAACAAAGTGCCTATATTCCATGAAAAAAACAAATTCACACAGTATCTTTCTATAATTTCAGCCCCATAAAGTTTAATATACAGAGCCATCAAACAGAAAGAGAAATTACAGCCTAGAAAAAAGCAAGAAAGTAATCTTCTTTCAGCAAACCAAAAACAAGAGTCATACAATAATAATTTCACCTCTAACAACAAAGTAACAGAAAGCAACATTTGTTATTTTTTAAATCTCTTAACATCAATGGACTCAATTTCCCAAAGGGGGTAGAACATAGACAAACTTATTGGATACTGAGAAAGAAACCACTATTTTGCTACACACAAGAAACACACACAGTGAGGAAGGCAGAAACTACTGCACACTAAAAAGTTTGAAAATTTTTTTCCAAGCACATAGTCCCAAGAAATAAGTTGATGTCCCATTCTGATATATAAAAAAGAGACTTTCAGCCAAAAGTTAAAAAAAAAAGATAAGGCATATTCATAAAAGGAAGGGTACCAAAATGAACTCTACAATCTGAACAACTATGATCTAAATGCAAACACACATGAATTCATAAATGAAACTTTACTACACCTCAAAACACACAATATAAGATGGAGATTTAAACACCCCATTCTCAGCAATGGACAGATCAAGGAAACAGAAACTAAACAGAGACACATTGAAACTAACAGAAATTATGAAGCAAATGGATTTAACATATAACTATAAAACATTACATCATGAAACAAAATAATATACCTTCTTCTCAGCACCTCATGATAACTTTTCAGAAACTAACTGTATCACAAGACAGCACTCATAAATAAATAAATTAGATAAAACTAATTCCAAACATGCTATCAGACCACTATGCACTAAGGCTAGAATTAAATAACAACAAAATGACAAAAAGCCCATATACATGCAGAAACTGAACAACATAAACCTCAATAATTTTTTCATGGTAGAAAGAAAGAAATCTATTAAAAAATATTTAAGAATTTAATGAAAATGAAGGCACAATATCCCAAAACATATGGAACAGAATGAAAATAGTGCTAAGAGAAAATTACATAGCTCTCAGTTCTTCCGAAATAAAACTGGGGAGAGCATAAACTAGAAACTTAATGGCACACCTTCAAGCTCTCTATAACAAAAAAAGTCAAGTACACACAAGAGCACAAGAGGAGCAAACAGCAGAGAGAATAGTTAAACAAATTGCTGAAATCAACCAAGTAGAAATGAAAAGAAGTATACAAAAAAATCACCAAAAGAAGAAGCTGGTTGTTTGACAAAATCAACAAGATAGATTAACCCTTATCTACAATAACAAGCAGGCACAGACAAAGTACCAAAAATTTAAAAATCAGAAATGAAAAGGACAATATAACAACAGAAACCTAGAAAATTAAAAAAAAATATTAGATCCTACTACAAAGACAAATACTCGATAAAACTCATAAATCTGTATGAAATTGACTGTGTTCTAGACAAATACCAGGGGTCAAAATTAAATCAGACTCAAATATACAATATAAAAATCCCATCACACAAAGAGAAATAGAAACAGCCATTAAAACTCTCCCAACAGAAGAAGGCCAGTGCCAGATAAGTTTAGTTTAAAATTCTATGAGACCTTTAAAAAAGACCCAATACCAATATGCTTCAAACTATTCCCCAAAATAGAAACAGAAAGAAAACTACACAATTCATTCTATCAAACCACAAATATGGTTATACCTAAACAACACAAATATTCAACAATGGAAGAGAACTTCAAACTAATTTTTCTTATGTATATCGATGTAAAAATATTCAATAAAATTTTCACAAAAATACAAGAGTACATAAAAAAATCCATCATAATCAACTCAGGTTCATTCCAAGGATTCAGGGATGGTTTAATGTATAAAAATGAATCAATTTAATCTAGTATATTAGCAACCCCCCAAAACAAAAAACAAAATGCATGATATTCTCATTCGATGCTGAGAAAACATTTTAGAAATTTATCAACCCTTCAAGTTAAAGTCTTGGAAACAATATACAATGACCCACTAGCCAATATCAAACTAAATGAACAAAAAATTAAAACAATCCCCCTAAAAACAGAGACTAGAAAATGCTGCCCACTGTCTCCATAACTACTCATTATGATACTCAACATCATAGAATAAGCAATTGTCGAACCATGCATGAATGCTTGTCAGTGTTGATTGTGACAGAGTCCAGCCCAGCCCAGCCATATATATATATATATATATATATATATATACACACACACACATATATATGTATATATATATATCTGATCATATTTGACTTTATAAAATATCTGTATTCTTTTATTTTTATTACTGTCTTGTTCACAAAGAGTTAATGAGGTTAGTCAGAAGCTTTTGGCTAATGCACCAAAGAAATGTGCACTAGAAATAAATCTTTAGTTACTCTCCTGCTGTTTTATGATAAGGTGATAAACAGGTCTCACCTCAGAGGAACTCAGAGATGGCAGGTCAGCTACTGAAGCAAATTGACTCAGACTTTTGATCAGAAAATGCTTTTTTATATGGAAACCCTCAATGACTAGTAAGACCAAGTCTTACTCCTGCAGCTGATGCTTTCCTCCTCTGCTGCCTTAGTAAGAACCAAATGAGAAAAATACTGCCAGGCCTGGCTTTGGAATCTGGGTGGTTGGTTCTCTACCATTGTTAAACATGTCTGTATTTAGAGCGATTTTAAAATACTTTCTTTACTGTAGTGTTATAGTCCAAGTAGGAATTAGGAAGGCTAAAAGTTGCAGCATTTTTTTCATTGTTTAGAAAAGTTTAGATATTATGTTATTTTCCCTTCTTATGAAATTTAGAATTATCAAGGTCTGTGAAGAATTTGGTGTGAATTTGGAGGGGGAATGCAGTGAGTTTGAAGGTTACATTTGTTAGATGTTTATTTTTACTACATTAGTTCTACTAATCCAAGTTTTTGGTAGCTATATCATTCCTTTGATGTCTTTTTCAATTTATTTCTTCAATGGAATAAAGTTTTTATAACACAGGTCTTTCATTTGCTTGATTAAATATATAGCATGCTACTTAACATTGTTATATTTATATATATTGGACATGATTGTTTTTCTGATGTCATTTTCAGTTTGTCATTTGTATATAGAAGCACACTGCTGATGTTATAGATAATTTTGTATATGGCTACTTTTCTGAAAATATTTGTCAACTGTAAGAGCTTTCCATTAGAATATTCAGTTTCCATGTACACTTTAAATTCACTTCCATAGTGAAGATTTTGTCTTTTCTAATTTGTAACAATTCAAAATAATTTGGCAGATTAGAGTAGTAAACTGAAGATTCATATGTAGTGTGTGAGTTATGGCAAATGGCAGAAAATGTGTGATGACTTGATTTGAGCCAATTTATATGGAAACATTATAGAAGTTAATTTGATCCTGTAACAATATGGCTTTGAAACCTAATTGATTAAGACTTATTGGTCAATATTTTAATATTTTTATGCAGTTGATATGAACTTGCTTCTTAGTGGCTTTCATTGTGTCTCACAAGTTTGACTTTGTTTTATATTTATTTTTATTCAATTGTATAAAGTTCTTAATTAATTTTATATTTGTGTCTTGACTCCTTTTTTATATTTTACTGACTTGCTTTGTTTCCATTGAGATGTAAAATTCCTATTATTTCTGTTGTTGAAAATGTTAACTTTACTTTGTTGTAGACTAATAGGGTACATGGAATTATTTTAATTTTATTATATTTGCTGAGAATTGCTTTGTGTTCAGTGTGTGGCCCATTTTAGAGAAATTTCAATACACAACAGATAAGAAGTGATTCTATAGTTTTTGAGATAAATTTTCTGTAAATTTATTTTAAGCATGTTTGGTAAGTAACATCAATTATATCTAGTAATTCTTTCTTCAGAAGTTGTATTAGTCAGGCTTTCCTAATGTCCCAGAACTTATGAATATTCTCTGTATAGTAAGGAAACTTATTGGTGTATTATGATCTGTAGTCAAACTCCCCAACAATGGTCAGAAGCAACTGTTAATTAAAGTTGCTCTAGCAGATACTCAGTCCCACAAGGCACACAAATGAAGAAGAGAGAGTCTTCCTTCATCAATTTTTTTTTATCAGAAAGAACTTTATGGCTATGAAAGTGAGACACATACTTTTAAAATGAGAACTTATAAATGACGTGTAATTTCCATTATGATTAAAATTTTTGATTTATTATTTTCAGAAACATGGATTGCTTTTTTGCAGAGAGCTTTTAGAACTTAGTTGTGGCTATTATTGAATAAATTATATTCTTTATTCAATATTAATAAATAAATGAACTCCCAATGAAAGACTAGTCTTTCTACTTCATATAAAAGGTCTAAAACCATTACAGCTAAATTCTAATAATTTCTCACTATACTCTATACTCTCCATAGGTTATGAAAGCATGTGGTTAGAAATTATATATATATTTTTTTGACCTATAAGAAAAGACTTTTATTCATGAAAACAGCATAAAAGTTACTCCATACCAACTCCAGAATTTTAGTACAATGATTCAGTTTACATAAAACAATGATGGAAATATACATTGCAATTTTAGTAGGGAGAACAGAGCTTAATGTGATTCTCAAACATTGCCATAATTAATATCCATTGCACAACAGGGCATCCTCAGATTTTTTTTTTAAAGAATGGATTATAATTTTTTTGTATATATATATATATATATATATATATATATATATATATATATATATATATATATATATATATATATATATATTTGTTTTCTTTATTTCTTGGACTTCATACAGTCTGTGAGTTGTTTCTGGGAGGGAGTGCAAGCCTCTGGGGTTTGCATCCCACTATCAGTGACTGCATATTATGTCTGTTCTTTTGTGACTGGGTTATCTCACTCAGGATGATATTCTCTAGATGCAGCCATTTTCTTAAGAATTTGGTTAAGTCATTGTTTCTGGTGGCTGAGTAGTATTCCATTGTGTATATGTACCACAATTTTTGTATCCATTCATCTTCTGAAGGACATCTGGGTTCCTTCCAGCTTCTGGCTATTATAAATAGAGCCGCTATGAACATTGTGGTGCATATATCTTTGTTGTGTATTAAAGTGTCTCTGGGGTATATGCCCAGAAGTGGAATAGCTGGGTCTTCAGGTAGTACTATATCCAATTTTCTGAGGTATCGCCAGACAGATTTCCAGAGTGGTTGTATTAGCTTGCATCCCCACCAACAGTGGAGAAGTGTTCCTCTTTCTCCGCAGCCTCTCCAGCATCTGCTGTCATCTGAGTTTTGGATCTTGGCCAATCTGACTGGTGTGAGGTGGAATCTCAGGGTTGTTTTGATTTGCATTTCCCTGATGGCTAAAAATTTCAAGCACTTCCTCAGATGTTTCTCGGCCATTCGGTGTTCCTCAACTAAAAATGTTTTGTTTAGTTCTGTACCCCATTTTTTTAATAGGGTTATGTGATTCTCTGGTGTCTAGCTTTTTGAGTTCCTTGTACACCTTGGATATTAGGCCTCTATCTGATGTGGTGTTGGTAAAGATCTTTTCCCATTCTGTTGGTTGCCGTTTTGTTTTCTTGACGATGTCCTTAGCCTTACAGAAACTTTGCAATTTCATTAAGTCCCATTTGTGAATATTTGACCATAGAGCTTGAGCCATTGGTGTTTTGTTCAGGAAATTTTCTCCTGTGCCTATGTGTTCTAAGGTTTTCTCTACTTTCTCATCTAATAGTTTCAGTGTATCTGGTTTAATGTGGAGATCTTTGATCCACTTACACTTGAGCTTTGTACAAGGAGATAAGAACGGGTCTATTTTAATTCTTTTGCATGCTGAGTGCCAGTTGGACCAGCACCATTTGTTGAATAGGCTGTCCTTTTTCCATTGAATGTTTACTGCTCCTTTGTCAAAAATCAGGTGACCATATACATGAGGGCTCATTTCTAGGTCTTCTAATCTATTCCATTTATCCAATGCCTATTTCTGTACCAGTACCATGCAGTTTTCAGCACAATTGCCTTGTAATATAGCTTGAGGTCAGGGATAGTGATTCCCGCAGATGTTTTTTTGTTGATGAGGATGGATTTCACTATTCTAGGTCTTTTGTTATTCCATATGAAATTGCACATTGATCTTTCCAATTCCATGAAGAACTGGGTTGGAATTTTGATGGGGATTGCATTGAATCTGTAGATTGCTGTTGGTAGAATGGCCATTTTTAAGATGTTGATCTTCCCAATCCATGAGCATGGGAGATCTTTTTATTTTCTGAGATCCTCCTCAATTTCTTTCTTTAGAGGTTTGAAGTTCTTGTCATACAGGTCCTTCACTTGCTTAGTTAGAGTCACACCAAGGTATTTAACAGTTTTTGTAATGATTGTGAAAGGTACCTTTTCCCTAATTTCTTTCTCCACATGATTGTCCTTTGAGTATAGGAAGGCTACTCTTTTGTTTGAGTTAATTTTGTATCCAGCCACTTTGCTGAACTTGTTTATCAGCTGTAGGAGTTCTCTGGTGGAATTTTTGGGGTCACTCAAGTACACTATCATGTCATCGGCAAAGAGTGATGTTTTTATCTCTTCCGTTCCAATTTGTATCCCCTTGATCTCCTTTTGCTGTCTAATTGCTCTAGCCAGGATTTCCAGTACTATGTTGAATAGGTAGGGGGAGAGTGGGCAGCCTTGTTGAGTCCCTGATTTTAGTGGGATTGCTACAAGTTTTTCGCCATTAAGTTTGATGTTGGCTGTTGGTTTGCTGTATATTGCTTTTATTATGTTTAAGTATGGGCCTTGGATTCCTGTTCTTTCCAGGACTTTTAACATGAAGGGGTGTTGGATTTTGTCAAATGCTTTCTCAGCATCTAGTGAGATGACCATGTGATTTTGGTCTTTGAGTTTGTTTATATGGTGGATTATGTTGATGGATTTCCTTATGTTAAACCATCCCTGCATCCCAGGGATGAAGCATACTTGGTCATGATGAATGATCGTTTTGATGTGTTCTTGGATTGGGTTTGCAAGGATTTTGTTGAGTATTTTTGCATCAATGTTCATAAGTGAGATTGGTCTGAAGTTCTCTTTTCTTGTAGGGTCTTTGTGTGGTTTAGGTAACGAGGGTTATTGTAGCCTCAAAAAATGAGTTGGGTAATATTCCATCTGATTCTATCTTTTGGAATAGTTTGGCGAGTATTGGTGTTATATCCTCAATAAATGTCTGATAAAATTCTGCACTGAACCCGTCTGGACCTGGGGTTTTTTTGGTTGGGAGGCTTTTGATGATTTCTTCTATTTCTTTAGGTGTTATAGGGTTATTTAGATGGTTTACTTGGTCCTGGTTTAACTTTGGGACCGTGTATCTGTCTAGGAATTTGTCCATTTCCTCCAGATTTTCCAATTTTGTGGAGTATAAGTTTTTGTAATAGTATCTGATGATTTCTTGAATTTCCTCAGTTTCAGTTGTTATGTCGCCATTTTCATTTCTGATTTTGTTAATTTGGATACTCTCTCTTTGCCCTCTAGTTAGTCTGGCTAGGGGTTTATCAGTCTTGTTGATTTTCTCAAAGAACCAACTCTTGGTTTTGTTGATTTTTTTCAATGGTTCTTTTTGTTTCTATTTGGTTTATTTCTGCCCTAATTTTGATTATTTCTTGCCGTCTACTCCTCTTGGGTATATCTGCTTCCTTTTGGTCTAGGGCTTTTAGCTGTGCTGTCAGGTTGCTGATGTGAGCTCTCTCCAGTTTCTTTTTGGAAGCACTTAGGGCTATGAGTTTTCCTCTCAATACTGCTTTCATTGCATCCCATAGGTTTGGGTATGTTGTGTTTTCATTTTCGTTGAATTCTAGAATATCCTTAATTTCTTTCTTTATTTCTTCTTTGACCCTGTTATCGTTTAACAGAGGGTTGTTTAGTTTCCATGTGTATGTGGGCTTTTTGTTGTCTTTGTTGTTGTTAAAGACCAGCCGTAGACCATGGTGATCTGAGAGGATGCATGGGAGTATTTCAATCTTCTTATATCGATGGAGGCTTGTTCTGTGTCTAATTATGTTTTCAATTTTCGAGGAGGTGCCATGGGGTGGTGAGAAGAAGGTGTATTCTTTTACTTTGGGATAGTATGTTCTGTATATATCTATTAATTCTAGTTGGTTCAAAGCCTCTGCTAGTTTTGCAGTGTCCTTGTTCAGTTTCTGTTTCACTATTCTGTCCATTGGTGAGAGTGGGGTATTAAAGTCTCCCACTATTATTGTGTGGGGTGAAATGTATGTTTTGAGCTTTAGTAGGGTTTCTTTTATGAATGTGGGTGATTTTTTATTTGGAGAATATATGTTAAGGATTGAGAGTTCCTCCTGACAGATTTCCCCAGTAATGAGTAAAAAGTTTCCTTCCTTATCTTTTTTGATAACTTTTGGTTGGATATTTACTTTATTCGATATTAGAATAGCCACTCCAGGTAGCTTCTTGGAGCTGTTTGCTTGGAAGTTTTTTTCCCACCCCTTTACTCTGAGATAGTGTCTGTCTTTGTCTCTGAGATGAGTTTCCTGTATGCAGCAAAAGGCTGGATTTTGTTTATGTATCCAGTCTGATAGTCTATGTCTTTTTATTGGGGAGTTGAGACAATTTATTTAATAGATATCAAGGAATAGTTGTTTCTGTTTCCTGCCATTATTGCTTTTTTGTGTGGAGTTTTGTCTGTGTTTTTTTCTTCTTTTAGTTTTCTTGTTTAGGAGTTTTCTTGTTTTTACTAGGCTGTATTTTCCCTCATTGTATTGGGTTTTCCACTTATAATTCGTTGTAGTGCTGGGTTTGTGGTCAGATATTGTGTGAATTTTGATTTGTCTTCAAATATCTTTGTCTCTCCATCGATGGTGATTGATAGTTTTGCTGGGTATAGCAGCTTGGGCTGGCACGTGTGCTCTCTTACGGAGTGCATGATGTCTGTCCAGGCTCTTCTAGCTTTCATAGTCTCTGTTGAGAAATCGGGTGTGAGTCTGATTGGTCTGCCTTTATATGTTACCTGACCTTTTTCTCTTACTGCTTTTAGTATTCTTTCTTTACTTTGGGCACTTGATGTTTTTACTATTATGTGTCGAGAGGTATTTCTTTTCTGGTCCAACCTATTTGGAGTTCTGAAGGCTTCTTTTATGCTCGTGGTCATCTCATTCTTGAGGGTAGGGAAGTTTTCTTCTATGATTTTGTTGAAGATATTTACTGTGCCTGTCTGTTAATACTCTTCTCCCTCTTCTATTTCTATTATCCTTAGGTTCGGTCTTCTCATTGTGTCTTGGATTTCCTGGACATTTTGGGTTAAGAGCTTTTTGTTTTTTGCATCTTCTCTGACTGTTTTGTCTATGTTTGCAATGTTGTTTTCTGCCCCCGAGATTCTCTCTTTGATCTCTTGTAATCTATTGGAAATGCTTGCTTCTGTGACTCCTGATTTCTTTTTTTGGTGTTCTGACTCTAGGGTTATCTCTTTTAGTGTTTATTTATTGTGTCAATCTGTGTTTTAATTTCCCTCTTCCATTCCTTTATTTCTTTGGTTCTGTTTTCCTCTAGTTCTTTGAGTTCTTTGAGTGTTTTTCTCATTTCTTCTTTAAAAGCTTCTGAATCTTTTTGCTTTTCCTCCCTTTCTTGTTTAAGTTTCTCTATCAGCATCTTGAGGTATGATTCCAGGTCTCTGTCTTCTTTTTCTGGAGTGTTTGGAATTCCGATGTTTCCTGTTATGGGAGAGCTGGGCTCTGGTGTTGCTAGATTGTCTTGGTTCTCTTGGGATATACTCTTTCTCTTTCCTCTTGCCATTTTTTGTCAGTGATATGTTCTTGCCTTTCCCTTGTATCTGGTCTGTTTCCCTGGTTCTCCACTGGTTCAGGTGTCAAATGGGTCGAGCCCTGATCTATGCCTCAGAGTTGTTGGGTGTGAGCAGAAGTTCTAACGTCCTGTTTCTGTTTGCTGGATCAAGCACGGCAGGGCAGGGCAAGGCAGGGGGTTCACTTTCCGTGTGTACTCCACAGAGATCTCTCTGCTCCCCTGCAGCCCAGGTCTCCCACCCACCAGTTGCTCAGCCTCTACAAGCCTCCGTTCCAGGTGGCAGATGGGCCAGGCTCTGCTCTGCGTCCTGAAGTCGCCTCCGGGCAGAAACAGAAGTTCTAATTTTCTGTTCCCAATCCCAGTTGCTCAGGCTCTATGAGCCGCCGATCCGGGTGGCAGGTAGGCCAGGCTCTGCTCTCCTTCATCAATTTCTTTAAGCATGTCTTTAGCCGAAGGTGTTTCCCAGATCATACATGTGTAAACTATACCTGGATTTGAGATTTGATGCATCCTGAATTAACTTGAACTTAGAGATATCCGTGCCTTAGTCTACTAGGATTGATAGCCACTATGACTCAAGATCGCTATGCCATGTTTCATAATAGAAACTTGTACAGATCAGCCTCAAGACCAGTATAACAGTTGAGTTTTTAAATTTTGGATTGTAGTTCATTTTAGATATTGTCGAGTTGACAACCAGGAATAACCACAATAGTAGTTTGGTGGATAACCTATCTATTTGCAAAAGTAGGATATTAAGTTTTTTCACTATCAGTGTGTGAGAGTTAAAATGAGATTCAACCTGTAGTAGTCACTATTTAATAAATTCAACAACTTTTTTCTTGAGGTGTATATATGAAAAATGGAAATGAGTCCATGCTTTCTTTCAGATAACCATGAACTAAGGATGGTCTTCAATAAAGTCTACAACAACAGAAAGCTCACATATTCAAGAAAATAAAATACATTTTTATTCAATGATAACTTGGTCAAGAAATGTATAAAGAATGAAATCACAGAGTTTTCTAGAATATAATGTAAATGAAGGTACAGCATGCAAAAAGTTATGGGACATAAAAAAAAACAGTATTAAGAGGATAATTTATATAAGTGAGTGCTTTCCAAAGAAGTTTAACAGCACATCTGAACACAGAGAAGTAAACCCATGCAAAAGGCATAGATGCCAGGAAATAATCAAACTCAGACCTGAAATCAAACATTTAGAAATAAATTAAATTATACAAAGAATCTACAAAAACCAAGGGATGTTTTTTATATTTTTGAAGGGTGGTGTGGATCAATAAAATAGATAATCCCGTAGCCAAATTAATGAATGTCCACAAAGATAGTAACAAAATTATCTGAATCTGAAAGGAAAAGCGAGAAATAACTAAAGAAAGTGAGGCACTTGGAAAAAAAACCCATCAGAACCTATTAGAGTTTTTCAGTGTTTGGCCACTAGGGCTTCCTTTCCCTATATTACATACTCCATTTTCCACTGTTGTGATAAATACAATGACAAAAAGGAATTGTAACAAAAATAATTTGTTTTATTTGCATCCTTTCATCATATAGCATATGGAGTACAGAATTAGGGGCAGGAGAAAGAAGGTCAAAAAGACATTCATACGCATTCATTGGTAGAACAAATACAGTTTAAATAAAAGCCCATATGACTGTTACACAAAACTCTTAGTTGGTGTTATTGCAGCTGCAGAAATACCATGAGCACAGAAACTTGAGACAGAATAAATTTATTTGCCTTAGATTTCCACATTACTGTGCATTACTGATGGAAGTAAGGAAAAGAACTTGAATAGGGCAACATTCTAAAGACAGGATCTGACACAAAAGCCATAAATTGCTGTTGTTCCCTTTATAGTTTCCACAGCTATGCTTGGCATTGCTTTCTTTAAGGTTCCACTATGACCAGTCCAGGAACTGCACCATTCACCATGGCCTGGATGTTATGCCATCAATCACTAACCAAAAAAAAAATCACCATTCAGCTGGGTCTTATGAGCTCATTTTGTCAATTGAGTTCCCTCTTTCAGGACACTTATTGAGCAGGAAGAATGCTGTGTATTGCAGACAATTCAAGGCTAGCCTGGACTACATTGGATCCTGTCCAAAATATAATTTAAAAACATTTTTGTCTTTTTCGCTTTATTCAAGACAAACTTTCTCTTTAGATTAGCCCTAGCTGTCTTGAAATTAACTTTATAGAGCATGCTGGACTTGAACTCATGAATATCTGCCTGTTTAAGTCCCTTGAGTGCTGGTTTGTATCACCACACTTATCTAAATTATTCATGGTTTAGTTTGGGTTTATATGGATTCAGTAAAACAGCAAGAGGAAAGAAGCAAGTTAGGCAGTCAAGTGTTTGTTTGGTTTATACTTCTACAATATTGGTCATCATCAAAGAATTTCAGCACAGGAAATCAAAAAGAGCAAATATGCGGAAGCAGAAGCTGATTCAGTGACCATAGATGTGCAACATTGACTGGCTTGCTAATTACTTGATCATACCAAATTCTAGAGATAGTAACACTCACAGTAGGCTGAACCTTCACCCACCAAGCAATTAAAATTTTGCCTTATAGCTTGATGTTGAGATATTTTCTTTATTATGTTTTTTTTTATTCTTTCAGAAGATTCTATGTCAGGATAACATAAAAGTGGCCAGGATGCCATACCTCTAGATTCTACTCAAGTGTGTCTGTCACTGACCAGGAACATGTCATAGCTTATATAGCAAATGAAGCCCTGTCTTAGTCATGTGTATGTGGTCATCCAAGGGGTTCCTTTTCCTATTGTTAATAATTTTTTTCTCTGAATCTAGTCAATTTTTATACAACCTGAAATTACCATTTTCTAGTGATGCTTATTTCATCTTTAACAGAAGTTGATGGCTAAGAAGAAAACAGCTATGGTCACATCTGACAGGAAGATGGCATATGTCTATTTGCAACAGCAGAGGTCAGAGATGATCACTCCACCCCAGCTTCTAAGACATGCTCCTCATGGCTTTATCAGTCAGCATTTATACAAACTTAGATGAACTACCTACAGCTGGAACATCCAACATCACTTTGGTCGAGCCCTGAAAATAACAACCAAAATGAAGAAATTGCCAAGTCATTACTACATACCAATCAGTTGAATGGGACTTTCAAAATTTACATTCTTTTATTCAAGATGACACTGGAGTGTATCAAGTGGCCTAATAACTATCCACTGTATGTTAATTTATCATGAATAAGCAATTACTTATGCCAATCCAGCTACCTCTGTACCATACAGCAGTCATTCTAGTCAGCACTACTGAGCACATATATGTGTTTCACATTTAGATATCCATTTTTAACATGTTATCTTCTTCTAATTTTTAAAAATGTTAACTATCTGTAGATATTCCTGTAGGTTATCTCAACCTAAGTGATAACTCATAAGTACATATACATATCAGCAACACTAAATGGACTGAATAGGTTTTGTATATAACGTATTTTTATATAAATATTTAATTTATATGAATATGACAATATTTATAATGATACATATTTAACATATGTATGCATCAATATTTAAGTAAGTATTGCATTTGAGAGGTGAAACCACTCGATCATTAATATTGACAAATCAGAAAGAGGGTCAAATATCATAAATAAAATATTCATATAGGAGATCTCCAATCACAGAGGTGATTAAATTTGAAAAATGTTTAAAAATTTTAAAGTTTAAGACTTTATACTACTTCATAAAAAGAGCTGAAGACTTGGGCTATTGGATAGTTATGTGTGCCATTGTTAAAAACTAACTTACTAAAAAAATAATTCTAGCCTATTAGGTGATTAGTACTTTTGTGATCCTCCCTTATATACGTGCTTCTTTTTATCCATTATATGCTGCTCATTGAGTGAAGTACTTATGCCTTGATAAAATAATGATGAAATAATAAATGTAGCAAACTCAAACAAAAATGTATCAAAAATAAACTTCCTCTCTGAAACAATACCCAATAGTTCTTTTATTGTCTTATTTCTCTCCTCTTAATCCAGGGGTTCCGAAGAACACTAATATTCCTTTCAGGAATACTGTTTTTAAAAACAATTTATACCCGCCAATGCAAACAGCAATGACAGTGTTTTAAATGCCAATTAGTTTTCTTGGATTAGAAGTTACAAAAAGATGTAACACAGGAGAAACAATTCTGATAAGAAGTTGGATACATGTATTTTAGAGGGTAATACTTGGCTGACTAGGTGAGGACACCAGAGGCCCAAATGTCACTTATGAATTGTATCAGGCAATGGGCATGGGGGCTCTTTCTGTGAAGAAACTATTGCATATTTCATCCTTAGCTGGATATGGGGTCCATCAAAATATTCAGTTATTCTTTTGTAATAGAGATAGGAACCCACAAGTTTATTTTTAAACATTTGGAAAAAAATACACCACTAAAGAATAAAAGCCATTACAAGCCCCAAAATGTGGTGTCTTAGCTTTATGAAGGCTGAATTTTTGAGATATTTTTAAGGAAAACATTTTGTGCCTTCAAGTAGTTATTTCACAACACTGCCATAGTAGCCATCAACCACGCAGAAATGAACAAGTGTGGTTGTTGTCACAGAAGGGTAAGACGTCTGGAATCTAGTCATAATTTTCTTTAGGTGATAGGAAAGAATTCCATTAAGTGATCACAGACTATAGTTAAAACTGTGTGTGGTTTTAATGCTGTCATTAGCATCCAGCTTGGATGATTAGTTCTTGAGCTGAACAATATGTACAAATGCATTTTGTTTTTACTATAAATTAACTGGATCATACTAGCAGGATTCTCAACTCAGTGAAGATTGAGATACTTGATTACAATGAAAAGGCATTGCAATAAAGGCAATGCCGCAACAAAGTGGTTTACAAGAAACTTGTTTCATGAAGGGTATACAAATTATAATTTTACTACTTATCAAGTGTGTAATAATGCTGTGTATAAAGACCTACAATGTAAATTAAATGTTGTTTGCCATAAAATTTTACCACTAATATTATAAGTACAGAGAAGCAATATCCAGATATTCATTAATTGTACCATTGTCAGGAACATATTTCTACATGAGAATAATGATTATCTGATAGTCTATTAAATTGATATGTAATAAAACATGACACATATGTGTAATGCAAATGGTTTCTTCAATAAGAGATCTTTTCATTTGTCAACATCACACAGTTGGTTTAACTAGGGAAATATTCTTTTTCAGCTTTATTTATTTATTTTTTATTGTTTAATCATTTTTTCACAGTGTGGTCTTTATCCCCTTCATGGTTTGTCCTCTGAGTATTCCTTAATCCATAACTCCTGCCACCCTACACCAATAGCATTTTCTCACCTTGACCCTACCATACCTAACCTCTCTTTGGGACCTCAAGTATATTGAGGGTTTGGTACATTTTCTCTGTTTGAGTCCAGACCAGGGAATCATCTGCTGCATATGTGTTGGGGGCCCCATATCAGCTGGCATATGCTGCCTAGTTGGTGGTTCAGTGTCTCATAGATTAACCCTTTCAGGGGAGGCAGGTACAGGTTAGTTCAGAGTGCTGCTGTTTTTGTAGGGTAGCTATTCTTTTCAATTTCTTTCAGCTTTACCCTAAATCAACCACAAGGTTCACTGGCTGCTGTTTGAGTTTGAATGTTTGAGTGTTTGACACCTGACTCTTTTTGCTGCATGCTGGGTCTTTCATAAGGCAGTCATCATAGGATCTTGTCTGTATGCACACCATAGCATTACTAATAGTGTCAGCCTTATAACCTCCCATTGAGATGGGTCCCAATTTGGGACAATGACTGGACCTCCATTCCCTCAGCCTATTCTCCACTTTGTCCCAGCAGTTCTTTCAGACAGGTACAGACTGGGTCAGAGTTTCTGACTGTGGAATTGCAACCCCTCTTTTCAACTTAATGCCCTGTCTATCTACAGAAAGTGGACTCGAGAAGTTCCCTATTCCACCATTGGGTATTTTGTCTAAGGTCTCTCCCTTTGAGTTCTGAGAGTCTCTCATTCACAAATGTAAAAGATGGTTCCCTCACCTCCAACTTCTTGAGGTTCCCTATTTCAATTCTTTCTTCTGGCCCTCAGTCCTGCCATCCCACCTGACAATATTGTCCTATTCCACTCTGGGTTCCCTTTCTCACTCTCCATGCCTCTCCCCACATAACTGCTTTTTTTCCTTCCCAAGTGGGATTTAGGCATCCTCACTTGGGTGCTGAAGCTTGTTAAACTTCATAAGAGGTATGGATTGTATCCTGGATATTCTGTACTAATTTTGCCTAATATCCACTTACATGTGAGTACATATATCTGGGTTGGAAAGATAGCTCAAGGGATAAAAGTACATACTGTGCATGTCCATTTTAGTGTGTGTTACTTCCCTCAGCATGATATTTTCTAGTGTAGATATATTTTATTTACATTTCAATTATTATTTTTATTCTGTTTTCCTTTATAACCCCCCCATCTCTTTCCCCCTATCCTGTTTCTAGAGGGTGCCCCCCAACTAACCCATGCACCCATCCACCTGCTCTTGCCTCCTAGTCCTGACATTCTCTTAAACTGTGGCACTGACCCTTAGCAGGTCCAAGAACTTTTCCTCCCATTGTTACTCAACAATTCTCTGCTACTTGTGCAGCTGAAGCCTTGGGTCTGTCTGTGTGAAATTCTTGAATATTTGTTTAGTTCTTGGGAGCTCTGTTTGGTTGGTATTATTGATGTTATGGGGTTGCACACCCCTTCTGTTTCTTAAATGCTTTCTCTAACTCCTCCACTGGGAACCATATTCTCAACTCAATGGTTGGCTGGGAACATATACCTTTGTGTGTGTCATGATTTGGCAGATCCTCTCAGGAAAAACTATATCATGCTTTTTCCAGCATGCACTTTTTGGAATCCTCAATACTGTCTGAGTTTGGCAGTATATGGATGGATGCTCAAGAGGAACTTTCTCTGGATGGCCTTTCATTCAGTCTCTGATCCAAACGTTGTCTTTATATTTGCTCCTGTGAATATTTTTGTTCCCCTTTATAAGAACGACTAAAGCCTCCATGCTTTTGGTCTTTCTTCTCCTTGAGCTTCATGTGGTATTTGAATTATATCTTGGGCAGTCCTAGATTTGGGCTAAAATACACTTATCAGTGAGTGCATGCCATGAGTGTTGTTTTGTAATTTGGTTACCTCATTCAGGTTGATATTTTTTAAGTTTCATCCATTTGCCTAAAAATTTTTGTGAAGTAATTGTTTTTAATGACCTGTTGCACTCCACTTTATAATGTACACATTTTCTGTCTCTATTCCTTTGTTAAAGGATATTTATTTCTTTCCAGCTTTTAGCTATTATAAATAAGGCTGCTATAAATATAGTGGATCAGGTGCCCTTGTTATATAGTGGTGCATCATTTGGATGTATGTCCAGGAGTGTTATTTCAAGGTCCTTGGGTAGTACTAAGTCCAGTTATATTAAGAACCTCCAAACCAGCTCCTAAAGCTTTAAATACTGGTGAGTAGGCGATGTGGGCAGCCAGGGAGCAGAGAGATCTCTGCGGAGTGCGCACGGTAAGCACAGCCCCAGCCCTGCCTGATCCAGGGACTAGGAACAGATCTTTGGAACTTCTGTTTCAAACCAGCAGCGACTTCAGGGCGAAGAACAGGGCACGGCCCACCTGCCACACGGATCACCAGCTCCTAAAGCTTTAAAGGTTGGTGAGTAGGAGATCTTGGCAACCAGGAAGCAGAGAGATCTCTGCAGAGTGCGCACGATAAGTGCACTCCCCACCCTGCCCTCCCTGATCCAGGGACCAGGAACAGAACTTTGGAACTTCTGTTCCCACCTGACGACTCTGAGGCATAGAACAGGGCTCGGCCCATCTGCTACCTGGACCAGTGGAGATCCAGGGACACAGACCAGATACAAGGGAAAGGCGAGAACATATCACTGACAACTAAAAAGCAAGAGGAAAGCGAAAGAGTATATCCCAAGGAAACCAAGACAACCTGGCAACTCTAGAACCCAGTTCTCCCATAACAGTAAACATTGGAATGCCAAACACTCCAGAAAAAGAAGACGCAGACCTGAAACCATACCTCAAGATGCTGATAGAGATACTTAAACAAGAACGGGAAGAAAAGCAAAAAGATTCAGAAGCTTTAAAAGAGGAAACAAGAAAAACACTCAAAGAACTCAAAGAACTAGTGGAAAACACAACCAAAGAGACGACGGAATGGAAGAGGGAATTTAAAACGGAAATAGACACAATAAAGAAATCACTAAAAGAGATAACCCTAGAGGTAGAACACCTAAAAAAGAAATCAGGAGTCACAGAAGCAAGCATTTCCAAGAGATTACAAGAGATGGAAGAGAGAATCTGGGGGCAGAAGACAACATTGTAAACATAGACAAAACAGCCAGAGAAGATGCAAAAAACAAAAAGCTCCTAACCCAAAATGTCCAGGAAATCCAGGACACAATGAGAACCGACACTAAGGATAATAGGAATAGAAGAGGGAGAAGAGTATCAACTAAGAGGCACAGTAAATATCTTCAACAAAATCATAGAAGAAAACTTCCCTACCCTCAAAAATCAGATGACCACGAGCATAAAAGAAGCCTTCAGAACTCCAAATAGGTTGGACCAGAAAAGAAATACCTCCCAACACATAATAGTCAAAACACCAAGTGCCCAAAGCAAAGAAAGAATACTAAAAGCAGTAAGAGAAAAAGGTCAGGTAACATATAATGGCATGCCAATCAGAATCACACCCGATTTCTCAACAGAGATTATGAAAGCTAGAAGAGCCTGGACAGACATCATGTACACCCTAAGAGAGCACAAGTGCCAGCCCAAGCTGCTATACCCAGCAAAACTATCAATCACCATAGAAGGAGAGATGAAGATATTTCAAGACAAATCTAAATTTACACAATATCTGACCACAAGCCCAGCACTACAACGAATTATAGGTGGAAAACCCAATACAATGAAGAAAAATACAGCCCAGTAAAAACAAGAAAACTTCTAAACAAGAAAACTAAAAGAAGTAAAAGACACAGACACAACTCAACCCACAAAAGCAATAATGGAAGGAAACAGAAACTACTATTCTTTGAATTCTATTAACATAAATGGACTCAACTCCCCAATAAAGAGACATAGGCTATCAGACTGGATACATAAACAAAATCCAGCCTTTTGCTGCATACAGGAAACTCATCTCAGAGACAAAGACAGACACTATCTCAGAGTAAAAGGGTGGGAAAAAAACTTCCAAGCAAACAGCTCCAAGAAGCAAGCTGGAGTTGCTATTCTAATATTGAATAAAGTAAATTTCCAACCAAAAGTTATCAGAAAAGATAAGGAAGGACACTTTTTACTCATTACTGGAAAAATCTGTCAGGAGGAACTCTCAATCCTTACCATATATGCTCCAAATAAAAAAGCACCCATGGCAGAACAGGGTGCGGCCCATCAGCCACACGCATCAGCAGCACCTAAAGCTATAAAGACTGGTGAGGAGAAGACCTGGGCAGCCAGGGAGCAGAGAGATCTCCGTGGACTGTGCACTGTGAGCACAGCCCCAGCCCTGCCTGATCCAGGGACCAGGAATAGATCTTTGGAATTTCTGTTTCCACCCATAAGCCACTTCAGTGCACAGAACACAGCGCCGCCCATCTGCTGCAGGGAAGAGCAGCGCCTAAAGCTTTAAAGACTGGTGAGTAGGAGACCTGAGCAGCCAGGGAACAGAGTGAAATCTGAGGAGTGCGCACTGTAAGTGCACCCCCAGCCCTGCCTGATCCAGGGACCAGGAACAGAACTTCTGTTTCCACCCAGCGGCGACTTCAGTGCCTGATCCAGGGACTAGGAACAGATCTTTGGAACTACTGTTTCCACCAAGCAGCAACTTCAGTGCCCAGAATAGGGTGCGGCCCATCTGCCACAGGGAAGAGCAGCGCCTAAAGCTTTAAAGACTGGTGAGTAGGAGATCTGGGCAGCCAGGAAGCAGAGAGATCTCTGCAGAGTGCACACAATAAGTGCAGTCCCCACCCTGCCCTCCCTGATCCAGGGACCAGGAACAGAACTTTGGAACTTCTGTTCCCACCCGATGACTCTGAGGCATAGAACAAGGCTCAGCCCATCTGCCAACTAGACCAGTGAAGACCCAGGGACACAGACCAGATACAAGGGAAAGGCAAGAACATATCACTGACAACAAAATGGCAAGAGGAAACCGAAAGAGTATATCCCAAGGAAACCAACACAACCTGGCAACTCCAGAACCCAGCACTCACACAAGCAAACATAGGAATGCCAAACACTCCAGAAAAAGAAGATGAAGACCTGAAATCATATATCAAGATGCTGATAGAGATATTTAAACAAGAACTGGAGGAAAAGCAAAAAGAATCAGAAGCTTTTAAAGAGAAAACAAGAAAAACACTCAAAGAACTCAAAGAACTAGTGGAAATAGTGGAAAACACAACCAAAGAGACAAAGGAATGGAAGAGGGAATTTAAAATGGAAATTGACACAATAAAGAAATCACTAAAAGAGATAACCCTAGAGGTAGAACACCTAAAAAAGAAATCAGGAGTCACAGAAGCAAGCATTTCCAAGAGATTACAAGAGATGGAAGAGAGAATCTCGGGGGCAGAAGATAACATTGTATACATAGACAAAACAGTCAGAGAAGATGCAAAAAACAAAAAGATCCTAACCCTAAAAGTCCAGGAAATCCAGAACACAATGAGAAGACCGAACCTAAGGATAATAGGAATAGAAGAGGGAGAAGAGTATCAACTAAGAGGCACAGTAAATATCTTCAACAAAATCATAGAAGAAAACTTCCCTACCCTCAAGAATGAGATGACCACGAGCATAAAAGAAGCCTTCAGAACTCCAAATAGGTTGGACCAGAAAAGAAATACCTCCCGACACATAATAGTAAAAACACCAAGTGCCCAAACAAAGAAAGAATACTAAAAGCAGTAAGGGAAAAAGGTCAGGTAACATATAAAGGCAGGCCAATCAGAATCACACCCGCTTTCTCAACAGAGACTATGAAAGCTAGAAAAGCCTGGACAGACATCATGCACACCCTAAGAGAGCACAAGTGCCAGCCCAAGCTGCTATATCCAGCAAAACTATCAATCACTATAGATGGAGAGATGAAGGTATTTCAAGACAAATCAAAATTTACACAATATCTGACCACAAACCAAGCACTACAATGGATTATAGGTGGAAAACCCAATACAATGAGGGAAAATACAACCTAGTAAAAACAAGAAAACTCCTAAACAAGAAAACTAAAATAGGAAAAAGACACAGACACAACTCAACCCAAAAAAGCAATAATCGCAGGAAACAGAAACAACTATTCCTTCATACATATTAACATAAATGGACTCAACTCCCCAATAAAGAGACATAGGCTATCAGACTGGATACATAAACAAAATCCAGCCTTTTGCTGCATACAGGAAACTTATCTCAGAGACAGAGACAGACACTCTCTCAGAGTAAAAGGGTGGGAAAAAGCTTCCAAGCAAACAGCTCAAAGAAGCAAGCTGGAGTGGCTACTCTAATATCAAAAAAATAAATTTCCAACCAAAAGTTATCAAAAAAAATAAGGAAGGACACTGTTTACTCATTACCAGGGAAATCTGTCAGGAGGAACTCTCAATTTTTAATATATATGCTCCAAATAAAAAAGCACCCACCTTCATAAAAGAAACCCTACTAAAGCTCAAAAAATACATTTCACCCCACACAATAATAGTGGGAGACTTTAATAACCCACTCTCACCAATGGACAGATCATGGAAACAGAAAGTGAACAAGGACACTGCTAAACTAGCAGAGAATTTGAACCAACTGGAATTAATAGATATATACAGAACATATTATCCTAAAGTAAAAGAATACACATTCTTCTCAGCACCCCATGGCACCTTCTCGAAAATTGACCACATAATTGGACACAGAATGAGCCTCTATCGATATAAGAAGATTGAAATACTCCCATGCTTCCTCTCAGATCACCATGGGATACGGCTGGTCTTTAACAACAACAAAAACAACAAAAAGCCCACATACACATGGAAACTAAACAACGCTCTGTTAAACGATAGCAGGGTCAAAGAAGAAATAAAGAAAGAAATTAAGGATTTTCTAGAATTCAACGAAAATGAAAACACAACATACCCAAAACTATGGGATGCAATGAAAGCAGTATTGAGAGGAAAACTCATATTCCTAAGTGCTTCCAAAAAGAAACTGTAGAGAGCTTGCATCAGCAACCTGACAACACAGCTAAAAGCCCTAGAACAAAAGGAAGCAGATACACCCAAAAAGAGTAGACGGCCAGAAATAATCAAAATTAGGGCAGAAATAGATAAATAGAAACAAAAAAAAAAAAAAACCATTGAAAAAAATCAACAAAACCAAGAGTTGGTTCTTTGAGAAAATCAACAAGATTGATAAACCCCTAGCCAGAGTAACAAGAGGGCAAAGAGAGAGTATTCAAATTAACAATATCAGAAATGAAAGTGGCGACATAACAATTGAAACTGAGGAAATTCAAGAAATCATCAGATCCTACTACAAAAACTTATACTCCACAAAATTGGAAAATCTGGAATAAATGGATGAATTCCTAGACAGATACAAGATCCCAAAGTTAAACCAGGACCAAGTAAACCATATAAATAACCATATAACACCTAAAGAAATAGAAGAAGTCATCAAAAGCCTCCCAACCAAAAAAAGACCAGGTCCAGACAGGTTCAGCGCAGAAATTTATCAGACATTTATTGAGGATATAACACCAATACTCTCCAAACGATTCCAAAAGATAGAATCAGATGGAATATTACCCAACTCATTTTTTGAAGCTACAATAACCATCATTTCTAAACCACACAAAGACCCTATAAGGAAATAGAACTTCAGACCAATCTCACCTATGGACATTGATGCAAAAATACTCAACAAAATCCTTGCAAACCGAATCCAAGAACACATCGAAACGATCATTCATCATGACCAAGTAGGCTTCATCCCTGAGATGCAGGGATGGTTTAACATAAGGAAATCCATCAATGTAATCCACCATATAAACAAATTCAAAGATCAAAATCACATGGTCATCTCACTAGACACTGAGAAAGCATTTGACAAAACCCAACACCCCTCCATGTTAAAAGTCCTGGAAAGAACAGGAATCCAAAGTCCATTCTTAAACATAATACCAACAGCAAACAACATACATACATACAGCAAACCAACAGCCAACATCAAACTTAATGGTGGGAAACTTGAAGCAATCCCACTAAAATCAGGGACTCGACAAGGCTGCCCACTCTCCCCCTACATATTCAACATAGTACTGGAAGACCTGGCTGGAGCAATTAGACAGCAAAAGGAGATCAAGGGGATACAAATCGGAAATGAAGAGGTAAATATATCACTCTTTGCCGATGACATGATATTGTACTTAAGTGACCCCAAAAATTCCACCAGAGAAATCTTACAGCTGATAAACAAGTTTAGCAATGTGGCTGGATACAAAATTAACTCAAACAAATCAGTAGCCTTCTATACTCAAAGGACAAACATGTGGAGAAAGAAATTAGGGAAAATTTACACTTCACAATCGTCACATAAACTATGAAATACCTTGGTGTGACTCTAACTAAGCTAGTGAAGGAACTTTATGACAAGAACTTCAAACCTCTAAAGAAGTAAATTGTAAAGGATCTCAGAAAATGGAAAGATCTCCCTGACTCATGGATTGGAAAAATCAACATTTTAAAATGGCCATCCTACCAAAAGCAATCTACAGATTCAATGCAATCCCCATCAAAATTCCATCACAGTTCTTCATGAAATTGGAAAGATCAATGTTCAATTTGATATGGAACAACAAAAGACTCAGAATAGTGAAATCCATCCTCAAAAATAAGAAAACATCTGTGGGAATCACTATCACTGACCTCAAGCTATATTACACGTCAATTGTTCTGAAAACTGCATGGTAATGGTATAGAAATAGGCATGTGGATCAATAGAATAGAATAGAAGATCCAGAAATGAGCCCTCATGTATATGGTCACCTGATTTTTGATAAAGGAGCCGTGAGCATTCAATGGAAAAAAGACAGCCTATTCAACAAATGGTGCTTGTCCAACTAACACTCAGCATGCAGAAGAATAAAAATCGACCCTTCCTTATATCCTTGTTCAAAACTCATGTGTAAGTGGATCAAAGATCTCCACATTAAACCAGATACACTGAAACTATTAGATGAGAAAGTAGGGAAAACATTAGAACATATAGGCACAGGAGAAAATTTTCTGAACAAAACACCAATGGCTCAAGCTCTAAGGTCAAAGATTATCAAATGGAACTTAATGAGATTGCAAAGTTTCTTTAAGGCTCAGGACATTGTCAAGAAAAAAAACGGCAGACAACAAATGGTAAAATATCTTTACCTACTGCATATCAGAAAGAGGCCTATTATCTAAGGTATACAAAGAACTCAAAAAGCTAGACACCACAGAATCAAATAACCCTATTAAAATGTGGTACAGAGCTAAAAAAAATGTTCTCAGTTGATGAATATCGAATGGCTGAGAAATATCTGAAGAAGTGCTCGACATCCTTAGCCATCAGGGAAATGCAAATCAAAACAACCCTGAGATTCCACCTCACACCAGTCAGATTGGCCAAGATCCAAAACTCAGATGACAACAGATGCTGGCGCGGTTGTGGAGAAAGAGGAACACTTCTCCACTCTTGGTGGGGTTGCAAACTAATACAACCACTCTGGAAATCAGTCTGGCAATACTTCAGAAAATTGGACATAATACTACCTGAAGACCCAGCTCTTCCACTTCTGGGCATATACCCCAGAGACACCTTAGTACACAACAAAGTTATATGCTCCACAATATTTATAGCAGCTCTATTTATAATAGCCAGAAAGTGGAAAGCACCCAGATGCCCTTCAGAAGATGAATGGATACAAAAATTGTGGTACATTTGCACAACGGAATACTACTCAGCCACCAGATACAATGACTTGACCAAATTCTTAAGAAAAGGCCTGCATCTAGAGAATATCATTTTGAGTGAGATAACCCAGTCACAAAAGAACAGACATAATATGCAGTCACTGATAGTGCGATGCCAACTCCAGAGGCTCACACTGCCCCTGAAACAACTCACAGACTGTATGAAGTCTTAGAAATAAAGAAAACAAAACAAAGCAAAACAAAAAAATCTTTACACAACAAGAAAACTTTGACTACTTCCATGTTACATTTTGTTTTGCATTTACTTTATGCTCATTGTAACTATTGGGTTTTCGATACATACTGTCAAACCTTTAAAAAGATCAAGTACTGACTATTCGTATAGATTTATGTAAAAATTATTTTAAAATCTGCAAAAAAGTGCTGACAAAGATGTATAATTTTATGCAAAAATACTTGAAATCTGTACATTTATCTTTGTTTTGTAAAATAAAGGTGTTAAAAAAAGAACCTCCAAACTGATTTTCAGAGAGTGCAGTAACCACTTGCAATCCCACGAATAATATAGCAGTGTACCTTTTTTTTTTACAACTTTATTTAAGATAAAAGAGATACATGTATAGATTTTCAATAGTATTTTGCATAAAACTATATCAATTTTTTAAGCACTTGACTTTTTAAAGATTAGATAGTATACATTGTAATCTTACTAGTTACCATAAGTGTAAGGTATATGTAAAAGAAAACATATCATGGAAATAGTCAGTTTTCTTTGTGTGTATAGATTAAACATAATGATTTTTAAATACCAAAAATTGCCCCAGGGCTATCTTCTTAGCTCATGATTTATTAATGAATTAACATCTATGTGTAGCCCATCTTCAGTGGGTACTATGCACTTGTTTTTGTTGTTGTTGTTGTTTCCTATTAAGGACTGAGGCTTCTACTTTTTGCCCTTTCGTTTTTAAGCTTCATAGGACCTGTAAGTTGTTTCTTGGATATCCAGAGGAACATGCGGCTAATATCAAAATATTAATGACTGCACATTATGTATGTTCTTTTGTGATTACTTTACCACGCTCAGGATGATATTCTTTAGTTATATCCATTATCCTAGGAGTTTTATAAAGTCATTGTTTCTAATAGCTGTGTAGTACTACATTCTGGAAATACACCACAAGTTTTGTATCCATTCATCTACTGAAAGGCAACTGGGTTTGTTTCAGTTTCTGGCTATTATAAATAAGGTTGCTATGAACATGGTGGAGAATGTGTCCTTATTGTTTTGTTGGAGCATCTTTGGGGTATATGCCAAGATGAGGAATAACTGAGTCTTCAGGTAGTTCTCTCAAAATTTTAAGGATCTGCTAGACTGATTTCGAGAGTTGTTGTTCCAGTTTACAACTACAACAACACTGGAGGAGTATTCCTCTTTCTCCACATCCTCACCAGCCTCTGTTGTGATCTGAGTTTTGATCTTAGCCATTTTGACTGGTGGTAGCTGGAATCTCAGGGATGTTTTGATTTGTGTTTCCCTGATGACTAGGGATGTTGAACACTTACTTAGATGCTTCTCAGCCATTTAATATTCCTAAATTGAGAATTCTTTGTCTAGCTTTGTAGCCATTTTTTAAATAAGATTGTTTAATTCTCTGGAGTTTATCTTATTGAGTTCTTTGTATATATTGGATATTATATGTATTCCTCTATTCTTAAGAGTGAGAGAATACTTTAGAGACTATTTTTAACGAATTTTTGGGTATGAATGGCTGGAGACAGCTTCACCTCTACAGTGTATATTTAAAAATGAAGGATCCTGTTTCAGGATGTTCTTCAACTCCTGTGCCCTGTGTTCTCCTGGAATATCTTCAAACTGTAGGCTTACCTGTGTGTCTTGGATTAAGTGCAATTCTGGAAGATCGACTCTCTCTGGCCAGGTTTTGGGTAACAATAGTTCTGAGACATTCTCAGTTCCAAGGAGCAAATGGAGACATGAAGAGTCTTGTCCCAGGCTGCTTTGCATTTTCTGTGTCCTGTGCATTCCTTGTTTTGCCCTCTTAGGACAATTATTGGAGAAAAACTGGGTTCTCACTGTGGTCTTAGGAGTGGGAGCACTCTGGGATATCAGTTCTCTGGGCATGATCAGGACACAGATGATGTGATGAAGCTCACTGTAAATATTCTCAGATGTCTCTGATTATATTCTTTCTCTTTCTCCATCTCCTTCTCTCTGTATCTATCTCTGACTCTGTCTCTGTCTCTGTCTCTCTCTCTCTCTATCTGTGTGTTTGTGTGTGTGTGTGTGTGTGTATGTGTTATCATAATGTTTTCTTGGGATCTCTGTATTTTCCTTATTTCTGAAAGAATAAGCATGTATTGCATTAGTATAGCAAAATGTAATTATGAGTTCTCTTATTTCTACTTTATCAAAAGGACTGCTTGTATTTGATGTTATCCTAAGACTCTGTGATATCTAGTTTCTTATTCTTCATTACCAAAGCAGTGTCATATAGGGGTTCCGTCTAATGATGTAGAGCTCAAGTCAAATAATTTATTGATATGTTACTCTCTCAAGTTTTGTGTCAAAGAAAGGTGCTGTACATTAAAGATTTGGGGTTGGCTTAATGTACATAGATGTTTTTTGATAGCCTTCAGTCCCTATTATTTTTTATCCTGAAACACTACAAAATGGGTGTGGTAAAAATTGTACTTAGACCCAGTTATAATGTCAGCAGCATATAGGGTTGTTAGGAATATTTTTGGTATCCTTTTGGCCACATTCAATATTGAATGTAACACACTTCTGGGTTAAAAGATTTTTTTTTAGTAATAAGAGATGATCAGTTGTGACTTTGTCTATATCTATATTAGAGATTCTTTTACTATTGCTTTTGAATACTTTATGAAGTTACCACATCAATAGGTATCCAAAGAATGCTTCAAATCTCTCTGTTATCTCACTCAAGTGAATTTTTTTTACTTCCATCCACTTGCCTCTAAATTTCATATCATTTTTTAAAGATATCATTGATAATCCAATGTTTAAATTCATGAAAATTTTAATTCATTTTTCTGGTCATAGGCATCAAGGCTTTTTGTAATTTCTAACATTTTCTATTAATAATTTATTTGGGCTTTGGGGTTCAATAACAGATATTTCAATCTGCTACTCTTTCATGTGTAGGGCAGAATTTAGGTGTATGGGGCTTGGGCATGATGGGATACATTTCATATCTGCTTGGATCTATGGGGCAATGGTCTTAGCTGTGTTCTTAGTTATGGGATACTTCCTGTGAAAGAAGTAAGCCTTGGAAGTATGGGAACAGCATGTCAATTTGACATGGAACCAGGTGAGCAGCAAACCAGAAGGAAACTAAGGCTCAGGGTGGAGGAAGGAATGCTCACCAATTTGGTTCAAAAGTCTTAGGCATGATAGAAAAGGGAATAGAGGCATGTGAAGAATGAAGTCCTCTCTGGAATCACAGGGTGCTCTAAGCAGCTTGGCTTGCCCTTGGGTTTCAGAGAGAATGTAATATACAAAGTAAAAGGGGATCTTACCTCTATACTTATGAAGTCTGATGGGTGTTGAAGAGAGGTGTTGAGACAACAGGAGTCACTCAGAATTGGCAAAGTGCTTAATGGAGTTTGTCCTGTCTCAGATGACTCAAAGTAAAATGATGAAAGAAGAGAAGCTTACTTCAATGATGTTGTCTTAATGTGTTGGAGGAGAGGCAGTGGGATAATCCCATGGCCTATTCCTAATTGAAAGTTCTATCTATCTATCTATCTCTCTCTCTCTCTCTCTCTCTCTCTCTCTCTCTCTCTCTCTCTCTCTCTCTCTATCTCTATCTATCTATCTATCTATCTATCATCTATCTATCTATCTATCTATCTATCTATCTATCTATCTATCTATCTATCTATCTATCTATTTATCTATCTATCATCTCTATCTATCTATCTATTTATCTATCTATCTATCTATCTATCTATCTATCATCTATTTATCAATATATGTACCTATCCATATCATTTCCAACTCTATCTTTAAGTGTATATCTATGATAGCACTATCCTGGACTTATTTGATGCCACAACTACCAGAATCACAGTTCCAAAAATTTTAAAATGCATCCAATATAAAACTTTTCCCTAAGCTTGTTAAATTTTCCTTTCCTCCCAAAATTATATCTACATATGTCTCAGCAAGTTTGTACTCTTCTGTAGATTGCAAATTTCCCTAAATAAAATGCCTCTATCCCTGGGAAACATAAACTGGATGCATTTGATGAAATTTCCAGCTGGTTTGAGATATTGTATTGAACCAGAACTTCAGATTTTTCCAATGCTGCCTTAATTTTCCTAGCTCCTGGTGATCACAAAGTATGTGTGAAGCAAGCAATAGATATGTTCTCTAAATTTCACAACTCTTTTTTTCTAAATTTTAGTCCTCCAGGTACATCAAATTGGCATCCTATTTCAGCCAAAAGCAGTTACAAAAGATAATACTTTGCTGATTACCATCTACAAGAAGGCTCAAATGTGAGGCAGAATAAATTCAGGACAAAAATATAATTATGTGTCTTATTGTCTTATAAACACTCATGCTGGCCTCCTGGATTTGTTAAAAATTATCTATTACAAAGTGCATGCTGTCTTCGTGGATTTCATCAGCTCTTATTACCAAACCCTTTTATCGAACTTTTCCAAATTTTGAGCTTCCATTCCTCTAGCTCCTAATTTTTATATAATTCTAGTATTTTATTCACATGCCCTCATTTGTTATTGTTCTTTTTGTTCCCTTTCTCTCTATTTTCTCTAATGCTTGGTCTTCCTTTATATTTCCTTGACATTTTCCCTTGCCTACTCTGCTATGTTCAATCTTCTATATTGTGTTTATGTTATGAATTATTCCAGATGTTATGACACTATTCTCTCTCATAACAGTAGGGAATGAATCTTTAAAACCACAGAAATCAAAACAAAATATTGCAATATTTCTCCAGGGATATATAAATATACATATATGTGATATGCAAATAGTCTGAGTCTATTGGAAAAAAGATAGTACTTATCTCAAATAACTAAGCAGAAATGGATGACATTAGAGAACAATACTGAGGAAATTACAAAAATGGATATATCAAAGTTTTGTAATGAGATATATTACTTTTACACTCAATAAAAATTAACAAAAATGAAGTAAAATTGTAATACAATTCCAAAAATTTGAACAAAAATGAATGACATTTCAGAATGTCTATGATGAAAATTTTGTCCAATTCTCAGAGTTAAAAATACTTATAGTCTTGATGTTATTTTTATATTTCAAATATTGTATTTAAAATGTAGTTTAATAAGGCAAATTTGGGATAATAATGGACAGAATTTCTGAACATGTGAGCCAGCCCCATTTAAACTTTATCCCTAAAATGGTTGTCTTTTTTATGGTATCTGTTAACAGCAGCAAAGCCCTAACTAAGACAGGTCTACTGTCAAAGAATTGCCAGAGCTTGTGGTGTCTTGTGGAATTGTTGGGGAATTGAGGGAGGTTGAGGAGGCAAGGACACCACAACAAGACCTATTGAGCAAGACAACCTGAATCCATGGGGTTAACATTGAGTGGCCAACCAAAATGTATGCATGGCCATCACATAGACCTCCTACAAGTATGTAACAAATGGGAAGCTTCTTTGAGATATCTATCACCTAGAAAATACAGTGGTAATTGTGTCTGACTCTTTTTCTTCATTTTGATTTTTTTACCCCTAGTTGGGCTGCCTTGTCTGCCCTCAGTGGGAGATGATGCACTTAGTCCTGCTGTGACATGTTTTCTCCTGAGCAACTTGGTACCAATGAACAGCTATCCCTTCTCTGAGGAAGAGAGAGAAAATAGGGGAACGAATGTGTTAAAATAGGACCAGGAGAAAAGGAGGGATGGTTGTGATCAGGGTGTAAAGTGAAGAAAAGAAGGAGAAAACTACAATAATTCATTAACAACATTTATTCTGTGATCAGATCCAGTTATTGACAAGTAAAAGATTAAGAAAATCGTGTATACAATGGTATCTATATAAAAATTTAAAGTTTAAAGAATTTATTCCCATGGAAACAGTCCTGGAGGAAAACCAGTCATTTTCTCCTGGTGTTCCTTATCAAATTCTTCAGCTTGGGCTACTGTAAAGTAATTCTTCCAGTCCCCAGTTGTACCTTGAAAATATGAATCAGATATATAGGTGCATTACTAAGAATCTTAATACTATTCTCACTCCTTCCTTCATATGTTATACTATCTACTTCAAAAGAACCTCACAATTAAGAAAATCCAAATTTCAATGTTTCGCCAGGAAACACTTCTTTGTCATAAAATTATATACATGTCCATACATATATACATTTTCTTTTATGAAAAAAATATTATAATGTTCCACTTTCTCTTTTCCTGATTTATAGCTACATCATCTTAGGAAGGCAATATTGTATTTCTTATACGACTAGATAAATTCTGCTTCCAATTTTACCTGCATTCATCACCCTATTTATTCCAATACCATTTCACATCATTATTTTTTTCGTTTGTAAATATATGTATTTTTTTTGTTTTCTTTATTTCTTGGACTTCATACAGTCTGTGAGTTGTTTCTGGGGGAGTGCAAGCCTCTGGGGTGAGCATCCCACTATCAGTGACTGCATATTATGTCTGTTCTTTTGTGACTGGGTTATCTCACTCAGGATGATATTCTCTAGATGCAGCCATTTTCTTAAGAATTTGGTTAAGTCATTGTTTCTGGTGGCTGAGTAGTATTCCATTGTGTATATGTACCACAATTTTTGTATCCATTCATCTTCTGAAAGACATTTGGGTTTCTTCCAACTTCTGGCTATTATAAATAGAGCCGCTATGAACATTGTGGTGCATATATCTTTGTTGTGTATTAAAGTGTCTCTGGGGTATATGCCCAGATGTGGAATAGCTGGGTCTTCAGGTAGTACTATATCCAATTTTCTGAGGTATCGCCAGACAGATTTCCAGAGTGGTTGTATTAGCTTGCAACCCCACCAACAGTGGAGAAGTGTTCCTCTTTCTCCGCAGCCTCGCCAGCATCTGCTGTCATCTGAGTTTGGATCTTGGCCATTCTGACTGGTGTGAGGTGGAATCTCAGGGTTGTTTTGATTTGCATTTCCCTGATGGCTAAGGATGTGGAGCACTTCCTCAGATATTTCTCAGCCATTCGGTGTTCTTCAACTGAAAACGTTTTGTTTAGCTCTGTACCCCCTTTTTAAATTGGGTATTGTCGATTACAAAACATGAAGAAAAGTCTGCTTGATTTTTTTTTGCAGTTCAACAAAGTAAGAGAGCTTTACAAAAATTTAAACTAGTCTATTTACAACATTAAATGTGATATTTGATACACACTCATACACACCATAGAGAGAGAAAAAGAGAGGGGAGCTAAGCTAATAAAATTAAGTCCACTAGTAAATTCTTTTCCTCGTAGACTTCCTTACCTCAGATTTCATGCAAGAACATGTTCCTGAGAGGGTACAATATCAGAGCCATGTGATAACCATAATTTTCATAAAATCTGAAGGATATCAGTTCTAGTACCTAACCTATTTATTCTGTGAATGAGATATTTAAATATGCTACTAAAATATATTCATAATCATTTTAATATACTTATCTTTATAATTCAGTGCATCTTATACACATTAAGAAAAAATTTTCTCCAGTAAGTAGTGATTAATACAGAGACACACAACTGTTAAAGGTCGATACAAAAACTTGCAAATGCTAGTGAGAATGTCAAGAAAAAGGAAGACTTCATTATATTTGCAGAAATTTCAAGCTGTCACAACTCTGGAAATCAGCCTGACAGTTCCTCAGAAGATTGGCCATCATACTACCTTTGGATCCAGCTATACCACTCCTGTGTATATATCCAAAAGGTGCTCCAACATTTAATAAGGACACAGTCTCAACTATTTTTATAGCATCCTTATTTATAATAAAGAGAAGCTAGAAAAAGCAGATGTCTCTCAACAGAGTATTTTATATAGAAAATGTTGTGTACTCTCACAATTAATACTACTCAGCCCTTAAAAACAATGACTTTGTAAAATTTGCAAAGAATTAGAAAAATATCATACTGAATAAACTATAAAGACTTAAAAGAACGCACATGGTATGTACTCACTTAAAAGTAGATATTAGAAACAAAGTTTAAATACCCAAAATATAATTTACAGACCATATGAAGCTCAATAAGGAAGAAGAAATTGTAGATGAGTCAGTCCTACATAGAATGGGAAGCAAAAGAATTATGGGAGGTAGAGAGCAAAGGTACTTGAGAGAGAAAAGAGGGGGAGTAAATAGAGGGCCTGGATCACATGTGAACGATACAGGAGAGATGTACAGAGTGTCAATAAATTGAACAGATGTTTGTAGTAATGGTATATGTGGAATGAAGGTAACCAACAGATAGTTCCACATGCTAGGAAAGCAAGAGGCTCACAGGAAACAAATGGAATGGCATTAGATGAAATACTGAACAAAAGGGAAAGGGAACCGGTAAATAATATATCCAGAATGGAGTAAAAAAATTGACAGATAATTGCTCCTGTCTGAGAGAAATCCAGGCAAAGGGGCAGGAGGGATAGTTCAGAGGTTAAGAGCACTGAAAGGTCTTTTAAATGTTTTGAGCTCAAATGCCAGCAAGTATATTATGACCCATAACCATTTTTAATGAGATCTTACACCCTCTTCGCGTGTTTCTAAGGCCAGGTGCAGTGTACATATATATATATATACATATATATATATATATATATATACATACATATATATATATATAATAAATCTTTAAAAGAAACAAATATAGGGCAAAGCATGGAACAAAGACTGATGGAAAGGTCATCCAAAGACTGTTCTACGAGCAGATTGATCCCATATGCAGCCATCAAACCAAGTCACGATAACTAATGCCAAGAAGAGCTTGACACAAGCCTGTTATCACTATCTCTTAGGAGTCACTATCATAGCCTGAAAATGCAAATGCGTGCTGCCAACCTTCTGAATGATCACTGGGAACACAAATGGTAAGTTACGGGAAGTAATGGAGGAGCTGATAGAGTTTACACCCTCATATATAGAACAACATCAACCAACCAGACACTCCAGAGTTCACACGGATGAAACAATCAAGCATAAAATACAATTTGGAGAGACCCATGGCTCCATATGTTGTAGAGGATAGCCTTATCTGGCATAACTCGGAGGAAAGTACATTTGTTCTATGGAGGCTCAATGACCCAGATTAGAGAAATGCTAGTGTAGTGAGGTGAAGATGGTGTGTCGGTGGAGGAGCACCATCATGAAAGCAAAAGGGAGGAAAAGAATAGGAATGGTTTGTGGATTGCTAAGAAAAAACAGGCAAGGGGGATATTATTAGAAATATAAACAAATGAAGTGATTTTTAAAAAGAAAGTATAAGGCAAACAAACATTTTTCCTCCTAAATTCCTTCTGATAGGTAGTGTTTTATTGGAAAAAACAAAAATCAAAATAGAACAACTTTATGCAATAAATAAAAAAAAATACCCAAAACAAAACAGCTGAAGCTTCTTTGAAAAATCAATGAAATGGGCAAAATTGAATGAATAGACACCATTTTGTACCAACTGAATATTTATGATGTCAATTCATTAATGTGAGGAAAGAGATAGCAAATTAAATAAAAATATTAGGAAGTATATATTTGTTGTACTTTACCATAAAAGAAAGATATTACAATGTAATGATTTTAAAAAAGGTGATTTGTCAAAAGGAACTGAAATACAAGGAACTGTTGGTACTCTAATCTGACAAAACAGAGTCAATACCAATTTTGGTGAGAAAGAATAACATCAATTTCTGCTGATTGAGGAAATATTTATGGATAATACTGTACAATTCCAAACAAAGTTCATACATTTCTACCCAGAATATACTACTAGATATACAGTCACAGGGTATCATCAGGCACAATCGTAGCCTCAACGTCAACCATTGACTGCTCATCCTGATAGAAAATTAAAGGAAGTATATGATATCACAGAGAAAATGGATTTAAGATATATTTATAGAGTATTATATCCAAACACTCTAGAATATGCACTGTTCTCAAAAGCCCACTGAACCTTCTCTAAAAGAAATCATATTTTAGTATACAAAAATAATCTTAAACATGTGGGAAACAAAACAATCCCTGATATTCTATCTTACAAAAAATGACAAACTATAGAAAGTAAATAAATTCATAGAGCTTGAACATCTCACAACTTAATAATAAATGAATATTTGAACAAATCATAATAAAATAATTCTAAAAATCAAATGAAAATTATAACACACTTTTATCTGTAGGATGCAATGAAAACAGTCCTAATTGAAATGCTTCAAGCCCAAAGTACCTTCATTAATATATCAAAGATATTTCTAGTACATTAGTAAATGATTTACATTAGGCTTTGTAAAAATAACAAGTTAAACAAAAAAAAAAAAAATCAATACCTGTAAGAACTCACTGACATTGGTTAATGAAGTAAAAACAGCTGACACAAGAAAGCAAATACAGCAATTCCTTGATACAGAGTTCTTTCTTCAAAATGTAAACAATATTGACAAAACGTTAGATAAAATAACCAAAATAATATGTACATTTTAGAAATAATAGGGTAAAGCATGGAAAGTGATGAAATTATTATGCAAATGAATGGAACTAAAAATATCATTGTGAGTGTGATAACCCAATCAGAAAAGAACACACATGGTGTGCACTCACTAATAAGTGGATATCATCCCAAAAGCTTGAATTATGAAAGATACAGTCTAAAGGGCACATGAAGCACAAGAAGCTGGAGGAGCAAAGAGGGGATGCTTCAGTCCTTGTTAAAAGGGGCAACAAAATATTCACAGGATGAAGAATCGAGACAAACTGTGGAGCAGAGACATAAGGAAAGGCCATCCAGAGCCTGTCTCACATGGAGATCCATCCTATATACAGTCATTAAACCCAGACAATATTGTGGATTCCAAAAAGTGCATGGTGACTGGGGCCTGATATAGCTGTCTTCTCAGTGGCCATGCTAGATCTTCAGAAATATAAAGTTTTCATGCTCTCAGCCATTCAATTGAGAATGGGATCTTCAATAGAGGAATTCGAACATTACTGAAAGACCTGAAGGGGTTTGCAACCACACAGGAAGAACAACAGTATCAAACAACCAGAACTCCCTTCTTGAGTTTCCACAGTATAAAGCACCACCCAAATAGTACACATGGAGAGACCAGCAGCAAATGTAGCAGAGGATAGCCTTATTTGGGATCAATGAGGGGAGCGGTCCTTTCCCTGTGAAGGATCTATACTCCAGTGTAGCAAAATATCTGGGCAGAGAGATGGGAGGAAATAGGTAGGTGAGGAAAATTCTCATAGCCAGGAGGAGGGCTAAAGGGTCAGAAAAATTCCAGAGGGGAAACTGGGAAAGGGAATATTATTTGAAATGCAAGTAAAGTAAATCTATAATAAAAAGGAAAATGAAAAATAAAAACATGAAAAAGAGACATTAAAATAAGCAGAAGTGAAATACATAAAATTATTAAACTTTACCCTATAAACAGTTTACTAAACTGTAGCATCTACAAAAATGGATGCATTTCTACACTTCAGAAACCTATGAAAGTGAAGCTAAATGACATTTTCAAATTTAAACAGGGAGGGAAACAGATGACACTCATGCTAAAAATATTCACTATTCTAATTGGATATCAGGATTCAACTGAATATGGGGACATAGTAGCTCACAATGCCCTTGTCCAACAGATGCACATGAAGCAAACACACATAAAGTATAAGAGAGAAGAAAAAAACAAAGGAAGAGGAGAAAGTATACAAATAAAAGAAGTCAAAGTACCTTTATTATCCTCTATTAAACTAATATAAAAATCTAAAACCATTTACCAGAACAGACTTAGAGCAAATAAAGTTTTTATCAAAGCTACAAGATACAAAATTAGCCAGCAAACATCAATAGTTTTCACTTCTTTTTTTTTTTTTTAATTTTAAGATAGGTGTCACAATATTTTTATTTAAAAAATAAAACACATACATAGTTTCCCTATTATCATGTGACATTTGTCTATAAATGTTCTTCTTTTTTTTTTTTTAAACGATTTTATTTTTCAAAACAAAGATAGATGTAAAGATTTTAAACATTTTTTGCTTAAAATTATACATTTTTGTCAGTACTGTTTTTTCAGACATTAAAATAAATTTTACATAAAACCATGTGAATATGTTTTTTAGTCGGTCCTTGATTTTTTTCAAGGGCTTGACAGTATGCATTGAAAACGTACTAGTTGCAATAAGCGTAAAGTACATGCAAAACAAAACGCAACATGGAAATAGTCAAAGTCTTCTTGTTTTGTGAATATATGTATAGTTTTTGTTTTCTTTATTTCTTGGACTTCATACAGTCTGTGAGTTGTTTCTGGGGGAGTGCAAGCCTCTGGGGTTAGCATCCCACTATCAGTGACTGCATATTATGTCTGTTCTTTTGTGACTGGGTTATCTCACTCAGGATGATCTTCTCTAGATGCAGCCATTTTCTTAAGAATTTGGTTAAGTCATTGTTTCTGGTGGCTGAGTAGTATTCCATTGTGTATATGTACCACAATTTTTGTATCCATTCGTCTTCTGAAGGACATCTGGGTTCCTTCCAGCTTCTGGCTATTATAAATAGAGCCGCTATGAACATTGTGGTGCATATATCTTTGTTGTGTATTAAAGTGTCTCTGGGGTATATGCCCAGAAGTGGAATAGCTGGGTCTTCAGGTAGTACTATATCCAATTTTCTGAGGTATCGCCAGACCGATTTCCAGAGTGGTTGTATTAGCTTGCAACCCCACCAACAGTGGAGAAGTGTTCCTATTTCTCCCCAGCCTCGCCAGCATCTGCTGTCATCTGAGTTTTGGATCTTGGCCAATCTGACTGGAGTGAGGTGGAATCTTAGGTTTGTTTTGATTTGCATTTCCCTGATGGCTAAGGATGTCGAGCACTTCCTCAGATGTTTTTCGGCCATTCGGAGTTCCTCAACTGAAAAAGATTTGTTTAGCTCTGTGCCCCATTTTTTAATAGGGTTATTTGATTCTCTCGTGTCGAGCTTTTTGAGTTCCTTGTACACCTTAGATATTAGGCCTCTATCTGATGTGGTGTTGGTAAAGATCTTTTCCCATTCTGTTGGTTGCCGTTTTGTTTTCTTGACGATGTCCTTAGCCTTACAGAAACTTTGCAATCTCATTAAGTCCCATTTGTTAATCTTTGACCTTAGAACTTGAGTCATTGGTGTTTTGTTTAGGAAATTTTCTCCTGTGCCTATGTGTTCTAAGGTTTTCCCTACTTTCTCATCTAATAATTCCAGTGTATCAGGTTTAATGTGGAGATCTTTAATCCACTTACACTTGAGCTTTGTACAAGGAGATAAGAACGGGTCTATTTTCATTCTTTTGCATGTTGAGTGCCAGTTGGACCAGCACCATTTGTTGAATAGGCTGTCCTTTTTCCATTGAATGTTTACTGCTCCTTTGTCAAAAATCAGGTGACCATATATATGAGGGCTCATTTCTGAATCTTCTATTCTATTCCATTGATCCACTTGCCTATTTCTGTACCAGTACCATGCAGTTTTCAGCACAATTGCCTTGTAATATAGCTTGAGGTCAGGGATAGTGATTCCCGCTGATGTATTTTTGTTGTTGAAGATGGTTTTCGCTATTCTAGGTCTTTTGTTATTCCAGATGAAATTGCACATTGATCTTTCCAATTCCATGAAGAACTGGGTTGGAATTTTGATGGGGATTGCATTGAATCTGTAGATTGCTTTTGGTAAGATGGCCATTTTTAAGATGTTGATCTTTCCAATCCATGAGCATGGGAGATCTTTCCATTTTCTGAGATCCTCCTCAATTTCTTTCTTCAGAGGTTTGAAGTTCTTGTCATACAGGTCCTTCACTTCCTTAGTTTGAGTCACACCAAGGTATTTCATAGCTTTTGTAACTATTGTGAAGGGTACCTTTTCCCCAATTTCTTTCTCCACATGTTTGTTTTTTGAGTATAGGAATGCTACTGAATTGTTTGAGTTAATTTTGTATCCGGCCACTTTGCTGAACTTGTTTATCAGCTGTAGGAGTTCTCTGGTGGAATTTTTGGGGTCACTCAAGTACACTATCATGTCATCGGCAAAGAGTGATGTTTTTATCTCTTCCTTTCCGATTTGTATCCCCTTGATCTCCTTTTGCTGTCTAATTGCTCCAGCCAGGACTTCCAGTACTATGTTGAATAGGTAGGGAGAGAGTGGGCAGCCTTGTCGAGTCCCTGATTTTAGTGGGATTGCTTCAAGTTTCTCGCCATTAAGTTTGATGTTGGCTGTTGGTTTGCTGTATATTGCTTTTATTATGTTTAAATATGGGCCTTGGATTCCTGTTCTTTCCAGGACTTTTAACATGAAGGGGTGTTGGATTTTGTCGAATGCTTTCTCTGCGTCTAGTGAGATGACCATGTGATTTTGGTCTTTAAGTTTGTTTATATGGTGGATTACATTGATGGATTTCCTTATGTTAAACCATCCCTGCATCCCAGGGATGAAGCCTACTTGGTCATGATGGATGATGGTTTTGATATGTTCTTGGATTCGGTTTGCAAGGATTTTGTTGAGTATTTTTGCATCAATGTTCATAAGTGAGATTGGTCTGAAGTTCTCTTTCCTTGTAGGGTCTTTGTGTGGCTTAGGTACAAGGGTTATTGTAGCCTCAAAATATGAGTTGGGTAATATTCCATCTGATTCTATCTTTTGGAATAGCTTGGTGAATATTCGTGTTATATCCCCAATAAATGTCTGAAAAAATTCTGCACTGAACCCGTCTGGACCTGGGCTTTTTTTGGTTGGGAGGCTTTTGATGACTTCTTCTATTTCTTTAGGTGTTATAGGGTTATTTAGATGGTTTACTTGGTCCTGGTTCAACTTTGGTATCTTGTATCTGTCTAGGAATTCGACCATTTCCTCCAGATTTTCCAATTTTGTGGAGTATAAGTTTTTGTAGTAGGATCTGATGATTTCTTGAATTTCCTTAGTTTCAGTTGTTATGTCACCACTTTCCTTTCTGATTTTGTTAATTTGGATACTCTCTCTTTGCCCTTTAGTTAGTCTGGCTAGGGGTTTATTAATCTTGTTGATTTTCTCAAAGAACCAACTCTTTGTTTTGTTGATTTTTTCAATGGTTTTTTTTTGTTTCTATTTGGTCTATTTCTGCCCTAATTTTGATTATTTCTTGCCGTCTACTCTTTTTGGGTAAATCTGCTTCCTTTTGTTCTAGGGCTTTTAGCTGTGCTGTCAGGTTGCTGATGTGAGCTCTCTCCAGTTTCTTCTTGGAAGCACTTAGAGCAATGAGTTTTCCTCTCAATACTGCTTTCATTGCATCCCATAGGTTTGGGTATGTTGTGTTTTTGTTTTCGTTGAATTCTAGAAAATCCTTAATTTCTTTCTTTATTTCTTCTTTGACCCTGCTATCCTTTAGCAGAGTGTTGTTTAGTTTCCATGTGTATGTGGGCATTTTGTTGTCTTTGTTGTTGTTAAAGACCAGCCGTAGACCATGGTGATCTGAGAGGATGCATGGGAGTATTTCAATCTTCTTATATTGATGAAGGCTCGTTCTGTGTCCAATTATGTGGTCAATTTTCGAGAAGGTGCCATGGGGTGGTGAGAAGAAGGTGTATTCTTTTACTTTAGGATAGTATGTTCTGTATATATGTATTAATTCTAGTTGGTTCAAAGTCTCTGCTAGTTTTGCAGTGTCCTTGTTCAGTTTTTGTTTCCCTGATCTGTCCATTGGTGAGAGTGGGGTGTTAAAGTCTCCCACTATTATTGTGTGGGGTGAAATGTATTTTTTGAGCTTTAGTAGAGTTTCTTTTATGAATGTGGGTGATTTTTTATTTGGAGCATATATGTTAAGGATTGAGAGTTCCTCCTGACAGATTTCCCTGGTAATGAGTAAAAAGTGTCCTTCTTTATCTTTTTTGATAACTTTTGGTTGGAAATTTACTTTATTCGATATTAGAATAGCCACTCCAGCTTTCTTCTTGGAGCTGTTTGCTTGGAAGTTTTTTTCCCACCCTTTTACTGTGAGATAGTGTCTGTCTCTGTCTCTGAGATGAGTTTCCTGTATGCAGCAAAAGGCTGGATTTTGTTTATGTATCCAGTCTGATAGTCTGTGTCTCTTTATTGGGGAGTTGAGCCCATTTATGTTAATAGATATCAAGGAATAATTGTTTCTGTATCCTGCCATTTTTGCTTTTTTGGGTTGAGTTGTGTCCGTGTTTTTTTTCTTTTTATAGTTTTCTTGTTTAGGAGTTTTCTTGTTTTTACTAGGCTGTATTTTCCCTCCTTGTGTTGGGTTTTCCACCTGTAATTCGTTGTAGTGCTGGGTTTGTGGTCATATATTGTGTGAATTTTGATTTGTCTTGAAATATCTTTGTCTCTCCATCGATGGTGATTGATAGTTTTGCTGGGTATAGCAGCTTGGGCTGGCACTTGTGCTCTCTTAAGGAGTGCATGATATCTGTCCAGGCTCTTCTAGCTTTCATAGTCTCTGCTGAGAAATCGGGTGTGAGTCTGATTGGTCTGCCTTTATAAGTTACCTGACCTTTTTCCCTTACTGCTTTTAGTATTTTTTCTTTACTTTGGGCACTTGATGTTTTTACTATTATGTGTCGGGAGGTATTTCTTTTCTGGTCCAACCTATTTGGAGTTCTGAAGGCTTCTTTTATGCTCGTGGTCATCTCATTCTTGAGGGTAGGGAAGTTTTCTTCTATGATTTTGTTGAAGATATTTACTGTGCCTTTTAGTTGATACTCTTCTCCCTCTTCTATTCCTATTATCCTTAGGTTCGGTCTTCTCATTGTGTCTTGTATTTCCTGGACATTTTGGGTTAGGAGCTTTTTGTTTTTTGCATCTTCTCTGGCTGTTTTGTCTATGTTTGCAATGTTGTCTTCTGCCCCCGAGATTCTCTCCTCGATCTCTTGTAATCTGTTGGAAATGCTTGCTTCTGTGACTCCTGATTTCTTTTTTTGGTGTTCTGACTCTAGGGTTATCTCTTTTAGCGCTTTTTTTATTGTGTCAATTTCTGTTTTAATTTCCCTCTTCCATTCCTTTATTTCCTTGGTTCTGTTTTCGTCTCGTTCTTTTCGTTCTTTGAGTGTTTTTCTTGTTTCTTCTTTAAAAGCTTCTGAATCTTTTTGCTTTTCCTCCCTTTCTTGTTTAAGTAACTCTATCAGCGTCTTGAGGCATGTTTTCAGGTCTGTGTCTTCTTTCTCTGGAGTGTTTGGAATTCCTATGTTTGCTACTATCGGAGAGCTGGGTTCTGGTGTTGCTAGATTGTCTTGGTTTCCTTGGGATATACTCTTTCTCTTTCCTCTTGCCATTTTGTTGTCAGTGATATGTTCTTGCCTTTCCCTTGTATCTGGTCTGTGTCCCTGGTACACTTTCCGTGTGCACTCCTCAGAGATCTCTCTACTCTCCAGCAGCCCAGGTTCCGGGTGGCAGCTGGGCCAGGCTCTGCTCATCGTACTGAAGTCACCTCCGGGTGGGAACAGATGTTCCTAAGATTTGTTCCTGGTCACAGTAGCTCAGCCTGTACGAGCCGCCTTTCTGGCTGGTGGTTGGGCCAGGCTCTGCTCTGCGACCTGAAGTAGTCTCCGGGTGGGAACAGAAGTTCCTAAGATCTGTTCACGGTTACTGGATCCGGGAGGACAGGGCAGGTCAGGGCAGGGGGTGCCCTTTCCATGTGTACTCCGCAGAGATCCCTCTGCTCCCCCGCAGCCTAGGTCTCCCACTCACCAGTTGCTCAGCCTGTATGAGCCGCCTTTCTTCTAATCTTGACAAAAATGCGAGAAAAAAAATCTTGGAAATAAGACTGTTCCTTATTACCTGAAGAACTTAAGACACCTAACCAAATGTGTTTGTTTAATACAGATGTCTCCCATAACTTTTAGGCATTTGTTCAGACACAAGTTTCTACTTGGTAAATAATTCAGGAAAATTAGTAAGTCTAAATTTGATAAAGGAAATATATAAAGGAAAGAAAGGAAACACATAAAGGCAGGTAGCACTTAAGTTTTCAAATATTTGTCACCATTTTGGGGGCTCTCACTTTGTTTTCTGTTTCCACAATTGAGTGTGACCTATGGATTGCTAACCCAATGCAATACCTGCTTTCCTTGTGCCACACTTTCTGCCATAATGATGCTGGACTCTTATCTACCTTGAACTTAAATCACCAAGGAACCATTTCTATTTCAAATTTTCTCATTCTTAGTGTTTTATCACAGTAATAAATGCATACACTAAGTATGCAAACTCATCTATAAGAAAAAAGAACTCACTGAAGAAAGAAACTTGGGCAGATATTGGAAGGTAAACTTCCCCTATTCACAGCCTAGGAGAATTAATTTTATGAAATAGCCATGCTTCCCAAAGAAATATACATTTTAAAGAATGTACAAATCAAAATTTAGTGACATCATCCACAGATTTTTTTAAATCTTAAATTTCATGTAGTATGTTTAGATATTTACACCAAAATGGAAACTTTTAAAACCAAATAGTGGACTCAGGAGTCATTGCAGAATTGTGAACGAGAATTGTTTCATCTGGAAAAGAAATAGATAAGAGGTGTAAAATGCTGCTATGTGGACAGAACAGAGCAAATGGAGTCATGACCACAAAACAAATGAAACATTTTCCAATGACCTCAGACAAGTCTATTCCATAAATGGCGAATCATGGCTTTGAGATGATTCTCATTGGATGATACTCTTATGCTCTGCTACAGTCCTGAATTCTAAAATACTATAAGTGATAAGAAGTCCCTGTCATCAGCTGTGTTCCCACTTAGATGCATATCAGAATTCATTGGGCAGTTGAAAACCAATAGTTCTAATGATTACCCTAATTATGGTTAAATATATATGAATGACAAATAAAAAGACATAAAAGTTTTAAAGGAGAACTACAGGGAATGTGGATTACTGGTAATGAGAAGGAGATTAGAGAAGGTTAATTGTTTTTATAATAAAAATGTAAATTATACAGATATAAAATTTCCAAAGAATAAATTAAAAATTATTTGAGAATAATAAACAATCAAGACCAATCAAACATAAACCAATCTTGCAAAATGCTGTAGCTTATTTCAACCCATATTATGAGCACAATGTAATGAAGGCAGCATTGCACAAATTAAAAAATTATATGCAGTAGATCAGTAAAACCAAAAACAAAGACACAAATTCATATAATTGAGGGCACCAAATTTTTGGTAAAATGTCAAAAAGACACTGGAAAAAAGACAGACTCTTCAGTACATGGTGCTTTGGGAAGTGGATATGTACTAGAAGAAATTATTCAGAACTTAATCCCTCATCCTGCACATGCTCATGCATGTACATGCACACACAAATACACACACACTAATTTACAAATCAATCCTTAGTGTTTTCAGGGTTCCAAAAGAAAACCTGAAACACTGAAACTGCTAGAAGGAGAAATTTCACAGTGGAACAGAATGGAAGATAAAGTAAGACCTTCGTGAAAGACACATGAGGCCAATAACAAGAAGTTGGACCTCATGAAGTTAAAAGTCTTATATCGACCAAAAGTTTGTAAATCTGCAGTCCATAAATGAGAAACCAAAAACAAAAATCCTGTTGGCAGCTGTATGCTCCCAAACAAAACCCATGTAATATTCAAGGTGAATTTAAAAACACACCTTTAAGGAACAAGTAACTGACATAAAATTTAGGCTATGGAACCAAACTGTGTGGAAAGGCAAATACCTCATATATATCTTGATACCTTTAAAATAATTATCCATCAAGGAAATAGAAATAAAATCTTACCTCAGACACAGTGGCTATTGCATGATTTTTTTTTAAATATTTGAAGTATGGGGACATGAGAAGGAAAAATAAATATAATGAGATTAGAAAAGAATAGATACAGAAAATGGATAAGAGTTTTTAAGTGGGATGCTTTGCAAGTTCAAAATCTGTAACAAAGTTTTGTTTTTCCTGTGGATAATTCAGTTTTGTATAAGTGATGCTAAACTAATACAGTTAATAGGAAGCTTCACAGATTCTCTTGAGAGTACCAATGTTAACTCTGTATAAATTTATCAAGTGGTACAGACTTTCACCTTACTAATGTTCATATATCTTGTCTTATTTATTTGCAGTATTTTTATAATTACATTTAGTGATTTTACATTTAAAATAAAAAAAGCCAAAATTCTGATGGAAGCTGATATATGTCATTTAAATTACAGTGAATTTTACTCAAAAATTTGAAAATAGAACTTTTATATCACCCACCTATAAAATCTTAAGTATATGCTCAAACTACTTAGGTATATACTACTATGTTCTCAAGTTATTACTAGTATATACTTAGGTATCTACTACTTCATAGGTCCTTGAAAATCTGTGCTCATTGGAGCTCTGTTCCCAATAACTAAGGAATAGATTCAGCCTAAATAGCCATGAACTTAATAATAGATTAAAACTTGTAATATATTTACAGAATAGAACATTATTGACCTGTAAAAATAAAACAAAGAGAATTAAAAAAATACATGCACTCAGAAAACCAACCTGTGATGCAAGAATAATGCATGTTCATTATCTGATGAGAATGCAAATCAAGTTTTTAGTGTTTTAACCTGAAGTGCATGTAAAGAACAGGAGATTAGAAAGGGGTCATTTGAACGGAGCAAGAAAAAAAGAACTCTTAAGGAAAGAGAAGATTAAAAAAATCTTATGATAAGAAAGTGAAGGGAGAGAGAATGAGAGTGAGTAGGTTTATGGAGAAATGTAGTGAGAAGATGATAGATAGCATTCACCAAACCCAAGAATATATAAAAGTGCTGTGTGGATACTCACTAGTTTACAAGCATAAATATTACATAACATATATTAGTTATAGTTATTAATATGTAAAACAAAATGTATTCCTAGATATTTTACATATGAATATGTATTAATATATAATTAAGATATAGTGTAAAAGATAATATTAATGATACAGCATATACAAAAGATATGTAATACATTATAACACACATATATATTATAGGTTATATGGTATATGGTATAGATTATAGATGATATATCATAAATTATTATGTATCATATCATATTATATATTTAAAAATCAAATTTATTTGAATTGGTAGATAATACTGCTTCTAGAACTTAGCAGTTATTAAACGAAATCTTCATTATTAGTGCTAGAATACTTCCCTAGGTTTTGTTGCCAGGAAGGGACCTAAAAGTCCAAATAATATAAGTAGTTTTCACTGTTGTCAATTGCCTACAGAATCTAGTTGGTAAGACCCTATTTTTAAAGGCATCTTCATAATATTACATATTGATATAAAGAAAATAATCAGGGTATGGCCTAGAAAGAAGTTTTCTGCTGAATTGCCCTCATAATACTAGGAATGCTCTGTGTACTCTTAGTGTGATATTGTTAACCACAGTCTTACTCAGCTGTGAACACTGTGATTTACATTTCAAGTAGCATTACACAACAAAAGCAACTGTGTTATTGAATAACAAATTATTTTCTGATTGGTATATATAATGTCTACATATTGTCAAATGAAAAAAGTCGAATGAACATGCTTAGAAGGGAGCTAGTCATTTCCTTGAAGTCATTGCTGTTGTTATGCTAAACAGTTCAAAATCTCTACCATGAAAACATTTAAACCAATAAGAAAATGGGATTTATAATATTTGCATCGATCCATTTTAAATAAAAGTTGAATGGATATATTATGTACTGAAAGTCAATTTAAAGAAAGATAGATCAAATTCTCAATAGAGAAGTATGTCAGAAGGGTAACTGGATTTAATTTTTTTTTTCTATTGCTGTAAAAACACCAACAACAAAACAATTTAAGGAAGATACAACTTACTTTTGGATTATTATTCTAAAAGTATAAGAATCAAGATTGTTGAAAAAAGTCAAAATAAGAATATTAGGAACAACTATATTAGCAGGAAACTATTAGCTTATCTCCTCCACTAGAAGCATTAACTAAAGTATTAGAATTGGCTTAAGGAATTAACCTCTCATATTTCAAAGTCAATAAAATACACCCCTCAGCAAGTTTGTAGCTCATAAACCCTCTGAAACCATGTCATTAACTGGGAACAAAGTGTTCAAATGCTGGGTACTATTTGAGGCATTTCTTATTCAAACCACCAGAAACAGTAATATCTATAGTAATACTTGGAAAAGGAGTTATTCCAAATTCCCTCAGTATCATGTGTCATAGAGCAAGCTATGGCTCTTCCCTGTTATGTGGCATTGTGTAACAATAGGAAGCCTTTATAGCTAGGTTCAAAATGATAAGGAGACCCACAGACTAGATTAACATAGAGGAATAATATGGAGTTAAATGAAAATCGTAGAGGATATTAAGAGGCTTGTTATGAAGTAAAGTTAGATAAAATATAGGAAAGTGAAGGTTTGGTCCACAGATTCAAGTGAAAAGAGCATGGGAATAAATATGTGTAGTCCTTGAACACAGGAAGTATGGATAGCAGGAATAGACCTTGAAAGTGATCTCCAGCTATGTAGTGAGTTCACATCCAGGATAATGTGTATAGTGTATCTTGTCTTAAGAAACATGTCTGTGAACCTCACTCAACCCCAATATTTTTCCGGATACTCACCATTTCCTTTAAGGAACCATTTAAAATATGTTTCCAGTGAATCTGGAGATTTCATAAGGTTTGTCTTATGATAGTAAAAATAACCAGACACGAGAATATCCCTGGGATTTCTCATGATATAGATAATCTTAAAAAGAAAAACATGTAAAGTAAGGTCAATACAATCATTCTTCACTTTTTTCTTTCAGAATATATTTGTTAAATATTTCCTTTATTTATATTTCAAATATTATCATCTTTCTCAGTTTCTCCTGTGGAATCCCCCTTTCAATTCTTCTTCTCCTGCCTGTATGAGAGTGTTTCCCCACCCATCCCCTCACATCTTTCCCTTGTGGCATTCCCCTACTCTTGGATATGGAGCCTTCACAGAGTCAAGGTACTCTCCTCTACTTGATGTCTGATAAGACCATCCTCTGCTATATTTAAGACTGAGGCTCACTTTTAAGTTGGCACACATTACCAGAAATGACAATTGAATATCTACAAATGTTCTAAAAACCATGTTTTATTTTAATTTTGTAAAAATATATAAAGTGCAAGAAATCCATAGTCACAATCCCATTTCATAATTTTACTTCAGTTACAAAATGAGCTACAAAAATGACTACGGTGATAAACACTGCCTAAAAAAAGATGAAAATTAACAGTTGTAAAGAACAATATTTTACAGTGTGACAGAACAGCATTGTAAAATACAATCTTATGTAATAAGATTGATACATACTGTTTTAAATCTTTATGCAAAATGACAAGATATTTGGTTTCTTTTAAGTGTAACTACAAAATATAAGTCTCAAAAAATCATAAGTGCTTAATGCCAGTGTTTGTGTGCAATGGCGAATACCAGCACCTATAGGCAACTATGAGCTGCTGAGAATGGAAGAAATGGACTCCTCTTAGGGAAAGTGTAATAACTGGTTATCTAGAGACAGATCACCAGTCTTGAAAACATACAGGTAACAATGAAGACACTGAGCAGGTTGTACTTAAGTATTTACATATATATTTCATAGATGTATAGATTTGGATATATATAGGTGTGACAACAATGAAAAAAGAACAAAATTGAAAGTCACGAAGGAGGAATCTATGCTTGGACTTGGAGGGAGGAAGATTAAGTGGTAAATGATGTATGTCATTATAATTTCAAGAAATAAAAGAAATTAATTTTAACATTATCACCTTTAATAAAAGAATATTTATATTTTGTGGCAATGCTCTATGTGACATAATTTTAGAACTTACCTGTTTAAGCCACAATTTTCTGGAGCCTAGATCTTATAAAATTCAGATAAAATACATGTATGTAGTTTGTTACAACTTTATTGTGATATTTTTAGGTAAGATTATTTTTTCCAAATTTTTCTACATATTTTTAACATAATATGTATATACATTCCATGGTTAAGGAACATTAACAAAAACAAAACCATCTTACTAACAAGGAGATATGTCAGGTCAAAGCCTGTATATCTGTGATTACTTCTGGTGGTTCTCTAATAAATAAAATTTGTTTACAAAAATACAGGAATAATGTACACTAGACTTTTATCTATTACTGACCTCTATGTGTAGTTTGTGAAGGATCTAGTGTGATAGTTCACATTCTGTATGAAAGCTGCCCAGGATCACTGTGTGCTGTTACATATGCTACTACTCTAAGGTACTCTGATCAGGAGACAAATCAGCAAATCTTAGTGCATGAGAATCTCAGCCTCTCTCCCATAACCTATACAACTAGAAGGAATTCTAGCAAGAACTCCAGGGCTACTCAGGGCAGACTAAGTCCAAAGAGCATTTGGTCAAATATTCCTAACCACCAGACACTGACCTTGGTCTTGTAACTAAAGAGAGACTTGTGGAAAAGATGGATGGGAAGGTGAGAGGTCATGAGTCGTGGTCCTTCCTTACTGATTAATTTAGAATATCCTATAATAGTCTCTATCCAGGGTGAGCGGACCCAGATGGGCACAGATTGGATCCACTTGGGATCTCCCTTGTTCTGAATCAAGCAGATAATCTCAATCAGCCAGTTTGTTCCTGAAAAGAAGGAAATATAAGTGTCAGTTACTTCAACAATATAAGTGAAAAAGCTTCAATTAGACTATATGCCCATAGAATTTACAATGCCTCTGTTTACAAGCACAGAAACCAGTTGTGGTCACTATATCAACAAGGTATATACTTGTACACATAAGTGCAATGCTTTCATAACATTTCAAGTCTTCTGAATAGATTTCTTACATTCACACAACCCTTGGTTTTCCATGTACTTTCAATGTGAGAAAAATATATTTACTTAACATTTCTTGTTTCTGCCACTTAGCAATCTGTCCTCTCCTAAGCATTGATGACTATTTGGTTCCTTGAGTTTCCTGTGCTTTTTACACTTACTGACACTGTTCTCTACTCCTGGGCTCTCATATCCCTGCCCCTATCTCTTGATATTCTTCCTGGTAATTCTTTTAATTTTCCATCTTTCACTCTCTACTACCCACAGAATTTGACCAATGGCAGAATCTGCTTTAAGATCTACCATCATTGTGAGTTTGTCATAGCTAATCAGTTCTGACTATGAAGGTCAAATTTGTGACCTTCTTAATTGAAGTGGTCTAAAGCACAGATCTCCATGTCCAGAATACTGGAATAGAAATTATGATCAGGTCTACTCTTATAAGAATGATATTTAATTGGGGTTGGGTTACAGGTTTAGAGGATCAGACCATTTTTATCAAGGCAGTAGCATGGCAGTGTCCAGGCAGACATGGTGCAATGGAGCTGAGCATTTTAAATCTTCATGGAAGGCTGTTTGAAAACTAGCTTTCAAGCAACTTGAATAGGGTCTTAATGCCCATACCCACAATGGGATATCTATTCTAACAAGACCATACCTTCTAATGGTGCAACTCCCTGGACAATGCATATACAAATGTTTACACAACAAACATACACACACAGACACACACACACACACACACACACACACACACACACACACACACACACACACATAATCTTACCAATCACCACCCACATGATTCAGGATCAAAGCCCTCCTCACAAGATTGTCACTGAGGAACATTACCTGACTTAGGATAAGACACTTAGGATAAGAGTGTGTCATCTCTCATAACAAAATTACAACGAATGTTGCCAATAATTTCTTTGTCAAACGCTATGGAAGGAAAGGGTATTCCTTCAAACCAAAGGTAGTCTGATGGCATTGTAAAAAATCTCTGTGGGTTCTACTCCCTCCAGGCTTGGCCTCTTTTGAGATGGTAGCAAATGATAAGAGGAGAAATTTATAGTGCAGTCAAGAAATTATTAACGTCTCACTGTTTGGTGTGAAACGACATACTGATAAGATAAGAAGATAAGATGTTGTAACCTAGAGTCAAAGTTCTATTGATCAATTGTGAACTCATTGGGAGATTCTGCTACAACATTTATGAGATTGAGTTCATGACCCAAAACAAACACAATTGCAAATACTAGGATATTCGAAATGGGTTTTAATTATAATTATTTTAAATATAATTTAACTTTCAGAATGATTACAAATGTTCAGTAAAATTACAGAGATGAACATAAATTGGATCCAAAATGTTGACATGTTGACATGTACAGATATTTATTTTGTATTATTATTATTATTATTATTATTATTATTATTATTATTATTATTATTATACTTATTTATAACCCAGGTGTTATCTGCTCTCCTGGTTCCCAGTCCCACAGTCCCTCATATCATTTTCCTTCCATTTTGACTCGAAGAAAATGCTCCCACACAACCAATCTTCCCCATCCCTGAGACTTGAAGTCTCTTGAAAATTAGTTACAACTTTTCTCCCTGAAACTAGACCAGGCAGTGTTTTCCTATATATGTGTCAGGGGTCTTGGACCACGTCTTCTATTGTGCCTGGTTCATGGTTCAGTGTGTAGTAGATCCTAGTGGTCTGGGTTAGTGGAGATTACACCTGTCCCTATGGGGTCACCCTTCTCTTCTGCTTCTTCCATTCATCCCCTATTTGAATGATAGGGATCCCGGATTTCACTCCAATGGTTTGGTGTAAGTTTCTGCTTCTGTCTCAGCCAGATGTTGGCTGGGCCTCACAAAGGAAAACCATGTTAGGCTCTTGTCCTGTCCTGGCAGAGTTTGGTAGTAGATTCCCTGTGTCTGATTGTTTTATTCTGGACAGATTTTTCTGTAGGTTTGGGAAAGGCAGTGTCTTAGTCAGTGTTTCTATTCCTACACAAAACATCATGACCAAGAAGCAAGTTGGGGAGGAAAGGATCTATTTTACTTACACTTCCACATTGCTGTTTATCACCAAATGAATTCAGGACAGGAAATCAGTGAGGTCACAAAGCAGGAGGTGGTGCAGAGATCATGGAGAGATGTTACTTACTGGATTACTTTCCCTAGTTTTCTCAGCTTGTTTTTTTTTATAGAGCCCAGGTCTACCAAGCCAAGGTTAGCACCACCTCCAATAGGCTTGGCCCTTCCCAGTTGATCACTTGTAAATAAAAATGTCTTACAGGTGGAACTCTGTTGCATTTCTGTTGCCTCAAGTCTTTCAAGTTGTGTAATTGTTTTGTAAAAGTAATTGGTGTTTTTGCAAACTCCTGTTGCCTTAGCTGAAATAGATAACTCATACCTTGCCCTACTCCTTCCAACTCTTCACTCTCATTTTCATTTTTCCTATTTTTTAGTATTCATTGATATTTTTGTTAGAGAATACATACTGAGTTGAACACTTGGAATAGTACTGCCAAAATAGGATTTCACTTCCTTTGGCAATTGATTCTTCCTCTTTTGGTGTCCATTGACATATTCTGTATTCCTCATCATCAAGCAGTAACAACAACAATAACCTTCCTTCCCTTTAATTATGCCCCAATATGTATCATTATGATAGTTTGTTGGAGAAACTGTAACAATTTTTATTGGTATGTTTTCTCCACCATGATTAAGGGATGCATTCTCTCGTCATGTATTATGCGATAGTGAGGACTTTCTGCCCCCACTTTTATGATATTTCTGAGCCTTATATTGAACAGATTAATTGCAGGTGTAAATGTTGGGGTTGAGTGTCTTATAGTCAACTATTCTTTTGCATTTTGTACATTTAGTTCTTTGAAAGACTTTGTAATAGTCCCAATATATTGCAAAAATCTCTCTCTCAAGAAATGGTGAGATCTTTCTCATTCACTTGTGTAAATAAAATATGTATTTAGAAAATAGATACAGACCATGCTAATTTAGGATACTGTCAGTTTTGTGTCATGTATATATATATATGTATATATATATATATATATATATATATATATATATATATATATATATATATATATATAATATAATTTTAGATAAATAAAGAATAGGATTCACTATGTATTGTGAAAAATACTTGGCATCATTTCAATCCTTCCTCTTATCACTCCATACTACTACTACCCTCTAAGAATGCCTTACCAATTAAATCCCCTTAATTTATACTATTTCTCCCTCTTGACCACCTGTGTGCTATGTCAATATCTACATATTTCCCCAGTTAATACCTTTCTACATTCTTGGTTTCTGAAGTTACTCTAGGGTATAAACTCACTCACATATGCAGAGTCAAAGCCAGAAAGTACAAATAGAAAGAACATTTCATAACTGTCTTTCTGGGTCTCAGTTACCTCACTCAGTATAATACTATTTGTTTTCACATATTTATCAAAATTTTATGACTTCCTTTTTTCTACCACTGAGTAAAATTCATATGTACCATAATTTCATTCATAATTATTGGTTAAAGGGCATTTAAATTATCCTCATTTCTTCGATATTATGAGTGTTAAAGTAATAGATATTACAATGAAAATACTTGTGGAGTAGGATATTAAGTCCTTTGCTCACAAGATAAGGAGTATTGTATGAGGGCCACATGATAGGTTTTTCAGAATGATTTAAAGAGTGTGTGAATCAGTTTGTAATCTCACTAAGGGTTAATGAAGATTTCCCTTTTCCTATATCTTTGCCAGAATCTATTCTCACCAGCATTTTTCTCACCAGTTGTTTTCTTAAATTTGCATTTCTGTTTGAGTATCATAAATGCTTAAAGTAACTTTAACTTCATTTTCTTTATTTCAAAGATATTGGGTGTTTATAGATAGTTCTTGGACTGGAGATTTGGTTCAGTGGCTAAGAGCAGTGAATGCTCTTCCAGAGGTCATGAGTTCAAATTTCAGCAACTGCATGGTAGCTCACACTCCTCTATAATGAGAGCTGATGCCTTCTTCTGTTGTGTCTGAAGATACCTACAGTGTACTTATATAAAATAAATAATAAAAAAATTAAAAAAGTTAGTTCTTAGTCATTTCTATTTATTTATTAATCATTTCATTTGCTTACATTTCAAATGATATCCCACTTACTAGTTACTCCTCTAAAAATCCCCCATCACCAAATCTTCTACTATACCCTCCACTTTGCCTCTATGTGTGTGTTCCCTTTCCCACCCCCCTCTCTTCTCCCTTCCTTTCAGAATCCCCCTATGTTCATGTATCAAGCATATACTGGACCAATGGCCTTACCTCCTTCTGATGTCTTTTTAGAACTTCCTGGTCAGAGATCTTTCCTATTATTAAATAGATAATCAGTTTCCTGACTCTTTTGTGCTTTTAATAATTTTATATATTTTAACTTAAAAATTCCATGTTCTATATGTTGGTTCTCATATTCCCCATACCCCAGCATTTTTCAGGTCTTACATATCTCTCTAACAGCTCAACTTTATCCTCTCTTCCTCTTGTTCTCTCTTTCTTCCTGTCTCACTAAAACAATACAAAATGAAACAAAACAACAAAAGACAAAAGAAAAATAAATTCAAAGACCATAGACTTTAGATTTTATTTCATTATTTATACTACACCGGTGCATGTAGGTTGTTCAGGTGTATGGTTAACATACCAAGTGACACTCCATTGGAGAAAACTGATATTCCCTTTTATAGAAAGTATTAATTCCAAATATCTTCTTTATTTTCAGTGGGAGTTGGAATACTCTAACCTGTGCTTGAGCTGGAATTTTCATTGGATTGAACCTGTAGAAGCATTGGGCTGGCTGTCAGTCTATTATAGGTCATATAAACACCAACCCATTTGTGTCTGTTATTCTTTGTTTCTTTGAAGTCTTTTGATATCTTCCAGCTCTTACATTTTTAAAGTCCTAATCCTAGAGCCATAGAAAGACAGATTTCTAATCTTTCTGATATGAAATGAGTAATCCATTTTTAAGATCTGTTCATTAACCAATAGTGAATGTTTGTGTTAATTACTACTTTCTCTAAAAATAATTGAGTGATGCTCTGAATCTATAGTATAGCCTATGTCATTATGAGTCATTTTAATGCTATATTCACTTAGCAGGTTAATATTAATTGAATTTCCCAATATGATCATGACCTATATTGAATCAAATTCTTGACACTATTACTAGTGTGAAGTGTGTGTTCTTTCCCATGGAATTATATTTAAATCAAATAAAAATGCTAATTACTTCCACATTTTTGCTATTATTGTGCCTTGAATGTAAATCAGTGTTGTAGGTCATGGAATTTGTACATGTGTGAGACAGATTACTTTTATTTTTCTATACTGTTTACACAACGTCGCAGCACTATGAATGATGATCAGTTGAGACGTACCTTTTTCACACAACAAATCAGTTTTGTAATGGTGCATGATATACGTTAACATCTGTAATTAGGAATAGGGCCATTATCAGATTTTAGAAGGTAAGAAAGAACATTGAAAATGCCTTTTAATTGTGCATGTGGGGTCCCATAGAACTCCTTTTTATAACAAATTACATTATGTATTCAATTTCTTGCACACAAGATTTTTCTTGGCTGTGTATGTTTTTTAGTTGGAATATTGTCTTCCCCAAATTTCATAAGGCAAATTAAATTATTTTATTTGATCAAGGAAGCTTCTAAGTAATAAAGTTTCCATATGGCTTTACAAAATGTACTCACTACTAATTTTGAGACATACTAGTCTTCAATACATAAATTACTGAAATTGTCTGTACATAAAATTTTGATCTGGGCTATTATTTTTATGTTATGACAGATTTTAGTTTGGAGAAAATTGCAATACAAATACTGCAGATTAAATACAGTAAGAAAAGAGTATCATTTTAAATTTTGTAATGTGAATCAGATAGTCATTTTTATTTCAAATTTTCTTATAGAGAAGCAAGTCTAACACTTTTGCACGATTCTCCACAATTTTAGTTTCCTGTTGAGAATTCCCTGTATTCCCTTTTTAAAGGAGTCTTTTGTGTTGGTAGTGTCATTTTTTTGTATTCTTCATTAATTTTTGATTTTAGGGCTTTGGCAGATATAATGTGAGTAAAGACCTTTGTTTTTTCCTGATGATGTTGTCTTTGATTACAATAACTCTTGCTTTTTAGTTTCATGAGTTCCCATTTATTAATGGTTGGTCATCATGTGTCAAACATCAATATTCTGGTCAGGAAATTACCTCTAATAACAACAAGTTAAAGGCTTTCCCACTTTCTGTTTTATTAGATTTAGTTTATCTGATTTTACATAGAGAAATTTGATACATTTGGTTCTTGAGTTTTGTTCAGGGTAATAAATATGTATCTGCTTTCATTCTTCAAGATGAAGAACACCCCTTAGATCATCACAATTTGTGAAAAGAATGTTTTCTTTCTTCCATTGTATAATTTATAGAATTTTTTTGTCAAAAATCAAGTGTCCACACATGCAAGGTTTTATTTTTGGGTCTTTCGTTGTATTCAGTTGATCCACATCTCTGATTCTATACCAATACTATGAAGTATTTTTGTTATTACTGCTCTGCAGTACATGTTGAACTCAGGGATCAATATACTTCCAGGTTATTTTATCGTTTAGGATAATTTTATTTTGCTGTGCTTTTTGTTTTTTCCATATGAAGTTGAGAATTGACATTCCAACATCTCTGAAGAATTGTGTTGAATTGTGACACAATAGCACCCAGTACTTTACTTGCATCTGATAGTGAGCCTTATTAAGGCTTTGAAACACATTCTACTCAAATGTACACAAAGCAAACATAGCACTATATGTATTTTTATGGACTCTGGGCATCATAGGCTATGTCATTATTTACCATACATGATTTATAACCATTATTATTCTGTGGGGCTGCACAACAGACTCAGTACCTTAATAGTGACCCCTGAAGCAGAACATTATGAAGCTTTTAAGGTTGAAAACCAGAAACATCTATGTCACCATACAGTTACATTTTCCTACCAACCATGATGTATGAGAAATTGACTTCCTTCAGAACATGTGTTTTAGAACACTGTTTCTGTTGTTTGGATTGTTCAAAAGTGGATGGGCAACTTGAATAGCATGATATACCTATTTACCAGTCAGGTTGTCACTTACACATATGTCTATATTTGCACAGCTGGATATTAATTACACTTGGATGTACCTTGATACTTATGCCTTATTTGACCCTGATTCATAATGGCAATTTTATTCAAAATGGTTCCATTTTGAATTCTTCTTACAACCTTTCTTTGTAGATGATGATGACCTTGAGTATCTGGGCTTATATATCACTAGTACAGTCCTGTTTAGAGTATAATTCTTATTAAGGGTATATTTTGCTCTGCCCACTGATATAAACCCCATACTGCTGATTTTTGTCTTGCTAAGGCATTCTGGTAATCTGAAGTCCACATGAGACTTGCAGATTTCTTCAAGTTGAGCCTATTAATTTACTTTTGTTTTTGTCATAGGATTTCATTGAAACTAGAAACTCAAAACATACAAGGACTGTAGGAATAACTACCTAAATAATTCCTATTTCCCCAATTGGAGGTCTCTAAGGTTAGATGCTAGACCATTGAAGCATTACAGCTATTTTCCCATGTTCTGCATCTATATACTATGTTGTTTTAGCAAATATGTATTTCCTCACAGGTGAAGAAAAGATCAGTTGTAGAATGCCATCCTTGACTTCACAATAGCTCCTTAGTATTCCTGGAAATTAGTACAAAACTACTGCTTCAAAAAAAATATCAGCAACCTACAACAGGCAAAACTCTTTAAATGAGTCTCTAGCTGTTTATTTGAATTAATAATCATGTATACTTGATGATTTCAAAGAGTACCTAGGAGCCAGAATTCAGGGAACTGACTTATAACACCAAATAATATATAAACAAAGCAAAAAAATTGTAATTTCAAGGACAGCTTGGGAACAGAGTAATTTTTTTTTATTTGCCAGAAAGCATTCCTGAGCTCTCAAATAAGAATCATTGCCTAAGTCCAATATAATCAGTTTAGAGTCTTAATTTACATGTTCAAGTTTAGGTCACACTGCCATCTCTAACACAGCAGAGAACCATCATGAGCTCAATTTCGAGCTTGTTACTTATATATGCAAAATGTATATCTAGCCTGGTACACAATTGTTGGGTGGATTTATGGCCTATGCCATAATTGGCTGATGCTGGAAGACAAACCATAAAATTAACTTCTGCTTTTCTCCTGATTGTTAATTATTAGAAATTGAAATGTCAGGGACAGCTTTGTATCCTGGAGATGTAGAGTTTCTGGGAAGTAACCTGGAAACTGGTGCTAGGTCCACTATGTTATTTGGCTTGTGTTCTCACTTAGGCTGAGTTCTCTTAGATGGAATCTGAACTCAAAAAATCAGGTCTTTCATCTTTAGATGAAATATTAATATGTAACTAGAATTTATCATTTAAAAAAGCAGAGGATGGAAAATAAATATATAGTAGTAAGGAATGTTGCCTCAGTGTTTTTTTTTTTTTTTTTTTTTTTTTTTTTTTTTTTTTTACTGAACAGGATCCTGATTCAAACTCTGGTATTGAGGAGAGAAGGAAACAGATAATGATTAAATTTAATGAGAAAGGGAAGGCAATAGGCAAATGTGTGCACGTTCACTTATTGCAAAAACACACATTAAATGTTTTAAATTACATTTTTGCCATGAGAATGTTTTGTAGCTATATATGGATGGTAGTTGACATGTTGGTATATTTTTTTTTCTTGAAAATAATTTTATCTTTGAGCCAACATACTGGAGGCATTAATATCATTTGTTTTTTAGGAAAACTGTGTATACTGATTATTTTAATTGCACTGGTAGGAGGATCTCTATAGGAAAGATTGTAATTTGATGTGTAAAACATATTCCAGGAAAGTTGAAGCTCCATAAAGCAATTGTTTTTAGAAAAAAAAATGTTCATTCATTATATCTATCCATCTCATATTATATTATGCTATATTACATTATATTTTATTTTTTCCTTGAGTTTTTTCCATTATTTAACCAAGAATGTTCAGGTGATTACTTTTTCAATAATAAATAATTAGATAAATGAATAAAATAAGCTACATACACACAAATAAAGTCCATTTAAGCTAGTTGATATTAACCTTCATACATCTGTGATATTTTTATTAACATTCTTCATGTAATGAAGTCACTTGCAATTATAAAAACTTTACACTTTAAAACTGTATTTTTCTACTATTATGTGTTGGCTTTGAACCCTAGATTTTTTGTTTAACATGGGCACCTCAATTTCTAGTAGGACAAAGTACTGAGCCCCTGTAGCTACAAAAAATTAGATAGGTTTCCTCTTCCTCTTTCAAGGTTACTCAGGACATGGGTAGGTAGTCTAAACCCTGTCTCTTCTAATCGCTGTCGTGATGAATGACCAATATCTTCGGACCCAATGGTTCTTTGTAACAATCACAGGCTCCCCATTTCTTCTTCCTTGGGCAATCTCTTGCCCATTGTCTATTTTTTTTCCTGCAGTAGGCACACTGGTATTTGTCTAGAGGCTCCTTCCTAGTACCAGACTGGTTCATAATTCCCTGCTCCTCACTACTGTGGCCAGGATACTCTGTAAATTCTTTTCCTTGTCTCTTATCTCTCTTGAACTCTCTCTAGCTTCCTGCCCTTTTGACTTTCTCTTCACTTCTCTTGTCTCTCATTTTTCTCCCCCCATCTTACATAATTTCTCATATATTTTACCTTCATGTCTCATTTTCTTCCTCTATGAATTCCACTCTTCCTCCTTAATTTCTTTTCAGTTGCCTCTTCTCTCTCAACTTACTTTTCATCCTACTTATTCATTCTTTCTCATCAACCTGCACTGAATCCCACAATGACTTATCTCATAGTCTCTCTAGCCACTGATGCTTTTTTTTTCCTGAAACCTTTACTGGTCTGTAAAAGTCAGAGTCACAATTGTTTTGTACTCTTTGTTGCTGGGGTCATAGGTAGGATGACTTTATGAGGTGTTCTAGAAAGACTAAGAGTGACTTGTTTAGTCTCGTCTTAACCTCACGTACCTCTACCAAATTGGTGGTTATCCTGTAAACCATTTAAGATCTGAAAACAAGGCCTGGTGTAGAAAGTAATAGTTCTTAACTTCTGCCGAATTGAAGTTCCAGCCAGGCACAGTCAGGGAAAATCCTACACCTACTTCCACAGGCAAAGGGAGGGGCACCCATCTTTCTCCAGGACATTTTTTTTTTGAGTCTCGAGGAGGATACAATGTTTCTCTTCTGTGATAAAGAGCTCCTGGAGCAGATGCTGGCAGTTGTCCCATATTGGTTGGTAGGAGAAAAGGAGTGACTCAAGTAAATTAGTCAAGGCCTGCAGGTTCTCAGAAATCGAGGTGTTATGAGATTTCCAGTTATACAGATCAATCAAGAAAAATGGCAAATATTAAAGAGGATGATTGCCTCGATCATCTGGAAGTCCATAGACATGTAGGGGTAAATTGATAGTCAATAATGGTATCAGGAGTCCCAGCTAGCCTACTCTGTGTCTATGGCTGCATTTGACTCTTGCCATTGGAAAGTCTATGTCAGTGGAAGGAGAGGAGCCATGGGCTTCATAGAAGCTGCAATTTCCTTTTTTGGGGGGTAGAGCAGGAGGCATATGAATGAGGGAGGTCAAAAAGAATTAGCCCAGCATCTCCAGAGGATATAATAATCTTCTCTCCATGTCAGTATTCATAGCACAAAACTCTTGACAGATCTGGATCTAAAAATGAAGCAAAAGGACAAACCCCAAACTGGGTCGGCTATGGGATCAATTGCTCCCACAGAATGATATAGGGGACTTGGACAGGGTGGCTCTGATCCCAGGAAAATTTTGTCTTTAACTCCCTCTAACTTGTCTAAGCAGAAGGAGCCCTCTGGTGGTTGTTCAGTTTGATAGGATGGCCACTCTGAGGTACAGAGTCTGCCACTTTCCCTTTATAACTTCCACTTATAAATTGTGAGCCCTACTGTTGACATTCATCCAGGGGTGAAGGGTAATAGTCAAGGGGTAGAAGTTATCTGTCCCATTGTCTCATCCAAGTAAAACATCACAACAACACCACAGAAAATCAACAAACAAACAAGATCAAAACAAGGTGTCTTCCATGTGCTTTGTACAAAAGCCTGATACTTCTCATACAAGGAAGCAGCTCAATCCAAACTGCTGCTTGATTAAGAAGGACTGAACTCCATCCTATTTCCGAGTGGGATTCCGGAGCCTCCTCTAGATTTCTGTGGCCTGTGACAGGGAGTGGCAGTTTAGTTATCCCTATAGCAGTTATTTTTGTTTTGTCTTAACTCTGCTTAGCATAGCATGGTCGTTTGACCTGTCTACTAAAATTTTATTTTGCATTTTTAGAACCTTTTTTATATATTTTCAAAAACTTTCAAAAATATTATCAAGGGTTTCTACACATGATATAATGCTATTAGGACACTACAGGACTATTTCAGCAGCATTTTCTGTTCTTGCAGAAGACCAAGTTTAATTATAGCCACTAACAAGTTGACTCACAACTGCCAATTATTACAATCCTATGGTATCATATATTACTCTGACATTGCATGTCCAAGAATTTTCATACACGCATTCAGGCATTCACATTAATCATTAAAGTAAAACCCAACATGACAACACATGCCTGTCATTCCAAGAACATGGAAGCAGAAGTTGGACGATCACCATTTTTGGAAATCAGTCTTATCTACATAAAAATTTCCAGAATACCCATTACTACATAGAAACACACATTCTTAAGATATTATAAACAAATATATTAAAATAAGTAGACCTTTAGAAATTAAACAAAAACTAGTTTTAATTTGATATTTTGTCAAGATAAAGTTTAAAATTTTTTTTTCAAAAAATAAATTATAATTTTTATCTGAAATGCGATTTAATAATTAATAATGAAGTTTATTCTCTTTTGAGTGATTATACGTGAGGTATTTTCAAATGTATTCTGTAGAGAAGAGTGAAATTAAACTCACATAGATTCTCTTTACTATGCCTCTTATATGCTATTATTATATACGTGCCTCCATACCTGACTGAATCTTTTAATACAGGCATTGTAAAGAAAGACCAAGCTGACATTCAGCTTAGCATGCTTCAGTCACAAATGTTGGCAGTAGAGATGTTCTCTGTTACACTCAACCCTTTCTCTTTTTTTGTAAGTAAGTGTATGCCCATGTGTAAGTACAACATCGACATGACTCAAGCTCTAAAAGCAAAAGGACTCATAACCAAAGAGCAGAATTTTCAAAGGAATGGTGTGAATTGGCCTCAGCTTCTTCATAAACTATGTGTTTCTTTGAATCTCTTAGCAATCTATCCAGCCCCACAGCAATAGGTGATCTGTGACTTATAAACTTTAGTTCTAAAATTTTTAAAATTGTAATCTTTTGTACTGTTGAACAGCAAAAAGAAAAAGAAAAAGAAAAAAAGATGATGTAATTTGAACATTAAGGGTGTGTCTACCTAAACTCTTAATCCCAGTAATTTGGAGGAGAACCTAGCAGATCTAGCAGATCTACAAGTTCAAGGACAGCTAGTGTACAAAAGAAATTTCAGGGCAGCCAGGGTTTTTTCATGGAAAAATAAACATTTCTATAAAAGAAAAAACAAAAATTTCAAACATAAATACCTTTTATTTAAATAAAAAAATATATAAAGCATTAGTTATTAAAGGAATTTCAAAGCAATACAGGAATTTCACATACAGAGGTAATTTTAGTTGTCAGAAAGGCAGGGGATTATATGCAGAACCTGCGGTCGAACCTTGTGTAATTATGGGATTTCTCTTCAAGATTAACCCCTTGTGTACAACTTCAGGTCCTAAATGAGGCAAAGACATTTTGTGTCTTAGTTCAGCTGATAACTTTACTTCTATATTATGAGGAATCCAAGGTTTACTGAGGTACGAGAAAAAAGAGCCAGTCTAAGCCAGCAAAGGAAAAAGCCAATTATAGCCTTAACCCTGAGTGTGGTTCTAAGAGCCAGATGAGAGAGTTAAAATAAAAATTACCTCCCTACCAATCACTACTACAATTTTTATATCACCATAAACCTTAATATCCAGAAAATAAAAAAAAGCAAATCTTCCTACCAAACCTAGACTGCTGGTGGCCTGTGCGTCCAGGATCACAACCTATACAAGTTTAAAGATTCAAAACAATAACCACATATTTTGTGTGTTAGTGCAGATAGTAGCCATATTTTTATATCAAACTTATAAAGACATACTTAATTATTGAGATCTGAGGTCAAAGGCTTAAGACATAGGAGAGTTGAAAACTATCTTGATAATTACCTTAGGAATGGGCTTAAGGGTGGCAGGGGCAGCTACAGGGACATAAGTCCTACAACACAATGTTTATAGAGAGTTGAGAGATGCCATTGACTTAGATTTTAAAAAAACTAAAAACAAACAAACAAACAAAAAAAACATTATCTTTAAGAATCACTGACATTCCTGTTAGAAGGGGTCTTTGAAGAAAGAGAAGATTATACTTGTTGTTGCTTTAAAATGGGAGCCTTTGTGCTGCTTTAAAATAAATGTGCTGTTTTTACATGGACCACTCAAGAAAAGTTAAAGACAATTTGACTAAAATTAGAGAAGACTTAGAACAGAAAAGTGAGAGAGCCCAAGACAAAAGCTGGTTTGAGACCTGGCTTAATTTTCTTCTTGATTTACAAACTTGATCTCTGTTCTTTTAGGGCCTCTTATTATAATCCTTGTATTGTTTACCTTAGGCTTCTGCATTCTAAATTGCTTAGTTGCTTTTATTAGAGAACATATTAGTGCAGTACACATGATAATGTTGAGACAATAATACAAGCCCATTGCTAATGATGAGGCTGAGTTATGATTATAAGATTAAAATCATGCCAAAAAAGGGGGAGTTGATGTAAAAACAACAATGCTTTTAGGGGCTATGAGACTTTTCAAAACATCTATTTTTGAGAAAGTAGACCGAGACAGAATTTACTAGAATCTGAGAACCTAAAGACACAAAAATGACTAAAGTCAGATTCAGAGACTTTCCAGTCATCCTACGGCTTTGAAATTCTGCCTGTGCCTGACAAATAAAAACAATATCCCAGAATAATTCTCAGAACAACCACAAAATATACTGAATGATAGCCACCTGGCCCTCTAGAAAGCCCTAGATAGGGTCCTGATGCATGTCACAGTTAGCTCATGCTCTAATCACCCCATTCTGAGAAACAAAACATGACAAAACCCCTCAAAGTTTTGAATATAAACAAGGTTCTGAAGTAAATATCATTTAATAGACAGGTCAGGATATGCATTCTATGTTAAGAAAAAACAAAAATGACTGCTTTAGCAACAGTTCCCCATAGTTCTCCCTTTACTGAATTTCAAGGGGAACTGGGGATTATCAACAAACTTCCTGCCAAAGTTTCTCCCTGCTTTTCCTTCCCACTTCCTCTCCACTTTCTGAAAACTATACTGCTGACCAAAGTTTAAAAGTTGTTCACCCTCTCACAAAAAAGTATAAAATATGTTTGCTTTTTTGAGTTCAGGTTTGACTCTCCCTGTTAGGATGAGCAATCCCATGTACATGTAATTAAACCTCTTGCCACTGCAGCTGTCTATTGTCTAACTGTGTTCTGTGGATCATGCTCCTGAGCTAAGATTCCTCAGGGTCTTTAACATAATCGCTTTATCAATACAGGAATATATTTATATAATTATGTCATATATATAAAATTTTAATCCAAATTTTTTGGAAAACAAACTCCATGAGAAATTTTGTATTGCTTCCCTGATCATCTGTTACCAGTTGGAATCTGAAAAACCAAAGAAGACACTAAAACAATTCACAGAAAATTAAGGTGTATCATTGGAATAACAGAGTAAGACCAAGTATTAAAGACTGGTTTTTCTTAGATGAAAAACTGGCATCTACCTATACACACTCTACTTTAGGATTAGAAGATAAAAGTGTAAAACATTTGAGAGACCCCTTTATATGAAAAATGTAATAAAACCTCATATAGTACACAATAAATTAGCAAGTGAATCCACTACAAAGTTGGAGTGAGCTAGTAAACTGTGCAAACCAAGACAATATAATCTGCAGTTCCTATGAAGCAGAAGCATGCATTCTCCTAAATCTAGAGTTTTATAAATATCCAGAGCCTTATATTTAAGGTCAGCTCTTCCTTATTATGATTTCTTAACTTGGAACCTGGGGCCTTAGGCCAGGAGTGAGTAGTGCTTGACAGAATGAACATGTATGAACATGTCTATGGGACTGACTATATTTTAAAGACACTTACATAGAGCCCCTCGGTAGATGGAACTTTGTTTAGAGAACTGTCTGGCTGAAGTGCTAACTTGAGTTTGATCTGATACTGGAACTTCATCTATGTCTGCCTCAGCCACGGCTTAAAAGTTCTGAGTTGACCAGCATAAGCACCTGCATCTGTGGCTTAATTATTTGCTATTTCTTGTGAAATAATCTAGGCACATTTGCTGACCTCACCACCATAAGAAAGAGCTTGCAGGTTGAGGTTGATTATGGGAAGTTCTTTCAGATGTCCTTGGTTGTGGAGAACATTTTTGGTACCTTTGGGCAGTTGGTGGCAAGGAAACTTTCTTCACCAGGACAGTCTGAAGGTGGTCAAGGTAGAAACCTGGCTGTGTTCTTATACCCAGGAAAGGTCCGGATTAAGTACATTTGTATGTAAAATTTAGGGCAGAATATTTAGAATTGAAGCCCAGTGCAGTACATTTTCATTAGGATCTCAGGTCAGTATCCTTAGAATTGTAGTGCAGGACAGGACAGGTTTGGCATGGCAGTCTCTTTGTCAGATGGCATCAGTCATCATATTTTAGTATTCTCCTGAGAATTGTTTATTCAAACAAGTTTCTTAGGCCAAGGCAGGTTGGGCTGCTGAACCATTTTTTTTTTTCTACACAGATGGAGAGTAGATACTTTTTTACTTCTTTCATTCCCCCTTTCTTTAGGCTACCATTTTCAATCATGAAATCTAAAGTCATTTTGTTCCACAGCCTTATACCAAGCACCATTATTTGCACAGCGTTAAGGCATTCCTTGATGAAATCAACTAAGTAATTCAAAATTCAAGAACCAAACTATATAAGTAAACATAGGATAATCAAAGGTCTTACCAGAGTTGAAACTCAAGTGACTCTCCTAGCTATAAAAACAATAGCCCTTTTCTGTTCTATAGGACTGCTTGTGACAGGAAGGTGAGTGACTCCTGAAGGTAGGAGGTAGAATCTTTTATCTTCTGGATATCAAGGAGTATGGCTGCACTTAAACTGGAGTAGTGATTGGAAAAAATTACCATGGAGGCAATTCTCATCCTAACCCTCCCAGGCTGGGTCTCAGAAGTACCCTCAGGGTTAAGGCTGTAATTGACTTGATTTTTTTTCTTTTTCTTGCTTAGACTTGGTATTTTCTCTAGTATCTCAATGACCTTCAAGCCCTCAGGATAGTAGATACAAGGCATGAGCTGATCTAAAACACAAAACCCCTTGTTTTTATTCAGGACCTGAAGATGTACACAAGGGGTCAATTTTAAGGAGAAATCCCACCAGGTATTCTCAGGGGGAAACATACCCATCTGTCATAGTCATGAGTAAAGTTACAAAGACACTTTTCTTGTAGCAGGACAGTTCCTATTAATAGTAATTACCCAAACACTTCTTGAAAGGTGAGATATTATTAGGACCTCTAACAGCAGCCTTCATCTGTGTTGCTCTGTCTTATGGAGCCAGAGGCAACTATTCTCTCATTATATGGTGGAAATGTATTATAGCAGAGATGACAAGAGGTGGTAAGGGAAGGCTTGGTTGAGTTTAGAACTACCAAAGACTTTTCTATAACATTAAAAGTGGGTACAAATTTCCCTGTGGATCTTGATGAAGAAAAAATATTTCATTATTGAGTCCACTCTGATTATAACAATAATACTAGTCACCACCTTGGGCCATACCATAAGCATTGGCATAGTGCATCTTGAAGCCAGAGGTGCCAGATTCTAACAGTTAGTCCCGATGGAATAGTCAAGGCCTCAATCCACAAGTGAATATTACAAAGAAGCCTATTATCATAATCAGATTTCTAAAGCCTTAGTCTCTAGCTGTTTTTCTTTTCTCAAGAACAAGTTCTTTTTCCTGATTCACTAAATCAAATGGAGAGGAGATTGTAGGAGAAATTAAAAAAAATACCCCTTCTCCTTCTCAGCTACCACTTACTTGGTGATGTCAGGTTGGACACCAAGGACCCCAAAGGACCAGGAGGCCCTACCCACTTGTAGGAATAGGCATGTGTGAGAGCTGTTGCATGTTAGCCCCCACTTATGGATGTCCTTCTTACAGTAATTATCTCCCAACCCAAGAAGAGTGGGAAGTGGACTCGAAACTTCATGCACTAAAACGTAGCCATCAACTCCTTCACAGTTATGGGCCTATACCCTACTCCACACATTTCAGGGAAAGCACAAAGAACTGTAAGAGACATAGCTTACTCCTTAGCTGATGGTGCCCACACTCTAATACTCATCCTTCCAGACCACCAATAGGACAGACCTTCAAGGATAATGTGGGTTCACCCTTATATTCTAGTAGCCCTTCTCTTATTCCTGAGTGGTAATATCCCTTGAGTTCAACACAGCAGCTAATTTACACAAATCAGGAGTTAAAGTGGGCCACAAGGTGTAAGAGGGTGATTCTTTATATGTGGACCACACCTGTATCTTATCGGACTTGCCATGTAAATCAAGCAGAGATATGGGTGTTGCTCACAGTTCTCAAAATTTCCTCTGACATTCATAGGCAAATACTAGTCAGATCATGGTGTTTGGGATATCTTGAATTTTAGGGTGTTGTCAGTCTTCTTGGTTCTCTAAGTGTAGATATCAGACAGCTCAGGTCTGAAACAAGTGTCTCGTGGATGTTCTAGAACTTTATCTTTAGACCAGGATTACCTGGAAATCACAGAGTTCTACCTGCTGCTGCCTCCCTAGGATTGGGGTTCAAGATTTGTATGACTCCAAGACCAGCTCTAATTGTGTATTGATGATGTTTATATTTCAGTCATCAGTTTCTTTCCTTGGGTTAATAGACACATGTACCTCTACTATAAAATTTTATTACACAACAAGAGCTAACAGAAACATAACATTTATTACACATAGTAATTTGTTTAAAATGATCTTCAAGAACAATCAGGTAAGCTGGGATGTAGTGGAACACAACTTTAATCTTAGCACTAGAATGGCAGACACAGATGAATCTCTGTTAAATTCCAGCCCAGCATGGTCTACCTATGGAGGTCTAGATTACAAAAATAGATGTTTTCTCAAAACAATAAAAATGAAAGTCCTACCAGACTGTACTGAAGATACAGGCAGCCAGGGATCATAGATGGTGTCCCTGCTACCACCTGGGTTGTAGTCACGGTCACTCCCTTGGGGAAATGGATGAGCAAACTGGCAGTTGCAGTGTTTTCATTTTGTATGGGGAATGGTATAAGCTATAGGGTTGCTTACTGCTAGTCTGTCTGCTGACAGCTTGGCTAATGGCTTCAATTTTACCTGATTGACATGAGGGAGGGTACATACCCAAAGTTTTAGGGGCTACATGCCCAAAACTAATACTATCTCAGTTTAAATACCCTCTCGAACCACAATGAGTTGTTTCTGGAACAGTGTGTAATTAATTCAAATTAGCATTCCTAATTGAATGCATATCCAATTCAATGAATGGCTTTAGAGTAACTTAAATGGAGAGGGCCTCAGCCACTTTTCCTAACAATTCCACAGAGCAGCTGTGGCCATAAGAAGGGGAGGAGCAGTCTCAAAAGATCACAGATACAAAAGCAGCTGCTGAAACAGCACTAATGGGGCTTCACTCCAAATCTTCAGATGCAGGCAAGAGTAAGTTGATTCTCTCCTGTAAACTCAATAGGCTCAGATGCAGGTACAGATTCTGGGTTTTTTTCACCCCCGCAATGTTTCCACTCCCCTATTGGGTTCTTAGATGGATAACATTTTTGTTGAGAACAATTGAAATCTATCCTTTTCATTAATAACAATTATACTAATCTGCAGTTTGCACAGAACAGACACACCACTAAGGAACCCAGAAGGGTGACTCAGAACCCTGAGGGAAAACTTAAACAGAGCCTTGACCTCTATTCAAAACTGGGTTCGGTCCTAACCACAAACTGGATGCAAGATCCTTTCATCTACCTATTCCCTGGTGATCTGGGCACACTCCAGCAGCCATCAGAATTTACAATTAAAATATATAGAAAATATAAAACTGGGGATAATGCTCATGAGGGAAGATATGCTTCCCTTTTTTTGTTTTAGACAAATACATCTTTAGTGTGTGATGAGAATGTTCAATGTTCATCCTTGATGATTATAAAGAATTCCAGTCTTATGAATTATAGCATAATCTGAACAAAATTGTTCAAAACCTTTGCTAGAATAGGCAGGGCCATTATCTGTTTTAATCTTCTTAGGAAAATTTATATATGCAAAGACTTTAAAGCAGTGATTTTTGACATCTTTTAATTTATCACCACTATGTGCAGAAATATATATATATATATATATATATATATATATATATATATATCCTGAACAAGACAAGAATTAATTGAAAATTAATTGAAACATGTACACTTATAATTTACCAGAAGGAGGGACATGCACAACATCCATTTACTAAATATCATTAGAAGTCAGTCCCCTAGGATTGACTCATAATTAGGAGCAGAAAAGAATTTTGCACACATGGGGCATTGAATTACAGTACTTGGTGCTTGCACCTTTTTAATTTTACAATGAAATCTTAAGGATCCTGCAATCAAGTGAAATATATTATGCATTTAAATACTCTTATGCACATTATATTCTACTACAACCAATCCAAAATGGAGAGTATACACAACTGCAAGCCAACTTCCACACGATTTAGCTCTTGGAGGGCAGTATGGGCTCTAATGTGCCCTACGAATATAGGAAACATCTTTGCCAAATCAAAGTATTTAGATTTCATAACTGACCGAGAACTCCTGACACAGTGGCAACATAAGCAGCAGTTTCTAAAGGTGAAAAAATCTGACCAACACAGATTCTATCAGTAAAAATACTTAGGGCTACTTCAGGAAACCTCTGCAAAGCAAATTGCACAGTCATAACTTCAGCCAACTGAGCAGATGTAACTGATACTTGCTAGGCTTCAGGGATCTCTTAAGATACCACAGAAACAAAGCCATTAGAAGATCCATTTTTTTAAAACAAACCTGGCATGGCGAAGATGGTTAGAGGAAAGCACATTAGGAAACACAATGGGATTCTCCTTAAAAACTGAGCCAATTTATTAGCAGAAGAGTGGTTATCATGTTCACCAACAGTACTGCATAAAAATATCGCCCAATCTATATGGGTTGTGCAAAAGAATATCATACTTACTCTTTAATATAAGGTGTAACAATAACTTCTGGCTTCTTTCCAAATGTCTGTACTGCTACTTTTGTGCTTAAAATGATTAAATTAATAACACCATGAGATAAGAAACAACAATTCTCGAAGGTGAGGCTAGGAAATGTACCCGTAAAACAAGTCCTTGCTGTCAGAATACTCTTTTTGGAGTATGATCAGATGGAATACCAATAATTGTAAAGGCATAGAACAATTTAATTTAAATTATACAATTTAAATGAGCACCTTCCAATGCTTCTTGGTCTTTTAAAAAATAATCTCTGGCTTCAGCAGTAAGTTGTCTAGCAGAGATGGAATTAGCCTTACTCTTAAGTACACAATCGTCTAGAGGTTGTGCATTTTTGGTTACTTCTCAAGTTAAAGAAGTGGCAACTAGACAGCCTGAATAGGTATTAATAGTTAATAATCTAATAAATATTTTAATTCTGTAAAACCATAAATATGAGAAATATTTATTTGCCATAATGGGTTAGGTACAAGTCCTCGAGGGTTAACACCATCAGGTAGTACAAGAAAAATGAGGACATTCAAGACAAATCTGTACAATTGGACATACACATTCTCTAGAAATTTCAAATTGTTGTCTCAGGCCAATACTATTTTTCTGGCAAAGAATGAGCATATAATCTGCCTGGTATACAAATCTACTGTGGTATTGCCTTTTCTAAGGGACCTAGGCAACCCATTATCTCTTAAATACCATATAAAATATGGGATAATAAGTTCTCAAGTTCAGTTGTATTTGTATAAACAGTTGCAATTGTATAAACAAGAATTAGCAATATCTAAAAATGGAACAATTTTACACAAGTATAAACCATTAACTATATATATTGGTGAAGACCTTTAGCAATATATATTGGCTATCAGTATATAAATTTAGAATTACACTGATTTTTTAACATCTAAAAACAGTGGCTACAGCACATAATCTAATAATCTATTTTGCATCAAGCAGAAACTCAAGAAAACCAAAATATGATCCAATTTCATATATCACATTCCCATAGATGAACCAAATATAAATACAGTAATGCACTATCTATGAGCTTCAGGCATAAATTTACAGGAAATATAAAAGCATGCATAGAGGAAAGAACTTTAACAACTTGTCTTTCAGATAATGATTTATCAATATTTTATTTGGCCTGAAAAACCCAAACATCAGTTCCTAGCCATAACCAATTTAATTGTTGCTCAGAATAAGGAACAAACATTTTATCAGGTTAAGACATTCCCCCTAAGAAATACCTTTTATTATATAGTTTTGTATTAACACAGCAAAGGATGTTAAAACTTTACTTAAATAGGAAGAAAGGTGAATTCACATTAATGGTGCCTTTTGCTAAAAGAACTGCTGTGGGTACAAGGCAAAAATACAGAGAGCCAACAATTAATCATGATCTACATAATATCTGCTGTTAACTAATTGATTCCTGTACTTTCTCTGCAAAATCCTTCAACTTTCAATTGACTGCAGTGGGACTAGGATTTGCATCTCTTGAGAAAAGCAGACAGAGGTTTGAAACATCTTGTGGTGAGCTTAACGTGATGTTTTTGTCAGCTAATATCTGATGATTTTTGAAAATCACATTTAGTAAATTAACTTTATGAATCTTCTATGCTACATTCTGACTAGGGACTGGTTAGCTAACAAAGCATCTACAACAGTAAACATTGTGGATTTTAGGTTCCAACTTCCTACCATCAAGGTAGCAGCCAAACAAAAAAGGACGATCAGCCTTTCTCAGAGGTAAAACTTTTTAATGATAGCCAATGATTCAAGGGCTCTTTAAAACCTCAAGCAGACAAGCCAAAAGCAAATCCTTCACAATCATGAGGATGCAAAGAAGAGTATAAAAACAAACTTTTAAATCTATGATTTTTTGGAATGAGAGCTGAAATGGTAAGCCAGTCTGTAACTTTTCCCTAAATTCTGTACATAAGAAAACACATGGCTGAAAGTTGTTACATATAATCAGCTTTTAATACCTCATTACTTTGAATTGTATCCTTTATGTCTGATTTCTCGAAGAATTACTCAAAATTATCCCAAGCTTGGGATATCCACAGAAACTTGTTTCCTTATATATAGAAACCACATGGCTCATGCCATGTGTTGCTGTTTAGGATGACTCTGACCAAGTTATTAGTTTTAAGTAAACTTTTGTTACCAAAGTTATGGATTTTTAATTGTACCCAATTGCCTATAAGCCAATCATTTAAATCCAAGACATTCAGAGCATATGTATACCTTTAAAAATTTGCTAAAAGAAAACATGAACTGACAACACATCTTATACATTTAAACCAGATAAAATTTCTTTATAAATAGACTGATATGGAAGGGCATACACCTAGAGTTGACTTAATTGAGTGTTCAATCAGGGACTCTGAACATACAACATTTGGTTATTCAAAGTCTCGGTTGCCAGGGTCAACAACATACCCAGTCAAACTGACCAATCCTGTATCATGGTTCATGTAGGCATAAACTCTGCAGTATCTGTGAGGCTTTGTTATACATCAGTAAAACAGAACAGACTTAATTCAGAAACTGCCTTTGCCAAACAAAATGAAAAAGTATTTGCAAGAGAAGTGCACAGAGATTGGGATACTTCTTCCTTGCACTTTGGGGTTCAGAAAGAAAACTTTATTTCTGTTTACAGACTTACATTGCCATTGAAATGTTTGCTGCTATAACATTTAGTTTTTATTTGTGAGGATCATTGATTTGTTCAGGGGTGGGGAAGTGTTTGCAAGGTGTTCTGAGTTTATTTTGGTTATTGGAAGGGGAGATATTGAGGGTTTAGAAGTATGAGTTATCGTTCCTTATTTTGCAGAATAATCACAATGTGAATGACAAGATTTTCCTTAATGTCCCTTCCCAGTGCATTGCTGCTATCTACTCTGATTCTTATGCATTAAAACACATTTCGTGTGTATTTAGCCCTGAGTTAAGTTTAACGATACTTAAATATAAATTGATATGATGGAAAGGCTGTGCTTCCCGACCAGATTCCCAGGCTCCTTTCTACCTGGACCATCAGAAAATCTGGGGCACGGGCCTGTCGAGGTTGTGCTGTGAGTATCCAGAGCACAGAGAGTCCTTAGCAGTTCATGTGGAAATGGATTTTTTTTCAGCCCACAGTCAGAGCCAGGCCTGTGTCAGAAGGAATCACGACCTACCCTGAAATTCTGTGCTTGTCCATTAGACACCCAGGCTTTTTTCCACCTAGACCCTCAGAGAACCTTGGGCACAGGCCTGGTGAAGTTGTGCTATTGAAAAAGTTAAAATTTCAAGCTAGCTCCACTAACCCTGTCCTGGGGACAAATATGCCTCAAGGCTAAGAATAACATAACATGTTTCAAGAAGTGGACTGACCACAGACACCACAAACTATCTGGTGTTGACAAAGTCTGACTGCAGTCCAGAGAAAAACAAGTATGAAGGTCAGTGTGCCACAAAACCGGGTGGTCTGTAGTTGAATCATATCTAAATGCAGACAGAGAATGCCAAATTTGAATAAGCCAAAGAAATTGGTATGTGCTTGTTGCTAACTACCTGTGTAATTTACCCCACAAATATTTCTCCCTAATTGAGTTTGGGGTCGAAACCTCTATCTCCTGCTTGAGATACAAATCATCCTCAGAGCTCTGATTTCCTAAATACACCTCTTGCCTAATTAGAGCAAGTCTGGTTCTTTGTGAATTTTAGGGTTCACTTTTTTACAGAACCTGTGTGATGCCCCCTCAATTCAGGTTTCTTTCTGTTGGGGGCTCGTCTGGGTTTTTGTGTCCACCCAAAATCCGAGATCCACTTGATGGTAAAAGATGGTTCCCCAATTTGTGTCTGAGTGTGTGGCCACTGTCTGTTTCTGTTCTGCTCTGGATCTGAGAAGCACTTCCAGTTTTGTATCTGCTCTTCTTACCCTAGAGATTGGGGGCACTGTGTTTGACAATGTGTCCTGGGAAACACATTCTGCAGCTCTGAGGGATGCCTCAGGAGTACAGGAGAGTCAGGGATGCCTGATGGTCTCCTATCAGGTATGGGAGGATTACATAGTCCTTTTGGAGGAGGAACCACGGAAACCTCTTCCTTTTGAAACTGCATTTGGCTTGTCCCTATGGAGTAGGCACAGTTGTTTTTGTCTGGATATTGTGGTCTCTGTGTTTCCTATTGTTTGTTTGTTTAGTGTTTTCTTTGATGATGGGATAGACTGTGATGACCCTGATTAGCAACCTTACATCTTGGTCTGGAAAGAAGTAGTTCAGGATTCTTTGCCCTGAGTAAAACCATGGTTCAGAAGGAAGGAGCCAGTTTTCTGAACACTGGCATGTCACAGTGAACCAGCATCACAAAAAAATAAAAAAATGGCTCCCTTGAAGCTGGAGCCCTAAGCACAACTGTTCTTCCAAAAATCTATCCTTAGATTGAGGTAAGTCCTGAGTAGCCAGGCCCCCTCCTCCTTTGTACCCCCATTTTCCTCCCAAGCATCATTCAGTTTCTGCCTCACAAGAGGGAGCAGGAAGTGGAGGGCCAGCCACAGGCATCTGAAACTGCAGGCCTCAAAGTCCCTCAGAACATAACTTTACGGTGGCCTTGGCCTTCAGTGTCTATGGTGCCCCAGTGGACCCACCTAATCTCCAACTCCTCCATACTGGCCATTCTCATTTATTGATTTTATAACTGGAAATCAAACTACCCTCCTTTCTCCGAGATCCGTGCTGGTCTAACTGGGTTGATGGAGTCCCTACTGCACTCACACTAGCCTACCTGGGATGCCTGCCAGCAGCTTTTGCAGATTTTGTTCACCACAAAGGAGAAGAAGCAGATCCTCCTAGAGGACTGAAAGCGTGTGCCAGGGTCCAATGCTCAACCTACACAGTTCCTCAATGAGATAGACTCAGGCATTCTTCTGAACTGACCTGACTGGGATTTCAACACAGCAGCAGGTAGGGAGTGACTGATAGTCTACCACTGGGCACTAGTAGAAGGTTTCAAAGGTGCTGCAAGGTGACCTCCTAATTTGGCTAAGGTAAAAGAAGTACTCAAGGGGATTTTAGAGCCACCATATTTTTTTTCTAGAATGTCTCATGGAGGATTATATGAGGTATACCCCTTTTGACCTAAATCACCAGGACAACAAGCAGCAATTGCTATGGCATTTATAGAACAGTCAGATTCTGATATTACAAAGAAGTTGCAGCACCTGGAAAGGGCTATAAGACTATACTTTGCAGTATTTGGTTAAATACACAAAGAAAATGTATCATAACAGAAAGACAGAGGAAGAAAAGCAAGAGAGAGAAAAGGAGGAGGCAAAAGAGAGAGCCGGAGGGCTCCTAAACAACAGAGAAATTTGATTAGGATCTTGGCCACAGTTGTAGGAGAAAGAAGTATGGTAGGTCATAGAGAGACAGGGAACCTGGGCAACAGAAGACTTAGGGCATGCAAAGGAGAAAGGAGACCTCCCCTGGAGAAGAACCAGGGTGCTTACTGTAAAGAAAAATGAAATTTTTCACTAGAGTGCCCTAAGAGGAAGGAAACAACCCCCAGTGTACTGAACTTTGAAGAAGACAATGATTAGAGGGGACAGGGTTCGGTTCCCTTCACCAAGCCTAGGGTAACCTAAACTGTAGAGGGGACTCCACTAAACTTTTTGGTAAATATGTGAGCCAAATATTGTGTTCCGAAACTGCCTTTTGGGAAACTGGCCCAAAAAAGACCACAGTGCATGGGACCACTGCGGGGGGTAACAGTGTTCTTGGACTACATTGCATACTGTGGACTAAGGAAGATGCCAAGTTTCCCACCGTTTCTTGATCACCCCTGAGTGTCCAGCTCCTCAGCTAGCAAGAGACTTATTGACTAAGTTAAAAGCCCAAACTAAGTTTATCCCAACTGAACCTGATGTGAGATGGGAGGAACCCACAACAATGACATTGGTTGTAAAGCTAGAGGAAGAATATAGATTGTATGAATAACCAAAGAAAGTGGTACCTTCAAACCTGGACTGGTGGCTGTCTAACTTTCAGCCTGGGCAGAGACAGAGGACATGGGAATGGCAGTCAGGGTTCCACCAGTGGTGGTGGAGCCTAAATCAGACACCAACTTCATTGGTGTCCAGCAGTACCAATGAGTAAAGAGGCCAGGGAAGGGATAGAGCCACATATGCAAAGGCTTCTTTCCCTGGGCATATTGATAAGGTGCCAATAGCCTTGGAATACCCCTTTGTTGCCAATGAGAAAACCCAGCAGAAATGATTATAGGCCAGTTTAAGACTTGAGAGAGGTAAATAAGAGAGTACTAGACATATATCCAACTGTTCCAAATCCTAATCATTTTCTTAGTTTCCTCCCATCTGAACAGCAATGATATACTGTACTTGATCTAAAGGATACTTTTTTATGCCCAAGGCTTTATTTAAACAGTCAGCCTTTTTTGCCTTTGAGTGGAGGGATTCAGGTCCTGGACAAACTGGTCAACTCACTTGGACAAGGTCTCCCCAGGGATTCAAGAACTCACCCACTCTTTTTGATGAAGCATTACAGTGGGACCTGGCTAGTTTTAGGACTGAAAATCCTGATGTGACCCACCTGAAGTATGTAGATGACCTGCTCCTCGCTATCTCCACCCAAGAAGAATGCGTCCATGGGACTGAGAAATTACTCGTGGAACTGGGTGAGTTAAGATATCTGGCCTCAGCCAACAAGACCAAGCTTTGCCAGACTGAAGTAACCTATCTGGGTTATTCACTGAGAAAGGGAATGCAGTGGCAGACAGAGACGAGGAAGAAGATAGTCACACAGATTCCTGAGCCTACTATCCCTCGACAGGTGAGGAAGTTCCTGGGTATGACGAGGTTTTGTAGACTATGAAACTCCGGGTTTGCTATGCTCACAGCTCTCTTATTCCCTCTGACTAAGGAAGGGAAATTATTTTACTGGTCCCCCAAAAATCAGAAGGCTTTCAATGAAACTTAGCATGCCCTGTTATTTGCCCCAACCCTGGCACTCCTGGACTTGAATTAGCCTTTCAAATTATACGTGGATGAGAGAGTTAATGTGGCCAGAGGTGTACTTACTCAGACTTTGGGACAATGGAAAAGACTGGTGGTCTACTTGTCCAAAATATTGGACCCTGTCACAAGTCAGTGGCCTTCTTCTCTAAGCGTTTCATAGCTGTAGCCCTACTAGTCAAAAATGCTGAAAAGTTAATTCTGGGGCAACACACTACCTTAAGAGTATTGTTCGGGAGCCTCCCAATTGATGGATGACAAACACCCGCATGATGCTTTACCAAGGCCTGCTACTAACTGACATGATAGCCTTTGCAACTCCAGTCATCCTAATCCCTGCCACTCTGTTACCGAAGACTGAAGACTTAGACTTGACACATCAATGTGAAGAGATGCTAGCAGAAGAAATGGGTACAAGAAGGGACCTGAAAGACCAGCCATGGCCAGAAGGCCCAAATTCATACACAGAGGGTAGCAGCTTTGTGGTCGAAGGTAAGCAGGTGGCAGGGTCAGCAGTAGTGGAAGGAACTAACATCATACGGGCCAGTTGTCTGCTGGAAAAGACTTAAGCACAAAAAGCTGGACTGATAGCCCTCATCCAAGCACTATGGAGAGCTGTAAACATTGATAGAAACAGCTGGCATGTAATTGTCACTGCCCATATTCATGGGGCTATATACAGGCATATGGAGTTATTAACCTCTGCAGGAAAGAATTTTAAAAATAAAGAATAGATATTCAGTTTGGTAGATGCTATTCACCTGCTTACAAAGGTGGCTATTGTCCATTGCCCGGGTCATCAAAAGGGACAGGACAGAACTGCATAAGGCAATAGGATGGCAGATTCTGTAGCCAATGAGGAAGCCCAATGGGATATGATTATGGCAGGAATCTCACTGGACCACTTGGCAGCCCAGATACCCAACATTGAATATACTAAAGAGGATCATGAACACAGGGCCAAACTAGGAATCCTTCTCCTGTCAGAGGATAAGTGGAGATACATCCCAGATGGCAAACTAGCCCTCCCCCAGAATACACACACGACTATGTGGACCACCTACATTGTTTGACTCATTTAGGAGCTAAGCATCTTGAGACTCTAATCAAAGCCTAAAACTATTATGTCCCCGAACTTTCAGAGATTGTTCATAAGGTGGCGAAAGACTGGATGCCCTGTGCCATTATTAATGCAGAGCATTCAAATTCCCATTTGGAAAAAGACTCAGAGGAAGCCTGCCAGGTGGCCATTGGGAAGTAGATTTCACTGAAGTCAAGCCTGGCTTTTTCAGGATGGGTAGAAGCCTATCTCAGCAAAGTGGAGACTGCCACCATTGTAGCTAAGAAAATTCTCAAAAAAAAAAAATCTATCTCAGGTTTAGGTACCCAAGGTAATTGGTTCCGACACTGGACCCTCATTTTTTGCCCAGGTAAGTCAGGAACTGTCCACACAGCTGGGGATTAATTGGAAATTACATTGTGCCCATAGACCCCAGAGTTCAGGAGAGGTAGAGAGGATGAATAGATATCTAATAGAGACCTTTTCAAAATTGGTCTCAGAGACCTTGGGGGAGAAGGGACTGTCCTTTTTCCATTTGCCCACTTCTGTGTATAAAACACCCCTGGCCCTTTGGCTTAAAGCCATATGAGATTATGTATAGCAGTCCCCTGGCCCTCCTCAACTTGGGAAGAGACCCAATTTTGAGGTTCTTCCTAAAACCCTATTTGCTTATTTAAAGGCACTAAAAGTAGTCCATTGTGAAGTCTGGAGCCGACTGAAGGGTGCCTATGAAATGGGAAGCCTGGAGAACCCTGACCAGTTCCAGGTAGGAGATGCTGTTCTGATCCATAATCACTGGGCAGGGAATTTAGCATCTTGCAGGAAAGAACTGCTAATCCTCTTAAACCTTGCCTCTTTTGCAAGCACACTTAATCCCCATGCCCCTCCCCAGAAGCTGACATGGCAGGTGATATCACAAAGTGCATATGCTGTGTGGTCAGTAACAAAAACAGCCTGCCCTTGGATTTGGTGGCCTTCCCCACTCCAGACATATGTCACCTAGTGGTGGGGTTAAATACTTGGGGCATTCCCAAATATAGTGCAGAAAATGTACCAATAATTGGAATAACAAGGGTGGCTCCAGGGTGTGCTAACACCCTCATCCACTGTTCCATCAGGGCAGATGACCTATATGTATGCCCCAGAGATGGTAAAATATGCTCTCAATCAGTTAAGTGTGGAGGTACAGAATCCTATTATTGTAAAATATGGTGATGTGAAAGTATGGGAGAAGCTCGGTGGTGTCCCACCTAGTCTTGGGATCTCATCATGGCAAAGAAAAACTGTACTGATAGACCTATGTGTGCTTCCCTAAAGTCTAGAGAAGAGCAGGTTAGTAGTGGCCCCTGCAGCAAAACCCCCTTTCTGTAAGTCTTTAAACATTACCTTTACTGAAAAGGGCAAACAGTCCAGAGATTGGGTTAAGGGCTTGATCTGGGTAATTAGACTTTATGTGTCTGAAAAGACTCGGGCCTAATAATGAAGTTAAAATGCAAAATAGAGAACTCTGCCAGTTTTCTGGTAGGGCCCAATAACGTTTTACCAGAAGCAAACTCTAAACATGCCCTGGCACCACCCCAGCCTCAGGCCCTATCTAGGAATCCAAGTGACACCACTATAATGACCCTGAGTGTCAATCCTGCCACCACAGTGCAATTTCCCCCAGAAACACTGAACAGACTTCTCAATCTTGTGCAGGAAGTTTTTAAAGTTTTATTATGAAGGGATAGCAACTGATAGAACTCTCACCTAGGATTAGTCACACCAGTTTTGTTCATGGGGATTGAGTCACAAGATAACCCTCAAAAAGGTATCTGGGACAAGCCTATATATAGGGAATATTCCTAGCCCCACATTTCCCTTTGAAACTGATTGTCAATTCATCCTTCGACACTTATCTAGTTCCTCAAACTGACACCTGGTGGGCCTGTAGTTCTGGACTTATTCCTTGTGTCTCAACCTCTGTATTTGACCCCATGCAAGATTTTTGTTTTTTAGTACAATTGGTACCCTGAGTTTATTTTCATCCAGAGGGGATTGTAACCAATGCATATGACTTGAGCCTGACCCAAGTTAAAAGAGACCCAGTTACTCTGACCTTAGCAGTACTCCAGTGTGTTGGTTTGGCAGGGAATGGGGCAGGTACTGCAACAATGTTTACCTCTCAACACTACTTTTCAGATTGGAGAAATGCAATTACAGATGACTTAGCAGCCTTAGAGCAATCTGTTAGCAAGTTAGAAGATTCACTTACTTTCCTATCTGAAGTAGTCTTACAAAATCATAGGGGACTAGATTTGTTATTTCTTAAGGAGGGAGAGTTGTGTACTGCCCTAAGAGAAGAGTGTTGTCTTTATTTTGACCACTTTAGTGTCATCAAATATTCCATGTCTAAGCTGTGTAATTGACTGGTCAGACAGAGAGATAGGGAAGCTAACCTAGGGTGGTTTGAAAGCTGGTACTCTCACTCACATTGGCTCACCACCTTGCTTTCCACGCTCCTGGGGCCTATAATTATTATGTTGTTACCATTGACATTTGGACCCTGCATCATAAATAAATCAGTAGCCTTTGTCAGAGAAATAGTTGGTGTGTTACAGGTCCTAGTGCTTTGCCACCAATATCATGCATTAAAGAACCTGGAGGGGACTGAGGAGCAGGGTACGGAGTTCTAAGATTAGAACTAGTTACTAGAATTAAAAAAGTTAAATTTCAAGATAGTTCCACTTACCTTGCCCTGGGGACAAATATGCCTCAAGGCTAAGAATTACATAATAAGTTTCAAGAAGTGGCCTGACCACAGACACCAGAAACCATTTGGTTTTGACAAAGTCCAACTCTGCAGTCCAGAGGAAAACAAGTATGAAGGTCAATATGCCACAAAACATGGTGTTATGGAGTTGAATCATATCCAAAAGCAGACAGAGATGTCAATTTTGAATAAACCAATGAAATTTCTATGCACTTGTTACTAACTACCTATGTAATTTTCCCTATAAATATGTCCCCTCATTGAGTTTGGGGTAAACTGCTATACCTCCTGTATGAAATTCAAGTTGTCCTCAGAACTCTGAGTTCCTAAATACACCTCTTGTCTATTTTCAAAATGTCTGGATATTTGTGAGATTTTGGGTCCACATTGTCCTGGTACTTGAGTCAGAGCTTCCCCAATTTGGGGGTCTTTCACTGTGAGTATCCAGAGCAAAGAGAGTGCTTGGTGGTTTTTGTGGAATAGGTTCCTTTCAGACCCACACTAAGGGCTGGGTCTCTGTAAGATGGAATCAGGATCTTCCCTGAAAGGCAGTGCTCAAAGATAAGTTCCACAGGTTCTTTTGCACCTAGACCAGAGATGAACCTGAGACATAGGCTCAGGAAGGGCAACCAGGAGTTCTCAAGGAATATAGAGTGCTGTGCTCTCTGGACGTGTCCTTTTATGGCCTAGAGAAAAAGCCAGGTCTACGTCAGTAGTACTCAGGACTTATGGGGAGAGGGCTGAGTTCCCAGATCAAATTCACAAGATCTTTCACACCTGAGCCTACAAAGACTGAGCTGAGTAATTAATATGAGATCTCACTGCTTGCCTATGAAAAGCTAAACACTCAGAAGAAATTTTCCTCCTGAACACACTAGCCCTCAGATCCACAGGAGAGACAGGAACCCTTCACTGAAAATGAGACTATGTATAATCACAGATAACAAGGTGGCAAGAGGAAAATAAAAATAATGAAGCAATGGAAACCAAAACAATGTGGCAACATCAGAACACAGCATTCCCACCACAGCAAGTAGTGGATTGCCAAACAAACCAGAAAAAGAAGACTCAGACTTGAAATCATACTTCATGATGATGATGGAGATCTTGGAGAAACTCATGAATAACTCTCTTAAACAATTACAGGAGAACACATATAAACAGAAAGAAGCTCTTAAAGAGAAAACACAAAAATCACTCAAAGAACTGTAGGAAAACACAACCAAATAGGTGAATAAATTGTGAAAGGAAATAAAAACAATAAAGAAAACATAAAAAGAGACAACCCTGGGGATAGAAAACATGAAAAAAGAAATCAGGAGTCACAGGTGCAAGCATCACCAACAGACTATAAGTAATGGAAAAGAGAATCTCAGGGGCCTAAGAGTACATAAACATGTAGACAAAATAGTCAGTGAAGATGCAAAAACCAAAATTATCCTAACCCCAAATTTCAATGAGATCCAGGATACAATATGAAGACCAAACCTTAGGATAATGGGAATAGAAAAGGGTGAAGAATATCAACTAAAAGGCATGAGATGACAAAGAGCATAAAAGAAGCCTACAGAACTTCAAATAGATTGGACCAGAAAAGAAATTTTTCCAGACACTTAATACTCAAAGCACCATGTGTTCAATACAACAAAAATAATACTAAAAAGAGAAAAAGAAAAAACATGTAATTTATAAAGACAGACCAATCAGAATTAAACAGGACTTCTCAACTGAGACTGTGAAAGCTAGAAGATTCTGGACAGGCATCATACAGATTTTAAGCAAACAAAATGTAAGCCCAGGTTACTATATCAAGTAAATCATTACCATAGATTGAGAGACCAAGATATTCCAGGAGAAACCTAATTTACAAAATATCTTAACATAAATTGAGCCCTACAAAGAATAATAAATCAAAAACTCAGCACAAGTAGGGAAACTTCACCCTACAAAAAGCAAGAAAATAAGTAAGCAAGGAAAACAATAGAAGAAAGACACACAGACATAATTCCAGTTCTAACTTCGAAAATAACAGAAAATAAAAATCACATTTTCTAACATCTGTTAACATAAATGAACTCAATTTCCCAAAAAAGAGACATAGACTATAAGAATGGATACATAAACAAATTCCAACTTTTGCTGCATACAGAAAACACATCTCAGAGACAAAGACAGACATTATCTCAGAGTGAAAGGTTGGGGAAAAACATTCCAAGCAAATGACTCCAAGAATCAAGTTGACATAGCCTTCTAATATGGAATAAAGTAGATTGTCAACCAAAAGTTATCAAAAAAAAAAAAAAAAAAAAAAAAAAAAAAGGAAGAGCAATTTTTACTAATACCGAAAAAAATGATCAGGATGAATTATCAATCCTAAATATATATGATCCAAATAAAGAGTACACTTATTCATAAAAGAAGCCCTACTAATGCTCAAAACATACACTGTATCTCACACAGTAATATTGGGAGACTTTAACACCCCACTCTCATCAATGGACAGATCATGGACCCAGAAACTGAATGGAGACACAGATTAAGTAGCAGAAGTAATGAACCAATTGGAATTAACAGACAACTACAGAAAATTTCATCTTAAAACAAAATACTACACCTCTTCTCAGTAACTCATGGAATCTTAAGAATTGACTATATAGTCAGTCACAAAGCAAGCCTCAATAGATATAAAAAGATTGAAATACTCACATGTGTCCTATCATATCACCATGGACTAAGTCTGGTCTTTAACAACAACATCGACATCAAAAATCCTACATACACAGTAAGCTAAACAATGTTCTACTCAATGATAGCATGGTCAAAGAATAAATAAAGAAAGAAATTAAGAATTTTTTAGAACTTAATGAACATGAAATCACAACATATTCAAAGCATTGGAATGAAATTAAAATAGTACTAAGAGGAAAACTCATAGCTCTGAGTGCCTCCAAAAAGAAAGTGAAGAGAGCATGCACAAGCAACTTGACAGCACAGCTGAAAGCTCAAGAACAAAAATAAGCAGATACATCCAAAAGAACTAGATGGGAAGAAATAATCAAACTCACAGCAGAAATCAACCAAGTAGAAACAAAATAACTGTACAAGGAATCAACAAAACCTGGAGCTGGTTCTTTGAGAAAATCAACAAAATCTATAAATCCTTAGTCAGACTACTGAGAAGCCAAAGAGAGAGTATCCAAATTAACAAAATCAGAATTGAAAGGGGAGACATAAGAACAGAAACTGAGGAAATTGACAAATTATCACACCTTACTACAAAAGCCTGTACTCAACAGAACTGAAAAAACCTTTAGGAAATTTATCAATTTCTAGGCAGATACTAGATACAAAAATTAAATTATTAACAGATAAACAATGTAAATTATCTCATAATACCTAAAGAAATAGAAGCATTCATCAAAAGCCTTGCAAACCAAAAAAGACAAGGACTAGATAGATACAGTGCTGAATTCTAACAGACATTTATTTACCTAATAACAATACTATCAAAATATAATTGATTTAGATGGAACATAATTTAGATGCACATAGTAGATTTAGATTGAACACTACCCTACTTATTATTTGAAGCTACAATAATTCTCATTCCTAAACCACACAAAGGCCCTACAAGGAAAGAGAACTTCATACCAATCTCTCTTTTGAACACTGATGCAAAAATAATCAACATAATTCTCACAAACTGAAACCAAAAACATATCAAACATTGATTCACCATGAACAAGTTGGCTTCAACCCTTGGATCCAGGGATGGTTTAATACATGGAAATCCATCAACGTAATCAACCATATAACAAAGTTGAAAAACAAAACAAAACAAAACACAGGATTATCTCAGTAGATGCTGAATAAACATTTGACAAAATTGAACACCCCTTCAGGTGGAAAATCTTGGAAAGAACAGAAATCAAAGACCCATAGTTAAAAATAATAAAAGAAATATACAGCAAGACAGTAGACAACATCAAACTAAGGGGTAGGAAACTTGAAGTAATCCCATTGAATTCACAGACTAGAAAAATCTGTACACTCTCCCCTAACTATTCAACATAGTACTGGAAGTCCTGGTCAGAGCAATTAGACAGCAAGAGGAAATCAAATGAATACAAATCAGAAAGGAAGAATTAAAAATATGACTATATGCAGATGACATTTTTGTATACTTCAGTGACCCCAAAATTTTCACTAGTGAACTTTTACTGCTGATAAATATTTTCAGCAAAGTGCCAGAATGTAAAATTAATTCAAGCAAATCTGTGGCCTTCTGCTACTCAAAGGGCACACCTGCTGAGAGAGATATTAGAGAAAAGAAACCCTTCATTGTAGTCACAAACAATAAGAAATACCTTGGTGTGACCCCAAACTAAGCAAGTGAAGGACGTGTATGAGAGGAACTTTAAATCTTTGAAGAAGGAAATTGAAGAAGATCTCAGAAGATAGAAAGATCTCCCATACACATATCTTGGAAGGATCAATTTTGTAAAATTGGCCATCTTAGCAAAAGCAATCTACAGATTCAATGCAAATTCATCTGGAATCACATAAACACTCGAATATAGAAATGTAGTCTCAAGAACAAGAAAACTTTTTCGGGAATCACCATCCCTGACTTCAGGATATCTTACAAAGCAATTGTGTTAAAATACATATATAGTACTGGTACAGAGATGGGAAGGTAGATCAATGGAAATGAATGGAAGATCTAGAAACTAACTCCCACATATATGGTCACTTGACTTTTGACAAAGAGCTGAAAATATTCAATGGAAAAAATAGCCCCTTCAACAAATAGTTTTAGCTCAATTGACAGTCAGCATACAGAAGAATGAAAATAGATCTTCTTATCTCCTTGTAAATGCTCAAGTACAAGTAGATCAAAAATCTCCACATAAAATCAGGTACAGTGAAAGTATAAGAAGAGAAAATGGGGAAAACCTTATAATGCATAGGCACTGGAAAAATTTCCTGAACAGAACACCAGTGAATTTTGCTCTAAGATAGAGAATTGATTAATGTGACTTGAGGAGATTGCAAAGTTTCTGTAAGGCTAAGTCCACTGTCAAGGAAACAAAATGGCAGCCAATAGATTGGAAAAAGATCTTTACCAACCCCACATCTCATAGAGGTTTGATATTCAATATATACAAAGAACTCAAAATGTGAGACTCCAGAGAATCAACAGATCCTATTGAAAATGGAATGAAGAGCTAAACAAACATTATCAATTGAGGAATATCGAATGGCTGAGAAGCACCTAAGGAAATGCTCAACTTCCCTAATCATCAGGTAAATGCAAATCAAAACAACGCTGACATTCAACCTCACATCAGTCAGATTGGCTAAGATAAAAAAGCTCAGATGAGAGAAGATGCTGGCAATTGATTCAGAGAAAGAGGTAAAATCTCTTACTATTGGTGTGGTTTTATGCTGTACAAACCACTCTGGAAATCTGTCTGGTGGTTCCTCAAAATATTGGTCATTGAACTGCCTGAAGACCCAGGTATTCCACTTTTGTGAACATACTGCAGAAATGCTCCAACATACAATAAGGACACATGCACCACAATGTTCATATTAGCCTTATTTATAAGAGCCAAAAGCTTTAAAGAACCCCAATGTCCTTCAATTGATGAACGAATAAATTAATTGTGGTATATTTACACAATGGAATAATTTTCAGCTTTTATTTTAAAAATCTCTTTATGAAATGTCTAAAAACATGTATGTATCTAAAGATTATCATCCTGCATAAGGTAACACAGTCACAAAAGAACAGACATAATATGCAGTCACTGATAATTATATACTAGCTCAGAAAGCTCTGACTACCCAAGAAACAATTCTCAGACCATATAAAGCTCAAAAAAAGAGAGACAAATACATTGGAAAACTTACTCCTTCTTAGGAAAAAAAAGTGCATATCACCTTGTCAGAGTTCGGTTCACCTAGACCTTAAATTATTAATTAATCTAGAGCTAAGTAGATAGCCATGGAAATTTCTGTTATTTAAAAATCATTGTTTAATCTTTACACACCAAGAAAACTTTTACTCTTTCCATGTTATGTTTTGTTTTACATGTACTTTGTGCTTATTGTAACTAGAAAGATTTCAATGCATACTATCAAACCTTTACAAAACTCAAGTACTGACAAAAATATCTTCATATATTTTTATGCAAAAAATGTTTTTAAAATCTGTACATGTATCTCTTACTTTATAAAATAAAGTTGTATAAACTAATGAAAATATCATGTGAAACTTAGGTGGCTATTGGTTTGTCCGTACATACTCTTGTAACTCACACATAACTCTGCAACATGAGGCTTAAGGACACTTTCAGATGATGAATTCAGGAATCCAGTTTTGGATTGAAGCTGATCATTGTAATATTTAATATTTAATGAAGCTTGCTTTAAATTTGAAAAAAAAATAAGTTGCTATGATGTTAAATTGCCCAGCTGAACAAACATGTATTTATATTTACACTGAAAATGATTTTTAAGTCTTACACTTTAAAAATAATTTTTTCACAATTAATAATTAATAAAATGCTGATAAATGAAATGCAAATTTGGAACGTCTTTTACAAACCTTTCCTAAATTATTTTAATGGATTTGATAATTGTTTTGGTTGTGATAAGTTGAAATTTTCTGTTGCCCTCATTTCCATATCATGATTTGCCTATTTTTTTACATTGTCTTACATCAAATGTTGTGACAAATATTTAAAAATTAATAAAAATAGAAGAAAACTTAATTAAAAATTTCTGAATGGAATATAATACATGAACCATATTACTCCAGAGCTTTTAAGTTTGAAAGCTAACAACATCTGTGCTAAAATATTTCATCATTCACAATTAAGAGAAAGGGAATTTCCTTAGAAACATATTTTTATGGCACTCTTATCCTATATCTATTCATTGGGGTATTCAAGTATGCTTGAAGAATTGCCTTTCCTAGCATGTCTTAACTTGCCAAATAGTATGTCAGTTGCACAGATACATGACTCTTCCCCCCTAGTAGAATGTCAATTCACAAAGAGGTCTAGGAACTTAAAACTTTACGCATCTCTTACTCCAAATGAAAGTCTCATCACAAATGATCTTATAATGGTAAATGTGGCTCACTTATGTTGGGCTCCATCTCAAGAGAAGTTACCAAAGAACAATTGCAGAAGAGTTCATACAAAGGTGCAGATGGTGCTCTTACATGGTCATTTCACATCCAAATATTTTGAAGCTAGCTATAAAAGTGGTTCTAACTGATGTCTATTGTGATTGATTTCCAAAGATGCCAAAGCACAGAACTAAACAAAATATGCCATTAACTTGAGCATTAGAAAATTTCCTAGTGACTGGACATGAAATGTTTCCTCATAACATTCGAAACAGCAAATACATGAAATTCTCCTTGTAAAAGAATAAATTGGCTGGCTAAACAGATAGCCATTACCCGTGCCTCAACAAATAATCAAAATATACTTTCAGGTTTTAGAAGAAAAAACAAATCTCTGCTATTTATCTTATCTTATCAGAGTTGCCAAGAACATAAACAGCAACATATTCTGCTGGTGAAGATCTGGGCAAAGAGAAACATTTATTGTTGTTTGTTGTCCAAATTAGTACCACCACCATAAAAATACTGTGATTATTTTTAAGAGTGTTAAAATTTTACTTATATTATGGGTATGTAAAATTTTCCACTTAGGTCCTTGGAGAGAAGTCTGCAAATCAGGGATGTTTGGATAAAGGAATGAGACAGTATCAAAGTAAATATCTGAAGGGATGAGGAGTAACAGGAAGATCTTCTTGTAAAACCGATTACTACATAGCCTGGTGACCTGTATTATACATCCTCTAAACAAATATGGTGGGAACATAAACTTACAACTTACTCTTGCAAGTTTTTCTCTGATATCCACACTATTTTATTATTCAATAAATACTAGTGTACACACAAAACTGTTGTAAATTGAAAGGTAGGATAGAATTTAGTGGTATGTTACTTCAGACCTTTTGCTTAGTTTATATTTTATTTTGTATTTAGAAGCATTATGCCTGCATGTGAGTTCATTAGAAGTGTGTAATATACTATGAGGCAAGAAGAGATAATAACAGCACCCAGAACTATGCTTGTTTCCTATAGTGAGCCCTTAATATGTCTTAGAAGAACTTTCACCTCAAATGCAAACTAATAAAAGTACCCTGCATTTTATGGACTCTGACCAGCATGGGCTATGTCATTAATTCTAATGAGTTATAAACATGATAAGTGTGAGGGATTAGAGAGCTTACTCAGTGTTTATGTGCACTTGCTTCTCTTGAAGAGGACCTTAGCTCAGTTCAAAACACTCACATGTTGGCTTTCTGTCACGTATCATGAATGATTGGAAGTTGGGGAAAACAAGATCAAGGTGCCCTCATATGATTGTTGCCATCAACGCAGTAAGGAACCATAGTGCCCCACTCACTGTGGATATCAGTAGTTTCTTTCATCTCTCCAAGCTTCCTCTTTCTAGTTGAATCTCTACTCCAAGAAACAGATATTAAATGTTTTCCCCATCCATATACTTCCGAGTCTCTATACCTTTAATCCCTACACTTACAGGGGACTACACCAATGTGTGGCTCAGAATTATTCAGTGAACAGTCCAAACATGGAGCTTTGGCACAGTTTAGGACTCATTTCTTTATTTGGAAAATACACTAAATGTTGACTTACTTGGCAGATATAAATTACCAGAGCCTTTGTTCAACACTTTGAGAATCTTGTCCCCTGGGGAGGAGACAAAGTTTTCCCTTGAAGCTTCCATATCAGAAATATGCCTCTACTCAGCCTGCTGCAAAGGGGTTTTTTACTTTCCTTCCCATTACTATCACTTTTCTCTTAATTTCTTCCTTCCATTCTTCCTTCTTTTCTTCCTCACTTCCTTTTTTATTTTTTCCTTGTTCCTTCCTATCCTTCTTTTTTTCTTTTTGTTTGCATTTCATTCATATTCTCTCTCTCTCTCTCTCTCTCTCTCTCTCTCTCTCTCTCTCTCATCTCTATCTATCTATCTATCTATCTATCTATCTATCTATCTCTATCTCTATCTCTATCTCTATCTTTATCTCTCTCTCTCACCCTTTCCTCATAACCCTTCTTCTCTATCCCCTCAGTCGGATCTTTCAACCTAGACCTTCTAATCCAAATCTCTTCATAATACAACTTGCTCTTTATCAAGCTACCATGTGTCTTGTGCCTGTTGTCACAACCTCTATTATTGTTACGTGCAACTGACATGCTGTGTTCAGTAGTCACTGCTTTAATATATAAAAGATGATAGACCTGTGTCCATGCTCTCTACTTCTGTACTTGCTATTCCATTAATGTATGGGACATTACTTTCTGATGTGTTCTATCATTTTTGGCATTACACTTATTCTGCCACCTATCTCTATGGGCCTTCCCTCAGCTTTGTTAGGAGAGCTTTGATGAAGATATCACATTTAAATCAGAATGTTAGGCAAACTTATCTGTGTGTCTGTGCTTCTATATTTATTTCCAATCTGTGTAGGATAAATTTTCTCTAATGATGGTCAAATAAGATACTTAATGTGTATTTATAGCACACTATCATAAGGACTTATTTTAAAACTAAGTTTTAAGGATGTGTAGTATTTGGTTTTATCCTAGATTTCTGGGATAGATAGGCTATGATTCTTTGTCACAAAAACACTGTTTGATCATATGGACTATGCCTTAAGCCAAATCAGGCATTGATTGGCTATTCCCATAAGCTCTGTTTCAACATTGCTCTAGGATAGTTTTTAGGCAGTACAGCATTATTGGTCAACAGCTTTGTGATTGGATTGTTGTATATATTGCTTTTCTGATAGATTTCAGATAATTTTCCTACACTAAAGACAGGAGAAGAAGAGGACAAGAAGTTTCAATGTAGGCACCCATTCAACTTCTCCATTTTCAGTGACTCTTGGAAGTGTCAGTAGCAATGGAACCATGCTCTCAGTTTCTGAACACTATCCATTTTCAAGGCAACAATACAGATTGTTTGGCATTTTCATGGGATCTCCTTGGCCAGTAGAATGTTAACCCAGTCTTAGCGTTTGAAGCTTCTCTTGGTGACAAAAATTGGACAATTGAGATACTGTCTCCCTCTTCATTTGAAGACTTATTTATGAACATTTTCACAAATATTAGGACGTTTCCACTGAACTATGTTTTCATTTGACTCTTTAATAGTCCATCTCTTCCAAAGGTCTCATTCCTAATCCTGTCTCTCTTATCTCCTTTCTGCTTCCCCAACAATTGTTCCTAATAAGATAGCCACTGTATGTATTACATTAAAAATCATTCTTGTTTCCCCCTTCCAGGGAGATCTATGTATCTTTCTCTATATATACTATTTCAGAGTCTATGAAATGTACCTTGGTTATCATTTATTTAAGAACTTATGTCCACATGTAAGAAAACATATATTTTTTTGTTTCTGGGTGTCGGTTAAATCACTCACAATAATTTCATTTCTAAATTATCTGCTTGCCTGCAAATTTGGTGACATAAAATATTAACATGCTGAATAATACTCCATGTGCAAATGTATCATAATGTTTTTATCCATTTTTGTGCTGTCTCTTTGGGTACACATAAGTAGTTTTCAGTTTCTGGCTATTGTGTTACAGCAGCAATGAACATGACAGAATAGGTGTGCTGGGGATAGATTTAGGCATCAGTTGGTTATATACTTAAGGGTGAGATATATGTATCTTAAGGAAGATCAATACACATTTTTCTGAAAAAAACATATATTGGTTTCTACCATGGTTTCATATGTTTGTACTCCCAACAGCAATAGATGAATGTTACTCTTATTCCCCATTCTTGTCAGGAATTTTTCTTACTTGTATTATTAGTCTTGGAAATTCTAAAATGTGTATGATAGCATCTCAATGTAGTTTTTATTTGCATTTTCTTAATTGATATGTGTAGTAACCATTTATTGAAGTAGTTTTCAGCCATTTGGGTTAGCTGTATTGATAACTTATTTGTTAGATCTGTATCCTATTTTAAGATATTAAAAAAAAAAACTTGGCAAGGATAGTCTTCAGTTCTTTTTTGGATATTTTGATTATTTATATTCTATAGGATGTGAATGTTATGAGCTTTATTATTTTTATTTAGTTGTTTGCTACCTTGTGCATACAATTATATTCTTTGACTTGACACAACTACTTTGCTGAAATCAACCCTATTTTTCTCTCTTCCACAAGACTTCTAAATGCCATATGGTATTTGAATGGGGGTCTCTGTATCTGATTATATCTTCTGCTGTATGAAGCCTCTCAGGAGATAGCTATACTAGCATAGCAGATTATATTAAGTATAACTCAGTATTATGAATAGTAACAGGGGTTGGCTCTGTCATGTGGGGTGGGTCTCAAGATTGCCAATCATTACTTGGCAAATTCCTTCTATTTATGTTCCATCGTTTTATATGAACAGGAGATGATCATTTTTCAGTGTTCATTTCTTGTTTCTTTATGACAAATTAGGTATCCATAGATGCATGCATTGATTTCTGTGTGTGAGGAGCTAACAAGGAGAAGCTAAAACATAGCAAGTGATTTTCTGAGACGAATTTGCCTTAGATTAAAATCTAGGATGGATTTGCTCTGTTAGACCAAACACAAGACAAATTCACCTTAGAAAAGATCCCTGCTATTTATATGTTTTCCTGTTATTATTAAATATATAACAATCTCTAGGTAATGACCTTCATTATTGAGCAGATCTCTGCAGACATATGAAGATGTACTATCTTATAATGATGCTATGTAGACAAATATATACTGATTATATTTAATTTCTCACTGGGTTAAAAAATAGGTATAAAGCTTTTCGAGATGGTCATAGTAGCTTGAAAGATTTAACAAAAATAAAGTACCTTCTTATCTGAACCTGTGCCCTTATCAGAGCTTGGGCACTGGCTACACATCTAGTGTCTCAACACTCATAGAAATGTAGACTCCCAGGTGCTCTGAAATGTTCAGAATAAAAGGAGAGGTAACACTGCAAACCACAAACACCTGCAATAAATGGTTTCCCAAGGATCCAGGGAAACAGAAACCCCAGTCTATTAAGTGGCCATGGTTTCTTACAGTTTGACACTGTGCCCTGACCAGATGTTTGGCACTGTCTCTGCACCCTTTACCAAACAAAACACCTAGATAAAGCATGATTCAAATGTTTTCTGAGATTCCCAGGATCACAGGTGTGGAGGACACACAATTACTCCACCACCCAGTTTAACTGTGACCCCGACAGTATCAAGAATGATGTAAACCCCCTTATAGACAAAGAGTTTGTTGCACCTTACATCCATTCCAGGAGTAAACAGAAAACTCTGGCTCCCTAATCCCAACTCATGCAACACACAGATAAAGCTTTACTCCCAGAGGCTCTGACATACACAGAATCTCAGGGTTGTAAGTTTACAGAATTAGTGGATCACAGAAGCAGATAAATTTTGAAGAGTTCTGACACAACCAGGATCACGGGAGAGAAGGGCTCAAGTAAGAAACTGGTAAAGAAGGTAGCACTAGAGATAAGGAGATGGCAAGAGGCAAACACAAGAACATATACAACAGAACCCAAAGCTAGAGGCATCATCAGGACCCAGTACTCTGACTGCTGCTACTCCTGCATAGTCCCATCACAAAAGAAGAGTAAGATTTGGAATTAAAATCACAGCTCATAATGATGATAGAATACTTTAAAATACATAAATAACCCATATAAAAATACAGGAGAATATATGTAATCAGGCAGAAGACATTAATGTTTAAACACAAAATCCCTTAAAGAATTATAGGAAAACACAAACAAGGATGGGAAAAAAATTGAGCAAAGCCACTCAGGATCTAAAATTGAAATAAAGGCAGTAAAGGAATAACAAAGATAGAAAACTTTGGATATAGAAAACATAGGAAATACATGAGGAGTCATAAATTCAAGCATCATGAACATAAAGCATAGACATCTTAGGAACAGAAAATACCATACAAAATATTGACACAACAGTTAAAAAGAAGTTAAAATGCAAAAATTTAAAGATAATAGGTATGTAAGAAAGAAAGGATTTTTAACTTAAAGGCCAGTGAATATCTTCAAATAAATAACAGAAGAAACCTTTCTTAATGAATGAATGAATGAATAAATAAATAAATAAATAAATAGATGACCAACAACACCCAAAAATCCTAAATAACTCCCAAGAGATTGGAACAGAAAAGAAACTACTTGCATCACATTATAATCAAAACCTCAAACGGTCAAAACAAAGAAATAATACCTAAAGTAGTAAAGGAAAAAGTTCAAGTTAGATATAAAGGCAGACCTATCAGACTTACAACAGATACCTCACCAGTAACTCTAAAATCCAGAATATTCTGGGAAAATATTGGACATACCCTAAGAGAACAAAAATGCCTATATTCCATGAGAAAAACAAATTAACACAATATCTTTCTATAATTTCAGCCCTATAAAGTTTAATATATGGAAACATCAAACATAAAGAGAATTTACAGCCTAGAAAAGTGCAAGAAAGTAATCTTCTTTCAGCAAACCAAAAAGAAGAGTCATACAAAAATAATTACCCCACTATCAACAAAATAACAGAAAGCAACAATTGTTATTCCTTAAATCTCTTAACGTCAATGGACTAAATTTCCCAAAGAGGGGAGAACATAGACAAACTGATTGGATACAGAGAAAGAAACCACTATTTTGCTACATACAAAAATGCTCACAGTGAGAAAGGTAGAGACTATTGCACAGTAAAAAGTTTGAAATTTTTTCCAAGCACTTAGTCCCAAGAAATAAGTTGGGGTCCCATTCTAATTTAGAATAAAAGAGACTTTTAATTAAAAGTTAAAGAAAAATATGAGGAAGGGCACTTCATATTCATTAAAGGAAAATGTATCAAAATAAACTCTCCAATCTGAACAACGATGATCCAAATTCGAGCACACATAAATTCATAAATAAAACTTTACTACTACTCAAAACAGGCAATAATAGATGGAGACTTCAACACCGTACTCTCAGTAATGGACAGATCAAGAAACAGAAACTAAACGGAGACATAGTGAAACTAACAGAATTTATGAAGCAAATTGTTTTAACGGGAACTATAAAACCTTACATCATAAAAAAAAAAAAAAAAAACAATATACCTCCTTAGCAGCTCATGGTAACTTTTCAGAAACTAACTGTATCACAAGACAGCACTCAATAAATACAAGTAGATAAAAGTAATCCAAAACATGCTATCAGATCACAATGCACTAAGGCTAGAACTTAATAACAAAATGAAAAAATCACATATACATGCTGTAACCAAACAAAGCTAACCTTAATTGTTTTGTCATGGTAGAAATAAAGAAATCAATTAAATAAATTTTAGAATTTAATGAAAATGAAGGCACACTATCTCAAAACATATGGAACAGAATGAAAGCAGTGCTAAGATAAAAGTACACAGATGTCAGTGCTTCCAAAATAAAACAGGAGAGAGCATACACTAGAAGCTTTATAGCACAACTTCAAGCTCTCTATAACAAAAAGTATCGAGTACACACAAAAGTACAAGCAGAGCAAACAGCAGAGAGAATAGTTAAACAAAGTGCTGAAATCAACCAAGTAGAAATGAAAAGAAGTATACAAAAAAGTCACCAAGAGAAGAAGCTGGTTCTTTGACAAAATCAACAAAATAGATTAGCCCTTAGATACAATAACAAGCAGGCACAAACAAAGTATAAAAAATTTAAAAATCAGAAATGAAAAGGACAACATAAAAACAGAAACCTAGAAAATTTAAAAAAAAAAAACATCAGATCCTACTACAAAGGCAAATATTCGACAAAACGGGAAAATCTGTATGAAATGGACTGTTTTCTAGACAAATACCAGGAGCCAAAGTTAAATCAGAATCAAATATACAATATAAAAGTTTCATCACACAAAGAGAAATAGAAGCAGCTATTCAGAGTCTCCAACAGAAGAAGGCCAGTGCCAGATAGGTTTAGTTTAGAATCCTATGAGACCTTAAAAAAGACCTAATACCCATATGCTTCAAACTATTCCCCAAAATAGAAACAGAAAGAACACTACACAATTCATTCTATCAAACAACAAATGTGGTTATACCTAAACAACACAAATAATCAACAATGGAAGAGAACTTCAAACCAAATTTTCTTATGAATATTGATGCAAAAATATTCAATAAAATTCTCACAAATAAAATAAAAGAGCACATCAAAATATCCATCATGTTCAACTAGGGTTCATTCCATGGATTCAGAGATGGTTTAAGGTATGGAAATGCATCAATGTAATCTAGTATATAAGTACCCCCCCCCAAAAAAAAAACAAAACAAAACACAATGCATGATATTCTCCTTAGACACTAAGAAAATATTTTAAAAAATTATCAATCCTTTATGGTCAAAGTCTTTGAAAAATCAGGAATTTTATGTTATCCCTAAACATAGTAAAAGCAATATATAATGACCCAGTAGCCAATATCAAACGAAATGGACAAAAATTTGAAACAATTCCTCTAAAAACAGAGACTAGAAAATGTTGACCACTGGCTTTATATCTATTCAGTATGATACTCAACATTAAAGAAAGAGCAATTGAACAAAATAGGAGGTCAAAAATAAAAATAGAAAAGGAAGTAGTGAAAATATCACCATTTGCAGATGACATGATTGTATATTTAAGTAACCCCAGAAATTTCAGCAGACAACTCATAAAGCTGATAAACTTCAACAAAATAGCTGGATAAAAAAGTATTTCAAACAAATCAGTAGCCTTCCCCTATTCCCAGAATAAATAGGCTGAGAATAAATAATAAAAATAATACCCTTCACAAATGTCATAAATAATAAAAAATACATTGAAGGAACTCTAAACAAGCAAATGAACTATCAATATGAAAAGAATTGCATGCCTCTGAAGAAAGAAATAGAAGAAGATCTATAAAAATGAAAAAATCTCCCCTGTTCATGGACTGGCAAGCAAGATTAATATAGTAAAAATGAATATCTTGCTAAAAGTCATCTAAAGAGTCAAAGCAATTCCCATAAAATTTTCTACTCGAATATTCATAGAGTTAAAAATAGCAATTATCAAATTCATTTGGAATAAATAAAATAGGATAGAGAAAATGTTCACACACACACACAAAAAAAAAAAAAACTTCTGGGGGAATCAGCATTCCTAAACTCAAGTTGTATTATAAATTAGTAGTGAGGAAAACTGTATGGTATTTGTAGAGACAGGTAAGGAGATCAATGGAAGGTAAGTAAAGAATGAGAAATGAAGAAACACACCTATGTTCACTTAATCTTTGACAAAAGAGCTAAAACCATCCTGTGTGTGTGTGGGGGGGGGGGAGTAGATAGCCTCTTTAAGAAATGGAGCTGGTTCATCAGAAAATCAGCATGTAAAATAATGGAAATTAACCCATTCTCATAGCATTGTACAAACTCAAGTCCAAGTGGATCAAGGACCCCCAGATATAACCAGTTACACTGAAATTAATAAAAGCAAAATGGGAAAGGGCCTGAAAAAATTACCCCAGTAGGTAATTTCCTGAACAGAACACCATTGGCTTTATGTTCTAAAATCATCAGAAAACAAATGAGACCACATAAAACTGTGAAGCATCTGTAAGGCAAAAGACACTGTCAATAATACAAAACAGCAAACAACATATTGGGGAAAAGTTCTTTACCAGTCCATCTGATAGAGAACTAACATCCAATATATAAGAGAACTCAAGAAGATAGACTCCAGAGATCCAAATGCCCTCATTAAAATGGCATACAGAGCTAAACAAAGAAATTCTCGACTGAAGAAAATAGAATGACTGAGAAACACCTAAAGGAATGTTCAATATTTTTAGTCTTAGGGGAAAAGCAAATCAAAACAACCTTGAAATTTCCCCTCACACAAATAAGAATGACTTACTTAAAAAATCATGTGACATAAGGTGCTGGCAAAGATGTGGAGAAAGATGAACACTCCTAATAGTTGTTGAGTTTGGAAGATGTTACAACCACTGTTGAAAACAGTGGAATAAAAATGGTAATTCCTCAGAAAATTGGACATTGTACTAACAATTGTTCCAGCTATACTACTCTTGGGTATATAACCAAATGATGTTCCAAGAAATAAAAAAAGACAAATGTACCACTATGTTAATTGCAGCCTTATAAATACGAGTCAGTAGCTATAAATAACCCAGATGTCCTCTAACAGAGAAATGGATTAGAAAATGTGGTATCTATACACTATGGAGTAATACACAACTACTTTTTTTTTATTTTTTTATTTTATTTTATTCTTTTTTAAACGACTTTATTTTACAAAACAAAGATAAATGTACAGATTTTAAACGTTTTTTGCTTAAAATTATACATTTTTGTCAGTACTGTTTTTTTAGACATTGAAATAATTTTTACATAAAACCATGTGAATATATTTTTTTAGTCAGTACTTGATATTTTTCAAGGGCTTGACAGTATGCGTTGAAAACCTAATAGTTACAATAAGCGTAAAGTACATGCAAAACAAAACGCAACATGGAAATAGTCAAAGTCTTCTTGTTCTGTAAATATATGTATATATTTTTTTGTTTTCTTTATTTCTTAGACTTCATAAAGTCTGTGAGTTGTTTCTGGGAAAGTACAAGCCTCTGGGGTTAGCATCCCACTATCAGTGACTGCATATTATTTCTGTTCTTTTGTGACTGGGTTATCTCACTCAGGATGATCTTCTCTAGATGCAGCCATTTTCTTAAGAATTTGGTTAAGTCATTGTTTCTGGTGGCTGAGTAGTATTCCATTGTGTATATGTACCACAATTTTTGTATCCATTCATCTTCTGAAGGACATCTGGGTTCCTTCCAGCTTCTGGCTATTATAAATAGAGCCGCTATGAACATTGTGGTGCATATATCTTTGTTGTGTATTAAAGTGTCTCTGGGGTATATGCCCGGAAGTGGGATAGCTGGGTCTTCAGGTAGTACTATATCCAATTTTCTGAGGTATCGCCAGACAGATTTCCAGAGTGGTTGTATTAGCTTGCAACCCCACCAACAGTGGAGAAGTGTTCCTCTTTCTCCGCAGCCTCGCCAGCATCTGCTGTCATCTGAGTTTTGGATCTTGGTCAATCTGACTGGTGTGAGGTGGAATCTCAGGGTTGTTTTGATGTGCATTTCCCTGATGGCTAAGGATGTCGAGCACTTCCTCAGGTGTTTCTCGGCCATTCGGTGTTCCTCGACTGAAAACCTTTTGTTTACCTCCGTACCCCATTTTTTAATAGGGTTATTTGATTCTCTGGTGGCTAGCTTTTTGAGTTTCTTGTACACCTTGGATATTAGGCCTCTATCTGATGTGGTGTTGGTAAAGATCTTTTCCCATTCTGTTGGTTGCCGTTTTGTTTTCTTGACGATGTCCTTAGCCTTACAGAAACTTTGCAATCTCATTAAGTCCCATTTGTTAATCTTTGACCTTAGAGCTTGAGCCATTGGTGCTTTGTTCAGGAAATTTTCTCCTGTGCCTATGTGTTCTAAGGTTTCCCCTACTTTCTCATCTAATAGTTTCAGTGTATCTGGTTTAATGTGGAGATCTTTAATCCACTTACCCTTGAGCTTTGTACAAGGAGATAAGAAAGGGTCTATTTTCATTCTTTTGCATGCTGAGTGCCAGTTGGACCAGCACCATTTGTTGAATAGGCTGTCCTTTTTCCATTGAATGTTTACTGCTCCTTTGTCAAAAATCAGGTGACCATATACATGAGGGCTCATTTCTGGACCTTCTATTCTATTCCATTGATCCACCTGCCTATTTCTGTACCAGTACCATGCAGTTTTCAGCAAAATTGCCTTGTAATATAGCTTGAGGTCAGGGATAGTGATTCCCGCAGATGTTTTTTTGTTGTTGAGGATGGATTTCGCTATTCTAGGCCTTTTGTTATTCCATATGAAATTGCATATTGATCTTTCCAATTCCATGAAAACTGGGTTGGAATTTTGATGGGGATTGCATTGAATCTGTAGATTGCTTTTGGTAGGATGGCCATTTTTAAGATGTTGATCTTTCCAATCCATGAGCATGGGAGATCTTTCCATTTTCTGAGATCCTCCTCAATTTCTTTCTTTAGAGGTTTGAAGTTCTTGTCATACAGGTCCTTCACTTCCTTAGTTAGAGTCACACCAAGGTATTTCATAGTTTTTGTAACGATTGTGAAGGGTACCTTTTCCCTAATTTCTTTCTCCACATGTTTGTCCTTTGAGTATAGGAAGGCTACTGATTTGTTTGAGTTAATTTTGTATCCGGCCACTTTGCTGAACTTGTTTATCAGCTGTAGAAGTTCTCTGGTGGAATTTTTGGGGTCACTCAAATACACTATCATGTCATCGGCAAAGAGTGATGTTTTTATCTCTTCCTTTCCGATTTGTATCCCCTTGATCTCCTTTTGCTGTCTAATTGCTCCAGCCAGGACTTCCAGTACTATGTTGAATAGGTAGGGGGAGAGTGGGCAGCCTTGTCGAGTCCCTGATTTAAGTGGGATTGCTTCAAGTTTCTCGCCATTAAGTTTGATGTTGGCTGTTGGTTTGCTGTATATTGCTTTTATTATGTTTAAATATGGGCCTTGGATTCCTGTTCTTTCCAGGACTTTTAACATGAAGGGGTGTTGGATTTTGTCGAATGCTTTCTCAGCATCTAGCGAGATGACCATGAGATTTTGGTCTTTAAGTTTGTTTATATGGTGGAATACATTGATGGATTTCCTTATGTTAAACCATCCCTGCATCCCAGGGATGAAGCCTACTTGGTCATGTTGAATGATGGTTTTGATGTGTTCTTGGATTCGGTTAGCAAGGATTTTGTTGAGTATTTTTGTATCAATGTTCATAAGTGAGATTGGTCTGAAGTTCTCTTTCCTTGTAGGGTCTTTGCGTGGTTTAGGTACGAGGGTTATTGTAGCCTCAAAAAATGAGTTGGGTAATATTCTATCTGATTCTATCTTTTGGAATAGTTTGGCGAATATTGGTGTTATATCCCCAATAAATGTCTGATAAAATTCTGCCCTGAACCCGTCTGGACCTGGGCTTTTTTTGGTTGGGAGGCTTTTGATGACTTCTTCTATTTCTTTAGGTGTTATAGGGTTATTTAGATGGTTTACTTGGTCCTGGTTAAAATTTGGGACCTTGTATCTGTCTAGGAATTTGTCCATTTCCTCCAGATTTTCCAATTTTGTGGAGTATAAGTTTTTGTAGTAGGATCTGATGATTTCTTGAATTTCCTTAGTTTCATTTGTTATGTCACCATTTTTTTTTTCTGATTTTGTTAATTTGGATATTCTCTCTTTGCCCTTTAGTTAGTCTGGCTAGGGGTTTATCAATTTTGTTGATTTTCTCAAAGAACCAACTCTTTGTTTTGTTGATTTTTTCAATGGTCCTTTTTGTTTCTATTTGGTCTATTTCTGCCCTAATTTTGATTATTTCTTGCCGTCTACTCTTTTTGGGTATATCTGCTTCCTTTTGTTCTAGGGCTTTTAGCTGTGTTGTCAGGTTGCTGATGTGAGCTCTCTCCAGTTTCTTTTTGGAAGCACTTAGGGCTATGAGTTTTCCTCTCAGTACTGCTTTCATTGCATCCCATAGGTTTGGGTATGTTGTTTTTTCGTTTTCGTTGAATTCTAGAAAATCCTTAATTTCTTTCTTTATTTCTTCTTTGACCCTGCTATCCTTTAACAGAGCATTGTTTAGTTTTCATGTGTATGTGGGCTTTTTGTTGTCTTTGTTGTTGTTAAAGACCAGCGGTAGACCGTGGTGATCTGAGAGGATGCATGGGAGTATTTCAATCTTCTTATATCGATGGAGCCTCGTTCTGTGTCCAATCATGTGGTCTATTTTCGAGAAGGTGCCATGGGGTGGTGAGAAGAAGGTGTATTCTTTTACTTTGGGATATTATGTTCTGTATATATCTATTAATTCTAGTTTTTTCAAAGTCTCTGGTAGTTTTGCAGTGTCCTTGTTCAGTTTCTGTTTCCCTGATCTGTCCATTGGTGAGAGTGGGGTATTAAAGTCTCCCACTATTATTGTGTGGGGTGAAATGTATTTTTTGAGCTTTAGTAGAGTTTCTTTTATGAATGTGGGTGATTTTTTATTTGGAGCATATATGTTAAGGATTGAGAGTTCCTCCTGACAGATTTCCCTGGTAATGAGTAAAAAGTGTCCTTCTTTATCTTTTTTGATAACTTTTGGTTGGAAATTTACTTTATTCGATATTAGAATAGCCACTCCAGCTTGCTTCTTGGAGGTGTTTGCTTGGAAGTTTTTTTCCCACCCTTTTACTCTGAGATAGTGTCTGTCTTTGTCTCTGAGATGAGTTTCCTGTATGCAGCAAAAGGATGGATTTTGTTTATGTATCCAGTCTGATAGTCTATGTCTCTTTATTGGGGAGTTGAGACCATTTATGTTAATAGATATCAAGGAATAGTTGTTTCTGTTTCCTGCTAATGTTGCTTTTTTGGGTTGAGTTGTGTCTGTGTTTTTTTTTTTTTATTTTTTAGTTTTCTTGTTTAGGAGTTTTTTTGTTCTTACTAGGCTGTATTTTCCCTCATTGTATTGGGTTTTCCACCTATAATTTGTAGTAGTGCTGGGTTTGTTGTCAGATATTGTGTGAATTTTGATTTGTCTTGAAATATCTTCGTCTCTCCATCGATGGTGATTGATAGTTTTTCTGGGAATAGCAGCTTGGGCTGGCACTTGTGCTCTCTTAAGGAGTGCATAATGTCTGTCCAGACTCTTCTAGCTTTCATAGTCTCTGTTGAGAAATCGGGTGTGAGTCTGATTGGTCTGCCTTTATATGTTACCTGACCTTTTTCCCTTACTGCTTATAGTATTCTTTCTTTACTTTGGGCGCTTGATCTTTAAAAATATGGAATGCTTCACGAATTTGCGTGTCATCCTTGCGCAGGGGCCATGCTAATTTTCTCTGTATCGTTCCAATTTTAGTATATGTGCTGCCATAGCGAGCACTTTAGTTTTCTTATATTTGTTGAGAATTGATTTGTGCTCAGTATGTGGCCCATTTTAGAGAAAGTTCAACACGAGCAGACAAGAAGTGATTCTTTAGTGTTTGAGAGATTTTTTTATAATTATTTTAAGTATGTTTGTTAAGTAACATCAATTATATCTAGTAATTCTTTCTTTAGTAGTTGTATTAGTCAGGCTTTTCTAGGGTGCCAGTCCTTATGAATTGTCTCTGTACAGTAAGGAAACTTGTTGTTGTATTATGATCTGTAGTTAAACTTTCCAACAATGGTCAGGAGCAACTGTCAATTAAAGTTGCTCTAGCAGATTAAAGGATCTAGTAGTTGCTCAGTCCCACAAGGCACACAAGGGCAGAAGAGGGAGTCTTCCTTCTTCAATTTCTTTAAGCAGGTCTCTAGCAGAAGGTGTTTCCCGGATTATATGTGTGTACCCCATTCCTGTACACACATTTCCAGGATTTGAGATTTGATTTATCCTGGATGACCTTGAACTCAGAGATCTCCATGCTTTAGTCTACTGGGATTCAGAGTCACTATGACTCAAGATCACTATGCCATGATTCATATTAGAAACTTGTACCTCTCAGGCTCAAGACCAGAATAACAGTTGAGTTTTTAAATTTTGGATTTTAGTTCATTCCAGATATTATCGAGTTGACAATCAGGAATAACCCCAATAGTAGTTTTGTGGAAAATCTTTCTATTGGAATTGTAGGATATTAAGGTCTCTCATAATCAGTGTGTTAGAATTAAAATGCGATTTGCACTGTAGTAGTTACTTTTTAATAAATTCATTGCTTTTGTTCTTTAGGTATAGATATGAAAAATGGAAATAAGCCAATGCTTTCTTTCAGATCACCATGAACTAAGGATGGTCTTCAATAAAGACTAAAAGAAAAGAAAGCACACATACTCAAGAAAATTAAACAAATATTTATTTAATGATAACTTGGTCAGGAAATGTATAAAGAGTGAAATCATTGGTTTTTCTAGAATACAATGTAAATGAATGTACATCATGCAAAATGTTATGTGATATAAGAAAAACAGTGCTAAGGGGATAATTTATATTAGTGAGTGCTTTCCTAAGATGTTGGACAGATCCTACATAATCCATTTAACAGCACATATGAACACAGAAAAGCAATCCACACAAAAGACGTAGATGCCAGGAAAATAATCAAACTCAGACCTGAAATCAAAGATTTAGAAATAAAGTAAATTATAAAAATAGTCAACAAAACCAAGGGCTGTTCATTTATATTTTTGAAGTGTGGTGTGTATCAATAAAATAGATAATCCCATAGCCAAATTAATGAATGTTCACAAAGACAGTAACAAAAGCAACTAAATCATTAAGGAAAAGTGAGACATAACTAAAGAACGTGCAGAACTTGGAAAAAGCATCAGAACCTACTAGAGATTTCAGTGTTTGGCTACTAGGGCTTTCCTTCTTTATATTATATGTTCCATTTTTCCACTGTTGTGATAAATACAATGACAGAAAGCAAGTTTAGCAAAAATAATTTGTTTTATTTACATTCCTTCATCACTCCATCATGTAGCACATGCAGTACAGGATTAGGAAGCAGGCAAAAGAAGGTCAAAAAGACATTCATACGCACTCATTAGTAGAACAAATAAAGTTTAAGTAAAGCTCATATGAGTGGTACTCAAAACTCTTAGTTGGTGTTATTGCAGTGGGAAAAATATCATGAGCAAAGAAACTTGAGACAGAGTGAATTTATTTGCTTTAGATTTCCACATCATTGTGAATTACTGAAGAAAGTAAAGACAAGAACTCGAATAGGGCACGATTATGAAGATAGGATCTGACACAAAAGCCATAGATTGCTTTGATCCCTTGATTGTTTCCACAGCTTTACTTGGCATGATTTCTTTTAGGTCCCACCATGAACAGCCTAGGAATAGCACAATTCACCATGACATGGATGCTATGCTATCAATCACTAACAAAAAAAAAAAACAAAACAAAACAAAAAAACCAAAAAACAAAACAAAACAAAACAAAAAACCCTTTCAACTGTGTCTTATGGTATCATTTTGTCAATTGAGTTCCTTCTTTCAGAACACTTATTGAGCAGGTAGAATGCTGTGCATTGCAGACTATTTAAGGCTAGCCCAGACTACATTGGATGCTGTTCCAAATATGATTTTAAAATATTTTTGTCTTTTTTGTTTTGTTCAAGACAAAATTTCTCTTTAGATTGGCCCTAGTTGTCTTGAAATTAATTTTAGAGCACATGCTAGACTCTAACTCTAACTGCCTGCTTATGTCTCTCGAGTGCTGGTTTGTATCAACACACTTATCTAAATGATTTATGGTTTAGTTTGGCTTTCTGTGGATTCAGTAAAACAGCATGAGCAACAAAGCAAGTTAGACAGACAAGTGTTTGTTTAATTTATACATCTACAATATTGATTGTCATCAAAGAATTTCAGAACAGGAACTCAAAAAGGGCAAATATGTGGAAGCAGAAACTGATTCAGTGATTATAGATGTGCAACATTGACTGGCTGTCTCATTACTTGATCAGACATCTTTCCTATAAAACCAAGTACCATCATTCTAGAGTTAGTACCATTCACAGTAGGCTGAGCCTTCAACCATGAAGCAATTATAATTTTGCCATACAGCTTGATGTTAAGGAGATATTTTCACTATTATGTTTTTTTCTAATTCAGAAGATTCTATGTCAGGTTGACATAAAACTGGCCAGGATGCAAAACCTCTAGATTCTGCTTAAGTATGTCTGTCACTTACCAGGAACATGCCATAGCTTATATAGCACAAGAAGCCCTATCTTAGTCATGCGTATGTGATCATTCAAGGGGTTCCTTTTCCTATTGTTCATAAATTTTTCTCTGAATCTAGTCAATTTTTGCACAACTTGAAATTACCATTTTCTAGTGATACTTATTTCAGCTTTAACAGAAGTTGCTGGCTAAGAAGAAAAGTGCTATGGTCACATCTGTCAGGAAAATGGCAGATGTCTACTTGCAACTGAAGAAGTCAGAGATGATCACTCAACCCCTGCTTCTAAGACAAGCTCCACATGGCTTTATCAGTCTGCATTTATACAAACTTAGACCAACTACCTACAGCTGGAAAATCCAACATCACTTAGGTTGAGCCCTGAAAACAAAAAACAAAATGAGGAAATTGCCAAGTCATTACTACATACCAATCAGTTGAATGGGACTTTCAAAATTTACATTCTTTTATCCAAGATGACACTGGAGTGTATCAAGTGGCCTAATAACTATCCACTGTATGTTAATTTATCATGAATAAACAATTACTTATGCCAATCCAGCTATCTCTGTACCACACAGCAGTCATTCTAGTCAGCAATACTGAACACATATATCTTTTCACATTTAGATATTATTTTTAACATGTTATCTGCTTCTAATTTTTAAAAATGTTAACTGTCTATAGCTATTCCTGTAGGTTATCTCAACCTAAGTGGTAACTCATAAGTACATGTACGTATCAGCAACACTAAATGGACTGAGTAGGCATTTTACATCACATATCTTTATAAATATTTAATTTATATGAACATGACAATATTTATAATGATACATATTTAACAAATGTATGCATCAACATTTAAGTAAGTATTGCATTTGAGAGGTGAAAAACACTCAAGCAGAAATAGTGACAAAACAGAGAGTAGGTAAAATATCATAAAATATATTCATGTAGGAGATTCCCAACATAGTAGAGGTGATTAAATTAAAAAAATGTTTAAATACTTTAATATTTAAGGCTTTATACTAGAGCATACAAAGGGCTACAGATTTGGAGTATTGGATAGTTATGTATGCCATTGTTCAAACCTAACTTACTAAAGAAGTTATTCTTGCCTGTGCAGTGCTTTGGACTGGTATGATCCTCTCTTATGTAGGTACATCTTTTTGTCCATTATATGCTGCACATTGAGTGAAACCAATTATGCCTTGATAATGGAATGATGAGTTAAGAAATGTAGCAAATTGAAGCAAAAAATGTATCTAAAAATAAACTTTCTCTGTGAACCAATACCCAATAGTTCTTATATTGTCTTGTTTCTCTCCTCTTAATCCAGTGGTTCCAAAGTACTCTAATAGACCTTCCAAGAATACTGCTTCTATGAACAATGTATACCCACCAATGCAAACAGGAATGACAGTGTTTTATATGTTAATTAGTTTTTTTGGATTAGAAGTTATAAAAAAGATGGAACCCAGGAGGAACACTCGTATTAAGAAGTAAAGTGGGACACGTGCATTTTAGAGGGGAATACTTGGCTGACTAGGAGAAGACACTTGACGCCCAAATGCCACTTATGAATAGTATTTGCATGGGCATGTGTCCTCTTTCCATGAAGAAACCATTGCTTATTTCATCCTTAGCTGGCTATGTGGTCCATTAAAATATTCAGTTATTCTTTTGTAATAGAGATAGGAACCCACAAGTTTATTTTTAGACATTTAGAAAAAAATAGATGCCACTAGAGAATAAAAGTCATTACAAGTCCCAAAATGTGCTATCTTAGCTTGATGAAGGCAGAATTCTTGAAATATTCTTAAATGAAAACATTTTGTGCCTTCAAGTATTTCTTCTACAGCACTGCCATAATAGCCATCAGCCACACAGAAATGAACAAGTGTGGTTGTTCTCACTGGAGGGTAAGTCTTCTGGAATCTAGTCATGATTTTCTTTAGGTGATAGAAAAGAATTCAATTAAGTGATCAAAGACCTGTGCGTGGTTTTAATGCTGGCATTAGCATCCAGCTTGGATGATTAGTTCTTGAGCTGAACAATATGTACAAATGTATTTTGTTTTTACTATAAAACTTACAAAAGTAACTGGATCATACAAGCAGGATTTTCAACTCAGAGAGCCTGAGATATTTGATTGTGATGAAAAGACATTGCAATAAAAGCAATGCTGCAAAAAGTGGTTTACAAGAACCTTGTTTTCTGAAGTTTATACAAGTGTATAAAGATCTAGACCATAAATTAAATGTCGATTGCCATAAAATTCTCCCACTAATATTAAAAGTTCAGAAAAAACATTATTCATAAATTCATTAACTGTACCATTGTCAAGGACATCATCAACTGGGAACCAAGTGTTCAAATGCTGGATCCTCTTTGAGGAATTTTTTATTCAAACCACAAGATACAGTAACATCTACAATAATACTTGGAAGTGTAGTTATTCCAAATTCCCCCAGTATCATGTGTCATAGAGCAAGCTATGGTTCTTTCCTGTTATGTGGCATTGTGTAACAATACGAAATTTTCACAGCTAGGTTCAAAGTGTTAAAGAGACCCACAGGCTAGTTTAATGTAGAGGAATAATATGAAGTGAAATAAAAACCATAGAGGATATTAAAAGTCTAGTTATGAAGTAAAGTTAGATAAAATTATCTAAGTGAAGGTTTGGTTCCCAGAATCAAGTAAACAGAACATGGAAATAAATATGTGTAGTCCTAGAACACAGAAAGTAGGGATGAAAGGAAAAGACCTTTAAAGTTATCTCCAGCTATGTAGAGATTTCAAGTCCAGACTATTATGTATAGTTTACTTTTTCTTAAGAACCATATCTGTGAACCTCACCCAACTCCAATATTTTACAGGGTACTTACGATTTCCTTGAAGAAACCATTTAAAATAAGTTTCCAGTGAATCTGGAGATTTCATAACTTTCGTCTCACCCCAGAAAAAATAACCAGACACAAGAACATCCCTGGGATTTCTGATTATATAGATAATCTTAAAAAGAAAACACATGTAAAGAAAGGTCAATACAACCATTCTTCACATTATATTCATTTCAGAATATTTTATATAATATTTTGTTTATGTAGATTTCAAATGATTTCCCCTTTCCTGGTTTCTCCTCTGGAATTCCTCTATCCCATTCAGGCTCCCCTGCCTCTGTGAGAGTGTCCCCCACCTTTCCCCTTCTATCTCCCCACTGTGGTATTCTACTATACTGGAATATGGAGCCTGTAAAGGCCAAGAATCTCTCCTTTCATCGATGTCTGATAAGGCCATCCTCTGCTGTAATTAAGCTTGAGGTTTACTATTAAGTTGGCACACAATACTAGAAATGACAATCAAATATTCATGAATGTTCTAAAAACCACATGATATTTTAATTTGGTCAAAATATATACTTATTTTCAAGAAATCCATATTCACATCCCCTTTGATAGTTTTTCTTGATTTACAAACTGAACTAGCAAAATGACTAGGTGATGAAAATGTAAAAAAAAAAGACTAAATTAACAATTGTAAAGAACAGTATCTTACATTGTGAGAGAATGTCATTGTAAAATAAAATCTTATATAAAAATATACACATATTGTGCTAAATCTATCTGCAATATGACAAGCTCTTTGCTTCCTTTAACTCTATCTACTATATATTAGTCTTGAAAAATCATGAGAGCTTAATGCTAGTGTTTCTGTACAATGGTGAATACCAGCACCTATAGGCAACAATGAACTACTGAGAATGGAAGAAATGGAATTCTCTTAGGGAGAGCATAATAACTCATTATCTAGAAACAGATCACCAGTCCTAAAAATGTACATGCAACAATGTATAGACTGAGCAGGTTGTACTTAAGTATTTATATAATTTTTCATAGATATATAGATATACATATATACAGATGTAACAAAAATTAATGAAAAATAGATAAATTTTAAAGTCAGGAAGGAGGAATATATGGTTGTACTTGTAGGGAGGAAGAATAAGAGGTAATTGATGTATGCCATTATAATTTTAAGAAATAAAAGACATAAATTTAACATAAATCACCTTTAATAAAAGTATATTGATAATTTTTGGTAATTCCTATGTGATATTATATTAGAACTCATCTGATTGAGTCCAAATATCCCCCATCCTAAATCTTATCAAATTCACTTAAAATTCATGGATGAATATTGCTACAATTTTATTGCAATGTTTTCAAGTAAGATTATATTTTCCAAATTTCTCTATGTGGTTTGAACATGAACTATTTTTATATTCTATGATTGAGTAACATTAAGGAAAAAACCCATCTTACTAACAAGGCGATATGTCAGGTCAAAGCCTGTATATCTCTGATTGCTTCTGGTGGTTCTCTAATATATATATGTATATATATAATATATTATATATATTATATTATATATTATATATAATATTCATATGTATATGAAGTATCTAGTGTGATTGTTAACTTTCTATGTCAAATCTGCCCAGGACCACTGTGTGGTGTTACATATGCTACTAATCTAAGGTACTCTGAGCAGAGGAAAAATCAGCAACACATAGTGCATGAGAATCTCAGCCTCTCTCCCATAACCTATACAATCAGAGGTAATTCTAGCAAGAGCTGCAGGACTACTCAGAGTAGACTAAGTACAAAGAGCATTTGATTAAATATTTCATAAACACTGGACAATGACCTTAGTCTTGGAACTGAAGAGAGACTTATGGAAAAGGTGGATGGGAAGATGAGAGCACATGAGTCTTGGTCCTTCCTTACTGATTAATTCAGTATATCCTACAGTACTCTCTAACCAGGGTGAGCGGTTCCAACTTGGCACAGATTGGATCCACTTGGGATCTCTCTTGGTCTGAATCAAGGAGACAATCTCAATCAGCCAGTGTGTTCCTGAACAAGAGAGAAAAGTGACTATCAGTTACTTCAAAAATATATGTGAAAAAGCTTCCAATAAAATACATGCAAATACAATTTACAGTGCCTCTGTTTTCAAGCACAGGGACCAGTAGTGTTCATTATATCAACATGGTATATACTTATACACATAAGTACAATGGTTCATGATATTTCCAGTCTTCTGAATCCATTTTGTTTACTCGTACTACCCTTGGTTTTACAATGCTTTCAATATGAGAAACCTCATACTTACCCAATATTTGTTGTTTCTGCCACTCAGCAATTGGCACTCTCTCAAACATCACTGACTATTTAGTTTCTTGAGTTCCCAGAGTTTTTCACTATCTGACACTGTTCTCTCCTCCAGGGTTCTCACATCCATGTGTCTATCTCTTGATATTTCTTCTGGTTACTCTCTTAATTATCCATCTTTCACTCTCTATTCCCCACAGAGATCAACCAATGACAGAGTCTGCTTTAAAATCAACTGTCATTGTGTGGGTGCCTTAGCTAATCAGCTCTGACTAAGAAGGTAAAACTAATGACCTTCCTCTTAATTGGAATGGTTTAATGTACAGATCTCCATGTGAAAAAATACTGGAATAGAAATCGTGGTCAGGGTAATTTTTATAAGAATGATATTTAATTTGTGTTGGCTTAAAGGTTTAGAGGATCACTTCAATATTATCAAGGCAGGAACATTGCAGCATCCAGGCAGACATGGTGCCGAAAGAGCTGATTATTCTGCATCTTCTTGGAAGCCTGTTAGAAGACTAGCCTCTAGGTAACTTGGACAAGGGTCATAAAGCCCACACCCAAAATGGCATACCTACTTAAAACAGGACAATACCTTCAAATGGTGCCATTCCCTGGACCATAAATTTCCAAATGATTACACAACACACACACACACACACACACACACACACACAAATGCACACACAATCGAACCACTTACCACTCACATGATTCAGGATCAAAGCCCTCCTCAGATGATTGTCACTGAGGAACATTACCTGACTTAGGATAAGACACAATGAGTGCATCGTCTCTCATAACAAAATTATGACGAATGTTGCCAATAATTTCTTTGTCAAACCCTATGCAAGGAAAGGGTATTCCTTCAAACCAAATGTATTCTGATGGCATTGTAAAAAAGTCTTTGTGGGTTCCACTCCCGGTTTGGCCACTTTTGCAGATGGTAGCAAATGATGAGAGGTGAAATTTGTAGTGCAGTCAAAAATTATTAATATCCCACTTTTTGATGTGAAACTACCTCCTGATAGGAAGAAATAGATGTTGTAACCTAGAGTCAAAGTTCTATTGAGCAATTGTAAACACATTGAGAAATTGTGCTACAACATTAGTTCGACTGAAATCATGTCACAAACCTGAAATTGTAAGTACTAGGATATTAGAAATGGGTTTTAATTTAAAATTATTTTAAATATAATTTAACTTTCAAAATGATTAGAAATGTTTAGTAAAATTACAGAGATTAACATAGATTGGATCCAAAATGTCAACAGTTAATTCTTCATTTTGTATGAAATTATTATTATTATTATTATTATTATTATTATTATTATTATACTTATTTATGATCCTGGTGTTATCCTCCCTCCAATTTTCAAGTCTCATAATTCCTCATACCATACCCCTTCCTTTTTGACTCTAAGAGGATGCTCCCACATCACAAAGCCTTCCTCTCCCTGAGACTCCAAGTCTCTTGAAAATTAGGTACAACTTTCTCCCTTTAACCAGACCAGGCAGTACTTTGCAATATATATGCCAGAGGTCTTGGACCACATCTTCTATTGTGTTTGGTTTATGGTTCACTGTGTGGGAGCTCCCAGTGTTCTGGTTGAGTGGAGACTGAAAGTATATCTATGGAGTCACCCTTTTTTCTATAACTTCCAATCATCTCCTACTTTAATGATAGGGGTCCCTGACTTCACTCCAATGGTTTGATGTAAGTATCTACATATGTATTAAGGAGCTGTTGGTGAGGCCTCACAGACAAAATCCATTATAGGCTTGTTTCCTGACATGGCATATCTTGGTATTAAATTCTGTGTCTGATAGTTTTTTTTTCTGAAAAGATTTGTCTGTAGTTTAGTTATAGGCAGTGTCTTAGTCAATGTTTATATTCCTGGACAAAACAAGACCAAGAAGCAAGTCATGGAGGAGAGGATTTATTCAACGTACACTTCCAAATTTTTGTTTATCACCAAAAGAAGTCTGGACAGGAACTCAACCAAATCAGGAAACAGGAGCTAATGCAGAGGTCATGAAGGGATATTACATACTAAGTTGCTTTTCTTAGCTTTTTCATCTTATTTTCTTATAGAATCCAGGTATACCAGCCCAGGGATAGCACCACTCACAATGGTCTGGGCCCTTCTCACTAGATCACTAGTAAAGAAAATGCCTTACAAGTGGATCTCATGGAGGTGTTTTCTTAACCAAGGCTTTGTTCTTTTTGATAACTCCAGCTTGTACCGAGTTGACACAAAGCCAGACAGTACAGAGCCTTTCTTTGCCCAGTGCTTAGTTTGTCACAATTGAAACAATTTTATATGGATATTACTGATGATCACTATTGCCTTTGTACTGGAAAGGAAGGACTGTCAGAAACAATTCTGTCTCATAGTAAAAAGACCTTTTAATAATGAAAGCACTTTAAACGTCATATTCTGTGGCTCCCTAAATTTTTTGAATACCAACTATCTAAATTATACATAAATTGTCAAACATTGTTTTTTCTTAGCTATTTACTCTCTGAATAACCTTAAAAACATTTTATTGTAATTATCTAAACCAGTATATAATATGACCATGGGTTAAGCTGATTATTACTTTGAATTTTTTTTTTAACCTTTTCCCCTTACCATTGAGTATTTTTAATTAATAATTTTATTTGTTTACATTTCAAATGATTTACTATCCAAATTTCTCCTTAAAAAACCCTATCTCATTCCCAGTCATCCCCCCACCCTTTTTCCTCTATTAGAGTGCTCCTGTGCCCATTCACACAATACATCCTCTCCCTTCTAGCATCTCCTATGCTGGTGCATCAAGCATCCTTCCACTCCCATGGCTGTCAGATAAGGCCATCCCCACCCCACATGTATCTTGAGTTCTCACTTCCTCCATGTATACTCTTTGGTTGGTGGTTAAGTATCAAAAATTAATGTTCTGGTCAGGAAATTACCTCTAATACAGACAAGTTAGAGACTATTTCCTACTTTATGTTCTATTAGATGTAGCTCACTTGATTTTTCATTGAATAATTTGATCCATTTGGACTTGATATTTGTGCAGAGTGATAAATATGTATCTGTTTTCATTATTCTAGATGAGGACATCCTGTTAGATCCACACAATTTGTAGAAAATGTTTTCTTTCCTCCATTGTTTAGTTTTTAGATTTTTGTCAAAAATCAAGTGTCCACACACGTGTGGGTTTATTTCTGGGTCTTCCATTGTATTTAGTTGATCCACTTCTCTAACTCTAGACCAATACTATGAAGGCTTTTTGTTATTGTTGCTCTGAAGTACAATGTGAACTCAGGAATAATGATACCTCTAGAAGTTTTTTATTGTTCACAATAATTTTATTTTTCCTGGGCTTTTTGTTTTTCCACATGAAACTGAGGATTTTTATTAAAAATCTATGAAAAATTGTGCTGGAATTTTAAGAGAGATTTTATTGAATCTATAGATTGCTTTTAGTAAGATAACTTTTCACTATGTTAATCCTACTGATCCAAGGGTAAGGGTAATTTTTCCATCTTCTTATATCGTTTTCACCTTTCTTTTGCAGACACTCGAAGTTCTTGTCATACAGGTCTTTTGTTGGTTGGTTAAATTTTCACCAAGATATTTTATATTATCTCTGGCTATTGTGAATGGCTGTGTATACCTATCTTCTTTATCAGCTCATTTATGGCACTATAGAGTAAGGATACTGGTTTCTTTAAAGTAATTCTTATCCATCAATATTGCTAAAGGTGGCTATCAGCTGTATAAGTTAACTGAAAGAATTTTGCGGTCACTTATGTATAATATAATGTCATCAGTGAAAAACTATACTTTCACATTTCTGTTTCCATCTGTACACACTTTATCTCTACTAATTGTCTTATTGCTGTAGCTAGAACTTCAAATACTACATCAAGGAGATAAAGGAAATAAGGAAAAAGTGGACAAGCTGGTCTTCTCCCCAATTTTACAGGAATTGTGTGTGTGTGTGTGTGTGTGTGTGTGTGTGTGTGTGTGTGTGTTTCTCTCCATTTAATTTGGTATTGGCTATTGGCTTGCTATATATTGCCTTTATTTTGTTTATGTGGGTAATTTTATCACTGATTACACCAAGACTTTTATCAGCAAGAGGTCTTGAATATTTTAAAACGTGTTTTCAGGATTTAAAGAGATGATCATTTGATTCCTTTAGTTTAATTATATCGTGGGTTTCATTGATAGATTGGCATATATTGAACTACCCCCTGCATCACTGGGATTCATCCTTCTTAATCACAGTGGATGATGTCTTTGATGTGTTCTTAATTTGGTTTGCCAGTATTTTATTGTCGTGCGCCCCATGTCCCGCCGGCAGGAAAAGGCGTGCAACAACAGGATTCTTCTGCGAACAACCTTTATTGTACAATACTCTGAGCAGGGGATCTCCCACGTGGGAGAGAAATGCATTGCTTACATATGCCCAGGAGACTCGTGTCGCTGCCTGATTGGTGCACTCTCCAGTAGCTCATTAGTATGCTCTGAGAGTGGGCTATGACGTATGTGGCGCATGTACTCTAAGTCTCTTGGCTGGGCAACAGCTCTGTTTGCTGAGTCCTAGGTGGGAAACCGGTGCCATGTTTGGGTGTGGCACAAACGGCTCTCTACATTTTCCCCTTCTTTCTTAAATAAAAACATGGCCGATCAACCATTAGGCTCTTGTTGGACCTTTAGTGTTCAAGACCATGATCAGCAATAATTTTGGGTAAGGCACCTTCCTGCGTGCAATGGGAAAAAGCCCTGCAGGGTGCAAAGGCTGCCTATGTGTAGGATACTCATTTCCTGGTGCAATGCCTCAAAGGCTCAGGGTGCAAGGGCTATCCATACACAGACCCAACACTTTTTCCAAAGCAACTAAGCCAAACAGAGGGAGAGGTGCCCATTTCGAGTGCAGCAAGAGCTTGTGCTATGACCACTTTGTCACATTATTGTTGAGTACGGAATTTGCACACCATCCAGAGCAGAAACACAGTCCCTCCGCACAAAAGCATGCCAAAATTACTTGATAAGGCAAGAGTTCTATAATCTCTTAACCCTGCTATCTCTATGTTTAAGGGCAAGTACAGTACATCAAAGGTTTTAATGGTGTCAAACAAAGGAGGAAAAGTTTTGCATTAAGGCAAATGGGCATTGGTTTTGGAAACACGGACAGAATCTCCTAAATCTGTTCTGCTTGAATTGTCATGCAGGACAGGCTCATCAGAAGCAGGTGGAACAGCTTCTTCTTCTGGTAGCACTCGATGTGTTAGATGTTCTGGGATCCAAATTGGGCTTTTTTCTTCCTGTGGAAAAACACAAATAGCTCCCCTGGATCATATTAAGATAGGATCTGGGCCTTTCCAATTACCAGTGAGGACATCTTTCCATTACACTAGCTCTTTAGGTGGCACAGGCCATTGTCCATGGTGCTCGGCAGCTGAATGGCCATGGGCATCCAAATTTTAAAAATTTAAGGTAAGAAGTATAGTAATGGCCATTTTGGGTGTGGGGTGCACCTCTTCAATTCCCCCCCCTTTTTTTTTTTTTTTTTTTTTGTCTTCAAAACAAGATTTATTTCTTTTTAACATGAAAATACATGGAAAATACATTGGTCTCTTATCTGTTACAAATAAGACTCAAATTATTAATCATAACAAGAAGTGTTTCTTGAGATATTTCCATCTACACAAAAGACTAACAGCTTATTATTTTTTTTTAAAGATTTTAAACATTTTTTGCTTAAAATTATACATTTTTGTCAGTACTGTTTTTTCAGACATTAAAATAAATTTTACATAAAACCATGTGAATATGTTTTTTAGTCAGTACTTGATTTTTTTCAAGGGCTTGACAGTATGCATTGAAAACGTACTAGCTGCAATAAGCGTAAAGTATATGCAAAACAAAACGCAACATGGAAATAGTCAAAGTCTTCTTGTTTTGTGAATATATGTATAGTTTTTGTTTTCTTTATTTCTTGGACTTCATACAGTCTGTGAGTTTCTGGGGGAGTGCAAGCCTCTGGGGTTAGCATCCCACTATCAGTGACTGCATATTATGTCTGTTCTTTTGTGACTGGGTTATCTCACTCAGGATGATCTTCTCTAGATGCAGCCATTTTCTTAAGAATTTGGTTAAGTCATTGTTTCTGGTGGCTGAGTAGTATTCCATTGTGTATATGTACCACAATTTTTGTATCCATTCATCTTCTGAAGGACATCTGGGTTTCTTCCAGCTTCTGGCTATTATAAATAGAGCCGCTATGAACATTGTGGTGCATATATCTTTGTTGTGTATTAAAGTGTCTCTGGGGTATATGCCCAGAAGTGAAATAGCTGGGTCTTCAGGTAGTACTATATCCAATTTTCTGAGGTATCGCCAGACAGATTTCCAGAGTGGTTGTATTAGCTTGCAACCCCACCAACAGTGGAGAAGTGTTCCTATTTCTCCGCAGCCTCGCCAGCATCTGCTGTCATCTGAGTTTTGGATCTTGGCCAATCTGACTGGTGTGAGGTGGAATCTTAGGGTTGTTTTGATTTGCATTTCCCTGATGGCTAAGGATGTCGAGCACTTCCTCAGATGTTTTTCGGCCATTCGGTGTTCCTCAACTGAAAATGATTTGTTTAGCTCTGTACCCCATTTTTTAATAGGGTTATTTGATTCTCTGGTGTCTAGCTTTTTGAGTTCCTTGTACACCTTGGATATTAGGCCTCTATCTGATGTGGTGTTGGTAAAGATCTTTTCCCATTCTGTTGGTTGCTGTTTTGTTTTCTTGACGATGTCCTTAGCCTTACAGAAACTTTGCAATCTCATTAAGTCCCATTTGTTAATCTTTGACCTTAGAGCTTGAGCCATTGGTGTTTTGTTCAGGAAATTTTCTCCTGTGCCTATGTGTTCTAAGGTTTTCCCTACTTTAGGGTGCGATGAGCGCATTCAAAATGATGCCTTGACCCTGAGGATTATAAGGCAATCCTGTCAGGAGTGAAACTCCCATGTGATTGCAAAATTGCTTGAATTTTGCTGAGGTATAGGCAGGACCATTATCTGTTTATAACACTTTAGGTATGCCCCATGCACTCCATGCTTCAAGACAATGAGTAATGACATGAGAAGCCTTTTCTCCTGATGAAGGAGAAGCAAAGATAACTCCTGAGCAAGTATCAATGGGCACATGTACATATTTTAATTTTCTGAAGGAGGAAACATGGGTGACATCCATTTTCCAAACTTGGAGAGGCTGAATTCCTCATGGGTTTACCCCTATATGTGGGGTGGTGACAAAGACACTGCAGCTTCCACAGCGGAAAACTATGTCTCTGGCATTTTTTCTGGTGATGGAGAAACGCTTACGTAAGGTTTCAGCAGTCACATGAAACAGGGAATGGAAATAGGTGGCAGCCTCCACAGGAGTCAGGACTGCAAATGTAGTAGCCCAGGTGGCAAGATCTGCTAAATTATTGCCTTGTGACATTGGGCCAGGTAGGCCTGAGTGGGCACGAATGTGCATGATGTAGCAAGGAGAATGTCTGGATAAAAGCTCTTGCTGAATTTGCATAAATATGGAAGCAACTGGGCTCCCAGTTTTAATTAGGCCAGCTACCTCTAGAGAATTTACTGAATTAACTACATAAGAAGAGTCTGAGACTATATTAACAGGACCAGGGAAAGCACATAAAACTTCTAGAACAATTTGACATTCAACCAACTTAGGGGAATTTTGGGCAAACTGTTTGGTTACTACTTTGCCCTCATGCACATATGCACCTAGCCCTGTTTTAGAGCCATCAGTATATGCTATGTCACCTTTAGTAAGAGGGACTGCACTTGTCACATGGGGAAACACGAGAGGCTGACAGCACGCAAAGGTCAAAATTGGGTTTTTAGGGTAATTATTGTCAAATGTCCCAGAAAAAGCACATACAAGTATGGCCCAATCATCATCAACAGCAGCCAAAGTCTGTAACTGTTTTGTAGTATAAGGAATAACTATTTTTTCTGGATAGGTACCAAAATGAGTAACAGCACCCTTTAATCCTCGCAAGGCAAGTTTGGCTACGTCTGAGGGATACCATTCAATAGTTTTGGCTGGAGAAGCCTGTGGATGAATCCACAGCAAAGGACCTTTTTGTCATAATACTGCAGTAGGCAGCTTCTCAGTCTGTAAGACACATAGCTCAAAAAGTTCACCAGGGTGTATTCTGACTAGCTGAGCTTCAGCCAAGGCTTTTTCTACCTTTTGTAAGGCTGCCACAGCCTCTGGGTTCAGAGACCGTGGAGATGTTAACTGTGGATCTCCTTCAAGGATATCAAACAAGGGTTTTAGTTCAGCAGTAGAAATTTTTAGGAAAGGCCTTAGCCAATTAATGTCTCCTAGGAGCTTTTGGAAATCATTTGATGTCTGTAAATGATCTCTCTTGATTTCTATTTTTTGAGGTACAACAAATTCTGGGTGAATGACAGCTCCTAAGAACGTTCCCACTGGTGATTGCTGAACTTTCTCTGAAGCTATCGTTAACCCAAAGTGTTGTAAGGACTTAACTAATTCATCAAAAGCTATTTCTAAGTCTTGAACATTAGGGCCACATAAAACAACGTCTTTCATAAAATGAAAAATGGATAATGATGAGTATTGCCATCTAATAGGGGTTAAAGCTTGTTGTACATATAGCTGGGACATAGTAGGACTGTTTGCCATTCCTTGTGGGAGAACTTTCCAATGGTACCTATTATCAGGTTCCACATGGTTTATGGCAGGCAGAGTAAAGGCAAACCTCTTTTTATCTCTGGGATGTAATGGTACAGAGAAACAACAGTCTTTAATATCTATAATAATTATCTCCCACAGCTTGGGTAAAGCTGACAGAAGCAGGAGACCACGTTGAACAGACACAAACATTTGCATCTGTGCATTAATAGCTCTGAGGTCATGTAAGAGTCTCCATTTGCCTGATTTCTTTTTTATGACAAAAATTGGAGTATTCCAAGGGGAGATATAAGGCTCCAAATGTCCTAACTGTAATTGCTCTCTTACCAATTGATGGGCAGCCTCTAATTTTTCAGAGGAAAGATGCCATTGAGGAACCCACACTGCCTCCTCTGTTAGCCATTGTATGGGCATAGTCCCCTCAATGGCCCCTAAGAAAAACCCAAACCACTTCGATCAGATTTTATGGTGGGCTGTATGGGGTCTGTAGGACCTTGATGATGTTTGCCAATGCCTCTTATGGGGATATACCACATACCAGTCATCATCCCCTGTGCAGGCAGGGAATAATTATTCATAAGTTTAAGACCTAGTTCTGTTAAAATGTCTCTTCCCCATAGATTAACTGGTAGTGGAAGGACATACAGTGTAAAAGTTCCTTTTTGTCCCTCAGGGGCTTTCCATTTTAATGATTTAGAGCTAATAGCAAGACTGGCTTCATAGCCAAGGCCTCATAAAGAATGGGAAGATTGATTAACTGGCCACTTAGCAGGCCACCACCTAGTAGATATGCTTTTGTCTGCCCCAGAGTCCAATAGTCCTTTAAAAAGTTTTCTTTTAATCTCCAATTTTAGGTTGGTCTAGTATTTAAATCTACTAATAGATATGCTAAGTCAGTTTCTGCTGAACTGAAGCCTGTGTTCTCTCTTCCCCCTTTGTTCTCCCTTTTTGCCCAGTTTGATGCAAATTGGGCAGGACAATTGGGGAGGATGAGCAATTGAGCAATCTGATCTCCTGTGGAGATGGGAAACAAACCCCTCCGGGAGGAGCACATGATCTTAAGTTGGCCTTTATAATTTTAATCAATTACCCCAGGGTGTACTCCCAAACCTTTAAGGGTGGCAGATGACCCTCCCAAAAGCATCCCTATTTTATTAGCCGGTAATGGCCCATTAAAGTCACAAGGGATAGGCTGAACTCCCATTTGTGGGGTCAGGACAATTCTGGTGGTGGCACGGAGGTCCAATCCCGCGGAACCTGGAGTGGCTCTCCGCGGTGGTTCTCCTGCTCCCAGACTACTGGGGAGCTGGTAGCTCCATATATTTGAGGGTCCTGAGGATGGGGGCCCCCGCTGTATGTTTTTTGATGCTTCTAGGGGCCTCCCAGTGATATCTTTTACTGATCTACATTCATTAGCTCAATGCTTCCCTTTCTTACACTTAGGGCACAGGTCAGGGATACTCTTAAGGTTCAATCCAGAGCTCTGACTTTTACACTCTCTCTTTATATGACCAGGCTTCCCACACTGAAAACAAATGACACTCTTCTTAAAAAGACCCAGCTGCCGTTGCCCTTGTAGTATGGCGGCAGCTAAACCTGCATTAGTTAAAGTTCCTCTGATCTCTCTACAAGCTTTAATCCAGGCTTGTAATCCTTTTGCTTTGCAGGGGACGATGGCATTATGACATTCCTTAGTACATTGTTCAAAAATTAGTTGCTCTATCAAGGGCATAGCTTGTTCTTGGTCTCCAAATATTTTTCCTGCTGTCTCCATCATTCGGGCCACAAAATCTGAGAAGGGTTCACTTGGACTCTGAATAATTTTTGTTAGATTTCCTGACACTTCTCCCTTATTAGTGAGCACTTTCCATGCCTTTACGGCACAAAGTGTTATCTGGCCATAGACTTCCACGGGATAGGCGGTTTGATTAACAGCCTACTGTCCCTGTCCAGACAACATCTCGAAATCCCAGGCTGGCTGTACTGCGGTTGCATTGGCATGAGCCTGGGCCTGACAAGCATCATGCCACAAGGCTTTCCACTCAATGTATTGTCCCATACTTGGGAGACAAGCTTTGGTAATAAACTGCCAATCATCAGGGATCATGACTATTGTAGTTAATCTTTCTATCAGAGACATGGTAAAATTAGCAGTGACTCCATAAACTCGGACTGACTCCGCCAACTCTTTGACTTGTTTATGTTCTAGGGGGTGATAACTTCGGACATTGTTATTCTCCTCAAACACCGGAAACATTTGCCTGAGGGCATGGCGTGTCTCCGGAGTACAAAAGGAGAACTCACACTTAATCTCTGAGTGAGGCAGAGGAACAGAGGCTGCGGCTGCTTTAAGAGCTTCCGGTTGTGCTACAGCAGTCCTCCGTCCGGGCTGAAACCGCTCTGCCTCACATTCTGCTGCTACCTCCTCTAAATATTCCTCCACAGATTCAAATAATTCATCCTCTAATTTTTCTTCTGCCAGCTCTAAAGCTTTTTGCTCTTTTAGCGGATACAAAGTATCCTCTCCGGGAAACTTGTACTTCGTTTCCCGGGACACAATCCTCTCTTCTCCCGGCGGTCTTTCCTCCCTTGAATTCCCTCCGTTTCTGACTTGTTTTAAACATGTCTCTTGGAGCCTACCTCTTTTACTTTTTTCTTGTGCGCTCCCTCTTTCATTACTCTCCGTTTCTGACCTACCCTCTTGGTGCTGCGTGATAACTTTCTGTCTAGATAACTTCCACAACAGTAATGTTACAACAGTTACCACAAATGCAAGCAATAACCCTTCTACTTCCGGAGAAAATCCAAGAAGAGACATGCCTAAGTTTTTGGCACGCTCTTTTGGCACCCCGTAAATTCCAAAGAGAGACATGTCTCTCGGAGCTTACCATTTACCTTTTCCCAGTTCTGAATCCACTTCAGCGAACTGAAGTGTCCCCTCGGCGCTCCCGGGATTCCGGCACCACTTGTCGCGCGCCCCACATCCCGCCGGCAGGAAAAGGTGTGCAACAACAGGATTCTTCTGCGAACAACCTTTATTGTACAATACTCTGAGCAGGGGATCTCCCATGTGGGAGAGAAATGCATTGCTTATATATGCCCAGGAGACTCGTGTTGCTGCCTGATTGGTGCACTCTCCAGTAGCTTATTAGTATGCCCTGAGAGTGGGCTATGACGTATGTGGCGCATGTGCTCTAAGTCTCTTGGCTGGGCAACAGCTCTGTTTGCTGAGTCCTAGGTGGGAAGCCGGCACCATGTTTGGGTGCGGCACAAACGGCTCTCTACATTTTATTATTTTTGCATCAAAGTTCATTAGAAAAGTTGGTCTGGAATTATTTTTGATTCTTTAGTCTTTGTGCAGTTTATGTATAAAGGTGACTGTGGCATCACATAATGAGTTTGAAAGTGTTTCCTTTGTTTGAAGTTTGTGGAATAGTTTGAGAAGTATTTGTATTAAGTTTTTTTTTTTTTTTTTTTTTTTTTTTTTTTTTTTTTTTTTTTGAAAAGTATCATAAAATTCTGGATGAAGCCATCAAGACCAGTTTTTTTTGTGGGGGGGAGAGAGGGGCGATGCGAGAGTCTAATGTTCTGATTTCCTTAGAGATTATGGATGAGTCAGATAGTTTACCTGATCTTTATTTAGCTTTAGAAATTTAAATAAATATAGGAAATCATCCATTTTATGTACAATATTCAATTTTGTTTGTTATAATCTTTTGAAATAAGACCTAATTTTTCTTTGAATTTTCTCAGGATCTGTTTTTATGTCTTCTTTTTTAGTTTTAATATTCTAAATTTGAGTGCTGTTTTTCTCCCATTTAGTCTGGTTAAGGTTTTGCTTACACCGTCTTTTTTTTTTTTTTTTTTTTTTTCTCCAAGCAACCGACTTTTGTTTCATTTCCTTTGTAATAGTCTCTTTGTTTCTAATGGATTGATTTCAGCACTAAATTTAATTAATGATGGCTGTCTACTTCTCCTGCTTGTATTTGTATTTTATTTCGACAGCCTTCAAATGACTTTTAATTTGATAGTGTGAAAATAGTCCAACTTTTTTTTTTTGATGGCAGTTAATACAGAAATATTTTTCTATAATTTAATGAAGATTTTCCCGGGGGATTTGAGTTGGGAATATTCTCTATCTTGTATTCTTATTCTTATTAAGTATGGTATTTTCAGAGTATCCCAAATTTCTTCCATGGTGTATGTATGTGTGTGTGGGCGGTGTGGGATGAACGTTTTAGATTTTGCATTTTCTTTACCTTATATATTGAGTTCTTCTATTGTATCTTGTACCAAAAAATTTCCCTAGTTCCCATTGGCAAAGGCCTGTGCATTACTGTGTTCCTGTGCATTATTCTGTGATCATGGGCATCCCAGGGGGTATCCCGAGTCCAACTGCCAGAGTCCTGGTACTTAATGTGGGCTGCAGGGGCATGTTTTCAGTGAGCTTTGCCTAGCCCTCTCTGTGCTTTGAATACTCACAGTGCAATCTCACCAGTCCTGGTCCCCGGAACTCTGCTGTTCGAAGGGCCTCAGCGCTACCTCTTTCAACCACACTTTTTCACTTCAGTAAGTTGGCATTCCTCTACACTGAAGAAAAGAGTCTTCACTGGACAAAAGGCCTCTCCTCTCATTGATGCCAGAAAATACTATTCTCTGCTCTATACGCCCCTGGAGTCATAGGTCTCTCCATGAGAACACATTGGTTGGTGTTTTAGTCCCTGGGAACTGTGGTGGGGTTTGTTCATTGATCATTTTGGTCTTCTCATTGGGTTGCAGACCCTTTCAGCTCCTTCAGTCCTATCTCTAGTTCCTTCATTGGGGTCCCCGTGTTTAGTCTGATGGTTAGCTGCAAGCATCCTCCTCTGATCAGAATGGCTCTGGCAGAGCCTCTGAGGAGGCATCCATATTATGTTCCTGCCAGTAAGTACTACTTGGTATCAGCAGTAGTGCTTGGGGTAAGTGGCTGCATATGAGTTGAATCCCCTGGTGAGGCAGTCTCTGGATAATCATTTCTCCAATCTCTGCTCCTTTATTTGTCCCTTTATTTCATTTTTTTAAGAAGAACTTACTGATCTACCTTTTGGCCTTTCTTCTCTTTGATATTCATAAGATGTCTAAATTGTTTCTTGGGCATTCAAGCTTTTTGGATTAGTGTCTCTTTATAAGTGAGTACATACCATGAGTGTTCTTTTGTGACTAGGGTATGTCACTCAATAAGATAGCTTCAAGTTCCATCCAATTACTTAGGAAATTCATGAATCCATTGTTTTTAATAGTACTCCATTGTCTATATGTACCACAATTTCTGTATCCATTCCTTTGTTGAAGAACATCTGGGTTCTTTCCAGTTTCTGCCTATTATAAACAAGGCTGCTATAAACTTGATGGAACATGCGTCGTTGTTAGATGTTGGAGCTTCTTTTGAGTATATGTACAGGACTGGTATAGCTGGGTCCTCACATAGTGCTTTGTCCAATTTTCTGAGAAACCACCAGACTGATTTTAAGAGTGGTTGCACCAGTTTACAATCCCACCAACAGTGGAGTGTTCCTCTTTCTCCATATCCTCTCCAACATCTGCTGTCACTTGCTTTCATGATTTTATCAATTCATACTGGTGTAAGGTGGAATATTAGGGTAAGACATATTTTTATATGCACATAAAACAGTGTTTCAAATGCTGCAAGAACATTAAAGTAACCATATTCAACAAATGGCTCAAAATTCCCTAGTTCTCTTGGGAATATCAAGCCAGTAAAATATCCTATGGCAACTAGACCCTAAATGAGACAAGTCCCTTTGTTCTCCCATACAGGAAGCACAGTGTAATATACTTTCCAATTGTCACAATGTTACCATATGTATCCAGGCCTCCAAACCCTAGAAACTCACCTAGTGTCCAAAAATATCTAGATATACACCTATTACCCATTGAGTTTTGTTCTGTATGATGTCCTAGGAAGTCTAACATTTTGACATATTTATATTGCTGACTGAAAGTTTGTCCCAATTCTTTCAGAGAAAAAATGTAAAACATTTTATGTATAGTAAGGAAATAAAGCTCAGGCTCCAAGAAGGTTTTATTCAGAATATGTACCCCTATTTGGAGGAAAATAATGGGACTGTCATGAAGGATTCTGATGATTGAGTACCAACATCAGGAAGCCTCAACCTTGTCCCTGTCTGCTGCTCTCAAAGTGGTCCTTGCACATAAGCCGCCAGTCAACCACCTCCCACCTCCAGAAGTCATATATTTCCATTCATTCTGCTGGCCCTTGAGGTTTCACTCCTGGCCCCACCCAAAATACTTGATCATGTTTCTTTTGCCCCTGCCCTTGCCCCTGCCATTCCCCACTCCCAAACAATTCTCTTTCTCCCTCTGCTCCTTGATTTCTTCTTGTTCCCAAGTGCAATTGAATCATCCTCACTAGGATACTTGTCTTGTTAATATTCTTTAGTTCTGTGGATTTTATCCTGAGTATTCTGTACAATTTTGTCTAATATTCACTTATTAGTGTATACATACAATCAGTGTATTTTGGTTTGAGACACCTAATTCAGGATGAAATTCTGTAATTGCATCCTTTAGACTAAAAATCTCAGGATGTCCTTATTCTTAATACAAGGATAGTACTTGGCTTAATTCAGTGGTAGAAAAACAAATTATCATTTTGTACATCTCTAAATTTCAACAAGATACTATATGATAAAGCCAAATTTAAGCAATATCTATCCATGAATCCGGCCCCAGAAACAATACTACAAGATAAAATAAAACCTAAGGAAGTTAATCATATTCATGAAAACACGGGAAATAAATGATTTTACAGTAGCAAAATCAAATTATGGGAACACACACACCAACATCATCACTAGTACCACTGAAATCTACATGAATTAACAATTATGAGTCATTAATATCTCAGTATTAATGGATTCACTTACTGCTGAAAAAGATACAGACTAACAAATGGATGGTAAAAACAGAACCCATTTCTGCTGCGTGAAACAATCACAATTCTACATCAACAACAGATGTGGTCTGAGAGTAAAGGGTTGAAAAAAGTTATTCCAAGCAAATGAAACTAAAAATTAACCTTATATAGTCAATTTAATATCTAACAAAGGAAACTTCAAACAAAAGTAAATAGAAGAGATAGACAAGAACACTGAAATCAATGACATTAGAAATATTTATTATTACATTTATTAATTTGTTAATTATAAATACTTATAGCTGCTCCCCCTTTTCTCCCAGTACACCTTTCACAAGTTCACCCCAAATGTCACCTCTTCCCATCATGTACATAAAGTTACTAAGGGACTAGACCTATCTTCTTCCACTTTGACCAGAATTGGGAATTAATATTGGGGAGTAGAATTCACATGCAGTCAATATGCTCAGGGCCATTTCCTGCTCCAGGTTTTGGGGACCTAATGAACATCAAGATGATCATTGGGTACATATGTAAAGTACCCCTAGTATAGCCCATGCAACCTCTTTGGTTTGTGATTCAATTACTTAGAGCCCCAATGGTCCAGGTATTTGACTCTGTTGGTCTTCTAGTGCAATCTCTGTCTTCTTCAGGTCTCTAAATCCATCTCCCCACTCTTTCAGAGGACTCTGTGAGCTCTATGTGATTTTGTGATGTGCTTCTCTATATCATTTTCCATTGTCTGTTTTGTAGAGCTTCTCAGGACACTTAAGCTAGGTTTCTGTACTGCAAGCAAAAGAAAGAACTTGCCTATCTGGTGGGTCAAAAACAATGCCAGCCATTGTTTAGCCATTCCTTCAATCTCTGCTCTATTTTGTCTTTTTACATCTTCTCTTTTCTTTCTATGCTGCTTTATTTTTGTAAGGATATCTGAAGCATTAGATAGATACAGCTAATGTCAAATATGGAAATGGCTGCTACCACCACTCCCACAGTAATGTATAAGTGTATATTTTCCTGACATCTTTGCTTGGATAATGGCTTGTTATAGATATAATAGGGAGAGCACAGTTAGGTAGACAATACCTTGTTTCAGAACTTATCTGTTTACTAAATGAAATCATTAATTTTTTTCAGGTTTATGGCTGGAAGTAAAAGATTATCCTTAGCAAGGTTTCCTATACAAAGGAAAATAACTATGAAACTATGATATGTATGTATTTATTATAACTGTATCTATTTCTATTAATTTTTCTCCCTGTCTCTGTCTGTTTGGCTATCTGTTTCTGTCTCTCTGCCTCTCTGTTTGATACCCTCTCTCTTTCTCTTCCTCCCTCCCTCTCTCTTTCTCTGTCTCTTTTTCTCTCTCCCTCCCTCCCTCCCCCCCCCCTCTCTCTCTCTCTCTCTCTCTCTCTCTCTCTCTCTATATATATATATATATATATATATATATATATATATATATATATGCATCTGGTTTTATATGGAAGTCATCGATTCACTTCCATTTGAGCATTTTACAAGGAGATAAGAATAGATCAATTTATTTTCTTCTTCATGGTGCCTGCCAGTTGAACCAATAACATTTGTTGAAGAGGGTGTCCTTTTCATTGATTATTTTTAGCTGTTTTTTGTCAAAGATCAATTGATCGTAGGTGTGTGGGTTCATTTCTGGGTCCTAGAGGACTTATTGAAGAACAGGCTGAGCAGGACCTCACAGATATCCTACTGGCCATCTTATTCAGTTGTGGCTCCATGACTCAGCCCATTTAAGGAGAAGGGATCCAAGGGCAGGCAATGTAGTAAAAGATAGCCCCAGTTTCCATATTAGTATCCCCATCAGAAGACCCTGCTACACAACTGATTCACATGCTCAAGGGGCCTAGGTTCACATCATGCATGCCTTCTTGTTGGCAGTCCAGTCTTAATGAGCCCCCGGTGGATCCAATTTTGATTCTCTATCTTTTCTTGTGGTATCCTTGACCACGGTGGCTCCTTCAATACTTCATCCCCCTCTTCCACAGGGTTCCTGGGCTCTGCTTAACCTTTATTTTACTGCATTAATTTCTCATCAGTTGTGGTTTAAGACTTTAGGTTGACAGTTTTGCCAATCTCCTTTCTGAAAGTACAGCTGGATGCATTCTCAGGCCCTTGAGCAGACCAGGACTTTATAGCAAAAAAGACATTAGATAGTGCATGCCTCCTTCCACCTTCCTTTTAGTTAGTTTTAGTCCATTTTTTTTTTCACAATCCCCTCCTGGTCTGACCTCCCACAGTTCCTCATTTCATTCCTTCTTCACCCTCCAAGATCCTCACCCCAGTCTCCAAGAGGTTTTCTACAACCCCTCTACCCACTCCATGCCAGTCCTCCACACGCCCTTAGAGTCTGAAGTCTCTAGAGGTTTAGTTGCTTCCATCCCTAAGGACAGACCAGGAGTCCTCTCCTGTACAAGTGTCTGGGACCATAGATCAGCCACAGTATGCTTCCTAATTGATGGCTCAGCGTATGAGAGGCATCAGGGGTTCACATTTTTTGAGACTGCAAGTCTTTCTGTAGGGTTGCCCTCCTCCTCAGCTTCTTCCAGCAGTTTTACAATTCAACCACAGTGGTCCTTGCTTCTCTCCATTGGTTGGTTGTAAGTATTTTCTTATGATTCATTCAGGTTTTTATTGGGCCTTTTTGACAAAAGCCATGTAAGGCTCCTGTGTGTAAGCACACCATAGCATCAGGAATAGCATCAGGTCTTGGAGTCTCCTGTTGAGCTGGATCACTATTTGTTCAGGGACCTCCTTTCCCTTAGTTTCTTCTCCATTTTCAGATAGGGACAATTTACCCCAACTTTCTACTTGATATCTTTTTTTTTAACTGGAGGTGACCTGCATGAGTTCAATTTCTAAATGTTTGGGCATTTTAGCTAAGGTTCCTCCCTTTGATTATTGAGATTCTCTCATCTCCAGGTCTCTGGCATACACTAAAGTGTCCCTCTAATTCTATCCCTAGAAATTGCCTATTTTCATTCTTACTGCTTGTTCTCAGTGCTTCAACAATGTTTCTGTCCCCACATACCTAATCATGTTCCCCTTCCCTGGTACCCTTCTCCATCAAGATTATCTACTTCTGCCCCACCAGCACATGATTGCTTCTCTCTACCTAGGGTGAGTGGGGCATCCTCACTTGGGCCATTTGGTTTGTTATCCTTCTTGAGTTCTGTGTACTCTATCCTGGGTATTCTGTACTTTTTGGGGGGTAATGTCCACTTATTAATGAGTACATACCATGAATGTTGTTTGGTGTCTGAGTTACTTCACACAGAATGATATTTTCCAGTTCCATCTATTTACATGCAAAACTCAGGATGTCCTAGTCTCTTTTACTTTGGTCTTGGAGGGTCCCACTGTGCTCCTCCTGAGGAAGATTGTTTCATGCTGCAGCTCCCAGGGAAGGTTGGTTCTGGTGCATTCTGCCTGTTCCACTGGAGTTCAAGCTGGGAGGCATGGGAACAAATCCCAGCAGTGTGCTGACAAGCCTGTGAACTCTGGCAGGTGAAGGCTCAGTCAGGTGCTCAGATTATAGCAGGGACATAAACCACTGCCTGACTGTTAGAAAAGTTCAGAACTCTGGAATAGAGCTATCATGGAAGACAAAGGAGTCAGGACCACAAAATGCCAGGGTTGAGGAGAATGTTTCAAAGTATGTCTATATTTTTTGTTGTGCTCCTCTCTCCTTTGTTCTGTTTTTTTTAAACAGTATGGGATCCTACCACCAGATTTCCATTCATTTGCCTCTAAGATTGGTCATAGTTGTTTTTCTAATGGTACATGTGTGTGCAGGGGAGGGGCTTAGGGAGTGGCTGATTTGGCTAGAGTCTATCTCATTCTCTCCTGTGGAGGTGGGGTTTGGGTCTTACCTAGAGCCTTGTACATCTGCCTCATTGTGGTGCATTCAGGTAAAGGGGATTTGCAATCGGGAGTTCAGAAAGCACCTACCGGTTGACAATTACCTGTCTTTGGAGCTTCCACTGACCTCAATCTCTCAAATTTCCAACTTTGACCATTTGAGCCCACACTAGACCTTAATAGCAGAGTAGTATTTCATTGTGTAAATGAACCACATTTTCTGTATCCATTCTAACACTGTGGGGCATCTGGGTTTGATCCACTTTTTGTCACAAACAAGATTATTATGAACATAGAGGAACAAATGTTCCTATGTCATGGAGGGAGTTTATTTGGGTACATGCTCAAGAGTGGTATAACTGAATATTCAGGTATATATATTTCCAATTTTTGAGGATTCTCCAGATTCATTTCCAGACTGGTTATACCAGTTTGCAATCTCACCAATAATGGATGAGTGTTCCTCTTTCTCCGAGACCTTGCCAAAATGTGCTGTCACCTGAGGTTTTGTTCCTAGAAATTTTGAATAGTGTAAGGTGGAATCTCAGGGTTGTCTTAATCAATTCTTGTGAATTGCACCTGAGCCATTAGTATTCTGAGAATATTTCACCTTCTGACAATGAGTTTGAGGCTCTTTCCCACTTTCTCTTCTATTCAATTAAGTTTGTCTGTTTTTATGTTACTGTCCTTGATCCATTTGGATTTTAACTTTGTGCAAGGTGTCAAATATGCATCTATTTTCATTTTTATATGCCCAGTGCCTGTAAGACTAGCACCATTTATTCAAAAATGGTTTCTTTTTCCATTGTATATTTTTGTCTTCTTTGTCAAATAGTGTGTTCTTATTTCTATGTCTTTAATTGTATTTGATTGATCAAACAGTCTGTTTCTGTGACAATATCATGCCATTTTTATTACTATTGTTCTGTACTATAGCTTGAGGTCAGAGATGGTGAGTCCCCCAGAAGTTATTTATTGTTAAGAATTGTTTTTGCTATACTGCATTTTTTTGTTTTTTTCATATGAAATTGGTTATTACATGTTCTATGTTTTTGAGAAATTGGATTGGAATTTTTTTGGGGATTGCACTGAATATGTATATTACTTTTGGGAGGAGGGTCATTTTTTCCCATATTAATCCTACCAATCCATGGGCTTAGGTCCTAATTTCATTTTCAGAGGTTCTCTTTAACTTTCTTGAGAGACTTGACATTCTTGTCATACAGATTTTCACTTGTTTGTTAGAGGTTCTCTAAGGCATTTTATGTTTTCTGTGTGTGTGTGTGTGTGTGTGTGTGTGTGTGTTTGTGTGTGTGTGTTATTTGAATGGTGTCAGTGTTTCTCTATAATATTTGCAACATTTTATCATTTACATAAATGAAGGACATGTACTTGTTCAAATTAATTTCATATCCAACCACTTGTCTTAAGTTATCAGCTATTGAAATTTTCTGGTAGAAATTTTAGGGTCACTTCTGAATATCTGTGATTTATTATATTTCTGTTAGTCAGTAATTTAAATCCCACCTTACAGCACAACTAAAAGCCCTAGAACAAAAAGAAGCAGATATACCCATGAAGAGTAGACGACAAGAAATAATCAAAATTAGGGCAGAAATAGACCAAATAGAAACAAAAAGAACCATTGAAAAAAATCAACAAAACCAAGAGTTAGTTCTTTGAAAAAATCAACAAGATTGATAAACCCCTAGCTAGACTAACTAGAGGGAAAAGAGAGAGTATACAAATTAACAAAATCAGAAAGGAAAGTGGAGACATAACAACTGAAACTGAGGAAATTCAAGAAATCATCAGATCCTACTACAAAAACTTATACTCCACAAAATCGGAAAATCTGGAGGAAATGGACAAATTCCTAGACAGATACAAGATCCCAAAGTTAAACCAAGACCAAATAAATCATCTAAATAACCCTATAACAACTAAAGAAATAGAAGAAGTCATCAAAAGCCTCCCAACCAAAAAAAAGCCCAGGTCCAGACAGGCTCAGTGCAAAATTTTATCAGACATTTATTGGGAATATAACACCAATACTCTCCAAACTATTCCAAAAGATAGAATCAGATGGAATGCTACCCAACTAATTTTTTGAGGCTACAATAACCCTCGTACTGAAACTACACAAAGTCCCTACAAGGAAAGAGAACTTAAGACCAATCTCACTTATGAACATTGATGCAAAAACACTCAACAAAATCCTTGGAAACCGAATCCAAGAACACATCAAAATGATCATTCATCATGACCAAGTAGGCATCATTCCTGGGATGCAGGGATGGTTTAATATAAGAAAATCCATCAATGTAATCCACCATATAAACAAACTCAAAGAACAAAATCACATGGTCATCTCACTAGATGCTGAGAAATCATTTGACAAAATTCAACACCACTTCATGTTAAAAGTCCTGGAAAGAACAGGAATCCAAGGTCCATACTTAAACATAATAAAAGCAATATACAGCAAACCAACAGCCAACATCAAATTTAACGGTGGGAAACTTGAAGCAATCCCACTAAAATCAGGGACTCAACAAGGCTGCCCACTCTCCCCCTACCTATTCAACATAGTACTGGAAGTCCTGGCTGGAGCAATTAGACAGCAAAAGGAGATCAAGGGGATACAAATCGAAAAGGAAGAGATAAAAACATCACTCTTTGCAGATGACATGATACTGTACTGAAGTGACCCCAAAAACTCCACCAGAGAACTTCTACAGCTGATAAACAAGTTCAGCAAAGTGGCTGGATACAAAATCAACTCAAACAAATCCATAGCCTTCCTATACTCAAAGAACAAACATGTGGAGAAAGAAATTATGGAAAAGTTACCCTTCACAATTGTCACCAAAACTATGAAATACCTTGGTGTGACTCTAACTAAGCAAGTGAAGGACCTGTATGACAAGAACTTCAAACTTCTAAAGAAGGAAATTGAGGAGGATCTCAGAAAATGAAAAGATCTCCCATGCTCATGGATTGGAAAGATCAATATTTTAAAAATGGCCATCCTACCAAAAGCAACCTACAGATTCAACGCAATCCCCATCAAAATTCCAACACAGTTCTTCATGGAATTGGACAGATCAATGTGCAATGTCATATGTAACAACAAAAGACCTATAATATCGAAATCTAATCTCAAGAACAACAAAAAAAATCTGTGGGAATCACTATCCCTGACATCAAGCTATATTACAAGGCAATTGTGCTGAAAACCGCATGGTACTGGTACAGAAATAGGCATGTGGATCAATGGAATAAAATAGAAGATCCAGAAATGAGCCCTCATGTTTATGGTCACCTGATTTTTGACAAAGGAGCCACAAACATTCAATGGAATAAGGGCAGCCTATTCAACAAATGGTGCTGGTCCAACTGGCACTCAGCATGCAAAAGAATGAAAATAGACCCTTTCTTATCTCCTTGTACAAAGCTCAAGTGTAAGTGGATCAAAGATCTCCACATTAAACCAGATACACTGAAACTATTAGATGAGAAAGTAGGGAAAACTTTAGAACATATAGGCACAGGAGAAAATTTTCTGAACAAAACACCAATGGCTCGTGCTCTAAGGTCAAAGATTAACAAATGGGATTTAATGAGATTGCAAAGTTTCTGTAAGGCTAAGGACATTTTAAAGAAAACAAAAAGGCGAGAAGCCATCTGGGCAAGAGCTGGCGGCCACCGGTGGAGACCGATCGACAGCCCTGCACCGCTTCATCTAGTGCACAGCAAAAAGGTGATCGGATAAATCCCCTTCCTAAGAGGTACTGCCATTGCTACAGAGGCTCGGCCCCCGATCCACCAGGCGGCTCTTTGGGACTATTATACCATCATAAAAACCCCAATGGATTTAAATACAATTAAGAGGCGGTTGGAAAATAAGTATTATGAGAAGTTTTCTGAATGCATAGAAGACTTCAACACAATGTTTTCAAACTGCTACTTATACAACAAGCCTGGAGATGACATTGTTGTTATGGCCCAAGCTCTAGAGAAGCTATTTATGCAGAAAGTATCTCAGATGCCCCAAGAAGAGCAAGTTGTGGGTGGTAAGGAGAGAATAAAGAAAGATATCCAACAAAAGATAGCAGTTTCTTCTGCTAAGGAACAAACTTCCTCCAAAGCATCAGAGAATGTGTTTAAGCAGCAAGAGATTCCTTCTGGGTTTCCTGACATCTCTCTCTCTCCCTTAAACATGGCACAAGAAGCTCCCCTGGCCTGTGACTCACAAACTCTGGTCCAAATTACAAAGGGTGTGAAGAGGAGAGCAGATACAACAACTTCTACCACTTCCATAGCTAAAGCAAGTAACGAATCTTCCACGCTCAGAGAAATGAAGCCAGTGAATCTGCCAGTAAAGGAGAACACAGTAAAGAATGTTTTGCCAGACTCTCAGCAACAACACAGAGTTTTAAAAACAGTCAAAGTAACAGAGCAATTAAAGCACTGCAGCGAGATTCTTAGAGAGATGCTTGCCAAAAAACACTTGCCATACGCCTGGCCCTTTTATAACCCTGTGGATGCTGATGCGTTGGGACTCCACAACTACTATGACATTGTCAAAAATCCCATGGATCTCGGAACGATCAAGGGGAAAATGGACAATCAAGAATACAAGGATGCGTATGAATTTGCTGCAGATGTCAGATTGATGTTTATGAACTGCTACAAGTATAATCCTCCTGATCATGAAGTTGTCGCGATGGCTAGGATGCTTCAGGATGTTTTTGAAATGCATTTTGCCAAGATTCCTGATAAACCTGTTGAGAGTATGCATGCGTGTCACCTTACAACACACAGTGCAAAAGCCCTCAGTAGAGAGAGCAGCAGCGAGGCCTCCTCGGGGGACTGCTCTTCTGAAGACTCTGAGGATGAACGAGTACAGCATCTTGCCAAGCTTCAGGAGCAGCTGAATGCTGTTCATCAGCAACTACAAGCTCTGTCCCAAGTTCCATTGCGTAAGTTGAAGAAAAAGAATGAGAAGTCTAAAAGGGCACCCAAAAGGAAAAAGGTTAATAACAGAGATGAGAACCCAAAGAAAAAACCTAAACAAATGAAGCAAAAGGAGAAGGCCAAGAGCAGTCAACCAAAGAAGAAGAAGCCACTTTTGAAGTTGGAAGAAGAAGACAATGCGAAGCCTATGAACTATGATGAGAAAAGGCAGCTGAGTTTGGACATAAACAAACTGCCTGGAGACAAGCTTGGTCGAATAGTTCATATAATACAGTCAAGGGAGCCTTCCCTGAGAAACTCCAACCCTGACGAGATCGAGATCGACTTTGAGACTCTGAAGGCATCCACACTTAGAGAACTGGAGAAGTACGTCCTGGCCTGTCTCAGGAAGAGGTCGCTGAAGCCCCACGCAAAGAAGGTTGTCAGGTCTAAAGAGGAGCTCCATTCTGAAAAAAAGCTGGAGCTGGAGAGGCGGTTGCTGGACTTCAACAATCAGCTGAATTGTAGGAAATGGCAAACGAAACGTCCAGCAAAAGTGGAGAAGCCTCCGCCGCCCCCGCCCCCGCCGCCGCCCCCGGAGCTGGTTGAGTGGATCCCGTCTGAGCGACAGCAGCAGCAGTGGCAGCGGCAGTTGCAGTAGCAGCAGCAGCAGCTCGGGGGTCCGCGAGCAGCAGCAGTGACTCTAGCTCCTCCGACAGCAGCGATTCGGAACCAGAAATATTTCCTAAATTTACTGGAGTAAAACAGAATGATTTACCTCCAAAAGAAAGTACAAAGTTACAGTCTTCTGTGCAAGGCATAGCCTCTGCTGAAGCTCCCCTTGCTCAGCAGAGCTCAGCGCCATGTGGAGCTCCGGGGAAGCACTCCCAACAGATGCTTGGTAGCCAAGTGTCACAGCATCTGCAGGCCACAGAGAACACTGCATCTGTGCAGACTCAGCCTCTTTCAGGTGATTGCAAACGAGTATTGAATGGCTCCCCTGTGGTGCACACCTCTGCTGAGAGTCACACAGGCATGCTCCTGTGCAGAAGGATATAAAGATTAAGAATGCAGACTCTTGGAAAAGTTTAGGAAAGCCCGTGAAAGCATCAAGTGTACTGAAATCTTCAGATGAGCTTTTCAACCAGTTTAGAAAAGCTGCCATAGAAAAGGAAGTAAAGGCTCGGACACAGGAGCAAATGCGGAAACACCTGGAACATAATGCAAAGGACCCAAAAGCATCTCAAGAAGATCAGAGGGAGCTTGGAAGTGGATTGACTCTAGAATCTTTGTCAAATAAAGTGCAAGGCAAGTCTCACGGAGAAGAGCAGAATGAACAGCAGCCACCATCACCATTGGAAGCTCAAGACATAAGCAAGCCATGGCTTCTCAAAGACCGGAACTTAGCAAGGGAGAAAGAGCATGAGCGTCGGAGAAGAGAAGCGATGGCAGGTACCATTGATATGACTCTTCAAAGCGACATTATGACAATGTTTGAAAATAACTTTGATTAAAACTCAGTTTGTAAATTAACTATCAACTTTAAATGAAAGGTAAAAATGTTTGCAGTGCGTGTGCTACAGTGATTACTCAACACCAGAATGTCAATCACAAACTGTGCTCTGACGGCCCTAAGATAATTAAATATTTTTCATTTACATTTTTTAAGAAATATATTCTTTTAATGACATAATTTATAAAAAGTTTTGTAATTTTGACCTCTACAAGTGGATAGATTTTATTCATTCTAAAGAGGACTGTCAGTGATGTATTATAGTCCTGATCTAAGTCTAAAAGGGATCATCTGATTGAAGAAAAATGAAGAATATATAAAAGTATATAAAACAGGTTTTGTTGAATTTTTAACTTTTGCTGTTTGTGTAAACCTGTTTGTTGGTTTGTGTCCTTGTTTGAGACAGTGTCTCATATACACAGGCTGGCTTTGGTGAACTCAGCAGTGTAGCCAAGGCTGGCCTTGATCTCCTGATTCTCCTGCCCTTAGCTCTCAAGTGCTGGACTCCAGAAGTGTGTCATTATGCCTGGCTGAGTTTTTACTTTTCAAAGAGATATGTGTCTGCTGTCAGAATTCTAACAGAGCTTCTAACAAGTAATATTTGGTTTCCATGTGAGTCATGATGTGTCAGATTCTCTGCTGGTTCCATCCAAAAGCATTTCATACTGCCTTTTGTTTTAAAGTAATATTAGCTATGATTTGAAAGGTATTAAATTTTAAACAAAATAATAGTAAATATTGTATATGCAAGCTTCTGTAGGAATGTGTCAGACATTTCTTAAAATGTGTAGGTGATAGCAATGAATATTTGCCTAGTTAGGAGAATTATAGCCTGTGGAACATTGATGTTTTGTCATTTTTCAAACTGCATTAATGTCTAAGCCATGTGTCTTCTCTTTTAAAAGTTTAAACCTTTGAACATTTGAAATATAGCCTGATTAAGGCAATACTGTGATATGATCTAGAATACAAATTCAAAGTGTGTCCAGACAGGGCAGTGTGCACCTGCTGTGACCCCAGTACTTGGGGTGGGGGGCTGAGGCAGAGAAGGAGGCACTGCTGATAGCTCAAGGCCAGCCTGGTTCACATAGCAAGCTTCAGATTCTGGTCATAGCCAGACCTTGATCAAGAAGAATCAAGAGACAGAGACAGAGAATAAGATGGTATTGCTTTCATGAAACAGCCAGAATTAAAGTGATAGCTATTTTATTGTACCTATTTTCTACTTTTTAATTAAAATTTTTATACAATAAAAAAAAAAGAAAACAAAAAGGCAGCCAACAGATTGAGAAAAGATTTTTTACCAACTTCACATCAGATAGAGGCCTAATATCTAAGGTATACAAAGAACTCAAAAAGCTAGACACCAGAGAATCAAATAACCCTACTAAAAATGGGGTAAAGAGCTAAACAAAACGTTATCAGTTGAGGAATATCGAATGGCTGAGAAATATTTGAGGAAGTGCTCGACATCTTTAGCCATCAGGGAAATGCAAATCAAAACAACCCTGAGATTCCAACTCACACCAGTCAGTTTGGCCAAGATCCAAAACTCAGAAGACAACAGATGCTGGGGAGGTTGCAGAGAAAGAGGAACCCTTCTCCACTGTTTTGGGGTTGCAAACTAATACAACCACTCTGGAAATCAGTGTGGCGATACCTCAGAAAATTGGACATAATACTACCTGAAGACCCAGCTATTCCACTTCTGGGCATATACCCCAGAGAAACCTTAGTACACAACAAAGATATATGCACCACAATGTTCATAGCAGCTCTCTTTATAATAGCCAGAAGTTGGAATGAACCCAGATGTCCTTCAGAAGATGAATGGATACAAAAATTGTGGTACATTTACACAATGGAATACTACTCAGCCACCATAAACAATGACTTGACCAAATTCTTAAGAAAATGGCTGCATCTAGAGAATATCATTCTGAGTGACATAAACCAGTCACAAAAGAACAGACATAATATGCAGTCACTTATAATGGGATGCTAACCCCAGTGGCTCGCACTGCCCACAAAACAACTCACAGATTGTAACAAGTCCAAGAAATAAACAAAACAAAACAAAACAAAACAAAAAAATATCTATACAACAAGAAAACTTTGACTATTTCCGTGTTACATTTTGTTTTACATGTACTTTATGCTCATTGTAACTATTAAGTTTTCAATGCATACTATCAAACCTTTAAAAAAATCAAGCACTGATTAAAAAATATATTCATACAGCTTTATGTAAAAATTATTTTTAAATCTGAATAAAAGTACTGACAAAAATGTATTCTATAATTTTATGCAAAAATGCTTAAAATCTGTACATTTATCTTTGTTTTGTAAAATAAAGTTGTTAAAAAAATCCCACTCAAAAGACTGTATTATCTTTATTTGATAGTATTTTAGGCCAGCTTCCTGATTTTCAGGTGTGTTGGTGTCTCCAGGGCTTCCTTTGGTGAAAGAACTGGTTTCTGATGATACCAAAGTGTATCTCCTATTGCCCTGGGTGGCTGCAGTTCTCCTGGGATGCCTGAGACCCTGGCAATGGCTGATATTCTGTGATGTCTTCATACTGTGGGGACCTCAGAGGAGCATGTAATCTGGTGATCTGTTACCTGCATGCAGCAGGATTCCCAGGAGAAATTCAGAGTATAGTGTCTTAATAGGTTCAGACAAGCTGGTGGTCTGCCCTGGCAGAAAACCAGCAAATATTTTTATTGTATTGAATTGCTTTAGCTTTCCTTGGGTTTAGCTTTTCTGTATAAACTTTAGTGTTGATCTTTCAATTTTTTGTAAATTATGCATGGGAATTTTGGTAGGAATTGCATTAAATATGGAGGTTATCTCTGCTGCATATGGATATTTACTGTTAAACCTACTGAACCCTGAGCATAAGAGATTTATCTTTAGGTAAATTTTTGATTTCTGTCTTCAAATACTTGAAGTTCTTTCTAAGCAGGCCTTACACTTGTTTTGTTAGAATCAAACTCATATATTATATATTAGTTGTGATTGCAGTGAACAACTTTTGTATTTATTTGTTATGAAAGGAAACTATTCTGAAGCTTGATGAGTACAAATGTAAGTGTTTGAAGAGGAGAAACAATATGATTATATGCATATGTACATCTATAAATGCACACTCTTTATTGTGAAAAGTCATGTTTCAGTGTACATCTATCTGTCCTTGACAGTGCTAAGTAGACAGGACTAGATTGAAATTCAAATATACATTTGCCTCCTGAATCCTTTTGTTAAAGGAATATACCCTAACAAACTGATGTAATGCTTTGCTTGATTTTCTCCCTAAATATTCAATTATTGTTTTATTGGTTCAAGAAGAAGTAGTAGAATATGCAGAAAATAGTTTTCTGTACTTTGTCCACTGATCTCCACTAAGTGACTCTACTGGTCTGTTTCATGAATTAACTTAATACAAGCTGAAGTTCTCACTGAGAAAGAAGCCTCCCTTGAGGAAAGGCTTTTGTGAGATTTACCTGTAAGTCATTTTCTCAATTAGTTATCAAGGGTGGGAGGATCCATTGTCAGAGATGCCAAACCTGAGCTCTTAATCAGGCTTTATATAAAGAAAGGTGAGCAAACCTGGGTGAGAAAACCAGTAAGTAACATCTCTCCATGTTTTCTGCAGAAGGTCTTGTTTCCTGACCTGCATGAGTTTCCAGTCTCTACTTTTTCGGTGATGAACAGCAATGTGGACGTGGAAGGTGAATAAATGTGTTTCTCTTTAACTTTATTTTGGCTTTTGGCAGAAACCTTTCCTAATGAATAAATATTTCAGGGGACCAATTACTGGACAATGGGTAGGTGGGGTTTCAGGGTCAGAGAGGGGAAGGGAGAGGCAGAAAGATGTAACTTGCTTTTGGACAGGGAGAGCTTGGAGGAAAAATGAGCCCTGACATATATAAATGATATCCAAGGCCCAGCAACTGGAGATGGTATTGTAGTTTTATAACCTGTTTGTTGCAATATCTGCACAACCAGTTACAGCCCAAGATCCAACATTAGCCCAAAGTTCACAGTTCAGCACAGGTTTGTTTGGCAGATGGGAATCTAATAAAGACTTCAATGACCACCACACTTACTCTCATAGAAGGTGTTCAATATCAGATTGCCATAGATGACAAAACCTTTTTTGGGCATCTCAATGACTTCTATGTTACATGAAACCAAGTGTCTCAGCCTGAGTTCACTGAACAGTTCTCACTCTTGTATGTGACTTACGAACCAAGTGTTGCAGCCTGAGGTCACTGAACAGTTCTCACTCTTGTATGTCATTTACAAACCAAGTGTCCCAGCCTGAGTTCACTGAACAGTACTCACTCTTGTATGTCATTTACAAACCAAGTGTCCCAGCCTGAGTTCACTGAACAGTACTCACTCTTGTATGTGCCTTACGAACCAAGTGTCACAGCCTGAGTTCACTGAACAGTTCTCACTCTTGTATGTCATTTACAAACCAAGTGTCCCAGCTTGAGTTCACTGAACAGTCCTCATTCTTGTATGTCATTTATGAACCAAGTGTCCCAGCCTGAGTTCACTGAACAGTCCTCCTCACTCTTGTATATCATTTACGAACCAAGTGTCCCAGCCTGAGTTTACTGAATAGTCCTCACTCTTGTATGTCATTTACAAACCAAGTGTCCCAGCCTGAGTACACTGAATGGTCCTCACTCTTGTGTCACTTATGAAATGTTAATCTCAAGACTTGGTTCACTCTCATCTCCATCTACTGAAAATTAGAAATTAAATTTAGAGACAGATTATTTGAACACCTGAGTAGTAGAAATTTTCCAGAAAGATTCTGGTAATCATTCTCAGTTAATGTAGTGCATATATTCAACAAATCTAAAATGCACCACTATTTATTCAACATAATATTTGTTCTGATTATCTCAAATTTTTAGCTCAGATCCATCTGATGATGTGTACTTCCTTGTCCTTCCAATTTCATTAAACCTTATAAACCAGTACGCCCAAAAGAAAAAGAAAAGAATAAAAGAGCAAACCAATTTGCAGTACCTCTATTCTCACTGGAGCATGGGAGCATACTCCTTGTGTACTGCCCCATAAATATAATATACCCATTCTTCCCATGTACCTCTTCCACTAGTCATCAGTTGTAGAGAGGTATACTGCAGCATCCCATCCCACTTAAGCATACTTATAAGTGCCTATATGACTAGTATTTTACTCTCTTGGGAGGTGGGGTAGGTTTGCATGTGAATAAGTTATCACAGAAGCTTTCCCTGTTCCTCTCTCCCAACTGTGAGTCTGCATCCATCAATACCACTGCAATAGTATTTTTCTTACTATTTACAGTAAGAGAACTCATGGATTACAGGTGTTCTCAGTGTTACCTGTGAAAGAAAACCATGAACACAATGACCAGGAAAGGTAGAATCCTGGACATAGACAGAGATCTCAAAGGTCTACATAATCATACACAGTGACATAGGATAAGGGAGTAGAATAGGCCAGTCACTTCAATATGGCCTCTGGACTCTAGCAATTCCAAGAGATACAGTATGGCTTCAGGTTCCATAGGACAGATATGGAAAAGATGGTATAGCCTGCCTGAAAAATAGAGTGAATTGGACATGATTTATTTTGTAGATCACATGGGTATGGTGGTAGGTTTATATTCTTGCCTTCTTTAGAATTCAATCTTTCCTTATTAAGTCATGGAAGTAACTAGTGGAAGAAGAAAGGGCATTGGGATGGTAATCTTTGAGTGAGGTTCACCCCATGTGCCTGTAGGCCTCGGCTAATAGAGTTGCATTAACATGGAAGATGTTTGTACATTTGCTCTACTGTAGATTAATCTTAGTGCTTTGGCAGCCAAACTTGCAGATGGAGTTACAAGATAAAGATGCTTTGTAGTCCATTCACCACAGGAAGCCTGCAGCAATTTTTGGCAAGATTTTATGGGCAAGACATGGGCAGTGGAGTATTAATGTAGATCTGTTTCACTCTTCCCAGGTGTTCTTATTTGACCATATTCCTGGAGTCACTCATGTTCTCCAGTTACTCTTTCTTTGTCAGTAGATCCATCCTACCACAGTAACTTTGTTTTTAAATGACACAGTGTCCCCATTTCCATGTATGTTAGGGAATGTTTTTATATACATATAAAAACATTGGTCCAAATGCTGCAATAGCTTGAAAGAAGTCATATTATCCACATGTCTCAAAGTCCTCTATATCTGCAAGAAATATCAGTGGAATCAAATCTCTAAAGACAGCTAGACACTTAAATGACCCCAGGTTCCTAAGTCCTCCAGGAAGGCCAGTTTTATACTTTTCAATTGTCTGGTTTCTACTTAAATATTCAGGCTGCCAAATTCAAGGAACACACCTAGTGCACTGAAGAATCAACATATCCTCATATTCCCCAATGAATTTTGCTTCTATGGTATTGTAGGCCTTTTCATTTCCACAGATAAACATTGCTAATGGGATGTATTGTACAAGGTTCCCAGGATGGGATAAAAAGGAAAACACCAAGATTCACAGTGTATTCCAAGGAACAAATTTTGTCCTCCAAGATTTTTATCAGTGCATGCATTCCTAGGTTGACCAAGTAATAGAACTGACAAGAAGGGTTCAGGTGATTGAGTACTAGATCCAGGTCTGGCCTTCTCTTCTCTTTGCCTGATGCTGTTAAAATAGTTACTTCCAATTCAGCAAACATTTCAGTGACCATTGTTCTTCATCCTTGGTGCTTATTCTCTGCTTAAGATGGTTGGGCACAATTGAAAAAGTGGAAATTTGTGTACCTGAGGCTGGATCTTGATTTCTGCTTCAAGTGGGTTATTACCATAGAGCCACATTTTATCCTCAGGGATTCCAGGACTTAGATATCAGGGCATTTATTTAAACCCTGCAACCAACTTGTAACTTAGTGATTCTCAGTGATCATATTGCTACAGCCTTTTTCCTCAGTACATCAGGCTGTGATGACCCACAGTCAGGATATGGTAATTTTGTGTCTACATCAGTATAATTTTGTTAATGTTATGGGTAATAACTATGACTTTTTGATATTTTCAGTGTTTTATGTGACCACTGTGAAAGAGACATCAGTTTCCAAAAGGGGTAACTACTCACAGGTTGATAACTGCTGTTCTAGGTAAATATCCTCTCATATTTTTAACCATAGTTTTGCTTATCCTATTTTCCTGTGTCAGGCTTGACATCAAGATTTATAGACCTTTAAGCTTGTCTAGCTATATTTTTGTCTTAGCCCCTGCTTGTGTCTAAGATGTTTTCAGTTTTCCTTTCACTGTCCCTCCCTCCCTCCTGTTCCCCTCCTCATTCCCTCCCCTCCTCTTTCTCTCTTTCTCTCTAGTTCTCTCTCTCTCTCTCTCTCTCTCTCTCTCTCTCTCTCTCTCTCTCTTTCTCTCTCTCTCTCTCTGTGTGTGTGTGTGTGTGTGTGTGTGTGTGTGTGCATGCGTGCACGCATGCATTTTTGTGCTTATTTAAAGGACAACATTTCATCAAGCATCTGGACTTGGTTGCACTGGCAGTGTCAAGTATATTTTTCATTGAAGGTTGCTTTGACTTACAGATCCTTCTCAAGAACTTCCAGTATATATTAACATGGAAGAATCTCCAGAAAACTGCGGAGTTACTTAAAAAAGATAATTGATCACTCTAAAACTGTTTTTGGATAACCAAATTCCCCTGGGACTTAACTCTTGTTGCATCTGCTGATGATTCCCAAACTATCTCACTCAAAGCAACTCTTCTGTTCCATAAGGAAAAACAAACAAACAAACAAACAAACAAACAAAAAAACCAAAAAAAAAGGCTGAGTTGAGCAGACATCCCAAGACATCCAAACAAGGTTTAAGAATATATAATATGAGTTCCCAAAGGTTTAAATACTGGTGAAGAGGGGATCTGGGCAACCAGGGAGCAGAGAGATCTCTGCCGACTGCGAACGGAAAGCATGCCCCTGTTCTGCCTGATCCAGGGACCAGGAATCCAGCATTGGGACCTCTGTTCCCACGCGGCGGCTTTGGGGCAGAGAACAGGGCTCAGCTCATCTGCCACCTGGACCAGCAGTTCCAAAAGATTTAAAGACTGGTGAGAAGGGGATCTGGGCATCCATGGAGCAGAGACATTTCTGCCAAGTGCGCACGGAAAGCTTGCCCATGCCCTGCCTGATCCAAGGACTAGGAACCCAGCACTGGGACCTCTGTTCCCACCTTGCAGCTTTGGGGCGCATAACAGGGCTTGGATCATCTGCCACCTGGACCAGTGGAGATCCAGGGACACAGACCAGGTACAAGGGAAAGGCAAGAACATATCACTGGAAACAAGATGGCAAGAGGAAAGCGAAAGAGTATATCCCAAGGAAACCAAGACAACCTGGCAACACCAGTACTCAGTTCTCCCATCACAGTGAACATTGGAATGCCAAACACTGCAGAAAAAGAAGACAGAGTCCTAAAATCATACCTCAAGATGCTGATAGAGATCCTTAAAAAAGAACGGGAGGAAAAGCAAAAAGAGTATCAGAAGCTTTTAAACAGGAAACAAGAAAAACACTCAAAGAACTCAAAGAACTAGAGGAAAACAGAACCAAAGAGATGGAGGAATGGAAGAAGGAATTTAAAATGGAAATTGATACACTAAAGAAAAAACTAAAACAGATAACACTAGAGGTAGAACACCTAAAAAAGAAATCAGTAGTCACAGAAGCAAGCATTTCCAATAGACTACAAGAGATGGAAGAGAGAATCTCGGGGGCCGAAGACAACATTGTAAATAAAGAAAAAACAGCCAGAGAAGATGCAAAAATCAAAAAGTTCCTAATCCAAAATGTCCAGGAGATCCAGGACACAATAAGAAGGCCAAACCTAAGAATAATAGAAATAGAAGAGGGAGAAGAATATCAAATAAGAGGCACAGTAAATGTATTCAACAAAATTGTAGAAGAAAACAATTAAGAATGAGATGAGAAAGACTGTAAAAGAAGACTTCAGAACTTCAAATAGGTTGGACCAGAAAAGAAATACCTCCCGACACATAAAAGTCAAAACATCAAGTGCCCAAAGCAAAGAAAGAATACTAAAAGCAGTAAGGGAGAAAGGTCAGATAACATATAAAGGCAGACCAATCAGACTCACACCCGATTTCTCAACAGAGACTGTGAAAGCTAGAAGAGCCTGGACAGACATCATGCACTGCCTAAGAGAGCACAAGTTCCAGCCCAAGCTACTATACCCAGCAAAACTATCAATCAACATAGATGGAGAGATGAAGATATTTCAAGACACATCAAAATTTACACAATATCTGACCACAAACCCAGCACTACAATGAATTATAGGCGGAAAACCCAATACAATGAGGGAAAATACATCCTAGTGAAAACAAGAAAACTCCTAAACAAGAAAACCAAAAGAAGAAAAAGACACAGACACAACTCAACCTACAAAAGCAATAATATTCCTTGACATCTATTAACATACATTAACTCAACTCCCCAATAAAGAGACATAGGCTATCAGACTGAATACATAAACAAAATCCAGCATTTTGCTGCATACAGGAAACTCATCTCAGAGACAAAGACAGACACTATCTCAGAGTAAAAGGGTGGGAAAAAACATCCAAGCACACAGCCCCAAGAAGCAAGCTAGAGTGGCAAATTCTAATATCAAATAAAGTAAACTTCCAACCAAAAGTTATCAAAAAACATAAGGAAGGACACTTTTTACTCATTACCGGGGAAATCTGTCAGGAGGAACTCTCAATCCTTAACATAAATGCTCCAAATAAATAAGCACCCACATTCATAAAAGAAACCCTACTAAAGCTCAAAAAATATATTTCACCCCATACAATAATAGTGGGAGACTTTAATACCCCACTCTCACTAATGGACAGATCATGGAAACAGAAACTGAACAAATACACTCTAAAACTTGCAGAGAATTTGAACCAACTGGAATTAATAGGTATCTACAGAACACATCAATCTTGAAGTAAAAGACTACAACTTCTTCTCAAAACCCCATAGCACCTTCTCAAAAATTGACCACATAATTGGACACAGAACGAGCCTCAATCGATATAGGAAGTTTGAAATATTCCCATGCAACCTCTCAGATCATCATGGTCTATGGCTGGTCTTTAACAACTACAAAGACAACAAAAAGCACACATATACATGGAAACTAAACAATGCTCTGTTAAATGATAGCATGGTCAAAAAAGAAATAAAGAAAGAAATTAAGGATTTTCTAGAATTCAATGAAAACAAAAACACAACATTCCCAAACCTATGGGATGCAATGAAAGCAGTACTGAGAGGAAAACTCATAGCCCTGAGTGCTTCCAAAAAGAAAGTAGAAAGAATACATCAGCAACTTGATAGGACAGCTGAAAGCCCTAGAACAAAAGGAAGCAGATACACCCAAAAAGAGAGACGACAAGAAATAATCAAAATTAGGGCAGAAATAGACCAAATAGAAACAAAAATAACCATTGAAAGAATCAGCAAAACCTAGAGATGGTTCTTTGAGAAAATCAAAAAGATTGATAATCCCCTAGCCAGACTAACTAGAGGGCAAAGAGAGAGTATACAAATTAACAAAATCAGAAAGGAAAGTGGAGGCATAACAAGTGAAACTGAGGAAATTCAAGAAATCATCAGATCCTACTCCAAAGCCTATACTTCACAAAGTTGGAAAATCTGGAGGAAATGGCTGAATTCCTAGACAGACACAAGATCCTAAAGTTATATCAGGACCAGGTAAACCATTTAAATAATCCCATAACAACTAAAGAAATAGAAGAAGTCATCAAAAGCATCCCAACCAAAAAAAGCACAGGTCCAGATGGGTGCAGTGCAGAATTTTATCAGACATTTATTGCAAACATAACACCAATATTCTCTAAAGTATTCCAAAAGAAAGAATCAGATAGAATACGACCTAATACGTTTTTTTTGAGGCTACAATAACCCTCATTCCTAAACCACACAAAAATTCTACAAGGAAAGAGAACTTCAGACCAAACTCACTTACGAACATTGATGCAAAAATACTACACAAAATCCTTACAAACCGAATCCAGGAACACATCAAAATGATCATTCACCATGACCAAGTAGGCTTCATCCCTGGGATGAAGGGATGGTTTAATATAAGGAAATCTATCAATGTAATCCACCATATAAACAAACTCAAATAAGGAAATCACATGGTCATCTCTCTAGATGCTGAGAAAGCATTTGACTAAATTCAACACCCCTTCATGTTAAAAGTCCTTGAAAGAACAGGAATCCAATGCCATACCTAAACATAATAAAAGCAATATACAACAAACCAACAGGCAATATCAAGCTTAACGGTGTGAACCTTGAAGTATTATCAATAATATCAGGGACTTGACAAGGCTGCCCAATCTCCCCTACCTGTTCAACATAGTACTGGAAGCTCTGGCTGGAGAAATTAGAGAGCAAAAGGAGATCAAGGTGATACAAATAGGAAAACAGGACTTAAAAACATCACTCTTTGCAGATGACATTATAGTGTACTTAAATGACCTTACAAATTACACCAGAGAACTCCTACAGCTGATGAACAAGTTCAGAAAAGTGGCTGGATATAACATTAATTCAAACAAATCAGTAGCCATCCTATATTCAAAGGACAAATAATGTGGAAAAAGAAATTAGGTAAAAGATACCCTTCATAATAGTTACAAAAAAACTATGAAATACCTTGGTGTGACTCTGAGCAAGTTAAGGACCTTTATGACAAGAACTTCAAACCTCTAAGGAAGGAAATCAAGGAAGATCTCAGAAAATGGAAAGATCTCCCATGCTCATGGATTGGAAGGATCAACATTTTTATAATGGCCATCCTACCAAAAGCAATCTACAGATTCAATGCAATCCCCATCAACATTCCAACACAGTTATTCTTCATTGAGTGGGAAAGATCAATGTGCAATTTCATCTGGAATAAAAAAAGACCTAGAATAGCGAAATCCATCCTTAATGATAAGAAATAGGCATGTGGATCAATGGAATAGAATAGAAGATCCAGAAATAAACCTTCATGTATATCGTCACCTGATTTTTGACAAAGTAGCCATAAATATTCAATGGAAAAACAGACAGCCTATTCAACAAATTCTGATGGTTAAACTGGCTCTCAGCATGCAAAAGAATGAAAATAGACCCTTTCTTATCTCCTTGGACAAAGCTCAAGTGTAAGTGGATCAAAGATCTCCACATTAAAACAGATACACTGAAACTATTAGATGAGAAAGTAGTGAAAATCTTAGAACACATAGGCACAGGAGAAAATTTTCTGAACAAAACACCAATGCTCAAGCTCTAAGGTCAAAGATTAACATATGGGACTTAATGAGATTGCAAAGTTTCTGTAAGGCTAAGGACATGGTCAAGAAAACAAAACAGCAGTCAACATTATGGGAAAAGCTCTTTACCAACTTCACATCAGATAGAGGCCTAATATCCAAGGTACACAAAGAACTCCAAAAGCTAGACACCAGTGAATCAAACAACCCTATTATAAAATGGGGTACAGAGCTCAACAAAATGTCTCAATTGAGGAATATGGAATAGCTGAGATACATCTAAGGAAGTGTTCCACATCCTTAGCCAACAGGAAAATCCAAATCAAAACAACCCTGAGATTCAACCTCACACCAGTCAGATTGGCCAAGTTCCAAAACTCAGATGACAGAAGATACTTGCGAGGTAGCAGAAAAAGAGAAACACTTCTCCACTGTTGGTGGGTTTGTAAACTGATACAACCAATTTGGAAATCAGTCTGGTGATTCCTCAGAAAATTGGACATAGTACTACCTGAAGATTCAGCTATTCCACTTCTGGGCATATACCCCAGAGATGCTCCAACATACAACAAAGACACATGCACCACAATATTCATAGCAGCTCTATTTATAATTGCCAGAAGCTGGAAAGAACCCAGATGGCCATCAGTAGATGAATGGATACAAAAATTGTGGTACATTCACATAATGGAGTACTACTCAGCCATCAGAAACAATGACTTAACCAAGTTCTTAAGAAAATGGTTGCATCTATAGAATATCATCCTGAGTGAGATAACCCAGTCACAAAAGAACAGACATAATATGCAGTCACTGATAGTGGGATGCTAACCCCAGAGGCTCGGACTGCCCCAGAAACAACTCACAGACTATGTGAAGTTCAACAAAAAAGAAAACAAAACAAAAAAAAACAAAACAAAAACAAACAAACAAACAAACAAAAAAATGTCAAGCTCAATCCATACACACCAAGAAAACATTGACTAATTTCGGGTTACACCCTGTTATACATATAGTTTCTGCTCATTGTAACCTGTAAGACCTTAATGCAGAGTATCAAACCTTAAAAAAAAAGCAAGCACTGACACAATTGTGTTTGTATATATTTATGCAAAATTGTTTAATTTTTTTCTTTTATCTTTGTTTTTTAAAATAATGTAAAAAAGCAAGAAATAAAAAAAATAAAATGTGTATTGATCTCTGCAAAAATAAAACAAAATAAAGTTGTTCAATTAAAAGAAAAAAAAGTGTATAGTACTCTTTAAGAGTGGGTACACCAAGACCTTAAATCATTAATAATTCCAGAGCTAAGAATATAACCCTGTGGCCATTGTTGGTATTTAAAAATCATTATTTTTAATCTTTACATGCTAAGAAAACTTTGAATATTTCCGTGTTACAATTTGTGTTAAATATACTTTATGCTCATTGGAACTAGTAAGATTTCAATGCACACTAGCGAACTTTAAAAAAAAAATCAAGTACTGCCAAAAATACATTCATAGAGTTGTATGCAAAAAATGCTTTAAAAATCTGTACATGTATCTCTGTTTTTTTTAAATAAAGTTTAAAAAACATCAAAAAAATATAATATTGGTGTCTGCACTTTGAATAGCTTTTCTAATAAACCAGGATGGGCAAACACACACAAAAAAAAAAAAAAAAAAAGAAAAAAAAGTAGATTTAATATATAACTGCATATAACTGGACACACCCTCATATCTTAGCTGGATCTGGCAATGAAGAATTGTATGATTTCAAGCAAACCAAAGAATCAAAATAACTCTTCCTTCCACTATTAGAATGTTAGTTTTTGTTGGCCCAGGCTCAGTTGGCATAACCTTGGGGAGGCTGATCACTGGGAGCGTTACTGAGCTTACTCAATTCAACCTCAAGAGCAGTTGTGCTTCTGAAGGGAAGTCCTTAGCACAGCTCTTACCATTGGAAATGCCAGATCTTGGCCTGGGTTTCATGGTCCTGTAATGAGGCCCAGTTGTTGGCTTCTTGGGTTCTTGAATATCCAGGCACTGCTGGAGTCATGGAAGTACAGAGAACAGAGTTGGGGCCTGTGAGATGTGTCACGTCTGGTGACAGGGGAAAGGGGATCTCTGCCTATTTCAAGTTGTGATTTTTCTTACCTTGTTGTTGGCAGCTTTGATGGCAGTTAGACTGGGAATATGGGGGACTAGGCTATTTTTCTGTAGGCAAAGGCCTTACCAATGGCTTGCCATGCTGCATTTTGATGAAAAGAGGCAGTCCATAGTTTTATACATTTTTTTATTTTCAAGGCAGAAAAACAAAACAAAAAAAATCTTTACACAACAAGAAAACTTTGACTATTTCCATGTTACATTTTGTTTTACATGTACTTTATGCTCATTGTAACTATTAAGTTTTCAATGCACACTATCAAACCTTTAAAAAAATCAAGCACTGACTAAAAAATATATTTATATAGTTTTATGTAAAATTATTTTAAAATCTGAAAAAAGTACTGACAAAAATGTATTGTATAATTTTATGCAAAAATGCTTAAAATCTGTACATTTATCTTTGTTTTGTAAAATAAAGTTGTTAAAAAAACAAATTAATAAAAGGAATCTCAGGACATAGAAGATGAGTTTTGTTGATCTGCACTCAGACATAAAGTTAGAAACAATGGAAAATATTATGTCAAACTTGTGTTTTTAGTTATTTTGTTCAGTGTTGTTTCCCACTGTAATTTAGTTAGCCACTGACTGAGGCAAAGACCTTCAGTATCTAGCTTTATATAAACTGAACAATTCTAGCAACTTATACAAGATATATATATATATATATATATATATATATATATATATATATATATATATATTAAATTAATATTAAGTTTTTAAAATTAATTTATGAATTTTTTAGGAATCTAAAATGAGAGAAAATTTAGAAAACAATTTATTTAAAGTTTGGTTAAAATATCTGAACAGTAAAAAGTTCACTATTTTATTTAAATATACTTACATTTTACATTCAATTTTTCTGTATTTAATTCTATTAAATTTTTAAAATTGAAAATACTACCAATATTAAACTAAAATTGTAGGTTTCCAGTAAATAACCTCTTTTACTGTAACAAAGCATACCACTATAAAATAAAACCATCTAATAGTAAGTATAAGAGAAACAGAGGAAAGTTGCTTGAGATATTTGAGATGTAGTGAGAACTATCTCTCTATCATCTATCTATCTATCTATCTATCTATCTATCTATCTATCTATCTATCTCACATATACTATGAGTTATCTAAGTTACTGATTTTAAAAATTTTATGTCTGTGAAGAGTACAGAAACATACCACAGTAATTATCTTTTCCTTTAATTCCATTATTCATCTGTGAAGAAGAAAAATACTTATCAAATAAAATATAAATGTTCAGAGATATTTAAAGAAGAAGTAGGTGTACTATTGCCATTAAATTGTTGCCTTAAGATATTCATTCTTTTCTGTGTAATCATCATTAGCAAAATAAGAAGGAAATATATGTGATGGCATGTGGTTACTATAGCAACATCTTTTTGCTTTTATGTACTGTTGTACATTATTTTTTTCAATGTCTGTTTTATTTTAACAAAGTAAAATCTAATAAAGGCATTATTTCACAAAAAAGAAGAAGTTAAATTATAATAATGAGAAATACCCAGAGTGAATCTATCACATTTCTGTTTAAATAGAAAGTAGGTGAATGATTCTTGGTAGGTGGGACAAGCCATTAATCTCTGTACAAAGTACCTTGCACAGTTATATACCTGTGATTTGAAGCAAGGATAGTCTATAACAAAGTGTCTGGTAAAACACTTGGATGTATTACCCTCTTATGACCTAAATTACCCTTGCTCAAATACATACAGATATATGCTTAAACATAGAACATTTACAAATGCATATTTGATATTTGAATTTATTTAAAAAATAAATCTTTAGAGAAATTTTTCTTTCAGGAAAAAAATAAATAAAAAACAATTAACAGCATGAGAATAGATATGAGGGGACATGTTAAGAATATTGGCCACTAAGTATCAGTGACTCTAAGTACAGGAGTCAAAAGTTCCTACATAAGCTATTATTCACTCATGAATCATGTTTTCACTTCCTTAACTAATTCAATTAATTTCCCAAAAAAATATCATGAAATAAACAGCACTCATAACACTTGTATTTATATATTGCTAAATAATTTCAAAATAAAGACATGATCAGCATTACTGTTTTGTCAATATCTATAGTTTTCTCTTTATGTTCTGATCAAGCACTCAGTAACAGGGTAGGAAATGCTCTTTTTGATTGAGGTCAATATCATAATTTATTTATGGGATATGCACTGTCATGAACTTTTAAAATGTTTGCTATGTCTCTTTATCTTTGTCTCTCTCTTTCTCTCTTTGTCTTTCCTTTATTTTTTTTTTTACTTTCAGCCCAAAATTCAGTACTGTAAGAAAAATAAATATCAATAAAAACATATGAATGAAAAAATAATATTTAAATATTTGGTGATTGATATATTTAGATAGATATATTTTCAATTCAATGAGGTACCTTTTCCCCCATTAATTTATTTATTCACTTTATATTCTGATCACACTACCTCTTGCTTTCATGCTACTTTTACATGACTCCTCTCTTACTCTCCCTCAACTCTGAGAATGAGGGGGTCCTACCAACTATGTCTGGAACGCCATGTGACTAGAGTACTAGGAATATCCTCTTCCATTGAGGCCATATGAGGCAGATGAGTGAGGAGAAGTGTTTTCACAGGCAAGCAATAGAGTTAGTATAAGTCCCCAATCCAGTTTTTGAAGGATCAAGTTGCACACTTGCAACATATGTGTGGTGTAGGTGGATAGGGTTTGGTCCAGCTTTTGTATATTCTTTGTTGGTAATTTAGTCTCTGGGAGCCCCCATTGGGTCCAGGTTTATTGACTCTTTTGGACTTCTTATGGAGACCCTATTCCTTCTGTGTTCCTCAATGTTTCTCCTAACTTTTCACCAAGACATCCCAAGCTCTAGCTAATGTTTGACGGTAGGTGTCTATAACAGTTTTGGCTAACTGCTTGGTGGAGCCACTCAGCGATAATATAATTATATTTGTTTCTGTGTGCAAGCATGACAAAGTTTCATTAATAGAATCAGGGATATACCTTGCCTTTGGAATGGATCTCAAGTTAGGCCAGTAATTGTTTAGACATTGAGCAAGGCTCTGCTCTATTTTTGTCTCCGTGCAATTTCTAGGCAGGATAAGTTTTGTTTGAGAGGTTTTATGGATGAGATGTTCACCTTACACTTCCAGAAGAATTCCTAACTGGATATAGGAGATGGCCACCTCAGGTTCTATATTCTCAACTTTTAAAAGTCCTACATACAGTCCCACTCATAAAAGCCCATCCAATGTATCTGACACATCATAGAGCTGCCCGCTGAACCCTGCCAATTTTCCTTATTCCCTGACCCTCTCTTCCTACCTCTCTCTACACCTGATCCACTCCACTCCACAATGTTTCCCTCCCTAAATCCTCTCCCATCTAATTCCCCTCCTACCTCCTCTCCCAACTAGTCCCCTCCCTTTATTCACCAAAGTTTACTATTTTATTTTTCCTTTTGAGTAGGATTCAAGACCTCCTTGTTATATAGAATTTTCATCTCTGGTTTGTAGTATTTCTATCATCTGCATTATGGCTCATATAAACTTACAACTAAGTATATACCATGCATGTACTTTTTTGTTCTTGATTACCTCACTTGGATGTGTCCTAGTTCCATCTATTTACCTGCAAATTTCATGACAAACAACATTTTCTTTATCATTACTTCAGTTGAGGGCCATGTAGTTTGTTTTCTGGACCAAATATGATAGTTGGCATAAATGTAATGAATACTTCTGTTTCCTATAGGGCTATGGGGCCATTTAGGTAGATTATCTGATCTTATTTTAATTTTGTTAAGTTGTATAAGTGTAGAGCAAAATCTATTTCATTAAGATTTTCTAATTTTATGAAGTATAAGCTTTTGAAGTAAGACCAAATGATAATTATAATTTTTAACAAGATCTTATTTTTTTTCAATTTCTGCAGTTTCTGTTGTTATTTCTATCTTTTATTTTCTAATTTTGTTAATTTTGATATTGCATCTTTTAGTCAGTTTGGCCAAGATGTTTGTTTGTTTGCTTTTGATGTTGTTAATTTTCTCAAAGAATCACCACTTAGTTTTTTGATTGTCTTGTTCCCTTTGTTTCTAATTGATTGTTTTCAGCTCTAGTTTTACTGTTTCTTTCCACCTATTCCTCTTAGACATGTTTGCTTCCTTTTGTTCTAGAGTTAAGGAATATGTTTAAGTTGCTAGTATGAGATAGCTCCAATTTTTTTAACAAGGCAGTTAGTACTATTTTTCTCCTAACATTGCATTCATTGTGTCCTATAAATCTGTGTATGTTGTGCCTTAATTTTTATTGAATTCTAGAAAGCCTTTAATTTCTTTTATTTCTGTTCTAATTAAGTGACCATTGAATAGAGACTTATTCAATTTCTATGAATATGTGGGCTTTCAGTTGTTTCCATTTTTGTTGAAGTCCAAACTTCACCCATGGTGATTAATGAGATAGAAAGGGTTATTCCAATCTGTTGAGGTTTACTTTGTGCATGATTATATGGTCGATATTAGAAAAGGTTTATGGAGATGCTGATAAGTACATATATTCCTGTTTCAGGAAAAATATTCTGTAGACATCTGATAGATGCATACGATTTATAACATCTCTTACTTTCATTGTTTTTCTGTTTAGATTTTATTTCAATGACCTGACCATTTGTGAGAGTGGGATGAGAGTTGGAATTCTCCACTACTATTGTGTGAGTTTAAAGTATAATTTGAGGCTTTCTAATTGAGATATTATCTTGGTGGAGTTTTCCTTTGATGAACATGAAGTAACTTCATTATCTCTTTTTATTATGTTTGATTAAAACTTTATTTTATTAGATATTTTAGAATGGATACTCCAGGCTATTTCCTGTATCCATTTTCTTGGGATATATTTTTCCTTTCTTTTACTCTAAGATACTGTCTACCTTTCTGCTATGGTAAGTTTCTTATATACAGCAGAGTGACAAATCCTGTTTACCTAATCAGTCTGTTAGTCTGTATCTTTTTATTGTTGAATTGAGTCCATTAATTTTGAAAGATTCAAGGACCAAGAGTTGTTATTTACTAGACTGGCCAAAGTTTATTACTTAAAAAAAATCAATTTACCCTTATGGCACCACCAACAATGAGCTGGGTCATTTGTCATCAATCTGTAATTAAAATAATACAGTTGGTGTTTTTAATAAGAAATATAAATATGCTGTCCAAAGAAAATAAATATTAAGAATCTGAGAAGGTCTTGGATAGAGAAGACATTGGAAATAATATTGTTGGAGTAGCTTCAACTAGCCTCATAAATTTAGGCAACATGACAGGGATGATATCCATTCTGGACACAAAGGCTCTTGTGTAGTAGTTAAGGGTAAAATTGGTGCACCTTGTTCTTGGACGCACCAGGGCTCTTCATTTCTTTACTTGGGAAAGAGGAGAAAGGGGAAAGGTGAGTGGAACTGGGACATGTGAACTCTGAGCATGAATCGTCACTGCCAGACTCCTTGGCCTGATAACTTCGCATTAACACAGTAGAGGATTTTATGTTTATTTCTAAATTAAGAACACTTATAGCTGTGGGGGAACTTCTGGAATTAATTGTGCCTGACTTCTTACTTGTGATTCATCATAAATGAGTCTTCTGACATCTGTCTTTTGTTTTTAACTTAGGCATATGTTATACCCTCCAAGGTCCTCTGCTTATATATACATCCTTGATAAACTGTTTTAGCCTGAAGAAAAGTAGCCTCACTCAAACATATACACTATATCATAAACTCACTATGTAAATATTTGTGATCAATTTTTATCTTCCTGGAATTGTTTTGTGTTGATTGTCTTTAAAATACATTGAAAAAAAATGCACTTGTTCCCTGGGATTGTATTAATCAACAGCCATTTCATCTTTGTCTCTTGCATCTTCTTTCTCCTTTTTCTATAGTCATTCTCACTCCCTGAGTTATGGTTTTACCATTGCTGGTACTTGCTGACTCCAGCATAGAACTTCAAAAGACAGAACCACAGAGGAAATAAAGGGGAAGTCCCTTGGTTTTCCTTTCTGTACAGAAAGTATAGGACTAATGAATTGCAGACTTGACAGATCTGTGAACTTCCTATGATAAAATCTCCCTCTCCCAGGTTCTTCAGCAAAGAAATTGTAATCTTGTATGATTGTATCCCACTTGCCTTCCATGTCTATTATTTAGTAGAGTTCTCCAAATAAATTCAGTCCACCCAAGTAAAGTGGGTCGAAAAATACCTGCAAAAAGTCTCCAATTTTCTCCAGTGCTACAGATGCCGAAAGATTCTCCAAAAATTCTAGATTTTAAAGTACCCTTAGAAATGCTACTACAATCAAGGCTAAAACAGTATCTAGGACTGACAAGGTATCCAGATCTCTAGTGCACCTAGGAGCACCAATTCTAAAGATTCTTGAAATGTGTCTATATCCTGGCACTTCCCAAATCACCAAGCATCATTGAAAAATAAAACCAGGTCTTTAGATGTCTTTTGGTCCCCAAGGGAGTCCTGCTGGTCCCAGCTTCCCCAGGTGCTCTGATTCATATAGACTCTCTAACTCCATAGATTTTTTAATTGAACATCGACTATAATACAGGAAACACTGAATGCAGATCACAGAGCAAATGCTATTACTTACAAGAAAATTTGGATAACTGTATGTACCAAAGCCAGGATCTATGTAAAATTATTTTGCAAAAAATTTGCATGCCAGAGTAGCAGATACCACGTATGCCTCATACTTTTGACCATATCTCCTACTCAGTATAACCACTTGTTCATCAGATTCCTGCATAGTTATAGAATCCCATATTCCAATTGCAGTTACACTTTTTTGTGTAACTAGGGCCATCTGTTGAATTAGAATATATTTGTACTCATGGGTGAACAACACACTCTTTTCATCACAGGTAGACCATGGGTTTCTATAATATGCTAATATGAATTCAGTGGAGGAAATTTCAGTGCTTTGAGTTTAATAATGAATATTCTTCTTTACTTTCCCCTGTCCCTGGAATGTCTATCACCCCCATCCTCTCTTCATCCTCTAATCTTTGATTCAGAATTCCCAGAGTTTTATGTGTTTGTGTGTGGGGGTATTGGATGGGTGGGTAGATCCAACATTTCCATTTATTACATTGATCTTGGAACTAAGGCTATGGCAAATGTCTTCTTCTGATATCTTCTTTCTATCTCTCCAGATCTGGTTCAAAACAACAGGCAAAATGCAAGTGGGAAAATCTGCTGAATTGGCACAAAAAGGTCTGCCAGAAGTGCACAGTTGCCCTGGAGATAGTGTTGTGTCTGGCCACTCCTGTGGCTACTTCTATATTACTGTCTCAGCAAATGTATATTCTGAGTTTCCAAGGACACTGGAAAGAACTTCCCAAATTCAATCTCAGCCTGGAAGCATTCTCGTATGGTAGTGAGGCCAGTAAATGTGCCTAGATTCATTCACAACAAGTGGTAAATGATAAAGCCACAGCTTCAGCTGCTCATGCTGGTCAACCAAGAGCTTTTGAAACCATAGCTGAGGCAGAACTATCTGAAGTTCCAAACTCAGCTCAAATTCTAGTTAACATTTCAACTGTACATAGAGGGTTCTCTAAGCAAAGGTCCATCTAGAAAGGAGCTCTAGCTAAGTGTCCTTCAAAGAATAGTCAGTCTCATAGACATGGTTATGCACCTTCATTCTGCAAAGCCCTACTCACTCATGGCCTAAGGCTGCAGGGTCCAAACTATGAAATCACAATAAGGAAGAGGTGGCCTAACAGTTAAGGTTCAGGATATTTATAAATATCTAGTTTTAGGAGAATGCATGTTTCTGCTTCATAAGGACTGCAGATTATATTACATCGGTTTGTGGAGTTTGCTATCTCAATCTAACTTTGAAGTTGCTAAATTAATTGTGTACTAGAGGAGGTTTCATTGCATTTTTATATAAAGAGGTCTCTCAAATTTTTTGTACTCCTACCTTCTAATCCCAAAGTAGAGTGGGTATACATAGATGCCAGGTTTTTATTTAAAATAAACCAGTCTTTAATACTTGGTCTTACTCAGTTATTCAAACTCTACACTTTAATTTTCTGTGAACTGTTCAAGTGCGTTTCTTGGTTTATCAGATTCCAGCTGGTAACAGATGATTTGAAAAGCGATAAGCAATTTTTCATGGAGTTTTTTTTCCCAACAAATTGGGTTAAAATTTGGTATGTATAAAATAATTATATAAATATATTTTTACATTAACCAAGTGAACCTGTTGTAAGACCCGGAGGGATCTTAGCTCAGGAGTGAGACCCACAGAACACAATTAGATGACAGACTGCTGCAATGGCAAGAGGTTAAATTCTATGTACATGGGGTTACTCATTTTCACAGGGAATGTCAACCCCGAACCCAAAAAGCACACATTCTTTATATTTTATTTGTGAGAGGGTGAACTGGAATTTTACCATTAGTCAGCAGTATAACTTTGTGAAAGAGAAGAGGAAGGGGGGGGGGAATGGGGAAGAACATTTGGCAGTAAAGTTGTTGACAATTTGCTGTTCTTGGAATTCAGTACAGGGAGGGTAGGGGAGCTCTTCCTAAAGCAGTCGTTTTTGTTTTGTCTTAACTCAACGTGGTCAGTATAGCATAACTTTTCCAATAAAACTTTGTTTTTTATTATCAGAAACTTGTTTATATATTTTAAAACTTTGAGTGGTTTTGTCCTTGTTTTGCTTCTCATAATTGGGTGATTAGAGCTTGAGGTAACTATGACATTTGTCAGGACTCTATCTAGGGCTTTCTGGAAATCCAGGTGGCTATCAGTCAGTACATTTTATGGTTTTCTTTCTTTTTTGAGAATTGCTCTGTGTCATTGTTTTTATTTGTTAGGCACAGGAAGAATCTCATAGCTTTGGCATGGCTGGAAAGTCTCTGAGACTGACTTTAACCATTTCTGTGTCTTTAGAATCTCACATTCTAAAAATTTTGTGTTTTGAAAAAGTCTCAGAGACCCCATAAACCTTGTTTTTTTTTTTTTAAATTAGGCTCTCTCTTTTCTTCTCTGTTCTAAGCTTTCTCTGATTTTAACCAAAGTGTCTTTAACTTTTCTTGAGTGATTTATGTAAAAAAGACCAATTTTGTTTTTTATAGTACAGCAAACAAGCCCCCTTTTTTAAGGAATAACCAGTCTAATTTTTTATTTTGGAGGACCACTTCTGATAGAGATGTCAGCAATTTCTAGAGTTCAGCTAATTTTTTTAAGTCAATGGCAGCTTTCAACTCTACCCTATCCCCATTCCTGAGATACTTGTCAACATAATCCCAAACTCTCTCTTTTGTCTTATTAAGCATTTGACCTCAGATCTCAATAATTTAGTATGTCTTTTTAAGTTGATATAACAATATGGGCACCATCTGCACTAACACACAAAATCATGGTTATTGTTTAGAATATTTAAGCTTATATAGGTTGTGATCCCTGAGGCTCAGGTCCACCAGACATCTAGAGGTGGGAGATAGAATTTTTTTTAATCTTCTGGATATTAAGGTTCATGGCTCTACGAAAATTTAAATAGTGGTTGTTAGGGAGGCAATTTTTATTTTAACTCTCTCAGCCTGGCTTTTAGAAACACACTCAGGGTTAAGGCTATAATTGGTTTTCTTTTTTTTCTGGCTTAGACACAGTCTCCTCTTTAGTATCTCAAAAAACCTCAGAGTCCTCATGATATAAAAGTGAAGACATCATCTGAACTACGACACAAAATGTCTTGGCCTGATTTAGGACCTGAAGATGTACACAAGGGGTTAATCTTGAAGAGAAATCCCATAATTATACAAGGCTGGTCTCCAGTTTCTGGCTATACTCCTCTGAATAAGTCCCTGCTCCTCCCTTTACTGAATTCTGAGAAAAACCACAAATTGTCAACAATCTTACTGCCAATGTTTCTCCCCATTTCCAGTCCCCTTTCTGACTAAAGAATTAAAAATTATATGGCTTTTTTCCTCACCAATAATAATATAGTAGTTCACCCCCCACACACAAAAAGATGTATAATTTTGAGTTCATTGTTGACTTTCCCTGTGAGGTTGAGCAACCCTATGTGTGTCAGATCAATAAGCCTCTTGCCATTACATTGATATATCATCAAGTTGTGTACTGTGGGGTGGTGAACCTAGGCTGAGACATTGTGGGGTGTTACACAGCCATAGGCAGAGACAGCATACAGACAACCGGACTAGCACCCTCTTCACAGTGAGCTCAGCACCCAGAGGAGACACAGAAACACTCTCCCTCCAGAGTCCACTGTGTGAACTCAAGCTCTCTCTCCATTGGGGAGAGATCTTGAGGTATTTTGAAGCAACAATTATTCTCATTCCAAAACCACACAAAAATCACACAAGAAATAGTACTTCAGACCAATTTCCCTCATGAATATTGATGTAAAAATAGTCAATAAATTACTTGCAAATAGAATCTAAGAACACATCAAAATGATCATTCACCATGATCAAGTAAGTTTTATTCCAACTATTTAAGGGTGGTTCAATATATAAAAATCTGTCAACATAATACACTATATAGGTTAGCTTAAAGGGAAAAAAAGCACAGGAACATCCCTTTAGTTTGTGAGAAAGCACTTGACAAAATTCAACAACCTTCATGTTAAAAGTCTTAGAAGAAACAGAAATTCAAGGAACATACTTAATCATTGCAAAAGCAATATACAGCAAATCAGTATACAACATCAAACTAAATTAAATAAATGGTGATAAACTTGAAGCAATCCCACTAAAACCAGAAACTAGTTTATGCTGCTCACTCTCCCCCTACCTATTAAATATAGTTCTGGAAATAATAGCCAGAGCAGTCAGACAGCAAAAAGAGGTCAATAAAATATAAATTAATAATGAAGTAGTCAAAATATCAATATTTTCAGATTATATGGTAGTATACTTAAGTGACATAAAAATTTTGCCATAGAATTCCTACAGCAGATGAACATCTTCATCCAGGTAGCAGGAAATAAAATTAACTTGATCAAATCAATAGTCTTCCTCTACAAAAAGGATAAAAAGGCTGAGAAAGAAATAAGAGTGTTGACACCCTTCACAATTGTCACAAAGATTTTAAAATATCTATGTGTGACTCTAACCAATCAACTGAAGAAACTTTATGACAAGAATTACAAGTTTCTGAAGAAGAAAATTGAAGAAGACTTCAGAAGGTGGAAAAATACCCCGTGCTCATGGATTGGAATGATCAACATAGTAAAATGGCTATCTTGCATAAAGCAACCAAAGTTTCAATGCAATCTCCATCAAAATTCCAACTCAATTCTTCATAGTGTTAGAAAGAACAATTTGAAAATTCATATCGAATAATAAATAACCCAGGGTGGCAAAAACTATTCTCAACAATAAAAAAAATATTCTGGGAGAATCACTATCCCTGACTTCAAGCTGTATTACAGATCAATTGTAAGAAAAACTACATAGCTTTGGTACAGAGACAGGGAGGTAGACCAATGAAATATAACTGAAGACCCAGAAATGAACTCACAGACTTATGGTCACTTGATCTTTGAAAAAAAAAGGAGATCCTCCTGCCTCTGCCTTCTTCAGCAAATCCTACCGGCCCGCGCCACCAGTGCCGACATCCTTAGCCATCAGGGAAATGCAAATCAAAACAACCCTAAGATTCCACCTCACACCAGTCAGATTGGCCAAGATCCAAAACTCAGATGACAGCAGATGCTGGCGAGGCTGCGGAGAAATAGGAACACTTCTCCACTGTTGGTGGGGTTGCAAGCTAATACAACCACTCTGGAAATCTGTCTGGCGATACCTCAGAAAATTGGATATAGTACTACCTGAAGACCCAGCTATTCTACTTCTGGGCATATACCCCAGAGACACTTTAATACACAACAAAGATATATGCACCACAATGTTCATAGCGGCTCTATTTATAATAGCCAGAAGCTGGAAGGAACCCAGATGTCCTTTCAGAAGACGAATGGATACAAAAATTGTGGTACATATACACAATGGAATACTACTCAGCCACCAGAAACAATGACTTAACCAAATTCTTAAGAAAATGGCTGCATCTAGAGAAGATCATCCTGAGTGAGATAACCCAGTCACAAAAGAACAGACATAATATGCAGTCACTGATAGTGGGATGCTAACCCCAGAGGCTTGCACTCCCCCAGAAACAACTCACAGACTGTATGAAGTCCAAGAAATAAAGAAAACAAAAAATATACATATATTCACAAAACAAGAAGACTTTGATTATTTCCATGTTGCGTTTTGTTTTGCATGTACTTTACGCTTATTGCAACTAGTACGTTTTCAATGCATACTGTCAAGCCCTTGAAAAAAATCAAGTACTGACTAAAAAACATATTCACATGGTTTTATGTAAAATTTATTTTAATGTCTGAAAAAACAGTACTGACAAAAATGTATAATTTTAAGCAAAAAATGTTTAAAATCTTTACATTTATCTTTGTTTTGCAAAATAAAGTCGTTAAAAAAAAATGGATACATCTAGAGAATATTATCCTGAGTGAAAAAAAAAGAAAAAAAAGGAGAGCTAAAAAATATTCAATGGAAAAAGAACAGCATCTTCAAAAAAATAGTGCTGTTTCAACTGGAAGTCAGCATGCAGAAGAATACAAATTAATCTTCTCCTTTTTCCCTGTACAAAGCTTAAGTTGAAGTGAATCAAGGACCTTAACATAAAACCAGGTACACCAATACTAATAGAACAGAAACAGAGAAGAGGTTAGATCACATAGATACAATGGCTTATGGTTTAAGATCAAGAATCAACAAATGGAACCTCATGAAATGGTAAATATTCTGTAAGGCCCAGGACCCTGTCAGAAAGACAAAAAGGCAACCAAAATATTGATAAAAGATTTTTACCAATCCTACAACTGACATAGGGCTAGTATCCAATATATACAAAGAACTCAAGAAGTTAGACTCTAGAAAATCAAATCATCCTATTAAAAATGGGGTGCAGAGATAAACAAAGAATTCTCAACTGAGGAATATCAAAAGACAGAGAAACACCTAATGTAATTCTCCACATCCTTAGTCATCAGGGAAATGCAAACCAAAACAACCCAGAGAATCCACCTCCACCAGTCTGAACGGCCAAGATCAAAAGGTCACATGACAGCAGATGCTGAATAAGGTGTAGAGAAAGAGAAATACTTTTTCATTTTTGGTGGGATTGCAAACTGGTACAAAAACTCTGAAAATCAATCTGATGGTTCCTCAGAATATTAGACATAGTACTATTTGAAGACAGAGCTATACCGCTCCTGGGCATATACTGAAAATAATCTCCAACATCTAAGAAGGACACATGCTCCACCATATTCACAGCAGCCGTATTTATAATAGCAAGAAGGTGTAAAGAACCCAGATGTCCTTCAAGAGAGGTATGTATACTTGATTTTTTTTCATTTACACAATGGACTATTATTCAGCTATCAAAAACAATGACTTAATGTAATTTTTAGGTAAATGGATGGTACTTGAAATTTTTAGGTAAATGGATGGTACTTGAAACTATCATCATGAATGAGGTAACCTAGTCACAAAGTAACAGTCATGGAATGTAATCACAAATAAGCCAATACTAGCTCAACGGCCTCAGAATAGCCATGAAAACATTCACAGAAATGATGAAGCTCAAAAGTAAGAAGGACAGAATACAGTTGTCTCAGTCCTTTTTAGAAGTGAGAACAAAAATTCTCATGAGAGAAAATATTGGGACAGATGGAGGAGCAGAGATTGGAAAAAAGATCAGCCAGAGATTGCCTCACCTGGAAATCCATCACATACACTGCCACTAAACCCACACACTATAGCTGATGGCAAGTAGTTCTTATTGGCAGGTATATGATATGGATCCCTTCTCAGAGGCTCTGCCAGAGCCACACTGATACAAAGGAGCATGCTTACAGCTAACCATCAGACTGAACACGGGGACCCTGATGAAGGACCTAGAAAATGGACTAAAGAAGCCAAAAGGCCCTGTAACCCAATGGGAAGAACAGCATTATCAACTAACCAAAACCGCCACAGCTCCCAGGGACTAAATACCAACCAATGAGCTCACATGAAGAAACTCAGGGCTCCAGGTGCATATGCAGCAGAAGATATCATTCTCTAACATAAAAGGGAATTGCTTTTGGTTCAGCAAGGATTTGTTTTCCCAGTGTAGGGAAATGCCATGGCGTTGAAGGGGGAGAGGGTATTTGGATGAGGAAGCACTTTCATGGAGGTAATGGGAAATGGAAGGGAATGAGATTGAGGCAACAGAGATAACATCTAAAATATAAATATAGAGAATATCCAATTTAAAATAAATTTGCTTAAAAAAGAATTTATAATTCATTTCTAAGTATTTTAGACTAACTTACACATATAAAGACCAAATCTAGCAAATCAGTGAATCATATGTAGTTAATAAATGAACATTCATATTTTGTTAAAAATATAAAAATTAAAAATTAAAATATTAGGTTAGGTTTATTTGATTTGAATGTGGATTCAAGCTGCATGGGATACACTACCAGCTACATCTCCATTTTCAGGTGCTCCTAGTCTCTTTTTCTTACTGCCTCAATGACTATAAATACCCCTGATGTACTTATCTGAAGACACAATACTCAGTCATGTAATACAAAAGCAATACTTCTAATCAACAAGTGCTATAAAGCATTTGAAATAAATATACACAACCTTAACTTATTTAATGTATGGTTGTGTGCTCCAGCATTCCTTGTTAATATGAACTGCAGTCAAACTAAAGCACTCAAGTGTTACTGAATGCAAGTCTCAGACTTAAAAGGACTCAAGCAGCCCGTGGAGGAAGATGCCATCTATGTACCCTATATAAAATCTCTTCTACAGAGCCATGTTGCCAACCTAAACAACCCTAAGATTGGAGAGATATTTGCCATTCTCCCCTACCTTGCCCAATTGTCCTGGAGAACCCCTATCTGATTTTATTCTCAGAGCTAAATGACAATCAAGAAAAATTCTCAACCCCACAGCCAGAGACCTCCTTCTTAAAACTGTTGTATGCAAAGTCACAACTTCTGAATCCAGACTAGCTTTCCAGGATCTCCAGGAGGAGTATCATGATAGGTTCAGTGTAGCAACAGGAGATATAGGAACCACATCACACCAGATTACATCTGTGTCTCAGGCATTTGTAGCAGCAATAAAAACAGGAGACCCTAAAAACCCTCCTCCAAATCATCCCCAATTCTAGGGGCCATTGATAGATTTAATACTCCTTACCTTGACTGGCTCTCTATTGAAACCATTTGGCTATCACAGTGGCCTCTATCAAGAGAAAAGCTTAGAATGCTCACAGAGCTGATAGAAGCACAGCTGGCGCATTAATACATCTGCCTCTCGAAGAGTCAACTATGTGAGTTCGGGGCTCTCCACAAAAAGGGATACCACACATCTCAGCCACCCCTGCCAAGGTTTCTCAATTAGCAATACACAGATCTTTATTACAATGAAGTATTTAAAGGCCTGGAAAATTTGCCAATTATCTCTTCTTTTTAGACACTTTTCCCTGCAAAGAGGTATTTAATCTGAGGCTCACCCTGAGAAGTCAGGGTATGGTTTTACTCATCCACTTTTTGACATGACAATAAACACCCTAAACTCATAACCATTTCTTTTCATTCAGCCTGTCTCTGGGAGCTGTAGGGAAGCCTTTTTCTTAGAAAGCTCCTCTGTGTCTTTAGCCAGGGCCACCATTAAGCCCAAGCCTACAGACAAAAGCTGTGTGACCAGCTGAAGTCTCCTTGGCTCTAGACCGAATATCACCCTCAGAATCCCACTGTGTTCTCAGCTCTTCAGTGGCATCCAGTGACACTTTGGTGACAAGGACCTGAGAACCTGAAGGTTCCAGGCATCATTGTTGTCCCAGGGACCTAAAGCCAGCTCCTTCTGTCTCTCCCATCCCTGTTCCTCAGACTGTGATTCCCCATTCTTGCAGAGGTGTTCCTGCAAATTTCCACAGCATGACATTGCCTGGCCACAGTGTGAAGTAACTGTGGTCAAATGTCCTTCATCCTGCCTCTTCAAGAATGGTAATGCCCTGAGGCAGAGCAGACAAGGATCTCCCCCACTACCATCATTAACCCAACAACTGCCTCTAACTACCTCAGACCCTGACTATTTTATCAAGACTCTATGCTTCTTTCTTTGAGCTCTTCTTCTAAATTGGACTTTCATTTTCTTTTATACATTTAGAACTTACCATCCAAGAAAACAAACAAAACAAAAACAAAACAATAACAAAAACAAACAAACAAATATGGTTAGGGGAGCTGACCTATCTGCTAGAGCACACAGCTAAAACTCAGCAGAGCAAGTCCCGTCCCCACCTCCATACCAGGACCTAGGCTGGATAAAGCCAGTGCAAACACCTGAAGCATAAATATTTTCAGGCTTTGTTTCAATACTTGTTCTTTCTAACATGAACACCTAGGACAATGTTTGTGCTTCTCAACTGAAAACTTTCATGCCTCTTTAAATGCTTATTTATTCCTAGCATTTATAATTTATGTCCAATTTTTTCCATTTGTTTACATTTCCTTCAAGGATTAAAAGTCATCTAATCTACTCCCACAGTCTAAACCAATTATACTGAAAACTATTATTAAATAATTAATTAATAACCAGTTTCCTTTCACAGACAAGCTGTTACTGCCTAAAACAAATACATAATCGACATGATATTTCTTTCCACACTCATCCAAAGCAGAGTTAAAGAATGACTTCCAGGATAAAGTTCTTCAGATACCCTTTTGTTTCTAGGATCATAAAAACAGACCATGATGTTCTCTTAAGCAAACCATCACAGGCCTATCACGATCTACCCACCCTATGCAGACATGCCCCTCCTGGGGCTCTGTTTCTCTGTAGTGAACTCCCTACAGGTTTATCTACAGTGTTGCTTCCTCAGACCAATCCAAGACTAAACACCGTCTCAGATCTACCTGGGACAAATTTGCCTTCCTCCAGACACCACATGGACTAAAGACTCCTGAGACACATGCTGAGATTCACAGATGACGGCTGAGATGCACAAAGAACAGAATGGAACCTTCAGTGAGAGATAAATTTTCTTGCCAAAAACAAATAGCTACTGAACTTGGGGAAGTTACATGATAGTAAGGAAAACATGATATCTAGCCAGATTAATCAAATGTTGTTCGAGGTGTCCACTCCCACTGAGATACAGATAGACTGAGACACCAATGCAATAGTCAAGAGGTTTAATGAATTAATAAGTTCACTATACTGGGGACATCTTGCAAGAGGCACAGAGGTTTAAAAGTACACAAATTTTATAGAGTTCTGAGGGCAGATTTCAGCAACAGAATGGGGTGGTGACGTCACATTGGTGGGTTTAAGTGATTCTTGGATTCATTGGATGAGGAAGTTTAGGCTACTGCTGATGCATATTTGGGCCTTTTCCTAGAAAACTTGGGGCTGTCAGCCAGCAAATTTTGTGGGTTTTCGTCTTTGTTTTGTTTCTCAGAATTGGGTAATTAGAGTATGAGTTTATTATAACATGTGTCAGGACTCTATCTAGAGCTTTCTAGAGGGCTAGGCAGCTATCAGTCAGTATATTCTGCAGTTTTTCTGAGAATTACTCTGGGCCATTGTTTGTACTTGTCAGGAACAGACTGCATCTCACACCCTTGGGATGACTGAAAAGTCCCTGAATCTGTCCTCATCCATTTTTATGTCTTTAAAACCCCATAAGAACCCCTATGTTTATCCCTATTTTCACTATGGCTTAGTTGTGCTATGTACCCAGCCTGTTTGGTGTTTTCATTTAATACTTCAACCCTACCAAAATGTTTCATTACAAACAACATCACATTTTTAAAGAAAAGTAAAATGTTGAGCTGCAAGACCATGGCTACGAAGCTGTACCCTGATTCTCTTTCCAGATAAGTAGAAACTCCCAGGGGCTCAAACACCCAGCAGAAAGCTTTCTGTTCTTCTGGGAGATAAATCTTTACACACACAGCTACATCGCTGCACAGTCCCCTGTTGAGAGGTTTGGGTCATGTAGTACATACCCTACGTCCTTCCTCTACAGGTGAGAATGTAAAGTGGGCTCAGAAGAGAACAGTCATGCCACAATTTCTGCCACCACATGGGAGGATGTGTCAACAAGTTTTGTGGACTCAAGAAAGGAGCAGGACCACACATCCAAACATGTACATGAATGAGGTATTCCCAAGTTCCCATGTCAAGCCAATAGGAAGTACTTATTCTAGACTCTGAATTATTGCAAAACTGTGTAGATGAGGCCAGTCTGAAATTAAAGGTGTTCAGGAATTACTCCGCCATCTGAGAGCTTCTGCCATAAGAGCTGTAACACTGCCACTTAGGAAGTGATCTGCTCTCCCAGAAGGCTGCCACCACCAGAAGCCCTCTTGCACACTTCAGCAGCTAGCCAGTCTCCCACTGGCTTAGCCATGCTGAACATCTTGTAGCAGTGTTAGATATTGAGGAAGAGCAGTACCAGCATCAGAGGCGCCAGAACTAGTTTACTTTCCCTGCTTGAGTCCCTCTACCCTTCACCTGAACTCTTGCACTTGAACCTCACCTGAACCTAGCTGGACCAAGCACCCAAGATGGTGAAAGCCATTCGACCCTTCCTGACCAGAGATCTCCATGTGGGGCCTCTAGAAAGCAGTCCCACAGTTTAAAACATATTTTATGTTTCTGAAAACTGATGTTGTATCACAGGGTCCCAAAGATATCATAAAACAATTTGCATTTACTGTAGTATCCTTGTGCCTCGAGGAGCAGGTAATTGAACTCAGGTCTCTAGGCTTGCTGGCAAATCTCGTTACCCAAAGTGCCATATTCTTCTCTTTTTTTTGACACAATCTCACTAAGTTGCCCAGAGAACACCAATTTGCAAGGAGAAGGGTTTCTGTGTGAGGGAGGACTGGGGGGGCAGCATTTGGGATAAATAACCAAATAAATATAAAAATAAATTTATGTCACTGTGCCTCACAATGCCTTGCTTGTTTAATTTTGTATTATTTTGATGTTGTAGTTAATTTTAATCTTCTGTATGTGCCAAGAAATCTTATCATAATTTGGCATAGTATACTGTGTTCTAGAACAAGTAAGAAGTCAGATGGAGTTTCCATAACCATGTTTTTGGACATTCCTAAACTCCTCAGAAAGAATCTGAGATTCCTCACATATAGACTGTAAACAGTATATTGTCTCACAAAAAAAATCCATCAGCAGCTGTCCCCTAAACAATCATTCAGTGCAGAGCTACGGTTTGACAAAATATATCACCATTATGCTTATGCCTATATATGAATTTGGGGGTAACTTGGGGACCCTGGGACCTCCAGTGTTTTGGAGGACAGGTGTGAGTTTCTAGATTGCCTAAGTTGATACAACTGCCTTTTTGTGATGGTATAATATTTGAAATGCTTGATAGCCAGAAATGTCTAAGTCTGAGAAATCCTTTACCCATCTAAAAGTCTAATTAAACTGCAGGTAACAGATCATTTTTGTTATCCCAGCCAACAAGATATAAGAAAGAGGATCTCTGTGAGGTAGAAGTCTGCCTGGTATACATCTAGAGGTATAAGATTGTGGGTGTGAAGGGCGAAAGTTGGAAATGTGAGCATTTGGTCAAAGCCCCAAAGAGAGGTAACTGTCAACCAGTAGGTGCTTTCTGAGTTGCCTATTGCAAACCCACTTTACCTAGATGCACCACAATGGGGCCACAATGGGGCAGATGTACAAGGCTCTAGGCAAACCCCACCTCCACAGGAGAGAGTGACATAAACTCTAGCCAAATCACCCACTCCCTAAGTTTCCGTAGTCCCCACTGTGTTCTGAGCACTGAGGAAACTCCAATAGATCGTACATGCGCGCACGCACACGCACACGCACATTCGTGCACACACACACACACACACACACACACACACACACACACACACACACACACACACACGTAGCATTAGAAAAACAATTATGGCCAATCTTAGAGGCAAATGTGAGAATCTGGTGGTTGGACCCTGGGCTGTTTAAAAAGAACAGAACAAAGAAGAGAGGGGTGCTAACATTAAGACACATGTTGAAACCTTCTCTTCGGTCCTGGCTCCTTTGTCATCCTGACTCCTTTGTCCTCTGTGAACGCTTTATCCAAGAACCTCTTTGCAGACTCTGAATTTTCTAACAGTCAGGCAGGGGTTTATGTCCCTGGCCAGCAGGGCTATAATGTCAGCATCCGGCTGTGCATTGGCCTGCCAGTGGTCACAGGCCTGACACACCCAGCTGGGATTTGTTCCCACACCTCCCAGCCTGAACTCCTGTGGGCTATAAAGAGCACACCAGAAGCAGCCTTCCCTAGGACCTGCAGCGTGAGGAGCTACCTTCTCCTGGAGGAGCAGAGTGGGCCCACTCCAGACTGATAAGTAGCATAAGATAGCTAAAGCTATGTAGAAAGAGCCCGTCACAATTTTAAAAAAGAAAGAAAGAAAGGTGGAATTACAGCAATTGAAGAACATAGAATCACTGGGCAGCAGGCTGACAATAGGGACATTCTTTGAGACGATCACAAAGTAGTAAAGGACAAATCTTTTTTATTCTGGGCCACCAAGAATCCAGGAAAACCAAAATGTTTGTTTCAGTTGTGAGTTCATTAGTGAGGTCTCAGGCAAGCCACTACTAAGTATATGTATCCAAAAAAGAGCTATACTCTAATGGTCCAGGACTCCATAAAGTGAGAATGCAGATTGAGGTAGGTTTCAGCGTGGAAGTGAAAGACCTCCGAAATGGGGAAGCCCCTCACTCAAGTACCGGGAGAATGTGAACCCAAGAACTCACAGAGAGCCAATCTTGCTGCAATCAGGCAAAAGTTTCATGGGGGGGGGGCAGAGCTCTGTTGATGACACATATCTCATTCAGGAGATAGAGGAGTCGACCCCAAACTTAATTAGGGGGACATATTTATAGGGAAAATTATATATGTAGTTATCAACAAGCACATATCAATTTTATTGGTTCATTTAAATTGCCACACTCTGCCTATTTTGGATATTGTTCAACTCTAGGCCACCCAGTTTTGGGGCACAGTGAACTTCATACTTGTTTTTCTCAGGACTGCAGAGCCAGATCTTTTTGAGACCAGGTGGTCTGTGGCTTTTGTTCTCAGCCTTGAGACATACTTGTCCTCAAGGCAGGGTTCGTGGGGCCAATTTAAAATTTTAACTCTTTCAGAAGTATCTGCTTGGTGTGAAGAGAAAAAAGGTGGAAGGATCCTACCTGAAGAAGATATTTAAAGGCAGGTTTTGGGAATGCAGCTTCAACAACCAGGACTGAACTGAACAAAATGGCAGAAATTGCTGATCCCCAGGGTGAGCTGTCCTGTAAGGCTCCAGTGTAGATGAGATGGTGTAGTGGGTGGATTATTGTTTTGCACTCCTGGTAGCAATCAGTAAGTGTTTTTTTTTTTTTGTTGTTGTTGTTTTTAAACATCATCTTAATCTGCAGGGACTGTTGTTTGTTTTATCCTGGACACTCTGACTGGTAAATTAATAATTTGAAATAGTTTTCATTTGTATCAAACTTTCAGTTAAGTATATTAAGGTGTCTTTGTTGGCTTGCTTGCGTACTTTGATCACAAACCACTCTATCTAATTTGGTATATCTGGGAACTTTTTATGTAGAACATACTTGGAAGTTTGTCACCAATATACCACTAGCACTGCCTTCCTTCTGCTGTGATTAAAGGTGTCTATTACCACACCCAGTGAAGGCATATTTTAATGCCCCTTTTTAAAGATTCTTTGTATATCTTAAAAATGAACCCTCTGTCAGAAAATATTTTGGAGAGATAACATACATATGTGTCTATGGATTTCTAGGAGGGAACAAATATTGCTATATACATGTTTACATCTATAAAGGCATGTTTTCTTTTTTGATCAAGGGTTTTTCTGTGTAGATCCAGCTGTATGTGAGTGGATAAGGGAGGTGGAGGCAGGGGCAGTCAGAACTGGAGAAGACATTTAGGACCAGGTTCGTAGAGTGTAGCTTCAACCACAGGATGCAACCAAGCAAGTTGGGAAAAACTACTAATGCCCATAGTGAGTTGGTCTGGGAGACTCCTGGGCAGATAGAACAGGGGAAAGGGGAAAGGTGAGGTTGGGAGATGGAGAAGGAGAGTATATTAGCCAGGAAGTCATAAGAGTACTCATGACTTTGCCACTTAACATCCTAGGATTAAAAAAAAGAACCAGTGCTGACATGATTAAAAGATTTTCATGTATTTTTTCCTTAAAATTTCAGTTATTATTTTTGAAGTCCCTGAAGATGGCTCACCAGATAAAAACATTTGGAAACAAATGAGAGATTTCTGCAACATGATGACTGCTAGTCAGTTGTGGCTCCACAAGCCTCTTATAACATGAAATGTAATTTAGAATGTTAACAGCAAACTGCATAGACTGGGTGGTTTGCATAGGTATAAGAGCAATAATGAGACACAAGAGCCCATCTCTACAGAAATCAAGCATTTGTTCTCACTTTTCTTAAGTCATGCCTTCCTCACAAAATTTACTAATTTGTTGTTTTCTCACCTTAAGTTTAATTATCTTTATAAGAATTAATATAGTTAGGTACTGTTCATAGTAAAAATCAAGACAATACCCTACTAATATAAATTAATACTCTCTATCTCCTTTTTATTTTCAATTGAAATCTTATGATCATATCCTCCTGGTCAGTCTCAAAGTCAGCCTGTAGACCCGGCTGCTCATAGACTTAGACATTTACTGCTGCTTTAATGGAATAACTGAGATTATATATCTAGATCCTGAGTTCTGACTCTTATGTAGTCTTTGATGACATTACGAGTCCATGATATTTCACATGAAAACTTAGAAACTCATGGACAAAGTTTGTCTGTTTTTTGATTGATTGATTGATTGATTTCTTCCTTTCTTTTTTTTCTTTCTTGTTTTTTTTTTTTTGTCTTTTATGATAAACGGTTTTTCTGTGTAACCTTGTGTACTCTGAAACTCAGTGATCCTTCTTTATCCTCTGCTTCCTAAGTGTGGTTTTGTCATTACAGACATTTTCTTTCTATTGAAGCAGTGTCACCTGTAGCCCAAGTATGTTTTGGAGATGTTGTGTTGTTGAGGGTAGACTTCAATTTTTAAATCCCCCTTTTACACCTTTGAGACAATACTCCTCTGGTATGTACAGGCAAGAGATGACATTAACTTCTGCTATATTTCAATGATCTGGTCATCAATCTTAAGTGTGTTTCTGCAAATATCTGTTATGTTCCTAGATAACCATCAAACAGGCTATAAATAAATATGCCCAACAAACAAAGTTGATCCAGTTGTCCAGGATTCAGAGTGCATACTCTCTGAGGCCAGTGTTGGAAGGCTTTAAAACACAGTATCTGCTTATTGAGATTCATATAAATAAACACTGAATGCCAGTCAGTCAGGTTGCAAGTTTTCTCTACCATCACACCAGACTCAATTCTTCATTGCCTCCTATTCATCCTTTCTGGAAACTTCTGAGTGTGGCATCTAGCAGATAGTCTATTATATCAATGAATAATAAGTAGGAATGAACTACGTACATTGACAAAATCATGAGTCAGATCTCATTCTTTAACTTTCTTAATATGTATTAACATTCCCCCAAAGAGACATGATGTTAAACATTTCTAAGCTATGATAACTCACATGTGGAGATAAGAAGATATTCATATTTAGCCACAAACATAAAGCTGCCTTCCAATAAGATCCTGTAAGCAAAAATATAAATAATTAGGAATAGGGTTATACTTTTCCTTATGAAATAAATTGGGTGTAGGAATTACTACTATTCTATCACATTGGCGACACTTCTATTTCATGATCGATGGCATATTTGGTAAAAGATCAAGATTCTTTTGGATTTTATCCACTAAAAAGGCCAATGATAAAGCATATTTGTTGATTGTAGTTGTTCTTTTGTAACATAGTACAGTATTTATTGTGGAAAAATGTCTATGCATGACCATTGTACTTAAAAAAGCATTGTTCTGTACTGGATTTCAGCATCTGACCTTTATAGATGGAAATAAATATCTTTTGATGTGAGATTTGAATGACATGAGAACCTGGAAGATAGAAAACATTTTAAAAGTTTATGACTCTGTGTATCACATAACTAAGATATGGTATTGTCTTTATCCACAGAGAGCATTTCAGATCTAGTTTTTGAGTCCTTGATCAGAAAGTAAAGAGAAAATAATAGATAATGAAAAAAATGATAATTCTGATCATGTCTACATTTTGAAATTATTGAACATTATGAAAATAAAAGTCATATTGAGGGCTGTTGATTTCATGATACTTTCTTGGGAAATTAACTGAATTGGTTAAGAAAGTGAAAACATGATTTATAAGTGAATAATATACTTTCTGCAGGAATATTTGATTCTGATAATTAGTGACCAATATTCTTCCCCTCATAACTATTCTCATTCTGTTAAAATTTTCCTTCAATCTTTCGCTAAAAGAAAATCTAAAGAAGCATTTGCAAAATAAGTTGACATATCAAACACATTTGGCAAATATATATCTATGCATATGTTTGTATGTATTTGAAGAAGGATTATTTAGATCATTAGAGGGAACTACATCCAAGTGTTTTATTAGACAATTTTCTATGGACTATCCCGTTTTCAAATGCACAGGTATATAATCTTGCTGGGTACTTGGTGCAGCAATTAAGGCCTTATCCCACTAAGCAGTTATCATCCACCTACTTTTTATTTACAAAGGAATGAGATATGTTCACTCAGAGTACTTCTCTTCATTATTAATCAATTTCTAGGAAACATCTTTGATTACCATTCCAGTTACACTAAAACAATACTAACATTCTAATGAGAATTAGGAAAATAATGGTTGTACTGACATTTATATGTGCCAGTATTATATGTATATAAGATAGAAGAGTTTTGGTGTAAATTTTGTTGAATGTGTTCATTTGTAATAAAAGTGGGCCACAAGACAGTGTAAATGGAATATACCATATTGTGTTTATGTTTAGGTAAAAAATAATATCTCATTTCTCATTCTTGACATGTCTCATAATCTGATTAATAAACACTAAACATGCAATTATATATTTAATTATTAAATTTGAGGATAAAAAGAATCAGGTTCACACCAAAAATTGTACCCCTGTGGTGTTTTTATTCTATATTTTTAATATAGTCTACTTTAGAATATTCTTTATTAGCACAAACAAAAATCTTAATTAATAATTTTACTAACACACAAAAGAAATGTAAGAATGTACCTGGTGAAAGCTCCAATTACTTCCTACAACTAACCTTTATAAAATCCCAGTTTCTTTAGCTGTCTGTATAGCCTAGTATTTTAAAGGGATGAGTTTTAAAACAACTATCCGTAATTCACAAAATTGGTATTAATATTACTTTGATAACATGTTCACCTGTATTTATTAAAAATACAGAAAAAAGTTTCATAATATATATATACTATAAAAGGATCAGAAATTAAACAATTTAGTCATAAAAAGAGAAGATGTGTTTCTTAAATAATGACCAAAAAAAAAAAAAAAAAAAAAAAAAAACCTAGTGGAAGACTTCTGTATCACTCTTCTCAAATATTCTACCATTCTCACACCACAATTTTCACCCATGCCAGTGACATGGGACATGGTCAGTCATTATTTTTTTTATTGATAGCCTTACTATTTAAAGAATGTAAACATATCATATGGTTCCATGTATTCCAAATATGTTTTACTCTAAAGGAGAGTACCGAACTGAACTTTTTAAAATATAAAAGCCAATGATTGTACATGAACAGTGGGAAGCAAGAAGCCACAGGTCTTTTAGATTTTATCTTTAAAAACACTGTGATATATTGCACTTCAATTACCTAAACATTAGTTGTTTGCATACATACAAACATATACATCCTGGCAGGCATTCTTATGAATTTCTGAATATAAAATCTTCTCTTTCCTAACATGATGAAGCTTTAGAAGGCAAGAAGTGACCACATTTAATAAATTTGAGAAAGTAAATTGTATGTATGTAAAGTTTCTGACAACTATATATATCGTGAAAATGACATGAATAGATTATCTAAACAAGGCCTCCATTATCTTGAGAATCAATAAACAGACCAAATAAGAAATATATTTAATCCAGGTGTATCTAAAATTATACAGTTCTTTACAGATCCACACTTAGTTTACATGATAAAGATTTGGTTTTAAAGATTAAACAAGATCCAGAGAAAGTGTCATGCTGTGTGCTTTCTTTCTTCTTATTTTCATTTTATTGATTATTTTATTTATTTGCATTTCAAATTTTATCCCCCTTCATACATTGTTTTCCAAAAATCCTCTATCCCCTCCCCCTTACTCGATGAGAGTGCTTCTCATCCTTCCCAACCTCTCCTGACTCACCACCTTAACATTTCTCTAACATGCATCACTGAACCTCCATAGGGCCTCTATAATATTGTTTGATTAGGCTGCATGTCTAGCTGTAGCCAACCAAAGACTACACGTGGAGAAACTGTTTGCCACCTAGAAATAGTCTGTGAGATGTGTTCCCCTGGAAAGTCCCTACTCCCCCACCCCTCCTGACTATTGTGGTTTTTGTCTTTATAAGCTTGTGTAACTTTAGGATTGGGGCACTTCTCCTGTCTGTCCACATGGAGAGATGAGTTAAGCCCCAGCTAGCTGTTTCTCAAATAAAACCTCCTGCTTTGTTGCATCAAGTTCCTACTTCAGTGGTTTGTGGGGTGAACGTTGGTTCTTTGGATTCCAGTCAGGCTTTCCGTCTTTGGGGAGTCTTAAAAAAGTAAAGTGCCATGATGAGCCAAGAAACAAACATATATGCCTCCTTAGTAAACCTTAGTCTCATCTGTTGAGATATCAACTTGTGGTATGTGTGTGTGTTGTGCGTTCTTAAATGGATACTGGCTATTCTCACAACCAGTGCAAAAGAAAAATATCACAATGCCCACCTGAGAATCAGGTCTGAATTTATATCTTGTTTCTTTGGTATCTGGTTTAATTGTAACTCTTTCTCTTCTGCCTTTTGTACTTTCTGTGTTAATTGGTTTATCTTGGACATGAGGTTACTTTTGTTGAGAAGTTAGAAGTAATTCTAATTGGTCTGCCTTTATATGTTACATGACTTTTTTCCTTACTGCTTTTACTATTCATTTTTTTAATTGAACAACTTTATTAAAAACAGATAAATGTACAGATTTTAAAAGCATTTTTGCATAAAAGTATACTAATATATTATTGTCAGTACTGAATTTTTTAAAATTTTGATAGTAAGCATTAAAATTTTACTAGTTACAATAAGCATAAAGTACACGCAAAACAAGATGTAGCCTGGAAATATTCAAAGATTTCTTGGTGTGTAAAAATTAAACATAATGATTTTTTTTCTTAGTTTTTCTTTTAGCCTTTTTTTTCTTGAACTTCATATAGTCTGTGAGTTGTTTCTTGGGTTTTCAGAGCTTTCCGAGGTTAGGATCCCATATTCAGTAACTGCATAATATATCTCTTCTTTTGTAAATGAGTTACCTCACTCAGGATGATATTCTCTAGATGGAACCATTTTCCTAAGAATTTCATAAAGTCATTGTTTCTGATAGCTGAGTAAGTACTCCATTGATTAAATATACTACAATTTTTATATTCATTCATCTACTTAAGGACATCTGGGTTCATTCCAACTTCTGGCTGTTATAAATAGAGCTGCTATGAACAATGTGGTGCATGTGTCTTTGTTGTATTTTGGAGTGTCTCTGGGATATGCCCAGAAGTGGAATAAATGGGTCTTCAGGTAGTACTATTTCCAATTTTCTGAGGAATTGCCAGACTGATTTCCAGAGTGGTTGTACCAGTTTACATCCCACCACCAGTGTATAAGTGTTCCTCTTTCTCCACATCCTCGCCAGCATCTGTTGTCATCTGAGTTTTTGATTTAGCCATTCTGACTGGTTGAGGTGGAATCTCAGGGTTGCTTTTATTTGCATTTCCCTGATGACTAAGGATGTCCAGCACTTACTTAGATGCTTCTCAGCCATTTTATATTCCTGAATTGAGAACATTTTGTATTGCTCAGTACCCCATTTTTTAATAGGATTGTTTGATTCTCTGGTGTCCTTAGCCTTACAGAAACTTTGCACACTCATTAAATCCCATTTGTCAATATTTAACCTTAGAGCATGAGTCATTGGTGTTCTGTTCGGGAAATTTTCTCCTTTTCCTATGTGTTCTCAGGTATTCCCTATTTTTTTCCTCTAATGGTTTCAGTGTACCTGGTTTAATATGGAAATCCTTGATCCACTTGCACTTGAGCTTTGTACAAGGAGATAAGAAAGGGTCTCTTTTTATTCTTCTGCATGCTGAGTGTCAGCGGAACTAAAACTATATATTGAAGAGGTTGTCCATTTTCCATTGATTGTTTAGAGCTTTTTTGTCAAAAATCAAGTGACCATATATGTGAGGGCTCATTTCTGGATCTTCTATTCTATTCCATTGATCCATCTTCCTTTCTCTGTACCAGTCCCATGCAGTTTTAAACACATCACCTTGTAATAGAGCTTGAAGGCTGTTTTAAACACAATTGCCTTGTAAGGAAGGGTGATTCCTGCAGAATTTTTCTTGTTGTTGATTATGAATCTCACTATTCTAGGTATTTTGTTATTCTTGATAAAATTTCACATTGCTCTTTCCAACTCTATGAGGAATTGGGTTGGGATTTTGATTGGGATTGCACTGAATCTGTAGATTGCTTTTAGTAAGATGGTCATGTTTTACAATGTTGATCCTTTTAATCCATGAGCATGGGAGATCATTCCATTTTCTGCAATCTTCCTTGATTTCCTTCTTCAGAGATTTGAAATTCCTGTCATACAGGCCCTTCACTTACTTAGTTAGAGTCACACCAATGTATTTTTTCTTGTTTGTGACTATTGTGAAGGGTATTTTTTCTTAATTTCTTTCTCCACATGTTTGTGCTTTGAGTAGAGAAAGGCTCCTGATTAATTTGATTTAATTTTATATCCATCCACTTTGCTGAACTTCTTTATCAGCATTAGAAGTTCTCTGGTGGAATTTTTGAGGTCATTATGTTCACTGTCTTGTCATCTACAAACAGTGATGTTTTTGACTTCTTCCTTTCCAATTTGTATCACTTTGATTTCCTTTTGCTGTCTAATGGTCTGGCCAGGACTTCCAGTACTATGCTGAACAGGTACAGGGAGAGAAGGCAGCCATGTCTAGTACCTGATTTTAGTGGGATTGCTTCAAGTTTCTCACTGTTAAGTTTGACGTTGGCTTTTAGTTTGCTGTATATTGCTTTTATTAGGTTTAAGTATGGGCCTTGGATTCTTGGTTTTTTTTTCAAGACTTTTAACATGAAGGGGTGTGAATTTTGTCAAATGCTTTCTAGGCATCTAGTGAGATGACCCTGTTTTTTTTTTTTTTGTTTTTTGTTTTTTGTTTGTTTGTTTTTTTTTTTGTTAATGTATATTAAACCATCCCTGCATCCCAGGGATAAAGCCAACTTGATCATCTTGAATGACCATTTTGATGTGTTCTTGGATTTGGTCTGCAAGGATTTTGCATCAATATTCATAAGTGAGATTGCTCTGAAGTTCTCTTTCCTTGTAGGTTCTTTGTGTGGTTTAGGAATGAGGGTTATTGTGGCCTCAAAAAATGAGTTAGGTAGTGTTCCATCTGACTTTTTTTGGTGGAATAGTGTGGAGAGTATTGGTATTAGGCTGTCAATAAATGTCTGATAGAATTCTTCACTGAACCTCCTGGACCTGGGCTCTTTTTTGGTTGGGAGGCATTTGATGACTGCTTCTATTTTTTTAGGTGTTATGGGAATTTTTAGATGGTTTAACTTTAGAATCTGGAAACTGTCTAGAAATTCATCCATTTCCTCCAGATTGTCCAGCTTTTTTGAGTATAGGCTTTTGTAGTAGGATCTGATGATTTCTTGAATTACCTCAGTTTCAGTTGTTATGTCCCAAATTTCCTTTTTTATTTAGTTAATTTAGTTGCTCTCTTTTCTCTCTAGTTAGTGTAGCTAAGGGTTTTGTTTATTCTTTGATTTTTTTGTTTCTCTTTGGTCAATTTCTGTTCTGAGTTTTATAATTTCTTGCTGTCTACTCCTCTTGGGTATATCTGATTACTTTTGTTCTAGAACTTTCAATGGTGCTGTCAAGTTGCTAGGGTATGCTCTTTCCAGTTTCTTTTTGGAAGCACTCAGAGCTCTGGGTTTTTCTTTCAGTGCTGCTTTCATTGCATCCCATAGATTTGGGTAAGTTGTGTTTTCATTTTCATTAAATTTTTGAAAATCCTTAATTTCTGTCTTTATTTCTTCTTTGACCTTGCTATTGTTTAATGGAGCATTGTTTAATTTCAATGTGTATATGTACTTTTTATTGTCTTTGTTTTTATTAAAGACCAGCCTTAGACCATGGGGATCTGATAAGATGCATGGGAGTACTTCAACCATTTTATATCTATTTAGGCTTGTTTTGTGAGTGATTATATTGTCAATTTTGGAAAAGGTACCCTGAGGTGCCAAGACAAAGGTGTATTCTTTTGTTTCAGGAAGATATGTTCTATAGATATCTATTAATTCCAATTGGTTCATATCCTCTGCTAGTTTTACTGTGTCCTTGTTCAGTTTCTGTTTTCAAGATCTGTCCATTGGAGAGAGTAGGGTGTTGAGGTCTTTCACTATTATTGTGTGGGGTGCAATATATTTTTTGAACTTTAGTAGGGTTTCTTTCATGAATATGGGTGTTCTTTTATTTGGAGCATATATGTTAAGGATTGAGAGTTCCTCCTGACAAATTTTCCCTGTAATCTGTAAAAAGTGTCCTTCCTAATCTTTTTTGATAACTTTTGGTGGAAAATCTTTTTTTTAAATCTTTTTATCAGTATTCTTTATTTTCTGAGGAAAAAAATGCCTTTGTATAATAAACACTCACAGAAATCCTCCTGCCTTAGACTCGTAGGTGTTAGGATTATAGGTGAGAGCTACTAGGCATGGTTCAGAGGTATTTTTAAAGTCACATTAATGATTCTACTTTGGCAGGCATAGCACATGTAAGTTGGTTCTGTAGCTTCTGTATGAAAAATTAGTTGTAGAATGTGTCATATTAATTAATTTTAAGTTTTAGTCTCATAAAATTGTATCTCTTTGTGCCGTGCACTCTGAGAATACTCAAAGATGCATCAAAAGGCTACTGGTTAAATTCACTGTCAGATAAATTTTCTTTCTTTTTTTTTAAATTTATTTTAGAAAACAAAGATATAAGAAAAAAAATTTGAACATTTTTGCATAAATGTATACAAATACAATTGTGTCAGTGCTTGGCTTTTTTTTTCTTTTTTTTTTTAAGGTTTGATACTCTGCATTAAGGTCTTAATAGTTACAATGAGCAAAAAGTACATGTAAAACAGGATGTAACCCGGAATTAGGCAACATTTTCTTGGTGTGTAAGGATTGAGTATGACTTTTTTTTTTTTTTTCTGTTTTTCTTTGTTTTTGTTTTGTTTTGTTTTCTTAAACTTTAAACAGTCGGTGAGTTGTTTCTGGGGCAGTCCAAGCCTCTGGGGTTAGCATCCCACTATCAGTGACTGCATATTATGTCTGTTCTTCTGTGACTGGGTTATCTCACTCAGGATAATATTCTCTAGATGCATCCATTTTCTTAAGAATTTGATTAAGTCATTGTTTCTGATGGCTGAGTAGTACTCCATTGGGTAAATGTACCATAATTTTTGTATCCATTCATCTACTGAAGGACATCTAGGTTCTTTCCAGCTTCTGGCTATTATAAATAGAGCTTCTATGAACATTGTGGTGCATGTAACTTTGTTGTATATTGGAGTGTCTCTGGGGTATATGCCCAGAAGTGGAATAGCTGGATCTTCAGGTAGTACTATGTCCAATTTTCTGAGGAATCACCAGACTGATTTCCAGAGTGGTTGTATCAGTTTACAACCCCATCAACAGTGGAGAAGTGTTTCTCTCTCTATGCTACCTCGCCAGCATCTGCTGTCATCTTTTTCTAATCTTTTACTCTGAGATAGTGTCTGTGTCTGTCTCTGAGATGAGTTTCCTGTATCCAGAAAAACGTTGGATTCTGTTTATGTATCCAGTCTGATAACCTCGGTCTTTTTATTGGGGAATTGAGTCTATTTTTGTTAACAGATATTAAGGAATAGTGGTTGGTGTTTCCTGCTATTTTTGCTTTTGGAGGTAAAATTGTGCCTGCATGTCTTTCTTACTTGGTTTTCTTGCTTAGTTATTTTCTTGTTTTTACTAAGATGTAGTTTCTCTCCTTGTATTGAGTTTTCCACTTATAATTCATTGTAGTGCTGTGTTTGTGGTCAGATATTGTGTAAATTTAGTATTTTCCTGGTATATCTTGGTCTCTACATCTATGGTGATTGAGGGTTTTGCTGGGTATAGAAGCTTGACACTTGTGTTCTCTTAGAGTCTTCATGATGTCTGTCCAGTGTCTTCTAGCTTTCATACTCTTTGTTGAGAAGTCGGGTGTGATTCTGATTGGTCTGCATTTACATGTTATATGACATTTTCCCTTACTGCTTTTGTATTCTTTCTTTGCTTTGGGGACTTGGCGTTTTGTCTATTATGTGTTAGTAGGAATTTCTTTTCTGGTCCACTCTATTTGGAATTCTGTAGGCTTCTTTTATGCTCATGGTCATCTTACTCTTAATGCTAGAGAAGTTTTCTTCTATGATTTGGTTGAAGATATTAGCTATGCTTCGTAATTTATATTCTTGTAGTGATAAGAAGGAAAGATAGAAATGATGCCAAGTATTTTTGGCAATACATAGAATATCCTATTCTTTTATTTATCTAAAACCACACATACATACATACATACATACATACATACATACATACATACATACATACATATATATATATATATATATATATATATATATATGAATTTATGTTATGACAGTTTCTTCAAGTGTTATGGCCTATTTAGAAACAGCCCAGCACATGCACAATTGACCTTCTCATGAATTGTTGGTTGGTTATAGTAACTCTAGAGATCCTCCCAAATAGAACTTAAAAATTATACTCTCATTATAAAGATACACTAACCTCAGATATAGAATTTTGAGGACTTAAAGTTCTTTACTGTGATATACGTTTCAGAATGAGAATATATGAGCTGGCAAGGGTGTGGTACTGTCATTCAAATTATGAAGACATGAAGTGTGAGAGCCACAAATATGACTCGACTGGCAATACACTCAAAATGATGCAATGGGGAAACTTTTACCTTTGGGAAATTGAGTGATGATTAATACCTTCACAACAAAAGTGAAGCCATTCTTGGTTTAGTACACTTGGGATAAGAGTGGGCAAAGATCCAAGAGGAGAACCCATGCCTGCAAGTATCCCAAATTAGCAAAAGCTATAGTTGTTTTCTAAATACAAATTTTATATACAGAAGTAAATATAGTTCTCATCATTTCTCAAATAGATATTTTTGCAATATATTGAGACTATCTCCAGATCCTGAGAAAGACAAAATGTAGAAAATAATTGACTAAAAGACACTCAACCCCAATTTATACACCTGTAATTAATCTCTTCAATGTAAGACTGTTTTTTACAATTGTTAATTTATTCTTTTTTAAACATTTTCATGACTTTACACATTTTGTTAGTTCAATTTGTAAATAAAGAAAAACTATAAAATGGGATATGAATATGGATTTCTTGACAATAAGTATATATTTTGACCAAATAGCTTGTCATTTTGCACATAGATCTAGCACAGCATGAGTCAAACTTTTTACTTAAGGTTCTATTTTACAATGCTGTTCTGTAACATGGGTAAGAAACTGTTCTTTAGGACAGTTAATTTATTTTTTTTTTCTTTTTTACACTGTTTATCATCATAGTCACCTTGGTAGTTTATTTTGTAAGTCAACTAAAACTATGAAAGGGGATTGTGACTATGGATTTCTTGCACTTAAGTATATATTTGACCAAATTAAAATAATACATGGTTTTTAGAACAGTTGTGGATATTCGAGTGTCATTTCTTGTAATCTGTGCCAACTTTAAAGTGAACCTCAAGCTTAATTATAGCAGAGGTTGGTCTTATCATACATCAATAAAAAGAGAGGTCCTTGGCCCTGTGAATGGTCAATATCCCAGTGCAGAGGAATGCAACAGTGAGGAAATGGGAGGGGTAGGTGGGAGAACACTCTCATAGAGGAAGGGAAGGCAGAATGAAATAGGGAGATTCCAGTGGAAAAACTTAAGAAAGGGGATAGTATTTGAAATATAAATAAAGTGAATATTCAATTAAAATATTACAAAAAAGTGAAAAATGATTATATTGACCTTCCTTTACATGATTTTGTCTTTTTAAAAATATCTATATCACCCGAAATACCAGGGATATTCTTGCATCTGGTTATTTTTTTTTTTCTGGTGTAAGACAAACCTTGTGAAATCTCCAGATTCACTGGTAACTTATTTAAAATGGTTTCTTAAAAGAAATGGTGAGTATTGTAAAAAATAATATTGGGGTTGGGTGAGGTTCACAGACATGTATCTTATGATAAGGTAAACTGTACACATTAGTCTGGACTTGAACTCACTACATAGCTGGAGGTGACTTTGAAGGTCCATTCCTGCTCCCCCTACTTCCTGTGTTCTAGGACTACACATATTTATTTCCATGCTCTTTTCACTTGATTCTGGGGACCAAACCTTCACTTTTCTATATTTTTATCTAAGTTTACTTCATAACTAGCCTTTTAGTATCTTCAATGGTTTTCATTTGACTTCTTATTATTCCTTCACATTCACTCAATCTGTGGGTCTCTTTACCATGTCGAGCTTAGCTGTGAAGTTTTCCTGTATTTACACAATGCCAAATAACAGGAAAGAGCCATAGCTTGGTCTATCACACATTATACTGGGGGAGAATGGAATAACTACTATTCTAAGTATTATTGTAGATATTACTGTTTCTAGTGGTCTGAATGTGAAATGCCTCAAATAGGCTCCAGCATTTGAACACTTGTATGTATATTGCTTCAATAATGGCCTTGTAACCTCTCTTCTCCTGTTTCTAATTTTGTTAACAATTTTACTCTCCTAAAGTATCTCTTCATAATTTCATGACTTTTATCTTCATATGTTACTCAGTGTGTTTCATTGTGGGTGCTTATTAGAGCACAGGGGATGAGTCATCTGCCAGAATACTGGTACCTTATGAGAACCTAACCTACTGAAAATCTACTGCTTCCTTCAATAGCAATCAAGAACTTTCTGTAGATACTAGAATGGAGGGTCTTATCAACCCTCCCCCAAACTTATATACCTGTCTATATATCCAGAGCTAAGGGTATTTAGGAGTACTCTCTCTCTCATGAATAGAATATTGTAGAGTGCAGTCCACTGAAGTTATTGTGCTCTAATTATAGCAAATGTAAAAGTACTATAGCTATGTTATTTCTAGAAGACAATTTCTCACATCATTTCACCATATCGGTTCCATCTTACATTATTTCTATACCATCTTATTTACTGTTTTATAAACCTACATGGTAGTATAGATGTCTCATTTAGTGTAGAATAGATTCTCAGCACTATCCTTAGTTTTGAGTCTCTGAACTTACTAAAGCCCACTACAGGATGCTTTTTCTGTGACGAAGCTGATAGTAGTAATATATCAGAATAAAAGTAGCCATTTAGAAGACAATTTGATTTGTACATCATCATGTCTGTTTAGCACAACAACAGCAATAATTTCAAAACCATGACTTATTTTCTTCCAAACATGGGCTTTTGACTTTGTTGACTACACCAGATGTAAACATTTATCCACACTAATCAGAAAATTCTTTTATACCTCATAACACAGTGACTATTATTGTGTAATGCTGCTTGCAGTATAAATCACAGTGTCCACAGCTCAGTAAGACTGTGGATGACAATATCACTCTAACAGCATACAAAATGCTTCTGGTATTTTGAGGGCATTTTAGCAGAAAGAACTGCTTTCTAGGCCATCTCCTGTTTACTTTCTTTATATTCAATATATGAAGATACCTTTAACAATAGGGTATTGCCAAGTAGTTTCTGGACACAATTGACAACTGTGAAAATTACTTATATTATTTGGACCTTTAGGCCCTTTCCTGCCAACAACACCTAGGGAAATATTCTAGCACTAATAATCAAGATTTCTTTTAATAATGCTAAGTTCAAGAAACAATATTGTCTACCAATTCAAATACACTTGAATTAAACAATAATGTATAATATAATATGATAATATATATTACACAATATGACATATGTGATATGATATATGATATATCATGATATGTGATATATAATATACATATATGACATATGACATATGACATATGATATATGATTCATGATACATGATACATGATGCATAATACATAATACATAATATAGAATATAGAATACATAATACATAATAATATACAATATAAAGTATATAGTATATAGTATATGATATATGGTATATTGTACATGGTATGTAGTATCTAGTATGTACCATATAATAAATTAGAAATCTATATAATATACCATATTTAATAAATATTTATTATATTTTATAATGTTTTTTATATATTGTATCATTTATTATTTTACACTATATTATACAATATACATTATATTAAATTTTACACTGTATTTTAGTTATATATTAATACATATTTAAATGTTAAATACTTATATAAATACATTTTGTTTTATATTTTAATATATATTATTAATATATGATATGCTATATATGCATATACATATACACATACACATACATATGTTTATAAAGTAGTAGGTTTCCACACAGCACTTTTATATATTCTTGGGTTTGGTGAATGCTATCTATCATCTTCTCACTACATTTCTGCTTAAACCTACTCACTCTCATTCTCTCTCCCTTCACTTTCTTATCATAAGTTTTCTGAATCTTCTCTTTCCTTGAGAGCTCTTTTTTTCTTGTTCCCTTCTAATGGCCCCTTTCTAGTCTTCTGTTCTTTACATGCATATCATGTTAAAATACTAAGAATTTGATTAGCATTCTCATATTAAAGAGAACATGCAATGTCCATATATCAGTGTTTGGGTTTCTGATTGAGTGTATGTTTTTTTTTATTTCTCATTATTTTATTTTTACAGGTGAATAACATTGCATTGTGCATACATATATCACAATTTATTTATCTATTATAAAGATGATGTCCAGGATAAATCTATTTTCTAGTTATTGTGAATAGAGCTGTAATGAGCTCAGATCTTCAAGTACCTATGTAGTGGTATATACCTAAGTAAATACTAGTATTAACTTCAGAACATAGTAGTATATACCTAAGTAGTTTGAGTATATACCTAAAATTCTATATCTGGACCATATGGATGTTTTATTTTCCAATTTCTGAGTAAATTCTACAGTAATTTTAATAATATATCTATAATTATATCTACATCTATATCTATTCCCATACCTATATCTATACCTATATTTATATCTATGTTCATCTATATCTATACATATATATCAGGTCCCACCGGAATTTCATTTTCTTCATATTTTTCAAATTAAAAACACTAAACTTAATTAGAGAAATATTGCAAATAAATAAAACAAGATATAGTGAAAATTGAGATGCAAAATCTATACTTCCTAATGAACTTATAGACTGTATTGGTACACACAGAAGAATCTGGGAACTTCATATTAACTGTTGTACTTTAATATCACTTATAAAATACTGAATTATCCACAGGAAAAACAAAATCTATGACAGATTTTGAACTTCAGAAAACATCTCTTATATACCCTTTTAACACTCTTTTCCATTTTAATTTTTATTTCTTTGATGAAAAATTATTTTGAAGTTTTTCAAGATATATATGAGGTACTTGCCTTTCAACACTTTTGGGTTCTATAGCCTAAATTATATGACAATTGTTAGTTCCTTAAATGTGAGTTTTTATATTAATATTGTTTACTACATGGGTTTGTTTGGGAGCATACAGCTTTCAATTTTTTTCTTTTGTTTTCCTCATTCTATAGGCTGCAGTTTTATATATTTTGGGTTGACATAAGACTTTAACTTCATGAGGTACAACTTCTTGTTATTGGCCTAAATTTTAGGATGAAATGAGTCACTTTCATGAAAGTCTTACCTTAAGTATTATTCTGCCTCACTGTGAAATTTCTCCTTATAGAAGTTTCAGTGTTTCCAGTTTTCTTTTGCATTCTCAATCTACTAAGAATTTCTGTGTAAATCGTGTGTGTGTGTCTCTGTGTGTGTGTGTTTGTGTGTTTGTGTGTATGCACATGCATGCATGTGTCTAGGAGGAGGGATTATGATCAGAATTCATTCTAATAGTAGATATCCACTTTCCAAAGCAACGTGTACTGAAGAATTTGTCTTTTCTCCAGTTTATTCTTGGCATTCTTGCCAAAAATCAGGTGTCTTCAATGGTGTCAACTTTTGTCTTTGTTTTCTATTCCATTAATCTACATATCTGTATTTTCATTTATGCAATGCTTTTTATTATCTGTGTTTATAGTATAACTTAAAATAAGCTACAGCATTTTGCAAGATTGGTTTGATTTTCTGGGTTTTCATGGTTTTCATATAAGTTTTTATTGACTTGCTCTTTAGAAATTTTAAAGATAGTGATAGTGGGATGCTAACCCCAGAGGCTTGCATTCCCCCAGAAACAACTCACAGACTGTATGAAGTCCAAGAAATAAAGAAAACAAAAAAAATATTTACAAAACAAGAAGACTTTGACGATTTCCATGTTGCGTTTTGTTTTGCATGTACTTTACGCTCATTGTAACTATTAGGTTTTCAATGCATACTGTCAAGCCTTGAAAAAAATCAAGTACTGACTAAAAAATATATTCACATAGTTTTATGTAAAAATTATTTTAATATCTGAAAAAAGTACTGACAAAAATGTATAATTTTAAGCAAAAAATGTTTAAAATCTGTACATTTATCTTTGTTTTGTAAAGAAAAGGGACCCAAATTAAAAGCTGTGTCTTGCTGAAAGAAACATCAAAGATCCACCATTTGGGATCAGAGAAAAATGGCACTGAAAGGCTAAGCTTCACAAGGAGCAAGAATTTGTGACAGTTACATCCTTGTCTTCTTACAAAGCTACTGAATAATTTGTAAATGGATTCCATGGGCGGCAGATGATTTTAAATTAAAGTCATGATTTTGTTCAAAAAAAAAAAAAAATAAAAAAAATAAAAAAAAGAATGGAAGATAAGAAGAAAGCTAGCTAAAAAAAAAAGAAACAAATATAGGGCAAAGAATGGAACAAAGACTGATGGAAAGGTCATTCAAAGACTGTCCTACGAGCAGATTGATCCCATATGTAGCCATCAAACCAAGTCACGATAACTAATGCCAAGAAGAGCTTGACACAAGCCTGTTATCACTATCTCTTAGGAATCACTATCATAGCCTGAAAATGCAAATGCGTGCTGCCAACCTTCTGAATGATCACTGGGAACACAAATGGTAAGTTACGGGAAGTAATGGAGGAGCCTCATGTGGCCTCTGGATTGAATATTAGCTTTAGAGCAAATATTCACTTATCAGTGAGTGCATACCATATCTGTTCTTTTGTTACCTCACTCAAGATGATATTTTCTAGTTCCATCTATTTGCCTTATAATTTTATCACTTTTCATATTTTACTATTAGTTTTGAAATGTACTTATTCTTTTGGATATTTCATCTAACATTTTGTCAATATTATTGACATTTTAAATGAACCAACTCTGTTTCAATGACTTGCTGTATTTATTTTGTTGTGTAAGCTGTTTTCACCTCACTAATCAATGTCAGTGATTTCTTCCAGCTACTGATTTTGGTGTTTTACTTGTTGTTTTTCGAAAGCCTAAGCTGAATCATTAACCAGTGTTCAAGAAATATCTGTGATTTATTAATGTAGGTACTTTGATCTTGAAACATTTCTTTGAAGATTGTATTCATTTCTTCATACAGATAAAGGATGTTATAATTTTCATTTAATTATTAGGGATTTTTTTATGATTTGTTCAAAGATTCATTCGTCATTAAGTTGTGAGTTGGTAATGCTCAATAAATTTATTTACATTCTAGAGTTTTTCATCTTTGCAAGATAGAATATGAGAGATTGTTTTGTTTTCCAATGTTTTGAGGACTATGTATCCTAAAATATGATCTCTTTAAATGAAGTTCAATTGGGTTTGAGAATAATGCATATTCCAGAGTGTTTGACTATAATGCTATATACACATCTGCTAAATCTATTTTGTCTGTGATATTATATAATTCTTTTAATTTTCTATTAGGATGATCAGTGAATGGCTGAGGTACAGACTACTGTCATGCTTGGTGATAGCATGTTACTGCACATCTAGTAGTATTCTCTGGGTAGAAATGTGTAACCACTGTTTCGAATTATACAGTATTCTCTATGCCTATTCCTTCAACCAGCAGAAATTGATGTTTATTTTTTCTCACCATATTTAGTTTCTAGTCTGTTTTTTCAGAATAGAAAACTATCAACTTCTTGATTTTTAGCTCCTTTTGACAAATCACTTTTTAAAATAATTCTACTGTAACATCTGTTTTTATGCTAAAATGCAACAAATATATACTTACTACTATTTTTATTAAATCTGCTACCCCTTTCTTTTCATTACTGAATTGACTTCATAGACATTAATTTGGCACAAAATGCTGTTAAGTCATTCCTGACATTTTGTTGATTTTTTCTAAGAAGCTTGAGCTGTTTTTTTTTTTTATTATTTTCTTGTTTAACAGTTGTTCTAGTTTGATTATTTTTTTACTGATTAAACCCTTCATACCAGAAGCAATTCAAGAGAAAATAGTGTTTATTTGTCTTATACTTTTTTATTTTCTTTTTAGAAGCTCATTTTATTTGTTTATATTTCAAATTATATCTCCCTTCCCAGTTCCTCTTTATATCCCACATAAACTTTTCCTACTGTTCCTCTCCCCTTTGCTCCTATGAGGTTGTTCCTCCACCCATTTACTTATTGCACCCCACTACTTTAGCATTCCACTATGCTGGGTTATTGATCCTCCACAGGACCAAGGGGCTTCTCCCCCAGTAATGCAAGAATCGCTTTTCCTCTGCTACATGTTTAACTGGAGCCATTGGTATAGTCTTTGGTTGATAATTTAGTCCCTGTGTAATCTAAAGTGACTGGTTGGTTAATGTTGTTTTTTTCTATGAGGTTGCAAACCTCATTAGCTCCTCTATTCTTTTCCCTAACTCCAGAATTGAGATTCCAGTGCTCAGTAAGATGTTTGGCAGCAAGCATCTATATTTTCAGGCTCAGGAAGCAACTCTCATGAGACAGTAATAACAGGCTCCTGTCAACAAGCACTTCTTGGCATCAGCAAAAGTGACTGGTTTTTTTGGCTGTATGTGCTATCATCCTGCAGGTAGTACAGTCTCTGAATGAACTTTCCTTCTTCAGTCTCTGTTCCATACTTTTTCCCTGTATTTCTTTTTATAAAGATTTATTTATGTATTATATATAAGTACACTGTAGCTATCTTCAGACACACCATAAGAAAGCATCAGATTTTAATACAGAATGTTGTGAGCCACCATTTAGTTGCTGGGATTTGAGCTCAGTACCTCTGGAAGAGAAGTCAGTGCTCTTAGCCTTAAAGCCATCTCTCCATTGTATGTCTTTCAGACAGGAGCAATTCTCTGTTAAATTTTTTGAACAGGGTGGTCGGCCCCATCTCATAATCAAAGCCATTGCCTACCCTCTGGATGCAGGATTTACAAGTTCCCTCTCTTCTTTGTTTAGTATTTCATCTAATGTCTTCCCAGTTGTGTCCTGTGAGTCTCTTGCTTTCCTAGCATCTGGAAGTATCTGTTGGTTACCTCCATTCTCCATAGACCATTGCTACAAACATATGTTCAATTTTCTGACACTCTGTACATCTCCCCATACACTTCACACATGATCCTCTGACCATTTTACCTCTTTCCCTCTATTTTACCTTTGTCCCTCCTTTCTTCCTCCCAAGACTTTCACATTCTACCTCCCCTAATTATTTTGTTTCCCCTTTTAAGTAGGACAGACTCAACCACACTTTTATCTTTCTTCTTGAACTTCATATAGTCTGTAAGTTCTATTTTGGGTATTTTAAGCCTTGTTTTTAATATCCACTTATATATGAGTAGATACCATGTATATTCTTTTGAGCCTTGTGTACCTCACTTAGTACGGTATTTTCTAGTTCCATCTAACTGTAGGCAAATTTCATGAAGTCATCATTTTTAAAGATTGAGTAGTATTCCAATATGTGAATATACCAGATTTTCTATATCAATTACTCTGATGAGAGATATCTGTTTGTTTGTTTGTTTTTTCCAGCTTCTGTCTATTATAAATGAAGCTGCTATGGAAATAGTGGAACCAGTGTTCTTGTTATAGGTCAGAGCATATTTTGGATATATGCTCAGGTGTGGTACAAATGGATTTTAAGGTAGTATTATGGCTAATTTTCTGAGGAACTGCCAGGCTGATTACTGGAGTGGTTGTATCAACTTGCAATTCCACCAACAATAAAGGAGTGTTCCTCTTTCTTCTCAGGGTTGTTTTGATTTACATTTCCCTGATGGCTAAAGATGTGGAGGACTTCCTTAGATGTATCTCAGTTATTCCATATTCCTCAGTTGAGAACGTTTTGTTAAGGTCTGTGCCCCATTTTCAATAGGGTTGTATGATTCTCTGGTTTCAGGCTTTTTGAGTTCTTTGTATACCTTGGATATTAGGCCTATATCTGATATGGAGTTGGTAAAAATCTTTTCCCATTCTGTTGGCTGCAGTTTTGTTTTCTTGGCAATGTCCTAAACCTTACAGAAACTTTGCAATCTGATTAAATCCCATTTGTTAATCTTTGACCATAGAGCTCGAGCCATTGGTATTTGTTTCAGAAAATTTTCTCCTGTGCTCATGTGTTCTAAGGTTTTCCCTATTTTCTCATCTAATAGTTTCAGTGTATCTGGTTTAATGTGGAGATCTTTGATCCACTTACACTTGAGCTTTGTACAAGAAGATAAGAAAGGGTCTATTTTCATTCTTTTGCATGCTGAGTGCCAGTTGGACCAGCAGCATTTGTTGAATAGGCTTTCATTTTCCATTGAATGATTACGGCTCCTTGGTCAAAATTCAGGTGACCATATACATGAGAGTTCATTTCTGGATCTTCTATTCTATTCCATTGATGCATGTGCCTATTTTGGTAACAATACCATGCAGTTTTTAACACAATTGCCATGTAGGTCAGGGATAGTGGTTCCCACAGATGTTTTCTTGTTGTTGAGGATGGATTTCCCTATTCTAGGTCTTTTGTTATTCTATATGAAATGGCACATTGATCTTTCCAACTCTATTATGAACTGGATTGGAATTTTGATGGGATTGCATTGAATCTGTATATTGCTTTTGGTAGGATGGCCATTTTTAAAATGTTGATCCTTCCATTCCATGAGCATGGGAGATCTTTCCATTTTCTGAGATCTTCCTTGATTTCCTTCCTTAGAGGTTTGAAGTTCCTGTCATACAGATTCTTCACTTGCTTAGTTAGAGTCACACCAAGGAATTTCATAGTTTTTGTGACTAATGTGAAGGGTACCTTTTCCCTAATTTCTTTCTCCACATGTTTGTCCTTTAAATATAGGAAGGCTACTGATTTGTTTGAATTAATTTTGTATCCAGCCGCTTTGCTGAACTTTTTTATCAGCTGTAAGATTTCTCTGGTGAAATTTTTGGGGTCACTCAAGTACACTATCATTTCATCTGCAAAGAGTGATGTTTTTACCTCTTCCTTTCCGATTTGTATCCCCTTGATCTCCTTTTGCTGTCTAATTGCTCCAACCAGGACTTCCAGTACTATGTTGAATAGGTAGGGGGAGAGTGGGCAGCCTTGTCGAGTCCCTTATTTTAGTATGATTGCTTCTAGTTTCCAACCATTAAGTGTGATGTTGGCTGTTGGTTTGCTGTATATTGCTTTTATTATGTTTAGGTATGGACCTTGTATTCCTGTTCTTTCCAAAACTTTTAATATGAAGGGGTGTTGAATTTTTTAAATGCTTTCTCAGCATCTAGTGAGATGACCATGTAGTTTTGTTTGTTGAGTTTGTTTATATCGTGGATTACACTGATGGATTTCCTTATATTAATCTATCCCTGCATCCCAGGAATGAAGCCTACTTGGTCATTGTGAATGACCGTTTTGATGTGTTCCTGGATTCGGTTTACAAGGATTTTGTTGAGTATTTTTGCATCAATGTTCATAAGTGAGATTGGTCTGAAGTACTCTTTCCTTGTAGGGTCTTTGTGTGGTTTACAAACGAGGGTTACTGTAGCCTCAAAAAATGAGTTGGGTCATATTCCATCTCATTCTATCTTGTGGAATAGTTTGGAGAGTATTGGTGTTATGTCTGCAATAAATGTCTGATAAAATTCTGCACTGAACCTCTCTGGACCTGGGCTTTTTTTGCTTGGGAGGCTTTTGATGACTTCTTCTTTTTCTTTAGGTGTTATGGGATTATTTAGATGGTTTACCTGGTCCTTGTTTCACTTTAGGATCTTGTATCTGTCTAGGAATTCATCCATTTCCTCCTGATTTTCCAATTTTGTGGAGTATAAGTTTTTGTAGTAGGATCAGATGATTTCTTGAATTTCCTCAGTTTCAGTTGTTATGTCTCCACTTTGCTTTCTGATTTTGTTAATTTGTGTACTCTCTTTTTGCCCTCTAGTTTGTCTCGCTAGGGGTTTATCAGTCTTGTTGATTTTCTCAAAGAACAATCTCTTGGTTTTGTTGATTTTTTCAATGGTTCTTTTTGTTTCTATTTGGTCTATTTCTGCCCCAATTTTGATTATTTCTTGCTGTTTACTCCTCTTGGGTGTATCTGCTTCCTTCTGTTCTAGAGCTTTTAGCTGTGCTGTCAAGTTGCTAATGTATGCTTTCTCCAGTTTCTTTTTGGAAGTGCTCAGAGCTATGAGTTTTCCTCTCAGTACTGCTTTTATTGCAACCTATATGTTTGGGTATGTTATGTTTTCATTTTCATTGAATTCTAGAAAATCCTTAATTTCTTTCTTTATTTCTTTTTGACCCTGCTATCATTTAACACAGCGTTGTTTAGTTTCCATGTATATGTAGGCTTTTTATTGTCTTTGTTGTTGTTAACGACCAGCCTTAGACCATGGTGATCTGAGAGGATTAATGGGAGTATTTCAATCTTCTTACATCGATTGAGGCTCATTCTCTGTCCAATTATGTGGTCAATTTTCTAGAAGGTGCCATGGGGTGCTGAGAAGAAGGTATATTCTTTTACTTTAGGATGATATGTTCTATAGATATGTATTAATTCCAGTTGGTTCATAGTCTCTGCTAGTTTTACAGTGTCCTTGTTTAGTTTCTGTTTCCATGATTTTTCCATTGGTGAGAGTGGGGTATTAAAGTCTTCCACTATTATTATGTGGGGTGAAATGTATTTTTTGAACTTTAGTAGGGTTTCTTTTATGAATGTGGGTGCTTTTGAATTTAGAGCATATATGTTAAGGATTGAGAGTTCCTCCTGACAGATTTCCCCTTTAATGAGTAAAAAGTGTCCTTCCTTATCTTTTGGTTGGAAATTTACTTTATTCGATATTAGAATAGCCACTCCAGCTTGCTTCTTGGTGTATTTTGCTTGGAAGGTTTTTCCCAACCTTTTACTCTGAGATAGTGTCTGTCTTTGTCTATGAGATGAGTTTCCTGTATGCAGCAAAGTGCTGGATTTTGTTTATGTATGCAGTCTGATAGCCTATATCTCTTTATTGGGGAATTGACTTCATTTATGTTAATTGATATCAAGGAATAGTGGTTGCTGTTTCCTGCTATTATTGCTTTTGTAGGTTGAGTTGTGTCTTTGTCTCTTTCTTTTTTTTATTAGAAAATATTTCACATGTTTAAAAATTAAGTAAGTCATATGTCTAAGTGACTGATATGCCATATATTTGTTTGATAATTGCAAGTTTCACATACATTGAAATACCCCACTGAAGGTTATAATCATTTAAAAAAATAAAATCTGAACGTGGCTCTATTTCTTGCAGTGGGAGATGGAGACAAAATCATTGGTTTATGGTCATCAATGATTGTATGGCAATTTGGAGGTTAACCTTTGGTACAAAAGCAATAAATAATTTAAGTTAATTTGTGTAATTTATTTTTATTTAACTAAAGAATACTCCTTGTGATAATGACCACATAAAATAGTATAAATTATATAAGCACAGATATTCTCATTTTATTAGCAGTTCAAAAGTTAGAAGTGTTTGGAATTTGTAGGTAAAAAGTAACGATCTGCTACATATCAGGGACAAAGATGTCAACTGTAATTTTAAGTGATGAAAAAATTGCAATGGACACACACTATGTCATAGAAAACACTTGTATATTCTTAGAACTGTGGAAAAAATCAATTGAGGAGAAAAGCAGTCTTCCCTTCACTGTTTACCTTGCTGACACAGATTTTTGCAATGTGAAAGGTCACTGACTTTCGTAATGTTTGCCTATTTTATATTTGCTTTCTAGTTATATTTCATAATTTAAAACATTTAAATTTAAATATTTTTATAATATTCTTTCACTGTATCATTTTTCTAAATATTCTCCTCATCCTTACCAAACCAACCTAATGTCCTTTCTCAAAAAAGAAGAAAAAGAAAAACTCAACAAAATGCAACCTGCACATCAAAACCACCAAATAAACAATACACAAAAGAAGAAATACCCAACAAAAGTATAACCAAGTAAAATGGTGCAAATGTAAGCAAACCTATAAACAAAAATATGGAACCTTCTGTGTTTGTTACCTACTCCTTAAGATGAGGGCTGCCCTGGATTATTTAGTGTACCTAGTGTCTGTCTATTGAAGAAAGGTGGTTTCTCTCTCTCTCTCTCTCTCTGTATATATATATATATATGTGTGTGTGTGTGTGTGTGTGTGTGTGTGTGTGTCCTTCTCTCACTCTCTCGCCATCTATAAGTGACTGCTTTTTGGTTACCCTTTACCCTACTCTCTAGTCTTTAATTAATTCATTTACTTATTTTTAATATAACTGAATAAAATACAATAAAATAAAACATTACAAAGTTGGACAAAACCAACTAACAGAAGAAAATTAGCCCAAGAGAAATCACACAAATCAGAGATTCACATATTTGCACATTAAGAAAAGCCATAGATACAGTAAACTGGAAGCCATTATGTGTATGTGTGTATGTATGTGTGTTGGTGGGAAGAGAGGGGGTAGTTGTAGATGTAGATAAAGACAGAGTTAAAGAAAGATAAATATTATAATTACTAGTTAAAGAGTTGTTTCACAGTATACATGCTAATCTAGTCCTGTGAGTACTTAAGAATTTTTCCTATGATTATGTAGAACATCTCTATTCTTCGCATCCTCCCTCTACTCTGGCTCTTGCACTCTGTGTTTTATTCTGAAGTGTTACCTGAACTATAAATGAAAATATTTCATTTCATTTAGGACTGATTGTTCATAGGTCACTCATTATGTGTGTTGCATAGTTGTGAGTCTCTCTATTTGTTTCCAAGTTCTGAGAAAGACAATTTCTCTGATGTTTGTTAAACATATAAATAATCAATGTATAGCAGAATATTTTGGAATTATTTGTCATTAATTTTTAGGACCAGTTTTATTTTGTGCCATTTTGAGGCTACAGTTTATCTAGTCTTTGGCCACCCAAACAGTGTTAGGACTTGGTTTCATCTTATATAGGGAGCCTTATCCCAAAGAGTTATTAGTGAGTTACAACAACAGTTTTGGTGTAATACATCTTACAGTTATTAAACCATTGTAGATCAAATGATTTATGACTGGCTTGGTGTTTGCATTTCTCTTTTGATCACACATGTAGAATCTTCCTATGAGAGGCAAACTTGAATGTAATGTGTGACCCACAGTGTGTTGGCACAAGCCCAGCAATCCTCGTTCAGTAAGATCTGTATATGCTATCTGCAGTCATAACGTTTTGTTCACAATTTGTAGAGAATAAGATATAGTCTTCCTAAAAACCTGTGTTGCTTAGGGTTCTCCTTTTAACCTCTTGGGCCAAGAACAGAATTGGCTGTAGCTCAATGCCAGTACATAAAAAGATGAGCATTTTAGAATAGAATTCTGGAGATTCTTCAGCAAAATGGAAATAGATCTACCTGAAGATGCAGCTATCTCACTCTTGGGCATATGCCCAAAACATGCCCCTCCATTACACATGCTCCACTATGTTCACAGCAGCATTATTTGTGACATACAAAAGCTGACAACCACCCATATGCCCCACAACAAAAGAATGGATACAGAAAATGTGGTTCATTTACACAATGGAATGTCTAGGTAGCCTCTCTTCCCCAAATAAGCCTATGCAAAAAAATCCATAACTCAATTAATATACATATAAGCTGTGTGTCTAGGTTGGGTAAATATACTACAATACTACACTATTCCCCAAGTATGAGATCCTTTATAACTTGTAGTTTCTCCAGGCCATATGCTTCAGATTCATCTTCCTTCCACTTCCTCCTCCTCTACCCCCATTCTCTTTCCTCCCTTCTTCTCCATAAAACCTTATTGCTCCACCTCCTCATTCCTTTCCCAATCAACAGCTCTAGCCTTTATGTTACAAGTTAAAATAGGGAGATATTTCTGATGAAGTTGTCTGAGTACATGATTCACTTCTTGTCTAGGGAAGCCCTTCTTTTGGAAACAAAATTAGCCTCAAAATATAAACAATGTCAGGGCAATTCACATGTTACACATTTTGTCCAGTTAAAAGTCTCTTTTTCTTCAGATATAAATTGTGTACAACTATTACCATTCTACAATTTATAAAGTATAAGATAGATGTAACACCCAGTCCATCAACTTTGTCTATTAAATAAAGTGTTCTGTCATTCATCCTAACTTATAATTGTACACCTGATTTATGATCTGGTTTTAGATTTTATGTCATCTGAAAACCATCTTCTCAAATCAATCTCACCTTTGTCAGTGCTAAATATCTTGGGTTGGTTATGAGACTACCAGTCTTAATCCACACCACAAATCCAAGAATGACTAATATTACCTGAATATATGATTAACACAAAACATAGCTTCCAAAACTTAAGACAGTTTATATTCTGCTGATCACCTAGATAACTTCTAATTCTTCAAAATGTTGGAACATCAGTCTTCTCTCTGCTGAGCAGTAACTCTGCACATATTCCCCATCGCCTGGTAAAATCAAAGCTCTAATAAACTTGTAATTTATCAATCTGATTTGTATTTTAAAATTTCAGTCTACTACACATCCACATGATAAACCCAAAGCCAAGTAATAAAGATATAAATAACTCATCTAGACAAGATAAATTTGGCATAAACTACCTATATCTGATACATCCCACTCAGCCTCTATCTTGATTCCCTCCTCTCCTTCCTAGACTTTGGAATGATTATCTTCTTTTGTATGCTTTCAGATAAATTGGGGTGAAGAATTCCCTTCTGGAGGCCCAAAGAGAAATAGGAAAATTGGCTCTGTAAATGGAGAGCTAGCTAGCATTATTTTCCAGTCACTTTGCGCTGAAAAAGTTCAATGAGTAGCTTGACCATGGCAGTATGAAAGGCAGGAAAGGCAAGCTAGAAGTTCTGGAAACATTTTGGAAGCAAGTCTTCAAAAGAAGCAGCTTCAATGTAGTTGACGAGGAATCAAACTGGAAGCTGGAATGGATGGTCCCAGATACTCAATATCCTGGAGTGTGGACCTGTTCAAAGCTGTCTTTCTTCTTTCATCCTATAGTATACAAAACTTAAAAGCAAAATATAATTATACAAAGACATTCACATGGAACATGCTGGGTGCACAGATTGGTTAATGAAGATGAATAAAGAAAAATAACTGTCTTTTTTTCAGGTTAGCTATATCACAAAATCAAACTGCAATATCGTGGGAGCTGACATGGACCTCCTACAGCTACATTGAACTGGGTGAAGGCCAAGAGGTTTGAAAGAAAGGCACAAGTCCATTATTTGTGTTACCAGAAAGTTTTCTCCATCTTTAACTGCAGTATCTCAGGACTGCCTGCAGTCATGCACACCAGACTGTGATCTCAGTATCATACACTCAGGTAATTACAGGGGGTATGCAAGTCCCCTAGCTGCAGTGGTTAAGTCACCTTCTAGGGTGGAAGTCTGCAACCTGAGGCAACTGGAAACAGGAAAGTCTGGTGTGCAGTGGCTTGGGACTGGGTCAATTAACATACCAAAGTCCAGGCACAGCAAGGTGGCAGTGTAGCTAACTCTAAGCAGATGGGAGGTTGGCAACATCTCCCCAAATATTATATATATATATTTAATTAAGGACTAGACTTAGGCATAGACAGACATCAGCACTTGTTATTACCCATCTCGGAATAATCCATGCGGGCCCCTGTGGATTTTCTATCTTAGGTTGAGCAGCACCACTATTGATTTTCCCCGTCTTTGGTCACCTAATTTATACAAACTCCACAGAGCTGGAGCTATAGGGCTGCTTACTGCTAGTTTCTCAGCTGACAGCTTGGCTCCGGCCTTGTTTTTGCCTGAGGAATATTAGACAGGATACACACCCAAACTTCTTTAATGGCTACATGCCCAAAGCTAATACTATCTCAGTTTTAATAGTGTCTTGAACCGACGAGTTATTCCTGTAACCATGTGGAGTTAATTCAAATTTAACATTCCTAATTAAATGCATATCCAATTGAATGAAAGGCTTTAGATTGACTTAAGTGAAGAGAGCCTCAGCCACTTCTCCTGACAATTCCATCTAGCTGCTTAGGCAATAAGGTGGAGAGGATCAATCTCAAATGATTGCACCTCCACAAGTAGCTGCTGAAACACCACTAAAGAGCTGCAACCAAAATCCTTCTGATGCAGGTAAGAATCAGATGATTCTCCCTGGTATGCTCCATGGGTGCAGGTACATGTGCAGATTCTAGGGACCTTGTCACCTCTGCAGTGTTTCCACTCCCCCAGCAGCTTCTCAAATGAACAATATTTCTCTGAAGAACAATTGAAACTATCTTCCTTCATTAATAACAATAGTATTAATCTGTTCTTTTCACAGAGTGGACACAGAGTTCAGGAACCGAGATGGGTGACTCAGAATCCTTACAGAAAACAGAAACAGAGCCTTGAACTCTATTCAAAAACACAATCTGGTCCCAGTCATAAACCGGACACAAAGTCCTTCCATCACACCATTCCTTGCTGAGCTGGACACACCCTCCAGGGTTGATCATCCACAAAGTGGCCTTCAGAATTTACAGTTAAAAAATTTTAAATATATAAAATTAAGGATAGTTGCACATGAGGGGAGATATGCTTTCTTTTTTTGTTTTAGAAAAATACATCTTTATGGCAAAATGAGCATGTTCAATGATTATAAAGAATTCCAGTCTTATGAATTATAGCATAATCTGAACAAAATTGTTCAAATCATTTACTGGAATAGTCAATACCATTATATGTTTTAATCTTCTTGGGAACATTCATATATGCAAAGGCTTGCAAGCAGTAATTTTTGACATGTTTAATTTCTCACCACTATGTGTGTGTGTATATATATATCCTTTGTAAATAACTATCAATTGAAACATGTACAAATAATAATTTACCAAAAGAAGGGACATGTGTGATACTCATTTGCCAAATATCATTGGGAGTCAGTCCTCTAGGATTGACTCCTAATTAGGAGCAGAAATGAATTTTGCACACATGCAACATTGAGTGACTGTCTGTAGAGCTTGCTCCACCAGCAGCAAAACAACAAAAGACCATCAGCCATTCCCTCAGGCAAAACTTTTCAATGATACCCTTTGTTTTAAGGGCTCTTTAAAACCACAAGCAGACAGACCAAAACCAACCCCTTTACAATCATGAGGATTCAAAAGAATAGTATAAAAACAATCTTTTAAATCTATGATTATTTTTTGGAATGGGAGCTGAAGCAGTGATCCAAGCTGTAACGCTCTCCAGAGTTTTCTATTTTCATGCCACAAAGTGTCTGCAAGTTATTATATATAAGCAGCTTTTAATACCTCTTCACTTCAAATTGTATCCTTTAAGTTTGCTTTCTAGAGCAAGAATTACTCAAAATATTATCCCAAGTTTGGGGTATCTATAGAAACTGACATCCTTATAAGTAGAAAACATGTGAGCCATGTGTTGTTGTTTAGGATGACTCTGACCAAGTTACTAGTTTTAAACAAACTTTTGTTGCCCAATTGCTTATAAGCTAATAATCTAAGACCAAGATATTCAGAGCACATTTATACCTTTTAAAACCATTCAAAAGCAAACGTGAACTGATCATGCATCTTATATATTTAAACAAGATAGAATTCTCACTTTTTCTAGCTGTAAATTTAAGAAATGAGCACATTGTCACATACAGAGCTCAATAAACACAGTCAAAGATTTTTCTAGGAAAAACAACCATCTTTTCTAAGTTGAGATGCAACCGGCACCTTTACCAGCAGCCTTGGCAGATATCCAGCACCCAGTGGGTCTGCAGCTGAGCAGATTTTAAGGGTAGGATTCTAAAGCCTGCTTCTTATTTCTACCTTTTATTTTTATTTCCCATTTAGACACGAGTAAAAACTAAATCAAGACTTAAGCAACCACTTTTCTTTTTCTTTCTTTCTTTTTTTTTTTATTTTTTGTACATAATAGAGTTTATTCAAGTCATGGGAGAGTTAAGAGGGTAGTAGAGGCAGAGAGGGAGAAAGAAGAGGCCAGCCATGAGCATGTGGAGGGAGGGGAAGGTAGGGAAGGGGATGAGTAGGGGTAAAGGGGGGAGAGCAGGACTGCAAGGGCCAAGAGGTCTAAAGAGGCAAGAGAGCCTTTTTTGCCACTCTTTTTTCTGGCAGCATGTATGGACATAAATCCTTGAAGGTATTTTAAAAACAAGAAAGCACTGAATTTTAAAATGTGTATATGGACATCTTTCAGTTAATTGAGTTTAGAACTTTATAAACCTTGGTATAGATGAAAGAGGAGGTATTCTGGTTATTCATTCTATTGCAACGTTTGTCTCATACTTCTCCATATATTTCAGACATTATGTAGGACAGAAAAAGTCTCTTTGCAAGATTCTAAACTGGAACATTTAAAAGAATATTCCTGTAGAAAACAGTAGATAACTCAAAGAGATTTTTTATTGGAATAACATTAAAGAAATATTTGGATATTAGAGGGATACTTTATAAGTTCTCTTGTTTTCAACTATGTACATTAAGACTGCCAAAAGACACAAGGAAGTAAAACTGATTTTAAACCAATTAGCTGTAAATTATCAAGGAAAATAGTAAAATATATAAATTTGATTAAATGAAAAATTAAGGTTTTGTGGTATTAAAAGATCTAAATAAATAAATAAATAATTGAAATATTAAAAATTATCTAATACTGAAAGTATACAAAGTGATGAAAAAATCAAATAAATATTCTTATACTAGTGTCAAAAATATAATGCAAGAAATAAAACACAGATGAAATTAAGACTCATTTTTATCCCCTCACAAATACTTCTAAAAGTAGTCAATGCTATCAGGTCTAGGGTATGTAAAAAAGAAAAAAAACATAGTTTTCTTTTTTTTCTGTAGTATTAGAGATCAGCAGTCTATATTCAACAAGGAAAAGCAGGGGCAATAATTATTATACTGTTGAAAGATGATTGAAAGAAAAAATGGAGATGATTCTGTGTTTCTGAAAAGGGGACACATTTATCCTTCACACTGTAAAAGATTTTGGCATACACAGTATAACAGGTTCACATGTGAAATATAGGAGTGGGCTGTGTAGTGATTAACACTGATTTCGGCAATGACTTCATGAAATTTGGAGGCAAAAGGATGGAACTAGAAAATATTATCCTGAGTGAGGTAAACCAATCACAAAAGAACACACAGTGACTGATTAATGGAAATTAGGCAAAAATCTCAGAATACCCTAGATAAAACTCACAGACCACATGAAGCTCAAGAAGAAAGACCAAAGAGCAAATGCTTCACGCCTTCTTAGAAGGGGGAACAAAATACTCACAGGGGAAATAAAAAGACAAGGTGTGGAGCAGAAACTGAAGGAAAGGCCATCCAGAGACTGATCCACTTGGGGATTCATTCCATATATAGTTATGAAACCCAGAAAATATTGCAGATGCCAAGACGTGCATGCTGACAGGAACTTGATATAGCTGTCTCCTAAGAGGCTTTTTCAGTCTGATAAATTTAGAGGCTTAATGTTCTCTGCCAACCATTGGCCTGGGAATGAGTTCTCCAATTGAGGAGATAGAGAAACGTCTGAAGGAGGTGTAGGGGTATGCAATCCCATAGGAAGAACAACAATATCACCCAACCAGACACTTCAGAACTCCCAGGAACTAAACCACCAAACAAAGCGTATATGTGCAGTGACCCTTTTCTCCAGCCACATATGTAGCAGATGATGCATTTTTTGGGTATCAAGAGAAGGAGAAGACCTTTGTCCTGTGAAGGCTCAATATCACATTGTAGGGGAATGTCAGGGCAGAAACTTAGAAGAGAGAGGGTAGGTGGTGGGCGAGCCCTCTCCTAGATGAAGGGGGAGAGGGAATGGCATAGGGCATTTCTGTAAGGAAAACTTTGAAAGGGGATAACATTTAAAATTTAAATAAAATATCCAATAAAAAGAAAAATACTCATGAAATAGTAAAAGTAAAAGTAATAAGAAATACAAAAAATATTAAACTCATTGTCATACTAGATACTAGTTAAATTAAACATGACAAACTGATTTCAAGGTTATTCAGCCAGTAAATAGCTAAGAATAAACAATATTTGACAACATAGATATGTGATACATAGTTGATATTCAAAATACCCAGAGAGCCACAGATATGTCATTTAAAATCCTTTTATTATTGAAGTGTCTTTGACTGTGAGACAGGTCTGCTTCTGACAGTACTTCCATTCCACTACAAAGACAATGATGAATATCAATAACCTAAAAATTGAATAGCTTCAATTGTGACAAGTTTGCCTGTAGGCAAAGAAATTGCCTGTGCCTCAACTACTGACAGATCTTTCCAGAAAAGTAAAATGGACACAGGGAAATCTCTTTCCAAGTTCTGCGGAGAGAGTACAGAATCCTATCATTGCTTTCCACTGGATTTCTTAAATAACAGCTGACTGAGAGAGATGCAGATATTTATACCCAACCATTGGAGTGAAGTCAGGGACAACTATGGATGAGTTAGAGGGTAGAAGAAAGAAGCCAGAGAAAAGCATGACACCAGAGAAGGACCGTCAGTCTCAACTATTCCAAATCCCTGAGAGTTCCCAGTGACTGAGTCGCCAAACAGGCAGCAAAGATGTGGTCTGAGGCTCCGGGCACTTATATATCAAGGACAGTCTAGTCTTTTGTCAGTGTGGAAAAAAATGTGCCTAATCCCAAGAGACTTGTGTCTCCAGGGAGGGGAAAGGTCTGATGTTGGGGGAGCATCCTCTTGGAGATAGCAGAGAGAAGAAATATAATTAGAAACTGTGACACTGTAGACAAGGTTGGAGGACAGTGGCTGAATTATAAACAAGTAAAATGGTAATAATAATAGTAACAGCAACAACAATATCACCAACAAAAGATTGCACATGTAATCAATTTGGGTTCTAAATATGTCTTTCGCTCTAATTTTAGTGCACATTTGAAAGCAATCTGAGAGTTAAAGTATACTTGAAAGCATTTTAAACTGGATCTCATTTTTTGTCATAGTGCTGGGGACAGCATACCATGACTTTGGAATTCCTAAAGTAGGCCAAAATAGAGACATCTCAAAAACTCTCTTCAGCTTCTTTTTAAAAAAGTGATAAATTCTGTGATCTTAGCAGCAGAAGACACATTCTTCCAGGGGAACTGTCACCTGAAATAAAAAACTGCCTGAAGTAGGCCAGAAAGGAAACATTTCAGAAGGCTGCAGCAGTTCTTTGTAAAAAACAGTTGCTCTCATTTCTCCGAACTTCAGTCATGGACAGCAACTGAATTGATTTTATTTGTGTGTGAAGGCTTGCCAGTTGGCCTTGATATGTGTAATTACTCTATTATATCTGACTTTCCTATTTTTATTCTCCCTCTGCTTTGGTGAATTCTGTGAAACTAGATGGTCCTTGATGTAATGATTCTTAAGTCATTAAAAATTGATGGACAGGGGCACAACACAGCACAGTTCTAGTGGTCCAGGCACATGCTGTGTGTTCTCATCTTGGAAAAAAATGCAACAATTGAACAATGATAGTTCCAGATTAATGCTTGAGTTTCAAATAAAGATTCAAGAAAATATTAGAAAATGAAATATAGCCAACTTTAAGACACCAATAAAGAAAAAAAAACTATTGATGTTATGAAATAAGCTTTGCATGATATTTAAGAGTGGTTTCTGGATAAGCAAGTATAGAATGCATACATTATATACTAGTAAAGCTAAGTCAAAACACTGGAACTCTTTGGGAAGTCATTGTGTGCAATGTGCAGAAGCAGAATTCTAGCAGAACTACCTAGTTAAGGGTTAACATTATTCCTTCTGGCCACTGCCCAGGCAACTTTTACCATGTTACTTGTCATTAGAGCTTCATGAGAAAATGCAAGTAGCTGACATCTGAGCTCTGAGCTCTGAAGTAGAGTCAGTCAAATGTTAAAGATTAAATAATTCAAATTTTGTAATTATTACTATTTTAACCAAAGGCCTAAGTGTAGGGGAAGCATGAAACTCTGGGGCAACAATTGTAATTCTTGATTATTCCTGAGATGTGCTTATTCTTTTTAGCTTGATTTGCTAATGACTATACAATGTGTTGTATTCTACATGATTTTGGAGTATCATTAAAATATTAGGTCAAGAGAAAGGTCAGTGTGCATATGAAGGACTACTGGGGAGCTTGTGAAGAGCAGGAAGAGAAGTGGAGAGACTGGGGTGCACATCAAGTATGAGCATACAGTGAGTGTACAGTGAAGAGATTGTGAGACATATATGTGTTTGTCTGTGTGTGAGAGAGACAGAGAGACAGAGAGAGGGAGGGAGGGAAAGTGAGTGAGAGAGAGAGAGAGAAAGAGAGACAGACAGACAGAGAGAGAGAGAGAGAGAGAGAGAGAGAGAGAGAGAGAGAGAGAGAGAGAGAGAGAGAGAGAGAGAGAGAACAAATTTAAGCCTTGAAAATTTGCTTGTCTGTACAGCAAAAGTAGTTTGTGTTTATTTATTAGGCAACTTGCACACATCCCTACTTTGAATTGAGAACTCTGATCCTGTGCTGAGGCTGGATGCTGACATCATAGTATTTGCAATTGAGTTCATTTTGGGTCTGGAACTCAGTATCACAAATATTTTAGAATGATTTCTCAATGAGTTCACAATAGCTCAATAGAACTTTGACTCAAGCTTACCACATCAATTTCTTCCTATCAGTAGATAATTCCACAACAAGCTGTAGAATGTTAATAATATTTTTGACCAAGGGAGATCCCAAATGTATCCACTCTGTGGTTATCTGGGAATGTTCACTACGGATTGAGACTAATATATGATATTACATTATTAATCAATTAATCTATGAGGAAGGACAACGACTCATGAGCTCCCACCTTCCCATATATCTTTTCCAAAAGTTTCTCTTCAGTTCTAAGACCAAGGCCAGTGTCCAGTGTTTAAGGAATATTTTATCAAATTTGCTTCATAATTACTCTACCCTGAGTTCTTGCTAGAATTTTTCCTGATTGTATAGGTTATGGGAGAGAGGCTGAGATTCTTATGCAATAGGTGTTGCCAATATGTCCCTTGCTCAGATTATCTTAAAGCACTTCCATATTTAACACCACACAGTGATCCTGTGTAGCTTGAAGATAGAAAGTGAAATGTTACACTAGAACCTTCACAAACTACATATATAGGTCAAGCAGAGTTCAACTCCACTGTACATTTAGTATTCCTGTATTATTGTTATCAAATGTTATTAGACAATCAAGATTTTAACTATACACCATGCCATGCCATTTATGTGACTTTTCCAAGGCACACTGGTACATAGCAGAAGCAACCTGTCAGAAATCAGTGCTCTAATCTTGGGGATTGTTCAACTGTCCAGTGTCATTTATATGCACTGTGTCTTTCTTTTTTTTCTTCAAATAGTTTATTAATTCACTTTATATGCTGATCCCAGTTCTCCCAATACCATTTTTTGTTTTTTTACAACTTTATTTAAAAAAAAAACAAAGAAAAATGTACAGACTTTAAGCATTTATGCACATATATATGCAGGTACATTTTTGTCAGTACTTGATTTTTTAAAGGTTTGATAGTATGCATTAAAATCATACCAGTTACAATGAGCATCAATTACCTGTAAAACATGATGTAACCTGGAAATAGTCAAAGTTTTCTTGGTGTGTAAAGATAAAGCATAATGGTTTTACATTTTCTATTTTTCCTTGAGTTTCATATAGTCTGTGAGTTGTTTCTGGGATGTTAAGAGCATTCTAGGGGATAGTATCCAATTATCAGTCACTGCATATTATGTCTGTTCTTCTATGACTAGGTTACCTCACTCAGCATGATATTCTCAAAATGCATACATTTTCTTAAGAATGTCATAGAGCTTTTGTTTCTTATAGCTGAGTATTACTGCATTGTGTAAATATACCACAATATTTGTATCCATTCATTTACTGAAGAACATCTGGGTACTTTCCAGCTCCTGGCTATTATAAATAAGGCTTATATGAACATTATGGTGCATGCGCCAATTTTGTATATTGCAGCTTCTCTAAGGTATGTGCCAGAAGTGGAATAACTGTGACTTCAGGTAATATTATGTCCAATTTGCTGAGGAAACACCAGACTGATTTCCAGAGTGTTTGTACCAGTTTACAACCCCACCAACAGTGGAGGGATGTTCCTCTTTCTCTACATCCTCGCCAGCATCTATTTTCATCTGAGTTTTGGATCTTGGCCCAAGTGACTGGTGTGAGGTGCAATCTCAGGGTTGTTTTGATTTGCATTTCCCTGATGGCTAAGGGTTTCGAAAACTTACTTAGATGCTCCTCAGCCATTCAATATTCCTCAATTGAGAACTTTTTGTTTAGCTCTGTACCCCATTTTTAATAGGGTTGTTTGATTCTCTAGTGGCTAGCTTCTTGAGTTCTTTGTATAACTTGGATATTAGGCCTCTATCTGATGTGGAGTTGGGAAAGATCTTTTCCCAATCTGCTGGCTGCCATTTTATTTTTTTAACAATGCCCTTAGCCTTACAGAAAACTTTGCAATCTCATTAAGTCTCATTTGTCAATCTTTGACCTAAGAATATGAGCCATTGGTGTTCTGTTCAGGAAATTTTCTCCTGTGCCTATGTGTTCTAAGGTTTTCCCTACTTTCTCTTCTAATAGTTTCAGTGCACCTGGTTTTATGTGGAGATCTTTGATCCACTTGCACTTGATTTTGTACAAGGAGATAAGAAAGGGTCTATTTTCATTCTTCTGCATGCTGAGTGACAGTTGGACCAACACCATTTGTTGAAGTGGCTGCCCTTTTTCCTTTGAGTGTTTACAGGTTCTTTGTCAAAAATCAAGTGACATATATATGAGGGCTCATTTCTGGATCTTCTATTTTATTCCATTGATCCATGTGCCTATCTTTGTACCAGTATTATGAAGTTTTAAGCACAGTTATCTTGTAATATAGCTTGAGGTCAGGGACAGTGATTCCTGCAGATGTTTTCTTGTTGTTGAGTATGAATTTTTTTATTTTATGTTTTTTTTTTTTATTCCAGATGAAATTGCACATTGCTCTTTCAACTCTATGAAGTATTGGGTTGGATTGTTGATGTGGATTGCATTGAATCTGTAGATTGCTTTTGGTAAGATGGCCACTGTTACAATGTTGATTCTTCCAATCCATGAGAATCAGATATCTTTACATTTTTTGAGACCTTCTTCAATTTTCTTCTTTAGAGATTTGAAGTTTTTTTCATACAGGTCCTTCACTTGCTTAGTAAGAGTCAAACCAAGTATTTCATATTGTTTGAGATTATTGTGAAGGGTACCTTTTCCCTAATTTCTTTCTCTGCATGTTTGTCCTTTGAGTAGAGGAAGGCTACTGATTTGTTTGAGTTAATTTTATATCCAGCCACTTTGCTGAACTTGTTTATCAGCTGTAGGAGTTCTCTGGTGGAATCTTTTGGGTCACATATGTACACTATCATGTTGTCTGCAAACAGTGATGTTTTTACTTCTTCCTTGCAATTCGTATCCCATTGATTTCCTTTTCCCGTCTAATTTCTTTGTCCAGGAATTCCAGTACTATGTTGAATAGGTCGGAGGAGAGTGGCACCCTTGTCCAGTCCCTGATTTTTGTGGGATTGCATCAAGATTCTCACCATTAAGTTTGGTGTTGTCTTTTGGTTTGCTGTATTTTGCTTTTATTATGTTAAGGTATGGGACTTGAATTCCTGTTCTTTCCACGACTTTTTACATGAACGGGTATTGAATTTTGTCAAATGCTTCTAAGCATCTAGTGAGATAACCATGTTATTTTTTCTTTGTGATTATTTATATACTGGATTACATTAATATATTTCCACACATTAAACCATCCCTTAATATGAGGGATGACGATTACTTAATCATGGTGAATGATTGTTCTGATGTATTCATGGATATAGTTTGCAAGGATTTTGTTGAGCATTTTTCCATCAATATTCATAAGTGAGATTGTTCAGAAATTCTCTTTCCTTGTAGGGTATTTGTGTGGTTTAGGAGTGAGGGTTATTGTGGCCTCAATAATTAAGTTATGTAGTATTCATTCTGACTCTATTTTGTGGATTAGTTTGTAAAGCATTGGTATTGGGTCATCAATAAATGTCTGATAGATTTCTGCACTCAACCCATATGGACCTGGGCTTATTTTGATTGGGAGGCTTTTGATGACTGTTTCTATTTCTTTAGGTGTTATGGGATGGTTTACCTTGTGCTGGTGTAACTTTTAAATCTGTTATCTGTCTACAAATTGATCCATTTCTTCCATATTTTCCAGCTTTGTTGAGGATAGGCTTTTGTAGTAGGATCTGATGATTTCTTCAATTTCCTCAGTTTCAGTTGTTATGTCTCCACTTTCCTTTCTGATTTTGTTAATTTTTATAGTCTCTTTTTGCCCTCTAGTTAGTCTGGCTAGGGGTTTATCAATCTTGTTAATTTTCTCAAAGAAACAGCTCTTGGTTTTGTTGATTCTTTGAATCTTTTTTTTGTTTCTATTTGGTCAATATTTGCTCTCAGTTTATTTCTTGCCCTTTACTCCTCTTGGGTGTATCTTCTTCCTTTTGTTGTAGAGCTTTCAACTGTGCTATCAAGTTGCTAGTGAATGCTGTCTCCAGTTTATTTTTGAAGCCCTCAGAGCTATGAGTTTTCCTCTCAGTACTGCTTTCATTGCCTCCTATAGGTTTGAGTATACTATGTTTTCATTTTCACTAAATTCTAGAAAATCCTTAATTTCTTTCTTTATTTCTTCTTTGACCATGCTATTGTTTAATAGAGCATGGTTAATTTCTATTTCTATATGGGATTTTTGTTGTCTTAAACAATGGTGATGTGATAGGATGATGCATGGGAGTATTTCAAAATTCCTTTATCTATTGAGGATTGTTTTGTGAGCAATTATATGGTCAATTTTGGAGAAGGTGCAGTGAGGTTCTGAGAAGTTGTTTTCTTCTCTTCTGTGATAATATGTTGTGTAGATGTCTATTAATTCCAATTGGTCCATAACCCCTGCTAGTTTCACTGTGTCCTTGTTGAATTTCTGTTTCCATGATCTGTCCATTGATGAGAGTAGGGTGTTGATCTCTCACATTGCTATTGTGTGGATGAGGTTCAGAGAAATCTTTCTTTTTTTTTTTTTTTTTTCAAAACAAGATTTATTTTTTTTTAATATGAAAATACATGGAAAATACATTGGTCTCTTATCTGTTACAAATAAGACTCAAATTATTAATCATAACAAGAAGTGTTTCTTGAGATATTTCCATCTACACAAAAGACTAACAGCTTATTATTTTTTTAAAGATTTTAAACATTTTTTGCTTAAAATTATACATTTTTGTCAGTACTGTTTTTTCAGACATTAAAATAAATTTTACATAAAACCATGTGAATATGTTTTTTAGTCAGTATTTGATTTTTTTCAAGGGCTTGACAGTATGCATTGAAAACGTACTAGTTGCAATAAGCTTAAAGTACATGCAAAACAAAACGCAACATGGAAATAGTCAAAGTCTTCTTGTTTTGTGAATATATGTATAGTTTTTGTTTTCTTTATTTCTTGGACTTCATACAGTCTGTGAGTTGTTTCTGGGGGAGTGCAAGCCTCTGGGGTTAGCATCCCACTATCAGTGACTGCATATTATGTCTGTTCTTTTGTGACTGGGTTATCTCACTCAGGATGATCTTCTCTAGATGCAGCCATTTTCTTAAGAATTTGGTTAAGTCATTGTTTCTGGTGGCTGAGTAGTATTCCATTGTGTATATGTACCACAATTTTTGTATCCATTCGTCTTCTGAAGGACATCTGGGTTCCTTCCAGCTTCTGGCTATTATAAATAGAGCCGCTATGAACATAGTGGTGCATATATCTTTGTTGTGTATTAAAGTGTCTCTGGGGTATATGCCCAGAAGTGGAATAGCTGGGTCTTCAGGTAGTACTATATCCAATTTTCTGAGGTATCGCCAGACAGATTTCCAGAGTGGTTGTATTAGCTTGCAACCCCACCAACAGTGAAGAAGTGTTCCTATTTCTCCGCAGCCTCGCCAGCATCTGCTGTCATCTGAGATTTGGATCTTGGCCAATCTGACTGATGTGAGGTGGAATCTTAGGGTTGTTTTGATTTGCATTTCCCTGATGGCTAAGGATGTCGAGCACTTCCTCAGATGTTTCTCGGCCATTCGGTGTTCCTCAACTGAAAATGATTTGTTTAGCTCTGTACCCCATTTTTTAAGAGGGTTATTTGATTCTCTGGTGTCTAGCTTTTTGAGTTCCTTGTACACCTTGGATATTAGGCCTCTATCTGATGTGGTGTTGGTAAAGATCTTTTCCCATTCTGTTGGTTGCCGTTTTGTTTTCTTGACAATGTCCTTAGCCTTACAGAAACTTTGCAATCTCATTAAGTCCCATTTGTTAATTTTTGACCTTAGAGCTTGAGAAATCTTTCATAGTATAAGCTTACCTATACATCATAGGGTGGCTTTGAAATGTTTTTATACCTAGAGACAGCTTTAAAGATCTTTACCTCCTTCACCTACCTCCTGAGTTCCAAAACTACACACATCTATTTTTATGCTTTTTATTTGATTCTGGTTTTCTACCATTTATCTACCCATTTAATCCTAATAGGCACTTCAGTGGGAACACAACTGTTGACAGTGATTTTTTTATCCGTACAATACTTCAGAATTCAGGACTATGGCATGGCATAATAGTATCTCATGAGAATCATCTCAAAGCCATGGATCACCATTGATGGAATTGACTTGTGCAAGCCCATCAAAGAGGTTTCAGTTGCTTTGTGGTCATGACTCAATTTGTTCTGTCCTGTTGACATATCAGCTTTTTACAACTTTCTTTTATTTATTTATTTTTCAGATGCAGCAATTTTCTGCCTTAGAATTTGTTGGATAAGGTTACATTTAGTGTGAGCACCTAAACACTCTATAGAAATTTTAGGACATTTTTATTTCTGTAGCTAATGTCAGTGGAGTTTTAATTTCCACTTGGATTAAAATGCATATTCTTTTTGGTAGTATGGCCATTTTACTAAAATAAATTTTTCTAGTCAGTGAATAGTGCAAGATTATCTTCCAAATTCTGCCCAACTTACTTTCTTCAGTAAGTTCCTTTTATTATAGATGAGTTTGCATCCTTAGTGTAGGCATTACTCTATTCAATTGCTGTGATAAAACACCATGAATAAGATAGATTATGAAAAAGAATAGTTCATCGAGGTTTCAATTCCAGGTAGATAAGAGTCAAAAAGTATAGAAGAAGGGAAGCATGCATTGCACTGAGTTACCACCAATAGTTCATAACTGTTTGTGTAAAAATGAAGCAAAGATAGAGTCCTTAAAATTGTACCAATCTTTTGAAACTCTGAGTGCCACCCAGAGTTTTATATTTTATTTAGCATGTTGCCACTTGATAGTTGTCTTAAACCATATAAAACCTAGAAACCAAGCATGGAAATGTCTAAAACGTAAAGAGGACATCTCTCTTAAACACACACACACACACACACACACACACACAATTAGGTTGATTGCAACATATGATCTTGTGGTAATTGGGAATAGATTTATTTCTATGATTTATTTCTCACTTTGTCACTATTAGATAAAGAATTTATTGATGTTTGTAAGTTAATTTTGTATCTTGTTCCTTTGATAAAATCTTTCATTAATCTAAGTCTTTGAGGAAACACTTTTAAAACTCTTATTAGTATAACTGTGGAAAATAAAGGTACTCTGACTTTTATCTTTGTTACTTGTATTCCTTATCTTTGCCCTTATCTTTTTGTCTTTTGCCTTTTTGTTTTAGCTTATACTTTATTTTCCTTTGCTTCCTGTGAATTTGGTGGAAAAGGGCACTGTGCATTACTGTGTGGCAACAATGAGAACCATGAATTTCTTTTTTAATTTTAAACTTTTTATTGGATATTTTATATATTTATGTTTCAAATGTTATCTCTTTTTATTTGCTCAACCATCTTCTCTCCCCCTGTTTCTATGGAGATGCTCCCACTTCCATCCATTCACCCCTACCTCAACACCCTGTCAATTCCTTACACTGCAGAAGCAAGCTTTCATAGGACCAAGTGCTTCTACACCTATAAATGTCAAAAAGCCATCCCCAGCTATATCCTCTGTTTGTTTTGATGTCTCACTTTTAATGTTTTACTCTATTGATTTTATAATGCACTAGTTTTGGTTATTTTATCTAACATTTTGTTTTTTTTCTAATTTTGAAGGAACTCAAAACTCTTTTAATGACTTGTTATAAATTTGGGTTTTTTTTTGCATCAGCTGTTTACATTTGTTTTTTTTTAACTGTATTTTTTAAAAAAGGATAAATGTGCAGATTTTTAAGCATTTTTGCATAAAAGCATACAAATACATTTTATATGGTTGTAGTTAAGTATTTGTGGGTACATATAGATACACATATGTATATATGTAATAATATAGAAAAAGAGGTAATTAATTTGAGGAGATAGGAGAGAAACTGGGAGGGGCTGTAGGAAGGAAAGGGGGAGGACACAGTTCTATGTTAATTAAAATATATTTTTTATTTTCTTTTTTACTTGATCTTCACACAGTCTGTGGGTTGTTTATGGGGTGTTCAGAGCGTTCTGGGGTTAGTATCCCATTATAAGTGATTGAATATTATGTCTGTTCTTTTGTGACTGAGTTATCTCACTCAGGATGATATTCTCTAGATGCATCCATTTTCTTGAGTATTTCGTTAGGCCATTGTTTTTGATAGCTGAGTAGTACTTCATTGTGTAAATGTACCAAAATTTTTGTATCCATTCATCTACTGAAGGGCATCTGGGTTCTTTCCAGCTTCTGTCTATTATGAATAGAGCTGCAATGAACATTGTGGTGCATGTATCTTTTTTGTATGTTGGAGCATCTCTCGGGTAAATGCCAAGAAGTATAGTAACTGGGTCTTCAGGTAGTACTATGTCCATTTTTCTGAGGAACTGAATGGCTGATTTCCAGAGTGGCTGTATCAGTTTACAACCCCACCAGCAGTGGAAAAGTGTTCCTCTTTCTCCACATCCTCGCCAGCATCTATTGTCATCTGAGTTTAATTCGTCACCAATCTCTCTGGTGTGAGGTGGAATCTCAGGGTTGTTTTGATTTGCATTTTCCTGATGGCTAAGGATGTTGAGCACTTCCTTAGATGTTTCTCACCCAGTCGATATTCCTCAATTGAGAAATTTCTGTTAAAGTCTGTACCCCATTTTTAATAGGGTTGTTTAATTCTCTGGTATCTCACTTTTTGAGTTCTTTATATACCTTGGATATTAGGCCTCTATCTGATGTAGGGTTGGTAAATATCTTTTCCCTCTCTGTTGGCTGCCATTTTGTTTTCATGATAGTGTCTTTAGCCTTACAGAAGCTTTGCAATCTCTTTAAGTCCCATTTGTCAATCTTTGACCTTAGAGCCTGAGCTATTGGTGTCCCGTTTAGAAAATTTTCTCCCGTGTCTATGAGTTCTAAGGTTTTTATTTACTTTGTCATCTAATAGTTTCAGTGTACCTGGTTTAATGTGGAGATATTTGATTCACTTGCACTGGAGCTTTGTACAAGGAGATAAGAAAGGGTCTATTTTCATTCTGCTGCATGCTGTGTGCCAGTTGGACCAACACAATTTGTTGAATAGGCTGTTCTTTTTCCATTGAGTGTTTACAGCTCCTTTGTCAAAAATCAGGTGACCATATACGTTCAATAAGAAATATCAATAACTTTTGTAGTTATTGATTTGGGTGTTTGACCTTTTCTTTGTCCAAAGTGTAAGCCCCGAGTCATTAACTAATGCACTAGAAATATCTCTGGTTTAATAATGTAGGTACTTTGAGTTTGACACATCTCTGTTAGGACTATTTTCATTGCATTCTACAAATTAAAGAACATTGTATTTTTGTTTTATTTTTAGGAGTATTTGTTTAATTTTAGGTGTATTTGTGTGTGTTTGTGTGTGTGAGTTGTTACAGGCTCATTCAACATTAAGTTGTGAGTTGTTGAAGCTTCATGAATGTGTTTATATTCTAGAGTTTTCATTTTTGTCAGAAGATGAGAGATTGTTTTATTTCCCTATGTTTTAAAGAATTTCTTTTGTCCTAATATATGATATATTTTAGAGGAAGTTCAATGGGCTATTGTGAGCAATGCATACTCTAGGGTCTAAAGTGTTTGTATACAATGCTATATAAATATCTGTTAAATCCTTTTTGTTGGTGATATCATATAAATATTTTAATTTTCTATCAGGATGACAAGTTGTTGGTTGATGTCAAGACTAATATGATGCCTTGTTTTAACCTGTAAGTATACATCCAGTAGTATTTTCTGGGTAGATATGGGTGACTTAAATTTGAAATTTTACAGTATTCCCCATGAATATTCTCTCAATCATCAGAAAGTGATATTTATCCTTTCTCACCAAATTTGGTTTCAAGTTTTGTCAGATAAAACAGCAACACCTCCTTGCAAATTAACTCCATTTACTAAATCACCATTTTTATCATTCTATTGTAACATGTGTCTTTTATGCTAAAATGAAAGAAATATATACTTCCTCCTATTTTTTAACCAATCTGCTAGACTTTGTCATTTAGTTACTGAATTGACATCATAAATATTCAATTACTATAGAATGGTATGTATTTCTGTCATTTTGATAATTTTTCCCCAGAACATGAGTTGTTATTTCTTGTTTAACAGATGTTCCAGTTTGATTTATTGTTTCTCTTCATACCAGAAGCAATTTAAGGAAAAATGGTGTTTATTTGACTTATAGTTTCTTTCTTTTTTTCTTTTTTAAACCGTTTCATTTCTTTACATTTCAAATGATACCACTTTTCTAGTTACGCCTTGAGAACAACCTACTCAAACTCTTCCCAGTCCCCCCAATTTCCCCACTCACATTGCTCTATGAGGGTGCTCCTAAACATGCTCACCCACTCTGCCTCACTACATTAGCATTTCCCCATGCTACATCATTGAGCCTCTCCAATACCATAGGGATTTCTTCCCAGTGATGCCAGATAAGGCCATCTCTTCTACATATGTAGCTTGAACCATATGTCTTTCCAATGTGTATTCATTTGTTGGTGGTTTAGTCCCTTGGAGCTCTGGGGTGTCTGGTTAGTTGATAATTTTTTTCTATGAGGTTGCAAACCATTTTGGCTTCTCCATTCATTCCCCTAACTCCCCCATTAGGGTCACAGTGCTCAGAGCTGGCAGCAAACATCTGCATTTGCAGGCACTATTAGAGACTCTCAGGAAACAGCAATGACAGGCTCCCAACATCAAGTATGATGAATCCCCACATATGACAGTCTCTGGATAGCTTTTCCTTCAGTATTTGTTCCATTCTTTGCCCCTGTATTTTTGTCAGACAGGAGAAATTCTGATTAAGTTTTTTGAGAATTGTGGGTGGCCTCAACCCACAATCGGGAAGGGGATGATGACTAACATTTGGATATGGTATCTACAAGACTTTTATTAATTATTCTAGGCAGGGCACAATTTGTGTAAAGATATTGTGTAATTTTTTGTCAAAGTATATCTTGGTTCCTCCATAAATGGTAACTGAGATTTTTGTTGGGTATATTATCCTAGGCTGACAATTTTTTTAACCATTGGTGGTTTGACTATCATGTAATGAGAAGAATTTCTTCTCTGGTCCAGTCTATTAGGAGTTTTTTAGACTTTTGTATGTTCATGGTCATTTTTTTACTTACATTAGTCATGTTTTCTTCTATAGTTTTATTGAAGATATTTACTGGCCCTTTAAATTGGGAATCTTTGCTCTCTCCCACACCTATTATTCTTAGATGTAATCTTCTCATTGTGTCCTGAAATTTCTGGATGTTTTGGGTTAGGGACTTTTTGCATTTTGACTTTCTTTGAGTGCTGTGTTAAAGTTTTGTATGGTATCTTCTGCTCCTGAGATTTTCACATCTATCTCTTGTATTCTGTTGGTGATGCTTACATCTACAGTTCCTAAATTCTTTCCTAGGTTTTCTATCCCTAGGGCCATCTCCCTTTGTTATTTCTTTATTTTTTCTATTTCTTTTTTTTGCTCCTGTATGAGGTTGTTCCATGCCATCTCCTGTTTAGTAGTGTTCTCCCTTGTTTCTCTAAGGGAGTTATTTATTTCATTCTTCTAGTCCTGTATATTGATGATCAGATATTATTTTAAATCTGAATCTGCTTTTAAGATATTATGGTGTTTCCAAAACTTTCTTTAGTGTGATAAATGTGTTCTTAGAATGCCAAGTAGCTGTGGTTTTTATTCCTTATGTTCTTAACCGTGTCTCTCACCTTCTGGTTATCTTTATTGCTACCTGCCATTGATCTATATGATTGTTTCCTGTCCTTCTTATGATCCTGAATGTGCCACAAATACTCAGAGTTGAAGTGTCTGTGCGATCTGATGATTCTGGGATTCTGGGATCCTAGGATTCTGTGACCTAGGGATTCTAAGCATGTCAAAGCTCCTGGAAGTGAAGCTGCTTCTGAGATCCTATTATCCTGGCCCTGTTAGAACCTGGTTGATGAGATTACTCTAGGTGTTTTGAGATTTAGTATGGAACCATCACCCAAGGACTGCTCAGGGCACAGATTCAGACTGAAAGGGACTGGGGCCACTGGCTGGGCAGAGATTTCTGTGTCCCTGGATACTGTGGAACCCAGTTACTCCGAGTATTAGGAAAGATGTGTCCTTGTCACTTGCAATCCTGAGTGTGTTAGAGTACCTGGGTGACAGGCTTGCTCTGGGTATTAATTTTTTTATTTACCATTAGATATAGATTTTTTTTAAACCTTAAATACATGAAAAGCTCTGTTAGGCATTGTACTTGATCTATCTAGAAGGAATTCTCTAGACAAAATTTGTTCTCTTTTAGTTTTGCTTCTTTACTGGACATAAGAAAATACCCTTAATTGTCTCTCAAATGATACACTGAAGAGCTACTGTGTTTTCCTGATTCACAATTTTCAGGTAAAACTGGGGACTGGAAGAATCCTTTTACACTTGCCTAAGTTTAATCATTTGATAAAAGTTTCCAGGAAAAATTAAATTGCTGGTTTTTCTCCAGGGATGTTCCAATGGGAATACGTTTTATAAACTTTTAAATCTGATATAGGAAGGTTGTTGTAAAAAGGAGGTTCAAAAAGACCAGCTAGACCCAGGTGGAATTGATTGGCATTAAATATCTATGAACATTAAGGATTGTATAAGTCTAACATCTTATATAAAAGGGCAGTTTATATCTTTGTCTATGTGATGCAATCTTGTTGTGCAGAGGGTTTGTGGATTGAGAGATGAATATAAAAAACGGTATGAAAAGATATTGGGCTGTAGAATTGCTTTTATATGGGTTTGGTGTTAGAGAAATACCCTTCGACATAGGTGGAGAAACCTGCCATGGAATGGAGTTGTGCATGCCAAGTGAGATCCAGATGGTGGCTTGGCCCAGATGACAGAGGTGTGCAAGGCTCTGAACTAAAACTGGGCCTGAAGAGTGAGACTCCGAGGCCAATAAAGAGATAAACATTTATATTTCTTTTTAATATTTATTGCAACAGGTGGTACACAAATGTGTTAGGCGAGAATCCACTAAAACTTTTATGGCTCTCAACCTAAGAGTTAGTTAAAAAGTGTTCATTTTCTGAGTAAGAGTGGGATAGCAACATTTTGAGTCATGTGATGCCTTAAGCATGAGAACCTTAAAGAGACAGCCTTTGCTGACACCCTGTAATGTCCTGTGCCTAAAAAGGCAGGTGACCCAGGTACACATACAGAGAGAGAGAGAAAGAGAGAGAGAGAGAGAGAGAGAGAGAGAGAGAGAGAGAGAGAGAGAGAGAGAGAGAGATTAGTAACTATCTGATTGACTAAAATTGTTTTCAAAACTTAAAAAGATTATTTGTTGGTTTTAAGATGGTATAAAGAATTGAGACACGAGTTAAGTTTGTTTTTCTAGTTAGAATAATATAGAATTTACCTGAATCACATGGGAATTTTCACCAGCGGTTCAAAACTAAGAAAGGTCTACACATCAGAAGAGTGAATACAGATGAATGTTAAGTTAGATATTAATAATAAAGATTTTGTTCTCCTCACTGAGAAGAAAAGAGATTAAAATACTTTTCTCTGAGGTTCTAGATTTACAAAATTGTTTAGTAAATATATGAAAATTGGCTCAGAAATAGAAAAATAGTCACTGACTTCAAGGGAGAGAATGGTGATATTTGCAGGTTAAACTTTTCTCATTGATAGGGATCTGTGGCACAGAGAGTATATCCAGTCATATATTAGGGAAGTTATAAATGATTAATGATCTGTTGCCTCAGTTTGAGAAGTAGACAGGTCAAATTGCATGAGCTAAGGTCTTGGTTTTACACATTGCTTGCTTATTGATTTATAAGTGATAGTAGTTTGTTTTTTTGAATGATCCTGCTAAGGCCACATGACTCATCAGGTGTCAGCTAGCCAGACTTTATAATAATTATTGTAATTGTTTACAGTGTTTCAAAATAGATATGAGGTTGAGTTTTATGTTTATATTATTTCTGTGAGAGAGAATACAAGATACTCTAGTTGCCAACTAAAGGACATGCAATTTTGGAATTTTCAAAGTGTGATTTGGCTCTACGTGCCTTCCACAGTTATTTGGATCAAATTTGATAGACGTAAGTCACCTAAAAACTTAATTTAAAGAGATCAAAGAAAACATTTCTTGATATTAAAATGTTGTCTGTTGAGTTTTATATATGCTTCAGAATGTAAAACTATGATAAAGTTTGTCATCAAAGTGCTGAACTGGTCTGATTCCAGACATCAGAGACTAGAACAACTGTCAGTGTGGCTTTCTCTTTTGAGGCCTGTCTGGCTTCTTCATTCCCCTCCCTACTTAATTCTCAACACACATATATTCAGCTTGAACAAGCTTAAGAAGGGTCATCGGCTGATTCCCTGGATGTTGGGGAGGGGAGTTAAAAATGGTTATTGTAAAGTTGTTTTTACACAAAATTTAGAAATGGTCATAATTATACTGGGAAGAATTAGACAAATTTGATTATACACTCATAACCCTATTTTGGCAACTAAACTGTCTTCATTACTAAGAACATTTCTAATTGATACAAAGTTAAATTTATAGTCTTTACAGTACTAAAAGTTGATTTGATAGAGATTCCAAGTTTAAACATTGTATTTAGTTGGTTAAATATCAAGTTCACAGTTCTGAGTCATTATAAGGTTACTTTTTTTTAAAAGACAATTTTAATTTAATATATCTAAGAATAGTCAAGTCTTAACAGTTCAGACATGCTTTATGTAGATACATAATCTTCAAAGGCATCAGAAGTCAATAGGATATAATATTTATAGACATTTTTTAAAGAAAGATCATCTGAATAGAGATCTGTCTGTTCCTGACAGCTCTTCTTTTTGGATTCTAATAAGAAATTGAGCATCAATAGAGTCGCTTCAGTTGTGGTGAGACAGCCACTTGGCAAGACATCATTCATCTACAGACAATACTGTTCAGAAAGGGACACTTTTGTGGAATAGTTAGTGATAATTTTTGCCAAGCCAAAATTATTAGCCCTACAAATTTCTGCATTAAAGTGGTCTGTCATATATAGTCCTGGTCTAGGATGCTGAAGACTGATGCTCCAACCATTTGTGAGACGTGTAGCTGTCTATGTGATCATCAGAAGTCTCCATATATTTGCTAGTTTTGTAAGCTTTTTTTTTTTTTTTTTTTTTTTTTGCGCTTCTCATTATCAGGTGATATTAGTCATTCTAAGATTTCTGATGTTGTTGAATACTAGTAACCTCACAGCCAAAAAGCTATTTGGAGTTAAGAAATTTAATATAGATCTAAAGAGATGATTTTTCAAGTAACATACAATCTAAAACCGAGATATAAATTGGATGTAGAATTTTAGTCTTCCAGGATAGAAAAAAAAGGTGCTTTATTTAACAGACTAAAGTGATAGGCTAGATTTTATACTTTGTATGGCTGTTTTATACTTTATAAATTGTAAAATGATAATATTTATATTAATCTTATAGTTGAGAAAAAACCCTTTAACTGGACAAGACAGAGGAAATGTAGATTGTCCTGAAGCTGTTTGTATTTTAATGTTAATTGCACTTCCACAAGAAGGGCTGCGGATTCACAGACTCAAGAGATGACTTCATCTGAAAATTTCCATTTTAATTAGTAAAATAAAAGAAAGCCAGTGACTGGGCAGAGTGAGGGTGGTGGAGAGAGAGAGAGAGTAGAGAGGATGATTGTGGAGGTCATCTCAACATGGAGGTGCACAGAGACCTGCTAGACCCAGGTGGGATTGATTGGCATTAAATAGCTATGAACATTAAGGATTTAATAGGTCTAATGTCTCATATAGAAGGACAATTTCTATCTTTGTCATTTGATGCAATCTTGTTGTATAGAGAGTTTGTGGATTGAGAGATGAATAGATAAACCTGTATGAAAAGCTAAAGAAACTTACACAAACACTGGCCTATATAAGGTTATCTTTTCCTTGTAGTTATGAATGACTGGATGTGGTCATAGCACAATAACAATATTGTTATTGAATTGTTGAAGGTTTCCCATTGTTTTCTTCACTTCACAACATGATCACAGTTCTTCCTTTTATTTGTTCAAGTCCCTCTCTTACACTCTCAATCCCATAGTCTTCCATCTCCTCCTCAGAGAAGAAGAGGCATTCACTGGTACCAACTGGCTCTGGAACATCATCCCACAGAAGTACAAAGTCCAACATTTCCCACTGAGGCCAGAAAAGGCAGGCCATATAAGGAAAAGGAATTAAACTGCAGGCAACAGAGTCAGTTACAGATCCCACTTTATTTGTTAGGTGACATATATTTAGAAAAAGTTTTAGATCTCTTCTATATTTGTAGAAGGCCTATGTGAAACCCATGCATACTCTTTGGATGGTGATTTGTGATAAACCAGTGCGCTCAGGTTTATTTACTCTGTGATTCTTATTGAGGCATTCTTGACTTCTCAAGCTTTCCCAATTGCTTAACCCTTCCAGAAGATAGCACAATCTCTGCCTATTCTTTAGCTTTGGGTCTGTCTTAGCTTGTGTTTTACTTCTATAAATAGATACCATGAGTAAGGAAACACTTAAAAAATTTCGGTCTTATTCTTCTAGTTCTTACAAGGCCTCAAACTCTGAGAACCTCCTGCCTCTACTTGGTAAATGCCTCTACTTGGTAAATGCTGGTGTCAAATGTGTGTGGGTCCAAGTTTGACTCAGCTGTCAGTCACAATTTTGTTTAACTATTTTGTATGCTGAAATGGTCTTCTTTGAAACCATCTTCTGTCAGAGAAACAGAGAACATCTTCCTACAAGACAAAATTTTTGTAATTTCCTTGTGAAACAAATTTGTGTAATGCATAAATATAAATGTTAATTGGGGCTGCCTTACAGGTTCAGAGGTGCAGTCCTTTATCATCAAAGCAGTACATGGTTACACTCAGGCAGGCATGGTACATGAGGGTGTAAGAGGTCTACATTTTGTCCTGAAGGCTGTTAGCAGAATACTGGCTTCAAGGCAGCTAGGATGAGTGTCTTAAAGCCCACATCCACAGTTACAAACCTACTCTAACAAAGCCACACATTCTACTAGCACCATTTTATTGTCCAAGCATATACAAACTATCACAGGGTGTTTGTACCTTCCTTTCATCAGATTCTTGATGAAGCCTCACAAAAAAATAATATATATCCAAGGCTACTGTCTGCAAGCACAGAAAAGTATCATTAATTGTGTAACGTGTTCCCTCTCTCCCATGGGATGGTGTCACAAGATGAGTCAGTGATTGGTAGGTAATATATCAAATCTCTGCTCTGTCATTATCCATATATATTTGTAGGTAGTAAAAATTTGGGGCTTAAGTTTGATGAAGTGAAAGGAGGAAGCTACTTTAGGTTTCTTATTGTTCCCTGCTAATTTCTCCATGACAGATTCCATAACTGGGTCTGATTATTGAATAAAACCTGTTATTTAATTTTTAATGTTTTCTTTTTTAATTTTGTCAATGGTAGTAGTAACTGTGGTGGTAGTAATGGTAGTATTTTGTATGTGTGTGTGTGTGTGTGTGTGTATGTGTGTGTGCATGTATGTGTACATGCATTTATGTTTGTGTGTGTGTGTGTGTGTGTGTGTGTGTGTGTGTGTGTGTGTTGTAGTTTTCGTGCATAGTGCCTTTAGTAGAAGAGTGTAGTTTCATGTAGCCAGCTGTAAGCTGCATGTTTTTGGTGCTAGGATCTGAACTCAGGTCCTCTATAGGAGCAATACAGGCCTCTTAAATTCTGATCCATTTCTCTACCCTTACCTATTAGTATTTTATGCATCAAATATCTCAGCTTTGTGTGTTTGCATGTGTGTGTGTATGTGAGTGTGTGTGTGTGTGTGTTTATTTTTAAAATTTGTTAATGGATATTCTCTGTGTTTTCATTTCAGGTGTTATTTCCTTGCCCTAATTCCATTCCCACCTTCCCCTCATATTGCCTTCATGAAGGTGCCCCATCTCCCAACCACCCACTCCCATCTATGCACCATCACATTCTACTACACTGGGAAAATGACCCTTTGCTGGACCAAGGACTTCTCCTCCAATTGATTAAGAAAACACTATGTTCTGCTGAATAAATACCTAGGGTCATGGGTCTTTCTATTCAAACTCATTGGTTGGTGTTTTAGTCTCTGGGTTCTGTGATGGGTTTGCTTACTTGATCATTTTATTCTTTCCATGGGGTTACAAATCCTATTAGATTCTTCAGTCTTTTATCTATCTCCTTCATTGAGTCCTCATGTTCAATTTGATGGTTAGCTGTAAGCATCTTCCTCTGTATCACGATGACTCTGGCAGACATGAGAAGGCATCCATATCAGATTTCTGCCAGTAAGCACTACCTGGCATCAGCAATTGTGTTTGAGTTTAGTGGTTGCATATGGGGTGCATCCCCAGGTGAGGCAGTCTCCGAATGATCTTTTCTTTAATCTCCTTTCCTCTATTTGTCTCTTTATTACCTTCCAATGAGTGTTTTATTTTCTCTTCTCAAAAAGACTGAATCACCCAGCTTCTGGCCTTCCATCTCTTGGAGCTTCATAAGTTCTGTGAATTGTTGCTTGGGTATTCGAAATTTTGGGGCTATTATACTCATACAAGTGAATATATAACATGTTTGTTTTTCTGTGAATGAGTTACTTCACTCAGGATTATATCTTCAAGCCCTTCCATTTACCTAGGAATTTCATGAAATAATTCTTTTTAATAGCTGAGTAGTACTAAATTTTGTAAATGTACCACAATTTGTGTATCAATTTCTCAGCATATGGACATCTGGGGTCTTTCCAGCTTCTTACTATTATAAATAAGGGTACTATGAATATGGTGAAACATGTGTCATTGTTAGATGTTGGAGCTTCTTTTGGGTATATGCTTAGGAGTGGTATAGATCTGTCATCAAATAGTACAATGTACACTTATTTATAGAACCACCAGACTGATTTTCAGAGTGATTGTACCAGTTTACAATCTCACAAACAGGAGAGGAGTGTTCCTTGCCAGCATCTGTTGTGACCTGAGTTTTTGAACTTAGTCACTCTGACTGGTGTGAGGTAGAATTTCAGGGCTGTTTTAATTTTAATTTCCCTGATTATGAGAGATGCATTTGCATTTCCTTAGGTCTTTCTCAGCAATTTGAAATTCCTCAGTTAAGAATTCTTTGTATAGTTTTGTACCCCATTTTTATATGATTATTTGATTCTCTAGAGTCTAACTTCTTGAGTTCTTTGTATATATTGGATACTAGCCCTCTATCAGATCTTTTAAAAAAAATTGGTTGCCATTTTGTCTTTTTGACAGTGTCCTTAGTGTTACAGAAGCTTTGCAATTGCATACGGTGCCGTTTTTTGATTCTTGCTCTTAGAGCATAAGTCGTTGGTATTCTATTCAGGAAAATTTCCTCTGTGCCTATCTGTTCAATGCTTGAGCCACTTTCTGTTCTATTAGATTCAGTGTACCTGGGTTTATGTGGAGGTGTTTGATCCACTTTGACTGGAGTTTTTACAATGAAATAATTGATTATTGATTTACATTCTTCTGCATGCTAAGTGCTAGTTAAACCAGTACCATTTGTTGAAGAGGCTGTTCCTTTACCATAGAATGTTTTTAGCTCCTTTGTTCGAGATCAATTGACAATAGGTGTGTGGGTTCATATTTGGGTCTTAATTATATTTCAGTGATCTACCTGACTGTCTGTGCACCAACACCAGGAAGTTTTTTGGTTTTTTTCGTTTCTTTTTAATCACAATTAATCTGCAATACAGCTTGTGGTCAGGGATGTTGATTGTCCCCGAAGCTTTTCTTTTTTTTTTTTTTTGTAATGATTGAAAATATTTTTTTTTGCTATCTTGGGTTTTTAATTATTCTGAATAAATTTTCATGTTGCTCTTTCTAGCTCTATGAACAATTAAGTTGAAATTTTGTTGGGGGATGCTTTGAATCTGTAGATTGCCTTAGGCAAGATGGCCATTTTTTGTATGTTGATCCAATCCATGTGCATGGGAGATCTTTCCACATTCAAAGGTCTTCTTCAATTTTCTTCCTCAGAGGCTTGAACATCTTGTTGTACAGATACTTCACTAGCTTGGTTAGGGTCGTACTAAGTATTTTATATTTTTTGTGACTATTGTGAAGGGTATCATTTCTGTAATTTCTTTATCAGCCTACTTCTTTACTGAGTAGAGGAAGACTGCTGATTTGTTCTAGCTAATGTTATATGCAGCCACTTTGCTGAAATTGTATATCAGCTGTAAAAGTTCCCTGGTGGAATTTTGGAGGTCACTTAAGTACAATATCATATCACCTGCAAATAGTAATATTTTAAACCCTTTATTTCTAATTAGAATCCATTTGACCTCTTTTTGCTGTCTAGTTGCTCTGGCAAGTATTTTCAGTACTATAACGAATAGGTAGGTAGAGAGTGGGCAGCCTTGTCTAGTCCTGGATTTGAGTAGATGGCTTCAAGTTTCTCACCGCATAGTTTGATATTTTCTACTGGCTTGTTGTATATTGTTTTTTACTATGTTTAAGTATGAGCCTTTATCTGATATTTTCAGGGCTTTTAACATTAAGGGGTGTTGAATTTTGTCAAATGTTTTCTCAGCATCTAAAGTGATGATCTTGTATATTTTTTGATTAAGTTTGTTTATGTAATGTATTATGATGATTTCTCTATAGTGAACCTTCCTGGCATCCCTGGAATGTCTACTTGATCATTGTGAATGATCTATTTGATTTGTTCTTGGATTTGGTTATAAAAATTTATAGAGTATTTTTGCATCAACATTCGTGAGGAAAATTGTTCTAAAATTTTTTTGCATTGTAGGGTTTTTGTGTGGTTTATGAATGAGTATAATTATGGCTTCAAAGAATGAGTTGGGCAGTGTTCCCTATGTTGTTGTTTTGTGGAAGAGTTTGAGAGTATTGGTATTAGGTCTTCTATAATGGTGTGATAGAATTCAGCACTAAACCCATCTGGTCCTGGCCTTTTATGCATTGGGAGGCGATTCTCTAGAGTCATAGAATGTATGGTAGTGTCTATATAATAAGGTATTCACTGGTGACTTACAGTCTGTTGTCCAACTCCTCAACGATGTTTGGCAGCACCTGTGAGTGAAATTCTAAGGATCTAGCAGATGCCAGTTCCACAAGGCAAAAATGTCCTTATGTATGTGTCCAAAAAAAATAGGTGTGTCCTAGATTAAATGTATGTATCACTACAACTGGTTCTGGGACTTGCTTTGTTCCAGATGACCTTAAGCTCAGAGATTTCCTTGCCTTGATTTCCTAAGATGCATAGACTCTATACCTGAAGATCAGGATCAATGATGAGCCTCCCTATTCTGGTTTGTGTTTCATTTCTGTTATAGTCATGTTGACAACAAGAAATAGCCACTACAGGAGGCATTTGATGACTGGTTTTATTTCTGTGACTGTTGTGTTCATTTTTCTGTTACCTTTCTTTTGCCCCTGAGATTTGATTTTCCATCTCTTGTATTCTGTTGGTGACACTTGTGTTTATGACTCCTGATGTCTTTCCTCAGTTTTCCAACTTCACGGTTGTCTCCTTTTGTGATTTCCTCATTGTTTGTATTTTTTTTTCAAACCCTTTACCTGTTTGGTTGTGCTTTCCTGTAGCTCTTTAAGTGATCCTCTCTCTCTTTCTCTCTCTCTCTCTCTCTCTCTCTCTCTCTCTCTCTCTCTCTCTCTCTCTCTCTCTCTCTTTCTGTGTGTGTGTGTGTGTGTCTGTGTGTGTGTATTTCCTCTTTAAAGGCTTTAACTTGTTTGTGTGTATTTTTCTGGCTTTTCTGTACTTCTTTAAGTGTGTTATTCATATGTTTCACAGTGACTTTCATCATTATCTTGCAGTATGATTTTAAATCTAAATCTTGTTTTGCTAGTGAGCTGGGATAGCCAGTATTTGCTGTGGTGGGAGAAGTGGGTCCTGCCAGGTTGTTTTAGTTACCTTTTCTTAGATTCTTCTGTTTGCCTCTTGCCATCTTTTTTATCAGCTTGTTGTCTTGGAGTGGAGCTTGTCTCTACTGTAGGTCTATGAACAGTGTCTCTGCAAGGAGAATGTTCCTGGGTGTTTGGGTCTCTGGGTAGGCTCTGAGTTCTGATCACAGTGCCCAATCCTGATGTAACTGGGCTGGCTCTGGCTTTGGGCTAGGAGTGTCTGTTTTCAAGCAGCACTGCTACCTCTGCCCTGAGAGTTAAATGCAACTTCTCCCAGATAGTCAGTGGAGATGGATTGCTATTTTGGGTGCCCATCAATCTATAGGCAGGCTGCTAGTCCTGATGTAACTCTCTCCTTAAGCTTCTTTTATTACTGGCCTTTTATAAATTATCTGCATGATGTTAAAGAGGTGGCTCGGCAGTGATGAACACTGATTGCTCTTCCATAGGTCCTGAGTTCAATTCCTAGCAACCACATGGTAGCTCACAACTTTCAGTACTAGGACTAGATGCCCTCTTCTGCTGTGTCCAAAGACAGCGACAGTGTAGTCATATACATAAAATAAATAAATATTTTAATGAATAAATAAAAATAAAAAAGTATTTTCTAGACCTAATTTCCTATATGAAAGTGTATCTTAAGAACAATACTTTAAACATAAAAATACCACAAAAATATAGGTATTTTTACTTTGTAGAGTTGGGCAAAATGTCTTAATAGAGGTTCTAAAATTTTATTCTAATAGTCTATGGTTTTACATATCTATAAACCTACATTTCTGTTTAAAATTCTAGACTTATATTTCACTTTTTCTTCATTTTGTTAATTTCTAGTGAGTGTATAAAATAATGTGTCTCATTACCTCCTTTTGATATATACATCATTGAAATTTACTCAATATTGCTCTCTACTGCCCAAGCCTGGTTGTATCCCTTATTTTAGTACTTTCTTTTGCAACATAGACCCTTTCTACATGTCATACAAACACATTTGTATATGAATATAGATGTGCACATGGGAGAAAGATTACATTTTCTTTTGTTTTTGTGGCTGAGGAGATCTTTTCCTCCAGTTTTGATGGGGAATAGAGCCAGTGACAGTGGGAATATTTTAGAGCATAAAGATAATATAGTGTCCTCTGCAGACCATGGGCACAGGTGACTCTCAGAAGCACCAGTCAATATGTAGAAAAACAAAAACGGATCTATATTTGTCACCTTGCATAAAGCTCAAGTCCAATTGCATCCACGATCTTAACATAAAACCAGATACATTAAATCCAATAGAAGAAAAAGTGAGAAAGAACCCAGAACACCTTGGCATAGGGTAGGGTAGGGGCTGAAACAGAACTCCAATGGTGTAGGTTCTAAAATTGAGAATTAATAAATGAGATCTTATGAAATGAAAACCTTCTATAAATCAAAGGGCATAGTAGAACAAGCTGACCAAATAAAAATTTGGAAAAGAACAATATTTACTAACAAAAGTTGCTTTACAAAGACACATGCTCTGCTATGTTCATAGAAGCCTTATTTGTGATGTCCAGAAGTTGGAAATGACTGAGATGTCACACAAAGGAAGAATGGATATGGAAAATGTGGTTCATTTGCACAATGGAATGAGTTTTGCAGTCAAATGAATGGAATTAAAAAACGTCATTGTAAGTGAGCTATCTCAGGCCCTAAGGACATGCATGGCAGAAAACTTGCATGGCTACCGTCTGAGAGGCCCAACATTCCACTGATCAGGAAAGAGACAGATATTTGTATCCAACCAATGGCCTGAAGTCTGGGACTTCTGTGATTGAATTGGGAAAAGGAAGTAATATATTGATAAGGAATAAAACTCCATGACAATACCAGAAGTCTCAGAGAATCTGGACACCCAAGATCTCATCTTTACTTAGCCACCAACAAAGCTGCATACACTGGCTGGTCCAAGCCCCTTGACACATATACAGTGGAGGGATGACTGCTCTTACCTCAGTGAGTAAAGATGCAAATAGCCCATGAGAACCTTGTGCCACTAAAGATTGGGGAGTCCTGGGCAGAGGGGGCTGGAGATTTGGACACATCCTATTGGACATGTGAAGAAGGAAGTGATTAGGAAACTGTTGAAGGGCAGAACAGAAGGGAATAGCAACAGAATTGTGTGGATAAATTAAATATATTTTTAGAATGCGCTATTAAAAAAGAAATTGGAAAGATTCTATACTAGCACATTAACAGCATGCCACGTGAAATATCTAGAACTAAAAGAAGTAAACACACACAAGGTGAGTAGTCAGCAGGAAATAACCAGATTTGTTGCTAAAATCAAACCATTAGAAGTTCAAGTACAAAGTTCAAGTCCAATTGGAACAAAGACCTCCACATAAAACCAGGTACACTGAAACTAGTAGAACAGAAAGTAGGGGAAATGCTTAGAACACATGGGCACAGGGAAAATTTTTCTTAACGGAACAACAATGGCTTATGCTCTAAGATTGACAAATGAGACATTATGAAATTACAAAGCTTCTGTAAGGCTAAGGACCCTGTCAAAATTTAAAAATGGCAACTAACAGATTGGGAAAAGATCTTTACCAATCATCCATCTGATAAGAACTAGCATCCAGTATACTCAATGGACTCAAGAAGCTATACCCTGGATAATCAAAGAATCTATTAAAATTGTGTATAGAGCTACATAGAGACTTTTCAATAGAATAATGTCAAATGGCTGAGACATATCTAAAGAAATGCTCAATATCCCTAGTCATCAGAGAAATGCAAATCAAAAGAACCCTAAAATTCAACCTCACATCTGTCAGAATGGTTAAGATCAAAAACTCGGGTGACAATAAATGCTGGATAGGATGTGGAGAAAAAGGAACACTCCTCCACTGTTGGTGGGGCTGTAAGCTGGTATAACCACTCTTGAAATCAATCTGGAAGTTCTTTAGAAAATTGGACATAATACTACCTGAAGACACAGTTATTCCACTCCTGGGCATATATCCCAAATGTGATCCAACTTACAACATGTGGCACCATTTTTATAGCAGCCTTATTTATACTAGCCAGAAGCTGGAAATTACTCAGATGTCCCTCACCAGAGGAACAGATTCAGAAAATGTGGTACATATACACATCAGAGTACTACTTAGGTATTAAAAACGAATTAATAAAGTTCCAGTCAAATGGATGGAACTTGACACTATTATTCTGACAGAGGTAACCCAGTCAAAAAGAAAACTCATGGTATGTACTGACTTATTAGCGAATAATGCCCCCCAAAAATAAAAAGCTCCAAATACCTAAGAAACCATTCACAGAAATTATGAAGCTCCCCCAAAGAAGGAAGAACAGAGTGTAGATGCCTTAGTCCTTCTCATAAGGGAGAACAAAATAGGGGAGAAAATACAAGGTCAAATAGAGGAGCAGGGATTCAAGAAAAGATCTGTAGGAACTGGCTCACCTCGAGAACCACCCCATATGCAGCCAACAAATCCAAGCACTACTGCTGATGCCAAGAAGTGTTTACTGGCAGGAGCCAGACATGGATGTCTCCTCAGTGGCTCTTTGAGAGTCACATAGATGCAGATGAGGATGCTTGCAGGTAAATACCAGAGTGAACATGGGGATCCTAATGAAAAAGCTAAAGGAAGGACTGAGATAGCTGAAAGATTTGCACCCTCATGGAAAGAAATTAGTCAAGGCACTGAGGTGGAGAGGGCAATTTGGAGAGGGAGAACCTTCATGAAAAGAAGTTGAGAGGAGGAGGGAGGAGAGGAGAAGGAAATGGTATAACATTTGAAATGTTAGTATAGAGACTATCCAATAAAATTGAAAAAAGAAATGAGTTAATTGATAAGCTGTAATCTTGATGGAAAAAATGGGTTGCTTGTTTCTGGCAAGTGTTAGCCTGGTGTTAACCTAGTATTTGCCTAGCAGTTAATAAAAACAAAAACCAGAGAGTATAATTATAATAGGAAGTATAATCTGAATGACATAAGTATTCCTTAAAATGACAGAAATTTATCCATTACCTAGATGGCAACCCTAGCAGACTGTTATATTGTTGATGACTGTGTTGGTGGCATAAGTTTCAGGGCAATTTCTGTTCATAAAAGCTGGGACGCCTTCATTTGGAGGGGTCATAGGAGAGATTGTCCTTACTTTGACTTTACAAAGTGGTACAATCAACTCTCCGGTAACCTTTTTCATGTATCAAATTGATCCTATCAGGAATCAAGGAATTTGAGCAATATTACCCTAGGGATTTCATTAATGCAATTCTGTTGGAGATCATAGTTCCCATATCCATTATTTCTTGAAGACTTTATGTGTCACTTTTTGGATCTGAGGGTGCCTGTTATAGTAAATTTAAATATCTTAAGTGCTATATTTGCAAATCTTGGAGTTTTCAGAACTACCATGTACCATGGATATCTAAGTTTAACAATCCATTGCTTTTAATTATTTGTTTTAGGCTAATTCTTAAAAACATAAACAAAGAAAGTAAATTTAATACTTTAAATTTATTGCTTATTCATTTAAATTTTATTTTTGTGATAGATTAGTTTTTATCATGACTCCAAATATAGTTCTAAACATCTTAAAGAATTAGATTATTCAGTTAGTTAGTTTTTATTGGTTATTTTATATTTACATTTAAAATGTTATTTCCCTTCCCAGTTTCCTCTTCAAACCCCTTGATCCCATCCACTCTCCTTCTCCTCTCTGTCTATACTAGTGTGCGTCCCACCCACCCATTCCTACCCTACCACCCGAGCATTTTCCTATGCTAGAGCATCAAGTTTCACAGGTCCAAGAACCTCTCCTTCCCTTGAGTCCAGACAAGTGCATTCTCTGATACATAAACAACTGGAGCCATGGGTGACAACATGTGTTTCTTTGGTAGGTGCTTTAGTTCTTGAGAGTTTTGGGGGATCTGGTTGGTTGATATTGGTTTGTTTTTATGAGGCTTCACACCCCTTCAGCTTCTTCAGTCCTTTCCCTAACCTCTTCATTTTGGTCCCCCTGTTCAGTCCAATGGTTGGCTGCAAGAATCCACATTTGTATTTGTCAGGATCCGAGGAAGACCTTCAGGAGACATCAATATCAGGATCCTATCAGAAAGCACTTGTTGGCATTAGCATTACTGTCTTGGTTTGGTGGCTGCATATGGGACAGATGCTCAGGTGGAACAGCATGTATAAGGTGACTCACTATTAAATTGTATCATGTTTATCTTGAACAATTTACAATAAAATGACAATGTCTGAAATTTCAACCCATCTGTTTCTATCTATTTTAACAATCTATCAACTTTCAATCTATCCTTGAATATTTATCTATCTATCTATCTATCTATCTATCTATCTATCTATCTATCTATCTGTCTGTCTGTCTATCTGTCTGAGTGTCTGTCTATCTATCTATCTATCTATTTATCTATCTATCTATCTATCATTCTTTCTTTCTTTCTTTCTAAATTCATCTATTTTTTTTATTGTATACATCTTTTTCCTCCTCAGGGAAATGAATCAGGAGGATGTTAAGAATTAGGCTATCTGGCAAATTGTCAACATAATGAAAATTTATTTTTAAATGTTACAATGTGAACTAATCTTAATTCATCTGACTATCACAAGACATAAGGAATGTTTAACTTATCAAAAATAAAAAAAAGATATCAGCTGCTACCTCTCTCTCTGCTGTACAATATTGCCTATTAGCAATTGACTTATGTTGATGAACTGCCCATTGTGATAATCCCACAAGTTACAACCAGATGTTGGGAGATGTAAAACACATATTACTTCTCTCTCTCTTTTTTTCTTGTTTCCTACTTCACTTGCATTTTTCTGGTTTATTAGAAATATTCTACTTACATTTTAAATTTCATTTCCTATCCCATATTCTCCTCCATATCCTCTATCCCATCAACTTTGCTTCTAAGAGTATGTTCACCAACCCACCTACTGCCTCCTGCCTCCCCACACTGACATTCTCCTACATTGTAGCATTAAACTTTGGCAGGACAATGTAGTCTTCCTTACATTGAAGCACAAGAAGGCCATCGTCTGATACATGTGCAGCTGTAGCTATGGGTCTGTCTATATGTGCTCTTTGGATAGTGTTTTAATCTCTGGGAGCTGTGGTTAGTTGGCACAGTTGTTTTTATAGGCTCTCAAACCCTTTCAACTCCTTCAGTTCTTTCTCTAATTCCTTAAATAAGGACCCTGTTCTCAGTATTATGGTTGAGTGTGAGCATCTTCCTTTGTATTTCTTTTGTTCTGGCATAGCATCTCAGGAGACAGCTATATCATGCTCCTGTCAGCATTCACTTCTTGGCATCAGGAATATAGTTTAGGTTTGGTGGCTGAATATGGGCTGGATCTCCAGGTAGGGTAGGCTCTGGATGGCCTTTCCTTCAGGTTCATCTTCAAGATTTTTTTTCTCCATATTGCCTCTTAAGAATATTTTTGTTCCCCTTTCTAAGAAGGACTGAAGTTCAACATATTGATCATTCTTCGTTTTGACCTTCATGTGATCTGTGAATTGTGTCTTGGATATTCCATGATGTTGAGCTAATATCCACTTATCAGTGAGTGAATACCATGGGTATATTTTTATAATTGGGTTACCACACACTCAGGATGATATTTTCTAGTTCCATTTACTCACTTAAGAATTTCTTGAAGTCATTGTTTTTAATATCAGAGTATTAAATCCATTGTGTCAATATACCTCATTTTCTGTATCCATTCTTCTTTTGAAGAACACTTGGGTTTTTTCTTTCTACTGGTTTTTATAAATAAGGCTTCTCTAAACAAAGAGGAGCATGTTTCTTTATTAAATGTTGAAGCACTTTTTGGTTATATGCCCAGCAGTGGTATAGCTTGGTCTTCAGGTATACTATTCCAATTATCAGTTTGCAATCATATCAATGATGAAGAACCATTCCACTTTCTTCACATCCTCTCCAGCCTCTGCTGTCACTGGAGTTTTTGATCTCAACCACTCTGACTGGTATAAGGTGAAATCTCAGTAATCTCAGTGTTGTTTTGATTAGAAATTAACTGATGACTAATGATGGTGAACATTTCTCTAAGTGCTTCTCAAATATTTGATATTCATCAGATTAGAATCCTTTATTTAGCCCAGCACCCCAGTTTAATAGGGCTATTTGATTCTCTGGAATCTAACTTCTTGAGTTCCTTGCATATATTAGATATTAACCCTCTAATGGTAGTAGGATTGGTAAAGACATTTTCCGAATCTGTTAGTTGGATTTTGTCCTAAAGACAGTGACTTTCCCCTTACCAAAAAGCTTTGCAATTTTATGTGGTTCCAATTGTCGATTCTTGATCTTAGAGCATATCCCATTGGTTTTCTGGTTAAGAATTTTTTTACAGTGCCAATATGTTTAAGGCTATTTTCCATTTTCTCTTCTATTAGTTTCAGTGTATCTTGTTTATGTGGTGAACCTTGATCCATTTGGAATTGAGCTATTTACAGGAAAATAAGTATGGGTTAATTTGCATCCTTCTACATGCTGATTGCAAGTTGGACAAGCACAATTTGTTAAAAATGCTATCTTTTTTTCCACTGAATGGTTTTAGCTTCTTTGTCAAAGAACTAGAGTTTATAGGTGTGTGGTTTTATTTCTGAATCTTTAATTCTATTTCACCTGCCTGTGCCTGTATTGTTACCATGAAGCTTTTATGACTATTCTTTGGTGAAACAGCTTGAAATCAGGGATGGTGATTGCCCCAGAAGTTCTTTACTTGTTGAGAATAGTTTTTACTATTCTGTTGAGTTTTTTTTTTTTTTTTTTTTTTTTGTAATTTTAAATAAATTTTCAAATTTCTCTTTCTAACTCTATTTAGAATTGAAGTAGACTTTTGATGAGAATTGTATTGAATATGTAGATTACTTTTGGCAAAATGGTTATTTTTACTACATAAGTACTTCCAATTCATGGGCATTGGTGATCTTTCTAGATTCTGAGATATAGATTTTTTTTTCTTCAAAGACTTGAAGTTATTGTCATACAGATCTTTCACTTGATTGACTAGTGTCACACCAAGGTATTTTATATTATTTTATACTCTTGTGATGGGTGTCATTTCTGTAACTTCTTTATCAGCCTATTTCTCTATTGTGTAGAGGAAAGCTACTGATTTATTTGAGTTAATTTTATATCAAGCTACTTCGTTGAAGTGGTTTATCATCTCTAGGAGTTCTCTGGTGGAATTTTTTGGGTCACTTAAGAATATTATCATACATTGATCAATAGTGTTATTTTAACTTCTTCCTTTCCAATATATATTCCTTTGACCTACTTTTGTTGTCTAATATTTCTGGCTAGGACTTTGAGCACTGTATTGAATAGGTAGAAAGAATATGGGCATGTGGTTTTTCAATGTTCTTGTATCTATTGATGCCAGATATGTGACTAGTTTTATGGTCAGTTTTGTAGAAGGTACCATGAGGTGCTGAGAAGAAGATATATTCTTTTGTTTCAGGATAAAATGTTCAATAGATATTTGTCGAAACCATTTGGTTCATAATTTCTGTTAGTTTCCCTATGTCTCTATTTATTTTCTGTCTCCATGATCTGTCCATTGATGAGAGTCGGTTGTTGAAGTCTCTGATAATTATTGCGGGAGTTGCAATATGTGCTTTGAGCATTAGTAAGTTTACTTTTATGAATGTATATGCCCTTGATTTGGGAGCATAGATTATCTGAATTGAGAATTAATCTTGGTGGCTTTTTTCTTTAAGGAGTATGAAGTGTCCTTCCTTATCTTTTTGAGTAACTTTTGATTGAAACTTGATTTTATTCAATATTAATATGGCTACTATAGCTTTTTTCTTGGGTCCATTTGTTTGAAAAATGGTTTTCCACCCTTTTATTCTGAGGTAGTGTTTCTATTCGACAATAAGATATGTTTCCAGTATGAAGCAATATGTTTGGTGCTCCTTACATATCCAGTTTGTTAGTCTATGTCTTTTGATTAGGGAATTGGATACATTAATGTTTAAAGCTGTTAAGGACCAGTGATTGTTACTTCCTATTATTTTTGTTGTTGCAGGTGGAATAAGGTTTGTGTGGCTTTCTTCTTTTCGGTTAGTTAAAAGAAGATTACTTTCTTGCTTTTTCTAGGGTTTGGTTTTCTTCCCTGTGTTGAAATTTTCCACCTATTATCTTTTGTAGGGCTGAATTTGTGGAAAAATATTGTGTAAATTTGTTTCCTTCATCTCAGTTAATTGAAAGTTTTGTTGGGACTTTCCATCCTAAGCAGAAGGGTCCCTGGGAGCACGGAAGAGCACCAGGAATGCTTTTCATCCTAAGTTGAATGGTGAGTTAACTTCTTCTACCCATATTCTGCCTGGGGGAAAGCTGCATAGAACTATCATGTTTCAATCAGGTAAACTTAACTGGGGTGCACACTTCTGGCCCAAATCCAGACCCAGACCAGCCATATCTGGACAGGAGGCCTGCCCAGTCACAGGTCCCTGAGAGCTTGGAAGAGTGGCAGAAACACTTTTTATCCTAAGCAGAAGAATCCACTGGAGAGACAGGATTCACAGTAGAGACAGGCTCCACACTGAGACAACAAGATTACCTACAATCACAAAAAAATATGGCAAGAGGAAAGTGAAAGAACCTAAGCAAAGAAAACCAAGACAACCTGGCAACCCAGCTCTCCCACAAAAGCAAGCAGTAGATTGCCATACCACAAAAAAGAGAGAGAAAAGAAAAAATAAGAAAGAAAGAAAGAAAGAAAAAAGAAAAAAAGAAACAAAATTCATACTTGAAATCGTACTTCACAATGATGATGGAAATCTTAAATAAGTGCATAAATAACTTCCTTAAACAATTATAGGAGAACCAGGAAAAAAATCACTGAAAGAACTACAGGAAAATACAACGAAACATATAAAGGAATTGAAAATAGAAATAGAAACAATACAGAAAGCATAAAAAGAGACAACCCTGGAGATGGAAATCCATAATTAAATAATTAAATAAATAAATAAATAAATAAATAAATAAATAAATAAATAAACAGGTGTTACAGATGCAAGCATCACCAACAGACTACAAGAAATGGAAGAGAGGATCTCAGGGGCCAAAGACAAATTATAATACATAGACTAAACATTCAGAGAAGATGCAAGAACCAAAAAGATCCTAACCCAAAATGTCCAGGAGATCCAGTATAAAATGAGAAGATCAAACCTAAGGATAATAAGTGTAGAAGAAGGCTGGGGATATCAACTCAAAGGCACTGTGAATACCTTCAACAAAATCATAGAAGAAAAATTTCCTGCCCTTAAGAACAAAATGACCATGGACATACAGGAATCCTGAAGAATTCCAAAGATATTGAACCAGAAAAGAAACTTCTTCCAACACATAATAGTGAAAACACCAAATATTCAAAACAAAGAAAGAATCCTAAAAACTGTAAGGGATAAAGTTCAAGTAATGTGGAGAGCTGTGAGGTTCCTCACCCTGAAGATGGCACTGGTTTCTGCCTTCCACCTCCTTGATGGTGAGTGCTCTCAGTAGTAAAAAAGTCCTTATTTGTCTGTGCCTGTTCAGCTTGCATGTTTCCACATTAAAGCAGCCTATCTGCAGAGCCCACATGGCTTACAGGGGTTGGTGGGCACAAGGGGACTTAAATTTGTGCGGGCTTTCCCCTGGCAGTGGAGACAGAGGCAGAAGCTTGTTCAAGGATCCTGAATAAACTGCTTGAAAAAGATCTTCCCTGGGTCATGTCTTCCTTGAGGCTGGGCATGACAAAGTAACATATAAAGGCAGACCAATCAGAATCACACCTGACTTCTCAAAAGAGACTATGAAAGCTAGAAGATCCTGGACAGATGTTATACAGACACTAAGAGAACACAAATGCCAGCACAGGTTACTATGAACATTAAACTCCCAATCACTATAGGTACAGAAACCAAAGCATTCCATGACAAAACTAAATTTGCAAAATATCTGTCTTAAAACCAAGCCGAAAAATCCTACACAAAAAAGGAAACTATACCCAAATAAAAGTAAATAATAATAATAATAATAATAATAATAATAATAATAATGTTGATGATGATAATGATGATGCAAAAATTGAAAGAAGAAATGCAAAATTACAATAATCTACATCTAACAACAAAGATAACAGGAAACAGAAATCACTATTCCATAATTTCTTTTAACATCAATGGACTCCATCCCCCCCCCCCAAAATATAGACTATCAGACTGGTTATGGAAACATTTTTCTATATACAGGAAACTCATCTCAGAAACAAAGACAGAAACTACATCAGAGTAAAAGGCTGGGAAAAAGCCTCCCAAGCAAATGGGCCCAGAAAATAAACTGGAGTAGATATTATAATATAAAATAAAATAAATTTTCAACCAAGAGTTATCAAAAAAGTTAAGGAATGACACATTTTACTCATCATAGGAAAAAAATCTATCAAGATGAACTCTCAATCTTGAAAGTCTATGCTCCAAATACAAGGGGACCCACATTTATGATCCTAATAAATTTCAAAGCATATATTACACCACACACAATAAAATTGGGAGACTTCAACACCCCACTCTCATGAATGGACAGATCATGAAGACAGAAGCTAAACAGAGACACAGCAAAACTACCAAATTTTATGGACCAACTGGAATTAACAGACATCTATAGGACATTTCATCCAAAAACAAACAAAACACTTTCTTCTCAGAACCTCATGGTACCTCCTCCAAAACTGACCATATAGTTGATCACAGAACAGACCAAACCAGATACAATGAGATCGAAACACTCCCCTGCATTTTATGAGATCACCATGGAATAAGGCTGGTCTTTAATAACAACAAAACCAACAAAAAGCCCACAGACATATGTAAGTTGAACAATGCTTTGGTCAATGATAGCTTGGTCAAGAAATAAATAAAGAAGACAAATTTTTTTTCTTTTTTAGAATTTAACAAAAATGACATCACTACATACCCACACTTCTGGGATGCAATGAATGCAGTACTAAGAAAAATACTCATAGCTCTGAGTGCCTCTAAAAGGAAACTCAAGAAAGAATACACTAGCAGATTGACAGCACAGCTGAAAACTCTAGAAGGAAAAGAAGCAGATATATCCAAGATGAGTAGACTTCAGGAAATAATCAAACTAAGAGAAGAAATCAACCAAATCGAGGAAAAAAGAACAATACAAAGAATCAATAAAACCATGCACTGGGGTTTCTTTATTGTTTGCTTGTTGGTTTGTTAATTTTTTTTGAAAAAAATCAACAAGATGAAAAAGCCCTTAGCTAGAATAACTAGAGGGCAAAAAGAGAAAATCCAAATTAACAAAACCAGAAATGAAAGGGGAGACATAACAATAGAAACTGAGAAAATTCAAGAAATCATCATGTCCTATTAAAATAAAAAAACCAATAGTTTCCTCAACGAAACTGGAAAATCTGGAGGAAATGGACAAATTTCTAGTCAGATAAAATAGATAACAAAATTAAAAAGAAAACATCAGATCCTAATACAAAATCTTATACTCAAAAATTTGGTAAATCGAGAAAAAACACAATTTTATAGAAAGATACCATATACCAAAGTTAAATCAGCATCAAATAAATCATCTAAAGAGTCCCATAAATGCTACCAAAATAAAAGCAGTCGTCAAAAGCCTCCCAACCGAAAAAAAGCCCAGGAACAGATGGGTTCCTTGCAAAATTATATCAAGACTTTCATGGAAGACCTAATACCAATACACTCCAAACTATTCCACAAAATAGAAACAGAAGAAACACTCCCCAACTCATACTTCCAAGCCACAATTATTTTCATACCTAAGCCACACAAAGACCATACAAAAAGACCTTCATAACATTTCCCCTAATGAACATCGATGCAAAATTACTGAATAAAATTTTTGCGAACCATATCCAAGAACACATCAAGATCATCATTCACCCTGTTCAAGTAAGCTTCATACCAAGGATGCAAGAAAGTTTCAACATATGGAAATACATCCAAAAAAAATGATCCTCTCACATGATGCTGAGAAAGCCTTTTACAAAATTCAACACTCCTCTATGTTAAAAGTCTTGGAAAGATCAGGAATTTAAGACCCACACCTAAACATAGCAAAAGAAATATACAGCACACAAATAGACAACATCAAACTAAATGGTGAGAACCTGAAGCAATCCCACTAACATCAGGAACTAAACAAAGCTGCCCACTCTGTCCCTTTGAACTATTTAGTATTGGAAACTCTGGCCAGAGCAATTATATAGCAAAGGAAGTCAAAGTGATGCAGTCAGAAAAGAAAAAGTCAGAATATCACTATTTGTAGATGATGTGATAGTATACTTAAGTGACCCCATAAATTCCACCAGAGAACTCCTACAGCTGATAAACAACTTCAGCAAAGTGACTGGATATAAAATTAACACAGACAAATCAGTTTCCTTCCTCTACTTAAAAGATAAACATGTCTGAGTAAGAAATTAGGGAAAAGATACTCTTCACAACAGTCACATACAATATGCAGTACCTTGTTGTGACCCTAACTAAGCATGTTGAAAGATTTGTATGACAAGAACTTCAACGCTCTGAAGAAGAAAATTAAAGAATATATTAGAAGATGGAAAGATCATCCATGCTCATGAATTGGGAGGATCAAAATTTTAAAAATATCCATATTGCTGAAAGCAATCTACAGGTTTAATTCAATCCCCATCAGAATACTAACTCAATTACACATAGTTAGAAAGAGAAATTTGCATTTTTTGGAATAATAAAATCCCAGGGAAGCAAAAACTATTCTTAACAATAAAGAACTTCCTGGGGAATCACCATTTCTCATCTCAAGCTGTACTATAGATCAATCATTATAAAAACCTCATGGAATTGGTACGAAAATAGGCAGGTAGATAAGTGGAAAAGAATATAAAACCCAGGAATGAACCAATAATACTCTAATCACAAAGGATCTAAAAACATTTAATAGAAAAACGGACAGCCTCTTCAAGAAATGGTGTTGGTTTAACTGGCAGTCAGCATGCAGAAAAATAAAAATGAATCCTTTTCTATTCTTTTATACAAAGGTCAAGTATAAATGTGTCAAATACCTCCACATGGTACCAGGTACACTGAAACTATTTGAAAAGAATTTGGAAAGAGCTTAGAACACATAGGCAAAGGTAAAAAAAAATTCCTGGACAGAAGTCCTGTATCTTATGCTCTAAGATCAAGAATAGACAGATGGGACTTTATAAAATTGCAATGTTTCTGTAAGGCTAAGGACACCATCAAGAAGACAAAATGACAGTCAACAGATTGGGAAAGAATCTTTTCCAGTCCTATGTCTGATAGAGAGCTAATATCCAGTATATAAAAATAACTCATAAATGTAACTCCAGAGAATAAAATAGTCCTATTAAAGAATGGGGTACAGAGCTAAAGAAAGAATTTTCAATTTCGAGGAATACTGAATGGCTGAAAAGCAACAAAAGAAAACCTCAACATATGTACTTATCAGGGAAATGCAAATCAAAACAATGCTGAGATTCCACCTCACACCAATCAGAATGGCTAATATCAAAAACTCAGATGACAGCAGATGCTGGTGACGATGTGGAGAAAGAGAAACACTCCTCCACTGTTGATGGGGTTGTAAACTGCTACAACTCTGGAAATCAGTCTGGAGGTTCCTCAGTATATGGAACATAGTACATATTCATTTTTTGTTGTTATTGAACTTCACACAGTCTGTGAATTGTTTCTGGGGTGTTCAGAGCTTTCTGGGGTTAGTATCCAATTATCAGTGACTGCATATTATGTCTGTTCTTTTGTGACTGGGTTATCTCACTCAGGATGATATTCTCTAAATGCATTCATTTTCTTAAGAATTTTGTTAAGTCATTGTTTCTGATAGCTGAGTAGTACTCCATTGTGTAAATGTACCACAATTTTTGAATCCATTCATCTACTGAAGGAAATCTGGGTTCTTTTCAGCTTCCGGCTATTATAAATAGAGCTGCAATGAACATTGTGGTGCATGTATCTTTGTTGTATGTTGGAGTGTCTTTGAGATAAATGCCCAGAAGTGAAATAACTGGGTCTTCAGGTAGTACTATGTCCATTTTTCTGAGGAACTGCCAGACTGATTTCCAGAGTGGTTGTATCAGTTTACAACCTCACCAACAGTGGAGAAGTGTTCCTCTTTCTCCACATCCTCACCAGCATCGATTGTCATCTGGGTTTTGGATCATGGCCAATCTGACTGGTGTGAGGTGGAATCTCAGGGTTGTTTTGATTTGTATTTCTCTGATGGCTAAGAATGTTGAACAATTCCTTAGAGTTTCGCAGCCATCCGATATTCCTCGATTGAGAACTTTTTTTTAAGTCTGTACCCCATTTTAATAGGGTTGTTTAATACTGTAGTGTCTAGCTTTTTTAGTTCTTTGTATACTTTGGATATTAGCCATTTCTTAATGCTGAACAAGAAAGAAGAGGAGAAGGACAGATGATCTTCAGAAATGGCACTAGATGACTTTTTCATTAATCAAAAGCAAAAACTTGCTCTCTTTCAACAGTTGACATGTGTCCTTCCTATCCTGGATAATCTTGAGGACAATGAAAATACAAAAAAGGAACATGATATAAGCAGACAGAAAAGATACATACTGTTACAAGCAAGAGAGCTGATTGACAGTTTTAGTCAAGGGGAATGCTGCAGCCAACATCTTCAAAAACTGTCCAAAGAAAATTGACTCTGCAGTATATGAAAACTTCTTTGTGGAAAAGTATAGGAAGTATATTCCCAAAGAAGATATTTCAGGCTTGTCATTGGAAGAATAGGAATAGAGAATGCAAGTTGAATGAACTTGAAAAGTGTGTATAAACAGAAACTTTTCTATTGTGTTAATTTTCCTTGTCATCTGGTAATCTGCCAGTGATGTGTCCCTTCCCTGAGAAAGTACCCCATCTGCAGGATTATGATCAAATGGGCTGGATATACATTTCTTGTCACTACTGTCTCCATCCTGCAGAAAAGGAGTAATGACACAGTGCTCTTCTCAAGGCGGTTTATTCAGGAGCCTTACAGCATGCCAGTGAAAATCCTTCTGTCCCTTTCTGTCTATCTTTCTGTTTCTGTTTCTGTTTCTCTTTCTCTTTCTGTTTTTCTTTCCCCCAAGCACAGTCCCTTTTATCCTTTCTCAACTCCATCTCCTCAGACCATGTTGTGTGGCTGCAGTTCATAGATCTGCATCATCTGACTATGATCTTGCATCATGGGTGGGAGTGGCTAATCTCAGGGGCAAGAGGAAGTCAGGTGCTATTCACAAGACTAGGCTGGAGTCCTAAGTGCCATCTTTTGACTGCTGCCACTCCCGCTCTCCACAATTTCTCTTGTGAATAAAGAATGGTAATGTTGTTGGAAACCATTGATATACAGAAATAAATTTCTGTTTCAACTAGTACATTGTTGTTCTGCTTTTCTTCAGGCTTAATGATCTTGCATCATGGAAGGTAGTATTGTATACTTTGTCTGTTCCAGAGAAAAGTCTATGCTGATGAGCTCCAGGAGCAGAGAAGGTGTTGTGCTGCTTGCTGTGTGTCATTCAGGAATTACCAAAATCGGAGTTTGTGAAAGTTTTGGATTCAGGTGACATGGAGCTCAGAAATTCTGAAGCCAGTGGCCCTGATACTCAGCAGTTAGAGGGTCCTATGCATTTTGGTGCTTTTCCCTTCTGAAAAATAATGAATTTTCTGTTACTGGTAAATTATGTTTTCCCTATTGGTGAAAAGTATATTTTTAAAAATTGTTTTGGAAGACTCATATCCAAAAATTTGCTTCCAAATATACAGTAGTTATTTTTTTCTTAATTTGTATTTGGACACTTACTGCTTAAATTTTGTTATAAATAAATATTGATGTTTAAATATTGCATGGAATTATTCACTGAACTGTGATGAGAATTCATGCTCACCATTACCTTCTTTATCTCTCACTAATCCACTATGTTTTATTGTCTTTTTCTTCTCCTTCATTCTTCCTGGCAGCTCATGTATAATTTTGTGGCACCTCTGGGTAGCTAAGAATGCTGCCATACGTTCATGATTCTATCTCCATGTCATCTCAGCACATAAGGTTTCATAGTTCACATTCCCAGCCACCAGCTCTTATGATCATTCATTAGCTCTTAACAGCTAATTCAGTAATGGTCCCTATGATTTGGATTTCTAGGCTGTTTAGGCACCAGTCAGTGTTTCTCATCATTAGATCAGTTATACACTTCAAAATTACTCTGTTTTTTGTAAACAAAGTTTTTGAACCAGTCAAATAGCTGCACTAGGCGGTGATGTAAACAGAGTTATTTAAGGGAAACTTGAATATTTCTACATGTAGCCAACTGTGTTCTTTCCTCAAGCCCTTGATCCAGGCATTGTCTTTTGATAGTGTCATGATTATATTTCCTTTCATGGCCAGTCTCAGATCTAACCAAAATGTCTCCAGTTACTTAGAAATAGTCTTGGTGTGATTACACTAGTGCACATCCTTATTTAGCTCCTTTATAGTTATGCACACAGGGTCAGCATCAGCCTTTGATGATTTTTCCCCTCAAGCTTACAGAGCAACCGTTGCCTAGTGAATAATACTACAACCAAGCTTAAGGTATTTTTAGACACAGTTCATCGTATGGTTGTAAAACAGAAATGCATCAAACAGATCACAACACTGAGGAATACTACTAAGAACATAGAATATTAAATTAAAAATGTAAGTATTTTTTTCAGTTGCCATACATTATAAAAGCCACGATAGAATTCACATTCAAAGAAAACCTAACAGTATGTACAATGTAGCATACTGTTTATCCAGGGCTCTGTATTCACAAAGCAAAGCAGGATAAATAATAAACCATTATGAATATGAGAAACAGATCCTTTAGTAAATGCTTACTCTTTCGAAAATATTAGGAATTTGTACTTAAATATTCTGTACTTTTTTGGATAATATTCACTTATTAATAGTACTATACATGTCATTTTGGTATTGAGTCACCTCATTCAAGTTATTTTGTGCTTCCATCCAGTTGTCTTCAAAACTCAGAATGTCCTCATTGTTAATGGCTGAGTAGTGTTCCATTGTCTAAATGAACTACATTTTCTGTATCCATTCTTCTGTCATGGGATGTCTGGGTATTTCCAACTTCTGGTTATCACTAAAAGCCTGATATGAACATAGTGGAATACTTGCTTCTGTAGAAAGGTGGGGCATCTTTTGGGTGCACTTCCAAGAATGGTGTTGCTGAGTATTCAGGTTTCTAATTTTCTGAGGAAATTCCAGATTGATTTCCAGAGTGGTAGTACCAGTTTGCCTCTTTCTCCACATCCTCACCTACATGTGCTGTCACATGAGGTTTTGATTTTAGCCATTCTAATTTGTTTAAGGTAGAATTTCAAAGTGTTTCTGATTTGCATTTTCTGGTCATGAAGGACTTTGAGCATTTCTTTAGGTGCTTCTCAACCATCCAAGATTTATCTGTTGTGAATTCTTGGTTTAGTTTTATACCCCATTTTTGTTTGTCTGGGTTGTTTGGGCCTTTTGGTGGTTAGCTTCTTGAGTTCTTCATATATTTTGGATATTAGCCCTCTATTGGATGTGGGGTTAGTGAAGGTTATTTTTCCCCAGTCTGTAGGTTTCCAATTTGTCTTAATGACCATGTCCTTTGCTTTACAGAAGCTTTCCAGTTTCATAAATTTCCAATTATAAATTCTTGGTCTTAGAGTGTGAGTCATTGGAATTCTGTTTAGGAAATTTCTCCTTGTGCCAATGCTTGAATTAGGGAAAAGCTGGAAAAGGCTGATGAGAAGAGCAACCCTGAAGGAGGACCAGCAATCTCAATTTACCTAGACCTCCAAGATCTCACAGATACTGGCTCACCAACCAGGAACCATACACCAGCTCATATGAAGCCCCCACACTTATACAGCAGAGGACTATCTGGTCTGGGTTTAGTCAGAGAAGATGTACCTATCTCTCAAGAGACAAGATGTCCTAGGGAGGTTAGAGTTCTGGTGGGGTGGGGTTGGTGGGTACTTCCTTGTGAAGACATGGGCACAGGGAGGAGGCATGAGATGTGTAATAGTCAGAGGATGGTCCAAGAAGGGAATTATATCTGAACTTTAAAACAAAAAAGATTAAAATTTTACAAAAAGAAAATTTGTACTTAAAAGAACAAGGTATTACATTGCAGAAATGTCTATCATAAAATTATTTTATTCATTTCACGTCAAAAAACAAAAACAAAAGTACAAAGAGAAAATAAAATCTGTAAAAACAAAATGGAAGAAACCTAAAGGATTTGACTCAGCCTTCAAGTTAGTACAATCTTACTTTATTTTGAAAATTTATACTGAAGATAAAGCATATTGATGTACATAGTTGTGCTATGTTCATGTCTATTTTTACATTAAATATTCCAGTCTAGATGGACAACAGAGATGGCTCAGTTGGCAGCCATGAGCCTGAAAGATTAAATCCACACCTTTTAACAATCTCAAGTAGATCCACTAACTGGGGACCTAGCAGTCTGACATAGAAGAATAAAGAGCCTATAACATGTAAATTGCCACATTCCACTTCCAGTCCCAGGAAGACCTGTAGCAATTTTTAATTAAAAAAAAAATACTCACTGAAGACTCAATAGTCCCCATATTCTTTTATTGTCTCTACAGAATTATTTTAAATACTCTCTGTATTTACATTTTAACTGTTATCCCTTTCATCCACCTTGCTCCCATCTTCCCTTCCACTCTACTTGTTTTCACAAAGGTGCACTAGCTCCCAATCACTCTCTCCACCTCAGTGCCTTGGCATCTTCTACACTGGGAAAACATGCCCTCACTGGACAAAAGGTCTCTTCTCACATTGATGCCAAACACTGCTCTTCTCTGCTACATATGCAACTGGAGCCATGGGCCTATTAATGTGTGCTCAATGGTTGGTATTTTAGTACATGGGAGCTGTGGAGGATTTAGTTGGTCTGCAATGTTGTTCTTCCCATTAGTCCAAAAACCCATTCAGCTCCTTCATCCCTCCCCCCCACGCCAGCACTCTCACCAGGGTCACAGTGCTCAGTCATGCAAGCATACTCGGCTGCATGACTCTGGCAGAGCCCCTGAGGAGACACCCCATATTTTTCCTGCCATCAAGCACCTCCCAGCATCAGCAATAGTGCTTGGTCTGGTGGTAAACATGGGGTATATCTCCAGGTGAGACCTTAACGATCTCCTTTCCAATCCCTACTCTTCTGCTTTATACTATACCTCCTCCTGTGAGTATTTTGTTCTCCCATCTAAGAAGGATGGAGGCTTCCACATTTTGGCCTTCCTTCTTTTTAAGCTTCATAAGGTCTGTTAATTGTTTCTTGGGTATTCAGTGCTTTTAGGGCTAGTACCTATACCATACTGGTGTGGTAATACCACATGCATACCATGTGTGTTCTTTTGTGACTGGGTTACCTCACTAAGGATGATAGTCTCTAGGTCCATTCATTTGCCTAGGAATTTCATAAACTTATGATTTCTAATAGCTGAGTAGTACTCCATTGTTTAATGTACCAAAATTTCTGTATCCATTCATCTGCTGAAGGACATCTGGGTTCTTTCCAGCTTCTGGCTATTTTAAATAAGGCTGCTATGAACATTGTGGTGCATGTGTCCTTATTATATGTAGCAGTATCGTTGGGGAATATGTCCAGGAGAGAAATAGCTAGGTATTCAGGTAGTTCTATGTCCAATTTTCTGAGGAACTGTCAGACTGATTACCAGAGTGGTTGTACCTAACAACCCCACCAGCAGTGGAGGAGTGTTCCTCTTACTTCATATCCTCAACAGCCTCTGCTGTAATCTGAGGTTTTGATCTTACACCAGTTGATTTCTGGACCTACCCATGCTCTCAGCACTGAACTCCCAGTGTCTGCATACCTCGGGATACTCTGTTGTATCAAAGCTTATCTTTGTCACAGAGTTTTATAAGTTCCATATATTGAGAAGTTTGGTTCAACAAACTAAGCTGTCTTTGTCAATTTCTTAACTTTGTGTTTCATGGTACACTTAAAGTTGAAGGTTCTCAGGTGAAATGTATGAAGATAAACCTTGCCACCTCTACTCATATCTCAGCTTTTTTTTTGTAAGTACCTGTAATTCTCACATCTTATTAGAACAATGAAAAGCAGAATGACAGCATAACATCTTAACCATGTTCTTCTATATTTTAAAAAATTATATAAATATAAGTTGATTATGAGAAAAAATAAGTTCAGGTAAATCTGGAGCCCAGAAAAGGCCATCTGATCTTTTGTAGCTATTGGTACAAGAGGTTGTTAGTAGTAGTTTCTGGGTGTAGGTATTGAATAAGTTCCTCTAGAAGTAAAGGACAGTATTTTAATTGCTCAGACATCAATTCATATTCTGAAATATTCTATCAATGTATTGATAAAAATATTTCTCTCTTTTATGTTCCTAGAAGAATTAATGTAAATCTTAGAATGGACCAAGGCCTCGAAAAGAGAAAGAATGTTCTAGAACATTATAGAAGATTATGGAAGACAATGTAGACCTCAGTAGGTACATCATTAGAAGAAACAGTGAGAGTCATTCCAAAAATAGTCACAATAATGTAATATAATATTTGGTGATTGTGAACCAACTATATATGTGTCAGATTTAAATGTGAATATGGTAAGATTATTTCTCTCTGATAATTTGAAGAGTATTTTTGTCTGGTCTAAACAGTATAGTGAAACATTTGGGAACAAAGATGCAGCCCAACATTCTTGCACTGGAAGTCAATATGGAGTAGATCTCCACAGCCATCATGAACTTGCCTTTTGTGCTATGGTAAACAGGGATAAAAGTGAACCAGACACTGCAGAATACCATCATGCTGAATGTCATAGACTTGGCTTCATTGAAGGTGCCAGGAAGGTTTCTGGAAAAGAAAGCCAGAATGAAGCTAACAAAGGCTAGGCAGGCAGGTATACCAGGACAAATTAAAAGGCAGTGACTGAATTCTTGTTGCAAACAATGATGATGTAGCCATGCTTATATTATACATCGATATCAACAGAAGGAGGAGAAACTCCCATCCAGATTGCACATAAAATAATTTGAATGAGAGTACAGACGGGAATGATATAATTTGATTCCCGTGAAAGAGGAAAGTACTTCACCATTCTTTGAGATGCTGAAACTTTGAATTCCAAAATGACAGTAACTGTTTTGGCCAACACAGTAGAAATAGACACAGTGAATACAACTCCAAATGTGATTTGCTGTAGGATGCAGGTGGCTGTGTTTGGATGGCCAATGAAGAGCAAGGAACAGAGGAAACTAAAGATCAGAGATATGAGCAAGATGTAGGTGAGAGTGCGCTTGCTGGCCTTAACAATGGGAGTACTGTGGTGTTTTACAAAGATGCCAAGAACCACAGCTGTGAGTGAAGAGAAGCACAAGGCCATTAAAGAAAGTGCCATTCCCACGGGTTCTTCATAAGTGAGAAAAATAAGAGCTTTGAGAATCCACTGATTTTATTCTGTATTGGAATATTGGTCCTCTGGACACACAAATCCACATCTAATGCAGAAAAGAAAGTATTATTAGTGGAGCATTAGCAATTTTACTGTCAGGATATTTCATATTTTGTTAAAGATTACACACACACACACTCACACTGTAGCTGTGTTCCAGCACACCAGAAGAGGGCATCAGATCATATAACAGATGTTTGTGAGCCACCATATGGTTGCTGGGATTTGAATTCAGGACCTTTGGAAGAGCAGTCAGTGCTCTTCACGATTGAGACATCTCTCCAGAATATTTCATTTAAGTATATAGAAGGTGTGTTACAAGTGAATTAGGTTGTTGCGAACACAATGAAGGTCATTGCTACATAAAATAATTGATTCTATTACTAAATGCTTATTATTGTTATGAGGAATAAAAACAACAAATATTTTTTGTTTATTTTACTACATGGTTGTGATAATTTATCATGGGTATATATATATGTATATATATATATACATGTATGTTTACATGTAATAAGAAATATTATGAACATGAGAGTAATTGGGTAATATGGGTGGAGTATGAGGCTGAGAATGAGAACTGAAGTTTATATGAAACTAATAGCAATGTAACTGAAAATATAAAAAAACATATCAAGTTTTGTCCTATTTTGACTGTAATGAAACCATATTCTTGAGCCTTTCTCATAAAAGTAGTAACCCTATCACTGAAGGTAAAACTCTCTGTAATTCCCACTATCTCATGTGTCAGAAATCTGGTTGCTATTGTAATGAATTATTGTAAAATTGCAATAAGGGACAATATACTTCTTAGAAGTCTTCTTTGAAGTCTTTTATATGGAACAATGCTTTTCTTGAGAGCTGGTATCATTTAATTCGTTTGAGGGAACAGGAATTTAACTTGGTTGTGAGGAGACTGTGTTTCTCTTAGATAGTACTTGAATTTGGTTTTCAGCACCAATATAGGTGTACCCAAACAGCCAAGTTGAGTTACATATGTGTGTGTTTTATATAGAACTGCATAAATATCAGAAAATAATGAATAGGAGTTTGTTTCACCCTATTATGGGTTCTGGGGATAAACTAAAACCGTCATAATTAGTGGGAAGGGATGTAACTGCTAAGCCATTATACTAGCCATAAAAGCTTTTATGCACTTCCATTCAATTATATAGGAAAACACATCAAAGAAAGGGATAAATGCGTGTCTGCCAACTGTAATTAGTAAAACCTGACTAAATAGTATTTTAATAATATGGGCTATACAAGTTCAAATACCATTTTTAAATTGAGGCTAATTCACTGAAGGACTAAACCATGTTTTTTGTGTTCTGTTGTGGAAAATATTAAGTAGGTGCTAAGTATACAAGTATTGAATAGAGTACTCCTAATTTTTACACATCATGCATTAACATTTAAATTCAATTTTCTTCATTTAAAATATCTTTGAACAGTTTTGTTAAATAAGACTTCTCTAATAAAGACAAGTTTCTGTCAATTTTTCTTAAATAAAAGGATATATTTTTCAAAACATCTCTTTATTATACAAAATCTCCTTTCTAATGCATAACAGTTTCTGATAATTTTACAAACTATTAATTACCCACTTCATTAGTCTTTAAAAGGGCTAGGGTCTGGTTCCCACCTTATTATTTCTTCCATGTCCTTCTGTACTTTATATGTGTGCGTAAACTTATGTAAATTATGTACCTCAAGACAATATTAATAAGGATTCCTAAACTACATAATTTTTAGAAAAGATTGATCACTAGAAAATATATTCTCTGGGACACAACAATCCTTGTGTTTTCTTATCAAGACTGTTTGAGACCATAACCTCTACTATGTTTTCAATGAGTCAATGCTATATGACAAGTTCTACTTTTTTCTTTTTTAAATTTTGTTTTATTTTTACACTTCAGATTTTAATGTCCTCCAACTCCACCCTTCAACTATTCCACATTCCATACCTCCTCCCCACACCCCTGTCTCCATGAGGCTGGACTTACCATGTAATTTTTAATGAGGATATCTTCAATTATTGTATTCTTATAATGACAAACTTAAAATAATTCCCTGCAGGAAATACTCACTTGTCTCATTGGAAATTTCATTCTCTAGGCATGGACTACAATCCAAACAGCAAGCTGGCATTGAATTCTTCCTGAATTTTCTAAATCCAGGACCAAAGTCAGTACTGCACACAGAGGTCAGCATCTAAAGAAAAATAGATAGATTGTGCTATCAGGAGTCTTAGTTACTCTTTCAAAAATTATATTATATTAGCATGTGATATTAAAAAAAACTTATTTTATATATACCAACAATGAACCAAATTTTACTTAATGCAATTTATGATGGCAAACATCAATATATGAAAAAAATTGGAAATGTTTAACTATTTTTATCACCTTGAAATTAGGGAAGAAGAGGAGTTAATTTCCTGGGTGAAAAATAGTGTAGGAATTGAAAACTGGTTGTTCTATTTAATTCTTGTCCATTAGCACAAAGTATAGTAAAAAGTCACAGGGAATCCTAATAGGGAAATTATCTCCATCACTTGAGCCTGTCATCATATATGTGGTGTCTATTTTAAATTGATAATTGATGGAGAAGTGCACAAATATTGGAAGGTAGTGGTGCATTAAAAATCATGCACTTTAAGTCAGTAAACAAAGTTCCTTAAGTGACTAAATTTCAGGTGAATATTCCATATCAATGGTTTGTCTTTTCTTTAGTGTAACATGTGAGCCAAGCTTACCTTTTTTTCTCAACTTGTTCATAGTTTGTGCTTACATAAAAGCAACTAAATAGCTAATTATGTGTAGAGGACATAAAAATCACGGAAAATAAGTCATCAAATATGAGATAACCAAAGGAACCTCAATGTTTGTTGGAATAGCAAACCTTAATGAAATAAGCACAAACAGAAAACAGCTGCATGTGACAACCACTGTTGCATTTGTGGTGCGGAGGTGCCAAGGTTCTGCATAGCAAAGTGGAAGGTAAAGTATTTTTTGAAGTGAAAAGGCTTTATAAAAACTGGAAATATGGTGAAAATTTAGGTTTCTGAAAACTAATTAAAGTATTTTTTAAATTAAGAAAATCTTGGTATTAAATGAATCTGGTGATGGGTGTCTTTATGCTGCATTGGAATTTTGTTGATTTCTGCATTCTGAATTCACATCCTTTGTTTCATCTTATGTTTGATGTTTACATCACATAGTCTATTATTCACATGTTCATGTCATGGTCTTTAGAATTATGATTGGGCATAATGTTTTGTTTTTGGTCTTTGTTTTTGTTGAAACAATGTCTCGTTGTGTAATATTGGTAAATATCACCTTTCTAAAAGACCCTTCTTTTCTGTATTTCTTATTTAATTTTATACATAGTAAGATTGTAAAGACATGAGGAACAGCCTGGAATATGATCATTCCAGTTTCCATCTGTGTCCTAGACTGGACCCTGTGTCAAGTTCTCCATATGCAAATCCCACTGGGAGAGAGAGCTGCTCTCCCAGAAATGCTGACATATCTGAGAGCACAGGAAAGACAACCAACATTCCTCAGAGGGACCCTCACAGATCCCTCAGGTCACATTAACCAAGGAGCAGCGTAGGACTGGATTTTTCCAGTTTCCACCTGTGCCCTGGATCTGATCCTATGCCACAACTCTCAGTAGCCAACCTCTGATTGTAGAGAGATGGTCTTCCAGGAGTGATGATTTACAGGAAGGTCACACCACTGACAGAGACAGCAAGACCAGCCAACATCAGAGATAACCAGATGGAGAGAGTGCAAGAATTTAATCAACAAAAACCAAGGGCACTTAGATTTATCCGAACCCAGTACTCACACTAAAGCAAGCCTTGGATACCACAACACACCAGAAAAGGAAGATTCTGTTTTAAAACTGCATCTCATAATGGTGCTAGAAGACTATAAAAAGGACATTAGTAACTTCCTCAAAGAAATACAGGAGAACACAGGTAAACAGGTAGAAACCCCTAAAGAGAAAATACAAAAAAATTCTTATTAAAGAATTACTGAAAAACACAAAGAGGTGAATGAACTGAACAAAACCATCCAGGATCTAAAAATGGAAATAGAAACAATAAAAAAATAACAGAGAGACAACCCTGGAGATAGTAAACCAAGGAAGGCAGTCAGGAGTCACAGATGCAAGCCACAGAAGCAAGCATCACCAACAGAATACAAGAAATAAAGGAGAGAATCTCAAGGACAAAAGATACCATAGAAAAAATTGACACAACAGTTCAAGAAAATGTAAAACGTAAAAGCCCCTATCCCAAAACATGGGAAATTCAAAGCACTTGAAGATAATAGGTATAGAGGAGAGCAAATATTTACTTAAATGGCCAGTGAATATCTCCAACAAAAGTACCAAAGAAACCTTACCTAACCTAAAGAAAGTGATGCCCATAAACATACAGTAAGCCTTCAGAACTCCAAAAAGTATGGACCAGTAAACAATTCCTCCCACCATATAATAGTCAATACACCAAATGCACAAAACAAAGAAAGAATATTAAAAGCAGTAAGGGAAAAGGGTCAAGTACCATATAAAGTCAACCTGATCAGAATTACACCAGATTTTTCAACAGAGACTATGAGAGCTAGAAGATCTTGAGGTCTTACAGATCCTAAGTGAATACAAATGCCAGCCCAGGCTCCTATATGCAGAAAGCTCCCAATTAATGTAGATGGAGACACCAAGATATCCCATGACAAAACAAAATTTACACAACATATTTCCACAAACCCAGCCTTACAAATGATGATAGATGGAAAACTTCCACACAAGAAACAAAATTACACCTTAGAAAAAGGTTGAAAGTAATCTTTCAAGTAACCCATTAGAAGACAGCCACAAAAACATAATTTCACATCTAACAACAAAAATAACAGGAAACAGCAATCATTGTTCTTTAATATTTCTCAATGTCAATGAACTCGATTTCCCAATAAAAAGATATAGACCAACCAACTGGATATGTAAAAAGGACCCAGCATTAGGTTGCATAGAGGAAATGCACCTCAGTGACAAAGACAGACACTACTTCAGAGTAAAAGGCAGGAAAAAATAGTTAAAGCAAATATTTCCAAGAAACAAGGTGGAGTAGCCATTCTAATATATAATAAAATCAGTTACCAACAAAATATTATCAAAAGAGATAAAATGTCAAAGAAAAATTCACCTCGATGAACTCTCATTTCTGAATATCTAGGCTCTACATGCAAGGGCACCTACATCCATAATGAAACTTTACTAACGATCAAAGCACACATTCCACCACATACAATAACAGTGGAAGACTTCAACCAGAATCAAGACAGAGGCACACAGTGAAACTAACAGAAGCTATGAACCAAATTAATTTAACAGATATCCGTAAAACATGTTATTCTAAAACAAAACAATATACTATCTCAGCAACTCGTGGTTCTGTACTTACTGGTTTTCTGTCAACTTGACACAAGTTGGAATTTCCAATAAAAAAAAGAACACTGGTTTCACTTTGTAAATCAATAGTTTGTCAGTGAATGTATTTGTAAGTCTCAAGTAAGACCTGGTTCAAAAACACAAGAGATTTCAGTGTTATCCTCTAAATAAATATGTAACTACACTTTTCAGCTTTTATGATTTTCCCCTATTAATCTCATACTCCATTGCATTGAGTAAAAAATCAAGCCTAAAGACATTTATATAACGTTGTTTTGGGGTAGTTTAAATATGATATATTAATACCAAGCACATCAGAATACATAATAATATACCTATCATGCATAAGAGATATTTCATTTTAAAATTATATTGAAGGTACCTGTTTTACCATTTCCTACCCATATTGAGAAGGAACCTATACACTTCCTTGTTTGTTTGAATACTTTATACAAGAATTAATAGGGTTGAAAATTTCGGTCAGTCAAAATGATCTTTTGCAAGGTAGGAATCTGGTCTGCACACATATCTCAGCTTTTAAGAAATATTACTACCAGTAGAGATGACAGAAATGTGATCTTAGAATCCACTGCGTGGCATGGAGCACTTGCAAATGCTTTGAGATTTGAATAATTATCTGGCCATAAATAAATAACATACATTCACATGTTGCACATATATACATCCAGAAGAAAAACACACCCATACCCATAATAAAGAAACAATAAAAATAACATATAGTTCATAAAGTATCTAAAATTTCATAAAATGTTAATATATGGTTAACTAGAAGTGTTGTAAATTTAGGTAAAAAGGCATTACAATCACATAATAAAAATTAGTTATTTAATTATGTTAAATTTACAATGAGTAGAAGTCTTTAAGCATCTTTTGAAGAGTTTCAACATAAGACTGGAAAACACTCTGTAGTACTGAGAAGACTTATAGGATATTGCTCACTTTACTGCAAATAATATCAAACTGTATTCTTAAACCATTTTATGTTAGAGTTAAAGGCAAGATACAGGTTTTGATACAATTCAAATACATTTTATGAATGTTAGAAATACTCAGGGAGTTACAAAAATTAAATAAAGAAACATGAATGAGGAAGGTAGAAATTGTTCCTTTGCATGGCAGTCATCACAGTTTACCAGTCTCGGGGAAGATTGGATGCACACTCTTGATGTGATTTACTGCTGTGTACATCAAATTAGTACAGGTAGAGAAAACTCACCTGTGTACTTCCTGTTGCCCACTCTATCATATCTTCAGATAAATGTAGCTGTTGACCATTTGGAAATATGGACTAAACGTTTCTATTTTAAATTTAAGTCCATGGCCCTGTGGGAAATTCCAAATGTAGAAAATGTCATACTCTTCCTGCAGTTTGTCTCTTTGATTCATATTCACTCTGTCCCCAACAGGATTAGTGAAGTGGGTCTTTTTCAGAGAAGAAGACATCTGAAAGATAGACAGTATACTATGGAGTATTCTTCACTGTAGTAAGAAAATGTATTCTTATTTTATTTTAAGGGCTATTTTATTTACAGAAAACTCTCAGTAAAAGTAATGGGATGAACAAAATTATACATTTTCTGTTATATTACATCTCTAATAGAAGATTACCAAAAATATGCATATAGACAGCAGACATATATTCGCAATATAAAATATACAGGCCCAAGAAACAGAGAGACTTGCACCCATATATATATATATATATACATATATATATATATATATATATATACATAGCAGAAGCACACACTTATTTACACAAACAAACATATACATGCTTATACTCAAAATAGAAATTACAAATACATATGAAGGCATAATTTGCATCAAAAAGTCAAACAAACTCAAAAACACACAAAACAATTACCCAGACACCCCCCCCACACACACCACATGCAAACACATGCACAGAGAAACATGCATAGGTAGACATACATATGTAATGACACCCAATGAAATTGACATTGGCACACAGAAAATTTGATGCTCTCATATAAAAACACATAGTCAAAGCAAAGCAGAAATACATTAATGAATGAACATATATAAAAAACAGGCACATGTAGTCACATGCATTAATAAATGTACACAGTAATATACACTTAGACAAAATCAGCCATACAGAAAGTAATTAAGAACATAGACAAATTAATAATAACTGACATAGACAATATATAGATAGAAACACAAAAGTGTGTGTGTGTGTGTGTGTGCATGACTGTGTGTGTGATCTATTGCTATCTCGATCTCTTTATCATCTATATCTAGATGTACACATAGATATAGATATAAAAACTGATAGAGACACAGAAATATACAGATATACAGTGAGAAATACACATTCAAACAACTGAGCACATAGGAATGCAGTAAACTGAATTCATCACTGTGTCCTTTATAAAGCGACTCTCAGAGCATCAAGTAATGTCCCTAACCTAGAATGGGAACAACATAAGTTGGGATCTCTAGTTAAAACCATTTCCACCAGTAATTACAACATATTTGACAATTAATGAACAAAGAATTCATGTTGAGTGAATTCATAAGGAAATATTGAATGTGCTTTCAATATTAGAACATGTGTGATGATATACAGGTAATCTGTAAGAAAATTACAGTGCTACATTGACAAATTTTGCCTTCTATTTTATTCCCTTTATATTAGAATTTAATACAAGCATACAGATTTATATGTACAGCAGGAAAAGTGTTCATAAATGATTCTATTTTGGAAAATACTTTTTTAGTACCCTTGGTTTGGGTATCTAGGAGACTCTTAAAGGCATTGATAAAATGAAACATTATATAATGTAGGAAGCACTACCTTTTTGCAGTCATAAATTTGTTTTTTTCCAACATCAATAGGGAGATTATCAACCTTTTGTAAAGTCATTTGATGGAGTGCATGGGCAAAAGCATACACAGCATTGCATATGTTATAACTCCCTTTAATAAAGGCCATTTCAAAACTATGCACCATTAGCCATTCTAATAAGTGATTGAATGAGCAGTTCTTATGTGGTTTACATTTAGATAATGAGACATTATAGTTAAAGTACAGCCATTCCAGCTTTACCAGATATTTATCTGAGTATTTGGAATGGTTCAATGTCTTGATAAACGTTTTAAAACCAGAAATTTCAGCATGGTGTTGTCCAAAATCAAAAGTCCCACATAAATTAGCAAATGTTAAATCTTTATGACTAGTAATGACATCCCACCATGAAGTGGTGACCCATATTCTTTATATACCTAGAGATCCCCACATTCTAAAGCCCACAGCTAAAGAGTGTCTGTTTCACCATAAATGATAACAACATTTGTGGATGATGTTATGATTTGGTTGTAATACACTTCAGCTCTTGACATGTATAAATGCATATTGACTGGAATCATGTTGACAAAAGCAAAGCAGACTGTATTTCTTTCCATCTCTCTTCTCAATTAGGAGAGAAATTGGATACCTTGATCATTGTCTGAGATGGCCAACCCTACCCAGTTCCAACTGAAATGAGTTATGAAGGAGACCAGGGCAAGGGCAAGAGATGTATCCTCAGAGGACATCTGATATAGATTGGGAAATTTTTCATGATCACTCAGGACAGGATGAAAGGATCCATAAGTAAGATGAAGGAACTAGAACACAAGAAGCAGCGTGAGATACAATTCATTTCTAAAACTTATAAACACATTTTCTGCAGATTTCTAGAAATCCCAGCTTCCCACATCTCTCTTTCATAAAAGAACAGGCAGTAGCTTCATCAAGACATGGAATAGGACCCTTAAATTATATAGATTGGCTCAGGTCTAGTAAGGCTATGGGAGTACCAAGAGATCACCAATTTCATGAATTCCCACCATCCTCCAATTCAAACACACCCTCATACACCCACACATGAACACAAAAACACACAGACATACACACACCCACTTACCTGCTGAAATAAGAAATTGCTTAGAATTATATGAAGTGCCACAGTTGTTGCCAACTTTAGTCCTGTAAGTGCCATTCCCCATGTGATGTCTTTGATACAAATATAATTAGGGAGAATTACATAATTCTGTAAAGCCCAATGAGTGAGACTTTTGAATTGGTATTCTGAGTCACAAACAAATTCAGAGAATGCAAATACTAGAGACATACTTGGCAAAAGATTAGGGTTCATGTTGATTTCATTCATGGAAAAAGTCAAAGCCAGAGCGTACTTTTGGCTTTCAGTATGTGATCTGTAAAAGGTTACTGGGTTTGTAAGGAAAGGAATTTAGAGATATACTTTTGCAGTCAATACAAGGACAATCCTGCACCGGAGTGTATTTTCCCCACTTCCCAAAGACTGAAATGACCTGTGTAATATGGTTGAGATAATAAAGAACTAGAAGTTTATAAATCCTTTAAATGTTCATGAGAGTTCACAAATGAGATACACAGTTTTATATTCTCAGAGAGAGGGGTTTTCTTTCCTTGTTTTTGAATGTTTGCTAAGAAAGTAAATAAATAGTCAAATGCTTTGACCAAAAGGTAAAAATGTTCATATATTTATTTGAAATTAGTGAGAAACATATAAAACACATGGGATGTGTGAGCTTAATTTTTTTATTAATTTTTTAATTTTTTTAATGAAATTGACTGTATTGGCTAAGGCAGTGAAAAATGAGAGTTGAGATACAACAGTCTTCTGCCGCAACAATTTAACATGTAGTTACATTAATTTTCATTCAGGGCCAATATATTTATTATACCTCTACATAATCAATCTTACCTTAAATGCACTTTATTTCTAAAATCAAGTTTATGTTTTGGAAAAGACTAATTTTTATCTATTCCTGAATTATTTCACAACATTTGACTGATAAACATCAAATATGTTACTTTATTATTATTTTGTACTGAGAGTTAAATATTTGTATTCCAATTAGAAGCTGTATATCTGTGGTCTCTCTCTCTCTCTCTCTCTCTCTCTCTCTCTCTCTCTCTCTCTCTCTCTCTCTCCATATATATATATATATATATATATATATATATATATATAGTGCAAATACTAGCTTTTGCACCATAACCATTAAGAAACATATAGTATATAGTATTTAACTGATCAGAATGGCTTTGTCATATAAAATACTGTGTCTTAAAAAAGTTCCACAAAATCAAAATGCGGATAGTGCCCACACTGCAAAACATATTCAAATGTAGCCTGTAAATTTACTGAAAATATACATAAGTGCTATATATGAAACGTGCCATATTGAATAACAAAGAGGGAAAGAGGAAAGACACATATCTCCTAAATAATGGAAGAAATGAGTTAGCAGGTGACTTCTCTGTTCTTATTCTCTTGATTGACAACTATCTTATCCCACTGTTGTCACTCAGGACAGTGACAAGGGAAGTAACATGTCACCACTATTTATAATAATATCACTTTTCAAAGAATCCAAACATATTTTTATAATCAACACATTCCTTCTTCATTCTGCTCAGAGAGTGAAGAACCAAACACTGAAAGACCTAAAATCCAGTAAATTTGAATAGATCAAAACATCAAGTTTACAAAAGAATCTTACAGCGATTCTTGATGCAGCTTCACTAAATTAATGGAGACTAAATGGAGAAAACCTCTGCAAAAAAGGCTAGTCACCAACATTAGAGGCTTTTGCACATGCACTAGAAACCTACACTCTTATGAAAGGACCACAAGCCGATTATATGGCCCTTTGTCTAAACATACAAAGGATAGACTAATAGACAATTTATGGGAATTCTTTAGATAAGATACATTGGTAACTCCGGTATGAAAACTGTCAGGTAGAGGGATATATGTGGTAGATAAAGGTCGAGTTGTTTTATTGCTCAGTTTCTATTTCTGTAATTCAGAGGCTGATAGAAAAAAATATACCATGTGTCAATTTAAAAGATAATTAAACATTAAGGTCTTAATAGAAGTTAGAGGATTTTTTGTTTGTTTTTTGTTTTGTTTTGTTTTTTTTAGATTAAGATCATGGGACTAAAGAATCATATCAATGCTTTACTGCTCATCCTCAGTTGTATCAGGAAATATTCATAATGGCATTTACATGGAAAATCCAAAAAATCTTACTATATATTAAAAATATTACTGAAATACTTCTTCTCCACAGGATTTTGTACTGCTGAATAAAGAAACCACATCTTGTAAACAGGTCTTTATTCTTGTATTCACTATGTTTCATACTCCAAAAGCACCTGGAATAAACAAAGTCAGCCACCATACATGGGATGTTCAGGAAAAAGAAGAGTGGAATTAAGGTGAACATGTTTCTTCCTGCTCTGGGCCTGGGAAGTATAGATTATGCAGTGCACTGCCACACAGATAAGGAAATTATACAGGCTGCAATATATCCCCATGCACTGATAATACTGTGGCCAAGGGAGGTGCTCCATCTGCAGTCACACTTCCTTTCTACACCTGTTTCCTCATCCCTGGAGGACTCTTTGACACTCTCTCCTGAGGAGCTTCATTTGATATTCATCATGCATATGATAAACCTTATTAATTAATATAGGTTGCTGTTGCTTAGCTTGATAGATAATGTCACACATGTTTGTGGAAATTAAGGTCTCTGGACACATTCCATTTTGTGAAAATTTGGTCCAACTACTGACTCAAAATCTGTTTACTTGAAACCTTCAGTAGTATAAATGTATTTTGTTAGTTGATCTACAATGAGACACACATTAATGGTTCAAAAAGGACTCACAAAGTTTGATGTCATGGTTACACACTGGCCATTGTGTCACAATTTTCCTGGCAGGCATAAGCAGCCTTATGCTTAGAGCACTTGATATCCACTGAGAATTCAGGACCATGCTACAGACGTGACAGGTACAGAATATCTAAACAGAAACTGTGCTTCTGTTGTCTTGGAAATAAAACATGACAAAAAGAGAAATGTGCTGAATCCAGCTGAATCCAAAACTATCCTGGACATCATAGAACCAAAGTTTCCTCACAAATTGAATGTAAATTTAAAATATTTATCACAATTCAGAGAGAATGTTAGACTTGTCTTTCTCATTTCAAATTATTAACAAGAACCTAGAAAGAATATATGAGTTGTTAAAAATTATCTTATTTGATTTTTACACTCAAGATTTTATTCTCCTCCCAGTCCACACTCTTACTATTGCACGTCCCATTGGTTAGAGTCACACACAGGTATTTTATGTCATTTATGACTGTTTTGAAGGCTATTGTTTCTCAAATTTCTTTTTCATCCTGTTTATCTTTTGAGTAGAGGAAAGCTCCTGATCTGTTTAGTTAATTTTATATTCAGCCATTTTGCTGAAGTTGTTTATCAGCTCTAGGACTTCTCTGGTGGAATTTTTGAAATCTGTTAAGTATACTATCATATCATCTGCAAGTAATAATATTTAGACATTCTAATTTCCATTTGTATCACTGTGATCTTCTTTGGATGTCTAATTGCTCTGGGTTGGAATTCCAGTACTATATTGAATAATTAGGGGAAAGGTGGGTAGCATTCTCTAGTCCCTGATTTTACTGGGATTGCTTCAAGTTTCTCACCATTTAGTTTGATGTTGGCTAGAGATTTCCTGTACATTGATTTTACCATGTTTAGGTATGGGCCCTAAATTCCTGATCTTTTCATGACTTTTAACATGGAAGGGTATTGAAATTTGTCAAATGATATTTCAGCATCTAATGAGATGATCATATCTTTTTGTTTTCCTTTAAGTTTGTTTATATAATAGATTCATTTGATGTATTTTTTTTAATATTGAACCATCTTTATATCCCTGGAATGAAGCCTACTTGATCACAGTAAATAATCATTTTGATGTGTATTTGAATTTGATTTGCAAGAATTTCATTAACTATTTTTGCTTAAATATTCATGAAGAAGGGAAGTTGAAGTTCTCTCTTTTGTAGGTTCACTGAGTGGTTTGTGTAGGGTCTCTGTGTAGCTTCAAAGAATGAATTGGGTATTATTACTTCTATTTTTATTTTGTGGAACATTTTGAAAAATATTGGTATTAGGTGATCTTTGAATATTTGATAAAATTCTGCACTAAACCATTCGGGTCCTGCATTTTTTGGTTTTTTTTTTTGTTTGTTTGTTTTTTGGGTTTTGATTGGTAGATTTTAATTATTGCTTCTATTTCTTTAGCAGTTATGGGCCTGAATACACAGCTTATCTGATCATGATTTAACTCTGGTAACTGGTGCCTGTCTAGAAAATGGTCCATTTCTTCCAGAATTTCCTTTTTGTTGAATATAGACTTTTGTAGTACAATATATTTTTTGAAATTTCTCAGTTTATTTTGCTAAGTCTCTCTTTTTATTTCTCATTTTGTTAATTTAAACACTGGCTCTATGCCCCTTGGTCAGATTGGCCAAGGGTTTATATATCTACTTGTTTTTATAAACGAACCAACTCCTGGTTTTGTTGATTCTTTGTATAGTTTGGATTGTTTCTACATGGTTAATTTAAGCTCCGGGTTTGATTATTTCTCTGTGTCTACTTATCCTGGGCAATTTTCTTCTTTGTTTTCTAGAGCTTTCAGGTGTCCTGTTAAGCTTTTGGTGAATACTCTCTCCACTTTCATTTTGAAGGCAATCAGATCTACAATGTTTCCTCTTAGCACTACTTTCTTTGCATCCCATACATTTTTATGTGTTGTGCCTTCATTTTCATTAAATTGTAAAAAAAAAATTCTTTAATTTTTTTCTTTTGTTTTAGCGTTTTTTCCTTCTCTTTTCTATTAGATACTGTATATTTCCATTTGAGATATTATCACTTTTCTCTGCAAGGCTCCTATATTCTCTCCCCTTTCATTTGCCTTCACAAAGGTACACACTTTCCTAATCATTCTCACCACCCCAGTGCCTTGGACTCCCTCTACATTGGGAAAATATGTCCTACCTGGAACAAAAGTGTCTTCTCACATTGATGCCTGGAACTTCTTTCTTCAGCTACATATTCAATTGGATCAATAGGTCTCTCAATGTGTGCTGAAAACTAGTAATCCTTGTCAGAGAAATTAGACAAAAAGAAGTCAAAGAGATACACATTGGAAATGAAAACGTCAAAATATCACTATTTGCAGACAACATGATAGTATACTTAAGTGATCCCAAAAATTCCACCAGATAACTTTTATAGCTTGTAAACAACTTCAGCCAAGCTATATAATTGGATATAAAATTAACTGAAACAAATCAACTGCCTTCAACTACTCAAAGAATAAACAGGCTGAAAAACAAATTAGGCAATCAATGCCCTTCAGAATAGCCACAAAGACTTTAATATTCTTCCTTTGTTATGAATGTTTGGTGTTTTGAATATTATGTGATGGTAAAAATAGTTTTCCAGTCTGCTTGGCATTCCTTGGGGTTCTTGTGTGTTTCTGTTCATCTCTTTCTTTAGGTTAGGCAAGTTTTCTTCTATAATTTTGTTGTAGATATTTACTGGCGCCATAATTTGGGAATATTCGCTATCTTCTATACCTATCATCCTTAGGTTTGGTCTTCTTATTGTGTCATACATTTCCTGGATGTTTTGGCTTTGGAGCTTTGTGTGTTTTTCATTTTGTCTGACTTTTGTGTCAATGTTTTCTATGTTATCTTTGGCACCTGTGGTTATTTCTTCTATATCTTTTATTTTGTTGGTGATACTTGTACCTATGATTTATAATTTTTTTCCTAGATTTTCTGTCTGCATGGTTTTCTTTTTGTGATTGCTTTATTGCTTCTATTTCAATTTTTGGATGCTGGATTGTTGTTTTGTTTTCAATTTTTCACTTGTTTTGTTGTGTTCTCCTATATTTCCTTAATGCAGTTACTCATGTCCTTCTTACAGTCCTCTATCATCATCATGAGATAAGATTTAAAATTCAAATCTTGCATTTAAGGTCTGCTGCTGTATTTAGGACTTGCTGTAGTTGGAGAACTGGGTTCTGTTGTTGCCAAGTAGCCTTGGTTTCTGTTGCCTATGTTCTTGCTATTGCAATCTGGTTATCTGTAATGCGATTTGCCCTAGCTGTCTCTGATGTCCCCTGTCCTTCTTGTGATCCTGGTTGTATTAGAACTCCTCAGAGTCTAGGTATCTTTTTGTGATCCCGAGATCCTTGGATCCTGTGATCCTAAGTGTGTCACATCTCCTGGGAGTCAAGCTGCATTTGAGATACTGAAGTCCTGGTGTGACCAAGCTCCTGAGTTCCTGTTCTGTCAAAGCTTCTTGTAATCAAACTTTCTCTCTGTGTTACAGGTGTGGGTGTGTGGAGGCTAGAAGACTCAGTTTCCTTGAGGCACAAATACAAGCTAGAAAGAATTCATGCCACTTTGTGTGCAGGGGTTTGTGTTTCCTTGATTTCTGTATAGGTTTAAGTTATTCTGAGTGTTAGAAAAGATGTTTTGGACTCAACTGTGACCTTGAGTGTTTTAGAGCAGAGTGATTTAACACAGAATCAGAGGAGTACAGGTGGGATATTAGGCCCAGTGTCTCAGAGGCAACTTGAATTCCAGGAGCTCTGACACACTCAAGATCCCAGGATTCTAGGTTCCCAGAAACACAGAATCACAAGATCAAAATCTAGTTCTCCCACTACATCTAGTCTTGGATATCTCATCACAGGTAAAAAGCAAGATTCAGATTTAAAATCATATCTCATGATGATGATAGAAGACTTGAGGAAGAACATTAAAAAGTCCTTTAAATAAATACAGGAGAACACTACCAAACAAGATAAGGAATTGGACAAAACCATCCAGAATCTAAAAACAGAGAGAGAAACAATAGAGAAATCATAAAGGGGGACAGCCCTAGAGATGGAAAAACTAGGAGAAATCAGGAATCATAAATGCCAGCATCACCAACAGAATACATGAGATAGAAAAGAAAAGAAAATCTAAAGGGCAGAATATACCATAGAAAACATTAATACAACAGTCAAAGAAATGCAAAATGCAAAAATCTCCTATACCAAAACATCCAGGAGAGTCAGGGCACAATGAGAAGACCAAACCCAAGAATGATTGGCATAGAAGAAAGTGAAGATTCCCAAATTAAAGGAACAGTAAATACCTTCAATAAAATTATGTAAGAAAACTTCCCTAACCTAAAGATAGAGGTGACCATGAGCATACAAGAAGCCAAAAGAACTCCAAATAGACTGGAACAGAAAAGAAAATCTTCCTGTCTCAGAAGAGTCAAAACAGAAAATGCACAAAACTAAGAAATAATATTTAAAACAATAAGGAAATAATGTCAAATAACATATAAAGGCAGATCTACCAGAATTTCACCAGATTTTTTTAACAGTGACCATGAAAGCTAGAAGATCCAGGGCAGATGGTATTCACACCCTAACAGAACACAAATGATAGCACAGGCTACTATACCAAGAAGAACTTTTAATTACCAAAGATGTAGAAACCAAGATATTTAATGAGAATGATAGATAGAAATCTCCAAGCCATTCAAATCGCAAATAAAAAATACTTGCAACCAAAGTTATTTTAAAAAAGTTAAGAAAGGACACTTCATATCCATCAAAGAAAAATTTTACCAATATAAAATCTCAATTCTGAATATCTATGCTCCAAATGGAAGGGCAACCTCATTAAAAAAAGAAAGTTACTAAAGCTCAAAGCATCCATTGTACCACACGCCATAATAGTGGGAGACTTCAACACCCCACTCTTATCAATGAACACATAATGGAAACAGAACCTGACTAGACACAGTGAAACTATTAGAAGTTATGAACCAAATGGATTTTAAAGATATCTATAGAATATTTCATCTTAAACAAAAAAAATATGCCTTCATCTCAGCACCTCAAGGTACCTTCTCCAATACTGACCATATAATCTGTTACAAAAACGACCTCATCACATATAAAATGATTGAAATAATTTATGCATCCTATCAGATTGCAATGGACTCAGGCTGGTCTTCAATAACAACAAAACATCAGGAAGGCCCCATATACATGGAAGCTGAACAACATTCTACTTAATGATAAATTGGTCAAGAAAGAACTAAAAATAAAAGAAATTAAGGACTTTTTAGAATTTAATAAAAATGAAGGCACAGTATACCCAATCTTATGGGACATAATGAAAGCAGTTAAGAGAAAAATTCATAGCTCTGAGTGCTACCAAAATGAAACAGGAGACAACATGTACTAACAGAGTGACAACGCAGCTGGAAACTCTAGAACAAAAAGAATCAAATACACCCCAGAGGAGTAGAAGGCAGGATATGGTAAAGTTCATGACCAATATCAACCAAGAAGAAACAATTAGAAATTGATTCTTAGAAAAAAAATCAACAAGATAGATAAGCATCTATCCAGACTACTCAGATGGTACAGGGTCAGTGTCTGATTAAAAACAAAATCAGAAAGGAAAAGAGAAAGAAAGATACAGAAATAGAAAAAAAAATTAAAATTATCAGAACATAGGCCTAGTGATACTGCGCTGTGAGTAATCAAAGTACAGATAGGGCTAGGTGGAGCATGCAGAAAACCTGCCCATCTAGTTCAGCAGAGCTGGAACTCTGGCATATGGATTCAGGATCCATCCAGAAAGTCCTTGGGAAGGGACTAAATGCTCAGGCCCTTTGGCACCTGGAAGGGCAGAGATCCAGGGACACAGGCCTGGTGAGACTGCACCATGAATAACCAAAGCACAGAGAGTACTAGGCAGAGCATAGTGAAAACACAATTCTCCAGTTGGTTCAGTGGAGCAAGAACTCTGGCATAAGGAATCAGGATCTGCCCAAAAAGCCCTGGCTCAAAGTCTAGACACCCAGGCCCACAGTAAGGCACAGACTTTTGTCAGTGAGAGCCAGGTTTTGCCTGAAAAATCAGTGCTTGAATTTCAACTCTGCAGACCCTCTTACAACTGGACCAGAAAGGAATCTGACATATAGTCCCAGGGGGAGCACATTGGTAGTCCTCAGAGAGCAGAAAGTACTGTACTAACCAGAAAGGGTACGCTTTGGCTGAGAGAAAGAACCAGTTTCCTGCTAGTTATACTCAGGACCTGTGGGAACAGGGCTGAGGTACCAGAACAGCCTCACAAGAGCTCCACATCTGAGCCCACAAAGACAAAGCTGAGTCACTGCTACCAGAACTCACTGCATGCCCACCAAAAGCTGAACACTCAGAAGCAGATTTCTTCCTGAACCCACAGGCCCTCAGTTCCACAGGAGAAATGGGCAACAATCACTGCCAACAGGACCACGTGTAATCACAGACAAAATGATGGCAAGAGGAAAACAAAAGATCTTAAGCAATGGAAACCAAGACAATATGGCAACATCAGAACCCACGTCTCTCACCACAGCAAGAAGAGGATTGCCTAACAATTCATAAAAAGAAGACTCAGACCTGAAATCATACCTAAAGATGATGATGGAGATCTTTGAGAAGATCATGAATAACTTCCTTAAACAAGAATGAGAGGACAATCATAAACAAATAGAAGCTCCTAAAGAGGAAAAAAAAATCACTCAAGGAACTACATGAAAACACAACCAAAGAAATGAAGAAATGTAAAATGAAAATGAAAATGAATATAGAAACAATAAAGAAAATACAAAAAGAGAACCATGGATATGGAATTCCTAAAAAAGAAACCAGGAGTAACAGATGCCAGTATCTCCAACAGATTACAAGAGATTGAAGAGAGAATCTCAGGGGCCGAAGACAACATTGAAAACATAGAAAAAAATGGTGAGAGAAAATGAAAAAGCCAAAAAGCTCCTAGCCCAAAATTTTCAGGAGATCCAGAACACAATGAGAAGACCAAATGTAAGGATAATAAGAATAGAAACGGGTGAAGAATATCAACTAAGAGGCACAGTAAATATGTTCAACAAAATTGTAGAAGAAAACTTCCTACACTTAAGAAAGAGATGACCATGAGCTTAAAACAAGCCTACAGAACTCCAAATAGAGTGGACCAGAAAAGAAATTCCTTCTGACACATAATAGTCAAACTACCAGGTGTTCAACACAAAGAATACTAAAAGCAGTAAGGGAAAAATGTACTGAAACATATAAAGGCAGACCCATCAGAATTAATCCCGACTTCACAAAAGAAACTGTGAAAGCTAGAAAAACCTGGATAGACATTTTGCAGACCCCAAGAGAATATGAATGTCAGCGCAGTCTGGTATATTCAGCAAAATACTCAAACACCATAGTTGAAGAGACCAAGATATTATAGGATAAATCTAAATTTACATAATATTTGAACACAAATTCAACCCTACATAGAATAATAGATCTGAAATCCAAGAAAAGGATGGAAAATACATCCTTGAAAAAAACAAGAAAATAACTACACATGAAAACCAAAAGAAGAAATACACACAGACATAATGCTACCTCTAAAAACAAAAATAGCAGGAAACAGCAACCACTATTCCTTAATATCTGTTAACATATAAGGACTCAAATCCCCAATAAAGAGAACTAGGCTATTAGACTCGATAAACAAACAGAATCCAACATTTTGCTTCACACAGGAAACTCATCTCAGAAACAAAGACAGACACCATCTCAGAGTAAAAGACTGGGAAAAGACCTTCCAACCTAAAAACCCCAAGAAACAAGCTGAAGAAGCCAATTTAATATCGAATAAAGTAGATTTCAACCAAAAATTATCAAAGAAAGATAAGGAAAGATACTTTATAATCATTACAGGGAAATTTAATGGAAGGAACTCTTAATCATTATCATATATGCTCCAAATAGAAAAGCACTCATATTCATAAAAGAAACCCTACTAAATCTAAAAAAAAAAATACTGTGCCATACAGTATGATAGTGGGAGACTTCAACACTCCACTCTCATCAATGGACAGATCATGAAAGCAGAAACTACAAGGACACAGTGAAAGTACCAGAGGTAAGGAAAAATTGGAATTAATAGACATCTAGATCACATGTCACGCTAAAACAAAAGAAATCACCTTCTTCTCAGCACCTCTTGGCAAATTCTCCAAAACTGACCATATAATCTCAAAACAAGCCTCAATAGATATAATAAGATTGAAATACTCCCATGAATCCTATCAGAACACCATGGACAGAAGCTGGTCTTTAGTAACAACAAAAACATCAAAAAGCACATAAACACATGGAAGCTGAATAATGTTCTAATAAATGATCGCATGGTAAAGAAAGAAATTAAGGTTTTAATAGAATTTAATGAAAATGAAAGCACAACATACCCAAACCTATGGAATGCAATGAAAACAGTACTGAGAGGAAAACTCATACCTCTGAATACTTCCTCAAACAAACTGGAGAGAGCATACACTAGTAACTTGACAGCACAGTTAAAAGCTCTAGAACAAAAGGAAGCAGATACAGCCAAGAGGAGTAGACTGCAATAAATGATCAACTCAGTGCAGAAATTGACCAAATAGAAACAAAAAGAACCATTCAAAGAATAAACAAAACCAAGAACCAAGAGCTGGTTCTTTGAGAAAATTAACAATATTGATAAACCCTTATCCAGGCTAACTAGAGGGCAAAGAGAGTGTATCCAAATTATCTAAATTAGAAATGAAAGTGAAGACATAACAGCAGAGACTGAGGAAATTCAAGAAATCATCAGATCCTAATACATAAGTCTATATTCAACAAAATAGAAAATCTGGAGGAAATTGAAATAAGTTCCTAGACAGATACAAAATATCAAAGTTAAATGAGGATCAGTTTAACCATCTAACAAGTCTCATTACAAATAAAGATATTGATGCCATCTTCCAAAGGCCTCCCAAGCAAAAAAAAAAAAAAAAAAAAAAAAAAGCCTAGGACCAGATGGGTTTAGTTGAGAATTGTATCGGACGTTTATAGTAGACCTAATACCTATACTCTCCAAACTATTCCACAAATTAGAAACAGAAGGAACACTCCACAAAGCCACAATTACTCACATACCTAAATCACACAAAGATACTACAAAGAAATCAAACTTCAGACCAATAGCTCTCATGAACATTAATGGAAAAATACTCAATAAAATTCTTGCAAACTGAATCCAATAACACATCAAAACAATTATTCACCATGACCAAGTAGGCTTTATCCCACAGATGCAAAGATGGTTAAACATACAGAAATCCACCATATAAATAAATTCATAATTATAAATATATTTATAAATAAACACCTTATAAATAAACACCATATAAAATCAACGTAGTCCACCTTATAAATAAAAAGAAAAAAAAAAAAAACATGATTCTATGATTATCTCACTAAATGCTGAGAAAGCATTCAACAAAATTCAACAACCCTTCATGATAAAAGTTTTGAAAAAATCAGGAATCCAAGGTGTGGAGAGCAGGTGTGGCAGCAGTTCAGAGATTGAGCTTTGGAAGCTGGTCTAGTCTTGTGACTAGCACCTGACTTCCTCCTGCCCACAAGACTAGCCACTCTCACTATGCAATCAGTGCATGCACGCCCATGACACAAAATAAGGCCAGATGACTTGGACCTATGAACTGTAGCCATGCAACATGGACTGAGGAGGTGGAGTTGAGAGAGGATAAAGGACTGCATTTGGGAATGGAGGGAAGAAGAGAAAGAGAGACAGAAAGGAGACACAAAAAGATTTTCACTTGCATGCTGTAAGGTTCCTGAATAAACCACATTGAGAAGAACAGTGTGTCATCGCTCCTTTTCTGCTTGTTGGAGATGGTGGCAACACCAAGGTCCATAGCTAAACATAGTAAAAGCAGTAGGCAGCAAACCAGTAGCCAGCATCAAACTAAATGGAGAGAAACTTGAATCAATCCCCTGAAAATTAAGTACTAGACAAAGCTGCCCACTTCTCTCCTACATACTCAATGTAGTACTGGAAGGCCTGGCCAGAGCAATTAGGCAACAACAACAACAAAAGCAAAAAAAAAAAAAAAAAAAAAAAAAAAAATCAAAGGGATTCACATTGCAAAAAAAAAAAAAAAAAAAAAAGGTCAAAATATCACTATTTGCAGATGATATGATAGTATACTTAAATGACCCCCAAAATTACACTAGAAAACTTTTATAACTAATAAACAACTTCAGACAAGTGGATGGCTATAAAATTTAACTCAAACAATTCAACTGCCTTCCTCTACTCAATGGATAAACAGGCTGATAAAAAAATTAGGAAATCAACACCCTTCACAATAGTCACAAATACTATAAAATACTGTGGGGTGTCCCTATACAAGCAATTGAAGGATCTGTATGACAATAACTTCAAAGGAAATTGAAGGGGATCTCAGAAGATGGAAAGATCTCCCATGCTCATGAATTGGAAGGATCAGCATTGTAAAAATGGACATAATGCCAAAAGTAATTTACAGATTCAATGCAATCCCCATCAAAACTCCAACTCAATTCTTCATAGAGTCGGAAAAATCAATTTGAAAATCCATCTAGAATAATAAAAAAAAAAACTAAAATAGTGAAATCTATTCTCATAAATAAAAACACTTCTGGGGGAATCTCCTTCTCTGATCTCAAGCTATATTACAAAACAATTGTGATAAAAAAAACACCCTGCATGGTATTGGTACAGAGATAAGCAGGTAGATCAATGGAACAGAATTGAGGACCCAGAGATGAACCCACACCTATGGCCACTTGATCTTTGACAAAGGAGATAAAGCATTTTATGTAAAAAGGACAGCCTCTTCAACAAATGGTGTCAGTTCAACTTGCAGTCAACATGCAGAAGAATATAAATTGAACCTTTCCTATCCCCTTGTACAAAGTTCATGTCCAAGTGGATCAAAAATCTCCACATAAAACCAGGTACACTGAAACTATTAAAAGAGAAAGTGGGAAACATTTTAGAACACATAGGCACAGGTATAAGTTTCCTGAGCAGAACTCAAATGGCATATACTCAAAAATTAAGAATAGGCAAATGGGACCTCATGAAATTGTGAAGCTTCTGTAAGGCTAAGAACACTGTTAAAAAGACAAAATGGCAGCCTCCATATTGGGAAATTATCTTTACCAAATTTACATCTGAAAGAGGACTAGTATCCAATATATTCAAAGAAATCAGGAAGCTAGACTGTACAGAATCAAATTATCCTATTAAAAAAATGAAGTACAAGGCTAAACAAAGAAGCCACAACTGAGGATTATTGAATGACTGAGAAGAAATGCTCAACATCCCTAGTCATCAGGGAAAGGTAAATCAAAACAACTCTGAGATTCCAACCCACACCTTTGTTTTGGAACTTAGGTGACAGCAGATTCTGACTAGGATGTGGAGAATGAGGAACACTCCTCTACTGCTAGTGGAGTTGTAAGCTGTAACAACCACTCTGGAAATCAATCTCATGGTTCCTTGAAATTAATACTACCTGAAAACCCAACCACTCCATTCCTAGCATATACTACAAAGATGCTCCAACATATGACAAGCACACTTGCTCTATCATGTTCATAGCAGCCTTATTTATGATAGCCAGAAGCTGGAAAGAACCCAGATGTCCATCATCAAATGAATGGATACAGAAAGTGTGGTACATATACACAATGGGGTACTTCTCAGGTATTAGAAACAATGACTTCATGAAATTTGTAGGCAAATGAATGGAACTAGAGGCTATCATCCTGACTGAGGTAACCCAGTCACAAAAGAACACACATTGTATGTACTCACTGATAAGTGGATACTAACCCCAGAAAGCTCTGAATACCCAATACAAAAAAATTTCACACACATTATGAAGCTCATAATGAAAGAAGGTCAAAATGGGGATGTCTTAGTCCTTCTTAGAAAAGAGAACAAAATTCTCATTGGAGGAAATGAAGGTCAAATAAGGGATTAAAAAAAGATCACCAAGAAGGCACCTCAACTAATGCAACTCATATGAAATCACCAATTCCAAGCTCTATAGCTGATCCCAAAAATTACTTACTGGCAGGAAACAGAGTTGCCTCCTCAGAGTCTATGCTAGAGTCATATAGATAGAGCTGAGCATGTTTGCAGCTATCCATTGGTCTGAACTCTGCGATCATAATGAGGTTGCTAACAAAAGGACCTAAGGACCTGAAAGGTATTGCAACCTCATGGGAAGATAACAACATTATCAACTAACCAAACCCTCCAGAACTCCCATGGAGTAAAACACCAACCTCTGTGCACACTTTGAGAGACCTATTAATCCAGTTGTGTAAGTAGCGGAAAATAGAAGTGTCTGATATCAGTGTGAGTAGAGGCATTATTTCCAGAGAGGATATGTCCCAATGCCGGGAAATTCCAAGGCAATTGGTTTTATAGGGGGATGAGAAGGGAGTGCACCTTTGTGAAGGCAAATGATGAGGGAGAGAGGATGAAAGCAGGGCAGGGTAAAGGGATAATGTCTCAAATGTAAATTCAGAGTATCTAATTTAAAAAAGAACCATGGCAGCTTCTAGGCAGACACAGTGTTGGAAGACATGCGCAGATTTATGTATCTCCGGGCTCAGAGTTAGAGAACTAGCAGCCCTTAAAGCCAACCAGCACAGGGATGAACTTCCCTCAAAAAGTCCTCACCTACCAATATTAGCATTTCTCATGGGCCAAGCATATTACAACCACCATATGGCTCCATGTTCCCTATTAGTTTGTACAAACACATGGGTCATGAGGGATCATAGCTATGTTTGAATTATAAAAAATATATTTTGTCCAATTTCAAATGTTATCATAGTCTATAACAGTATCAGCAATGTTAAAAGTCCAAAGTCTCTTCCACAATGGATACAATAGCTTAACTGTAATGACTTATAAACCAACCATCAAAAGGTAAATCATATACTAACAACATATCACGACAATATACTGGAGGAATTGTATTCCTGTAATGGTAGACTTTGAAGGTTCCTATTACTCAAACTTTGACCCCTGAGATATAAAAACCTCAGCACATTTTACAGTACCCTGTCTGTCTAGATGCTGCCATGGTCACTGCCATTATGATACTATATTATTGTTCAAAAATATCTTTGGGAGGAAATACTGAAACGAGGCAAAAACAAACAGCAGCTGGGATTATTACAACCTCTGTACCTCCATGTCTTATGTTCAACTATTTTCAGCATTGATGACTGAAGCAACAATTTTCCTTTGGGTTATTTCTCCTCCCTGTTAGCATCTTTCCACTACTGCTCTGGTGTCTCTAGCATTTTGATACCTTCAAGGAAAATTCAACTTTATAGATTCTTGTATAGACATTATTCTGGAATCCACATCTTTGTTCACTTCTCCAGCTTTGTCTCCTGTAACAGTCTAGGCTCTGGCAGAATCCACTACACAACTCCTGATAATTTTGGTGTTAATTCTATGGCACTAACATTGTTATTACACTGGAGTCAGCTTCCTCAACTAATATTTACCTCTAGTTTCTCATTAGCTCACCTTATGGTAACAAGCCTCAACTATTTTGCATGAATATTTCAGACCTAGGTTGCCACCCGAAACATTGGTTACATCTTTATCAGTGGCCTTTCCTGAACACTTATGGTGACAGTGTTCAGCTGTTCTCTATGACCACTTCATATCTTCCAAACCAGTACCATCTGAGTGGCCAGTGCATATTACCATGTCTATCTTCTGTCTCTGAAACACAGCTTGTTTGTGCTCTCAGAGAACAGTTCCCTGAAAGCTTTACCTCAGTGAAGCTGATTTCTTCTTAATAACTACTAATTTTGTAGATGAAGCTAACCAGTCTCAATTAGTTCAGTAACCACTGGTTCTTGGCCCTTCAGGCATTGTCAAGCAAGGGCACTCTCTCAGGACATGTGCCTCAACTAGGACCTGGCATTATTGATCACTCCCCTAAGTTCTGAACCTTTACAACACAACATATTGTAGACAGGAAAAATTGTAGATTGTAGTGTTTGAGGCTGTGTTGTCTCAATGGTATCCTTGTCTGGTTACATAAAATGTCTTGCTTAGGATCTCTCTTCTTTTTTACAAGGAACACATTTTGAATTCCTGGGAGTTTCCATTGCACTAAATTTCTAACTTTCTCCATAAATGCCTCCAAATGAGTCAACTTTCTCAGTATACCCTGCCCTCTATCAGTCTCAGTACATCCCTCTTCTTCACATCCCAATTCACCTTCATCATGTTGATAAAATCTATTTTATTTATAAGTCCCCCATAAATGAGTCCTTGTAAAACAAGCCTTCTTGTTCCACGAATTATGTCATAATTATCATTTACAACTACTATCTACTTATATCTCAGTACATATGAAAATTTCATTTTTTGTTCTGGATTACCTCACTCAGAATGATTTTTCTAGCTCTAAATATTTGCCTGCAAATTTCATGATGATATATTTTTTACAGCTAATGTGTAAATGTACCACATATTTTAACCCTTTAAAAGATACCTAGGCTTTTTCTACTGTCTGATTATTATGCATTCTGCATTTGTGAACTTAATTCAGCAATCATCCTTGTCATAAGATGGAGTGCCTTTTCAGTACATGTACAACCAGGAGTTGTATATCTGGATCTTGAGGTTGAACAATTTATAATTTTCCGGAAAACCACTACGCTGATTTTCAATATGGCTGAGCAATTTTGCACACACACTAGCAATCCAGGAGTGTTGCCTATCGTGCACATTATACTGGTTTGGATATATTTATTCCCTATATTTATGTGAATATATTTATTTTTCTTAGGATAAAATTTTCTTTCTAGTATTTTCTGTAATGCGTAATTTGCAAATGGATTTAAGTGATACCTGGCATTTTTTCTTGCCACTTTTCATATTTTTTTTTTGTTCTGTACATTTTGTGATTTGATTATCTTGTGGTGTGATGAATTTCTTTTCTGGTAGAGTCTAACGGGTGTTATATAATCTTTTGAATATTTACAGACATATTTTTAGTCAGAGTTGTTTTAGATGTAACATTTCCTTTACCTTACAAATAAATTTCTTTTATCTTCTAGACCTAACATTCTCTCTGCCATCCCTGTATTCTATTGGTGATACTTGCATCTGTTATTCCTGCTCACATAATTGGATTTTCCATCAGTAGTTGCTCAGTTTGTGTTTTCCTATTGCACAGCTTTATTTAGTTATCTACCTTTGTAATTAGTTTTTTCCTGTGTGTCTTTAAATACCACTATATCTTTGCCTGCATTATCCTGAATTTCTTTAAGAGATTTATACATTTCCCCTGTAAAGACCTCTCTTATCATTATAAGATTGGATTTAAGGTCACTTTCATGTATTTTGGTTGTTAGGATGTTCAAGGCTTGTTGTAGTTGGGTTGTTGTGTTTTGGAGGTATCTTATTGCCCCAACTCCTGTTGAATGTCTTCTTTAAAGTGTCTTCAGCCATTTGAATGTTTTCTTTTTATGTCACTGTAGTAGTCTGTATTGGTATGGGAGTAAACCTGAATGTTCTTGGTGTGACAGACCTCTCATAGATATCATTGAGTTGTAAGATTTCAATTCCTCTTTTGGTGGTTGCAGATGTCTTTACTTTTTCCTAAATATGTGCCTCTTAGTGATCTCTAAATGGAGAACAATATCTGCTGCTAAAGATAAAATTGAGATTAAAATATATAATCCAAGCTTATCTAAACTTTGATTAGTTTTTTATAATCACCCTTGCAGAGCACAGAAATAAAGAGCAATCTAGAATTGTCATGTATTCAAAATTTTGACCATGTTGCTTACTTCATATAAGCTATAAAACTATAATATTCAATGCCAGATAGCCTTAAGGAAATGCTATAAGTCTTAGTAGCACTCAAGAGTATGATTTATTTAGTTTAATCTACAAGTGCTTAGTTAATTATTTTTGGCTTTTTCCACTTTTTGATACTATTTCTCTCCATGACTTTCGTGTATGATAGAATAAAAGATTTACACAAAAAAGATACAATTTCTGTCCTGGTTGCTTATGTTTGTTGTGTTTTATTCTTCCCAGAAATATAAAACAAACAACAAAATCAACAAGAAATTAAGGGGAAATAAAAATTGCAAGCTTAAACATTAACAAAATATAGTTAATAAGCTCAATGTGGTATCACATTATAAGACTCTTTTGTGTCAACTATATTTAAGTTTTAAATGCTTGCATAATTTGATCTCAATGTGGCACAAGCTAGGATAAGAAAAGACGAGGGAGATTCAATGAATAAAAACGTCTTCATAATTCAGGTTGTAGACATGCCAGTAGAGCATTCTTTTATATTAAAAAATAGTGAAAATGGTCATTTTATTAAAAGAAATCAACAAATTCAGTCAATCTCCATCAAAATTCTAACTTAATTCTTCACAGATATAAAAATACCAACTCTCATCTTCATCTGGAATTACAAAAATCAGAGAATATCAAAAAAAAACTATTCTCAAAAATAAAAGAACTTCAACAGCAATTTTAAAAATACAGGTATTGGTACAGAAGCAGGCAGGTAGATCTGTGGAATAGAACTGATGGCTGAGAAAGAACCCCACACATCTACTTCACTTGATTTATGACAAAAAGGCCAAAACCATCCTGTTTATAAACAATAAAATTTTCAACAAGTGGTGCTGGTTCAACTGGTGGTCTGCATGTAGAAGAATACAATTTACCCATTATTATCACCTTGTACAACACTCAAGTACAAGTGTAGTAAGGATATTCACATAAAAACAGATATTCTTATTGTCATAGAAGAGAAAGTGAGAAAAAGCCCTAAACAGATTAGCAAAGGAAAAAAATGTTGAGCAGAGCAAAAGTGTCTCAGGCTCTAAGATCAACAATTGACAAATAGGACATCTGGTGAAAAGCTTTTGAAGGGAAAGAGCACTGTCAAATGAACAAAATGACAACCTATCTTTAAGAACCTTAACCCCAATAGAGAGAGGATATCCAATATACACTAAAAATTCAAGATAGGGTACAGCCTAAACAAAGAATTCTCAACTGAGGAATATTGAGTGATCAAGAAGCACCTAAAATGTTCTTATTTTCCTTGCAAAAGCAAATCAAAATGAATCTGAGATTGAACTCACACCAATCAGAATGGCTTATATAAAAACAAACACATGACAGCAGATTCTGGTGAGAATGCAGATAAAGAGAAATGTTTCTGCATTGCAGGCGTTATGGCAAGCTAGTTAAACCACTTTAGAAAACAATCTGAATGTTCCTCAAAAAAGTTTAAGACTGAAGACTCAGCTATATAATTATTGGGCCTATATGGAAAAGATGCTCCAACATGTAACAAGAATACATGCCTCACTATGTTGATTTGTGCCTGAATTATAGTAGGTAGAAGCTGGAAAGAGGCCAGTTGTCTCTCAACTAAAGAAATAGAAATATGTGGTAAAATTTTACAAAATGGAGTACTACTCAACTTCTAAAAAATGACTTCCTGAAATTTTAAGGCAAATGAATAGAACTAGAAAATATCATCCTGAGTAAAGTAACCCATTCCCTAAAGAACACACATGTTATCTACTCACTGATAAGTGGATATTAGCCCAAAAGTTCAGAATACCCATGATACAATCCATGGGTCATATGAAGCTTAAGAAGAAGAGAAACCAAAGTGTAGATGCTTCAATTTTACATAGGAGTGTAAACAAAATAATCATGGTTGATGGAGGGAGAGAAGAACCTACAAAAGAGGAATGGGGGATATGGTCACAGAGGGAGAGTGGGAGAGGAAGAAAAAAGGGAAAGGGGAGAGGGAGAAAGGGAGAGGAAAAGAGGAGGAGACAGACAGACAGACAGACAGACAGAGAGAGAGAGGGAGAGAGAGAGAGAGAGAGAGAGAGAGAGAGAGAGAGAGAGAGAGAGAGAGAGAGAGAGAGAAGTGTGGAGGGAAAGTAGAGAGGGTCAGAAAATGTAATAAAAATATGTATCAGTGAATTATGGGACAGACAGAAAAGAATTTTGTTTGTCATATAGGGATAACTGCAAATCAAAACAGGTTGCTAAATCTAACATAAGCAGGGACAAAATAATAGGGTTACTTTGTTATTTACATGTCTGTCTATCACCACATATGGGAACTCATTTCTGGTCATGTTCAGGGAAATATCTTTCACCTCTGATTAAAAAAATAAAATAAAATAAAATAAAAAGCTCTACTTATTCTGACAAAACACCTTGTGTGCAGTAGAATTTGTGGGTTGAAGCATTCATGTTCAAATTCCCTAATGGTTGAATTGTCTCATTACAGATGCTGTCCAGTTCTGGTTATCTGCCCCCTTATACAAGGATAGGGAACTTAGATTTTAGTAAATTTCAATTGAACTAAATTTCAAATGCACCAAGATATTTACCTTAATTCCAGGTGTCTTGCCAACACTTCACTCTTTCTCTCACCCCAACCTGATTCCTCTTATTCACATTACCACCCACACCAATTATACCCATGATAACTATTCTATTTCTGCCCCCTGGGAAGAATCATGTGTTTCTCTTTGAGAACTATTGGTAACTTAGATTTTCTTGCATCATGATTATCTTTTACTTTATAATTAATATACACTCATAAGTAAGTAGGTGTGAAGTTTGTGTTTTTTGGCCTGGTTATCACACTGTGATAGTTTGTATATACCATGTCCAGGGAGTAGCCATATTAGAGAATATGATTATTTAGCAGTAGATGTAACCTTGTTGTAGTAAGAGTAACACTGTGAGAGTGGGCTTTAGGAACCTCATACTAGCTGCCTGCTAGCAGACTTCAGATGAAGATGTAGAACTGTATTTGACATCTTAAGTGTGAAAGGGTCATGCAAAGATTTCAGGTTTGGCACTATAAAGATATCTTATGAGAGAATATTTTTGAAATCTAGTCTTAGCAGAAGACCAGAATATATTGGAGATGTCAGTACAATAGGATGATCACTAAGAAGAACAACAAAAATGGAATGGCTCAAACTGAGCTTAGAATGCTACAGAGGGAGAGCTGAAGAAGTGACACCTGTCCTTTGAAGGATCCCTTAAGATCATATGTTTATCCCAGATATTGAAAGAAAAAGCTGTAACATCGAAGATGCCTTGAATACCTCAGGATATTGGAGATGCCAGAACCCTGAGAATCTGCTGAGGAAAGCTGCTAACAGGGACTGGAAATAGCCCAGTGTGCTGAAATTTGTTGCAGCCAACAAAGATGAAGAGGGACTTGGAGATATAAAGACCACTTTGACATCAGACAGGAAGATTAAGGTTTTGGAGTTTGCCCAGCAAGTTCCCGGCTTTTCTTTTAAGACTAAAGTTAAGTGATTGGATGAATCTCAGAAGGGACCTTGAACTTTGGTCTTTTAGCATTTGTGAGCCTGGGGACATTGGAAGTTATATTAAATGTACTTTTTATTATGCTATGAAAATTATGATCCCCATAAACTCATGTATTTTTTTTTAAGTCTATAATGCCCAGGGAGTGGAATGGGATGTGTTATAAATGCTCAGCCCAGGAAATGACACTATTAGAGTCTGTAGCCCTTTTGTAGTAGGTGTAGTTTTCTTAGAGTAAGTTTGTCACTGTGACTGTAGATTTTAAGACCTTATCCTGGCTGCCCAGAAACCAATATCTGCTAGAAGGTTTCAAGTAAAAAATGTAGAACTCACAAGTTTCCCTGCATTGTGGCTTCCTGGCAGCCACCATGTTCTTGTCTGTAGGAAGCCGTTAGTGCCAATAGATGGCGCCAGCTTCCCGCCTATTATTCAGCCTACAAAAACCCTTCCCCTCAGTGCTCAAATACCACATATGTCATAGCCACTAATGAGCTACTGGAGGATGCACCAATCAGGTAGCAACACAAGTCTCTTAGGCATATATAGCAGTGCATTTCTCTCCCACATGGGAGATGCCCTGACCAGGGAGATCGCCTGTTTAGGAGAAGGCCCCTACACAGGCAAGCACATGAGTGATCGCCTGTTTAGGGAGATCCCACCAGGAAAGTGCCAGGAGAGTCCCCTGCACAGAGAAGACCCCTGCTAAGGAGAGTTCCCTGCCCAGAAGGAGTCCCACGTGGAGAATTCCCCTGCTCAGGAGGTCCCCTGCTCAGAGTGCTGTACAATAAAGGTTGTTCGCAAAAGGATCCTGTGGTTGCATGCCTTTTCCTACCGGCGAGACGTGGGGCATGAGACAATTACTGCCGCATCCCGGGAGCCCTGAACCACGCTGGCGCCAAGCGGAATCTTCAGTCCGCTAAAGTGGATCCAGAACTGTGGAAAAAGTTAAAGGTAAGTTCCAAGAGACATGTCCCATTTTGGATTTTACGGGGTGCCAAAAGAGCATGCCAAAAACGTAGGCATGTCTCTTCTTGGATTTTTTCCGGCAGTAGAAGGGTTATTGCTTGCATTTGTGGTAACTGTTGTAACATTACTGTTGTGGAAGATATCTAGACAGAAAGTTAGCACGCAGCACCAAGAGGGTGGGTCAGAAACGGAACGTAATAAAGAAGAGAATACGCAAGAAAAAAGTAAAAGAGGTAGGCTCTGAGAGACATGTTCAAAACAAGTCAGAAACGGAAGAAACTCAAAGGCAGAAAAACCGCTGGGAAAAGAGAGTACTGTGCCCGGGGAAACAAAATGCAAGTTTCCCGGAGAGGATGCTTTGTATCCGTTAAAGGGGCAAAAAGCTTTAGAGCTGGCAGAAGAAGAGTCGGAGACTGAATTTCAATCTGAGGAAGAAATTTCAGAAAAAGAAGAGACAAAAGAATTTGGGGCAGAGCAGTTTCAGGGGAGACAAAAAACTTTATCAAAACAGAAAGCAGTCTCTGCTTTTCCACCTCATGCAGAAAGAAAGTGTGAATTCTCCTTTTGTCAGCCAGAGACACGCCATGCCCTCAGGCAAATGTTTCCGGTGTTTGAGGAGAATAACAGCATCCGCAGTTATCACCCTCTAGAACATAAACAAGTCAAAGAGTTGGTGGAGTCAGTCCGAATTTATGGAGTCACTGCTAATTTTACTATGTCGTTAATCGAAAGATTAAGCTCAATAGCCATGACACCTGCTGATTGGCAGTTTGTTACCAAAGCTTGTCTCGCACTTATGGGACAATACATTGAGTGGAAAGCCTTGTGGCAGGATGCTTGTCAGGTCCAGGCTCACGCCAATGCAGCGGCAGGACAGCCAGCTTGGGATTTCGATATGATATCTGGACAGGGGCAGTGGGCAATGAATCAAACCGCCTATCCCGTGGAAGTCTATGGCCAGATAGCACTTTGTGCCATAAAGGCATGGAAACCGCTCACTAATAAGGGAGAAGTGTCAGGAAATCTAACAAAAATTATTCAGAGTCCAAGTGAACCCTTTTCAGATTTTGTGGCCTGAATGATGGAGACAGCTGGAAAAATATTTGGAGACCAAGAACAGGCGATGCCCTTGATAGAGCAACTAATTTTTGAACAATGTACTAAGGAAAGTCATAATGCCATCATCCCCTGCAAGGCTAAAGGATTGCAAGCCTGGATTAAAGCCTGTAGAGAGATCGGAGGACATTTAACTAATGCAGGTTTAGCTGCCGCCATACTACAGGGACAAAGGCAGCTAGGTCTTTTTTAAAAAGGTGTCATTTGCTTTCAATGCGGGAAGCCTGGTCATATAAAGAGAGAATGTAAAAGTCAGAGCTCTAGATTAAACCTTAAGAGTATTCCTGACCTGTGCCCTAAGTGTAAAGAAGGGAAGCATTGGGCTAATGAATGTAGATCAGTAAAAGATATCACTAGAAAGCCCCTAGAAACGTCAAAAAATGCACAGCGGGGGGCCCCCTCCTCAGGTCCCTCAAATATATGGGGCAAGCAGCTCCCCAGTAGTCTGGGAGCAGGAGAACCCCTGCGGAGAGCCACTCCAGGTTCCACGGGATTGGACCTCTGTGGCACCACCAGAATTGTCCTGACTCCACAAATGGGAGTTCAGCCTATTACTTCTGACTTTCATGGGCCATTACCGGCTAATTCAATAGGGCTGCTTTTGGGGTGCACATCTGCCACCCTTAAAGGTTTGGTAATACACCCTGGGGTGATTGATCAAGATTATAAAGGCCAACTAAAGATCATGTGCTCCTCCCAGAGTGGTTTGTTTCCCATCTCACCAGGGGATCAGATTGCTCAGTTGCTTATCCTCCCCAGTTGTCAGGCCCAATTTGCATCAAACCGGGTGAGAAGGGAAAACAAAGGCTTCAGTTCTTCAGGAACTGACTTAGCATATCTAACAGTAGATTTAAATACTCAATTAACCTTGAATTTAGAGGTAAAAGGAAAATTCTTTGAAGGACTTTTAGACACTGGAGCTGACAAAAGTATCATATCTACTAAGTGGTGGCCTGCTAAGTGGCCAGTTAATCAATCTTCCCATTCTTTACAAGGCCTTGGCTATGAAGCCAGTCCTGCTATTAGCTCGAAGTCATTAAAATGGAAGGCCCCTGAGGGACAACAAAAAACTTTTACACCGTATGTCCTTCCACTACCGGTTAATCTATGGGAAAAAGACATTCTAACAAAACTAGGTCTTAAACTTATAAATAGTTATTCCCTGGCTGCACAAGAGATGATGACTAATATGGGGTATATCCCCGGAAGAGGCATTGGCAAACATCATCAAGGTCCTACAGACCCCATACAGCCCACCATGAAATCTGATCGAAGTGGTTTGGGTTTTTCTTAGGGGACGTTGAGGGGACTATGCCCATACATTGGCTTTCAGAGGAGGCAGTGTGGGTTCCTCAATGGCCTGTTTCCTCTAAAACATTAGAGGCTGCTCATCAATTGGTAAGAGAGCAATTACAGAGAGTCCCCCCCCCCGCACAGAGAAGACCCCTGCTAAGGAGAGTTCCCTGCCCAGAAGGAGTCCCACGTGGAGAATTCCCCTGCTCAGGAGGTCCCCTGCTCAGAGTGCTGTACAATAAAGGTTGTTTGCAAAAGGATCCTGTGGTCATACACCTTTTCCTGCTCGCGAGATGTGGGGCGCACGACACTTGTCTTTATGATAATTGACTGAACCTCTGAACTTGTAAATCTACCCCCATTACATGTTTTCCTTATAATTGTTGCTGTGCCACACTGTCTGTACAAAGAAATAAAGCCCAACTAAGTCAAAACAAAAAACCTAGAGAATTAAAATCACAGAAAATTTGAATGCCCAAGAAGCTTGTATAGAAATTTTAAGGGGCTGGAGAGATGGCTCAGAAGTTGAGAACATTGGTTCTGGATTCAACCTCCAGCAACCACATGGTGGTTCACAACCATCTGTAATAAGATCTAATGCCCTATTCTGGTGTGTCTGAAGACAGCTACAGTGTACTTATAAAATAAATAAATAAATCTTTAAAAAATTGAAATGTCCACAATTCTTATTCTCAAAGAAATGCAAATTAAAATGATGCTGAGAATCCACCTTACAACAGTCAGAATTGCTATGATAAAATGCCAGATAATAGCATGTTTTGGTGAGAATGTGGAGAAACTGAAGCGCTCCTCCATTTTGGGTGTGATTGCAAACAGGTTCAAACACTCTGAAGATTAATTTGGAAAATCTTAGAAAGCTAGAAATACATTTACTTAAAGAAACAGCTGTATGACTCTTGAGCTTACCCAAATAATGCCCAAACATTTCACAGGAACATATTTTCCTACTTCGTTCACTGCTTTCTTATCTGTGATAGGAAGAATCTGGAAATAAATAAGATATCCCACGATACAGAAAATGGGGTTCATTTACCCAATGGAATACTCTTCAGTTATTAAGAATGAGGACATCATGATTTTTGCAAACAAATGGATGGGACTGTAATGTATTATCCTGAGAAAGATAACTCACGAACAAAGTGACATGCATGGTTTTTACTCACTAAGTGAATATTAGCCAAAGACATACATAACACTTTGAATGAAATACACAGAAGTCAAGATTAACAAACAGGAGGATCCAAGTCAGGATGTTTCAATTCCACTTAAAAGAAAGATGAAACCATCACAGCAGGCAGACAGATGTAGGAAGAAACCTAAATGGCAAAGGAGATATTAAGGGAGAAAGAGAAACATGATCAGGTACGGGGTGAGGAAAAGAGTTAAGCCAATGATCAGCTTCACTTCAAACCAACTCAAAATTAGAATGTTGTGTAACATATGCCCTGCTTTCATGGCCAAAATTGTTCTTATATGCCATTCAACACTTTATTTCTCATGTCCTGTCTCTCATCTTTATACCCACAGTTTCTGTTTTGATTTCTCTTCTCTGGACACTTTTTATTACTAGTTTTCAGTTGTGTTATTTCTTTAGGGCAAAAGGCTACCATAGAATATATTCATCAGTTGTTAAGGAAAGAAATTGGAACATGATAACATAATTTGACATGAAGCTGTTTGTATTTTAATGTCAATTCCACTTCCCCAATAAGGGCTGCCTAGTCTCATGACTCCATCTGAACCTTCTCATTTTAATTAGTAAAATAAAGGAAAGCCAGTGACTGTGAAGGACAAGGAGGTCGAGAGGACTGAGAGGTCTTGGGATGTCAGAGGATAGAGAAAGAAGGTTGTGGCAACATGGAGCTTCCCAAGGACCAGATAGTTCCAGATGAGATTGATTGGTGTTATAAAGCTATGAACATTAATGATTTTAACAGGTCTAATACTTCATATAGAAGGGCAGTTTGTACATTTGTCTATTTGATGCAATTTTGTTGCATAGAGGGCTTGTGAGAGTTTATTATATAAACCTGAGTGAAAAGAAGTCAGACTGTAGAGTTGTATTGATGTGTGATTTTGGGGTATTGAGCAAAAACAGAAAAAAGAAATTGATGAGAGTTTGTAGACATTTAAACAGCAAACACTTTGGCATGAAGTTTGGTATTGTGACTAAAACTCATAAGAGATGTTATCTTTGTTTTTGTTTGTTTGTTTTCTTTGTTGTTGTTTTGTTGTTGTTGTTTTACATTTCTAATCATACAGATTGTACCCAGGAAGCATAAATGCAATTCTAGTGAATTATGACTCAGACATGTCACCAGTTCACCAATGAATTTAAGATGGGTGTTCTATCTACATCAGAGCTACATCACTAAGGGAAATCTGGAAATTGTTCTACTGCTTAGCCACACTACTCAGGACCTCATTAGTATATACAAAGAAGGTGTTTTTATCCTTAGAACTTTGCATTTACTATAACTTAACGTGTACATACTTGTTTGTTTATATTCATTAATTCATTTTTTAGTTTTAGATAAATTTGAATTTTATTTTATTTTTAGCTTTTGAGGACATAACTATATTATTTTCTTTTCTTCTTTTCCTCCCTCTGAACCATCCCATGGACCCTGTCTTAAACTCTTTCAAATCCATAGCATTTTTCTTGGATTATTGATACATACATCCATAGATACATACATACATACATATATACATACATATATACATACATACATACATATATAAACACACACACACACACACACACACACACACACATATATATATATATATATATATAATTCATAAGTACATAACTTGCTGAGTCTGTGTCGTGTTATTTGTATTTATATTTTTCAAGACTGACAATTTGGAATTAGATAGCCAACTGTTGTGTTCTCCTGGGGAAAACTATTTCTCCCACTCTCAGAATATGTCAAGTGTCTCTAGTTCTAACTTTGAGGTCTCATGAGTTTTTCTCTTTACATGTTAGCATGCCTATAGGTATTGCTTTTCTATAGTACGTTAGTGAGATTTTTTATGAGTTTAGCATCTCTCACATTTTTAAGAAATACAAACTCACAGAAAGTTTTCTAGCCCTTGGAAGTTTGTACTGTTTTCTCAAATTTTCCCGTAATAATTTGTGAGCCTTAGGTGCATGAATTGCTTTGTAGGTATACCTATTGGGACAGGGACTGGGATGGGGACTGGGACTGGGATGGGTTGTGGCTTTCTGTAATATTATTAGTATGTTATTCCAAACATTTATTTTAGAGGTGAAGGGAATGAATATATTTTACTCGGGGTAAACCAACCAGGGATTAAATACCTTTTGGTGGAAAAAATGCCAAGGAAGTGAAGTATGCTCATTGGCTAAACACCCAGGGTTTATCTAGATACCTCATTGTCATGGGGGTACAACAGGCTTTTATGCTATGTGTTTGGTTGTCATAGAAATCTTTGTGCAATATCATGGGAAAGTATTCCAGGACAGTTTAATCTTGTCAAGAAGCCAATTTCATTCCTAAATTTTCAATTCTGATATTCCCCAGGGTTTTGAACCTGCTAAAGTCTTAGCATCTTTGCTTCTGATAGTAGAGGACACTTGCACTTCAATCCACCATTTAAAAAGAATAGTATCAAGAACTAAGTAAAATCAAACACAAACAACATGTGACTCTGTGTGATGGATTGTATATATTGGCCCAGGGAATGGCACTATTTGGAACTGTGGTCTTTTTGTAGTAGGTGTGTCACTGTGAGCTTGGGCTTTGAGACACACTCCAAGCTACCTAGATTCCAGTGTTTTTCGAGCAATGTTCAGATGACGATATAGAACTCTTAGCTCCTCTTGTGCCATAACTGTCAGGATGCTGCCATGTTTCTGCTTTGATGATGCTGGACTGGATTTCTGAACCAATAAGTTAGCCCCAATTAAATGGTATTTTTATAAGACTTGCCTTGGTCATGGTATCTGTTCACAGCAGTAAAACCCTAACTAAGACAGAAGTCGGTACCAGGTACTAGTTATATTACTGTGCTGATCCTGTCCATGCTTTTATTTTTTTTTTTTGGAAGAATGTGTATTTGGGTACTTTGGATTTGAAAAGCAGTGTAATGATTTAAGTAATGCTCAATGGTTTATGCTAATAGGAATATTGATAAATCACACTACTGAGAGTGATGTGAATTGTGAGGACATTGCCCAAAAGATTTCACGAAAAAGTTTCAATATGTGGCATAGTGACTGCTTTGGGTTTATTTTGATGAAGACTGTGGCTGCTTCCTACCCTTGTCTGAAAAGTCTGCTCATATCTAAAGCAAAGAGATTTATACAGATTGCAAAGACACAGAGGGTCTCAAAACAGCTCAGCAGAGACTTTGTTTTCAAGTTAACGCTCATGAAATACATGTTGAACAAGCATGGCAAGTTTAGAAATTACACACACACACACACACACACACACACACACACACACACACACACACACACAATTTGTGTTTTGAGTTTTAAATGTGCACCAGGAAGGGAAATAAACTGAGTCCTTTGTTCTAAGAGGTAACAGATGGTATGGTGGCAATATCCCACCCAGCTAAGTTTAGATCTAGGCATAGTTATACACACCTTTAGTTCCAAGAGACAAAGCCAAACAGATTTCTGAGTTCAAGGTCAGCCTGAGACAAAGCAGGTTCTAGATGAGAAAAATTTAAATTCAGGCATGGTGGTTCACACCTTTAATTCCAGAATTACAAAGGGCCAGGTTATAAAGATCTCTGATTTTAAGGTCAATTTACATAGTAAGTTGCAAAAAGGCTAAGCTTAGGCAAAGAGGAAGTTGGAAAACAGAAAACTGATAATAGAATAAGGGAGAAAGTGTTTCATCCCCAGAAAGCAATAGAACATGGTAGCTTCTGCCATACAGCTCTGGCTTAAAGTTAAAAACAAAAGGGCTTACTGGGAGAATTGATGCTGGTAAGCTGACACTAAGAATTTAGTGGTGATTAAGAAGAGACAAGCATCTCAGAAGGGAAATCTTCTGGGAAGTGTGTTCTGATAGTAAAAATAAGTTCTTTTCCAGAGATAGCCAAGGTTCTACCTCATGTTGTAGCTTTACTTGGTAATGTGTAAGACTCACCCAGATAATATTTGTTTTGAAAACATGAAGGTGTCATGAAAATTAGCTGAGTTTTGGCACTGTGAGAGGCCATGGAAAGTCATTGGTGAAGGTGAAACCCCAGTTTCAGTTGATGGTTCAATATTGAAGGTGTCATGAAAAGGAGTTGAGGATTGGTACCATCAATAGAGCCTATGACAGGATCTTGGTGAAGCCTAAGTACCATGGGATGAACACCAAGAATAGCAATGGCAATGGAGAAGATCAAACTGAGCTACATAGGGCAGAGCTGGAGAAGTGATGTCGACCCTTATGAAGAGCATAGGTGATCATGTGTGGATCCCAGACATTGAAATACGAATTTGTAACATTGGAGCTGTCTTTGAGACCAAAAGATGTTAGAGTTGCCAGAGCCATGAGCTTTGGAAAGCTGCTAACAGGAAGTAGAACCACCTCAGTAGAAAAAAGTTTGTTGTGGCCAACAAATATGAAAAGGAGTGGGAGATCTGAAGACAGCTTTGACATCTGGTATAGAGATGTAGAGTCTGGAGTTTGCCCAGATGATTTCCTGTCTTGCCTTGGGTATTACATTGAAGTGGTTAGATGAATTTCAGATGGACTTTTAATATTAATAAGATTGTTTTAGACTATGGGGACTTTAGAAATTGGACTAAATGTATGTCACATCATGTTATGTTTAGGTATGGCCCTCATAGTCTCATATGTTTGGGTAAACCTATGGGAGCCAAGGAGTTAAATATGATGATTTATATTCACTTGGCCCAGAGAGTGGTGCTATTTGGAGATGTGGCCTTGTTGAAGTAGGTATATCATTTTGGACATGGGCTTTAAGACCCTGGTACTAGCTACCTAAAAGCCAGTGTTCTGCTAGCAGCCTTCAGATAAAGATGTAGAAGTCTAAGGTACTCCTGTACCTGGATTCTGTACAAAGAACCATATTCCTGCTGTGATAACACTGTGATGAACCTCTGAACATGTAAGCATGTAAGCCAGCCCCAATTAAATGTTGTCCTTTATAAGATTTTCTGTGCCCATGATATCTGTTCACAGTGGTAAAACCCTAACTAAGACTCCCTTTATTTAAGAATTTTACAATTCAAAGACAAGTCTGTTGTTAACATAGTAATTAAATTAGTAGTGACATATAGTGGCCCATGAGAAGTCGAAATAAAGAGCTATGAACTGAAGCATTCACTATCAAAGGCAAAAAAAAAAAAAAATTCTTAGAAAACTCAGGAGGATTGCAATGATTACAAGACTCACAAGTTTACAAGAACAGAAACAGTTGCCATATGTAAAAAGATTCTTTAGCAGAGCAGTATTCAAGTTGTACAAAGAACACCAGGATGCCATTTTTTCAAAAGTCATGAATAACAGAATTCCAAAGGTCATAAGAGGACTGTTATCTGTGCTAGCTTGACCTGAAGTTATGATGTAGAAGCTGAATCTAAATGTTTTATTGAATTAGTAACTGAGTGCCAAAAGAATAAAAAATAATTGGGATTCAAGGACCTCTGTCCTGTCTCTTCTGATAGTCTTGGTAAATACATTGCCATTTGCATTACTCTACTACAAAATTCAGTCAGTGGTGACATTATCCCATGCATTGAAAAAAGCAAAGGAGCATTTATGGTGTGGTTTTTATTCTATCTGTAGAATTTCTGCACTTTCTGAAGAACAGTCAGCAATGCAACATTTGGAGGTATCTTAACTTCTCAAACTTTAAAGGCATAAATAGACTTGTCATCTATTTAGGAGATGAGAAAGATTGATAAATGATTTACAAAGCACAAGGCAAATTTCCACAATGCAGAATTACCAAACTCTTAATTCCAACAGAGGTGAAAATGAGAAATTCTGCTGTACATAGCATTTAATCCGGTTCTGAAATTGTAAGAATACGTCAAGAAATATGTACTCTTAACTCTCTTATTTGAGTTTTAATTTCCATTTCTTTTGTAAAAATTTATACTTTTATTTTTTATTAGATAGTCATTGTATATACATTTCAAATTTATACTTTTTTATTTGAACAACTTAATTTTTAAAACAAAGATAAATGTACAGATTTAAGCATTTTGCATGAAAGTATATGAATACATTTTTGTCAGTACTTAAAATTTTTAAAGGATTAATAGTGTGAATTTAGATCTTACTAGTTTCAAGGAGCATAAAGTACATGTAAAACAAGTTGTAACCCGGAATTAGCCAAGGTTTTCTTGGTGTGTAAAGATTAAGCATAACGATTTTTCATTTTCTTTCTTTTTTTCTTGAACATCATATGGTCTGTGAGTTGTTTCTGGGGTATTCAGAGTTTTCTGAGGTTAGTGTTCAATTCTCAGTGACTGCATATTATGTCTGTTTTTTGGGACTGGGTTATCTCACTCAGGATGATATTCTTTAGATTCATCCATTTTCTTAAGAATTTCATAAAGTCATTGTTTCTGATATCTGGGTAGTATACCATTGGGTAAATATACAAAAAAAATTGTATCCATTCATCTACTGAGGACATATGGTTTCTTTCCAGCTTCTGGCTATTATAAATAGGGCTGCTATGAACATTGTCGTGCATGTGTTTTTGTTGTATGTTGGAGAATCTCTGGGGTATATGCTCAGAAGTGGAATAACTGAGTCTTCAGGTAGTACAATGTCCAATTTTCTGAGGAATCACCAGAATGATTTCCAGAGAGTTTGTAACAGTTTACAACCCCACAAACAGTGAAGAAGTGTTACTCTTTCTCTGCATTCTTGCCAGCATCTGCTGTCAACTGAATTTTTTATCTTAGCCATTCTGACTGGTGTGAGGTGGAATCTCAGGCTCATTTTGATTTGTATTTCCCTGGTGCCTAATGATGTTGAGCACTTTCTTAGAAGTGCCTCAGCAATTCGATATCCCTCAATTGAGAACATTTTGTTTAGCACTGTACCTCATTGTTAATAGAGTTGTTTGATTCTCTGTTGTCTAAATTCTTGAGTTCTTTGTATACCTTTGATATTAGGCCTCTATCTGATGAGGGGTTGGTAAAGATCTTTTCCCAATTTGTTGGCTGCTATTTTGATTTCTTGACAGTATCCTTAGCCCTATAGAAAATGTGCAATTTCATTAAGTCATATTTGTCAATATTTGACCTTAGAGCACCAATCATTGGTGTTCTGTTCAGTAAATTTTCTCCTGTGCCTCTGTGTTCTAAGGTTTTCCTTACATTTTCTTGTAATAATTTCAGTGTACCTGGTTTAATGTGGAGATTTCTGATTCACTTGCACCTTATCTCTGTACAGGGAGATTGAAAATGGTTTATTTTCATTTTTCTGCATGCTGAGTGCCAGTTGTACCAACAAAATTTGTTACAGAGGCTCTCTTTTTTCCATTGAATGGTTACAGCACCTCTGTCAAAAATCAAGTGACAAAAATCAATATAAGGGCTCATTTCTAGATTTTCTTTTCTATTCCATTCATCCATGTGCCTAGCTCTGTTCCAGTACCATGCAGTTTTTAGCACAATTGCCTTGTACTAGAGGTTGAGGTCAGCCATAGTGATTCATGCAGTTGTTATCTTGTTGGTGAGGATGGATTTTGCTATTCTAGGTGTTTTGCTATTCCAGATGAAACTGCACATTGCTCTTTCAAACTCTATGAAGAATTTGGTTTTAATATTGATGGGTATTGCATTGAATCTGAAGAGTGATTTTGGTACGATGGCCATTTTTACAATGTTGATCCTTCCAGTCCATGAGAATTGGATATCTTTCCATTTTCTGAGATCTTCCTTGATTTCCTTCATTAGAGTTTTGAAGTTCTTGTCATATAGGTCCTTCACTTGCATAGTTCGAGTCAAACCAAGGTAGTTCATATCGTTTGTGACTATAGTGAAGAATATCTTTTTCCTATTTTTTTTCACATGTTTTTTTCTTTGAGGAGGGAAAGGCTACTGATTTGTTTCAATTAAATTTATATCCAGCCACTTTGCTGAAATTTTTTATGAGCTGTAGAAGTTCTCACGGGGAATTTTTGGGGTCACTTAAGTACACTATCATGTCATCTGCCAACAGTTATGTTTTTACTTCTTCCTTTCTAATTTGTATACTTTGACTTCCATTTGTTGTCTAATTGCTCCGGCCAGGACTTCCAGTATAGGTAGGGGGAGAGTGGGTAGCTTTGTCAATTCCCTGATCTTAGTGGGAGTGTTTCAAGTTTTCCAATGTTAACATTGATTCTGGCTGTTGGTTTGCTGTATATTGTGTCTATTATGTTTAGATATGGGTCTTGATTTCTGTTCTCTCAAAGACTTTTAACATGAAGGTGTGTTGAATTAGGTCAAATGCTTTCACAGCATCTAGTGAGATTTCCATGTGTTTTTTTTTCCATTAAGTTTGTTTATATGGTGGATTAAGTTGATAGATTTTTGTATATTAAACCATTTCTGCATTCCAGGGATGAAGTGTACTTGATCATGTTGAATGATCGTTTTGATGTGTTTGTGGACTCAGTTTGTAAGGATTTTGGTGAGAATTTTTGCATCCATGTCCATAAGAGAGATTGGTCTGAAGTTCTCTTTCCTTGTACAGTCTTTGTGTGGTTTAGGAACGAGGGTTATTGTGACCTTGAAAAATAATTCAGGTAGTGTTCCATCAGATTCTATATTGTGGAATAATTTGAACAATATTGGTATTAGGTCGTCACTAAATGTCTGATAAAATTTGGTACTGAACCCATGTGTACCTGGACTTTTTTTATTGGGAGACTTTTGATGACTGCTTCTATTCTTTTAGATGTTATGGGATTATTTAGATGGTTTACCTGGTTTTGACTTAACTTTAGTATCTGCTATCTGTCTCAGAATTCATCAATTTCCTCCAGATTTTTCAGCTTTGTTGAGTATAGCTTTTGTAGTAGGATCCGATGATTTATTTAATTTCCTCAGTTTCATTTATTATGTTACCACTTTCATTTCTAATTTTGTTAATTTGGATACTCTTTTTTTGCCCTCTAGGTAATCTGGCAAAGGGTTTATCAATCTTGTTAATTGTAGGGAGCCGTTGGTGCCCCACCAATAGATGGCGCCAGCTTCCTGCCTACAATTCAGCCAACAACGCCTTTGCCCAGCCCGAGAGACATAATGCCCATTATAGTGCTCATATATCAGAGTCACAGCCTGCTCTCGGGGCATGCTAATGAGCTACTGGAGGACGCACCAGTCAGGTAGCAACACAAGTCTCCTGGGCATATTTAAGCAGTGCATTTTTCTTCCACGTGGGGTCCCCTGCTCAGAGTGTTGTACAATAAAGGTTGTTCGCAGAAGAATCCTGTTGTTGCACGCCTATTTCTGCCAGCGGAAGTGGGGCATGCAACAGTTAATTTTCTCAAAGAACCAGCTTTTGGTTTTGTTGACACTTTCAGTAGTTCTTTTTGTTTCTATTTGGTCAATTTATACTCTGATTTTGATTACTTCTTGCAGTCTAATCCTCTTGGGTATATTTGCTTGCTTTTGTTCTAGAGTTTTCAACTGTGCTGTCAAGTTTGTAGTGTATGATCTTTTCAGTTTCTTATTGGAAGCACTCAGAGCTATGAGTTTTCCTTTCAGTTCTGCTTTCATTGCATCCCATAGGCTTGGGTATGTTGCATTTTTGTTTTCATTGAATTCTAGAAAATCTTTAATTGATTGCATCATTTCTACTTTGACCCTTCTATTATTTAATAAAGCATTGTTTAGTTTTCATGTGTTTTCAACAAAAAATTGGATTTTTGTTGTCTTTTTTGTTATTAAAGACCAGTCTTAGACCATGGTGATCTGATAGGATGTATGGGAGTATTTCAATATTCTTATATCTATTGCATCTTGTTTTGTGACCAATTATATGTTCAAACATGGAGAAGGTGATTTCAGGTACTGAGAATAAGGTGTATTCTTTTGTTTTAGGATGATACATTCTGTAGATACCTATTGATACCAATTGGTTCATAACTTCTACTAGTTTTACTGTGTCCTTGTTCAGTTTCTGGTTCCATGATCTGTTCATTGTTGAGAGTGGGGTGTTGAGGTCTCTCACTATTTATGTGTTGGGTGCAATATATTTTTTAAGATTTATTAGGGTTTTGTTTATGAATATGGGTGCTCTTACATTGGAGCATATATGTTAAGGATTGAGAGTTCCTCCTCACAAATTTTCCTTTAATGAGTACAAAGTATCCTTTCTTACCTTTTTGGATAACTTTTGGGTGAAAATCTATGTCGTTCAATATTAGAATGACTGCTCCAGCCTGCTTTTTAGGGCTGTTTTCTTGGAAGGTTTTTCCCAACCTTTTACTCTGAGATAGTGTTTGTCTGTGACTATGAGATGAGTTTTTTGTATGGAGCCAAATGCTGGGGTTTGTTTATGTATCTAGTCTGAGAGCCTATATCTTTTTATTGTGGAATTGAGTCCATTTATGTTAACAGATATTAAGGAATAGTGGTTGCTGTTTCCTGATATTTTTGCTTTTGGAGGTAGAATTGTGCTTGTGTGTCTTTCTTCTTTTGGTTTTCTTGCTTATGTATTTTCTTTTTCTTACTAGGATGTAGTTTTGCTCCTTTTATTGGGTTTTCCACTGATAATTCATTGTAGTAATGTTTGTGGTCAGATGTTTTGTAAATTTAGTTTTGTCTTGCCATATCTTTGTCTCTCCATCTCTGGTGATTAAGAGTTTTGCTGGGTATAGCAGCTTGTGCTGACACTTGAGTTCTCTTAGCGTCTGCATGATGTCTGTCCAGGATCTTCTAGCTTTTATTGTCTCTGTTGAGAAATCTGATGTGATTCTGATTGGTCTGCCTTTGTATGTTACATGACCTTTTTCCCTTACTGCTTTTAGTATTCTTTCTTTGCTTTGGGCACTTGGCCTTTTGACTATTATATGTTGGGAGAAATTTCTTTTCTTGTTCGCTCTATTTGGAGTTCTGTACCTTTCTTTTATGCTCATGCCATCTCATTCTTAAGGGTAGGAAAGTTTCCTTCTATGATTTTGTTGAAGATATTTACTGTGTCTTTTAGTAGATATCCTTTACCCTCTTCTATTCATATTTTCCTTAGATTTGGTCTTCTCATTGTGTCCTGGATCTCCTGGACATTTTGGGTAAGGATCTTTTTGTTTTTTGCATCTTCTCTGCTTGTTTTGTCTATGTTTTCAATGTTGTCTTCATCCCCTGAGATTCTCTCTTCAATTTCTTGAAGTCTGTTGGACATGCTTGTATCTGTTACTCCTGAATTCTGTTTAAGTTTTCTACCTCTAAGGTTGTCTCTTTTATTGTTTTCTTTATTGTTTTTATTTCCATTTTAAATTCCTTCTTCCCTTCCTTAATCTCTTTGGTTTTTTTCCCTCTAGTTCTTTGAGTGTTTTTCTTGATTCATCTTTAAAATCTTCTATTTTTTTATGTTTTTCCTCCAGCTCTTGTTTAAGGATGTCTATCATCATCTTGAGGAATAATTTCGGGTCTGAGTCTTCTTTTTCTGCAATGTTTGCCTTTCCCCTGTTTGCTGGTTTCTGGAGTTTCCAGGTTGTCTTGTTATCCCTGGGGTACATTCTTTTGCTTTCCTCTTCCATCTTGTTGTCTGCGATTATATGTAGTCTTGTAGTCAGTGATTGGTTCTAGTCTTTCCCTTGTACCTCGCCTGTTTCCCTGGATCTCTGCTGTTCCTAGTAGTGTCAGATTGCCTGAGTGCCTGTTCTGCAAGCAAGGGCCATTGGGTGAAAACAGACACCCTATGTCAGGGTTCCTGCTCCCTTGAACCAATCTCAAAATGCCACTTTTTGAGAGCTCAGCACAGACCTCTCTGTTCCCAGGCTATTAGGAGCTGTTTCTCACCTAGCCTGTGGCCCTGTATCTCTCTTAATTTACATATCAAATGTTATCCTTTTTCCTTGCTTCTTCTTCAGAATCCCCTTCCCTCCCCCACCACTTCAATGATGGTGTTTTCCCACCCACTGAGCTTCTTTCACATCTCCTCCCTGAAATTCCTTTACACTGGGGTCTTGAGCTTTGACATTACCAAGGGCTTTTTCCCACAATGATGTCCAACAAGGCCTGTCTGTTCCACATATGCAGCCGGGACTATGGGTCCATCTATGGAGGAGTGAGTGCTGCTCTTACTTCACATCTTTTCCAGCATCTGCTGTCACCTGAGCTTTTGATCTTAGCAATTCTGACTACTGTCAGGTGAAATCTCAGGGCTGTTTTTATTTGTATTTCCCTGATGACTAGGGATGTTGAGCATTTTTAGGTGCTTCTCAGTTGTCTTTTTTCTACTGCTGCTGCTGTTCTTGGTGGTTATCTCATGGTACAGGCATCTACACAAGACTGTAATCTTCTACTGAAACTAGGATTCATGAATAGCCTTTTATAGGCTCTCCTCATGGTTCAACTTTTTGCATGACCCCTTCAGTCCTAGAGCACTAAATTCAACTGAGTCTGCACCTTGTCCAATGGCCTTCTATGGCCTCTCAAGGGCCAAGCCTCAGCTGCTCTTCATGACCCCTTCATTTCTTCAGAACCAGTACTACCTGAGTGACTTTTACACATTACCATGTCCAGCCACAGCATGAGATACAACCATGGCCATCTCAGGAATATAGCCTCTTTCTGTTCTCAGAAAACAGTTTCCCGAAGATTTCACCTCAGTGATGCTGGTCTCTTCTTAATCACCATTAAATTCTTAGCTCCAACTGACAAGAATCAATAGTCCCAGTAATGCAAAGGTTTTACTTTAGTAGTTCTGATATCTTGTTAATCATACCTGGTTCTTCAGCCCCAGCTAACCAAAATCCCAGAATCTTTACAGTCAAAACAGCAAAAGGCCTGATAAGAGGCTATATTTTCATTCTGAAATTTTACAAGCCAGGCCACCATCTTCTGCACTGTTCCCAACATTATATTTCAAGCTCTTAGAGAACATCCCAGATAGTTCTTAGTATCTCAATGGCTCTCCTAGCTCAAAGGTCCAATGTACTTCCAACAGTCCTCCCAAAACATGATCAGGTTGTCACAGGAATACTCCTATATACTGGTACCAATTTTCCATAATCAGGGTTTCTATTTGTGTACAAAACATTATGACCAAGAAGCAACTTGTGGAGGGAAGTGTTTATTCAGCCTAAATTTTCACACTGTTGTTCATCACCCAAGAAAGTCAGGACTGGAACTCAAGAATGTCAAGAAACAGGAGCTGATGTAGAGGCCTTGGAGCTATATTACTTAATGACTTACTTTCCCTGGCTTGCTCAGCTTGCTTTCTTATAGAACACAAGTCTTCCAGCCCAGGAATGGCACCACCCACAATGGGCTGGGCCCTGCTTCCTGGACCACTATTTATAAAAATGCCTTACAGCTGGATCTCATGGAGGCATTTCCTCAACTGAGGATCCTTCCTCTGTGATAACTCCTGCTTGTGCCAAGTTGATACAAAACCAGCCAGTACAATTAGAGTCACCTCAAGTTGTTTTATATTATTTGTGACTATTGTGTCAGGTGTAGTTCCTTATTTTCTTTCTCAGCCCATTCATCCTTTGAGTTGAGGAAGGCTATTGATTTGTTTGATTTAATTTTATATCCAGCCACTATAGTTGTTTATCAGCTCTAGCTGTTCTCTGGTAGGATTTTTGGAGTCATATATGTACATTTTTTTTGAATATAGCAATTTAATTCAGAGATCTGATTAATTTTCTAAGCACAAACAGTTATCTGGGTGGTATATGGCTCTGAGATCACCATTCCTTTCGTGGCTGGACCTAAATTTGCTTGTTCTCAATCTGATAATAAACTCCAAAATCTGCCAGCCTTTGTATCTTTCTGACAAGCTGACTCATTAGTATATTTGCCTTTGTTTTTTTTTTTGTTTTGTTTTGTTTTGTTTTTTAGGCCCATGGAACCCCTAATATAATGCATATTGCATCTTTTGACAAAAAAATATATTTTTGAGCTTGTGTTTCCAGTTTTTTTACATTCTTAAGGACTTTCCTGAAGGTTACAGGATTCAACACCTTACAGACAAACACTAGACTCACTCTTGCCTCCTGAACCCATTTTATTTCTAATTATCATGTAGTTATTAACTATGGAAGGAATATTATTTCCCAAAGAAGAAAAATAAAGTTAATTGTGTACATTATTATATTCAAATAAGCTTTACACCTACAGTAAGCATCAACACTGATGAAGACCCATGCCCTACTGGCTCTGCTCCAGGGATGTGACCATCTCTCACTGTCTCTTATATGGCAATTCAGAACTCAGCATATGTTACTTAGTTGTTTTCCCTTGCAGTTTTTAATATTTGTTCTTTGTTTTTTTGTGTTTAGATTTTGATTGTTATATAATATGGGCCTGTCTTTTCTGGTCCATTCCATTTGATATTTTGTATGCTTCTTGTATTTTATAGGCATTGGCTTTCAGTTAGGAAAATGTTCTTCTATAATTTTGTTAAAAACGTTTTTGGGCCTTTGAACTCCCTTTCTTCTCTTTTCTCTATTCTAGTATTCTTAGGTTGGATCTTCTTATGCTGACCCTAATTTCCTGGATATATCGTGTCAGAATATTTTTTTTAAAGATTTGACATTTTTTGACTGATGTATTTATTTTTTTATGCTACCTTCAACCCCTGAGATTTCTCTCTTTTATCTCTTGTATTCTGTTCATAGAGCTTACCTCTATAGTTCCTCGTACAAATTCCTAAAATTTTCATTCAAGAATTTCTTGTTTGTTCTTATTTATTTCATTCCCATTTTCAAGTCTTGAATAATGTTATTGATTTTATGTGTGTGTGTGTGTGTGTGTGTGTGTGTGTGTGTACCTGTGTGTGTGTGTATCTGTGTGTCACTCTGACTTTCTGTCTGTATATGTGTGTGCTTCAGTAATGTTAAAATATACAAAGCCTGTTTTGGTAGAATACATAAACTGTTGCAGAGCTTCATTTCCTTGGCAGTTGTTAATTGTATTTGTATGATGTTATCCAGGCATCTGGATTTGAATGATTATATGTCTAGATGGTTGTGTCTGGGCATATAAACCTGTCTCTGTTGGCTGAAGTTTTGTTCCTTTATTCTGTTTCTTCTCTGGATTTTGGAGAAGGGGATTGCATTGTGTTGTCTGTTTTCTTGGCATGTTCTGATGCTGTGTTTAGAAGAAGTACCTACTGGTGATAGCATGTGGAACACTGGAATGTGCTGAAGAAAAAAATGGATGAGGTCATTGTGATTCTTTGAGAATAAAGTCAGAAAGAATAATCAAACCATAGCAAATTTCCTCCTATAGAGCTAGGTATCTGACTGAGGAAATGTATCTTAGTAACAGTAGAAAATGGGCAGATCAACATATTTTCCACTTTTTTCATTGGGAAGAATAACCCTTATTCAAAAAGTGGTGTCTTTTGGAGTTGGGGTTTGGGTCAAAGCAACAAGCCATGTGAGAATGGTCAGAAGAGGGATATCTGTAGGAGCCATGGGAGATGAAAGTAAGGTGGCAGGGAAAACTGCCACAGATGTTTTGCTTCACAGATATGGATTCGAATTAGGAGTTAAATCTGAAGGAAAAATGGGGAAAAATTTTCTGTGTGCAGTCTTACTTGTTTACTGGCAGGTATGGCTTATAGGTTAACAGTGAAGACTTGCTGAATTTTGGGACTAGAAAAAGCAACTAATGGAAAAATAAAAGCAATAAAAGGAAGATTAGTCCTATCCACAAGAGATAAAAGAGGGGCAGGAAAGGCTGCCACAAAATATTCTGCTGCAGAATCTAAAATATACCCAGTTAAGCTACCAACAAGTGAAATGAAATTTTAAAAAAAAGTTATATCCATGTAAGGTAGTAAATGCTTTTAGTCACAACACTCAAAAAGTTGAGGCATCTCTAAATTCAAGGCTAGCCTGGTCTACAGCACAAGTTCCAGAACAACAAAATTTAGGCAACAATGAAAGCCACCAAAATTGAAATATGGTGAAAAATTATTTAAATAATAGCTATGTTCCATCACAGTAAGGAGAAGAACTTGACAGCACTGAGCACATGGTTTTGACTTTAGACATAAAATAGAAGAATGAAGTTCCTTTGTGATTAATGAAAATTTCTGAGGCCAGATGTTTTGCAGAGGTGACCCTACAAAAAGATTTAAAAAACTCACCATGTAAAGTTGTGAAGGAAACTTCTGGATTGCTTTGCAGACCACAAGACTTGAGAATTTGCAGATTCTTGGGATACCTGTCAAGGGAATATTTTAACAGGTAGTGAAACCAACCCAAGAGAAATGATTAGTCTGCAGGAATCAAAGCTGGAAGGAATTGAGACCTGAAGAGCATTATGAGATTGGAAATGGAGATTTAGAGTTTGGAGATTCCCTAGCTAGTTAGGTCTTGCTTTGGTCCAGTATATTCTCTCTCTCCTCATTTTCCTCCATTTTGAAATAATGCTGTATTTCTTGTGCTATTACATATTGGAAAAATATGGTCTACTTTTTGAGTTATATTTTGTAAGGGACTGTAGTTAAAAGACTGTATGAATCTCAAAAGGAAACTTGACCTTTAATCTTTTAAACAATGTTGTGACTGTGGTAGACTATGAGTATCTTTAATGTTACACCAAATACACTTTGCATTATATTATACCTATAAGCCTATGGGGAGTGAAATGTGGTGGTTTCAATAGTTATGACCCATATAGACTTATAGGTTTAAAAACATGACCCATAAGCAGTGCCACTGTTAGGTAGTATGGTTATTTTGGGGAATGTGAGGCATTGTGAGGGCTCTCAGATATTTTTTATGCACTTCCATGTCACTTGTTTTCTTCCTGTAAGTTAGTGTTAATTAAACGCTTTATTTTCCTTTAAGTGTTACCATGATAGTAGTCTCTTTACAAAGATAAAACTCTAATTAAGACAATAAGGAAGTCTTTTCTTTGAATCTAGCAAGATTATGGGTTCATGTTTAATTTATTATTTATTCATTCTAAAGGTTTCATAAAAAATGGCTTATGCCATTGAGGTAAAAAGAAGCAGTTTGATTGATGCTCAATTCAGAAACAAAGTTTTAAAAAAAAATTAAGTAGGCAATTTGTGAAATCTCTACTATGAAAAGGTAAAGCATAAAGAGTAGACAGTTCACATGAGTGTTGCTGATTATTTAGTGGTCCTGTTTAATACCCCCAAAGTTATCTTGTGAGTAGCTTTGAGCAATCAGATCTTAAAAACTTTGAGAAAGAAGCTTAATTCCAGATTCTACACTCACACACCCACAATGCTTATCTCTTCATTTAATTTCCCTTTGGGTGCATATTATAATGCAACCTCAAAAAATAAAGTATTATTATCCTGAAAGCCTATAAAAAGAGACAAGTCTGTTATTGTAACAGTATTTGAAGTTAGTGTAAGTTTAGTAGTGGAAATAATTTTCCAAAGAATAAAAGTTTGTGTTCAATATTCTGTACTGTATTAATTCATTTTGGATGCTATGATAAAATACTATGACTCAAAGTACACAAAAGGAAAATAGTTTGTTATAACTTATACTTCAGAAAAGGATAAAAGGCTACGTGAGGAAAAAGCATAGCATCATTAGGAGTATGAGCCCCATGTAAAAGTGAGGATGCACAGAAATCACATTGAAACTACACACAGGAGACAGAGACCAGGAACAGAAAGTAGAGCTACACTATAAAACTTTAAATTATTTTACCAGTGATATAATTTCTGCAGAAAGACTACACTCTCTAAAGATTCCATAGCCTCTGCAAAAGGGTCACCAATTGAGGAACAATATTTCCAGTACAAGATTTTATAGGTGACATTTCTCATTAATACCATATTCTGTCTCTGGCCAGTATAGGCTCCTTTTAATCTCATAACACACACACAAATAACTATTTACCCTAACTTAAATGTATCTATTGTCCTCAATAATTTTTCAAATATTCCAATATATGTCTAATATGATACATTTTCCAATAAAAAACTGGATAAGTACATGTTTTGTAAGCATTGGAATGCCCCTGAACTTAATAAGAATGTAAAATTACTTTAAGTCAATCTGCAACACTTATTTAGTTTTTTTTAAAGTATGAGCTCTCAACCTGGTGCATGTTTGTATTACCACTGTTCAGTGGCAGAATTATGAAGATAAAAAACGTAGGGCTCTATTCAGCTACCTGATTAGATAGTCTCAAAAAACAAATGAATATTAAAGCATTGAATGTTTTTTTTCAAAAAGAGATTTTATAGAATGTAAATAATAACAGAAATGTGTGCATGATAAGATCATATTAGATATCTCTTGACCTCTGTTATCTTCCAAGAAAGAAATTTTAACACAGACATACTCTTTTTCCCCTAAACACACACACACACACACACACACACACATACAGACACACACACACACACACACACACACCTTTCTATTATTTTACTTTGGTTGTTACTCAAAATCTCTTACATTCTCAGCTAGCCTCTTTCTAACCTTCATATCTGTCATGTGTGAGCAACAAATACTCAAAGAGGTCAGAGACATGCTACTGTTACGGTGCATGACTAAGAAACATAAATATTAAATGTCCTCTGCCACAGATGAAGTTCTTAGGATAATCTCCATGAATTGCTACTTGGTACTTTTGTGATTTGAACATTTATATCAATTAAAATATTGTGAATATATTTTAAACAATTTATAGACCCAACTTTATCATCAAAAATTAAATGAAAATATATTGCTATATGTATTTATTTTTTGCATGTGTTCCATATAAAACTTTACCCTTTATATGGTCTGTATGTATCAAAGTCACTCATAATTGCCATTGACCTTGAAACGTGATATTTACATAGAAGCTATGTGTTTCAATTTAAGCTCTGCCATTTTGTAAGTTTTTAACTTGGGTAAAATGTTTCATTAAAATCGCTTCATTCAACCTAATGCTACTGGTAAAATACCAGTCCTGGTCCTGAGAAAATCAGAAAGCATTACCTTTAGTACAAGTGACCAGAGCCCCAGGATATAGTAATTATCCAGTTGAGCAAGAAAGGGATAATGAGTTCCTTCTGATGCTCTTCACAGATTTTACACTGGATGAGATGATCTGGCCGCGGATCAAAATGTCCTTTAGCATGTAACACAAGGCAAATCTTTGAAGCATAACTTTCTCATTTTTTACATGTTTGTTATAATTTTCATAACTTTATGAATATTTAGGAACATATCAGTCTTGTATTTGAGAAAAGTTATAATCACAGTAAAGAGGATTAAAAAATAGTTTTCTATAAACCAGGAAAAGCATAAATAATTCAAAAATGCTCTCTTCCAGCCACAGATATCATTCTATAAATAAAAATTATGGGAAAAGCCTTTTAATTTCTGGAAATATATGTTTAATCGATTGTGATAATTCTGATTTGTGTGATTGTGCTATGATGGAAAAATCATAGTCAATAAGGCACCCATTTCCTTCCCAAATTAGAACTCAAATATAAAATAAACTCACAAGAATTACTTGTGTGACAATATTTACAAAGAAAATAAATTTTGTGTTTTGAGTTGCTAGTTCATTGTTTTTTATACATACAGAATGGATTTTGCACAAAGTCAATGATTTCAAAAAATATATAGCATTTACTATTTTATATCTTAAAGAAAAAAGGCAATAATCAAACATCAAACAACAAAGTCATAAAACTTTCATATTGGCTATCATGTTAGCAAAATGAAAAACTTCCCAAATGACAACACTTTGAGAACTACACTATAAAACATTCCAAGGTAGATGTTTTTAATGTGTTGAATAATTTTATGGAATTTAAGACAAGAGGAATTCACTGTGTAGGAAGTGCATGTGAGCAATCAGAGTAGGAGGAGCAGAAAGAGGGAGAGTATAAAGTCAGAGGCAAGGTTTGTGTCTGTTCTGCCATCTGCAGGTGGCTGGAAGTAATGAGCAGTCTTGTGAGTTGGGTGTTGCTAGTTGTCTACATGTATGGACTGAATGCAGGTGAGGCAAAAAAGGGGTGGTGAGGGTTGTAGAAGGAGAGTCCAGAGCAAGTTAGGATTAAAAACAGCTGGATATCAACTCTTTCTGATAGCTTTTCAATCAAGCAAATTAAAAGCAGAGAAACTGTTCTTACATTCTACTGGTGTACTTCACCTCCTTTGCTGAGTAAACACTGATCAGGTGGCTTTACCAATGAAGGATACTTGGTATCTGTGTGTATGCAGCAGCAATAATTTTCAAAAAGAGGGAAATATAATTAATTAATTTAGAAACTTCTAAAATGTTTGTTGTTTACAAAGCAATGTCAAAAATAGTGCATGAGCTCAACTAGTTTTTGAATTAGGATAATTTATTAATGTCCTTTTAGCTGTCTGCTCATTGACAATCTCTGTAGGTTTCAATTATACATGACATCAAGTGGTCTTATAGTGTCTTGTTGTATCAGTATGAATAAGTTCTCTGAGGTTATTATTATGTTCAGATTCAGTAGAAAAATGACCCAGCTTCCTGGATTCTTTTGATTAGTTATATGGTTAGCATGCCAAATAATGTTTTTTTAGGTACATAGTTTCTCTAATGAGAATTTGCATATTATGAGATATAAATTATGAATCATTTAATTATCATAATTCATTTTCTTGAATAAGTATTATGAAGTATAAGATTAGCTATATAATGTGACAAAAGTTTTGCAATCTCAACATATGCTCATAAAAGTTACCATTTTCTCTGTATACTCACTATAGATTTTTCATACTTCCTTTGGTTTTGTTGATGTTCCTCTACCACTAGCCTCTTGTGTCCTTCTGCTCTCTTCTGTAAATCTCCTTCCTCTCCTCAGTAGACATCTTTATGATTTTATGTAACATATAATCTGGATGATGATTAATTATGCTTATTAACTTGACAGGATCTACTGCCACATAGAAGACACACCTATTATACATGATTCTGTGATGACTTATCTAGATTGCCTTAGTCTTGATAAATTTATTTTGAATAGATTAATTGAAACAGAAGGATACCCCCTTATAACTCATAGCACCAATTTCTTGACTTGATTTATAGACTACATAAAACAAGAAGACTACCTATGAACAAATATTCATCTCCTTCTGTTTCATAATTCTAGCTTTAATGTGACCAATATAATATATAGATATAAGAAATTTTTTATTATTTGGTTTTGGAATATGGTATTGCTTAATTTATTTGACTGCAAGTGTAATAATTCAGAATTACAACTGTACCAAAAGGATATACACATATTTGTACAAATTTTTCTGTAAATCACAACTTTAGCAGATGTATGTGGAATTTTAAGTTGTCATCAGGCTGATTATGAAGGCCTGGAAACAATTCCAATCCCAATTTATCTAAAAATTCTTCTTATTTTTTACTTTGCTTTTCCCCTTTGCCCCAGGCTCCTTACATATGACTAAGATTTGCTATGACACTAATAATCTCACTGCAATATTCTGCTAATCCCAAATAAGTGCCCTTTTCTCTTGGATAATATTTTTCCAGTTGAAAGCTGTTGAAAAACAATAATTGGGTAGAATCATAAATGTACTTAGTGTTGTATGTGACTCTATCCTACTACAAGTAAGACATTTAGAAAATAGCTCTCATCTGAGAAGGTAGAACTTCCTGGATTTTCATAGTTTTATGTGACATTTCCAGGGCAGATATCAACCCTAACTTGATATGGTATTTTGGAATGTTGTTATATATTTCATATTCATTCTAGGCATGCAGTGTTTTGGACAGTGAATTAAGTTTTGTTGATATATCTTGTCTTTCAGAATTTATCTCTCATTTACACCCTCCAAAACAAGGTAAGACAACCAAACCTACTGGGCAGAATCCCAATAATCAACCTCCACTTCTTACAAAGTCATCTCTTTGTGGAAGCTCTGTGACATGAAATTTTTTCTTGCATTATTCTTCTAAAATTGGTCACTAAAACTATTAGAAGAGAAAGTAGTAAAAAACTTAGAACACACAGACACAGTGGAAATTTTCCTCAAGAGAACACCAATGGCTTGTGATCTAAGAACAAAGATTGAGAAATGGGAGTTAATGAGGTTGCAAAGTTTCTGTAAGGTTAGGACACTGTGAAGAACAGAAAACAGCAGCCTACAAATTGGGAAAAGATCTTTACCAACCTCACATCTGATAGAGGTCTATGATTCAATATATAAAAAGAACTCAAGAAGGTAGACTCCAGAGAATCAAACAATTTTATTAAAAAATGGGGTACAAAGGTAAACAAAAAATTCTCAGTTGAGGAATATCAAATGGCTAAGAAGCATCTAAGGAAATGCAAAACATCCCTAGTTATCAGGGAAATGCAAATCAAAACAATCCTGAGATTTCACATCACACCAGTAAGAATCAAAAACTCAGATGACATCAGATGCTGGCAAGAATGGACAGAAAAAGGAACACTCCTCCACTATTGGTGGGGTTGTAAGCTGGTACAACCTCTCTGGAAATCAGTCTGGTGGTTCCTCAGAAAATTGGACATGAAGATGCAGTTATTTCACTTCTGGGCATAAACCCGAGAGATGCTCCAACATACAATAAGGACACATGTGCCAAAATGTTCATAGCAGCCCTATTTATAATAGCCAGAAGCTGGAAAGAACCCAGATGTCCTTCAGTAGATGAATGGATACAAAAGTTGTGGTATGTTTATATATTGGAGTACTATTCAGTTATTAGAAACGATGACTTTATGAAATTCCTAGGAAAATGAATACATCTAGAGAATATCAGCCTGAGTGAGGTCACCCAGTCACAGAAGAACAGACATAATATGCACTCACTGATAATAGGATACTAGCCCAAGAATGCTCTGAATACCCCAGAAACAACTCATAGGACATATGAGGCTCAAAATAAACAAAGGCCAAAAAGTGAAAGCCTCAGTCCTTCTGAGGAAAAAAAGAATAAGTATATAGTACCCTCTCAGAGGGTGGTATGCCTGTACCTTAAATCATTAATAATCCAAGTACTAAGAATATAGCCATGTGGCAATGTTTAGTAATCAAAAATCATTGTTTAATCTATATACACTAAGAAAACTCTGACTGTTTCCATGTTACATACTGTTCTACATGCACTTTATGCTTATGGTAACTAGTAGAATTCAATGCATACTATTAAACTTCTGAAATAATTAAGTACTGACAAAATATATTCATAGAGTGTGATGCCAAAATGTCTTTAAAAATCTGTACATCTCTCTCTCTTTTTTAAAATAAAGTTTTAAGAGGAAAAAATGTCTTGAGCCAGAGTGGTATACATTCTCTATACTCATAATCTCAGCTGTCAATTTATAGTTACTTATTTTAACAATTAGGATTCACAGATAAGGAACTTTAATAAGAATATTTTTTGTGGTACACACATTGTCTTCCCACTGATTTGTTTGCTCTACTGTGGCGGAATAACATGCCAATGATTTATGTCTCAACTTGTTGACCATGATATGGCTCATCCTGGGAGGTCATGGAAACTTAAAATGTATTTGACTTTATTTAAAAATAGTTTTATTGAAAGTGGCCTCAGTTTGTTTGTTTTTTTCTCAGATTGCTAATTTAATGACCTACTAAGAAAGTAATTAAGGGGAAATAGTGCTTTAAAATAGCCATAAATAATATAAAATATCTTGGTGTAACTCTAACCAAGAAAGTAAAAGACCTATAGTACAAGAATTTCAAGCCTCTGAAGAATATATGAGAAGATTGCATCACTTCCCATGCTCATGAATACATAAAATTAACATGGTTAAAATGGCCATGTGACCAAACAAAATGTATAGATTCAATTAAATTCCCATCAAAATACTATGTTTGACAAGACTTTAAAGAAAAACTTTAAAATCTTTTGTAAAATACGATGGAACAGATAAAACAATTCTGTACAATAAAAGAACTTCTGGAAGAATCACCATTCCAGATCTCAACCTGTACTACAGAAACATAATAATAAAAGCCATATAATATTGGCATAAAACAGGCAGATCAATGGAATCGGACCCAGAAGTAAATTCACACACCTACAGATACTGGAAGTTTGACAAAAGAAAAAAAAAAAAAAAAAAAACCCAAACCAGACAATGAAAAAAAAATTAGTATCTTCAATCAATGACACTAGTATAACTGTATGTCTGCATATTAAAAATGAAAATAGATTGACATGTATTGCCCTACACAGAACACAAGTCCAAGTAGGTCAAACACATCAACATAAAACTCAGTATACTCAACGATGTTAAGGTCACATAATTTTTGACAAATAAGTTTTAACCATCCTGAAAAAGAGCATTTTCAACAAATGGTGCTGGTTTAAGTAGAGGTCAGCATGTAAAAAAGTGAAAATATACCCATTCTTATCTTCTTGTACAAAGCTCACATCCAAGTGGCTATAGAACCTCCACTTATACCAGATACACTGAATTTAATAGAAGAGAAAGGTAAGTGCCTTAAAGAAAAAAAATTCTGAACAGAATGCCAGTGACTTATGTGCTAAGATCATGAATCAACAAATGGGACCTCATGCAATTTCAAAGCTTCCATAAGGCAAAGAAAACTGTCAATATGACAGGACAGAAACCAACAGATTGGGAAAAGATCTTTACCACTCATACATTCTGTTGAGTGCTAATATCCAACATATACAAAGAAATCAAGAAGTTAGACTCCAGAAAATAAAATAATCATATTTAAAAATGGGGTGAAGAGCTAAACAAAGAATTCTCAACTGAAGAATATTTAATGGCTTAGAAGCCTCTGAAGAAATGTTAAACATCCTTAGTCATCAAGTTATTCAAATCAAAACAACTGGAAGACACTACCTCACACCAGTAAGAATGGATAAGCTTAAAAACTGAGGTAACACCACATGCTGGCGAGGATGTTGAGAATGAGGAACACTCCTTCATTGTTGGTGGGATTACAAGCTGGTAAAACCACTCTGGAAGTCAGTCTGGGTGTTTCTCAGAAAATTTTACATAGTACTACCTGAGAAACCAGTTTTATCACTTCTGGAAATATACCCAAATGATGTTCCAACATAAAAAGGATGCCTGCTCCACTATTCTCATAGCTGAAAGGTTTTGAAACCCCATAGGAAGAAAAAATATTAAATAACCAAACCTCCCAGAGATATCAGGGACTAAAACATGAAACATTGAGTACATTTGGAGGGACTCATGACTCCAACTCTATATGTAGCATAAGATGGTGTTGTCTGGTATTTAAAGGAGAAGGTTTTGGTCCTCTAAATTCTTTTTTACCCAGTGTAAGGAAATGGCAGGATGGTGAGGAGGGAGTGGGTGGATCAAAGTATGTATCTTCATGGAAGCAAGTGGAGAGAGAGGTTTATGGGAAAAAAAGGGACATGGATAAATTTGAAAGGTAAATAAATAAAATAGTCAGTAACATTTTAAAAAGGGAAGATAGTGTTGAACTAAGAGTTCTTAAGTGAAAAATATTGAATGGCCAGCAAACACCTAAAGAAATGTTTAACATCTTTTGCTATCATGGATATGCAACTCAAAACAACCCTAAGATTCTTCCTTATGCCAGTCAGAATGGTTGTCACAAACTGAGTTGACAGCAGATGCCAGCAAGGATGTGGAGAAAGGAAAACTCCTTCATTGTTGGTGAGATTTCAAGCTGGTTCAACCATTTTAGAAGTCAGTTTGGGTATTCCTCAAAAAATTGTACATAGTACTACCTGAGGTCCCAGCTATGCCACTCCTGGGCATATACCCAAGAGATGCTCCAAAGTATAACATGAACACATGCTCCACTATGATCACAGAAGTCTTATTTATAATGGCCAGAAGCTGTAAAGAACCTAGATGTTCTTCTACAGAGGAATGGATACAGAAAATGGAGTACATTTACATAATGGAGTATCACTTAACTATTAGAAACAATGACTACATGAAATCCTTAAATGAATAGGACTATAAAATATTATCTTGAGTGAGGTTACCCAATCACAAAAGAACACATGATATGCTCTCAATGATTATCGGATACTAACCAAAAAACTCAGAATATCCAAGACACAATCAACAGACCACATAAAGCTCAAGAAGTTAAAAGTCTGAGTGGCTACTTCAGTACTTTTTAGAAGTGGGAACAAAATATTCACAGTATGAAATATAGAGACAATGTGTGGAGCAGATTATGAAAACAGGTCGTCTATCACATGGGGATCCACCCCATACACAATCACCAAACCTAGACAATATTGTTGATGCCAAGAAATGCATGCTCACAGGAGCCTTTTTTAGCTGTCTCATGGAAGTCTCTGCTAAAGCCTGAGAAATATGTAGTCAGATGCTCACAACCAGCCACTGGACTTAGAATGGAGTTCCTAGTGGACGAGTTAGAAAAAGGCCTGAAAGACCTGAAGGGCTTTACAACCACATAGGAAAAAAAACAATATTAACCAATGAGATTCTCCATGTCTCCCAGAGACTAAATCACCAACCAAAGAGTATATATTTTGGAACCTTATGATCCAGCCACATATATAACAGAGGATGGCCTTATCATGCATCAATGAAAAAAGCTGCTCTATGAAGGCTCAATCCCCCAATGTATGGGAATGACAGTGTGGGTAGGTGGAAGGAAGTGCATGGGGGATATCAATCTCTAGAGGAAGGGGGATGGGATAGAGGTATTGTAGAGTGGAAACCAGGAATGTAATTAAATAAAGTATCCAATAAAAATAAATAAAAATATAGAGTTGCAAAAATAGGGTAGAGAGATAAACAGACAATTCTCAACAGGTAAGTCTTGAATGGCAAGAAAGTATTAAAGAAATGTTCAAAGGCCTTATTCATCAGGAAAATATATTAAAATGGCCCCAAGATCCATCTTTTACCCACCAGAGTAGCTAAGATCAAAAACTCAAGGGATAGCACATGCTCATGAGTATTTGAAGCAAGGTGAAGACTCTTTTACTGCTGTTGGGAATGTAAACTTATACAATAATTTTGCAAATCCATCTGACAGTTTCTTAGAAAACTGTAAATAGTTCTACTTCAAGACCCTGTTATGAAAATCCTGGGCAAATACCCAAAAGATACTTTACAATACCACAACGATTCTCCCTCAATTAAGGTCACAGCATCTTTATTCACAATAGCGAGAAACGTAACCTAATCTAGATGTTCCCCAAAGAATAGATAAAGAAATTGTGGTACAATAACACAATGAAATAATGTTTAAATGTTCAAAACAAGAACATCATGAAATTTGCTAGCAAATAAATGGAACTAGAAAATTTCATCCTATGTGAGGTATCACAGACTTAGAAAAACACATATGGTACAAACTCACTTACAAGTGTATATTGACCATAAAATACAGAATAAGAATGCTACAATCCATAGACCCAAAGAAGCTAAGTAGCAAGGAGGGCCTAAGGGAGAAGGCTTGAATTTCTCTCATGAGAAAAAATGGAATAGACATTGGAAACGAATGAATGGAGAAAATGATGAAACAAGCAGCAGAGAGGAGAGAATGGATGGCTGTCTCATTAGGAGAGAGTAGTGATGTGAGATGGCTTCAAGAGAGAATGGAAATTGGTTAGTAAGTGAATCTCAAGGATAAGCTTAAGGCCTTGACTGGGGGAGGTTCTTGTGAGTTCTAACTGGGGCTCCTAACAGTGAGGAATATGGAGCCCAAAGAGACTATCTCCTGTAGCCTGTCAAGACATTCAGTAAAGGGAGAGAGATGCCCACAAATCCTTTGACACAAAATGTATACTCTATATAAGTTACTCAGAAATTAAAGTAAAGCAGAAATAGAAGAAATGGTCATAGAATGACTGGTTCACCTTGAGGCACACCCCATGTGCAAGCTCCAATCCTTGACACTATTAATGATTTTAACCCTAAGCTTGAAGACAGAAAGATAACATAACTGTCATCTGAGTAACTTTATCTAGTAGCTAATGGAAACAGCTTCAGAGACCCACATTCAAACAATAAATAATCACGGGGAGTATTATGGAAGAGTCTTGGAGGTGGGTGAATTGATGAAGTCTGGGGAGTCAAGAACACCACAATAAGACCTAATAAAGTAAACAAACTCACAGAGATTGAACTACTTACCAAAAATCATACATGGGTTTGACCTAAGATCCCTACACTTATTTAGCATATGTACAGCTTGTTCTTCATATGGGTCCCCTAGCAATTGCAACAGGGAATGTCTTTAACTCTGTTGTTGATCTTTGGATTCATTTCCCACAGCTGGGCTGCCTTGTCGGGCCTCAGTTGGAGAGAATATACTTAGTCTTGATGTACCTTGATGTGCCAGAGTTGTTTGGTTCCCATGAGGGAACTACTATTATCTGAGGTATAGATAGTGGAATGGAGGAAGGTGTGTGAAGGATGGTGGTAATGGGAGACAAGAAAAGATAAAGAGCCACAATCTGGTTATCAACTACCTACCTACCTACCTAACTAACTAACTAACTAACTAACTAACTAACTAACTAACTAAATAAATAAATAAATAAATAAATACTACTGACTTAAACCAATTTGGTGAGTGGGAGGTAGATTTGGCTTACACTTGCCAATCACATTGTATCATGGAAGAAAGTCAGTGAAAGAACTCAAGCAGGAGAAAAACTAGCAATAATTAAGTAATTTTCTGTCTAGTCCAAAGCTCTAAATTCTATTCACAGTATACCCAAAAAACAACATACTCAGGTACATATTAAGCAACATCCCACTCTTGGTAACAATTTCTACTTACCTTTGACTGCTGTGATAAAATACTAAAAGCAATTTTGGAAGAATATGTATTATTTGTTTAACACTTTTTAATCACAGTCCATCATTGAGGCAAGTTGGACAACTGAAGTAGGGGTAGAGGAAGAAAACATGGATCATGCTAAAAACTGATTACCTCCCCTTACTTGTTCATCTTAATTTCTTGTACACAAGATAACACTTCCCAGGGATTACACCACTCACAGTGAGATAGGCCTCTCTATATCAATCATTTGGAAATAAAAACCCTACAGACATGCCCATGGACCAATCTAACAGAAACAATTACTTGTTTGGTGTTACTTATTTCCAGATTACTCTAGTTTGTCTCAAGATAAAAAAAACCTAGACAACAAAGATGATGAGAAAGAACTCAGACAAATGAGAACCCTCCCTGCTAAAGAATATTTTTGAGTAAGACAACATCTTCAACCTGAACCCAGCTCTGGGCCAAAATAAGACATCCTTGGAGAATATGATGATATTTTCTATCACTAGCATAAAAGTCACAAAGTGGTATAAACTTTATGTGTATTTGAGAATGATGAGAGAACAACTGTTATGTTGCTACCAAAAGACATGCTTCAAATCCAAGTCCCAGGCAAGCATGAAAGTGTAAGCTTGCAACCTTGGCATTTACAAAGCTAGATAGGAAATTTAATATAAGATATAAGAAAGCCCTGACATAAGAAGTGAGGTTGAAGTCTGGGTGATATCTACTTGAAAAAGAAAACAAATTGAAAGTCAGTTTCCAATTTGATCTTATTTTGCATTCTAAAATTATTTTTTCCAGAAATTTCTACTGAGAGCTGTGTCTTTCCTTTTATGTATGATGATAGAATCCACTACAGTTGCATATCCATCCGCAGTGACTATGATTGGTGCTCTCTTGATTTTCAATTCCAAGGAAGGTGGCGATACTGCACAGCACAAGGTAATAGTCCTATGAGGGCATGTATCAGATGCCAGGTCCCAAGAAGAGAGTGGATTAGGGTTTTAGAAATTATAGTATTCCTGTTTTTCCTTTTCTTCACAATTTGCATACCTTAAACACAATTTGGCAGAAACAGAATAAATGACTGTTTTCTCAGCAGGGATTAATCTGAGGACAGTGTTCATAGCTCACCCTTTACCCATATTTCTCTGCAGATCCCCCAAAGTGCATCTTCCCTTTCCAATTCAGACACAAGTCCGTTACGGAATGCACCAAGGATGGCTATATTTTGAATCGAAGTTGGTGTTCATTGACTGATGATTACAACAGAGATAGAAAATGGAAGCAATGTTCTCCTTATAAGTAAGACAATGGGAAGAGGTAGATCAATGCCTCACTGAGCTATTAAAGAGGAACAAAACATTAGACTGATGTATAAGGAGCCCGTTATCTAGATCTCTGGGATATGACTCAGTTAGAGGGCAGAAGAAACTTCCTGTGAAGTATCTCCTGCTGAGTACAACAGACTTTTCAAGCTATGTAGAACTGATTAAAAATATTATCTCTGATTTTGTAGCACAAAATGAACCAAAAGCAGAAAAGGTGTACTGCGTCATTGGCAAGTGTGACATGCTGGTGTCCTTACACATTCTATCTAAGGATTATTATTACATGTGGTCTTTTTGTCATTGCTGTGACAAAATAATCAAGGAAAGCACTCTGGCAAGGGGAGAAGGGATTAGATTGGTTCACATTTGGATGTGGTGATACAGGATACATTCAATCATAGTGAGGGAGGTGTGAGAGTAAGATTATGGGACAGCTGATCATATTAGGGCTGAAATTAAATAACAAAAAGACATATGCTGATACTCTGTTGACTTCCAACCTTCTACTTTATGTTGTCTGAGCCCTCAGTACAAGAGCTCTTGTTGCCCATATCCAGGTGAGTTTTCTCTACTCAGTGAAATCTTTCCTGACGTCCATGATAGTGTATCTCCTAGGTGATTCTAAATCAAGTCACATAATGAAGAATATTAAATAGATATTTCATTAAGTATACATTGATTTTCAGTTTTAAAATTTATTTTAATTTTAAAAATGTATTTGAGGTACTCAGTGAAGTATTGAATCAGCGCATAACAAGAGAGATTAAACATTATCATTGTGTATGTCCCCCCTGGAACTCCCTTCTACTTGCAGCATCACAGCTAACAATTAAATGTGTGACATCTTTTCATCCCCACACCTCTGCAAAGATACACAAATTTAAAGTCTTTAAAATATAACTGAGTCTGCTTTCCCCTTTGCTACTATGGCTCGATTCACTAAAAGAGATTGTACGGCTTTGCCCTGTGAATGTATCAATCTGTACCTCTTTCTTGGATGCATGCATATTAAATCTAATTAGTTGGAGATTATCCACTATTCATATATAAATCTTTTCGATTAAAACCATTTCCTTGAACATTGACAGTGATCAATGACTTAAATTTCTTTCAAACCATTGACAGTATGACATATGTTGTTATAAAAATACAGTGTATATTCAGTTCTCATGATCAAAAATATGTACACTTTTCTAAGGCCACATCTCCTGGACCATGGACTTGTGGTATTTTAATCTCTCATTAGACAGCAAATACTATTTACTAAAGAAATGACACATATCTTGGTGATCTTGAGAGAGTAGGAGAACATGAAACATTCACTCTAATATGTTTTTTTTTTCACATTAGTTTTTAGGTATCCTTGTGTGATATTGAAGACAGAAGTTACAGATCCATTAGATGTTACACCAAATGTAATTAATCCTTTATCTTTATAAAACATTCTGTTAGTTAATGCCTGGTCTCTTTTCTACATAAATGTACAAACTTAAAAGCATTTTGCATGGAACTATATGAATATATTTTTATAAGTAATGTTTTTTTAAGGTTTGATAGTATGCATTGAAAACTTACTAGTTACAATGAGCACAAAGTACATATAAAACAAAACATAACATGGAACTCTGTCTGGTTTCAAGGTATTGATACTGATAACTAAGAACTTGCCCTTGCGGACAAGGACAAGAGAAACAGAGGTGGAAAAGTGTATAGAAAAATGATGGAGGGAAAAAGGTTAACAATGAGAGGGATATTTGGAAAACTAAGCACAAAATCATAAGTAGGTATCTTCAGTACAGCTAGCTTTGTGGGCAACAAGACAATAGAAAATAAAAAGAACAAATGATCATAGAGACCAGGTATCATGACCATGTGGATATGAATAGATTTAAAACCATCAGTGAACAACTGTCTATGCAGAAATCAGGGATCCCCTACAGGCATGTGTTATGCTATGACTATACATAAATGGGGGAAGAATTGACAAAGACACAGATACTGAAATACGTAAGCCTCTAACACATAGGCTTTTTTATATTTGTCTTTAACTAATGCCCATAAAACCCTCCAATGTTGCCATGGATATTAGTCTTTTTTAAACATGTCCATAAAAGTCTTGTTAGAATAGGATCATGTGGGATTTGTGCTTGATTCCACTTAGAAATTGGGGGTCAAATAGTCTAACTCTTTTGTTTAAAGTGCCTCATAAGGATTTAGAAACCTTTTATTTCCTTCAATGATCTTAAGAAGATATATCTGCCTCATTCTCACCCCAAGAGTCCAGAAAATCTCGCAGGTTAAGTGTATTTATAAGACACTGGGTTTACACACAGCCATGGGAAAACCCATCTCCCCATTGGAAAACATTATGTGTGCTACTTACAATTCATTTCACAAGTGTTGAAAACAAGAATCCCAACCCAAGAGGCAAAGGGTGTATCTAGAGCTTAATTTTAGAGCAAAATAGTTACTGTTTTAATTAATTTCTATTGAATATTTTCCATTATGACATAGTCTCAGTCAGAACTACCACTATCCAATTTAAATACATCTTCAGGAAGGAAAGGTTCTTTTTTTAATTGGATACTATCTGTATTTACATTTCAAAGGTTATCCACTTCCCCTGCTCCCATTACCCACCTCCACTTGTCTCCTAGAAGGTGCACCCTCTCAAAATCACCATCTCCAACTCAGTGCCTTGGCATTCCTTTACATTGAAAAGTGTGCCCTCACTTTATCACACACAGTGTGATAAAGGCCTCTTCTCACTTAGATGCCAGAAAATGCTATATTCTGATACATGGAACTAGATCCATGGGTCTCTCCATGGGTGCTCAATAGTTGCTGTTTTAGTCCATGGAAATTGTGGAGGGTTTAGTTGGTTGATAATATTGTTCTTTCAATGAGGGTTCAGCTCCTTCAGTCTTTTATTTAACACCTTCATTGAAATTCCCATCATCATTCAGATGGTTAGTTGCAAACATTCTCAGCTGTATCAGTATGACTCTGACAGAGCACCTGAGGATGCACCTCTATCTAGTTCCCGTCGGTAAGTACTTCTTGAGATCAGCAATAGTGCTTGGGTTTGGTTGATGCATAGGGAATGAATCCCCACATGAGGCAATTTCTGATTAATATTTTCTTCAATCCCTGGTGCTCCCTTTGACTTTGTATTTTCTCCTGTGAAAATTTTGTTCTCCCTTCTAATAAGGACTGATGCATTAACATTTTGTCCTTCCTTATTTTTGAGCTGAATAATTCTCAATTCATCAGTTGTGAATTCTGTTTAGCTCTCTATTCTTCTTTTAATAGAACTATTTGACTCTCTAGAGTCTAACTTCTTGAGTTCTTTGTATATATGGGATATTGCTTCTTTATCAGATGTAGGATGGGTAATGTCCTTTCCCAATCTGTTGGCTGCCATTTTCTCTCCTTGACAGTATCTTTAGCCTTACAGAAACTTTGCAATTTCAAGGTCCCCTTTTTTGACTCTTGATCATAGAGCATAAGCCATTGGTGTTTTGTTCAGGAAATTTTACCTGTGCCCATGAGTTCTAAGCTCTTCCCTAATTTGCCTTCTGATAGTTTCAGTGGACATTGTTTTATGTGGAGGTATTTGATCCACTTGGACTTGAGCTTTGTAGAAGGAAATAAGAATGGGTTGATTAGCATTCTTCTTCATTCTGACTGCCAGTTTAACCAGCAGCATTTGTTTAAGAGGCTTTCCTTATTCAGTGAAATATTTTTAGCTCATTTGTCAAACATTACATGACCATAGGTGTGTGGATTCATTTCTGGGTCTTTATTTTTTTCCATTTACCTAACTGCCTATCTCTGGACAAATTTCATGTGGTGTTTATCAAGACTGATCTGTACTACAGCTTGAGGTTAGGAATGGTGATTTCCCTGGAAGATAATTGTTGAGGACAAATTTTGCTTTTGCGATCCTAGGATTTCTTTTTTTGTTATTCCAAATGAATTTGCAAATTGCTGTTTGTATCTCAATGAAGAACTGCATAGAATTTATCTGGTCCTTGGCTGTTTTTCTGCTTGGGAGGCTTTTGATGACTTCTGGAATGAAAGGTTATTACTGAAATTTCTTAAATAGGGAGTTTGACCACTATCTGGGATTTAGCATGTTCTTGAATTTATTTTATGCCTTTTTCTTCTTTTGTTAAATAACTTCCTCTGAATCATATTTGCTCTTTGTGTCATAAGTTTCTCCAAAGACAATTGGCATATATTTTTGTGAATAATCATAGTTGTGGAAATTATAATAAATGTACAAAAATATGAATGGAGAGTAATATACTAATGTATCTTGTGCTACATGCAAACGTATTTTGTGATCAGAGGCCATAGCACCTCACCCTTGAAGATTGCAATGGACAGCAGAAAGAACCAATTATTCCTTTACGCTTCACCTGATTAGTTATTATTTCCCAAGGCCAATTTTCACAGACTAAGGTAATATTCAGCCAACAGTACATAGTGAGTTAGGGCAAGTTTGAAAAAAAATACACAAAGTCAAAAACCTACAAAATGGAAGAAGTAGACTCACATCTCTGTGATTCTATGTAAATACCATACTTGCAGGCCAGTGAAAATTACCTGATAAATCCAATGTAACTCTCACTTTTGCCTCTGAGTTAAGTTATGAAGAAAACTTCATAGTAAGTATTCTGGTTGCTGTTGTCATTTTGTCTAAATACAAGCAAAATGCTTGTGTGATTTACATAGCACTGTGTTTTGTTTTATTGATGTGGGAAATAAAGATTAAAATAGAAACATAGTCATAAAAATACAGTTTATTATGACTCAGGGTTTGGTGATGAAAACAATCCCTGGCACAGAACATGATATAGAAGCATTTACATACTGCTTCTGCCATTATCAATGCAGCTAACAGTCTATGGGGACATTATCATGCAAACCACTGTAAGAAAAACAATAATGTTAATGAATTTACAGGTGGAGAGGCTACAATTTAAAAGTAAAGGAGTAGTCTATGACTTAAATAAATTTGAGTTAACATTTCATACTCCTTGTTACCTGACTCCACTGTATTCTCACTTACAAAAATACACTAATTTTTCTATAGTGTATTCTGGTTGTGTTGAACTAGAGAGTAAAACAAGATTGGCTTGAGATTCCCCCTTAGTGAGTTCCTAAAAAAGAATGTGGGGAAAACAATGAGCATTTCTTCAGTGTTTATACATAAATACTTTCTGCAAACATCATGTTTCATTGACATCTTGGATGTATATAAAATTGTTAATGCCCATATTATACATGCATGAGAAATAATGTTTTCTCCATTACTTTTTCTTGAGATACATGAGGCCAAGATGGTAATTTTATTGCAGCAAAATTTCTAACAATTGATGAATAAAAAAAATCTGTGGTATATTTATACAATGTCATACCACTGAGTCATTAAAGGTCATAATGCCAGGTCATGAAGAGTAGCATAAATAGATATGAAGGATATTATGTTAATCAAAATAATTCAGTGATATAAATACAAACATTATATCATTTATACCATATGGAATCTAAAAATAATGATCTTGTATATGATAATATACTAGTGCTCCTTACAGACATGGGATGAAGGATGGAAAAGGCATGGAGAAGTTGAATGGTAAATACAATGTTACAGTTTGATAGAAGGAACAAATTTTGTTATTTGTGGCAAAGTGGGTGTCTATAGGTTAAATGATGATTAATGTGGCACTCAAACTAGGTAGATGTGGGAATTTTTGACCACTCTCTTCTGATGGGATGACTGAAACAATCTGAGTGTTTTGAACTGTATCATTTTTCTTGAATATAAATCAGCTTCACAACTGAGTCTATTTCTCTAGATAGAAGGCATATCATCATCATATAATCATCATATATTGATTTGAGATTTGCCTTATAGTAAAAAAGTTTTCTTGGCCTATAACATGAAATTATTTCCTAGAATCTAAAGTTATTTCTACGTCATTTTATTTCTGATTACTTCTACACTAATCCATGTTGTCTTTCCAACAGCATCAATACACTTGTGTTAAACAAAATATTCTTCATAAAAAGGTCTAATTCATTGTCATATTCTGTCTTACTCTGTTCTTCCATGTCTCCCTCTTTCCTTTCTTCCTCTTTCTTGTCTCTCTCTTTCTTTCTCTCTTTCTCCCTCTCCCTCTCCCTCTTTCGCTCCCTCTCCCCTCTCCCTCTCTCTCTCTCTCTCTCTCTCTCTCTCTCTCTCTCTGTTTTGCTCTATTATCTTTAATTTTCTTTGGCTTCTCTTGCTCACTCTATTACTTGCTTTTTTTTTTCTCACGATGCCCTTTCTTATACCCCTCCCTCTTATATTTCTTTCCTTTTTGCTCTGTCTCTCTCCTTCTTTCACTCTCCTTATTCTGTGCTTCCATGAACACCCACACTCACATTTACATGTACACACACAAACACACACACATTATGATATAATAAAATGGAACTTTTAGAAAAAAGTACACAAGACAAAACTATAAATCACTTTTCAAAATTAATATAAGTAAAAGTTTTTACAAAAATATATTTGAAAATTTAATTCATCTGCAAATTAAGAAGGTTATACCCACAAATAAATGTGTCTTGGCCCCCTCATTGATGAAACTTTACTGTACAATAGATAGAGGTCATTACAGAAAGTCACAACTAGTCAAAATAGAAATATGAACTAATCATTAAGTGACCTGGTCCTGTGAACACATCTACAACAAAACTCCCACTGCTAAGACTTGAGGAACATGTGTAAAAGGGAACAGAAAGATTATATAAGTGTCAGAAGACAGGACATATGCTGTGTGATTGAGTTTGTTAGAAACACCAGATAAGTTTCACCCATAAATTGTCAAAAATATGCCTGCCTAAATCAGACCTGAACAAAGACAGCAGAATGGACATACTAACAGAGGAAGGGAAACTCACAGAGGGTCTCACATTTAGACAAAGAACTTTAGGCAAGTAATGACTTGAGAAAGGAAGAATTAGTCTTTCCCAAAGATGAGCCTTCTTGTTGGTTATTTAATAGACAGTTGTTAGCCCTGATCATATACACACAAGCAACAAAATCAGACTCATCAGGTTGTATATATATATATATATATATATATATATATATATATATATATATATTCACATTTTATATATGTATATATTCACAAACACACAATAGTAAAGTAAAAAAAAAAAATCCATCATGTTTAGATAGCTAGATTGGAGGAGTTCAAGAATGGAAAGGAAAAGAGGGAATTCACATAATTATATTCAATTAAGATTAATTAATAATTTTCTAGATGTGATCATTTGTGGCATTTAAAGATTTAGATGTAAAAACTCTCAGCAAGGTTAAACTAGTTCTCTTAGTAATCAGGTTCTAGTATTTCTTTGCCCTTCATAAGGTTCTTGGACAAAAGTTGTGTGTGTTCAGTAGTCAATTCAGTATTTCTCTTAGTGTTTTGTTTCCTCAGGACAATACATTTTAATCTACATTGCAAGATTTTAAAAAATGCTAATGTTTGGCTTAGTGTTAGAAAAACAAATATGGCCAACCATAGAGGGAAACATATGGGAACAGGGTGGTTGTATCCCAAGCAGTTAAAAAAAAAAAAAAAAAAACAAAGGAGAGAGGGGCACAGAAATAAAGACTCCCATTGAAACCTTCTCCTCTGCCCTGGCTCTTTTGTGATCCTGACTCCTTCGTCTTTCGTGGACACTCGATTCCAGAGCTTTATCACAGACTTTGCACTTTTGTAACAGTAAGGCAGGGGTTTATGTCCCTGGCCAGTGGGGCTAAAATCTCAGCACCAGGGTAAGCATTGGCCTGCCAGAGGTCACAGGCCTGGCAGCACCCTGCTGGGATTTGTTCCCATGGCTCCCAGCTTGAACTCAAGTGGGCCAGGCAGAGTGCACCAGAAGCAGCCTTCCCTGAGACCTGCAGTGTAAGGAGCTACCTTCCCCCACAGGTGCAGATCAGGACCATTGCCCCAGACCAATAAGTACAACAGGATGTGTCTCAATTTGGAGCAGTCATTGGTTGGCTGTTCTCTCAGTCTCTGCTCTGTCTTTTTCCCTTCAATGAGGCAGGCTGACTTCATGACAGTCTTCCAATTGACAGTTCAGGGGACTAGACCTGATTCTTCTTTCAAGAACTGCCAAAGGCAAGGCAATGCAAGTCAGTTACTGGAAAAAATCCCATTCCTCAGGAAGTCAGTCAGAAACTGCACTGCCATCAGAAGCTTCCCTGCCACCAGGCCTGAGGCAAGGACAATGATTTACAAATAATTTTGAGACTTCCCCAGCAATGGATCTGAAATGTCCCCAGATAGAGTGCCAAAAGATTAAGATAAAGAACACTGGCGCCTCCCCAGAATTCCCCTAATGTGCTTTGAGTATGTGAGTTCATTAAAGTCACTCTGTCTTGGTAGATAGGTAGAACAGGCATGCTATACTTCTACAGAATAAAATGTTCTTTGTTTTTTCACACTGTTTGAACCTGGGATATTAGTCTTTGGTGAATCATGGGCCTTTACAAGAAGTCATATAGGCAAGACAAATTTCGGATTGAAAGTTTTGTGGGTGAATCGATGTCCCCTTACCGCCTCTAGAAGTCCTGCCTGGTTACAGGAGGTGGCTGTGGAGAACTGGTGTGGCAACAGTCCAAAGACAGCACTTCAGACTTCAGCCTAGTCTTGTAACTAGCACCAGACTTCCTCTTGCCCCTGATATTAGCACTCCCACCAGGCAAGCTGTACAGGCACACACATGACTTGAGATCAGGCCATATGATGCAGACCTATGAACTGCAGTCATTCAACATGGACTGAGAAGGTGGAGTTGAGAGAAGATAATAGGACTGTGCTTGGGGGTGAGGAAAAGGGACAGAAAGAGAAACAGAAAGAGAGACAGAAAGGGAGAGAAAGATTTTCACTGGCATGACATAAGGTTCCTGAATAAACTGCTTTGAGAAGAATGCTGTGTCGTTGCTACTTTTCTGCTGGTTGGAGACAGTAGCAACAAGTGGTGGTTTGCACGGAGACCCAATCAGAATTCATCATGGTCAGGGTGACTAGTCGGTAAGCTCGCAGGTAAGTGGGACAATCAAGGTTCTCTGTTTTAGGTGATAAAGTTCCTGGTACAGAGACAAGTAGCCCCCAGCAATATGGGAAACAACATCACTTCAGACAGTTCACCAAGCTTTGAAGGATTTCCTGAAAGCAAAAATAATCAGGCTAAGAAAAGAGACTATAGAGAATTTTTAAAAGCAGTGGACCATGTAGCACCCTGGTTTCCAGTATCTGGACATCTCACAATGTCTAGTTGAAAAAAATTAGGAAAGTATTTGCAGTTTGTTGAAGAGCAATGGGTACTAGCTAAAGGAGTGCTGCCTGTATGAAAATTGGTGGAAAACTGTACAGGAGATGAGGAATGGTGTAGTGCGGAGCTGGAGAAGAGAAATGAGGCTCTGAATCAGATTAGGGAAGAGCGCTCCCAGAATTCAGAGGCGAGAGAAGTGTCTAATGAGGGAGAAATGTCAAAAGATGATCTGGAGAGCATAGCCAACAGTTTGGAGAAAATGAAAGTATGGATTGTACCATCAGCTCCGGGGCCACCAACTCTGCCTCCTTATGCCCAAGGTGGAGCAGAAGGGCATAGTTTGCATCCTGATAATCAGATCAATATCCTAGGCACTAGAGCTTGGAAATCCCTCTTAAAGAGAGTGGAAGTAAATGGAAATCTTACTAAGATTCTCCAAGGACCCACAGAGGCATTTACAGACTTTGTGGCAAGAATGATGGAAGTGGGGAGCCACATTTTTGGAGATCCCGATACTGCCATGCCTCTACTGAAACATTTGAACAGTGTACTAAGGAGTATAGGCATGCTATCACCCCATAAAAGAGCAAAAGGTTAGAAGCCTGGATGAAGTTGTGCAGGGACCTGGGAGAGCCACTAACTAATTCAGGCCTAACAGCTGCATTTGTGAAGATGTAACAAGGAAGAAATGGTCAAAAGAATTACCCCACTTCAGTGGCACAATTGGCTTTTCTAGGCATTCAACTATGCATGCATTATTTTGGCATCCCACCTAAGGATTTAATAGTTCCCTATAATGTAAAACAGTTGGAAATTTTATTAGTCTCAATAGATGACTGGGAAATTTTGAGGTGTAGTTTTAAGGGTAACTTTGATTATCATTTCCTAAGAATCCTATCCTACAGTTGATTACCACTCATCCAGTAGTTTTCCCTCGCATCACTTCAAAGGATCCTTTGCCAGACACCCTACTTATCTTTACAGATAGTTCCAAGACAGGACAAGGAGCATATGTGGTGGCAGGTTCCTCTCTGGTTACCATATAATGTCACCCTGCATCACCCCAAGTTATTGAATTGCAAATTTTGATTAAGGTATTTGAGTTGTTTCAGGTCCTTTTAACTTGATTTCTGATAGCAAGTATGTTGTTAACATGATGCTCTGCTTGGAAGTAGTGGGTAAAATCAATTCAAAATCTACTATTGGACATCTCATTGTTACCTTGCAAGACTTAATTTTGAAAAGAACGTTGCCCTTTTTTTGTATAGCATATCCGTGCCCATACTAAATTACCTGGTCCCCTAGCAGAGGGAAATGATATTGCAGATAAAACCACCAGGGCTTCCTTGCTTTTTTTTGATACATTACCTATTTCATTGGCTCAAGATTTTCATTCACCATTCCATGTTAATTCCTCACATTTTAGGATCACACGTGATGAGGAATGGGATATTGTAAAAGGGTGTCAAAAGTGTTCCCCTAGGCTACTCCAGATTGGGTTTGTGGTTAACCCATGTAGGTTGTGCCAGCTTCACCTCTGCCAAATGGATGTCTCTCATTTCTATGAATTTGGGAAACTAAAGTATCTCCATGTTTCTGTTGATACAGCCTCTGGGATTACTTTTGCAACTCTACATACAGGGGAAAAGGCACATCATGTAATTTCACATTGCTTTGAAGCATAGAGTGCCTGGAGGCAGCCCAAAGAATTAAAAACAGATAATGGGCCTGCCTAAACTTCTGCATCTTTTGTGTCCTTTTGCAAAATGAAGGGCGTTCGAGTAACTCACAGATTGCCCAATTAACAAAAGTTGGAAATTGCCTCCACAGGTTCTTCCCCTAGGAAGAGACTGGCTATTCCTCTTTTTACATTAAATTTTTTAAATGAAGACACGCATGCCTGGGTCTCTGCTGAGTGTCTTACCAATTCTGATGTTTCTCCCAAAGGCCTGGTTATGCGGAAAGGTGTCTTGGCTGGCAAATAGCAGGGTCCCGATTCGGTGTTGGTTTGGGCAAGAGGGTCTAGGTGTGTTTCCTCAGGAAAATCGACAGTAACTGTTCGTCCCAGAGAGGTTGACTACAGTGATCCAGGATGAGTGGAGCAATGACCCTTTGGATAGGCCTGATGGCGTTAATGCTCCCGGTGGTGAAGACTGAAGATCTGTGATTGGGGCTCCTATCAGTGTTTCCAAGATTGTTATGTATTCAGATGATTATCATTTTCAAGATATAATTGGACATACCAAAGTCCTGCTCAGGCAATTGCCAGTAATTCCTTTAATGTATGGTTGCTGTTGTATTAATGGTAGCTGCACATATTTATCTGCTTTAAGTATGCTATTTGAGAGGGGATTGGGGTAATGCAAACTTTCATTGGAATGTGTCTGTGGGATTTGAAACCTCTGTTTCTCAGTTTGTTCCCTGGCTTGTACATGCACCCACAGCTATGATCTTATTCAGGAATTTTTGGATCACCATCACTGCCTCAAGGCTGAAAATATGGGCTGGACTAGCTGGATTACCCCTTTGCTTGGTCCTCATATGTGTACTGGCATTCTGATGCATGTGCCATATACAATTTCAACAGCACAAAACTCAAGCCTCAATGATACAGGCTTTTGTAGCGGTGGAGACTGGGCGGTCTCCTCATTTGTGGCATAGCATGCTAGAGAAGTAGTCAGTGACAGGTAAGATTCCCTGGACATGTTACCAACCTAAGACAGGGATAGAAACAATACTGTTCATTCCCCAAAGACGGGTAAGGGGCACTGCCACAGGGGGAAACCTAAGGCAGACATTCTCTCAGCCAAAATTATAAAGAAGTGGGGATGTGGAGAGCAGGTGTGGCGACAGTTTAAAGATGGCGCTTAGGACTCCAAACTAGTCTTGTGACTAGCACCTGACTTCCTCCTGTCCCTGATATTAGCCATTCCCACCGTGTGAGCTTCACAGGTGCACACATGATACGAGATCAAGCCAGATGATGCGAACCTATGAACTGCAGCCATGCAACATGGACTGAGAAGGTGGAGTTGAGAGAGGATAAATGGACTGCACTTAGAGAAAGAGAAAAAGAGAAAGAGAAACTGAAAGAGAAACAGAAAGGGACAGAAAGATTTTCACTGGCATGCTGTAAGTTTTCTGAATAATCTGCTTTGAGAAGAACACTGTGTCATCGCTCCTTTTCTGCCAGTTGGAGACAGTAGTGACAGGTGGCTACATCTGTCTCTATATATCTCTGTGGTAGGAATTTCAGCAAGGGTCATTCCCATTGGCTCCCTATATCCTCCCCAGTCCCAGGCTTAAAGGTAGTAGCCACAGATGTCCACAATCAAAGCATAGACTCATTTCCAAACATCAGGCAGAACTCATGTGTCTAGGTGTCTAGTGGAGGAGTGGGTATAAAAATGAAGAAGTCAGAGTAATAGAGCACACTACAAGGATGCATAGAGTCCACCAACCTGAGACCAGGGGGTGCACAGAGCCATTCGTACTAACCAGGGAGCATGCTAGAGCTGGAGCTAGTCCTGTACACATTTGTAGCCAATGTGAAGAAATTGGTTTTTATGTTGGTCCCTATAGCAATCTGATTAGGAGCTATCTTTGTCTCTGCTGCCTGCCATTATATCACCTCCCCCTACCTAGACTGCCTAGTTGTGCATCAGTGGGAGAGGATGTGCCTAGTAATGTGGATTAAGATGTTCCTTTTTTGGTGTGGTACCAAAAATGTCTCCACTTCTCTGAGAAGAAAGTAGGTGGAAGGAGATAGTTGCAAGGGTAAAACTTGGAGAAGAGAAGAGAAGAGAAGAGAAGAGAAGAGAAGAGAAGAGAAGAGAGGGGGCTTTGATCCAGATGTAAAGTGAATTAAAAAAGAATTATTGCAGAAAGAAGTAGCTCATATACAATAAGCATGTAGTAGAAGCTGACTTAGTTCTCTGTTTAACAAAATCCTGTTAGTTTAAAAAGAATAGACTCCACTCTTAGGCGAATAAAGAAAGATTTCATATATTGATGACAGTCAGGCTAGAACCACTGAGAAGTTTTGAAGAAAAAGAGCGACAAAACCCTGAAGAAAAATAAGACAAAGAACTATAAGAAGACAATACAGCTAAATTATTTGCTATACAAGGATGATGAATGGGAGTTCAGATCCTCAGTTCCTACATAACAAAAATGCCAAACAGAAATGATAAATTGCTTGTATTCCAAGTTCTAAACTGGTGGTGAGCACTGAGTCCAGTAATATATATATATATCCTAAAATGGAATTACATCATTAGTGTCATTACTACTCTTCATCAAAAACTTCTCATTTTACAGGAAATGGAGACGTCACATAAAACCATGACTGAACACAATGCAGACATCTGCAGCCAAAGGGATCCCAGTTCAGTGAAAATATATACACCACATCACTATATCTATAGATCAGAAAGTTTTTTGGAAATGGAGCAGAAAGATTGTAAAGTCAAAGAAGCAAAAACTCTAAGACTTTCTCCTAGAAATGGGTGCAGTGCAATCAATGGCAGGATGAATAGACAGGCTAATGAGGAAGTGAAATTTTTCACAGGGACAGCAGCTGTGGACAAAATGTTACAAGCAGACAACTGGTGGCTGCTGGGCAAAGGAGAAAGTAGCTTCTCTCAGAGACTTTGTTGTAAAATAAAAGAGTGACAAAAGAGAAGATCTGTTGTTTACCTCTGGCTTCTCCCACATGACCTTTCACAAAGATATGCACAACCAACCGTCCCCCAAAAACACATGCAAAAATTTTGTGAAACAAGAAGAATTTACCTCACCCTTTACAGCTCATTGGTATCAGGAGGAAACTGAAGCCCTATCCTGAAATTATGCCAGGCATCCACCAAGGCAACAATCACACTAGCAGTATTTTCTGCAGACAAGCCCAGAGCTAGCTCTTTGGGCCTTAAGTCCAGTTGCCGGACATTGATGAGATAGTAATCCCTCTGGGGATTGGACAGAAATCTTATTTTGTTATTCTGGAAAATTCAAGGAGCCCCTCTTTTGCAGGGTTCCTCTGGCTCCACTTAATGTTTGGTTATGGGTATTTGCATTTGCTCCCACCAGTTGCTGGATGAAGCCTCTTTGATGCCAATTGCTTGAGCAACTATATGATGAGTAGCAGAATAGTATTAAGAATTATTTAATTTACTCTCTCATTCTCTCTCTCTCTCTCTCTCTCTCTCTCTCTCTCTCTCTCTCTCCATCTGTATCTCTCTCCTTCTGTCTCTCTCTGTCCATCTCTTTCATTTATTAGTTGTTTACAATTCTACCCTAGGTTATTTGGCCATCCAGTCTCTCTATCCCGGTTGCAGGAAGTGTCAGGAAGAGGCTGTCTCTGGTAGCATGGGCCTGAAATCAGACCAAACATCGGTTGATTATTCTTATAAGTTCTGTACCACCATTGTTTCAGCACATCTTGTAGGCAGGACAGGTTGTAGGTTGTTTTGTAAATGGGTTCTTGCTCCAGACCCAGCACTGGAAGTTGTACATGGTAGATGAGATGATTGGTTCAGGCTCCATTTCACCCATTACTAGGAGTTCTCACTACAGTCACCCTTATACATTCCATTGAGTTTTCACTGCACTAGGTTCCCATAGCATTCACTACATTTTAGTACTACATTAACTACTGTATTTTAACAATTTATAATTTTTAGTTTACATCAATTTTTCAACTATTTGCAAGTACTTTTAGGATTTGTTTATTTATTTGTACAGGTATTTGGTCTGCATGCTGCTATAGCACTATGTGCATATGTAGGCCAGAAGAGGGTATCAGATCCCCCTAAATGGAGCTATAAATAGTTTTCAGCCATTATGTGAGAGCTAGCAACTGGACATAGGTGCTTTTCCAGAACAGCAAATGTTCTCAACCACTGCATTATCTCTCCAGTCCTCAAACTCTTTTCTCTATCTCACTCAGAAATTTCATAAGTTCAACCACCACTGCCCTAATTTCTTGGCATTCCCTGCCAAAATAGCCAATTAAACTCTTCTTATGTAGTAATGAACTGGTATAGCCCCCACCCCTGCACATATGTATCATACATACAGCTTGATATTGATGGAGATTTCCCTAACAACTGGAATGGAAACTGTCCTGGGCTCTGTTGTCTGCCTGTGGGTCCTGTTACTCTAACTGGGCTGCATTGTCTGGCCTCAGTGAGAAATGTGCCCAGTATTGCAATGATTTCATGTCCCAATGTGCATTGGTGAATAAGGGAAGCCTCTTCCTTCTCAGAAGAGTATGGGAGACAGAGGAGCTGTGGCAAAAGGTGGCTAGAGGGAGGCTGTGGTCAGGATATAAATAAATAAATAAATAAATAATAAATAAATAAATAAATAAATAAATAAATAAATAAAAGGGCAAGCTCTACTTACAGCATTAGCAGTATTCCCCATGTCACAATTGCACATGCTTCTACATTTCTCCCATGCCCTAGTTTCAAAATCTCCAATCCATGTATACTTAGTTGTTGACAGCAATGGCCGACCCCACTTCTTGGTACCAGTTATTTGTAAGTAGCTACCTTTTCCATAGCTGCAACAAAATGTTTAACAGAATCAACTCAAGAATAAAAGGATTTATTTTGACTCACAGGTCTCTTTCTCTCTCTCTCTCTCTCTCTCTGTGTGTGTGTGTGTGTGTGTGTTTGTGTACACTCATGAACATGCACATGTGCACAAACATGTCTCTGTGTGTATGCTGTGATGGTTTAAATATTCCTATTCTCTCGCATTTGTTGAGAAATATGGCATTGTTTGGGAAGGCTTAGGAGATGTGGTATTACCAGAGAATATATGTCATTAGAGTGAGTCATTGAGGTTTCTGCAGATTTTCTCCATTCACAATTTGTTCTCTCCTCTTCCTGATTGTGGTTTGAGAGGTGAGTTCTTGACTTTTGTTTCTGCTGCTATGCCTTCCCGCAGCCGTTATGAACTCTAACCCTCAGGCATAATAATTTCAATTAATCCTTTTGCCGTATTAGTTACCTTAGCTCTGGTGTCTCATCACAACAGAAATGTAACCAAATACAAGTGTTTTTCCTACATATACCTTGATGTACCATGTTTGGGTACTTTTAGAAGCTAGATGAAAGTAGAGAATCTCCTGGAACTGGACATTAGAAACAATGTGAGCTGACATTTGAGTGCTGGGGATTGTAGGTAAAACTGCTGAAGGAGCAGCAACTACTTTTAAATCCCAAGTTGTCTCCCATACACCTAAAATTGAAGGTTTGACATTCATTCCATTGTGATAAGAAAGATGGCACACAGATCAGTCATGACTATAGAAACAGGAGCATGAAGCAGTTAGTCATATTGTATTCACAGTAAGTAAGCAGTGACAAAGAAAATAGGTTCTAGTATTTAATTCACTTTCTTCTTTGTACTCTGTCCATGACCACAGAGTATGGAGTGGTATGACTTCCATTCAAAGTAAATCTTTCTCAATGGAATGATCCTATAGAAATAGTGAGGTAAAGTCAGATATAAATGGGTTTAAGCCCAGCCAACAAATTTGAAAAATGTAACCAGTTTCTCATCACAGAACAATTGTTAAGCGCTCACTAGGTAATATCTTGCATGACTCAGAAATAGGTACTCTTTCCATTTAATTTACACTTTCCATTCCATTAACAATTTCTCCAATGTGCATCTGCAGTCATCAATATTATACCAAAATACCTCCTTATACTTCACAGTCAGCAGTAATATAAATCATGGGCCTCCACACAGTTTACAGTGACAGCACTGACAATGAACATAGGCCATGATACAGAAGGACAATAAACCTAGACAAGGCCCACAGAGGTACTCCAGACATTACCAAGGCCCTCAGTGTCAATATGGGCCAGACAGTAACATAGACCCTAGCTCAAGTAGGGCCACACATGCAGATATGACTCTTGCAAGTTGCACAAATATGGACATAATCATTGACTCAAGCTAGAGTACAAACCACAGCCATCTGCCACCCCCCAGTGGTAATATGGGCCACAGACATCAACAGAGAACTGAGCAACATCAGGATTATAGCCACAGCATTGCCCTTGGCATCATTATAAACTTTGGACCTCAACATGATGCCCTTGGCATCATTATAAATTTTAGACCTCACCTACATTAGGCAGAAAGGCTGACCTATAAGTCATAATATCAAGAGAGCTGTTCCTATGCCTCATTACCTATCTGCCACATTTAGGAGAGTGAGCCCCGCACCTTACTTAGGCAGCCCAGTAGAATTTGCTCTGATGGTGCAGATATGTGTGATATGGACCTGAATACATGAGTGTAGGAGAGCAACCCTGCCTCTTCTCTACCTCCAAGCAGCATGGATGAAAAAAATAAAAAGTCCTCCCCCTTGCCCATAGTCAACTACAGCAGGCAGATGAGCTAACACCAAGAACTTGTTCCAATGAGGTATGAAGAGCTGACCCTGCCCCTTGCCACATGCAACATTGGGTGAGCTAGGTGGGGAAGTGCTGGTGGTGATAGGTTCAAGAAAGCTCACCAGCTCAGATACCACCCAGGGCAATATTTAGTGTTTTGAGTTTGCCTACCTCAACATATACCCCATCTATGATCTGCTGGTGCACATAAAGGGTCCTGTCCTGAAGATCCAAATCTTCAGGATCTATATGACAGAGGGCAAAAAAACAGCATATCAAAAAAGTCCCGGTGGGAATCCAATATTGATAGTGGAGCAGAAGCCAGAGTTCTTAACACAGACTAATGACTCATTGCAATGAACTTTTGTAACTAAAAATATGTGGACAAAAATGTATGCTGGAATCTGGAACAGGATCCTTTAGATTTCTTTCTGTACCCAGAGCTGATTTGGTATTAGAACATTCTATATTCAGACCATGCTGGGATAGAGCCTATTCCAGATGATTGTTGACACATCTGTAAGTACAGGTGAGACCACCACATCTGCTCACATTTCCTGTTCCTGAGAAACCTGTCAGGAGCACTCAGGACACATGGACAGAGGAGAAGTCTGGAACAGGATCCTTCCAGTTTCTGCCTCCATCCAGAGCTGAACTTTTTTTATAGCTCTCTATAACCAGACTCTGCTGGGAAAAGTGCTAAAACACCTGCAAGCACAGGTAAGACAACTACTGCATTATTCCCTGGACACAGGAACCTAATGGCACTCTGGGACAGGATACTGACAGTTACTGCTTGCAACTGGAGCTGACACTGTACTTGACCAGTAGATAACCAAACCACACTCGGAGAGAGCTGGTTCCCCAGAACTGCCGACACACCTGAGAGCACAGAAGGGTCAGGCCACTGTCACAATCAGCAATACCAGCTAACAGCAAGGATAAGAAGATGGCAAGACACAAATCCAGAAATTTAAGCAATAAAAACAAAGGCAATTTGTCATCACACATCACAGTTCCACTACAACAGCCAACAACTAGAAAATTGGAAACAAAAATAATTATATAAATAATTAACAAATCAGGAGCTGGTTCTTTGACAAAACAAACAAGATAGATAAACAATTAGATACCCTAATTAGAGAATACAGAGACAGTATTAAAATTACCACATCAGAAGTGAAAAGAAAGATATAACAACAAATACTAAAGAAATTTTAAAAAAATCATCAGATCCTACTACAAAATTCTATATGCAACATAACTGAAAAATCTTGAAAAAAATAAACAATTTTCTGGACGGATACCAGGTTAAATATCATCAGATAAACTGTATAAAGAGGCCCATAATACATAAAAAAATAGAAGCAGTCATTAAAAGCCTCCTAATAAAAAAAGCACAGGGCCAAATGGGATCAGTGCATTCTATCAGACCATCATAGAAGACCTAATACAAATACTCTCCAGATTATTCCACAAAATAGAAATAGAAAAATCACTACTCAACTCATTCTACAAAGCCACATTATGCACATACCTAAACCACACGAAGAGACTACAAAGAAAGAGAACTTCAGAACAATTTTTGTTTATAAATGACAATTTTCACAATATTCCCAAATTATATAAAATAGTTGCTGCAATGCTAACGAAGCCAGTGAAAGATCTATAAACAAAAACTTCAACTCTCTGAAGAAAGAAATTGAGGAAGATTTCAAAAAGATAGAAAGATCTTCCAGGATTTATATAATGAAAATTGACAGGATTTATATAATAAAAATGGCCATCTTGCCAAAATCAATCTAGAGATTCAATGAAATCCCCATCAAAATTCCAACTCAATTCTTCATAGAGTTAGAAAGAGAAGTTTATAAATTCATTTGAAATAACAATAAGCCGAAAATAGTAAAAACTATTTTCAATAATAAAAGCAGTTCTGGAGAAATCACCATCCCAGACCTTAAGCTGTATTACATATTAATCATGATAAAAAAAGAAAAAACAAAACAACTATATGGTAGTGGTACAGAGACAGGCATTTAGGTAAATTGAATCTAATTTAAGACCCAGAAATGAAAGCACACACCTAATGTCACTTGATCTTTTACAAAGAAGCTAAAACTATCCACTAGAGAAAGATAGCATTTTTAACAAATGGTCTTCATCCAACTGGCAGTTAGCACATAGAAGAATGCAAATCTATTGATTCTCATCACCCTTGCCAAAGATCAAATAAAAGTGGATCTCAGTCCTCCACATGAAACCAGATATACGCAAACTAATAAAAGAGGAAGTGGAGATCCAGGGAAACAGGCCTGGTGAGAAGGCATTCTGAGTAGCCAGGAAGAAGAGAGATCTCTGCTGAGTACGCAGAAAATGTGCTCCCACCTGACTGATTCAGAGGAGCAGGAACCCTGCTTCAGAGTTGTCTGTTTCCAGCTGGTAGCCCATGCGTGCAGAACAGGCACTCAGGCCATCTGCCATGAGGAACAGCAGAGAACCAGGGACACAGGGCTAGTGAGATGGTGCTTCAAGTAGCCAAATATCTGGTCTGTGCCAAGCACACAGAAAGTGTGCACCATCCCACCTTCCTGCTGGTTAAGGGAAGCAGGAACCCTGCTTTGGGCTGTCTGTAATCAGCTAGTGGCCAATGTGTACAGAATAGATGCTCAGGCCATCTGCCACCAGGAATACATGGAAATCCAGGGACACAGGCCAGGTACAAGGGAGAAACCAGAACTAATCACTGACAACAAGACCACGTATAAACACAGAAAAGAAGATGGCAAGGGAAAAGCAAAAGAACGTACACCAGGGAATCCAAGACAACCTGGGAACACAAGAACCCAGCTCTCCCATCACAGCAAACAGCAGCATTTCAAACACTCCAGAAAAAAAGAAGACTCAGACATGAAATCATACCTCAAGATAATGATAGAGATCCTTAAACAAGAATGGGAAGAAAAGCAGAAACAACTAGAAGCTTGTAAAAAAGAAACAAACAAACAAAAAAAAAAAAATCAAAGAACTCAAAGAACTAGAGCAAAACAGAACCAAAGATATGAAGAAATGGAAGAAGAAATTTAAAATGGAAATGGACACAATAAAGAAAAAACTAAAAGAGACAACCCTAGATGTAGAAAACCTAAAAAAGAATTCAGGAGTCACAGATGCAAGAATTTCCAACAGACTACAATAGATGGAAGAGAGAATATTGGGGCCCAAAGACATTAGACAACAGAGACAAAACAGTCAGAGAAGATGCAAAAACCAAAAATCTCCTATCCCAAAATGTCAAGGAGATCCAGGACACAATGAGAAGACCAAACCTAAAGATAGTAGCAATAAAAGAGGGCAAGGAATATCAACTAAGAGGCACAGTAAATATATTCAACAAAAACATATAAGAAAACTTCCCCACCCTTAAGAATGAGGTGACCATGAGCATGAAACAAGCATACAGAACACCGAATAGGTTGGACCTGAAAAGAAATTCCTCACAAAACCTAATAGTCAAAATGCCAAGTGCTCACAGCAAAGAAATAATACTAAAAGCAGTAAGGGAATAAGGTCATGTTACGTATAAAAGCAGAACAATCAAAATCAGACCTGATTTCTCAAAGGAGACTATGAAAGGTAGAGGATCTTGGACAGATATCATGCAGACCTTAAGAGAACACAAATGTCAGCCCAAGCTGCTATAACCAGCAAAACTCTCAATCAATATAGATGGAGAGATTAAGATATTTCAAGACAAAACTAAATTTACACAATATCTGAACACAAACACTACAACAAATTATAGGTGGAAAGTCCAATACAACATGGGGAACTACATCCTAGTAAAAACAAGAAAATACCTAAACAACAAAACCAAATTAGAAAGACACACAGGAACAATTCTACTTCAAAAGAAAAAATAGCAGGAAACAGCCACCACTATTCTTTAATATCAGTTAACATAAATGGATTCAACTCCACAATAAAAAACATAGGGATAAGACTGGATAAATAAATAAAAGCCAGCATTCTGCTGCATACAGGAAACTCATCTCACAGACAAAGACAGACACTATCTCAGAGTAAAAGGTTGAGAAAAAAACTTTCAAGCAAATGGTCCCAAGAAGTAAGCTGGGCTGGCCTTTTCTAATATCAAATAGTGTAGATTTTCAACCAAAAAGTATCAAAAAAGATAAGGAAGGACACTTTTTAGTCATTACAGGAGAAATTTGTTAGAAGAAACTCTCAATCCTTAACATATATGCTCCAAATACAAAAGCACCCATATTCATAAAAGAAACCCAACTAAAGCTCAAAAAATACATTGCACACCACACAATAATAGAGTGAGACCTCAATATCTCACACTCACCAATGTACAGATAATAGAAAAAGGAAATGAACAAGGACACAGTAAAACTAGTGGAGGTTATGAACCAACAGGAATTGATAGATATCTATAGAATATTTCAACCTAAAACAAAAGAATACACATTCTTCTCAGCACCTCACAGCACCGACTTAAATATTGACCACATAATTGGCCACAAAATGAGCCTCAATAGACATACAAAGATTGAAATGCTCCCATCCATCCTTTCAGATCAACGTGGTCTAAGGCTACTCTTGAATAACAACTATGACAACATAAAGCTCATATACACATGGAAACTAAACAACGCTCTATTAAACAGTAGCACGGTCAAAGAAGAATTAAAGAAATTTAGGATTTTTTAGAATCCAAGAAAACAAAAGCACAACATACCCAAATCTGTGGGATGCAATGAAAACAGTACTGAGAGAAAAACTCATACCTCTGAATGCTTTCAAAAAGAAACTGGAGAGAGCATACACTAGCAACTTGAAAGCCCAGTTGAAAGCTCTAGAACAAAAGTATGCAGATACAGCCAAGCAGAGTAGACAGCATGAAATGATCAAACTTAGAACAGAAAATAACCACATAGAAAGAAAATAACAGTTTAAAGAATCAGCAAAACCAAAATCTGATTCTTTGATAAAATTAAAAAGATTAATAAACCCTTAGCCAGACTAACTACAGAGTAAAGAGAGAGTATGCAAATTAACAAAATCAGCAATGAAAGAGGAGACATAATGACTGAAACAGGAAATTCACAAAATCATGAGATCATAATATAAAAGATCCTCAACAAAGCTGGAAAATCTCTAAGAAATGGATGAATTCGTAGACAGATACCAGATACTAGAGTTAAACCAGGACCAGGTAAACCATCTAAATAATCCCATAACATCTAAAGAAATAGAAGCAGTCATCAAAAGCCTCCCAACCAAAAAACCCCATATTCCAATTGTTTCAGTGCAGAACTTTATCAGATATTTATTGACAACCAAATACCTATAGTCTCCAAACTATTCCACAAAATGGAATCTGATGAAACACTACCTCTTTTTTGAGGCTATATAACCCTCATTAGTACACCACACAAAGACCCTACAAGTAAAGAGAACTACAAACCAATCTCACTTATGAACATTGATGCAATAATACTCAACAAAATCCTTGCAAACCGAATCCAAGAACAAACCAAAATGATCATTCACCATATTCAAGTAGGCTTCATCCCTGGGATGCAGGGATGGTTTAATAAATAGAAATCCATCAATGTAATCTACCATATAAAAAACTCAAAGAAAAAAACCACATGATCATCTCACTAGATGCAGAGAAAGCATTTGCCAAAATTCAGCACCCCTTCATGTTAAAAGTTGTGGAAAGAAGAGGAATCCAAGGCCTATACCTAAAGATAATAAAAGCAATATACAGCAAACCAACAGCTAACATCAAACATAACGTTGGGAAACTTGAAGCAATCTCACTAAAATCAGGTTCTCAACAAGGCTGCCCACTCTCCCCTTACCTGTTCAACATAGTACTGGAAGTCCTGGCTGGAGCAATTAGACACCAAATGGAAATAAAAGGGATGTAAATTGGAAAAGAGAAAGTAAATACATCACAATTTTCAGATGACATGATAGTGTACTTAAGTAACAATAAAAATTCTACCAGAGAACTCCTAGAGCTGGTAAACAAGTTCAGCAAACAGTCTGGATATAAAATTACCTCAAACAAATCAGTAGCCTTCCTGTATGCAACAGACAAACATGTGGAGAAAGAAATTAGGGAAAAAATACCATTCACAATAGTCACAAAAAATATGAAATTACTTGGTGTGACTCTAAAAAAGTAAGTGAAGGACCTGCATGAAAAAACTTCAAACCTCTAAAGAAGGAAATCGAGGAAGATCTCAGAAAATGAAAAGATCTCCCATGCTCATGGATTGGAAGGATCAAGATTGGAAAAATGATCATCTTACCAAAAATAATCTACAGATTCAATGCAATCCCCATCAAAATAACAACACATTTCTTCATAGAGTTGGAAAGAGCAATATGAAATTTCATCTGGAATAACAAAAGACCTAGAATAGCAAAATCCATCATAACAACAAGAAAACATCTGTGGAAATCACTATTACTGACCTCAGGATATATTACAAGGCAATTGTTCTAAAAAATTGCATGGTACTGGTACAGAGATAGGCATGTTGATCAGTGGAGTAGAATAGAAAATCCAGAAATGAGCAATCACCTATATGGTCACCTAATATTTGACAAAGGTGCTGTTAACATTCAATGGAGAAATGACAGCCTATTCAACAAGTGGTGTTGGTCCAACTTGCACTCAGCATGCAGAAGAATGAAAATAAACCATTTCTTATCTCCTTGTACAAAGCTCAAGTGCAAGTAGATCAAAGATCTTCACATCAAACCAGGTACACTGAAACTATTAGAAGAGAAAATAGAGAAAACCTTAGAACACATAGGCACAGGAGAAAATTTTCTGAACAGAAAACCAATGGCTCGTGCTCCAAGGTCAAAGATTGACAAATGGTATTAAATGAGATTGCAAAGTTTCTGTAAGACTAAGGACACTCTCAAGTAAATAAAATGGCAACCAACAGAATGGAAAAAGTTCTTTACCAACCCAAAACCAGATAGAGGCCTAATATCCAAGATATACAAAGAACTCAGGAAGCTAGACACCAAAGAACCCAACAACCCTATTAAAATGTGCTACAGAGCTAAAAAAAAAGTTCCCAATTGAGGAAATTCGAATGATTGAGAAGCATCTAAGGAAGAGGTTGACATTCTTAGCCATCAGGGAAATGCAAATCAAAAGAACCCTTAGATTTCACCTCATACCAGATTGGCCAAGATCAAAAAATCAGATGACAGCAGATACCGGCGAGGATGTGGAGAAAGAGGAACACTTCTCCACTGTTGGTGGGATTGTAAACTGATACAACCACTCTGGAAATCAGTCTGGTAATTCTTCAGAAAATTCGACATAATACTACCTGAGGACTCAGTCTTATCCTCTTCTAGCCATATGCCCCTGAGAAGTTCCAACATACAACAATGTCACATGCACCACAATGTTCATAGCAGCTCTATTTATAATAGCCAGAATCTGGAAAAAAACACAGATTTTTTTCAGTAGATGAATGGATACAAAAATTGTGGTAAATTACATAATGGTGTACTACTTAGCTATCAGAAACAAAGACTTTATGAAATTCTTAAGAAAATGGATGCATCTACAGAACATCATCCTGAGTGATATAACCCAGTCACCAAAGAACAAACATAATATGCAGTTACTGATAATTGGATACTAAGCCCAGAAAACTCTGAACACCCCAGAAACAACTCCCAGACTGTATGAAGTTCAAGAAAGAAAAATGAAAAAAATAAACCATTATGCTTAATCCTTAGACACCAAGAAAACTTTGATTAATTCCAGGTTACATCCTTTTATTACATGTACTTTATGCTCATTGTAACTAGTAAGATCTTAATGCATACTATCAAACCTTTAAAAAATCCAAGTACTAACAAAAATGTATTCATATACTTTTACACAAAAATTCTTAAAATTTTTACATTTATCTTTGTTTTATTAAAATAAAGATGTTCAAAAAAATTCAAAGAAATCTAGGCCTACCTAGAGGAACCCTCCAGTCAATAAAATTCCTTTGAAGCTGGGATTCTTATCAGTAAAACATTTCTAAACGGTTTCATGCCACATTATCAGACACAGTAGGCACTGGGTTTCCTGATGCTGTTTTTATAATTTTTTTTTTTGTAGATCAGACCACTGGGCATGCCTGTAATACTTTTTTCTGTCAACTAAGATACCATATTAAAAATAAAAATAAAGTCTATTAGTTGAATCTAAAAAATAAAATAAAATAAAATCACAACTCATGATAACATTAGAAGACTTTAAGAAGGTCATAAATAATTCCCTTTAAGAAATATAGACCACACAGGTAAACAGGTAGAAACCCTTACAGAGGAAGCCCAGAAATCCCTTAAAGAATTACAGGAAAATACAACTAAATAGGTGAAGGAATTGAACAAAGCAATTCTGGATCTAAAAACAGAAATATAAACAATAAAGAAATCACAAAGGGAGACAACCTTGAAAATAGAAAACCTTGGAAAGCCATTAGGAGTCATGGTCATGAACATCAACAACACAATACAAGAGATGGATGAGAGAATGTCAGAGAAATCATTCACACAACAGTGAAATAAAATGCAAAAACCTTCTAAACCAAAACATTCAGGAAATCTAGGACACAATGAGTATATTAAACCCCATGATAATAGGAATATACAAGAGAGAAGATTCCCAAATTAAAGGCCAGTAAATAACTTCAACAAAATTATAGAAAAAAAAAATAACACTGTCCTACCTTAAAGAAAGATATGCTCAGAAACATACAAGAATCCTAAAGAACTTAGAGTAGATTGTACCTGTAAAAAGTTCCTCACATCACATAATAGTCAAAACAACAAATGCACAAAACAAAGAAAATATATTAAAAGCAGTAAGGTAAAATCATCAAATAATATACAAAAGTAGGAGTATCAGAACCACACCAGATTTCTCAACAGAGACTATGAAAGCTTGAAGATCCTGTACAGATTTCATATACCTCCTCAATGAACAAAAATAGCAGGATAGACTACTATACTGAACAAAATTTTAAATTAACATAGATGGAGAAATCAAGACATTCCACAACAAAATCAAATTAACACAATATATTTACACAAATCTAGTGCAACAAAGGATAATAGACAGAACACTTCAAACAAGGAGGAAAACCAAACCAAAGAAAAAGCAAGAGAGTAATCTTCTTTCAACAAACCTTAAAAAAAGCAGCCATACAAAATTATTTCCACCTCTAACAACAAAATTAAGAAGAAACTATAATCACTTGACCCTATTATCTCTCAGCACCAATAGACTCAGATCTCTAATAAAAAGACACAGACTAACAAACTGGATACATAAGAAGGACCCAACATTTTGCAGAAGCAGAAAAAAACACCACAGTGACGAAGTAGAACACTACCTTAAAGTAAAAGGCTGGAAAACAGTTTCCCAAACAAATGGTCCCAAGAAACAAGCTGCAGTAGCAATTCTAATATAGAACAAAATCAAATTGCAACCAAAAAGTTATCAAAAAAAAAAAAAAAAAAAAAAAAAGATAAGAAAAGACACTTTGTACTCCTCAAAAAAAAAAAAAAAAAAAAAAAAAAAAAAAAAATTCACCAAGATAAATACCTCAATTTGTTTTGTTTTGTTTTCTTTATTTCTTGAACTTCATACAGACTGTGAGTTGTTTCTGGGGCAGAACAAAACAAAACAAAATAAATCTCTATACAACAAGAAAACTTTGACTATTTCCATGTTACTTTTTGTTTTACATGTACTTTATGCTCATTGTAACTATTAAGTTTTCAATGCATACTATCAAACCTTTAAAAAAATCAAGTACTGACTAAAAATATATTCATACAGTTTATGTAAAAATTATTTTAAAATCTGAAAAAAGTACTGACAAAAATGTATTGTATAATTTTATGCAAACAATGCTTAAAATCTGTACATTTATCTTTGTTTTGTAAAATAAAGTTGTTAAAAAAAAACCTCAATTTGGAATATCTATGCTCCAAATGCAAGGGCACCTAAATTCATAAAAGAAACATTCCTAAACCTCAAAGAACACATTTCAGAGACAAAGACAGACACTATCTCAGAGTAAAAGGGTGGGGAAAAAACGTCCAAGCAAACAGCGCCAAGAAGCAAGCTGGAGTGGCTATTCTAATATCGAATAAAGTAAATTTCCAACCAAAAGTTATCAAAAAAGATAAGGAAGGACACGTTTTACTCACTACCGGGGAAATCTGTCAGGAGGAACTCTCAATCCTTAACATATATGCTCCAAATAAAAAATCACCCACCTGATGCTCTTGTACAGAATCTGGGTTTACATACCTTTGCCCACACAGCAGCTCACAATCCCCACTGCTCCAATTTAAGGGTATACAATGAACTATTGTCTTCTGTGGACACTGGGCATTCACACACAAGTGTTCAGGATTCTTTGTGAGTGTTTTACTGCTTTAAAAAGACCTCATGGCAATGCTAATTCTTGTAAAGGAAAGTATTGAATTAAGGCTAGCTTTCAATTTAAGAGGTTTAGTTTATTATTATCATGGCATGGGACATGTGTTTGGTAGGTAGACATTGGGCTAAAGAAGGAGCTTAGAGTCCCATGTCTGGAGTTTTAGTAGCAAAAATGAAAAGACACCGAGACAGGCTTGGTCCTTTGAAAATCCCTAGGCCCACATCCAGGGAAAATGGCCTCTAACAGGGTCATACGTACTCCAATAAAGCCACATTCTAATCTTTTTCAAGTGGTACCATTCCCTGATGACCAAACATTCATATATATGAGACCATTGGTGAAGGGAATCTTATTCAAACCACCAAAGCAGGATTAGCAATTAAGCACATAGCACATTATAGTCCAATGTTTAAGACATTAACATTTAATTTTATGTTCTAAATAATATATGAGCCAACCTTATAAACGGCTATCCTAGGATAGTGGGAATCTTTGAAGTAAAGGGCCTTATCTTGTGTTCTTTTTCCCACATCTTGACATACAAGGAGGTGCACATATGAGAGAGGTCACAAAGTTTAAAATCTTAGTTTTTGATTCTTCTATTTCTAGAACTAGCTGGTTCAGGTATAGAGACCTTTTTCTCGTGAGCAGCTAACATACTTACTGCTATCAAACATTTTTTGTGTAATTGTTCTTTATGCCTTTTATCATTTCTATCAATTACTGAGCCATGTCACATGTCTGTATGGGATACTCATCTTTGTGAACACCAAGAAAAGTGATTCCTTGGTCAGTGATAACTTTTTAAAAATAGAAAAAGGACTCTGTGCAGTGTCTTGGCATTTTTGCAGTGGGTACCTCATGTGTGAGTATCATAGTCACTGTTGCTAACATATAAAGGAATAACTGAGAAAATGGATATAAGTATAATTTGAAACTTTATGGTGATGAGGATGCTGAGTTATAGCAAAGGCTGAATATAATTAGAATACTGTATGGTCTTCATTTTACATGATGTCAAAAGAAGCATGTTGACTCTTTTCATGTTTGTGCATATACTAAAAACTACAAATCTTATTCTGTGAGGTTGTATTATTCGCTTTAAAGTAAATAAATAAAGAACTCTCATACTGACAAGAAAGTGTGGTGATAACAGTACATTACATATTCTTTCCTACATTGACTGTACATAAAAAAAATAATAAGCAGACAAATTTTGTGGATGACTTCAATATAAATCTAGTAATTTATATTTATATTATTTATGTTTATGTTTATGTTCATGTTCATGTTCATGTTCATATTTATATTCATATTAATATTCATATTCATATTTAGTTTATTTTTATTTATATTTTTATTTACATTTACGTTTACATTTACATTTACATTTATATTTATATTTACAATTTAACCAACTTTTTGCTCTGCTTTAGATTGCAATTTCCTCTGTGTGGTTTCTTTTTTTTTTAATTTTATGCATTTGTCCTGTTTTATTATTCCTTTCATTATATTTGGTTTATTAAGTGATATGTACATTTAATTAATATGGAGAATAAACATTTGGTAGTGATAATGAATGTGCTAACTAAGTGTCAAAGTTTTTCAATTCACTTTAGCTAACTCTAAATCCCAGGCCACTATTTGTAATGTCATTGTTTTGCCTCAGCAAGATTTGATAACAAGACTGGGGAAGGAATCCCATGGTCCCCACATACTAGAACACATCTAGACTTTGGAATCCAGTCCTATTTAATGTAGTGTGAAAACTAAGGACAAAAGGAGACAGAATGTGATACTTTTATTGTCTCCAAACTGAGATCTAGTATTTATGATCTCACAAACGATATACACATTTCCATCACACATATATGCAGACTGCATAATTCCCATGGTTTCACAACTGATTGATGTGCTGGAAGTGGAGACACCATGTCATATCTTTTGGAAGGATAGTCAATACACACATTTGGTGATGTTTGTGTGTCAGACACATCCCTAAAGCTCCCTCATTGCTCTAACTTAACTCTGCACAGTTTCCCCCTCTGACAAATTAGGATAATTATCATTGTTCCTGTGACCCTTATTGTCTTCACAAGAGGTTAAACAATAATACCGAGGCACACCTACATAGGAAGAGGAAGCAATGGGGATGTATATGTATGCATAAATAGGATACATGAAGATGCTTATTAATTACAAGCATGCATTTGAGAAGGTGAGGTTACAGTTTAAGTATTTAGCTATTAATTTCCATATCATAACCCACGTATGCATTATCTTAACATTTACTCTGACGTCATGTTTTCTTTGTTTTAACTTTATTTTAAATAACAAAGATAAAAGAAAAAAATTAAACATTTTTGCATAAATGTATACAAATACAATTGTGGCAGTGCTTGGCTTTTTTTTTTCTTTTTTTAAGGTTTGATACTCTGCATTAAAGTCTTACTAGTTACAATGAGCAAAAACTACATGTAAAACAGGATGTAACATGGAATTAGTCAATATTTTCTGTGTGTGTAAGGATTGAGCATGATTTTTTTTGTTTGTTTTGTTTTGTTTTCTTTTTTTTCTTGAACTTCACACAGTCTGTGATTTTTTTCTGGTGCAGTCTGAGCCTCTGGGGTTAGCATCCCACTATCAGTGACTGCCTATTATGTCTGTTCTTTTGTGACTGGGTTATCTCACTCAGGATGATATTCGCTAGATGCAACCATTTTCTTAAGAATTTGGTTAAGTCATTGTTTGTGATAGCTGAGTAGTACTCCATTGTATAAGTGTACGACAATTTTTGTATCCATTCATCTACTGAAGGACATCTGGGTTCTTTCGAGCTTCTGGCTATTATAAATAGAGCTGCTATGAACATTGTGGTTCATGTATCTTTGTGGTATATTGGAGTGTCTCTGGGGTATATGCCCAGAAGTGGAATAGCTGGATCTTCAGGTAGTACTATGTCCAATTTTCTGAGGAATCGCCAGACTGATTTCCAGAGTGGTTGTATCAGTTTAGAACGCCACTAACAGTGGAGAAGTGATCCTCTTTCTCCACAACCTTGCCAGCATCTGCTGTCATCTGGGTTTTGGATCTTGGCAACTTTGGTGTGAGGTGAAATCTCAGGGTTGTTTTGATTTGCATTTCCCTGACGTCTAAGGATGTCGAGCACTTCCTTAGATGTTTCTCAGCCATTCCATATTCCTCAACTGAGAACGTTTAGTTTAGCTTTGTACCCCATTTTTGATAGGATTGTTTGATTCTCTGGTGTCTAGCTTTTTGAGTTCTTTGTATACCTTGGATATTAGGCCTCTATCTGATGTGGAGTTGGTAAAGATTTTTTCCCATTGTTTTGAATGTCATTTTGTTTTCTTGACAATGTCCTTAGCCTTACAGAAACTTAGCAATCTCATTAAGTCCCATTTGTTAATATTTGAACATAGAGCATGAGCCATTGGTGTTTTATTCAGAAAATTTTCTCCTGTGCCTATGTGTTCTAAGGTTTTCCCTACTTTCTCATCTAATAGTTTCAGTTTATCTGGTTTAATGTGGAGATCTTTGATTCACTTATACTTGAGCTTTGTACAAGGAGATAAGAAACAGTCTATTTTCATTCTTTTGCACACTGAGTGCCAGTTGGACCAGCACCATTTGTTGAATAGGCTGTTCTTTTTCCATTGAATGTTTACAGTTCCTTTGTCAAAAAGCAGGTGACCATATACATGAGGGCTCATTTCTGGATCTTCTATTTTATTCCATTGATCCACGTGCCTATGTCTGTACCAGTACCATGCAGTTTTCAGCACAATTGTCTTGTAATATAGCTTGAGGTCAAGGATAGTGATTCCCACAGATGTTTTCTTGTTGTTTAGGATGGATTTTGCTATTCTAGGCCTTTTGTCATTCCAGATGGAATTGCACATTGATCTTTCCAACTCAGTGAAGAACTGCTTTAGATTTTAAATTCCTCTTTGTGTTTTTTATCAGAAAAAAAAAATCTTATTTATATTCATATTATTGGTTGATCTCTCAATTATTATTATTTTAGCTTAATTAATATTAAATACTATCTTCTAAGCTTGCATTCCTGTAGTCATGAATTCAGCAGGACAGACTATACTGTGACCCTGAAATTGGATCTTGCAGTGAAATCACAGAGGTCATCTTTCTGATTCCTAAATATAACATGAAGGAGAAAAGACTTAGTTTTGATGACAATGAACTAAAATTATTGAGAAACTGTTAGTTTAGGTGACCAGTGAAATGCTTATGTGAAAAATTACTGCTATTCGTTAAAATATAGTTTAAATAGTAAAAAAGCAACCAAGAGACAAAAACAACAAACAACAACAACAATAAACTATTAAATTTAATTTGAGAATTATATACATAAATGATATCACTGTGCACTTTGTAAAGCATCATACTTTGAGACTGAACTAATTTTATGAGACAATCTTTTACAGTTTTTCACTTAAATGACAAATACAAACATAAGTGTTTTTATCTTTCCAAACAAAATATTTATACTAGAGAAATGTAAATAAATGAGCTTTTTGGAGTCTTCTTAGTAAATTTTACTATAAGAAATAATGGATATAATGTAGAGAACTGGAGTCATCAGCATCAGTTACATATATTATAGGGCTGAATTTCACCACAGGTCCTTATTAAATGTTTTTAGGATAATAGATGGGATACACAAAAAGTCAGGGTCTTTTCCATTGATAGGTAAAGCATACAAATGAACAACATTACTAACATTTTAAATCGTGAGAATATATAACAATGAACAGCATGATGGATATTTTAATTTTCATTATCTATGTGATTACAAGTGGGTGTGTGTGTGTGTGTGTGTGTGTGTGTGTGTGTGTGGTTGGGTGTGTCTGTGTGTGTGCATAGATTAGAGGTGTGACTGTCACTGAAGTAGAAATCATGGAATAAGCTAGGATGGCTTGGTATCAATCTCCCAGCCCTTGGTTTCTTCATTCCCAGGATTCTGGGATTATATAAACATGTTCAAAGTCAGGTATTTGTGCTTGCAAACCTTATTTTGTTCATAAACATATTATTCAAATTAGAAAATAGCTTTTCTTCTCAGTTTTGATCTGATGATGCAGAATTTATACTGTGTAAAGAGGACAAAGTGCTCCATGCTACTGGAGAATAAGAGGACTAATATATTCTTTCATTTTTACCCATTAAAACCAATCAAGGCATAATGTTTAAAACAAAATTATAAATTATTTACTTATTTGCTTTAAGATGAATGACACAAATTAAAATTCAGAAATATGTTTAGAAATTGGTATTTTAAATTTTCTGAACATTTTTTGAATTATTTCTATGTAGTATTTGCAGGTAACAGAGTTTTCTTAGTATATTAAAATAAACCAAAGTAAAATAATCTACAATGTATAAAATTGTTGATATGAAGAATTGTTTGCTGACATGAGCCTGATATGGATGTCTCCTAATAGGCTCTGCCAGAGCCTTACTGATACAGATGAGGATTCTTACAACTTACCATCAAACATAGCATGGGAACCACAATGGAGGATCTAGACAAAGGAGTGAAGGAGCTGAAAGTGTTTACAAATGCATAAAAAGAGCAACTATATCAACCAACCAACAACCCCCCAAGCTCCCAGGTATTAATCCAATAACCAATGAGTACACAATAGGGACCCATAGCTGTTGCCCATATGTAGCAGAAGATGCCATTATCTGACATCAATAGGAGGAAAAGCCCTTTGTCCCGTGAAGACTCATTTCCCCAGTGAAGGGGAATGCCAGCTCATTGAGGTGGGATTGTGTGGGTGGTAGTGGGGACATCTTCATAGAAGGAGGGGTAGACAAGATTGGGTAAAAGGGATAGCATTTGAAATGTATATACAGAAAAATACACAATAAAAAATTATTCATCCCATTTTTATCCCATTCTGTAAATATCAGGCATATACCAAAGAGAGTGTTGTGACATTTAGAGATGTAATTTTACCTAGCGGGAGTCATTCCATATGAGTTCAGAGAAAAGCAGCTTTGTAGTCTAGAAGAACCTAAATCACATTTGAACTGCCAGCAATCTCCCTAGCCTCTCAGATATTTGCATAAGAAAATCTTTTGATTCTTGATTATTCAGATAATCAATAAACCAAAGGAAAAAAATCATACTCGGCACAGTGAACATCAATAATGAATACCTGGGATCAGAATAAAGTAGTGCATTTTATGCATTGTGTAACTGCTGGAGAGGAAACATAGAAGTACATTCTGCCTGAAAGCAAAATGACCTAATGTCTGTAACTGCCAGTCAATTAATCAACTTTCCAAATTTAAAAATAAATAAATAAGTTGGTTTGGGGTGCATTTCATTAAGACAAATTGACTTTTTGCTGTAGGACATTTTATTTTAGTGAAATAATAGGGAAAATGTTAATGATTAACAAAATGGTAAAGTAAGAATGTAGGTATAGTAATCAACAACTGGTGATCATTACAGATGTAGAAGTAGCTTGAAATATAAGTATAAACCTCAAAAAACAAGAACAAAAATAAACAAATGGACAAAATCTCTTTAAAAAAGGAATAAGGCCAGGAAGCATATAACCAAAAGTTATCATAAAAGATAAAGACGGACACTTTTTACTCATTACCGGGGAAATCTGCCAGGAGGAATTCTCAAATCCTTACCATATATGGTCCAAATAAAAAATCACCCACATTCATAAAAGAAACCCTACTAAAGCTCAAAAAATACATTTCACCCCACACAATAATAGTGGTAGACTTTAATACCCCACTCTCACCAATGGACAGATCATGGAAACAGAAACTGAACAAGGACACTGCAAAAATAGCAGAGACTTTGAACCAACTGGAATTAATAGATATGTACAGAACATACTATCCTAAAGTAAAAGAATACACCTTCTTCTTACCACCCGATGGCACCTTCTCGAAAATTGACCACATAATTGGACACAGAACTAGCCTCCATCGATATAAAAAGATTGAAATACTCCCATGCATCCTCTCAGATCACCATGGTCTACGGCTGGTCTTTAACAAAAACAAAGACAACAAAAAGCCCACATACACATGGAAACTAAACAATGCTCTGTTAAAGGATAGCAGGGTCAAAGAAGAAATAAAGAAAGAAATTAAGGATTTTCTAGAATTCAACGAAAACGAAAACACAACATACCCAAACTTATGGGATGCAATGAAAGCAGTATTGAGAGGAAAACTCATAGCCATAAGTGCTTCCAAAAAGAAATTGGGAGAGCTCACATCAGCAACCTGAAAGCACAGCTAAAAGCCCTAGAACAAAAGGAAGCAGATGTACCCAAAAAGAGTAGACGGCAAGAAATAATCAAAATTAGGGCAGAAATAGACCAAATAGAAACAAAAAGAACCATTGAAAAATCAACAAAACAAAGAGTTGGTTCTTTGAGAAAATCAACAAGATTGATAAACCCCTAGCCACACTAACAAGAGGGCAAAGAGAGAGTATCCAAATTAACAAAATCAGAAAAAAATGTGGAGACATAACAACTGAAACTGAGGAAATTCAAGAAATCATCAGATCCTACTACAAAAACTTATATTCCACAAAATTGGAAAATCTGGAGGAAATGGACGTATTCCTAGACAGATACAAGGTCTCAAAGTTAAACCAGGACCAAGTAAATCATCTAAATAACCCTATAACACCTAAAGAAATAGAAGAAGTCATCAAAAGCCTTCCAACCAAGAAAAGCCCAGGACCAGACGAGTTCAGTGCAGAATTTTATCAGACATTTATTGGGGATATAAAACCAAGACTAGCCAAAATATTACAAAAGATAGAATCAGAAGGAATATTACCCAACTCATTTTTTGAGGCTACAATAACCCTCGTACCTAAACCACACAAAGACCCTACAAGGAAAGAGAACTTCAGACCAATCTCACTTATGAATATTGATGCAAAAATACTCAACAAAATCCTTGCAAACCGAATCCAAGAACACATCGAAACGATCATTCATCATGACCAAGTAGGCTTCATCCCTGGGATGCAGGGATGGTTTAACATGAGGAAATCCATAAATGTAATCCACCATATAAACAAACTCAAAGATCAAAATCACATGGTCATCTCACTAGATGCTGAGAAAGCATTCCACAAAATCCAACACCCCTTCATGTTAAAAGTCCTGAAAAAAACAAGAATCCAAGGCCCATACTTAAACATAATAAAAGCAATATACAACAAACAAACAGCCAACATTAAACTTAATGGTGAGAAACTTGAAGCAATCCCACTAAAATCAGGGACTCGACAAGGCTGCCCACTCTCCCTCTACCTATTCAACATAGTACTGGAAGTCCTGGCTGGAGCAATTAGACAGCAAAAGGAGATCAAGGGGATACAAATCAAAAAGGAAGAGATAAAAACATCACTCTTTGACGATGACATGCTAGTGTACTTGAGTGACCCCAAAAATTCCACCAGAGAACTCCTACAGTAGATAAAAAAGTTCAGCAAAGTAGCTGGATACAAAATTAACTCAAACAAAGCAGTAGCCTTCTTGTACTCAAAGGACAAACATGTGGAGAAAGAAATTAGGGAAAACGTACCCTTCACAATCATTACAGAAACTATGAAATACCTTGGTGTGACTCTAACTAAGCAAGTGAAGGACCTGTATGACAAGAACTTCAAACCTCTAAAGAAGGAAATATAGGAAGATCTCAGAAAATGGAAAGATCTCCCATGCTCATGGATTGGAAAAATCAACATCTTAAAAATGGCAATCCTACCAAAAGCAATCTACAGATTCAATGCAATCCCCATCAAAATTCCAACCCAGTTCTTCATGGAATTGGAAAGATCAATTTGCTATTTCATATGGAATAACAAAAGACCTAGAATAGCGAAATCAATCCTCAACAACAAAAAAAACATCAGCGGGAATCACTATCCCTGACCTCAAGCTATATTACAAGGCAATTGTGCTGAAAACTGCATGGTACTGGTAAAGAAATAGGCATGTGGATCAATGGAATAGAGTAGAAGATCCAGAAATGAGCCCTCATGTATATGGTCACCAGATTTTTGACAAAGGAGAAGTAAACATTCAATGGAAAAAGGACAGCCTATTCAACAAATGGTGCTGGTCCAACTGGCACTCAGCATGCAAAAGAATGAAAATAGACCCTTTCTTATCTCCTTGTACAAAGCTCAAGTGTAAGTGGATCAAAGATCTCCACATTAAACCTGATACACTGAAACTATTAGATGAGAAAGTAGGGAAAACCTTAGAACACATAGGCACAGGAGAAAATTTCCTGAACAAAACACCAATGGCTCAAGCTCTAAGGTCAAAGATTAACAAATGGGACTTAATGAGATTGCAAAGTTTCTGCAAGGCTAAGGACATCATCAAACAAACAAAACGGCAACCAACAGAATGATAAAAGATCTTTACCAACACCACATCAGATAGAGGCCTAATATCCAAGGTGTACAAGGAACTCAAAAAGCTAGACACCAGAGAATCAAATAACCCTATTAAAAAATAGGGTACAGAGCTAAACAAAACGTTTTCAGTTGAGGAACACCGAATGGCCGAGAAATATCTGAGGAAGTGCTCCACATCCTTAGCCATCAGGGAAATGCAAATCAAAACAACCCTGAGATTCCACCTCACACCAGTCAGATTGGCCAAGATCCAAAACTCAGATGACAGCAGATGCTGGCAAGGCTGTGGAGAAAGAGGAACACTTCTCCACTGTTGGTGGGGTTGCAAGCTAATACAACCACTCTGGGAATCTGTCTGGCGATACCTCAGGAAATTGGATATAGTACTACCTGAAGACCCAGCTATTCCACTTCTGGGCATATACCCCAGAGACACTTTAATACACAACAAAAATATATGCACCACAATGTTCATAGCGGCTCTATTTATAATAGCCAGAAGCTGGAAGGAACCCAGATGTCCTTCAGAAGATGAATGGATACAAAAATTGTGGTACATATACACAATGGAATACTACTCAGCCACCAGAAACAATGACTTAACCAAATTCTTAAGAAAATGGCTGCATCTAGAGAATATCATCCTGTGTGAGATAACCTAGTCACAAAATAACAGTCATAATATGCAGTCACTGATAGTGGGATGCTAACCCCAGAGGCTTGCACTCCCCCAGAAACAACTCACAGACTGTATGAAGTCCAAGAAATAAATAAAACAAAACAAAACCAAAAAAATTTACAAAACAAGAAAACTTTAACTATTTCCATGTTACATTTTGTTTTACATGTACTTTAGCTCATTGTAACTATGAAGTTTTCAAGGCATACAACCAAACCTTGAAAAAAATCAAGTACTGACTAAAAAATATATTTATATACTTTTATATAAAAATTATGTTAAAATCTGAACAAAAAGTACTGACAAAAATGTATAATTTTAAGCAAAAAATGTTTAAAATCTGTACATTTATCTTTGTTTTGTAAAATAAAGTTGTTTAAAAAAAAAAAAAAAAAAAAAAAAAAAAAAACTTTAGGAACTGCTGTTCCAGATGGCAAATGGGCCGAGCCCTGTTCTGAGCCCCAGAGTTGCCGGTTGGAAACAGAAGTTCCAAAGTTGGTTTCCTGGTCCCTGGATCAGGCAGGGCTGGGGGGTGCGCTTTCCATGCACACTCCGCTGAGACCTCTCTGATCCCTGGCTGCCTAGATCTCCTACTCTCCAGTCTTTAATACTTTAGGAACTGCTGGTCCGGGTTGCAGATGGGCCAAGCCCTGCTCTGCACCCTGAAGTCGCCACTGGGTGGAAGCAGAGGTCCCAATGCTGTGTCCTTGGTCACTGGATCGGGCAGGGTGGGGGCGCGCTATCCATTTGCACTCTGCAGAGATCTCTCTGCTCCCTGGCTGACCCGATCTCCTACTCACCAGTCTTTAAAACTTTAGGAACTGCTGGTCCTGGTGGCAGATGGGCCGAGCCCTGTTCTGAGCCCTGAAGTCGCCGCCAGGTGGAAGCAGAGGTTCCAATGCTGTGTCCTTTGTCCCTGGATCGGACAGGGTTAGGGCACACTTTCAGTGTGCACTCCGCAGAGATCTCTCTTCTCCCTGGCTGCCCAGATCTCCTACTCACCAGTCTTTAAAACTTTAGGAACTCTTTTATTTGCTTTCAAATTTGTTTATTGCAAAAATGAGTTTGTATTATTTTGAACATATCACTATATTATTATGTTGAAGCATGTTATGAAAATATTGGCTGCTATTTCTCCTGACTCTGTTTCACAGTGATACTAAATGCTTTCTAAGTAAAATACTCTGTCTCTTTCTCTAGTCTTTGAAATGTTCAATAAGTTTTGGGCACAATTATATTTATTTAGAGAAAATATGTCATAAAATTTTTATATGCATGAGCAGGTCACAGTAAAGGAACCAACAGAAGATTAGTCACTCCTTTATTCCAAGGAAGATTTTTGTTTGGATAAAAGAGTAAACATTCTCTGAGGCAGGTGGAAGAGTTCAGAGTAGAGATAAAGAAACAGATTTGACCCTAGGAGTTTAGGTGTGGTGGGGAAAGAGGAGTGGAGACATCCTAGTGTAAACAGGAGTTCTGGGAAGATATATTGTTTATGAAACAGTAGGAAGGTGGACCAGACAGGGACTAACTATGGAATGTAATAAAATAAAGAAAAATAATATAGAAACATACTTGTTACAGCCAATGTTGTGCAATAAAGATGGAAGAATATCAGGAGATAAAAACGGGAGAACTTGTGCAGCAGTAACTCTGCATTCATAATAATGGATAGGGTCTTTTATAGTAAGCATAGTACAGTGGAGTGAGAGGGTTGGAGAGTACTGGAATCTCAGTGGGGACTTTCAAATGCACAAGTATTTTTACTTCCCTGAATTAATTTTGATATCATTATAGGAATCACAGGCAAAAGGTAAAGAAAATGACCACTTTTTTTCTGTACAAGACCAATGTCACAAATATTTATTTAAAGCTCGAGTGCTTTTCTGTTTGTTTATTTGTCTTTCTAATTTGACATAGTTTATTGTAACGGTTTTGAAAGTTCTGTTGAACATGAAAACAGGGGTGTTTGGTTTGAGTTGTTTGGATTAATACAATTACATCTTTAGAAGACAATATATACTAACACTTGAGACCTAGGTTATCATGATTACAGACTGTCTGGGAAAAGGATAATCATATTAAAAAGACATTTCTGAAGGAAATAGATATAGGCCAATAAAGGTAATGCCAAGATGTTCACATGTACAAAAAGCAGACTAAAATTTTTAACTACGTTTTTTTTTTTAATTTCTTAACATCTTTCTCATAAGCATGGCATTTATGTTTAGTTACAATTATCTTTTAGTATCACATACTTTTTGTATTTCACAAATTTATACCTTATATTAACTTTTATCATTTTAATGTTGATATAATAATCCTCAGATCTTCTCTTTCAAATTTATTTACTATGTTTTAGTATAATGAACCGCTTAAAATTTAGTACAAACATTACTGCTCTTAAAACTCATGCATGAATATTTGTTCTGTTAGGTGGAGACCTATACCAGGAGTATTCTTATTTTGTATATCTGAAAAACCTTGAGAAGGAAGAAATGGGAGAGAATCACTGAACCTCGCTGTGCCAAGGCCCCGTGGAATTCACACATGGGATGAAAAGAAAGAAGAGACATATCTACTTATTTAATGATGAGTTGGTAGTGTCTAATAACCAGTGAGTATGTTCAACTTGCATTTGGTACTATGAGAGCCTACACTTTCATTAGGTCTTTTTGTATAAAAATGAAATATATTCTTTTAATTGTTTTTCTTTTTTTGTGAGAAGCTATTTCATTCAATATAGCAATTGGTCATTCACACATGGTATAAAACATAGATAAATCTTTTTTTCAATTGACAATTAATATTCATTACATGGCTATGCTCTATTTGATTTATTTAACACATTGCTGTTTTCGCTCTCCTATCCATCATATTTAAGTCAAAATCTTGCTGTGTAGCATAGGCTATCTATAGTCTCTTTGAACACCCATTGCTTCACGGGTGCTAATAGCACAGGTGTGAACCACTATTCTTCACTTATTTATAATTATGATGAATAAGAATGGAACATAAACAAAAATGAATTTGAAGCCATAGTTTGCATGTATATGTCTTATCATTTTCTACAGTACTCAAATAGAAATGAATTTGGTAGCCCTACTGAATCTCTTGTTTCCTCTTTAAAAGCTTCTGAATCTTTTTGATTTTCCTCTCGTTCTTGTTTAAGTATCTCTATCAGCATCTTGAGGTATGATTTCAGGTCTGCATCTTCTTTTTCTGGAGTGTTTGGAATTCCGATGTTTGCTGTTTTGGGAGAGCTGGGTTCTGGTGTTGCCAGGTTGTCTTGGTTTCCTTGGGATATACTCTTTCACTTTTCTCTTGCCATTTTGTTGTCAGTGATATGTTGTTGCCTTTCCCTTGTATCTGGTCTGTGTCCCTGGATCTCCACTGGTTCAGGTGGCAGATGGGCCCAGCCCTGTTCTATGCCTCAGGGTCGCCAGGTGGGAACAGAGGTTCCAAAGTTGTGTTCCTGGTCCCTGGAACAGGCAGGTCGGAGGGTGCGTCCCGCGTGCACACTCCGCAGAGATCTCTCTGCTCACTGGACACCCAGATCTCCCACTCACCATCTCTCAACCTTAGGAGCTGGCAGTCAGAGTGGCAGATGGCCCGGGTTCTGTTCCACACCCTGAAGTCACTGCCGGGTGGAAACAGAAGTTCCAAAGTTCTGTTCCTGGTCCCTGGATCAGGCAGGTCAGAGGGCACGCTCCGCGTGCGCACTCTGCAGAGACCTCTCTGCTCCCTGGCCACCCAGATATCCCACTCACCAGTCTCTCAACCTTAGGAGCTGGCAGTCAGAGTGGCAGATGGGCCGGGCTCTGCTCTGCCCCCTGAAGTCGCCGCCGGGTGGAAACAGAAGTTCCAAAGTTTTGTTCCTGGTCCCTGGATCAGGCAGGTCGGAGGGCACGCTCCGCGTGCACACTCTGCAGAGATCTATCTGCTCCCCGGCCTCCCAGAACTCCCACTCAACAGTTTCTCAACCCCTAGGGGCTGGCAGTTTGCCTTTAATCTCTAGCTGTACTTATCAAAGAGCATTTTCTATTCCACTGTCCACCAACTATCACAGACATTGGGAGACTGCATTTCATTGTGAGTTTGAGTGATGATGTTTTTCTATTTTTTTTGTTTGAATGGATATTCTCTGTTTTCACATTACAAATGTGATACCCAGTTCATATACTCACATCCACCCTCCACCTCCACTTGTTTCCATAAAAGTGCTCCCTCTCCAAAACACCTCTCTACCTCAGTGCATTGGCATTCCTCTATACTGGGAAACTCACCCTCACTGAACCAAAGGTCTCTTTTCCCATTGATTCCAATAATGTTATTCTCTGCTACATATGAAATTATAACCATTGTCCTCTCCATGTGACAACTGTCTGATGTTTTAGGTCCTAGGTATTCTTGAGATTATGGTTGGTTGATAATGTTATTTTTCCCATGGGGTTGCAGACCCTTTCAGCTTCTGCAGTCTTTTCTCTAGCTCCTTCATTTGGAACCCCATGATCACTCTGACGGTTAGCTGTAAGCATCTACAGCTCTTTCTGTATAACACTGGCAGAGCCTCCAAGGAGGCATCCATATCTGGCTCCTGCCAGTAATAACTTCTTGGCATTAGCAATAGTGTTTGGGTTTGGTGGCTCCATATGGGATGAATCCAAAGGTGAGGCAATCTCTGAATCATCTTTTCTTCAATCCATTCCCCTCAATGTGTCACTGTATTTCCTTTTGTGAGTGCTTTGTTCTACCTTCGAAGATCTGACACACCCAAAATCTGGGCTTCCATATTTTTTGAGCTTCATAAGGTCTGTGAATTGTTTCTTGGTTAATCAGAGCTTTTGTGGGCTAGTATCCACTTATCAGCGAGTGTATACCATGTATATGCTTTTGTGACTGTTATTTCAGTCAAGAAGATTACTTCTGTTCCATCCATTTTCTAAAAATTTCACAAAGTCATTGTTTCTCTTATATTAGTATGACTTAATTTTGTAAATGTTCCACAATTTTTGTATCCATTTTTCTATTGAATGACATTTGTGTTCTTTCCAGCTATGAGCTATTATAAATAATGCCGCTATTAACATGGTGGACAATGTGTCTCATTTATATATTGGAGCAACATTTGGGTATATGCCCAGTAGTGGAATAGCTGGGTATTCAGGGAATGCTATGTACAATTTCCTGAGAAACCTCCAGACTGATTTCCAGAGTGGTTGTACCAGCTTGGAATCCCGCCAACAATGGAGGAATATTCCTTTCTCCATATCCTAGACAGCTTCTGGTGTTACCTGAATTTTTTAGTCTTAGCCATTCTCACTGGTGTAAAGTGGAATCTCAGGGGTGTTTTTATATTTATTTCCCTGATGACTAGGGATGTTGAGCATTTTCTTAGATGTTTCTCAGCCAATTAGTATTACTCGATTGAGAATTCTTTGTTTAGCTCTGTACTCAATTTTTACTTGGATTATTTGATTCTATGGAGTCTTACTTCTTCAGTCTAATTTCATATTAGCCCTCTATCAGATGTAGGATTGGAAAAGATCCTTTCCCAGTCTGTTGGTTGCTGTTTTGTCAGCTTGACAGAGTCCTTTGCCTTACAGAAACATGGAAATTTCTGAAATCAAAAAACTTTGAGGTCTTGTTTGATGATTCTTAATTTTAGAGCATAAGCCATTGGTGTTTTGTTCAGGAAATTAACCCCTATGCCCATGAGTTCTACCCCAATTTATCAACTACTACTTTCAGAAAATGACGTTTCATGTGGGGGGTTTTATGCCACATGGACTAGTGGTTTGTAAAAGGAAAGAATAATGAATCAATTTGCATTATTTTGCATGCTGACTACCAGGTGAACCAGCATTATTTTTAAACTGGCTGTTTTGTTTTGTTTTGATTTTTTGTTAAATGTATCCATCTCCTTTGTCAAAGATCAAGTGACCAGAGAATTGTCTGTTTATTATTGGGTCTTCAGTTCTGGTCAATTTATTTATCTATCTGTCTCTGTACCAATGCCATGCATTTATTGTCACTAATAACCTATAATGCATTTTGAGATTAAGGATGCTGATTCTCCAGAAAGTTCTTTTACTGTTGAGAATAGTTTTGGATTGTTTGTTTGTTTTTTCTTTATTCTTTGAATTTTTTTGCTTTATTTTGAATAGAATAATTTATTTTCAAAAAAACAAATTAAATGTACATATTTTAAGCATTTTTGTATAAAAGTATACAAATACATTTTGTCAGTACTGGGTTTTTTTTTTTAAAGGTTTGATAGTGTGCATTAAGATCTTACTAGTTACAATGAGCATAAAGTCCATGTAAAACAAGATGTAACCTAAAATTAGTCAAAGTTTCTTGGTGTGAAAAGATTAAGCTTAAAGAGGAAACAAGCTGGAAAAGCAGTTACCAAAGGTACAGGCCTGGTGAGAAGATGATCCGAGTAGCCAGGCGGCAGAGAGATCTCTGCCGAGTGTGCACAAAAATGTGCCCCTGCCCTGCCTGATCCAGGGACCAGGAACCCAGCAGTGGGACCTCTGTTCCCAATCTGCGGCTTTGGGGCGCAAAGCAGGGCTCAGACCATCTGCCACCTGGACCAGCAGTTCCCAAAAGGCAAAGGCCTGGTGAGTAGGAGATCCGAGTAGCCAGGGGGCAGAGAGATCTCTTCTGAGTGCGCACGGAAAGCACGCCCATGCCCTGCCTGATCCAGTGACCAGAAACCCATCATTGGGACCGCTGTTCCCACCAAGCGGCTTTGGGGCATAAAACAAAGCTCGGGCCATCTGCCACCTGGACAAACTGAGATACAGGGACACAGACCAGGTACAAGGGAAAGGCAAGAACATCTCACTGACAACAGGATGGCAAGAGGAAACAGAAAGAGCATATCCCAAGGAAACCAAGACAACCTGGCAACACCAGTACCCAGCTCTCCCATCACAGCAAAGAGAAGAATGCCAAAAACATCAGAAAAAGAAGACACAGACCTAAAATCATACCTCAAAATGATGATAAAGATCCTTAAACAAGAACAAGAGGAAAACCTAAAAGAATCAGAAGCTTTTAAAGAGGAAACAAGAAAATCACTCAAAGAACTCAAAGAACTAGAGGAAAACAGAACCAAAGAGATGAAGGAACAGAAGAAGGAGTTTAAAATGGAAATTGACACAATAAAGAAAACACAAAAAGAGATAACCCTAGAGGTAGAACACCTAAAAAAAAAAATCAGGAGTCACAGAAGCAAGCATTTCCAATAGACTACAAGAGATGAAAGAGAGAATATTGGGGGCTGAAGACAGCATTGTAAACATAGACAAAACAGTCAGAGAAGATGCCAAAACCAAAAAGCTCCTAACCCAAAATGTCCAGGAAATCCAGGACATAATGAGAAAACCAAACCTAAGGATAATAGGAATAAAAGAGGGAGAAGAGTATCACCTAAGGGGCACAGTAAATATCTTCAATAAAATTGTAGTAGAAAACTTCCCTACCCTTAAGAATGAAATGACCACAAGCATAAAAGAAGCCTACAGAACTCCAAATAGGTTGGACCAGAAAAGAAATTTATCCCAACACATAATAGTCAAACACCAAGTGCCCAAAGCAAAGAAAGAATACTAAAAGCAGTAAGGGAAAAAGGTAAGATAACAGATGAAGGCAGACCAATCAGAATCACACCTGACTTCTCAACTGAGACTATGGAAGCTAGAAGAGCCTGGGCAGACATCATGCAGACCCTAAGAGAGCACAAGTGCCAGCACAAGCTGCTATACCTAGCAAAACTATCAATCACCATAGATGGAGAGATGAAGATATTTCAAGACAAATCTAAATTTACAGAATAGCTGACCACAAAACCAGCACTACAACAAATTATAGGTGGAAAACATAATACAATGAGGGGAACTACATCTTAGTAAAAAAAGAAAACTCCTAAGCAAAAAAAAAAAAAAAAAAAAAAAAAAAAAAAAACAAAAGAAGAAAAAGACACAGACACAACTCAACCTACAAAAGCCATAATAGCAGGAAACAACACGCACTGTTCCTTGATATCTATTACAGTAAATGGAGTCAACTCCCCAATAAAGAGACATAGGTTATCAGACTGGATACATAAACAAAATATAGCATTTTGCTGCATACAGGAAACTCATCCCAGAGACAAAGACAGACACTATCTCAGAATAAAAGGTTGGGAAAAACAACTTCTAAGCAAACAGCCCCACGAAGCAAGCTGGAGTGGATATTCTAATATAGAATAAAGTAAATTTCCAACCAAAAGTTATCAAAAAAGATAATGAAGGACAATTTTTATTCATTACAGGATAAATCTGTCAGAAGCAACTCTCAGTCCTTAACATATATGCTCCAAATACAAAATCACCCACATTAATAAAAGAAACCACACTAAAGCTCAAAAAAAGCCCACATACACATGGAAACTAAACAATGCTCTGTTAATCGATAGCAGGGTCAAAGAAGAAATAAATAAAAAATTAAGAATTTTCTAGAATTCAATGAAAACAAAAACACAACATACCCAAACCTAAGGGATGCAATGAAAGCAGTACTAAGAGGAAAACTCATAGCCCTGAGCACTCCCAAAAAGAAACTAGAGAGCATACATCAGCAACTTGACAGCACAGCTAAAATCTCTAGAACAAAAGGAAGCAGATACACCCAAGAAGAGTAGACTGCAAGAAATAATCAAAATTAGGGCAGAAATAGACCAAATAGAAACAAAAAGAACCATCTAAACAATCAACAAATCCAAGAGCTGGTTCTTTGAGAAAATCAACAAGATTGATAAACCCCTAGCCACTCTAACTAGAGGGCAAAAAGAGAGTATAAAAATTAACAAAATCAGAAAGTGGAGACATAACAACTGAAACTGAGGAAATTCAAGAAATCATCACATCATACTCCAAAGCCTATACTCCACAAAGTTGGAAAATTTGGAAGAAATGGATGAATTTCTAGACAGATACAAGATTCTAAAATTATATCAGGACCAGGTAAATTATATACATAATCCCATAACACCTAAAGAAATAGAAGAAGTCATCAAAAGCTGCCAAAAAAAAAAAAAAAAAAAAAAAACAGGTCCAGACTGGTTCAGTGAAGAATTTTATCAGACATTTATTGCAGACATAGCACCAATATTCTCCAAACTATTCCACAACATAGAATCAGATGGAATACTACCTAACTCATTTTTTGAGGCTACAATAACCCTCATTCTTAAACCACACAAAAACCTTACAAGGAAAAAGAACTTCAGACCAATCTCACTTGTGAACATTGATGCAAAAATACGCAATGAAATCCTTACAAACCTAATCCAGGAACACATTAAAACGATCATTCACCATGACCAAGTAGGCTTCATCCCTGGGATGTAGGGATCATTAATTATAAGGAAATCTACCAATGTAATCCACCATATAAACAAACTCAAAGATCAGAATCACATGGTCATCTCTCTAGATGCTGAGAAAGCATTTGACAAAATTCAACACCCCTTCATATTAATAGTTCTTGAAAGAACAGGAATCCAAGGTCCATACATAAACATAATAAAAACAATATAAAGCAAACCAACAGCCAACATCAAACTTAATGATGGGAAACTTGAATCAATCCCACTAAAATCAGGGACTCAATAATGCTGCCCACTCTCCCCCCACCTATTCAAGATAGTACTGGAAATCCTGGCTGGAGCAATCAAAGAGCAAAAGGAAATCAAGGGGATACAAATCAGAAAGGAAGACATAAACATCACTCTTTGCAGATGACATTATAGTGTACTTAAGTGACCCCACAAATTCGATCAGAGAACTCCTCCAGCTGATAAACAAGTTCAGCAAAGTGGCTGGATATAAAATTAACTCAAACAAAATAGTAGCCTTCCTATATTCAAAGTACAAACATGTGGAAAAAGAAATTAGGGAAAAGATATCCTTCACAATAGTCACAAATCTATGAAATACCTTGGTGTGATTCTAACTGAGCAAGTGAAGGACCTGTATGACAAGAACTTCAAACCTCTAAAGAAGGAAATCGAGGAGGATCTCAGAAAATGGAAAGATCCCCCACGCTCATGGATTGGAAGGATCAACATTTTAAAAATGGCCATCCTACCAAAAGCAATCTACAGGTTCAATGCAATCCCCATCAAAATTCCAACCCAGTTCTTCATTGAGTTGGAAAGATCAATGTGAAATTTCATCTGGAATAGCAAAAGACCTAGAATAGCGAAATCCATCCTCAATACCAAGAAATAGGCACCTGGACCAATGGAATAGAATAGAAGATCCAGAAATGAGCCTTCATGTATATGGTCACCAGATTTTTGACAAAGGAGAAGTAAACATTCAATGGAAAAAGGACAGCCTATTCAACAAATTGTGCAGGTCCAACTGGCACTCAGCATGCAAAAGAATGAAAATAGACCCTTTCTTATCTCCTTGTACAAAGCTCAAGTGTAAGTGGATCAAAGATGTCCACATTAAAACTGATACACTTAACCTATTAGATGAGAGAGTAGGAAAAACCTTAGAACACATAGGCATAGGTGAAAGTTTTCTGACAAAACACCAATGCTCAAGCTCAAAGGTCAAAAATTAACAAATGGGACTTAATGAGATTACAAAATTTCTGTAAGGCTAAAGACATTGTCATGAAAAAAATGGCAGTCAACAGAATGGGAAAAGATCTTTACCAACTTCACATCAGATAGAGGCCTAATATCCAAGGTATGCAAAGAACTCAAAATGCTAGACACCAGAGAATCAAACAACCCTATTATAACATGGGGTACAGAGCTAAACAAAACGTTCTCAATTGAAGAATATGGAATAGCTGAGATACATCTAAGAAAGTGCTTCACACCCTAGCCATCAGAAAAATGTAAATCAAAACAACACTGACTTTCCACCTCACACCTGTCAGTTGGCCAAGATCCAAAACTCAGATTACAATAGATGCTGGCGAGGATGTGGAGAAAGAGGAACACTTCTCCACTGCTGGTGGGGTTGTAAACTGATACAACCACTCTGGAAATCAGTGTGGCAGTTTCTCAGAAAAATGGACATACTACTACCTGAAGACCCAGTTATTCCACTTCTGGGCATTTATCCCAGAGATGCTCCCACCTACAACAAAGATACATGCATCACAATGTTCACTGCAGCTCTATTTATAATAGCCAGAAGCTGGAAACAATCCCGATGTCCTTCAGTAGTTGAATGGGTACAAAAATTGTGGTACATTAACACAATGGAGTACTAATCAGCTATTAGAAAAAATGGCCTAACATATTCTCCAGAAAATGGATGCATCTAGAGAATATCATCCTAAGTTAGATAATCCAGTCACAAAAGTACAGACATAATATGCAGTCACTGATAATGTGATATTAACCCCAGAAAGCTCTGAACACCCCAGAAACAACCCATAGATGGTGTGAAGATAAAGAAATAAAGAAAGGAAAGGAATATATTTTAATTTAAGTAGAACTGTATTTCATCCTTCTTACAGTCCCTCCCAGTTTCACTCCTATCTCCTCAAATTACTAACATCTTTTACTATATTATTGTTACATATATGCATATGTGTATGTATATGTACAAACAAATACTTATTTACAAACTTATGAAAATGTTTTAGTATACTTCTTTGCAAAAATGCTTAAAAATCTGTACATTGTCTTTGTTTTTTAAAGTAAAGTTAAAAAAAGAAAAAAGTATCATGTTTTAAAACATCACAGTTTAAACTTTGGAATTACTTACATATAGTATTTTTGAATCAAGTTTTATATCTATGTCACATTCCTCCTGAATTGTAGATACGAATAGGCAGAGTCAATACTTTATTTTTGGACCAATATAATAAATTAATAGAATCCAGTGAAGAGTTACATCCCCATCTTTACACATTCACACACACACGCACACACACACACACACACACACACACACACAAATGTAATATTTAGTCTATTATAAAATAATTGGATAATCACAAATCTGTGAAGGATTCTTTTAACCTATAGAAGGGAAAGGAGAGATTAACAAAAAGTAATCAGAGCACATTGTGTATGTATGTGAATTTCTCAAAGGACAAATTCCACATAAATTGAATAATGAAAAAAGAAGATTCATGCCTCCAAGATTATCATTTCTTACAAAAACTTTGATAAGATTAGAATGCTTCATAGGAAGACAAATTTCTAATTATTTATTTGACTTATTGGGATAACTAATGTTTTGTTTGATTACTTGTTTGTGATATATCCTGCACATTTACTAAAGAAGTCATTGTAGTGAGCTGATGTGGCTTCCTAGTTTATAGAGAAGAACAATAGAAAATAAACATTATTGAGTCAAACATTATTTGTATATATTTTATTTTAGATAGATTATTAAATATATATAATTAAATGCAAAAATTTAATATTTTTGGTATAAATATAGAAATAAAGGAAAGTTTTTAGTACTTAAAAAATACAGGAATAAGTTTTTATTCACATGGCTTTTTAAAAATACCATATATATATATATATATATATATATATATATATATATATATATATATGTATGTTTGTATGTATGTATGTATATTTATGTATGTATACATACATAACATATTCAACATACACATTTATAGTATATTCACTCTAAGCATTGTCCAAACAGAAAACAATCAGTTTATGTCTATTTGTGACCACTGAGAAGCTTGTATCTAGTGACTTTTTCCATACATGGTTTGTTGAATTCCATCTCCCATGACTTGACCTCTACCTGAGTGATGGAAGGGAGTACGGGGTGCTCCACTGCTCTGGGGATGAACTGGGTATCTCTTCGAGCAATTCCAACCACAATGTAAATCACACTAACAGAGATGCTTTTTTCTATTTCTAGGAGAAAGAAAAAGTTTAAGATCAAATGTTTTATCCCACTGAATTACTTGTGGGTCATAGAGGATGTGGATCCAATCAGCAAAATACAATCTGTATTTGCAAGAAAATTTTCCCGTTGTGGCAGACTGGAAACTTTTTGGCCACCTTTCTGTAAGACCTACACTTTGAACCTGTATTGAAAAGACAATAGTTGTAAAAAATGTGGGGACATAATGCATCATAGTTCACAGCTTAAACCAATTTACCAGAACAGTTGCAAAATTAGAATCTATTTTAGTCTCATTGTATATTTGTTAACAAACCAATTTTCCCTTCTATGATGACCCTTGTTTGTCTATATTTTTGTCAACATACATTTTAGATGTAAGTATAAGTATATTCCTTAATTTTTAATGTGTGATGCTCATCAGGACTCCACAAGAAACTTGGGGCATACCAGAGATACCTTGCCTGCTAAGGACAATGTGGACAAAATAAAGACATCATATCCTCCACATTCCTTTCTCCATAATATCTGGCATTATCTAGATTTTAAAAGTACATAAATTCATTTCTCTCAAATAATGTTACATAGTATAATTAAATTTGAACAATACCTTCAATACTACTCAGTTAAATTCTGTAAAAAAAAAAAAAAAAGAGTACTTAATTCATTTGCTAAAATAGTTACTGGTAGAATGGTCAAGTATTTGAATGTCTGCCTAGCAGAACATAACTGGTGGCTTATGTTCAACTGATAAGGATAAAGAGCAAAAGATAAAGTCCAATCTGATCTGCAAATGACAGACAGGCATGCACATTCACATTAGCCACTTTTTATATGCTTTAGCTGTATGGCCAGGATATTCTTAGCCTTCCTCAGTTATTGTTTTCACTCTCAGCTCAACAACTCTGAATTTGACCTCAACTTTGTTTGCCCAATACCTTAGTACTACCTCAGTATACTAAATCTACCCTCATCTTAATTTTGTTTCTAATCTCCTTCTTGTTACCCCAGGCAGTTGGGGAAACAGCTGATGGCCAATATGACTTAGACATCACATGGCTTGTGACTTTTTCTTCCTCTGTAAAATGGCAAAATTCTTTCTCTTCTCTTGTATCAGTTAGCCTTCCTATGATAAAACTGTAAGTCCTGGCTAATCTACCGAGGTCACTGGCCATTAGCATCTTTATTGATAAATAAAGAACCAATTAGGTAATATGATCTTAGCATTCACAAATAGATACCTGAACAAAGCATCAGAACCACCCCCTACAAATCTCACAGTACCTATGGGAATTGTTTATATATCTCTATCTCTATCTCTATCTCTATCTCTATCTCTATCTCTATCTCTATCTCTATCATCTCTATCTCTATCTCTATCTCTATCTCTATCTCTATCTCTATCTCTATCTCTATCTCTATCTCCATCTCCATCTATATCTATATCTATATCATCTATATCTATATCTATATCTATATCATCTATATCTATATCTATATCTATATCTATATCTATATCTATATCTATATCTATATCTATATCTATATCTATATCTATATCTATATCTATATCTATAACTCTATATCTATATCTATATCTATATCTATATCTGTATCTGTATCTGTATCTATATCTATATCTATCTATATACATATACATATACATCATATACATATACATATACATCATATACATATACATATACATATACATATACATATACATATACATATACATATACATATACATATACATATACATATACATATACATATACATATACATATACATATACATATACATATACATATACATATACATATACATATACATATACATATACATATACATATACATATACATATACATATACATATACATATACATATACATATACATATACATATACATATACATATACATATACATATACATATACATATACCAAAAATATACATATACATATACAAAAAATATACATATACATATACACATACACATACACATACACATACATATTCATATACATATACATATACATATACATATACATATACATATACATATACATATACACATACACATACACATACACATACACATACACATACACATACACATACACATACACATACACATACACATACACATACACATATACATATACATATACATATATAGATAGATAGATAGATATACATATATGGGGAGTTGAGGGGAACAGACACAATTTACCCTCCAGACAGACAAAAATGAATGTAGGCAACGTATACAGTGGATGAGAGGAGCAGTTAATGTTAAAAATATGAATGCACCAGTCTTCTGGCAACAATCAGGTCATAATTCCACAGAAAGTCACAGAGAATATCAACATGAATTTTCAGCTTGAGTTATGCATGTTAGAAACATGGCAAAGAAGAAAAGAAAATTCTGTGAATCAAAGATCTTTGCAGCATAGATAATTAATTCCAGAAAAAGGAAACAATGTAACCATTAGGATATAAGTGGAAAAAAAAATACCTGACCTAGAGTTGTGAGCATGGGGTAGAGAAATAGTGCATTGGATAATGGTTGCTGTTTAGATAAGAAAACCATTGATCAACAAGATAATGACATTGATATATTTGGACACCAAATGTATCAAATATCAATGAGTTCTAACTCATTCAAAATTTAATTTATAGTTGTTAAATGTTACCATTATGAATTTTTTAGTCCATCTTAGAGTATTAAATTCTACAGTGGAATAGTGGTAAACTTATTAATTTGTATCGGGAAAGTTAATACGATGACTCACAGAGATGAAGCATTAGTTTCTGGGCCTTCCTGTCTTGTATGCCAATTCTACAACTCCCACGAGGAAATAAACACTACCATTTCCTTCTTAAAATGTGTCCCCCCCCAAAAAATGTCTTCTCCCTGGGTTAAGTATGGTCATACCAAAGTCATATACCTCACCTGTGTTTTAGTGTAAATAAAGATACCTTTTTATCTGAATATGACCTCACACTAAGAATAAACTGTCTTAATTATCTTTTTATATATTAAACTAATTCTAGGAGCTAATGTTGACCCATTCATGGTCACACAGCTCTTTGTAAATAGTTATGTCTTTATATTCCCAACTAGCTTCCACACTATACTCAACACCTTGTCATACAAGTGTTCCATTGAAATATGTCATTCAAAACGTCACTCATATAAAGAATATCCTCTATACCTGCATCTTTATGATTGTGTTTGGTTACAAAAATTTAATGAGGAAGAATATTGAATATTTTAGCAATGTCAAGACTCTAATTTTGTTTTTCACTTTTTACATTATAGTTTGAAAGAACAGAAAAAGCAATGGTACAATTTTATCAAAATGTACTTTATTTGTGATTTTACTTTAATTCTTATTGATATGAGATTTGCAGTTTGGGCCTCATTTCTAATTTAAAAATATATGAGTTAGACTGTCTTCAGATATGTTGTTTATTATATGGTCACTGGATGGTGCTTTAAGTTCTCTTGTCTATCAAATATTTAATTTTTATTTAGAGAAGGTTCTGCATTCATTGCCTCCTCTTTATATTGGAGTAAACAGTACTCATTATTCTTTATTTAAAGTCCACTTCATAGGTGTTGCTCTACCATGTATATTAAATCCATCTGATACCTCCTCTTTGGAGGTCAAGCAGATTTTTGTGTTTTCCTTGTGCATTTGTCACAGAACATCTCTACAGCCACAAAAATTATGGAGCATGTCTATGTATTAAAGGAGTGTACTATAATTATCTAAGGTCTGTAGTCCAACTAACCCCACAATGTGGAGCTGTGTATGGGAAGTCAAAAAACTCTAGTAGATATTCACTGATGAGGGTAGTTTGTTACACCTGTGCTTCTGTATAAACTGGAATCCTGAAGAAGTAGATATCTACAGATATAGTGGTAAATAAGTGCAACCAGACAAAGAAGAATGAGTCTTTCTTCTTCCAATGTAGGCCTCCAACAGAAGGTGTAGCTCAGATTAAAGGTGTGTAGCACCCAGCCTACATCATGACCTTGCTTTGTCCCAGGCTGACCTTAAACTCTGAGATCCACTTGCCTCAGTCTCTAAGAATTAATAGTGGGTGTGTTGTACCTTGTCTGTGCTTAAGGTTTTCATGGCCACTATGCTTCAAAATCTCCATGTTAAGGTCCAAGTCAGAAGCCTCTGTTTTCGAGCCTCAGGATTTGGATAGCAGGTCTTCCCTCTATCTTTGTACTGAAGTTCATTCCAGATATAGTCCAGTTGACAACATCCTAGCAAAGAAAAAGCTCTGAGGCACAGGCCAATGTTCCTAACCCTGTCTTTGGTTCTCAAATAATTTTTAAGTATGTTCTAATCCAATAATTCATGTTGCTGAATGATATAAAGTATTAACTGATTAGCTTAAAATGAGCTACTAGCCAATAATGTTTACTATATTATTCATTTTTATTAAATTTGATCAGGTCCATTAATGAAGCCAAGAAGAGCATCAACAATACATTCTCACTGCAGAAATTTACTGAGGACATCCCAAGTTGTGACAGTGTATGTGAATACAAAACCAAAATTGGTATTTCAAGTTCATGACTTACAGAGAGACAGGCAGTTTGTAGAGTGATGGAAGATGGACACATAAGAGGGTGGAGGTCAGAGATAGGAAGCATTTGAGTATATAGAAAGCTTTATGTGTAAGGCATGAACAGGTATGTCTTTTATGTGTGATATATTGAAAGCATTTGAACCAAGATTGATCCACATGTTGGAGTCATGGTGATGATGCCAGAGTGAGGACTGAAGTGATGGTGATGATGTCAGAGTGAGAATGGGAGTGACGGTGATGATGTCAGACTGAGGATGGGAGTGACAGTGATGATATCAGAGTGAGGATGGGAGTGACAGTGAGGATGACAGAGGGAGGATGGGAGAAAGGTAGAAAAAAGATTGATCCACATGCTAAGGTAACATAAAAGAGAAAACATTTTTTCTTAAGTGACTAGATTTTCAGTCATGTCGTTGCAACACCATCCATTTCCAAGCCACGTATTATTATTAGCATTAAACTGCTTTTTCCCCTGAGCTCTTAGTGTTGTTCAACTATTAATTTTAAAATATTTTTGTCTAATTCAAATGATTGTTTTTATTTGTTTTTATTATTACTTTTTTACACTCAATATTTTACTCCCACTTCTACCCTCTTCCTGTTCCAAGTCTCATACTTCCTCCCTCCCCTTTTCCTCTAAAAGAATGTCCCGACCCCACCCCGTCCTACCAATCCTCTAAAATCCTTAGGGCCTCCAGTGTCGTAATGGTTAGGTGCATAATCTCTGACTGAACCCAGACCACTGTTGTATATGTATCATGGTCCTCATAACAAGTGGTGTATGCTTTCTGTCTGGTAATCCAGTGACAGAGGTCTCAGCAGTTCAGGTTAATTGAGACTGGTGGTCCTATTACAGTGTCACCCTTCTCAGCTTCCTCCAGCTTTTTCCTGATTCAACCACAAGGGTCAGCAGCTTCTGTTGATTGGTTTGACTCAAATATCTCCATCTGGGTGTTTCAGCTACTTGTTATTATATAAGATAGTCATAAACAAATCTTAGACAAAGTGGAATGGGATCAAGAGTTAATTTGCTTTCCACATCCCATGTTCTATAATACTTTATCTGTTTACCTCTGTCCTCTGCTCTTTCTGTATGTCTTTCCATCTTCACACCTGCTTTCGAAGTCCAGATACATAATCATGGCACTTTATCCTTGTATTTATTTGAATGTTCTAGGCATAGGTATATCTTTTCATGTTATGTCAGTTTATAAATTATTTTATTAACTTAATATAGGTGTGTGTGTGTGTGTGTGTGTGTGTGTGTGTGTGTGTGTGTGTGTGTCTGTACAGTGCCTATGATAAATCACATAACATCACATATACTATATAGAAGTTTTATTATTGAGTTACACACATAACTATTAAATAATACTTATATTATGTTTTCATTTACTATTGCATTTAATACACATAAGAAATTTAACTGTTAAGTAGGTTGCAGTTCATTGAATATCATTCCTACAATAAAGCAGAATGGAATGTCTCCCAGAGGATCACCATCTCTCTGTCTTATGAATTCTCATGGGTATAAAATATACCTAGAGTCAATATTCTAACATATCACTCTTGAAATTGCACTGAATGTACAAAGGTGTGTGTAATATTCACCACACAATTTGATCAGCTAACTTTCAAGATTATACAAAACAGTAATTAATGAAAATGTAGTATAAAAATAATTTAGAATCAGTGACATAAATCAGGAGAACATGCAGTAGACTGACCAAACCACATGTGACTTCAGTACAGACAGAGTAGAACAGACCGTCCTATAGAGAAATGTTCTCTTGCCTCTGCTGCTTGATTTCATCTGTGGCAAATGCTCAGTATTGCTCACATATATGAACACATACTCACACACAAATACACACACACAAACACATACACACGCACACACACACATACAGCATACACACACAATTATTTTCAGGGCAATAAGTTATAAGCAGGGAATAGAACAAAATAAATTAATAATCTGTGAAAGAGGTGGCTTATGAAGTGGTTTCCTTTTGGTCTTGGTTAAAGGTGTTTGTTATGAATAACAAGGGGTCACTTGTAGTATTTTTATTGTTTAAGGGATTGTTTCATAGAAAATTATAGCACATATTGCAGATAACTAATGCTATGGAAAATATCCTCATAAAGATATACCTGTCTATTCACTGTGATATACTATGGTAATATATAAAATTCTCATATATCAGTGGTATCATCTTCAGATTATTATCATCAAATTTCATGCTACTTTCTTCATACTGTCTTCCTAGTTCACAGAGGCAGATTCTAAATGTAGAGCTAATAGAGAGCTAATAATATAAAGCACCTTTCTTGGTCTTGGGATTATTAAGTGATGGATATATCTAAACTATCTATTTGGGTTCCTCCTTCTATCAACGTTTCAGATTTCTGTACTCTATGTCTATATGTGTTCCAACTATACACAAAGAATGACATAGAGAGTTCTCCTCTTTCCTTTGTTTCATCTTTTTAATTTTCATTTCTTTTTGCTTCTTTTATTTTTTTATTTTGTTTTCTTCCTAATTGCAGCTGCTATTTATCCTGATTTCCCTAGGGCTGTGCATACACTGAACATAAAAGTAAAACTGTAAAATATTGGAAGTCTAGATAGGGAGGAAGAAAAGGGTTGTGTGCTATTTTAAATATGCCCCCTCCCTGACTGTCCACTGCCATAATGAAAGAAAAATCAGAACACTGAGCTCCGACAATCATGCCAACTCATTCTTTCTTTATCATACACAGCATGTTACAGTTCTGTTTGATTACCAAGTACACAGGCTGTTAATTTTGTGCTAATTATTTTAGAATTACAGTCTTCCAGGATTATCTCAAGTATAGAAAATAAGATGTTTGTTCTATATTAGAGTTGTTATTACCAATTGTAGACTGTAAGTAATAATTCGACAATAGCTAACCTTGTAATCATGGGCTTCAAAGGTATTTTAAACACTTCTTCCCTTTTTCTTTCATAGCCTTTATGTGTAACAGCAAGAAACACCAATACAGTGAATGACATAATTGAGAAATTGCTACCAATGATACAAATGCCTGTGAGTTATTTTCAAGTTAATATGAATTACAATTTAATTTGATTTTTGAGATCCACATATATGCACACATGTAAGCATGAATAATACACGTGAAGTGAGTATGATACACTTAAAAATCTTCTTTTTTTATCTCTTTCAAATTTATTTTGGCAAAATGATTTTATGTATTTTAACATGAAGTTTATGCAAGATTTTTTTTTCAAGCATGATTGACATATTAGGGAACAATTTGAGCACAACTTAGCTTGTGTTTCTGGAAAAAAAAAAACAGCAGATGAATGTTTCAACTGTACACAGACACACACCACTAAATATCTACTGACTTTAGTTTGCTTTGTACTAGCCACATGGCTAGCAACTAAATCATATCTTGTGAGGTAATTATTCTTTTTTTAAAAAAATAATTTATTTAGATTTTGTAAGTGAACTGTAGGTGTCTTCAGACACACCAGAAGAGGGCATCAGATTTAATTACAGATGGTTGTGAGCCACCATGTGGTTGCTGGGAATTTAACTCAGGACCTCTGGAAGAACAATCAGGGCTCTTAACTGCTGAGCAATCATTCCAGCCAATCATTCTTTTTTTTTTTTTAATTTTTGGCTTTTGGAACTAAAGGTATTTAAGATATAACAGTCTTGAGGAGGACTTTTTTCTTGACATGTTTATATAAGTTTCCATAGAAATGAACCTCACATCCCAATAGTATTAAGCTATACTTTTAATTTCAGTAGACAACTAAGATACATTGCAATAAAGTAAGACTCATTGGACCTATGCACACACATGATTTAAAATATGCCAGTCTTAAAGTCAACAAGATCTTTGCTTTTCTCTCTGTCTCTCTGTGTGTCTTTGTCTCTCTCTGTATCTCTGCCTCTGGCTCTGGCTCTCTCTTTCTATCTATCTATCTATCTATCTATCTATCTATCTATCTATCTATCTATCTTATTTTCTTTGTCCTCATTCAAATTTTATTGCACTTCCTTTATGGTATGTAATTCTTCTCCTCTCCCATTCCTTCAAGCTTCACTTCCATGTGTGAAGTTATAACTGTACATGTTCTGGTATGTTGGGTTTTTTTAATCTTTAACAAATGTGTATATCTTTCTCTCTGAATATATATCTATATATTTGGTCTTTTTGGTTTATTTTTTGGGAAGATTTCTATTCAAAATTTTTATTAGAAGTTGAAGATTCAAACATGAAGATACTAGAAACAGAACACAATATACAGCTCACCTAGTTTTCTCCATTGTCTCTCTTTTCTTTTTCTTTTATCCCATCTTCCTTTTCAAGAAAAAGCAATACAGACCCACTATCCATATGTTCCATGGAGACGGTGTGACTCTCTGTTTAATATTCTCTCTCTCTCTCTCTCTCTCTCTCTCTCTCTCTCTCTCTCTCTCTCTCTCTCTCTCTCTCTCTCTCTCTCTCTCTCTCTCTCTCTCTCTCTCTCTCTCTCTCTCTTTCTGTCTCTGTCTGTCTGTCTCCATCTCTTTGTCTCTATATCTGTGTGTGTATGTTTTGCTCTATCAGTGCCTGTGAGTTTGAATGATGTCTCTCTGAGTATCAGGTTGTTTCTCTGTCTCTATCTCTCATCTGTTTCACTCATTCCTCTCTTTGTATGTTTGGGTGAGTGGAGGTATGAGTGTCTGCTTCAGTAGGCTTTAGTCACCTAGTGTAATACAGAAGAACTCTTTGGAGAAATTACTTGGTTTTAATCATGAATCAACAAGAAAGTAAAATTAATGGTAACTCCAGTTAGAGCATATTATCATTTTAGTCAATTCTGGAGGTTTTAACTATTTCAATAGAATTTTGTATTTATATGATTGTTTCAAATGTATCCATAAATCTATGTGCAATAATTATGTTGTGGAAATTCTTTTCAGTATCTGGCCTATTTTCCAGGTTAGATAGACATTTGTCCTCTCCACAGACTGGTTATCTATGCATGAAAGTCAAAGGTTGTGTGTACTCTTAGGCATCCTCAAAGCCTCATTTTCTCTCTCTTTTCTTCCTTTTTGTTTACTGTTTTCTAACTGTTTATGCATTAACCATATTGTTCAAATGTTCCTTTACCAAGTCATCATAATCAATATTATTATATGGCTGTCTGGGTATTAAGTGTTTGCTAATATCAAGTCAACATTCACTACTAAACTGCCAGACTGGAAAGACCTATATGAGTAATTTTGTAATAAGTTTGGTCTTGGTTAGTGCTGATGGCTGAATGAAGTATTTTATTCTACTATGGATCAACACACCAAGGTTCCCTCAGAGAGGGAAGGCAACTACCTAAGGGTCTTTCCTGAAATCAATTCCGATGACTCAATCCTGTGTTCAGAAAACATGTCATTAATACAGGAACTAATAAATTTCCTGTTAGAAAGCTGGAACGTGTAATTAAAAATAAATCACTACATTATTAAGACCTGGATGTCAGAATATTTATGAGAAATTGTTCTTTTTGCTCCTAGAACATTGAAGATTTCCAACTGTGGTTCTGTCCTGGACATGAGGAAGCTCCAATACCACTCCAAGATAAATAACAGGGAAATCTCAGGAAAGGCTAGCTGAGATCAGTGGTCTAACCCTGAAATCCCAATGTTGCCAATATTTAGTCTTAAATTTAAATACACACTAAAACAAAATAAGGAAACATTTATTTCATTACATTCATAATTAATAACTTTAATATAGTCTTCATGTACATGGTAACATCCCATTATGAAAGAGTGTGAAGTCTGACAAAAATAACCAAAAAATCTGTGGGTTTGTTTTTCATTTGAGAAACAAGTTTTGCAAAAAGAGAAACACAACAAAACTCTGAATATATTGTTGTGAAATAATTATTTGAAAATCATTACAAAAATGCCACTAGCCAAAGAAATAATTCAGTGATTCTCAATACCCAGGTGATAGCTCATCTCCATCTTTAAATCCAGTATCAGGGATCAAATTCTCTGATCTGACCTGCAAAGTCATTAGGCTCAACATGGTACAAAATATATATTGGAGCAAAACAGTTATAAAAAGAAATAAGTCTACAATTAAAATGAAAAATAATTCAAAGAACAATTCAGTGTATTAACAAAATTGTGACCAGAAGACTTTTACTTTTGTGTGTGCAGATTTCTTATAACCAGGAAGAAATATGGCTAATGTACTTTTTGCTCATTGTAACTAGTAAGACCTTAATGCAGAGTATCAAACCTTCAAAAAAAGAAAAAAAAAGCCAAGCACTGACAAAAATGTATTTGTATACATTTACGCAAAAATGTTTAAAATTCTTTTTCTTTTATCTTTGTTTTTTAAAATAAAGTTTAAAAAACATATTCTGTTTATTAAAACTATGTAGATCCTGATTTGTAATGAAAATTGTAATGTAGGCATATCTCTGAATCCATGTGAAATATGCAGTTCATATCACTCCATGGCCAGCAATTCCCCACAAACTGAGATTAAGATATTTTAGACTTCATGACTGAATAATGTATTTCTTCTGTTGCCATTTTTCTCACCAACAAAATTATTTCCAAATAAATAATAGTAATAAAATGATCAGAAACATTTGCATATGATTTCAAATTCTGAAATCATCAAATGTGTTTGCAAAGATGATATTTTAGAAGCTAACAAAATGGTGAAGTTCTCATGCAAAAAGTGACCTGAGGACAGAAAGTAACAATGCTTTTTGGAGATCAGAGAACATTGTTAATCAATTTTTTTTTATTTGCCATGAAAAGATTCAGTGGGAATATTCTTGATTATTTGAAGGTAAATAAAAGTGGAGTACTTTTATTTTTCTTCAGTACTTATTTTCAGGGTTTTAATACACTATATAATAACCTGAGGAAACTCAGTGCCCACATTTCACTTTATTTTCCTTAACGCAAGTGTGTATTGCTATTGAGTCGAGGCAGGTAAGGAACTCACAGCCCTTACTGTTCTAATCAAATGACCATTGAAAATACAAACATGTGCCAAAATTATCTGGTCTTTCACTTTTTATAAGGTAGATACAATGGCAGTACTTAGTAATCAGTAAAAAGAGAATTGTTGAGGGGCACATTCTAAAATAAACTTAAGGAAAATATTTCACCTTGACAAATATTTTAATTCTAACATCTGTAGATGTTTGTACGTCACTGATGCTTTGAAAATCCCAAGACCATTCCCCTCATATTATTTTCTCAGCAGCATTTTGAATGTGTATTTCAAACCAGAGGCCATATACAAGTGTGCATCCCTCAGGTCTAGAATTTTCCATACTGATAATGTGGAAGGATCTGGAGTCCTTTCATCTCATTGTGGATATAAATCTTGCTGTGACTGCAACCCTGATGTTCTATCTGTGTCAGAAGCAAAGGCAAACAAGACTTTTATCATATTGGGGATTTATCAGAAATGGACAAATCCAAGGTTTCATATTTCCTGGAAAACCAATTCCACAAAACAGCACATACTTGCTAATATTTCTTTAGAGAATAAATAACTTAAAACATAAGAGAGAACAACAAGTATCTGGATTTAATTACAAGTTTTTTACTTGTAATTCTGTTCCAGAGTCACAATTTATCAGAAAATGTATAGGACAAAAGGAATTATTCTTACTGCTTATGAGAAATCTCCAGGAACACACACACACACACACACACACACACACACACACAAATTTTTGTGACAGCAGTTTCCGTAAAAACACTGAATTATTCTTTGAATGAATTTTCATGCTCTCTGTAGGTGTAACAGATAAGAGAGAGATTACTTCAACTATTGTTGTTCATAAGCCTCTATGGAGAAACATTTTCTCTCATCTAGATTGGGAGTTGTACACTTTCAGCTGGCGAGTCTCCTTAACCCTCAGATTATAACTTATATATTGTGCTAAAAATTGTTGTCTATTGTATACAACTTCATCCTGCATTATTATTATGCCACATTCTCCCAGTTCCATATCCCCAACTAGAATCAAAAATGATATTGTGAGTCCAGAAGACCTCATGTGTTTTCATAGCATACAGCATCAACCTGACCCTTGTCAAGGAAAACAGCAGTAGCAGGCACAGGGGTCATTACAGTTCCTTGATTCCAAGATACCCTGTCCTCATAATGGGAAAGGAAATGAATTCTTTATAAGTGTGGGTATCATCATGAGAAAAAATAAACTATTGGACAGAGAAGTGCTTAGCATGGCTAAAAGAATTGTTTACAGAATGCCAGTCTCCAAATCATAGATATCTGCAGTGAGAAATATTTAGATTGATTAATATAAAGCTAAATAAGTGAGTTTCTTATAAAGTAAAAGTCTTATCGACACTAAGACTCTAACAGGCACTTCATAACACTATCAGAGAAGAAAACAGAAAAAGTCTGCCATACAAAGTGCTCTGATGGGTCTAAATAAAGTGATAGGCTGAAACTTTTCTCCTTGATTTTAGAATTCTAAGCTTAAACATCTTTACTTTATCACAATATCCATGTAAGCCTCTTAATGCTTGGGAAGTATAATCTTTATTGTTCCAAAAAAATGAGACATAAAATATAGTAGTTCATACTAAATACCATTGGAAGGGTTGCTCACACTCATCATTATTAGTTTCAATTCATATTTTTATTTTTCTCCTTATAGGCTATGAATATTTGTGTGATATAATGACCAGTGTTCAAAGTACATTCAGTAAATCAAACTCAAGTATTTTTACAAACCCAGCTTTTCCCAACTTGCCTGGGGTGTTTGTGAAAAAACTAAGCTCAGAGACACAGGGACAATTCATCTTAAAGCTCAGAGACACAGAGAAAAGCCAGCAACAAAGTGAGTCCTCCACATTCATTCAAGAAACCCTTTGGTTCTCAGTGAAATTTTGCATAAAATATGAATGCATGTTGTCTTTTTGATGTGTGGGAAGCGTGCTGTAGAAAACATACAAAAATGGTCCAGCTTGAGATATCTATATTCTGATATCAAGACTAACTGATTATAAAAAGAAAATGCCATTTGTTTCAGACAGTCTCTATTATCTGATATGACAAAACACCATTTGCACATAAGTGTGTGTGGACACATCTTTTGTCTCATTAGCATAATTTCATAACTACCCCATTTACTCCTACTTCTTTTTTATATTTTAAGTTCATGTTTTTCAAAAACATAACACATATACATCTCTAAGATTAATAACAGTGTAGAGCATAGGAAAGAAGAAAATATAGAGATACTACAGAATGAGTAACATAGGGAAAACAGGATATTATGCAATCGAAATTTTTTAAAGAGCTGTATAAATTACACTATTCATGTAGTGATTTCATCTCCTCAAATGCAAAGAAAAGACCTGTTTAAAGAAAAACCTTGTGTAATAACCTTGTGTTGCCACAGGGGTTCTGTGACCGACCAGGATGAAGTATACAGTGTCCCAAGAGTTAATAAGAAAGGAAAACTCTTTGGTCAAGAACTGAGTTCCATTTTTTCTGAAGGCGACTTCCCCACATCAACTTTGGTAGGTCTCATGGTTTATCAGATTAGCTGGGGAAATTTTTGATAAAATGAAATGTTGCCTGATCTCTCTGGGTAAAAATAAGGGTGAGATGTGCACAACAGAAGATTGAGGCACAATTCCAGTTCCAGGTCCTCTTTGTCTGTGCCATCCCTTGTGCTTCACCTGTGCACACCATTGGTCTAGTTCTCATGGAGCATATAGTACTCTGTGTTGCATGAGGTGTGACAGGTATTTTCCTTTCTTCCTCTCAGGACACACTGCCCGTGATAAAAGTAAAACAAAAAAAGACAGATGGTATTTTTATAATACCTCCCAAAAGAGCATCATTTGAAACTCTAAAGAAAGAGTTGGATTCTGGGGAAGCAGTGAATATTAGAAATCAGTATATGATATAGCAATGATCTTAAAAGTAAGGAGCATCATTGCATCTTTCACCCTCAAGATTCCTCTGAGTCTACATGAATAGTCTTCTTCATTATGCATTCCCTTGAGTGATAGTAGATGTGTGAGAGAGAAATTTGGTAAGCTCAAAGATTTCTCTACTATTCCCAACATAAGGGATAGGGGCTCAAACAAAAATTCAGCCAGAATGAGCATTGAAGTAAGGACATACCTTTCAGTTAGACTTTTTCATGTGGCCTTGTGAAGGGTGACTTCATACATGCATATGAGAGTTACCTGTTATATATGCCTAGTCAAATGCATTGGACTACCAATGTTCTTCATTCTCTGGCACTTTCTCCTTTTCTTCTGAGAGACAGATTTCTCTTCCTCAGTGTATACTGTATGACTCCTACATGTGTCTCTTTGCCATACTACCAACTAGGACCTCATGATCTGCTTGTTGTTTTCTCACAAGATGTTGGTCCCCAAATGCAGGTTCTCATGGCTTAATCACTGTGCTGTCCCTTCTGTACCAAGAATGGTATTTTTATTTTATTAAAATTTAAATTCATTCACATCATTTCACCCCTTCCTCTCCCTTGCTCTAAGTTTCTTTCCCCTCAACCTACCACCTCTGGCAAAATATATGGTCTGTTTTCATGTTTCTTTATATGCATGTAGACTTTCATCTAGAAGTTTGCCTTTACAAGATTTACTCATACCCCTTAGCGTTGCTAACATGTATGGCATTTTATTGAAAAATTGTTTTAATGGGCATCTTATATTGCTGGACTATAAAAGTAAATCCTCCCACACATTTTTAGAAGTTTCAGTATCAAAGCCAATTTGCTGATACTCTAGTGTACAATCTTTTTGACTCTTTTACCCAATTTTTGGAGCCCAAGGATGAGAAGTTAGTATGTAATATGTACTCAGTGGGGCTTGTAACTACATGATATTTATTTTCTCTATTTCTCAAATAGTTGTGGTTTTCTGTAACAGCCTCATCCCATTGCCAAGGGAACCTTTTTTGATGCACAGGTAAAGGGTAAATTATCTAAAAATATTAGCTTAAATATTTGCAACTGAGTTGGGAATCTGCTTGTTTAGAAAAACAGTGATAGGATGTTCTCTAAGAGCCATGATCTCATGTAATCCCATGCTTCCAGTAATAAACATGATTCTCTGCACCTGATAAATCAGTAGTAATTTACTATGACTTACTTTAGCATATTGTATATCTCTGCCATTTAAAAATAGTATTTTTTTCTGATATATTGATCTTTTTTGAGGCCTAGTTTGCTCAGCTGTTCATGAGAGACATGTAGAGCTAAGAGAAGATGTTTCTGTGATCAAGGACCATGTAAAAATCTGCTCTTCATTTTTCAGTTTTAAATGAAAAATTACTGGACCGAGATATAGGTCAATGTTTTAACTAGGGGAAAGTTTAAGAGCCGTGCTGCAAGTTTGATCTTACCAAAATTTTAGAGTTGAACATGCTTTTAGTAATCTCCATAATTTATATTTTCTGCAAAATATGTTTTCTCTCTATATAAGGAACTCCTTTTAGAGATCAAAGGGAATCTGCTCACTTCTAAGTTATATGACTAATGGCTTGCAATAAACACAAAAACAATGACAAGGAAAAACAGCAGCAGTGCAGAGTTAATGACAAGCAAATTGTGTGAACAACATCAGTGAAATGAAGTAATATTTGCTCACACACATTAGAGATTATATGTTACAGAAATATTCACTGAACTACTGATTGACAGCAAAGGGTTTGAATTGTTCACAAACATGGAAGACATTTTCAAACAGAAGTGTGACTTGAGGAGTCACAGTGGACCATGCTTATAATCTTAGCTTTGTATTCTTGTTACATTCTTCATTTCGCTCCTGAATCTAGGTAAATATTTCAAGCAATATTTTAAACATACATTCTTATTTCATTTTATTCATGGATGTCAGCATGTTTTTGCAGGAGTCTTCCATCAGGTGGGGTGTCTAAAGGAATTCAGCTTTGTTGTTCCATGCAGGTCTGAGGAGATGGCATTTAGACTCAACTCGGTCTATGGAAGTAATACTGTAGACAAACCTGTGGAAATGATCACAACACAGAAGCATAGGCCCGGCAGAGGGGGTCTTTGTAGGGGGGTAGCCTTGATGATTTGCTTGGGAGCACATCATGGTCTGATGTTATGATCATAGAAAAACAAGAGTATTAGAGGAATTCTGTCTTGGAAGACATTTTTAAAGTCTGCTTTGGATGTCTGAGTGTTGCAGTAAATATTTTAAAATATATATTAAATGGTTTGTTTCTCTACCAGCCCTGAGATCTCTCTCACTGTTTAGGCCCAGTTTCTGTTTGGAGCCCCATGCAACTCTGGCGCATGGTCTGAGCCTTCACCACAGCTCAACTCATCCATGCAACAACTTCCCTTGGTGGTTTTCTACCACCTGTTCTCTGCCTCTGTCCAGGGTATTTCTTTATACCAAAATACCACACGAACACAACTCTACAGCCCAATAGGTTTTCGTAGAGGTTTATATATTCAACTCTCAATCCACAAATCCTCTACATAGCAAGATTTCATTAAATATACAAAGATACAAACTGCCCTTCTATATGAGTTATTAGACCTGTGAAATCCTTAGTGTTCTTAGCTTTTTAACACAAATAAATCCCACCCAGGTCCAGCTAGTCCTTGGCAAGATCAAGGTTACCAGGCCTGTGAACTCTGGCTGGTTAATACTCAGTGGGGTGCTGAGAAACCAGGGCCATAAAAACCTTCCTGACTGTTAGAAAAGTGCAGAACCTTCTATAAGATGGTAGAAGACAAAGGAGTCAGGACTACAAAGGAGCCAGAACTGAGGAGAAGTTTTCAATGTGTGTCTTTATTTTTGTGCACTTCTCTACTTTGTTCTGTCCTCTTTTAAACAGCCCAGGACCCAACCACCTGCTTCCCATTCATTTGCCTCTAAGATTGGCCATACTTTTTTTTCTGCTGCAAACTGTTTGTACAGGAGACTTAGGGAGTGGCTGATATTGCTAGAGTCTACATCACTCTCTCCTGGGAAGATGGAGTTTGGGGCTTGCCAAGATCCTTGCACATCTGCCCAACTGTGGTGCATCCAGGCAAATTGGATTTACAATTGGAAGTTCAGAAAGCACCTACTAGTTGACAGGTATTCACACAACTGTCTTTGGGGATTTGACTGACTTCAACCTCTGGTACTTACAACATTTTACTCTTCAGACCCAAAGTATGCACTCACTGATATAAGCCTAAAAGCTCTGAATACCTATGATACAATTCACAGAGCAAATGAAGCTCAAGAAGAAACACCAAGTGTGGATGCTTCAGTCCTTCTTAAAAAGGGGAAAAAATACTCAAAGTAAAAAATATGGAGACAAAGTGTGGAGCAGAAACTGAAAGAAACCATTCAGAATCAATACCATTAACAGACAAAAAGCCCAGACACTATTTCAGATACAGAGCAATGCATGCTGACAGGAGCTTGATATAGCTATCTCCTGAGAGGCTCTTTAGAGCCTGACAAATAGACAGGCTGATGCTCACAGAGAACCATTGAACTCAAAGTGGGGTCCCCAGTAGAGGAGTTAGAAAATGAACTGAAGGAGATTAAGAGGTTTGCAACCAATAAAAAAAAAAAAAAACAATAATATCAACCAACCAGACTCATCAGAGCTCCCAGGGACCAAACCACCAATCAAAGAGTACATATGAACAGACCCATGGCTCCAGCCACATATGTAGCAGAGAATGGCCTCGTCAGATGTCAGTGGGAAGAGAAGCACTTGGTCTTGGAAAGTCTTGATGCTCAGTATAGGAAAATGCCAGGGTGGGAAGGTGGGAGGGACTAGGTGGGTGGGTGGCAGAGCACTCTCATAGAGACAGGCATTGGAATTATGAGATAGTGAGATTCTGGAGGGGAAACTGGAAATGGGATAACATTTAAATATAAGTAAAGAAAATATCCAATAAAAAATAATGACCGAACAACCACTTTGGAAATCAATCTGGCGATTCCTCAGAAAATTGGACATAGTACCCAGTTATTCCACTCCTGGGCATATACCCCAGGGATACTCCAAAATACAACAAGGGCACACCCACCATGATGTTCATAGCCACCCTATTTATAATAGCCAGAAACTGGAAAGAACCCAGATGTCCTTCAGTAGATGAATGGATTTAAAACTTGTGGAATATTTACACAATGGAGTACTACTGAGCTATCAGAAACAATGACTTTATGAAATTCTTAAAAAAATGGATGCATCTAGAGAATATCATCCTGAGTGAGATAATCCAATCACAAAAGAACAGATATAATATGCAGTCACTGATAATTGGATACTAACCCCATAAAGCTCTGAACACCCCAGAAACAATTTACAGACTATATGAAGTTCAAGAAAAGAAAAAAGAAAAAAAGAAAAGAAAAAAAACATTATGCTTAATCCTAACAAACCAAGAAAACTTTGACTAATTCCTGTTTTACATGTATTTTATGCTTATTGTAACTAGTAAGATCTTAATGCACACTATCAAACCTTTAAAAAAAATCCCAAGCACTGACAAAAAAGTATTTGTATACTTTTACGCAAAAATGCTTAAAATTTGTACATTTATCTTTGTTTTTTTAAATAGAGTTAAAAAAAGAGAAAGGGAGGAAGAGCCTTGAACACATGGGCACTGGAAAAATTTTCCTTAACTGAACACCAATGGGTTATACTCTAAGTTAATTAATAGACAAATGGGACCTCATAAAATTGCAAAGCTTCTGAAGGCCAAAGAAAAGAGTCATTAGGACAACATGACAACCAACAGAATAGGAAAAAAAATCTTTAGCAATCCTACATCTGATAGAGGGCTAACATGTAGTATATACAGAGAACTCAAGAAGTTAGACTCCAAAGAATCAAATAACACTATTAAAATGGGGGACAGAGCTAAGCAACTGAGGACTAGCGAATGGCTGAGAAGCATCTAAAGAAATGTTCAACATCGTTAGTCATCAGGGAAAAGCAAACCAAAACATCCTTGAGATTTCACCTCACACCATTCAGAATGGCTAAGATCAAAAACTAAGATGACAGCTGATGCTGGGAAGAATGGGGAAAGGAAGAATGTGGAGAGATTCTCCATTTTTGGTTGGATTCCAAGCAACTCCAATCACTCTAGAAATCAGTCTGGAGTTTCTTCAGAAACTAGGACATATTACTACTAGAGGAGAAAGCTATACTCCTCCTTGGAAAATATGCAAAATATGCTTCAATATATAAGAAGGATGCATGCTTCACTATGTTAATAGCTGCCTTATTTATAATATCCATAAGCTGGAAAGAACCCAGATGTCCTTCAACAGAAGAATGGATATAGAAAATGTGGTATATTTACAGAATAGAGTACTACTCAGCCGTTAAAAACAATGATTTCATGAAATTTCTTTTTTATGATTTTTATTTGACATTCTCTCAATTTACAGTTTAAATATTATCCCCATTCACCCCACTCCCAATCCACACCATCTCCCCTTTTTTCCATGAACATGCTCTCTCTTCTACTCTTCCTCTCCCACCTCAGCTTTTTGGCCTTCCTCTACACTATGAGGACATGCCTTCACTAGACCAAAGGCCTCTTCTCCCACTGATGGCAGACAATGCTATTCTTTGCTTCATATGCAACTGGGGCCATAGGTCTCTCCATGTATATTCATTTGTTGGTGATTTAGTCCCTAGGAGTTCTGGGTGGTTTGTTGATTTATATATTTTTCTTTCCATGGGGTTGGAAATTTTTTTCTGCACTTTCAGTCCTTTCTCCAGGTCCCTCATTGGGATCCCCATGATCATTTGGATGATTAGCTGTAAGTATTCTTAACTATCTGCATGACTGTGGGAGAGCCTCTGAGGAGGCATCCATATCTGACTTCTTCCAGTAAGCACTTTGTGGCATCATAAATAGTGCCTGGGTTTGGTGATGCATATAGGGTCAATCCTTAGGTGAGGCAGTCTCTGGATTTTTTTCTTCAATCCCTGCTTATCTATTTTTTTCTGTATTTGCTCCCCTGAGTGTTATGTTCTCCCTTCTAAGAAGAACTGACATATCCACATTCTGTCCTTTCTTTTTTTTAAATTTCATAATGTCTGGGAATAGTTTCTTGATATTCAACATTTTTAAAAAATGGATGGAACTAGAAAATATTATCTTGAGGGAGGAAACCCAATCACAAAAAAAAAAAAAAAAAAAAAAAACCCACACATGGTATGCACTTACTGATAAGTGACTATTAAATCAAAGCTTGGGTTACTGAAGACACAATTCACAGACCACATGAACATCAAGAAGAAGGAAGACCAATATGAAGATGCTTCAGTCCCTTTAGAAGAAGAGACATAAATATTCACAGGAGAAAATACATTGACAAATTTTGAAGCTGCAACCAAAGCACAGACAATTCAGAGAGTGCCCTTCTTGAAGATCAATCCCATGTACTGTAACAAAAATAGTTTCAACAGATACAAGAAGATTTATTTATTCCTATACGTCCTATCAGATAACCATGGACTAAGGTTTGTCTTTACTAAAATCAAAAACAACAAAAAGGCCATATGCACACGTAATCTGAACAATGATCTGCTCAATTGTCCAGAAAGAAATAAAAAAAGAAATTAAGGATGTTTTAGAATTTAATGAAAATGACACCACTACATACCTAAATTTACGGGATGCAATGAAAGCAGTACTAAGAGGAAAACTCATAGGTCTGAGTACCTTAAAAAAGAAACTGGAGTGAGCATACACTAGCAGTTTGACAGCACAGCTGAAAACCCTAGAAGAAGAATAAGCAGATATACCCAAGAGGAGTAGACAGCAGAAATTAATCAAACTCAGAGAAGAAAACAAGCAAATAGGCATAAAAGGAACTATTCAAAGAATCAACAAACCAAGTGCTGTTTCTCTCTTTCCTTTCCTTTTGTTTTTTGAGAAAATCAACAAGAGAGCACAGAGAGAATATTAACATTAACATATTCAGAAATAAAAGTGGAGACATAAAAAGAGAAACTGAGGAAATTCAGGAAATCATCAGATACTACTACAAAATCTTGTACTCAACAAAACTGGAAAATTTCGAGGAAATGGATACGTTTCTAGACAGATACCAGATATCAAAGTTAAATGAGGATCAGAAAAACCATCTAAACAATCCCATAACACCTAACAAAATAGAAGCACTCATCAAAATCACCACAAAGAAAAAAAAGTAGTCCCAGGACTACATGAGTTTAGTAAAGAACTCTATCAGACATTTTTAAAAGACCTAGTACCTATACTCCCCAAAACGTTTCACAAAATAGAAACAGAAGGAACACTACTCAACTCATTTTTCAAAGCCATAATTATGCCCATACCTAAACCACACAAAGACACTACAAAGAAAGAGAACTTCAAACCAATTTATTGCATGATCATTGATGCAAAAATACTCAATAAAATTCTTGTAAACTGAATTCAAGAATACATCAAAACAATCACCCACCATGACCAAGGGGGCATTATCCCAGGGATACAAGGATGGTTCAACATATGGAAATCAATCAACATAATTCATCGTATAAAAAAACCCAAAGAAAATAACCACATGATCCTCTCACTAGTTGCTGAGAAAGCATTCTTAAAAATTCAACAACCCTTCATTATAAGAGTATTGGAAAGATCGGGAACCCAAGGGTTATACCTTAACATAGTAAAAGCTATATACAGAAAAATGTAGCCAACATCAAACTAAATGTAGAGAAACTTGAAACAATTCCATTAAAATCAGGTACTAGACAAAGCTGCCCACTATCCCCCTACCTATTAAACATAATACTGGTAGTCCTGGCCTGTGTAATAAGAAAACAAAAAGAAATCAAAGGAATTCACATTGGACAGAAAGAAGTCAAAATAACACTACTTGCAGATGATGTGGTAGTATACTTAAGTGACACCAGAAATTCTACCAGATAACATTTACAACTAATAAACAACTTCTGCAAAGTGGCTGGCTATAAAATTATCTTAAAAAAATCAACTGCCTTCATGTACACAATGCATAAACAGCAGAGAAAAAATTAGGAAATTGACACCCTTCAAATAGTCACAAAATCTATAAAAGAACTTGGGTGACCCTAACAAAACAATTGAAGAATCTGTATGACAAGAACTTAAAGACTCTGAAGAAGAAAATTGAAGATCTCAGAGGATGCAAAAATCTTCCATGTTTATGGATTGGCAAGACCAATGCTGTAAAATTGGCCATGTTGACAAAAGCAATCTACAGATTCAATGCAATCCCCATCAAAATTCCAACTCAAGTTTTCATAGAGCTGGAAGGGCAATTTGAAAATTCATCTGAAATAACAAAAAAATGAATAACAAAATCAAATCTCAAGATTAAAATCACTTCAGGGGGAATCACAATCCCTGATATCAAGCTATCTCACAAAGAAATTGTGACAAAAATGTGCATCGTATTGGTAGAGATAGGTAGATCATTGTAACAGAACTGAGGAGCCAGAAATGTACCCACCCACTTATAGTCACTGGATCTTTGACAAAGGAGATAAAACATTCAACAATAAAAGGACAGTCTCTTCAACAAATGGTGTTGGTTTAACTGGCAGTCAGAAGGCAGAAAAAAAAGCAAATTGATCCTTTCCTATCTGCTTATATGAAGCTCAAGACCAAGTGGATCAAGACCTTCACATAAAACCAGGTAAATTGAAACTATTAGAAGAAAAGGTGGGTTAGACCTTAGAACACTTAAGCACAGGGGAAATTTCCTGAACAGATAAACAATGGCTTCTTCTACAAGATCAAGAATTGTCAAATGGGTCCTCATGAATTTGCAAAGCTTCAATAATGCTAAAGACACTGTTAAAAAGAAAAATGCAACCAACAGATTGGGAAAGGATCTTTACCAATTCTATATCTGATAGAAAGCTAGTATCCAATATATAAAATGAACTCAGGAAGCTAGACTGTAGAGAATTAAACAATCTTATTAAACATGAGTTACAGAGCTAAACAAAGAATTATCTGTTGAGGAATATTGAATAGCTAAGAAGTGCCTAAAGAAATGCTCATCATTCCTAGTCATCAGGGAAATGCAAATCAATATAATGCTCATATTTCAGCCCATAGCAGTTAGAATAAAAAACTCAAGTGACAGCAGATGCTGGCAAGGATGTGGAGAAAGAGGAACACTCTTCCACCTTTGGTGGAGTTGTAAGCTAGTTCAACCAATCTGGAAATCAATTTGGCAGTTCCTCAGAAAATTGAACATAGTACTACCTGAAAACCCAGATATTCAACTCCTGGGTATGTAATCCAAATATGTTCCAACATATTACAAAGACACATGCTCCACCATGTTTATAGCAGCCTTATTTATAATAGCCAGAAGGTGGAAAGAACCCAGATGTCTGTCAACAGATGTGTGGATATAGAAATTATGGTACATTTACCCAATGGAATACTACTCAGCTTTTAGAAGCAATGACTTCATGAAATTATTAGGCAAATGGGAGGAACTAGAGACTATCATCCTGAGTGAGGTAATTCAGCCACATAATAACACATATAGTATGCACTCAGTGATAAGCAGATACTAGCCCCAGAAAGTGCTGAATGCCCAATATTCAAGAAACAATTCACAGACATTATGAAGCTGACAAAGAAGAAAGGCCAAAATGGGGATGCCACAGTTCTTCTTAGAAAAGAAAAAAAACTTTCATGGGAAGAATTGCAAGGTCAAATAGAGGAAAAGGGATTGAAGAAAAGATCACTCACCAGCCACCTCACCTGGGGATCCACCACATATGCAGTTACCAAACACAAGCACTATAGTTTATCCAAAAAAGTACTTACAGAACGAGACAGAGATGCCCCCTCAGGGAACATGCTACAGTCATATTGATTCAGCTGAGCATGCTTGCAGCTAACCATTGGTCTGAACTCAGGGAAACCAATGAAGTTGCCAAAGAGAGGACCTAAGGAGCTAAAAGCGGTTGAAACCTTATGGGACTTAAAATATTATCAACAAACCAAACCCTCCAAAACTCCCATGGAGTAAAACACCTATCTTTTTGTACACTTTCAGAGACCTATTGATCTAATTTCATATGTAGCTGAAGATAGCAGTATCTGGTATCAATGTGAGAAGAGGCTTTTGTTTCAGGTAAGATATTTTTTCCTAATGTTGGGTAATTCCAAGGCAATGGGGTGAAAAGAGTGATCTGGAGGCAGTGGTCCTTTATGAAGGCAAAAGGATGGGAAAGGGGGTTGGGAACAGGGCAACATAAAGGGATAACATCTCAAATGTAAATACAGTGTATCTAATAAAAAAAACAAAAAAGCGAAAATGCTTTTTACTGATGGATGGTTCTAGCTTCTTTGTCAAAGATCAAAGGACCAAAGGTGTGTTGTTTCATTTCTGGGTCTTTAATTCTAGTCCACAGATCTACCTGCCTTCCTCAGTACCAATACCATGAAATTTTTATTACTATTACCCTGGAGTATAGCTTGAGGTCATGGACAGTAGTTCTCCAGAAGTTCATTTATTGTTCAGAATGTTTTTTTTTTTTTTTTTGCTATCCTAAGTTTTTTTGTTATTCTGGATAAATTTTGGAATTGTTCTTTATATCTCTGAAGAATTGATTTGGAAATTTGATGGTAATTGCACTGAATCTGTAGATTGCTTTTAGTAATAAGGCCAATTTTATTATTTTAAACATGCTGATCCATGAGCATGAGAGACCTTTCCATTTTCTGACATATTCTTTAATTTCTTTCTTCAGACACTTGATGTCCTCAGCATACAAATATTTCCCTTGCCTGGTTAGCATAACAACAATATATTTTATATGATTCATAACTATTTTACAGGTTGTCATTTCCTGAATATCTTCCTCAGGCCATTTATCATTGAGTAGAAGAAAGCTACAGAAATGTTTGAGAAATTTTCCTATACAGACACTTTGCTGAAAATTTTTTTTATCATATTTAAGAGTTCTCTAATTAATTTTTTCATCACTTATGTTAAGTATCATATCTGAAAATCTTAATTTTCTCCTTTTTACTATGCATCCCTATAATCTCCTATTGTTGCCTAATTGCTCTGGCTAAAACTTCAATTATAATCTTGAATATATTGGGGGTGGGGCAGAGAGTTAGAAACCTTAGGAACCATTGCCTGCCCTGAAAAGAGACAAACACCCAGGAGCAATCCCCATCCTGAGCCTATGGGCCCTCAGAACCACAGGAGAAACAAATTCAAGGAGACAACAAGATCACCTATAATTACAGATAATAAAATGACAAGAGGAAAGCAAAAGAACCAAAACAATGGAAACCAAAAAAAAAAAAAAAAAAAAAAAAAAAAAAAAAAAATACTGACAGCATCATAACCCAGCTCTCCCATGAAAGCAGATAGTGGATTTCCCAACACACTAGAAAAACAGGATTTAATCTTAAAATCATACTTCATGATGATGATGGAGATCCTTGTGAAGCACATGGATAACTACCATAAACTATTACAGGAGAATCAAGGGAAATCACTCAAAGAACTACAGAAAAACAAAACAAAACATGCAAGGCAATTGAAAATGGAAATAGAAGCAATAAAGAAATCAATAAAGTGACAACACTGGAGATTGAAAATCTAAAAAGGAAATCAACAGTCATAGATGTAAGCATCACAGACAACAGGAAATGGAGAAGAGGATCTCAGGGACAGAAGACAAAACAGAAAAAAATGGATACATCAGTCATAGTAGATTCAAAAATCAAAAAGCTCACAACCCAATATGTCCAGAATATATAGGATACCATGAGAAGACCAAACCTAAGGGTAATAATTGCAAAACAATTAAAAGTCACAGTATATATCTTCAACAAATTCATAGAAGAAAATTTCTGTTCCCTTAAGAACAAAATGACCATGAACAAACAAGAAAACTATAGAGTAAATACGTTGGACCAGAAAAAAATACTTTCTGACATATAATAGTCAAAATATCAAACATTTAAAACAAAAAAATATTAAAAGTAGTATAGGAAAAAGTACAGGTAACATATAAAGGCACGCCAAACAGAATTTCACCATCTATCTGAACAGATACTATGAAAACTAGAAGATCTTGGACGCATATCATACAGATCCTAGAGAACACAAATGCCAGCCCAGGTTACTGCATCCAGCAAAACTCTCAATTATCATTGATGATGAGACCAAGATATTCCTAAATACAATCAAATTCACACCATATTTGACCACAATCTAGTCCTACAAAGGAAAATAAATGGGAAATCCAACACAAGGAGAAAAACTACACCCTACGAAAAACAAGAAAATAATCATGGGGGAAAACCAAAAGAAGAAAGCACACAAATATAATTCTACCTCTAAGAACAACAACAATAACCAGAAAACAATAATCACTATTCCTTAATATCTCTTAGAACCAATGGACTCACTCCCCCAATAAAAGACATAGACTGTCAGACTGAATATGTAAACAGGATTCAGCATTTTGCTGCATATAGGAAACTCATTTCAGAGACAAAAACAGACACTGCCAAATTATAAAGGCTGGGAAACAAACAAGCAAGCAAGCAAACAAACAAACAGAAAGAATCCAAGCAAATGGCCCCAAGAAACAAGTTGGAGTAGCCATTCTAATATCAAATAAAATAGATTTTTCACCAAAAGGTATCAGAAAATGTTAGAAAGAGCACTTTATCCTCATCTGAGGAAAAATATATCAAGATATATAAACCTTTAGTCAGAATAACAAGAAAGGACAGAGACTATCAAAATCAACAAATTCAGAAATGAAAGAAGAGACATAACAACAGAAACTGAGGAAATTGAAGAAATCATAAGATTCTACTACAAAAGACTATACTCAAATGATTAGAAAATCTAGAGGAAATAAACAAATTCCTAGACAGATACCAGTAAATCAGGATCAGATAAATTATCTAAACAGTCTCATAACACCTAACAAGATAGATGCACCATCAAAAGCCTCCAAAACAAACAAACAAACAAACAGAAAAGCCCAGGACCAGAAGGGTTGTGTGCAGAATTATATCAGACTATCAGAGAAGATCTAATACCAATACTCTTCAAATTATTCCAGAAAAATAGAAACAGAAGAAACACTACCCAACTAGTTCTTTGAAGCTATAATTCAGCTCATCCATAAACCACACAAGAACACTACAAAAAAGAGAACTTCAGACCAATTTTTTCTCATGAACACTGATTCAAAAATATTCAATAAAATTCTTTCAAACTGAATCCAAGAACATATCAAAACTATCATTCTCATTATCGGGTATGCTTCATTTCTGGCATGCAGAGATAGTTCAATATACAGAAATTAATCATCATAATCCACCATATAAACAAACTCAAGGACAAAAAATGTGTGATCCTATCACTAGATGCTGAGAAAGCATTTAAAATTTTCAACACCCCATCATGTTAAAAGTCTTGGGAATATCAAGAATCCAAGGCCCATAACTAAACAAAGTAAAAGCAATGAACAGCAAACCAGTAGCCAACATCAAACTAAATGGAGAAACTAGTAGCAATCCCACTAAATTCATGGACTAGACAAGGCTGCCCCCCCCCACCGATTCAATATATTTCGGGAATTCCTAGTCAGAGAAGTTATACTGAAAAAAAAAAAAAAGAAATCAGATAGATACAAATCAGAAAGGAACATGTCAAAATGTCACAATTTGTTGATGACATTATAGTATACTTATGTGACCACAAAAATCCATCAACGAACTTCTGCAGCTGATAAACAACTTCAGCAAAGTGGTGGGATATATAATTTGAATAAACACATTAGTATCCTTGATCTACTCAAAGAATAAAGATGCTAATAATTAAATTAAGGAAGAGATACCTTTCACAATACTCACAAACAATATTAGAATTTATTTTAGAATTAGAACTCTTAGTTAGAACCCCCATCCCTGACTTCAAGCTATATTACAAAGCAATTGTAATAAAAACTGCTTGGTATTGGTACAGAGATAGGCAAGTGGGTCAATGAAACAGAATTGAAAACCCAGAAATGAAGTCTCTCACATTGGTCACTTGATATTTAGCAAAAATTTGGAAAATCATTCAATGGAAAAATGACAGCCTCTTCAACAAAGGGTGTTGGTTCAACTGACCGTCATCATGCAGAAGAATGCAAATTGACCCATTCTTATCTTCCAGTTCATAGCTGAAGTCCAAGTGAATCAGAGACCTCCACATAAAAGGTGGTACACTGAAACCATTAGCAGAGAAAGTGGGAAAAACTTAGAAGACATGAGAACATGTGGAATTTTCTGAATGGGTCACCAATGGTTTATGCCCTAAGATCAAGAATCAACAAATGAGACCTCATGAAACTGCAATGTTTTGTAAGGCTAAAGACACTGTCAAGAAAACAAAATGGCAACATACAGACTGGAAAATGATCTTTACCTATCCAGTATCTGATAGAGGGCTAGTATCCAATAAATATACACAAAGAACTCAAAAAAATTCACTCCAGAGAATCAAACAATCCTACTAAAAATGGGTTATAAAACTAAGCAAAAAATTTTCCATGGAGGAATACTGAATGGCTGAGAAGGACCTAAAGAAATGCTCAACATCCTTAGTCATCAGGGAAATGTAAATCAAAACAACCCTGATATTCTACCTCACAGAATGGCTAAGATCAAAAAACTCAGATGACAGTGAATGCTGGTGAGGATGTGGAGAAAGAGGAATACTCCTCCACTTTTGGTGGGGTTGTAAGCTAGTACAACAGCTCTGGAAATCAGTCCTCAGAAAATTGGACATAGTACTAACTGAAAACACAGCTTTTACATTCAAGAGCATATATCACAAAGATGTTCCAACATATAATAAGGACTCATGCTCCACCATGTTCATATCAGCCTTATTTATAATAGCTAAAATATAGAAAGAACCAATGTACTTTAACAAAAGAATGAATACAGAAAGTGTAGTACATTTACCTAATGGAGTATGACTCAGCTGTTAGAAGCAATGACATTACAAAATTCCTAGGTAAATGAATTAAACTAGAGAATATCATCGTGAGTGAGGTAACCCGGTCACAAAAGAACACACATGGAATGCAGTCACTGATGATTGGATAATAGTCACAGAAAGCTCTGAATACCTAAGAAACAATTTACAGACCTTAGGAAGCTCAAAAAGAAAGGTCAAAATGTTGAAGCCTCAGTTCTTCGGTGGGAGAACACATACATGAAGGGAGGTACAGGATCAAGTGGAAGAACAGGGATTGAAGAGAGGATGTTTAGGGACTGCCTCAACTGGGGATCCAATACATATGCAGCCACCAGACCCAACATTAGCGCTGATGCTGGAAGGTCCTTGCTGTCAGGAACCACACAGGCCTTCTCAGGGAGGTAGGAGCCAAAGTGGGTTGTGGCCTCATGGGAAGAACAACATAGACATAGCTCTCTCTCTCTCTCTCTCTCTCTCTCTCTCTCTCTCTCTCTCTCTCTCTCTCTCTCTCTCTCTCTCTCTCTCTCTCTTTCATATATATGAAATTGAAATGACTACAGAAATATTTGTGTAAGGCAATCAGAAAGAAGTATATGGAGGGGAAAGTACCAAGGGGAGCAGGTAAAAGGTATAGGGGAGAAGAAAGTAAGCACAAGATATGAAAATATCATAATGAAACCAATGGCTATATATTGTCTGGAATTGTAAATTATATCAGGCTCTCAGAATATGGCCATGTCTATCCTGAAGGTAACTATGTAGATGAAGGTAGAAATGAACTCACAGAGATCTATGTGCCTCTGCCTCCTGAATGCTGGAATTAAAAGACATGTCAGGTACCAGCTTGGTCTGTATACAGAGACATCATCTCAAAAAAGAACCAAATATTCTATATGGGTTTGATTACAAAAAAGGAATATGATATTCCGTAAGTAAAGAAAACCAATATATACAAACATATATGTATATATGTGAGTGTATATGTGTGTATATATATGTGAGTGTGTGTGTGTGTGTGTGTACAAAGAAGTTAGCAAGTAAAATTAAAACAAAATATAAAAAATAACCTAAATAATCTCAAAATCTAATGCTCACCTACTTGTTACCAGCTAGAAGCTCAACTTTTGGGGGAAAAATACAAGAGATTTACAAATTTTCAATCAAATATATAGAGAATCCGAGCCTGTATTTTAAATAAAACAACCACAACCTCATTGTGGTAAACATATGTCTGTGGAGTGTCACTCTCAGAACATATACATACTCCCTGAAAATAAACTTAAAAAATTAAAAAAAAAAAAAAATAAACTGCAACCAGGTACAAGTTAACTCACTAGGTGAAGAGATACAAGAATCCAGTTGTGAATGAAGCAACATGATGAAACTCTTTCTAGACCCTGGGATCTTGGGCAATGTTATTTATAGAAAAATCTTCATGCAAACACCAATCTGAATTACTTAGCACTCCACTGCTAATCATAGAAATACATAAAATTCTTCATGCCACAAGTTAGGATATTCATCCTGGCTGCCTACGTGAATCCATGAAATGTCTACAGCAGGTAAAAATTAATGCATTAAGAAAATATGAACAAACACTAAGATGTGTTCTTAGGACCAATTAGCACCAAATCCCCAGTTCCCACAGACTAATAAAAAGACCTGGCCGTAATCTGCAAGGTCAGCAGATCATGGAGTTAGCCTGGCTTAGCTGACTTGAAAGGTATTCATCAGAGATTTTTCAGTTTAGATCCCATGAGTCCTGTGGCAGAGTGTGCCTTTCAGTTCCTGAGAGACTCCCTTGGACAGTGAAGCAGATAGGTCTCTTTTTGTTTCTCTGTATATTCCCTGAGAAGTCAAAGAAATGCGGAAGCTTGACAAGACAATTGATCTTAGATATTAGTCTTCTATAACATATGTAGATTACAAATGTCATTGTATCCTGGCAACAATACTTGTATTGACCCTGACAAATGCCATTTTATTCTGTTTCTATTAAAGATATAACAAGTCTGAATGCACGTGCATGGTATATACTCACTAATAAGTGAATATTATTCATAAAGAACAGTATACCCATGATATAATGCACAAACCCAATGAAGCTAAACAAAAAAGAAGACCCAAGTGAGGATGTTTCAATCTTACTTAGAAGGAGAAATAAAGTAGTCATAGGATGCAGATGGATGGAGGAAACTGGGTAGGGGTGTAGATGGTGAAGTGTAAGGGGAGTTCTGGATCAGGTGTGGAGATAGACAGGGGAGAGGACCATCAGGCCAGGAGAATGAATGAAAATATGCAATTTACTTGGCAGGTTAGGAGCATCCCCAGTACTTGAAATTGACAATGTATAAGGGAAGAACCCAGAAATCAAAACGGATTCATAGCAGTGTTAATATAAAATGCAAAGAGGCTAATCCCTGTATCCAGGAAGAAACCACAGTGGAGTGTTTGGGACATGAACACAATCACAAAAATTTGACCTAATTTTTTTCTATCTAAAAGAAATGCTGGGACAATGATGGAAGGAAAGACCAACCAGCTATACCAACATGAGACCCATTCCACTGGCAAGCACCAACCCCTGACACTACTAATAATACTTTCTTATGCTTGTAGACAGGAGTCTAGAATAACTATACTTTGAGATTATACCAAGCACCTGTCTGAAACAAATGCAAAGACCTACAGCAAAACATTGAACAGATCTCAAGGATTCTTATGGGAGAGTTGGGAGAAAGATGTAGAACACTGAAACAGAGAAAATCTCCACAGAAATACCACCAGAGTTGACTTCTCTGGACGTTTGGTGACTTTCAAGACTGAGTCACCAACTGAAGACCATATAGGCTGATAAAGGCCCCTGGCATATATAGAGAGAATATGTAGCTCAATCTCCATGTTAGTTCACCAACAACTGGACCAGGGAATCTCCCTAAAATTTTTGGCTGTCTGTACAATCTATTCCTCAACTGGGATACCTTTTTTGGCCTCAGTAGGAGAGGATATACCTAACCCTGCAGAGACTTGACACACCAGGTTGGGGTGGTAGGGATACCCAGCAATTCCCAACCCTCTCAGAGGAGAAGCAGAAGGCATGGGGGATTGTCTCTGTGAGAGGAAATTAGAAGGGGGCCAGTGATTGAAATGTGAAATGAGTATCTACATTAATTAATTAATGGGAAAAGCATGAAGTGACAGTCAAGAAAATATTAATGTCTCACAATTTAAAACCACCCACTGCTGAACCAAAGAAATTCAGTTTGATTGCTAGAACTCATGTGATGGGGGAATGAATAGATTTTCACAAGTTGTTATATGACTTCCACATATGCCACAGCATTCATATACTTGTTTAGATGCACTTGCAGAAACACATAACTGTATTAATAATAACATATCAAAAATAATCATTGTAGATAGAACTGTTCACAAAGAAACGATGATTTTTCATCCTTTTTATTGTCTATTTTTTGTACTTACAATTTAAATGTTATTTCCTTTCTCTCCTCTTCCATCTGCCCTCACCTAGCTTTCATGAAGATGATCCCACACCCATGCACCCACTCCCACCTTATTGTCCTGGAATCCCCATATTTTGCAGTATTGAGCCTTCACAAGACCAAAGGTTTCCCCTACTATTGATGCCAGACAATGCCATCATCTGCTACATATGTGACTGGAGCCATGGTTAACTCCATATATATTCATTGGTTGGTGTTTTAATCTCTTGAAGCTTGGGAATGGGGGACTTAGTTGTTTGATATGTTTCTTCTTCCTATGGTGTTTCAAAACCTTTTAGCCCATACAGTCCTTTCTCTAGCTCCTCCTTTGAGGTCCCCATGCTCAGTATAATGAATAGCTGTACATATTCTCATGTATATCAGTATAGCTCTCGCAAAGCCTCTCAGTAGACACACATATCAGGCTCCTGTCTGCATGTACTACTTGACATCAGCAATAATGATTGTGTTTGGTAGCTGCATATGAAATAGATCCCCATTTGAAGCACTTTCTGGATGACATTTTTTTCAGTCCCTGCTTTATTCATTATTCCTCTATTTCTTCCCATGAGTATTTTTTCTCATTTATAAGAAGAATGTCTACATTTTTGTCTCCCTTCTTGAGCTCCATATGGTCTGTGAAGTGATTGTTGGGTATTCTGAGCTTTTGGGCTAGTATCCTCTTATCAGTGAGTGCACACTGTGTGTGTTCTTTGCTGTCTGAGTTACCTCACATAAGATGATATTTTCTAGTTCCATCCATTTGCCTAAAATCTCACTAATTTGTCTCACTTAGTGTCATTATTCTCATTATTTGTCATATGTGGTCCTACTCACTGTCTTTCCTGTAAGTTGTGGAAAAACTAAGTAAATATCTATGGAAGGCTTTCATCAAACCAGAGCTGGCCTAAGAATAAAATAACTGCTTTTTTAGGAATTTAACCTTGAGTAAAGCATAAACATTAGTGACCCTCTTATTGCATCTCTGGATTAAATTATTTAAAATATTTCCTAATGTAATCCTAGTTATTGTTTTGAGAATACCATAAATGAACACTCTGTTTCCAATATTTTCACAAATCTCTCACACCGCATCAAGTCTTACTATGCTCTGCCAGTCAAATTAAAATGCAAGACCAATTTTTCTGTAATTTTGGGAACATAATCCTAGTATATTGCATATGTACTATATGTATTACATTATATATATATGTGTGTGTGTGTGTGTGTGTGTGTGTGTGTGTGTGTGATTCAGGGTCTTTTTTTTTATAATTATTAGAGCATAATAATGACACACTATATATGTACATAAATGTGTATATATACATATATTTGTGTGTACATATATATGCATATGTATGTAAATATATGTACCTAGATGTCTATCTATATCTATAGCCTCTATCTAGGTATACACACACATAAATGCGTACAAATATAATATATCAGATCTATTGATTTCATTTGTCTCACTCAAATGTGCTTAGGAGTCAGTGCATGTTATTACATAAGATAGCTGAAGACTTGTAGATCATTAAAAATATTTTCAATAGAAAGAAGCTAGGTTTTGCTATGCGGAACTGAAAAATGTAAGAAGCAAAACAAATGGTGTTAAACAAGGATAAATACACAGAACTGATCTTGGGTCCTGTTTGGGCAAGCTGGGCATTAGTCATTGCTTATTTAGTAAGTTAAAAATCATGTTTGCCTGACAGTATTTGTTAATTGGATAAAAGCCAAGGTCATCAGTGATAAACAAGTATCTCCTGTGCAAATGTCTGTACATCCATGACTATATGCTTTCATTTCTCTCCTTTCTTTTTTCTCCTCCTCTCTCTTTCCTTCTTTTTAACACATAATATCTCTCTCTCTAACTGATTCTCTCTCTCTCTCTCTCTCTCTCTTTCTCTCTCTCTCTCTCTCTCTCTCTCTCTCTCTCTCTCTCTCTCTCTCTCTCTCCCTCCCTCCCTCCCTCCCTCCCCCCCCCCCTCTCTCTCTCTCTCTCTGTGCTGGAACTCAGTATGCTTATCAGCTTAGTCTCTAGGTTACAGAGGTTTGCCTACCTCTGCATTTCTAGTGGCAACATTAAAGGTAAATGCCACAATTTTTAGCCCATCATTAATTTTCTTTATTAATTATTGATGTAGTAGATCCCTGATCAGTAAAATAAGGACTGGTGCTTAAAACCAGATACTGAATTGTATATTAAAGTATGCTTAGCAAACTGTGAGTTGAAATCCATGAAACAGTGGTCTTTCAGGGTCTCTTCAGAAATAAGCATTTTTAGCAATACTGCTTCCATAAAAAAACCTATGGTATGTCCTAGTTTCCACAGGACTTCCTTGAGCAGAAGGTAACAAACTTGGAGACACTCATTAAAGACTTTTCTTGACTATGAGTGATATTGAAATTCTTACTAGCTTGCCTCAATTTCTGCCATAAGTTTTTTTTTCCCCCATGGTGGACAGTATGAGGTAAACTGTAACTTTTTTCTCCATGTTTTGCTTTCTTTTTCTCTTTCATTTTATTTTTAAAATGGAGAGATACATGTGCAGATTTTTAAAGGCATTTTGGCATAACACTAAATGAATATATTTTTGCCAGTACTTAATTCTTTTAGAAGTTTGTTAGTATGTATTGAAATCTACTAGTTACTATAAGCATAAAGTACATGTAGAACAGAACATAACAAGAAAACAGTTATAATTTTTTAGTGTTTATAGATTAAACATAATGATTTTTGAATACCAAAAATTGCCACTAGGCTATATTCTTAGCTCTTGGATTATTAATGATTTAAGGTCCAGGAGTACCACACTCTGAAAGAATGCTATACACTTATTTTTTTCCTAAAAAGGACTGAGGCTTTCATGATTTTTTTTTTTTTTGCTTTTATTTTTCTTGAGCTTCATATGGACAGTGACTTGTTTCTGGGATATTCAAGCATTGTGGGGCTAGGATCCAATTATCAGTAACTGCATAATATGTCTGTTTTTTGTGACTGTGACTGGGTTACCTCACTCAGGATGATATTCTCTAGATGCATCCACTTTCCTAGGAATTTCATAAAGGCATTGTTTTTAATAGCTGAGTAGTATACTATTGTGTACATATACCACAATTTTTGTATCCATTCATCTACTGAAAGATATCTGTGTTCTTTCCAGCTTCTTGCTATTAGAAATAGGGCTGCTATGAACATTTTGGTGCATGTGTCCTTATTGTATGTTGTAACATCTCTGGGGTATATGCCCAGAAGTGGAATAATTGGGCCTTCAGGCAGGACTATGCCCAATTTTCAGAGAAACCACCAGACTGATTTCCAGAGTGGTTGTATCAGCTTACAACCCCACCAACAGTGGAGTAGTGTTCCTCTTTCTCTGCATCCTTTCCAGGATCTGCTGTCATCTGAGATTTTGATCTTAGCCATTCTGACTGGTGTGAGATGAAATCTCAGAATTGTTTTGATTTGCATTTCTCTGATGACAAGGGATGTCTAGAACTTCCTTAGATGCTTTTTAACCATTCAATATTCCTCAAATGAGAATTTTTTGGTTAGCTCTGTGCCCCATTTTTATTAGGATTGTTTGATTCTCTTGTGTCTGACTTCTTGAGTTCTTTGTATACCTTGGATATTAGAGCTCTATCAGATATGGAGTTGGTAAAGATCTTTTCCCAATCTGTTGGCTGCCATTTTGTTTTCTCGACAGTGTACTTAGCCTTACAGAAACTTGGCAAACTAATTAAGTCTCATTTCTTGATTCTTGGTAATAGAACACAAGCCATTATTATTCTCTCTGCCATCAGGGATTTTATCCCAAGAAACCATCCCCCAGATAAAGTGCTTTTTACTTTAATTTGCCTTGGCCATACTTTATCTCTACAATAGAAAACTAAAAAAATATTATACAAGACTAAGTTACAGAATCAATATAATTGTGTTTCTATAATAATAATAGAAAGGGTATTAACATCTAATAGAAATTCAAGATCATAAAGGAAAAAATCAAAATTAGCATAAGCCATAATAGATGCTAAGGCTTAGTGTCTTAACAAACAAGTAAACAGAATACCAAGTTAAATTACACCTATCAGATTGTAGATTATACTGAGTGACTTATTACAAGAGTAACTTTACAGTGCAAAATTCCCCTTGAATGAATTGTTTGTTTATGTGAAGTTAACTTTTTTATATTCTGTCACCTTCCTTCTTTAGGAGACTTAATCAAACAGTGAATAAAAATATAAATCAGTTTTGACAAAATTTTTTTTATACTTTAACATTTATAGCATCACTTTCTGAGGTTTCACTGATAATAAATATTACTCTGTATTTGAAGTAGTTAATCTTCCTCGTGTCTGGTTTTCTTTCTTTTGTCATAAAATATCTAACATATAATGCAAAGAATAAAGGAGTTTATTTTATAATGTACTTCCAGGATACAATTCATCATCATTGTGGACTTAAAACAGCTAGTCAAATTTGCTTTCAAGAGAATAGAACAATTTCTATAAATAAGTAGATGTTCACTGTTATACTAACTTTCTCATCCATTATACAGTCCAGGGTCCAATTTCAAAAATTGATACCAATTTTATTACCAGTTTTCTTTTATTAATTAATTTAATCTAGGCAGTATCACATAAAATGACATACCCTGATTAAAAAAATAAAATCTTCATTTAATCTCTTCACTTGTCATTCCAGATCATGTCAAGCTAATGACTAAAATTAACCATCACAGCATAAAGTCCTTTTTACACAGTGTTATTACAATAGTCTTTCTTTGACATGTCTTATCTCCATGGCTGTCTTTACACCAGATTCATGCTTGCTTTTCTTGTCTTCTATTTTCAGGCTTTGAGTGGAAATAAAATACAATTATTTATTACGCTTGGTTCAGAACTAACCAACCATCCAAATCAAATGCTAATGTCATCATAAAGACAAAATCTAGATTTGTGTTCAGTCCCTGAGTAAATAATGCTTTATTTAGATGCTTTTGTATCATCTAATGAAAATAATACGTGAATAAGTTGTATAAAACCCAAACTTTAGGTTTCATAGAAAAATTAGATGCAGTTATTCTTGTTCACTTATGTTTGTATGGTTGTATTATAACAGTAACCTTACAAGTAAAAGATGCTGGATTGTAACTCTGCTTCGAAAAAAAAAATCAGTTAAGATTACTGTTTCTGACTGCATGGTACTGGTACCGAAATAGGCACTAGGATCAATGGAATGGAATAGAAGATACAGAAATGAGCCCTCACGTATATGGTCACCTGATTTTTGACAAAGGAGCCATAAACATTCAATAGAAAAAGGACAACCTATTCAACAAATGGTGTTGGTCCAATTGGCACTCAGCATGCAAAAGAATGAAAATAGACAGTTTTTTTATCTGCCTGTACAAAGCTCAAGTGTAAGTGGATCAATTATCTCCACATTAAACCAGATACACTGAAACTATTAGATGAGAAAATAGGGAAAACCATAGAACACATAGGCAAGGAGAAAAATTTCTGAACAAAACAACAATAGCTAAAGCTCTAAGGTCAAAGATTAACAAATGGGACTTAATGTGATTGAAAAGTATCTGTAAGGCTAATGACATTGTCAAGAAAACAAAACGGCAGTCAACAGAATGGGAAAAGATCTTTACCAACTCCACATCAGATAGAGGCCTAATATCCAAGGTATACAAAGAATTCAAAAAGCTAGACACCAGAGAATCAAACAACCCTATTAAAATGGGGTACATAGCTAAATAAAATGTTCTCAATTGAGGAATATCGAATGGCTGAGAAACATTGAAGGAAGTGCTCAACATCCTTAGCCATCAGGGAAATGCAAATCAAAACAATCCTAAGATTCCACCTCTCACCAGAGTTGCCAAGATCCAAAACTCAGATTACAGCAGATGCTGGTGAGGTTGTGGAGAAAGAGGAACACATCTCTAGTGTTGGTGGGGTTGTAAACTGATACAACCACTCTGGAAATCAGTCTGGCGATTCCTCAGAAAATTGGACATAGTACTACCTGAAGATCCAGCTATTCCACTTCTGGGCATATACCCCAGAGACACTTTAATATACAACAAAGATACATGCACCACAATGTTCAAAGCAGCTCTATTTATAATAGTCAGAAGCTCGAAAGACCCCAGATGTACTTCAGTAGATGAATGGATACAAAAATTGTGGTACATATACACGATGGAATACTACTCAGCCATCAGAAACAATGACTTAACCAAATTCTTAAGAAAATGGGTGCATCTAGAGAAAATCATCCTGAATGAAATAACCCAGTCACAAAAGAACAGACATAATATGCAGTCACTGATAGTGGGATGCTAACCCCAGAGGATCAGACTGCCCCAGAAACAACTCAAAGACTGTGTGAAGTTCAAGAAAAAAAGAAAAGAAAAGAAAACAAACAAACAAAAAAACCCGTCATGCTCAAACCTTACACACCAAGAACACGTTGTGTAATTCCGGATTACATCCTGTTTTACATGTACTTTTTGCTCATTGTAAATAGTAAGACCTTAATGTAGAGTATCAAACCTTAAAAAAAAGAGAAAAAAAAAAAGCTAAGCACTGCCACAATTGTGTTTGTATACATTTATGCAAAAATGTTTAATTTTTTTTCTTTTATCTTTGTTTTTTAAAATAATGTTTTTGTAAAAAAGTAAAGATTACTGTTTCTGTATGAAGTATTAAATATTTAATATCCCAACCTAGGGTTTCTTTTTTTTTTTAAATTAAATGTTAATGTTATCATTTATTCTCAAAGTAAAAGTGCTATAATTGAATCATTATGGATAATTTGCCTTATGTACCATTGATGTGGTTCACAGGCATCACAGTTATTTTCTTTTTTTTTAAGAAATTTATTTTTCTGTCAGCGTTATTTTTAAAAATACCAAAGATACACGTACAGATTTTAATAGCATTTTTGTATAACAGCATATGAATAAATTTTGTCAGTACTTGATTTTTCTTTTTTTTAAACAACTTTATTTTACAAAGCAAAGATAAATGTACAGATTTTAAACATTTTTGCTTAAAATTATACATTTTTGTCAGTACATTTTTTTCAGATTTTAACATAATTTTTACATAAAACTATATGAATATATTTTTTAGTCAGTACTTGATTTATTTCAAGGTTTGATAGTATGCCTTGAAAACTTAATAGATACAATCGGCATAAAGTACATGTAAAACAAAGTGTAACATGGAAGTAGTTAAAGTTTTCTTGTTTTGTAAATTTTTTTTTGTTTTGTTTTCTTTATTTCTTGGACTTCATACAGTCTGTGAGTTGTTTCTGGGGGAGTGCAAGCCTCTGGGGTTAGCATCCCACTATCAGTGACTGCATATTATGTCTGTTCTTTTGTGACTGGGTTATCTCACTCAGGATGATATTCTCCAGATGCAGCCATTTTCTTAAGAATTTGGTTAAGTCATTGTTTCTGGTGGCTGGGTAGTATTCCATTGTGTAAATATACCAAAAATTTTGTATCCATTCATCTTCTGAAGGACATCTGCGTTCCTTCCAGCTTCTGGATTGTGAAGGGTACTTTTCTCTACTTTCTTTCTCCACATGTTTGTCCTTTGAGTATAGGAAGGTTACTGATTGGTTTGAGTTGATTTTGTATCCAGCCACTTCTATTTCTTTAGGTGTTATAGGATTATGTAGATGATTTACTTGGTCCTGGTTTAACTTTAGGATCTTGTATCTGTATAGGAATTCCTCCATTTCCTCCAGATTTTCCAATTTTGTGGAGTATAAGTTTTTGTAGTAGGATCTGATGATTTCTTGAATTTCCTCAGTTTCAGTTGTTATGTCTCCACTTTCCTTTCTGATTGTGTCAATTTGTATACTCTCTCTTTGCCATCTAGTTAGTCTGGCTAGGGGTTTATCAATCTTGTTGATTTTCTCAAAGTACCAACTCGTGGTTTTGTTGATTTTTTCAATGGTTTTTTTTTGTTTCTACTTGGTCTATTTCTGCCCTAATTTTGATTATTTCCTGCCGTCTACTCTTCTTGGGTATATCTGCTTCCTTTTGTTCTAGGGCTTTTAGCTGTGCTGTCAGGTTGCTGATATAAGATTTCTCCAGTTTCTTTTTGGAAGCACTTAGGGATATGAGTTTTCCTCTCAGTACTGCTTTCATTGCATCCCATAAGATTGGGTATGTTGTGTTTTCGTTTTTGTTGAATTCAAGAAAATCCTTAATTTCTTTCTTTATTTCTTTGATCCTGCTATCATTTAACAGAGCATTGTTTAGTTTCCATGTGTATGTGGGCTTTTCTTTGTCTTTGTTGTTGTTAAAAACCAGCTGTAGACCATGGTGATCTGAGAGGATGCATGGGAGTATTTTAATCTTCTTATATCGATTGAGGCTCGTTCTGTGTCCAATTATGTGGTCAATTTTCAAGAAGGTGCCATGGGGTGCTGAGAAGAAGGTGTATTCTTTAACTTTAGGATGATATGTTCTGTAGATATCTATTAATTCCAGTTTGTTCAAAGTCTCTGCTAGTTTTTCAGTGTCCTTGTTCAGTTTCTCTTTAAATGATCTGTCCATTGGAGAGTGGGGTATTAAAGTCTCCCACTATTATTGTGTGGGGTAAAATGGTTTTTTTTGAGCTTTAGTAGGGTTTCTTTTATGAATGTGGGTGCTTTTTTATATTGAGCATATATGTTAAGGATTGAGAGTTCCTCCTGACAGATTTCCCCAGTAATGAGTAAAAAGTGTCCTTCTTTATCTTTTTTGATAACTTTTGGTTGGAAATACTTTATTCGATATTAGAATAGCCACTCCAGCTTGCTTCTTGGGGCTGTTTGCTTGGAAGTTTTTTTCCCACCCTTTTACTCTGAGATAGTGTCTGTCTTTGTCTCTGAGATGAGTTTTCTGTATGCAGCAAAAAGCTGGATTTTGTTTATGTATCCAGTTTGATAGCCTACGTCTCTTTATTGGGGAGTTGAGTCCATTTATGTTAATAGATATCAAGGAATAGTTGTTTCTGTTTTCTGACATTATTGTTTTGTGGGTTGAGTTGTGTCTGTGTCTTTTTCTTCTTTTAGTTTTGTTGTTTAGTTTTCTTGTTTTTACTTGGCTATATATTCCCTCATTTTATTAGTTTTTCACCTATAATTTGATGTAGTGCTGGGTTTGTGGTCAGATATTGTGTAAATTTTGATTTGTCTTGAATTATCTTCATCTCTCCATTTATGGTGATTGATAGTTTTGCTGAGTATAGCAGCTTTGGCTGGCACTTGTGCTCTCTTAGGGTGTGCATGATGTCTGTCTAAGCCCTTCTAGCTTTCATAGTCTCTGTTGAGAAATCGGGTGTGAGTCTGATTGGTCTGCCTTTTTATGTTACTTGACCTTTTTCCCTTACTGCTTTTAGTATTCTTTCTTTGTTTGGGCACTTGGTGTTTTGTCTATTATGTGTCGGGAGGTATTTGTTTTCTGTTCCAATCTATTTGGAGTTCTGAAGTCTTCTTTTATGCTCGTGGTCATATTATTCTTGAGTGTAGGGAAGTTTTCTTCTACAATTTTGTTGAAGATATTTACTGTGCCTCTTAGTTGATACTCTTCTCCCTCTTCTATTCCTATTATCCTTAGGTTTGGCCTTCTTATTGTGACCTGGATCTCCTGGACATTTTGGTTAGTAGCTTTTTAATTTTTGCATCTTCTCTGGCTGTTTTGACTTTGTTTACAATGTTGTCTTCTGCCCCCGAGATTCTCTCTTCCATCTCTTGTAATCTATTGGAAATGCTTGCTTCTGTGACTCCTGATTTCTTTTTTTTTTTTTTTTTTTTTTTTTTTGGTGTTCTGCTTCTAGGGTTATCTCTTTTAGCGTTTTCTTTATTGTGTCAATTTCTGTTTTAATTTCCCTCTTCCATTCCTTCATTTCTTTGGTTCTGTTTCCCTCTAGTTCTTTGAGTTCTTTGAGTGTTTTTCTTGTTTCCTCTTTAAAAGCTTCTGAATCTTTTTGCTTTTCCTCTCGTTCTTGTTTAAGTATCTCTATCAGCATCTTGAGGTATGATTTCAGGTTTGTGTCTTCTTTTTCTGGAGTTTTTGGAATTCTGATGTTTGCTGTTATGGGAGAGCTGGGTTCTGGTGTTGCCAGGTTGTCTTGGTTTCCTTGGGATATACTCTTTCGCTTTCCTCTTGCCATTTTGTTGTCAGTGATATGTTCTCGCCTTTCCCCTGTATCTATCTGGTCTGTGTCCCTGGATCTCCACTGGTCCAGATGGCAGATGGGCCAATCCCTGTTCTGCGCCTCAGAGTCACCGGGTCAAAACAGATGTTCCAAAGTTGTGTTCCTGGTCCCTGGATGGGGCAGGGCAGAGGGGTGCTCTTTCTGTGTGCACTCCACAGAGATCTCTCTGCTCCCTGGCTGCCTCGATCTCCTACTCACCAGTTTTTAAGCCTTTAGTGCCTGCCGGCCCGGGTGGCAGATGGGCCGGCTCTCCAACCCAGGGTTTCTACTTCCAACTTTTGTAGTTAAGCTTCAAGAGGAAAGACACACTTAGCCTTTATATTTTTATTAATCCTTAAGTAGCCCAATAGCTGGGCAGGTGCCTAGTTTCAATGCTGTTATAATCCACTTTCTTTTCAATAACCCCAAGTTACTACTTACTACTTAGTATGTTTCATCTGGGCTTCTCTTAGCTCCCATTGGGCAACTCAAATAACTATTTTTGTTGTTGTTGTTTAGCTATCCTATGGTGGCTTCTCCTTTCCCTCTTCTGCATTTTATTCTTCTTTATCTTAGTCCCAAGCCTGAAAATGTAAACCCCATATATGTCTCTTTTGCCAGATATTGGCTATTGCCATCTGTATTTAAAAATCACAGATAACTCTGGGCAGTGTCACCCAGTGTCTTACATGCAAACTCTCTTATATTTGGGGCAACTTGTACTGGGGCCCCAAAATTAGCATGAAAATGATTGTAGCATTAGGTGAACCAAGTACAGCTGTGATGAAACACTGTGACCAATGCAACTTGAAGAAAAGCTTGTTTGGTTTATACTGCAACATCATAGCCTACTATTGAAGGAAGTCAGGACAGGAACTCAAACAGGGTAAGAGTGTAAATACAAGAGTGGTTTCAAATACCACAGAGGGTGCTGCATACTGGATTTCTGCTTGTTGCATCCTCAGCTTATTTTCTTATAGAACAAGGATAGCACCACTAATATAGGATTGGTTCTCAGAGATACAAAATGCAACTCACTCAAAAAAAAAAAAAAAAAAAACTTCAACCAAAAATATACCCTATAGCCTAGCATAATTGTCCTCTGAGAGCTTCTACCCAGCACCCAATAAAAATTATTATTTTCATATAAGAGACCCACATCCAAATATTAAATGGAATTCAGGGAGTCTTTTGTAAGAATTGGGAGGACAGAAGGACCTTAAGAGAATAAGGACTCCATAAAAATAAAAATTAAAAGTGTCAAATAACCTAAATCCTCAAGGGTTCCCAGAACCTGAATAAATTTTAAAAAAAGTAAGTATGAGTTGAAACTAGGAAACCTGAACATATGTACTAAATAGGCAGCTTATTCATGTGGGTCCCCCAACAACTGAACCAGTGCCTGCTCCTGAATCTGTTCCCTGCCAATGAATTCATGCTTTAGTTTGGCCACTTTGTTTTATCTCAGTGAGAGAGGATGTGCTTAGTCCTTGAAGTGATTTGATGTGTAAGGAGTGGGAAGTGGTTATGACTTAGAGGCCCTCTGCATACTCAGAGGAGAAGGGTAGGGGAGGATCTGTAGGCTGAGGTATTGGAAGAAGAGGGGCACCAATTTTGGGATCTGGCCATTTCTCCTGTCCCTCCTCACACCTTACCCTGAAACCAACACTCCCATCCCCATCCCTTGTCTACAAAATTCCGTCTCTCCATCTGCCTCCATGACTATTTTGCTTACACTTATAAGTGAGATTTGAACATTCTCACTTGGGTCTTCTTTTTTGTTAACTTCTTTGGAGTACATCATTTTAAAAAGCACCTAAAGGAAAATATAAGTTGGGAAGACAATCTTACATAAAATTCTCATTGTTAAAATCAGTATTATAAAAATGACTAAATTACCAAAGGAAATATACAGACTCAATGCAATTACAGTACTAATTGGATTCCTTAAAAAGCAATAATGCACTTCAAATTTACTTTACTTTTATGTGTGCAAATATTTGCATAAATGCCTGTGTATCTCATGCATACTTGATGGAAATAGAAGTAATAATAGATCATTGAATTTTTTGAAACTGGAAGTGTCATATGGAAAATCAGTATGGAATCTGGATCCTCTGGAAAAACAATGATTTCTTCTAACGGCTGAGCAATATTCTGCCTCCCCCATTTCATGGCATGTTTGTAAAATGTAAATTCTTGTCCAACGATATTTGCTTATGCTATGGATTCTATGAAATACTGACTGTCACTGGGCTAATCTTTTGTTTCATCTTCCATCATAATCAGACCAAGTAACTCCTAAGAGAACTTTTTTTTTAGAAAAGATTTCAAAATGATGTTTTATTTCTATCTGATTTATTCTGTAGTACAATGTTCATTATTTTCCCCAAAATTCAATCTGGTGGAATATCAAAATAATAGACCAGGTAAAATTATTATCTACAAACAAATAATAATTTAGCTATTGAGGACTGCTCTTTCCTAAATTTAGTACTAAAGATATTTTAAAAGGCATATGGAAACTTCAAACAATAGAGCTTCGTAAAATAAATAAAAAGCACTTAAATTATGTTATGAGATATGGGGCAGACAATGACCCAACTAGAAATTATGCAGTACCAAATAAAAATTCCAGTAGAAGGAATTGGTTACATATAGTACATTGTTGGCCAAATTGATCTAGTGTAACCCCTTAAACACCACAGGCTACATACTTTCAGTGCTATTTATTGGTGGAAATATATAACATGATGATAATTTCCTATTCTGAGGACCAAATTTAACTTATACCATTGAACATGGAGAGGTTGAGCTGGTTCTGAACCACATGGTTTTGCTTTACTGATTGTCATCAGTAGTGCTGGAAAGTACTATACACACTACAGGAAAAAGGATGAGATGATCAACCTCACAAAAAGATGAACCCTGTGAACTAAACAATGACTTATTTGCAAGATATATTGGTATAATAATGCAAGTATTAAGCAAGAAATCAATAAGTATATGATTGGATTAAAATCCAACACCATGGGATGTAACCCACACCTCACAAGGCTAATAGGACTAATACTTGTATCCTACATAGATCATGATGCCAGAAAAATAGGTTACTATTATTCTACCAATAGCAATAAAATAAATCCTAATGAGATATTTCTACACCCATAGTTCAGTGCATTGCTCAAATCTCATGAGGGCAGTTATTTTTTCAATAGATGGTAATTAAAACACAGACTCATAACTGGACAATATTCAGAAAGTGTAAAATTGGAGTTCTCATTTTTAGCCAGGATATCTTCATCCAATCTATCCCAAGGCTAAAGCATCTAAGAAGGAGATAGAAAGATTGGTAAGAAGCAGATGTGTACAGAGACAAGGAAGTGAACACAAATTTCTGCTCTTAAACAAGAAGCCATTAACAATTGAAACTTTGTTGTAAAAAAATAAAGTCGGTTTCCTCAAGAGGAGTGTCACTGAGTATATAAACCTCATTCCAAGACAGTCCCCATACCCAGATATAGTTAATCAACACAGGACAAACATCTTGTTTTTTAAGGAAAGAATGGTTTTAATTTCATTTTTGTTTAATTGTTTTTTCTGTCAGTTTTTAGTTTTAATTTATTGAAAGGGAGAAGGGAAGAAAAAGAGAATGAGCAAGAGGGTAGCATGATGTTGTATGTGTACAAAACACAAAGGAGATAGGCAAACAATCCATTGAAAAGCAAGACTGTGTCATAAATTCTATTTACCTCCAACAACTAAAATATACATTCATAATTGGTCAAAATCTTTAGCAATTAAGAAAATAAAAGTTATACTATTTTGAAATTTAGTGTATTCTAGTAAAAATATTACTAAAGAAATAACTGACAACAAATGTGGTTGAGATAAATGCTTTTAAGAAATGTGGGTAGAGGGGAAAGTCACTCACATAGTTATAATTCAAACTGATGTGGGCACTCTGAAAATCAGTGTTAAAAAAACAAATAATGTGAAAAAGATACAATACTTCTTGGCATATGCTACAATAACTTGATATCTTACTCCTCAAATACTTTCTCAGCCATATTCATTACTGTTTTAGTCATAATAACTAGAAAATAATAACAACTTAAAATGTCCTTCAAATAATAAACTAATGAGAATGTGGTACATATGAACAATGAAATTCTACTTAACAGTAAAGATAAAGGAAATCATAAAAGTTTCAGGCAAACAGGTAAGTCTAGAAAAGAAACACTGAAGGACATAACCCAGATGCAGAAATACGAGTGTGAAATGTTCTCTGATATTTGGCCTTTTCAGCTTTGAGTAGCCAAAGTGCAGAGAAGGCTAGGCAGAGCACGCAGAAAATGCGGACCTCCTGTTGGTTCAGTGGAGCCTAAACTCTAGCAGAGGGACTCAGGAACACCTGAAAAGCCCCAGTTCAAAGTTTAGACACACATTCCCACAGTAAGGAACATGCCTTTGTCAGTGGGAACTGGGGTTTACACTGGAAAGGCAGTGCTTAAAGTTCAACTCTACATAACCTCTTACACCTGGACCAGAGAGGAGTCTGACACATAGGCTCAAGGAATGCAAATCAGGAGTCCTCTGAGAACAGAAAGTACTGAGCCATTGGGAAAATTGTTTGTTGTGGCCTAGAGGAGGAGCCAAGTCTCTGCCAGCAGTACTCAGGACCTGTGGGCACATGGCTGAACTACCAAAACTGTCTCACAAGAGCTCCCACATCTGATCCCAAAAGCACAGAGCTGAGTCACTGTTACCAGAACTCACTGCTTGCCCACCAAAAGCCAAACATTCAGAAGCGATTTTCTTCCTGAACCCGCAAGCCCTCATGTCAATGGGAGTGACAGGTACCAATCACTGACAGCAAGACCACATATAATCACAGACAATAAGATGGAAAGAGGAAAATGAAAGAACTTAAGCAATGGAAACCAAGACAACCAGGCAACATCAGAACTCAGATCTCCGACCACAGCAAGCAGTGGATTGCCAAACACTCCAGAAAAAAAAAATGATTCAAACCTAAAATCATTCCTCACAATGATGAATGTCTTTGAGAAGAGCATAACTCACACAAACTTGTATGGTAGGACAACCATAAACAAATAGAAGCTTTTAAAGAGCAAACACACACAAAAAAAAAAAAAAAAAAAAAAAAAAAAAAAAAAAAAAAAAAAAAAACAAAGAAATACAGAAAAACAGAACCAAAGAGATGAAGGAATTTAAAATAGAATTAGAAGAGAGAGAGAGAGAGAGAGAGAGAGAGAGAGAGAGAGAGAGAGAGAGAGAGAGAGAACCCTGGACATAAAAATCCTAACCTAAAAAAGAAATTAAGACTCACAGATGCAAGCATCTCCAACAGACTACAAGAGATGAGAGAATCTCAGGGGCTGAAGACAACATTGAAAAAAATAGATAAAACATTTAGAGAAGATGCAAAAACCAAAAAGTTCCTAACCCAAAATGTCCAGGAGATCTAGGACACAAGGAAAACAACAAACATGAGGGTAATAGGAATAGAAGATGGTGAAAAATATCAACTAGTAGGCACATTAAATATCTTCAACAAAATCATAGAAGAAAACTTTCCTACTTTTAAGAATGAGATGACCATGAGCATAAAAGAAGCATACAGAACTCAAAATAGAGTGGACCAGAAAAGAAATTCCTCCCAACACATAAGAATCAAAACTCCAAGTGTCCAAAACAGTCCAAAACAAAGAAAGAATACTAAAAGTAGTAAGGGAAAAAGACATTTTACATATAAAGGCAGACCAATCAGAATTACATGCGAATTATCAACAGAAACTATGAAAGCTATAAGATCACGGACAGACATCATACAGAACCTAAGAGAATACAAATGTCAGCCCAGGCTGCTATACCCAGCAAAACTCTCAATCACCATAGATGGAAAGAGCAAGATATTCCAGAACAAAACTAAATTTACACAATATCTGACCACAATTCCAGGCCTACAAAGAATAATAGAAGGGAAACCCAACCCAAGGAGGGAAACTACATCTTAGGGAAAAAAAAAAAAAAAAAAACAAACCAAAGGGAAAAAAAAACCTAAGAAAAGAACCTAAGCAAAGAAGAATAAGAAGAAGAAGAAGAAGAAGAAGAAGAAGAAGAAGAAGAAGAAGAAGAAGAAGAAGAAGAAGAAGAAGAAGAAGAAGAAGAAGAAGAAGAAGAAGAAGAAGAAAGACACACAGATATAAATCTACCTCAAACAGGAAAAAGAGCAGGACACAGCAACGACTATTCCTTAATATTTATTAACATAAAAGGACTTAATTTCCCAATAAAGAGATATAGGCTATCAGACTGGATGCATATACAGAATCCAGCATTTTATTGAATACAGGAAACTCATCTCAGAGACAAAGACAGACACTATCTCAGAGTAAAAGGCTGAGAAAAAAAAAACTTTCAAGCAAACAGCCCCAAAAAGCAAGCTGGAGTAGCCATTCTAATATGGAATGAAGTAGATATTCAAACAAAAGTTATCAAAAAAGATAAGAAAGGTCACTTTTTGCTCATTAGAGGTAAAATTTATCAGGAGAAACTCTCAATCGATAACATATAGGCTCCAAATACAAGAGCACCCATATTCATAAAAGAAACCCCACTAACGCTCAAAAAATAAATTGCACAAAGCAAAATAATAGTGGAAAACTTCAACACCCCACTCTCATCAATGGACAGATCATGGAAGCAGAGACTGAACAATGACATAGTGAAAATAGCAGAGGATATAAACCAACTGGAATTAAAAGACATCTATAGAACATTTCACCCCAAAACAAAATAATAGTTCTTCTTCTCAGCACCTCATGGCACCTTCTCCAAAATTTATCATATAGTTGGTCACAAAACAAGCCTCAATAGATATAAGAAAATTGAAATTCCTCCATGCATCCTATCAGATCATCATGGTCTTTCATAACAACAAAGACAACAAAATGCCCATATACAGATGAAAGCTGAACTTTGTTGAACTTTGAACATTGCATGGTCAAAGAAGAAGTAAAGAGAAAAATTAAGAATTTTCTAGAATTTAATGAAAATGAAACCACAATATGTCCAAACCTATAGGATGCAATGAAAGCAGTACTAAAAGGAAAACTTACAGCTCTGTGTGCCTTCAAAAAGAAACTGGAGAAAGCATACACTAGAAACTTGACAGCACAGTTGAAAGCTCTAGAACAAAAGAAAGCATATGCACCCAAGAGGTGTAGAGAGCAAGAAATAATAAAACTCAGAGCAGAAATTGACCAAATAGAAACAAGAAAACTATTCAAAGAACCAACAAAACCAAGAGCTGGTTCTTTAAGAAAACTAACAAAATTGAGTAACCCGTAGCCAGACTAACTAGACTGCAAAGAGAGTATCCAAATTAACAAAATCAGAAATGAAAGTGGAGACATAACACTAAAATTGAGGAAATTCAAGAAATCATCAGATCCTACAACAAAAGCCAATGCTCAACAAAACAGGAATATTTGGAGGAAATGGATGAATTCCTAGACAGATACCAGATACAAAAAATAAACCAGGACCAGGTAAACCATATAAATAATTCCATAACACCTAAAGAAATATAAGCAGTCATAAAAGCCTCCTCTCTCCCCAAAAAAGCCCAGGACCAGATGGGTTCAGTACAGAATTCTTTAAGACATTTGTTGATGATGTAATACCAATACTCTCCAAACTATTCCATAAAATAGAGTCAGATGGAACACTACCTAGCTAATTTTGTGGAAACAATAAACCTCATTCCTAAATCACAAAAGACCCCAGAAAGAAAGAGAACTTCAGACCAATCTCTCTTATGACCATTGATGCAAAAATACTCAACAACATTTTTGCAAACCAAATCCAAGAACATTTCAAAAAAAATCATTTGTGATGATTAAGTAGGCTTCATCTCTGGGATGCCGGGTGGTTTAATATACAGAAATCCATCATAGTAATCTACCTTATTAAAAAAAAAACACATGATCATCACATTAGATACTGAGAAATTATTTGACAAAATTCAACATCCCTATATGTTAAAAGTCTTGGAAAGGACAGGAATCCAAGGCCCATACCTAACCATAATAAAAACAATATACAGAAAACCAGTAGCCAATATCAATCTTAACATTGAGAAGCTTGAAGCAATCTCACTAAAATAAGGGACTCTACAAGGCTGCCCACTCTCCCCTTACCTATTCAGCACAGTTCTGGGTGTCCTGGCTGGAGCAATTAGACAGAAAAAATAAAATCAAAGGAATACAAAGTAGAAAGGAAGAAGTAAAAATAGCACTGTTTGCAGTTGACATCATATTATATGTAAGTGATCCCAAAAATTCCACCAGAGAACTTTTCCACCTGATAAACAAGTTCAGCAATGTGGCTGGATATAAAATTAACTCAAACAAATCAGTAGCCTTCCTCTACTTAAAAGACAAACATGTTTAGAAGGAAATTAGGGTAAATATACACTTCACAATAGTCACAAACAATATGAAATACCTTGGTGTTATTCTAACTAAGCAAGTTAAGGACCTGTATGACAAGAACTTCAAATCTCTAAAGAAGGAAATAGAGAAAGATCTCAGATATTGGAAAGATTTTCCATGCTCATTGACTGGGAAGATAAACATTGTTAAAGTGCCATCTTACCAAAAGCAATCTACAGATTCAATGCAATCCCCATCAAAAGTCCAAATGAACTCTTCCTAGAGTTGGAAAGAGCAATGTGGAAATTCATCTGGAATAACAAAAACATGTAGAATATGGAATTCCATCCTCAACAACAAGAAAACATCTGCGGGAATCACCATCCATGATGTCAAGCTATATTACAAGGTGATTGTGATAAAAACTGCATGGTTATGATACAGAGATAGGCTCATGGATCAGTGGAAAATAATCAAAGATCCAGAAATGAACTCTTACACAAACAGTCACTTGATTCTTGACAAAGGAGCTGTATACATTCAATGGAAAAATGACTGCCTCCTTAACAAATGGAATTGGTTTATATGGCACTCAGCATGCAGAAGAATGAAAATAGACCCTTTCTTACCTCCTTGTATAAAGCTCAAGAGCTAGTGGATCAAAGATCTCCACATTAAGCCAGGTACACTGAAACTATTAGATGAGAAAGTAGGGAAAACCTTAGAACACATAGGCACAGGGGAAATTTTCCTGATCAGAACACCAATGGCTTGTGATCTAAGGTCAAAGATTGAGAAATGGGACTTAATGATATTGCAAAGTTTCTGTAAGAAACTGTCAAATGTGGGAAGCTACCGCATTCCCCATTACAAGATGGCGTCCAGCCCAAAGGGAGGGTGGCCAGTTTTGAGATAAACAATCTAAGTGCGCATGCACACATGCCTGTTTTGCTGACTCATCTGACTCCGAGTATGCTAATTAGGGTGCACAGAATGCACCAATCAGGTGGCGACACAGTCCTCCTTAGCATATATAAGGAGGGCTGGTTTCTGGGCTCAGGGTCTTTTGCCACAGAAGTCAAACCCACAATAAACCCCTGTAGAAGCATCCTGTTGTGGTGCGTCTTCCTTGCTGGCGAAATAGGCGATCGCTACAGTTAAGAAAACAAAATGGCAGTCAACAGATTGGGAAAATATCTTTACCAACCCCACATCTTATAGAGGTCTAATATCTATTATATTCTAAGAACTCAAGAAGGAGAATCAACAATCCTAATAAAAATGGGGTACAGAGCTAAACAAAAAATTCTCAATTCAGGAATATCGAATGCCTGAGAAGCATCTAAGGAAGTACTCGACATTCCTAGTCATCAGGAAAATGCAAATCAAAACAATCCTGAGATTCCACCTCTCAACAGTCTAAATGGCTAAGATCAAAATCACAGATGACAGCAGATGCTGGTAAAGATATGGAGAATGAGTAACACTCCTAAACTGTTAGTAGGGTTGTAAACTGGTACAACCACTCTGAAATCAGTCTGGCAGTTCCTCAGAAAATTGGACATATTTCTGCCTGAAGACCCAATTATCCCACTTCTGGGCATATACCCTAGAGTTGCTTCAACGTACAAACTGTGGTATATTTACATAATGGAATATTACTCAGCTATCAAAAACACTGACTTTATGAAATTCCTAAAAAAATGAATTCATCTAGAAAATATCATCCTGAGTGACGTAACCCAATCACAAAAGAACAGACATAATATGCAGTCACTCATAACTGGATACTAACTCCAGAAAGCTCTGAACACCCCAGAAACAACTCACAGGCCATATGAAGCTCAAGATAAACAAAGGCCAAAGGATGAAATTCTCAGTCCTCCTTAGGAAAAAATAAATGTATAGCACCCTCGTGTGGTAAACCTGGACCTTAAATCATTAATAATCCAAGAGCTAAGAATAGAGCCTTGTGGCCATTTTTGTTATTCAAATTTCATTATGCTTAATCTATACTCACCAAGAAATCTGTTATCATGTTATGTTTTATCCTACATGTACTTTGTGCTTATGGTAACTAGTGGGATTTCAGTGCATGCTATCAAATCTCTAAATCAATTAAATACTGACAAAAACATTCATATATTGTTATGCCAAAATGCCTTTAAATATCTGTATATGTACCTCTGTTTTTTAAATAAAGTTGTAAGAGTGAAAAAAAAGATACTTATTTTTGAAACATATCAAGACTATCACAAAGGTTCACATTGTATTAAAACATAGGTAAAAATTGACAGGAAGGTGCCTAACTTCAGTGATACATTTGCAGTAAATCCTTTGGACTTAAGACTCAGGGAAGAAAGTCAGATAAGAGGGTATAGAAATTTCAGGGGCCCAATGTTCCTGTTGTTAGAATATCTCTCTTAGACACAACGGAGAAATCAGAAACATGAATTCTTAACAGTTTGTTTACACAAACAAACTAGCATAGCGAAACTATTAAGCACAGCAAAATAACGAGGGGCAATTTTATATTCTTTTATACTAGAAGAAGAAATATGTCATATCAATGACTAGTAAGAAATGGAGAATAAGCCAGTCTAGAGATGAAATCTTATATTGATTTTTCAGTCTCAACTGAATACCTCAGGAAACATCGCATAGACACCAAACTGAATGGATTCAGTAGGTTAACTGTATATGTGTGCATATATAAATAGTCAAAAATATTAAAGAAGACATCATAAATGTAGGAAAGAGAGGGAGGGCTTTGAGGGGAAGAAACAGAGTTGCTAATATACTAGAGATTTCTCAAAAGCAACCCCTATTTTAAAAAAAAGATTTTCCATGGAAAGTTTGTGTATGATCTCTGTCATTGGCACATTTAAAATCATGCAGAAAGCTGAATTGTGTTAAAAGACAATTTTTTTTCTTTTCTTTTAAAAACAACTTTATTTTACAAAACAAAAATAAATGTACAGATTTCAAACATTTTTTGTTTAAAATTATACATTTTTGTCAGTACTTTTTTTCAGATTTTAACATAATTTTTACATAAAACTATATGAATATATTTTTAGTCAGTTTTTGATTTTTTTTCAAGGTTTGATAGTATGCCTTGAAAACTTAATAGTTACAATGAGCTAAAGTACATGCAAAACAAAATGTAACATGGAAATAGTTAAAGTTTTCTTGTTTTGTAAATATTTTTTGTTTTGTTTTGTTTTATTTATTTCTTGGACTTCATACAGTCTGTGAGTTGTTTCTGGGGGAGTGCAAGCCTCTGGGGTTAGCATCTCACTATCAGTGACTGCATATTATGTCTGTTCTTTTGTGACTGGGTTATCTCACTCAGGATGATATTCTCTAGATGCAGCCATTTTCTTAAGAATTTGGTTAAGTCATTGTTTCTGGTGGCTGAGTAGTATTCCATTGTGTATATGTACCACAATTTTTGTATCCATTCATCTTCTGAAAGACATCTGGGGCATTTCCAGCTTCTGGCTATTATAAATAGAGACTCTATGAACATTGTCGTGCATATATCTTTGTTGTGTATTAAAGTGTCTCTGGGGTATATGCCCAGAAGTGGAATAGTTGGGTCTTCAGGTAGTACTATATCCAATTTTCTGAGGTATCGCCAGACAGATTTCCAGAGTGGTTGTATTAGCTTGCAACCCCACCAACAGTGGAGAAGTGTTCCTCTTTCTCTGCAGCCTCGCCAGCATCTGCTGTCATCTGAGTTTTGGTCCTTGGCCAATCTGACTGGTGTGAGGTGGATTCTCAGGGTTGTTTTGATTTGCATTTCCCTGATGGCTAAGGATGTTGAGCACTTCCTCAGATGTTTCTGGGCCATTTGGTGTTCCTCAACTGAAAACGTTTTTTTAGCTCTGTACCCCATTTTTTAATAGGGTTATTTGATTCTCTGGTGTAGAAGACAATTTTAATTAACTTAAAACTCTCTGTCTTATTTCTTCTTATTGAGTTTCTAGTTTAGGGTCATGAACTCAGACTCACAAATGCTGCTGAATGTCCTTTATATTAGTTCAAATTGCTTAATACTGTAACCTTTGTATGTGGGTTACAATATTTATTTTCTCTTATCAGTAGCTTGTTTCACAACAAACTAGAGAATGTTAATGTTTTCTTTTACCTGCACTATAAATCTTGCCTCTTAGCATTTTCTATAAGCTGAACAGTTGGCCAACTTTGGAATCCTAACAGCTCCTGGAAAGACATATTCATGGTGTCAGATTATAATTGGTTTGAAGGAATACCATTTCCTTCCATATGGTTTCGGAAAGAATTTGTGGAAGAAATTTTTAATAAGTTTGTGATAAAAGAAGAAGACTTGATCATATAAAGTTATCCAAAGTCAGCTAAGGGCCATCAGTAAGATTAGTTCTGAATTGTACAAGGTAGGTGACAGCTTTAATCCTTATTTATTTTGCATGTTTAGTGGTGTAGTCCCTATATCCAATGTGAAAAAATAGATTGTGGGCATGGAGATTGTGCTTGTTCCACTGAGAAAAATAGCTCATCTAACTTATGTGAGGAGGTTACCAGATAAAGCACAAGAAAAATGATAAGGGACCCTGAGGCAGAATATGGCATTGGTCTATCTCTGTGGGAAAGAGAGGGAGAGTGATGAAAATAAACAGAAGAGATATCAGCAAGAGGTAAAGGCTTGCATGTGAGGATAGTTGGAGGAGAGGACATTGCCAGGTAGAATTTCCTTGAACCTTGTCCAGGAAGTTGAGTCTGAAAACAAAAAAAAAAAAAAAAAAAAAAAAAAAAACAAAAGCAACATTATGGTGGTTTTGAAAATGGATATTTGATGGGTGAAAGAAGCACTAAACACTGGGTAAGTACTAAGCTGCTGACATTGAAATCACAATGACTCAGAAAATCGAAAAGCAGTGGAAATAAAGGCAAAAAAAAAAAAAAAAAAAAGAAGCACACAGTAACAAATGAGCACATAAACACCAGTGCAACTCTGTGTGGTAAATATCCACAAGAAAATTTATTCACCTCAAGAAGAAGTACTCATTCATAGACTGCAGCATGGATGCATCTCAATGGCAATGAATTAAATTAAAGGAGGTAGCCTCAGAAGGCAGATGTTATGACTACATCAATGTGAACATCTGGGACAGTCATTCTACTAGAATGTAGAATGATGGTATACAGGACCTAGAGGAGATCACCCATTGACAGATTGCTGTTTAGTCATTACAATTTCTGTTTTTCAAAATGATGTCTTGAGAATATATTGAATGAATATACATTGCACTTACACCATGTTGACTATAAACACCACAAGTCTCTGTGCTTGAAAATGGGCAGCACTGTATTCTACTTAAGGCATTTTCACAAATACTGTTGAAATGAGTGATAGTCACGTTTTATTTTCATTTAGGAACAAACTGGCTGATTGAGATTGTCTGCTTGATACTGAAAAAGGGAGATCCCAGGCGGATTCAATCTGTGCCAGTCTGGGAACCCTCACCCTGGCTGGACAGTGATATAATCATTTATTAATAATCAATAAGGAAGGACCATGACTCATGACCTCCCATCTTCCCATCCATCTTTTTTCCAAGTCTCTCTTCAGTTCCAAGGCTAAGGTCAGTGTCCAGTGGTTGAGAATTTTTTTGATCAAATGCTCTCTGAATTTAATTTATCCTGACAGGGTTTGGAACACTTGCAGAAATGTAAAGGTGGGATTTTCATGCACTAGGTGATACTGATGTTTTCCCTCCTCAGACTACATTATAGTACCAGGTTGTGGACCATCACACAGTGGTTCTGAGAAGATTTAACAAAGTCAAATATCACACTATAAAATTCACGAGCTTCATATATATGCCAAGCAGAATTCAAACTCTAGTGTATAGTGGACTATTACTGCTCTATTGTCATTGAAGTCAATGAGACAATCTTAAATACAGCATAGAACTCGTGACCTGTGGGTGAATCACCCAAGACAAATGGGAAGAAACTGACCAGGCAACAATTTTCATAAGTCAGTTGTACACACAGAGTCAGGCTGTGTCTAGCTGTTTATTGAGATCAGTAGAGACAGGAGTCGCCCATGAAACTAAAAGTCGCCCATAAAACTAGAAGTTATCAGAGATATCCAGGACCTGACCTATCATAGCTCCTAGTTTATAAGAAAGTTTATTGTAAGTCCCTCTACCAAAGAATTTATAAATATTTTATGATTAAACTACAAAGACAAACTTAGAATAGTCTTTCTTTTGAATGCCACAATGAATTGGTGACAATTCACATGTATGCAGTGCCCTACCTATATTTTGTAAACTATTGGCTAGGGAACGAAGGCCTAAAGAAATGAGTTCTAGAATAATTGTTACAAAATATAGTTTCCTTTAGTATATAAATCATTAATTGTATAAAAAATAATTATTTTCACCTTATTTATTTTGTGTTTGGAAATTATAGTAAAATATAATTCCATATCTTCTTTTGTTGTAGGATGAAATTTTCTAGTAATGTTTCTTAAATCTATTTGGTTCATAAATTTTGTTAGTTTCACTATGTCTCTGTTTAGTTTCTGCTTCCATGATCTGTCCATTGATGAGAGTGGAGTGTTGAAGTCTTCCACTATTATTATGTGTGGTGTAATATATGCTTTGATCTTTAGTAGGATTTCTTTTGTAAATATGGGTGCTCTTTCATTTATAGCATGGATGTTCAGGATTGAGAGTTTATCTTGAATGCTCTTTTTCCTTTGAAGAGTAAAGAGTGTCCTTCTTTATCTTTTTTGATAACATTTTGTTGAAAATCTATTTAGAATGACTTCTCTAGCCTGTTTCTTGGGATCATTTTCTTGGAAAGTTTTTTTTTCCATTCCTTTTCTCTGAGGTAGTGTCTGTCTTTGTTTCTGATATAAGTTTCCTGTATGCATCAAAAAGCTAGATCCTGTTTACATATCCAGTCTGATTGCCTATGTGTTTTTATTGGGGACTTAAGTCCATTGATGTTAAGAGATATTAGGGAATAGTGATTGTTGTTTCCTGTTATTTTTGTTGATGGAGGTAGAATTATGTTTGTGTGGTTTTCTTCTTTTGGATTGTTGTAAGAGAATTATTTTCTTGCTTTTCCTAGTGTGTGATTTCCCTCCTTGTATTGGAGTTTTCCATCTATTATTCTTTGTAGGCTTGGTTTTTTAGACAGACAATGTGGAAGTTTGGTTTTGTCCTGGAATATTTTGGTCTCTCCATCTAAGGTAATTGAGAATTTTGCTGGATATAGTATCCTAGGTTGGCATTTGTGTTCTCTTAGTATCTGTACGACATCTTTTCAGTATCTTCTGGCTTTCTTTGGGGGGGATTCCAATTTTAATTTACTTAAGACCTCCTTACAATTTGTAAATAGATGATATGAAAGCAACAAACTTGGTTTCAAACACATAAAGAGTATCTAGAGTTGAATGCATTGCAGATGAAACTGTCACAGGATGTCAGTGCACTACAGGACACTTTAGTATTCTTGAGGATTAAACATGGCTTCTCTTTCCTCCCCACTGAAATGTCCTCAGCATAATTCACTGCTCTTTGACATATGTTTTATGTAGAAGATATGGAGCCTGAAAGTTGGAGTAGGACTTCCCTAATCCCCCACCAGAACCAAACACAAATGGTCACATTCTTCTCTTTTAAAAAGGTGAGGAAGAAAACAATTCCTAATCTAAAACCAGTACTTAGCTTCACTACCATCTTGTCTATGTGCTGGTCCCACATTCTGCCCAACTCAGACTCCAACATGTTTCCCACTGGCAGCTCCAGTGCTTCTCATGGGTAACCCCTGTGTTTTGAGTCATCTTCTAGCTTTCATAATGTTTGTTGAGAAGTCTGATATAATTCTGGTTGGTCTGCCTTTATTGTTAATTATCCTTTTGCCCTCACTGCTTTTAGTATTTGTTCTTTGTTTTGAATGTTTGTTGTTTTGGCTATTAAGTGTTGGGATAAATTTCTTTTCTGGTCCAATCTATTTGGAGTTCTGCAGGTTTCTTATATGTTCATAATCAACCCTTTCTTTGGATTTGGGGAGTTTTCTTCTATGGTTTTGTTAAATGTATTTGTTGGACCTTTATTTGGGAGTCTTTGCTCTCTTCTACAACTATTATCCTTAGCTTTGGTCTTCTCACTCTGCCCTGGATTTCTTGGATGTTTTGGGTTGGGAGCTCTTTTATTTTTGTATTTCCCTGACTGATGTATCAATGTTTTCTATGGTATCTTCTCACTCTGAGATTCTTTCTTCCAAATCTTGTATTCTCTTTGTGATGCTTGCATCTATAACTCCTGATCTCTTTCCTGGATTTTCTTTCTCCATTTCTTTCTCCATCTCTTCTTTAGTGATTTCTTTATTATTTCTGTTTTCATTTACAATACCTTAACCTGTTTGGCTATGCTTTCCAGTAGTTCTTTAAGTAATTTTTGTGTTTTCTCTGTTAGGGCTTCTACTTATTTATATGTGTTCTCCTGGTTCTTCTGTAATTTTAGGGAGTTTGGTATTTATGTGCTTCATGAGGACATACATTATCATCATAAATTATGATTTTTAGTCAAAATCTTGTAGTTTCTGGTGTGTTATGATATGCAATATTTGCTATCCTGGGAGCACTGGGTTCTGATTTTGCCAGTTTGTCTTGTTTTCTGTTTCTTAGGTTCTTGAGTGTGCCTCTTGCCATCTTGTTGTCCATGATGCTTAGGTGATCTTGTTGTGTTTGACTGGAGATTTTCTCTCCTGTGGGTCTGTGAGCCCATGGGCTCAGGAGGAAGATTGCTCGTGGATGTTCAGCTCTCTGTGGCTAAGCCTTGAGTTCCTATGGCAGTGGGCCAGCTCTGGCTTTGTGCCATAACTGTCCATTGCCAGGCTGCACCATGCTACCTACATCCCGAGAATTCCTGGCAACATCTCTTCTCATAGTCAGTGGAGAGAAAGTATGGACTCACCTGTGGACTCAGGAGGGAGAGTTTTCTTGCAGGCTCTCTGGGTTCTCAGAAATCTGTGGGCAGGCTACAAGTCCTGATGACTGTGAGCCGACTCTGGCTTTGGGACAGAACATGCCTTCCTGCCTTTAAAATTGTAGTTGAAGAATCTTTTATTCTAAGAAGTCTTACTTTATATTTGGCTGAGTTATTATCTGTTACTGATTACAATGAACTTTCTATGTTTATACAATCATGAGCAGTGACAGAATAAGTATGTCAGCCATTGATTTTTTTCCTTCTGATAGATTTTTTTCTCCATTATCCTTTTTAGGCTCCCCCATGAGTAAGGAGATGTGTTGTCCACAGTACATATCATCATTCTACATCATCAATTAACAATCAGGACAATGTTTTAAACACATACCCACCTGCTACTATTATTGACATGACTCCTCATTATGACTGCCTTTAGTATAGATGTTAATAGATTGTGCATTCTCCCTTGTGTTCATTAAAGATATATTTGTTTTTATTAAGTGGAATGAATGTGTGCATATTATTGGTATGGATACACACAAGTAACAGAACATCAGTGAGAACCTGAGTGCAATTATGTGGGGTCAATCATTTCCTTCTAATTTATGCAGGTTACAGAGACTGAGATCTATTCATGAGGCTTATATGACAGACACTTTTATACATTGAGCCATAAACTATCCCAGGATCTAGCATTCCTTTTTGTAATCTATTTATTTCATTCACAATTTTATATCTGTGCTAATTATTGCCTTTCATTGTTCAATAAAGTTGCTCATATCATTTTCTTTAAAAATATATCACTGGGCCTGAAGACATGGCTCACTAGTCAATGCTTTTGAGAGAAATGGAGTCTTTTCCCAGTTCTCACACCCTGAGTGGGTTACAACATTCTGTTACTCCAGCTTCAGAGCAACTGACATCCTTTTCTTTTCTATGCCTGTGCAGATATCCACATATACAATGCATAAACATATACAAAACTAAAATTAAATTAAATTTTATTAATGATTTCAAAATTTTAAGCCATTTCATTTTCTCTGAATCTCCATGTATATAATTGTAAATAGAGTTGTTACTTTCATTTATCTTCCTTGTAACTAAATTAAAGAAAATGTTCTTTGAGTTTACTCAGTATGTCTATGTTTTGTATGAAATGTCTGTAATATATCTTAACTTTAATTATTTTATATATTGCATTTTTATTACATTCATTGTTCTCTTTGATCTCTCCCACATTCTTCTTTTATTTTTATTTTATATCTAGGTGCCTTTTGTCTGCATGTACATATGTGAGCCACAATGTAAATGGTATTACCCACAGTGGCCAGGAGTACATCAGATCCTGTAGAAGTAAAGTTACAAATGATTGTGGATTACCACGTTGTCACTGGGAACTGAACTAAGATCTTGTGTGGGAGCAACAAGTCCTTTTCACTCTAGAGCCATCTCTGCAGTGCTGTCAGTTTTTAGAACTATTTATTCCCATTAGAGAGGCCTATACAAATTTGGGTGTATAAATGTCCAGTACAGTTGGATAAACACTCATAAAGTAAACTTACTCTCTTTGGAAAGCTATCAATTCTTTGTAGTCCCTCAAAGGTCATCTTGACAAACCTCTTTCTCCATGCTGAGACTCAGTCTAGCTTAAGCTTGTTCAGATTTTTGCAGATATTGTCCCAACTGCTGAGTGCATATGTCCAATTGCCAGGAAGTGTCCAAAAGTAAATTCATCCACCAAACTTGCCTGAGCAATATGTCTCATCTCAGCCAAAAAGACACCTGAATCTTGAGAGAAGTTTAATATAGAAGCCCCATTTAGTGCTCACCACTTCAAAGACTCTTATTGTCTATATCTTTAAGAGCTGTGGGTTTTTAATTAGTCACTGTTCATTACATGGAAAAACTTTTTGAATGGTTGATAAGCAGTGAACTAAATTATAATAAAAGATTACTTTTACTTGGTTTCAGAAGAATTTTAAAAAACTCATTCTTTGGAATAAATATGTTTTAGATATTGTAACTGATGTCCTTAAGAAGTAACGTGAATTAGCATCAAAAATTGATTCCTTCTTCCAGAAATATTTGCTTTTAAATTTTCAGTTAGACATGTTCTTATGTCAATTATTATTCATAATTTAGTTTTTATAATTTTTAGTTAGACATAGTTTTTATAATTTTGTGTTTTTATATAATATTTTATTCTTTGAAAATGTAAAAAAATGAATATAGTGTATTATGTTCTACTAGATTTGTCAGTATGCTCATCAGCTCACTATAAATGTCCCAACACATTCATACCACAACATAATGAAAAAACACATTGAGGTTAATTTGTGATGCTCATGTGTGCATATATATGTGGCCATCTATGTTGACATTAGAAAACTAAGTGGTCCTGTACCAAAAGGGTGTAGGAGTCTTTCTCATCTAGTAGTTATCAACCACAAATATATCTCCAGTCAGGACTGGAGATTCAGGACACCCTCCCCCATCCATTCTGAAAAAATAACAAACTTAAGTTATGCAGTTTCCCTATACATAAACCCATTGATGGTGTGCACACATTAGCATAACAAACAATTCATGTACATAGGACAATATTGGCAGAGAACAATTTCAAAGCACTCTACCGCATTCTCTAACTTTCACTTTCTACTTCCTGCTCAATGATATTTTGTGAGCCATGGGTTGATAATGAAAGTAATCATATCAATGACTGAGCAATCACAATTACGCTGTGCATTTCAAACAGTTATGGATCTCTTCATTAACTAATGCCAACTGCAGAAATTAGTCACTATCAACGATAAAGAACAAAACAAATCCATGGTTATAAAAACAAATATTTGGAAGGTAGTTTGACAATATGACCATTTAGTAAAATGACATTAGGAACCCTATTTTGGGCTATTACCCCTCCAGCTATGGGTTTATTACCAGATTTATACTACCAGGCATGAATTTCCTCCTGAGTATCAATCCTCAAATCCGATCAGACATCATTAAATTACCCCATTACCGCTGTCCTGTTGTTGCACTACTAAGCATATCTAGTATGGCACAATTGAATTGTAGTATGTGAGATTGATGCAGGATAAAAGCATAATGTGCAAAATCAGGAACTAAATTTACTTAATAAAAATGAAAAGGAAATCCCCATAGGCAATTGCACATATAGGTAAGCTAAGTAAGAGATTCTGTACAAATACCTTTGTCTCTTGTCTTGCTCTATTAATTTCACATAATCTATAGATCTGCCTCCAATACATGTACCAAGGTGATTCTAAAAATCAAAAGCATTTTTCCTGCCACCTCTAACTCTCTCTCTCTCTCTCTCTCTCTCTCTCTCTCTCTCTCTCTCTCTCTCTCTCTCTCTCTCTCTCTCACACACACACACACACACACACACACAAACATATAGTAGTGTTAGTCCCCTTACTATATTTGTTGATGTGATGATTAATGTTATCATGTAACCTTGATTCATATGTTTACTATATTTCAGTCAATAGGTTGCTGTATTGATGGGAATCCTTCTTTCTAACACTACATAAAAGACCCTTCTCCCATCTCTGTTATCAAATCTTTCTGCCTTTTTGGTATGCCTCACCAGAAGTCAGGTGCTTACAAGAAGAATCCCATTGGTGTGATAGAATTCTCCCAGAACATACTCTTGTCTTTGCAACTTAGCAGGAAGATATATCCTAATTGCATCAGTGAAAATTCTGCATGGTATTGATTTTATTAATGACCTTGATTTTATGAGATTCTGTTTCTGTATTTTCCTCAAACATCATGTTTAATGCTATAAATATAGACTAGCTAAATTTATCTTAGTAAAACTTTCTACTGCTGCTTTCAGAAATGTGAAGAAAGTCAAGCAGGACATGGGTTAACCTTTATAATTGACACTTCTCCATGCACAGTCTTATATTGATCATGGTTTGAGCACATTCATGGCTGGCTGTCGATGAGGGAATGAGAAAACTTCTTGGTACTGTACTATGAAGACATGAAAAAGGTGAGCATCAGTATTACAGTCACCACATGCTTAAGACTTAGGCCATATTAATGATAATGTTTAGTGAGAACTGTGCTTTCCTTTTTTCTTTGCTTTTACTTTTTAAAAATTATCTTTTATTAATTAAAACAACTTTCAAATTTGAATGTACTTTGATTATATTCACCCTCTCTTCAAGGCCTTTCAGATCCTCTGTACCTCCTTACCCACCCAAATTTAAAGTTTTTCTACAAAGATCTTCTAAAGCAAACCTCTCAAAAGGGGAATATATATATATATATATATATATATATATATATATATATATATATATATATATATAATGCAACATGAAATAATGTGCTGAATAGTTGTTTGTCCACATGTTACAAGCCAGAATCACCTGAGGAGGAAACTTTAATTATGAAAATGCTTGTATAAAATCCCATTGTAGGCAACTTGTCAGACATTTGCTTGATCAGTGATTGAATGGAGAAGAAACAGCCCCTTTGAAATCTCTCACTCATGTATTCTTTAAGAAAATGAGCTGCATATATCTGGGTAAAGAAGCCATAAATCAGCATTCCCCTATGGTCTCAGCATCAGCCCCAGCCACCAGATTTCTCCACCATTTAACTTATTGTCCTGACTTTCTCCAATGGTAAACAGTGCTGCTGTGTAAGTATAAGCCAAATAATGTATGATAAAATAAAAACTAGAACATTGGAGTTAGATAAGTCAAACAAACAAATCGAAAGAAGTCTGATTGACAGTAGGAAGATCAGTGACACACTCATTTATTCACTCAGGCATTTCATGGAAACACGAAACTTAAGACAATGCTATGGAAATGGTATGTGGGACAGACCCACCCAAGCTCTGCATATACAGCTTCAGGTTTGCAGGTTTATATCTCTTGCTGCTCCTAATTTTCTCTTGCTTTACATATTTCAGCCTCTTCTTCTGTAGGGTTCCCTGAGTTCTTGAAGGAGGATTTGATAAAGAACTTCATTTAGGGTGACTCTCTGTATAATGTATGGCTGTGTGTTTCTATATTTGTCCCCATCTCCTAAAAGAGAATGTTTCTCTGATCATGTTTAAGAAAGGCACTGTTCAATGCATATAGAAGAATATAATTAGGAGTCATTTTACTACCATTTTTTCTTTTAGAAAGCATTATTTTGTTTTATTACAGAACCATGGGCAATCTAGTCTCAGGTCCTTGGTCACCAATAGAGTTTAGGTTTTGGGCTCCATCTCATGCAGTGGGACTTATGTCAAATCAGTTATTGGTTGGTTATTTCCATATATTTTGCGCCATCACTGACTAAATTTATCTCACAAATAGTAGACTACAATAGGTAGAGAGATTTGTGTCTAGCTTGTTGTTTATATTTTTTGTGGAGCATTCAGAGAGCCTATCTGTACTAGGTTGTAATGGTGAAAATTTACTGGAGGGACCAGCCTCACATTCAGTAATATGTATAGGTATTTCCTCTAGTAATGCTGGTTGCTGACAGTTTGTGGAAAACAAATTAGTCTTATCAACAGTCTGGGTTTTTGAGAAGGATTCAAATAGCCAACAATTCAATTAGATGTAACCAAATCCTAGTACTGTAATCTTTTTCTTTCTTTCTTTCTTTCTTTCTTTCTTTCTTTCTTTCTTTCTTTCTTCCTTTATTTCATCCTTCTTTCTTACTTTTGTTTCTTCCTTTACAACAAGAGATGGCCATTATTTGAAGATTATACTTCGATCACTTTCATATATACATAGATTTTAAGAAGTTGCCACTATAGAATGTTTCAGTACTATCTCTAAATTACCTTTTAATTTTACATTTCTTTCCCTGTCCTCCCTTCTACAACCCTCTCTTCCTTCCCATTACCCACTGGATACCCCAATTATAGCCCTTGCACTCCCTTTCATAATTTTTTCTGTACATTTTGGTTATTGTGTGCTCAGGGGACTTTTGTTTCTGATCCAATCTATTTGGTGTTCTTTATGCTTCATGAAATTTGATAGTCAACTCTTCATTCAGGTTAGTTTTTTTCTTTTCTTTTATTGAAAATATTTTCTGAGCTATTTACCTCAGCTCCTTTTTATTTTCCAATTCCTATTATTCATAGATCTGCTCTTTTAATATTAGTGACAAAAGTTTCCTGAATATTATTTGCCAGGAGCATAATATTTTAATATTACATTTAATAATAAGATTAATATTTAATTTAATGTATTTAATTTTGTTGGTGTATTTTCGTTAACACTTTATTTGATATATTAATTTCTTCTAGAATATCTTAAATACCAAAAGGTATTCTATCTATTGCACTTGGTGAAGCTTGCCTCTAAGATACCTGTTTGAGTTCCTAAATTTTTCATTTTGAGATTTTCTTCAATTTATATTTCTGCATCAATTCTATTTCTACTCAGGTAGAAATCAGTTTAATTCATTTATTTCCACTGTTTCTTTGTGGATTCATAAATTTATTTAAGGAATATATTCATTTACCTTTTAAAAATCTCTGTCATATTTGGATATGTTGTTTTAAGGATTTTTTTTTCTTGTGCCTCAGCTATCATGAAATATGCAGGACCTGCTGTGTTATTATTTCTGGGCTCTAGTGGAGATATATTGTTCTGCTTGTTATTGGCTGTTCTTTTACACTGATATTTAGGAATCTCAGATTAGGAAGAAAATAAATCTAGGTGCTGGTATATGGTCTTACCTTTATTAGGTGGGAGTTTTTTGCTTGGCTTCCTTTTCACTCTGGTTATTAGGAGAATGTGATGGTTCTATGTAGTCTATAGAAATTACATTGGGGTACCAGGCAAGATATGTTTATGGGTTGTGTAACTGGAGAATTTTGAATGGAGGTGGGCTAGAGTCAGTAGAGGAACTTCAAAAGAGGAAGAAAAGCAAAGTGTTTCATGAAGATATGCTTAGACACTCTCCTGGGAATGGGGTTAAATAGTGAGGAGAGGTCACAAGTCACTACAGAAGGTTTAATAAAAAGGTAAGGATGAGACACAGGGATTAAATTTAAATAATGGAGGTAAAGATGAAGAGCAGAAGTTTTAACCTAATTGCTCCCCTTTCATATTTGGCTTTAGTTTCCTCAGGAGTACATTATGGATTTGAGGACTGTAGCAAAACAATTCACTCCTCAATGTTTGGCATTCTGCTACAGAGATAAATATGAGTTTGGGTATTTGGACTTTGAGACATGTTGGGAGAAGTGAAGATCATTTTGCAGTTAGCCTTCCTGTTTCTCTGTCCAGAGTATTCTGTGAGTTTCCAAAGCTTGATGAACTTGGGGGCTGGAATAATTCCATGAGTGGAAGGAACAATTTTAGAAGAGAAAATGTTTAGATCCATTAGAGAAGAGTTAGCCCAGGTTTTCTTCTGCAATGCTAAGAATAACACTAGGGCATAGAATCTGGAAAAGCAGAGAGAAAGGTGAACATTTCCAATCAGTCTGCAGGATTCCTTGAAGGTATTGAGAAAAATAATTATTAAAAAATAAAAGTGCAATAAAACAAAAAGTAAACTGAAAGACAGAATTATTCCAAATAATATTACCTCTTAGTTTTATATTTCAGGAAGCAGAAAATTTACATGAAATAAAGACCATTTCTCACATTCTTTTTCCCACATGTAGAATATTTTACTTAATCATCATGAAATTCAGTTCCTAGGAAGGATCACAACCTAGATGCCTGTGCCACTCTAGTGCATGTATTCTTAAGTTTTCTTTTTGACAATTTAACACACATTCTTTTCAATTATTTTCATGATTGTTTAGTTCTGTATATAATTTAAGTGGATCTGTATAAATATATAAAAAGTTTAATCCAATAAAATCTTATGGCCTTATTAGGTGGGCTCAGATCCAAAGCACAATTTTTGAGGTTCTAAGATTTTCCATTGTAATTTCATAGGATTAAACTAATTGTATTAGTACACAGATATTATGGCAACAGTTGAAAATCTGAGACAAAAAATAATGGTAAATTTGATGCCCACCTTAGCAGCAAGCTCAGATACTTAATCAAAACAAAATCTGTCAGAAATACCTTCAAATAATATATATTGCAAAAAATTTTTATGAAACTATTATAAAGCTGTATTGTTCTCAGCCTAAGCAAACAGTATTATCTGACATAAAGACAAATTTCTGCTGAGCTTTTGTGCATGTTCCTTCATTTGTCTTGATCATGGTCTAGCAGTATTTTAAAAAGATTTTTAAAATGTCACAGGGCTGGTTAGGTATGGTTGTCCATACTTAGAATGCCAGCACTTGGAAGGAAGAAGAGAGACCAATGGATCTCTGATCTCTGTAAGCTTGCACTACACTGATCTCCATCGCAACTTTCATCACACAAGGGAAAAAAAAACTTCATAATGAGGACCTGTTTTAAATTTTCAAAATTATAAATATACAACCTTAGTGTGTAGGCACAGACCTCCACAGCATTATGAGGCTGGAATTAGAAGGGTCTAAAATTGAATGCCATGATTCTCTACAAAGCAAGTTTAAGTTTAATCTTGGTTCTATGAAACATTGTCTCTAATATTTTCTTCTCCCTAAAAAGTAATTTCAGCTTCTGTCTTTTAGGGACAAGCAATCAGCCACATTTCAAGCCCACTCAATGTTGTGTGTGAGTCTTTCTTTCCTTTTTGGTCATTACCTTTTCTTGCTTAAACCCCATTCATGCTTTCTAATTTTCTAGTGCTCTTTCTTCGAATCTGTTTTCTCACCTCCACATCCACAGATACATTCATTGGATATGTCCTCTCAGAGCTCTTGGTTTATCACCTTAATTTTTGTTTCTTTTTCTTTTAGAATATAAAGGGAACCATTAAGAAAATCTGTGATATCTTGGTCATCAAGTACAGCTCCTTTCAAGTCATGAAAGAAAACAACATGTCCAATTTTAGTCTCATCTCAGAAGATATTTTTCCTAATAGATTGATACTCATGAGAAAAGGTAATGAGATTGTTTAGTTTCTAAAAATATCTGAATATGTAAAGGGCTTGTTGTGCTAGTGAATCTCTAAGAAAATGTTGGGAATGTACTGTTAGCCACTCCTCAACAGGATAACTTCTCACAGACATTAGAGGGGAGTGTTTCTATGGAGAAAATGTAGATTTCAGACACTGAAAAGTTAATTTATACATGCATGTATACATACATATGAATAGTAATTATAATGTAGTTTTCTGAAAATACTTGATAAGACTTCATAGGTCTCTTGCAACTTAATTATCCTAGTGATTATATGTGGCATAGAATATTTTATTTTACATTTCAATTCAACATTTATTCTTGGGGATTATATTTCTTATACTACTGTGACACATAGCTAGCAAGTCATTTACCTCTGGAAACCAGGTGACTGATTGAGAACACCAACTTCATTACTCATTTGCTTCACTGCTTCATTTAAACGATGAAGAAATGGATATGACTGGAAACAATTTTGAAAGAAAAAAGTACACAAAAATAATACTAGTCTTCTAAATTCCTATACCAGATTGGTGTCATTTTTTAAACATCAATATATGTGTGAACCAAAGATTAATTCTAAAACCAATTACATTATTTATTCTTATACAATCTAGTTTCTTAAATCATTAAGAATTCAAAGCTGTATTAAGTGCTAGACATATCATAGGCAGGAAGAATTCACTACACTTATTTTCCTGTATTTTTTAAAGTTTTCTTTCTGCAGGCAAGAAAAATATGTTTAATTCCGTATGGAGAATTGCTTTGGGGAGACACAGACACACAGGACTGGCAAGAACTGGGTGAGAAAGGATTCCGACTAGGCAGGGGGCACAAAGATCTCAGTGGAACATGCGGAAAATGTGCTCATACCCAGCTTGATCCAGGGACCCAGGAATCCGGCATTGGGCCCTCTGTTCCCAGCCTGTGGCTTTTGGGGTGCACAATAGGCTCTTGGGTCATCTGCCACCCCAAACAGCAGAGATGGAGGGACACAGGCCAGGTACAAGGGAAAGACAAGAACCAATCACTGACAACAAGATGGCAAGAGGAAAGTGAAAGAATGTACCCCAGGAAACCAAGACAATCTGACAACACTAGAACCCAGCTCTCCCATCACAACAAACAGGAGAATGCCAAAAACTCCAGAAAAAAACAGACTCAGACACAAAATCCTACCTAAAGATGATGATAGAGATCCTTAAACAAGAACAGTAGGAAAAGCATAAACAATTAGAAGCTTGTAAAGAAGAAAAGAGAAAAACACTCAAAGAACTCAAAGAACTTGAAGAAAACAGAAACAAAGAGATGAAGGAATGGAAGAAAGAATTTAAAACAGAAATAAACACAATAAAGAAAACACTAAAAGAGACAACCCTAGAGGTAAAAATTTTAAAAAAGAAATCAGGAGTCACAGATGCAAGCATTTCCAACAGACTAAAAGAGATGGAAGAGAGAATCTTGGAACCAAGGCAAAATTAAAAACATAAACAAAACAGTCAGAGAAGATGCAACAACCAAAAAGGCTTCTAACCCAAAATGTCCAGGAGATCCAGGACACAATGAGAAGACCAAAACTAGGGATAATAGGAATAGAAGAGGGTGAAGAATATCAACTAAGAGGTACATTAAATATTTTCAACAAAATCCTGGAAGAAAACTTCCCTACCCTTAAAAATGAGATGACCACGAGCATAAAAGAAGCTTACAGAACTCCAAATAGGTTGGACCAGAAAATAAATTCCTCCCGACACAAAATATTCAAAACATCAAGTGCCCAAAGCAAAGAAAGAATATTAAAAGCAGTAAGGGAAAAAGGTCATGTAACATATAAAGGCAGACCAATCAGAATCACAACCGATTTCTCAACAGAGACTATGAAAGCTAGAAGATCCTGGACAGACATCATGCAGAACCTAAGAGGGCACAAGTGCCAGCCCAAGCTGCTATACGCAGTAAACTATCAATCACCATAGGTGGCAAGATGAAGATATTCCAAGACAAAACTAAATTTACACAATCTATGACCACAAACCCAGCACTACAACGAATTATAGGTGGAACACCCAATACTATGAGGGGAATCACCTCATAGTAGAAACAAAAAAAAACTTCTAAGCAAGAAAATCAAAAAAAGAAAGACACACGGGCACAATTCAACCTACCAAAGCAAAAATAGCAGGAAACAGCAACCACTATTCCTTGATATATATTAACACACATAGACTCAACTCACCCCAAAAAAGATATAGGCTATCAGACTGGATACATAAACAAAATCCAGGATTTTGCTGCATACAGGAGACTCATCTCAGAGACAAAGATAGACACTATCTCAAAATAAAGGTTGGGAAAAAATTTTCCAAGCAAATGGCCCCAAGAAGGAAGGTGGAGTGGCCAATCTAATGTCGAATAAAGTAGATTTTCAACCAAAAGTTATCAAAAAGAATAAGGAAGGACACTTTTTATTCATTACAGGGGAAATCTGTCAGAAGGAACTCTCAATCCTTAACTTATATGTTCCAAATAAAAAAGCAACCATATTCATAAAAGAAACCCTACTAAACCTCAAAAATTCATTTTACCCCACACAATAATACTGGGAAACTTTAATACCCAATTCTCACTAATGGACATATTCTGAAAACAGAAACTGATCAAGAAAACTCTAAAAATAGCAGAGACTATGAACCAACTGGAATTAATAGATATCTATAGAATATATCATCCTAAAACAAAAGAATACACCTTCTTCTCAGCACCTCACAGCACCTTGTCAAATATTGACAACATAATTGGACGCAGAATGAGCCTCAATCGATACAAGATCAAACTACTCACATGCATCCTTTCAGATTACCATGGTTTAAGGCTGGTCTTTAATAACAACCAAGAAAACAAAAAGCACATATACACATGGAAACTAAACAATGGTCTATTAAACAATAGCAGGGTCAAAGAAGGAATAAAGAAAAAAATTAAGAATTTTCTAGAATTCAATGAAAAAGAAAATACAACATACCCAAGCCTTTTAAGATGTGATGAAAGCAGTACTGAGGGGAAAACTTATAGCTCTGAGTCCTTCCAAAAAGAAACTGGAAAGAGCATACACTAGAAACCTGACAGCACAATTGAAAGCTCTAAAACAAAAGGAGGAAGATTCACCCAAAAGGAGTAGATGGCAAGAAATAATCCAACTTAGGGCAGAAATAGACCAAATAGAAACAAAAAGAACCATTGAAAGAATTAACAAAACCAAGAGCTAGTTCTATGACAAAAAATAACAAGATTGATAATACCTTGCCAAGAATAACTAGAGGACAAAGAGAGAGTATACAAATTAACAAAATCAGAAAGGAATGTGGAAAAATAATGACTGAAACTGAGGAAATTCAAGAAATCATCACATCCGACTACAAAAGCCTATATTCAACAAGTTGAAAATCTGGGGGAAATGGATGAATTCCTAGACAGATACAAGATACCAAAGGTAAACGAGGACCAGATAAACCAACTAAATAAACCCATAAAACCTAAAGATATAGAAGCAGTCATCAAAAGCCTCCCAACCAAAAAAAGCCCAGGTCCAGATGGGTTCAGTGCAGTTTTATCAGACATTTATTGACAACATAATAAAAATACTCTCCAAAATATTCCACAAAATAGAATCCAATGGAACACTATCTAACTCATTTTTTGAGGATAGAATAACACTCATTCCTAAACCACACAAAGACCCTACAAGGAAAGAGAACTTCAGACCAATCTCACTTATGAACATTGATGCAAAACTACTCAACAAAATCCTTGCAAACCGAATCCAAGAACACATCAAAACGATCATTTACTATGATCAAGTAAGCTTCATCCCTGGGATGCAGGGACAGTTTAATATAAGGAAATCCATCAATGTAATCCACCATATAAATGAACTCAAAGAAAAAAAAACATGGTTATTTCACTAGATGCTGAGAAAGCATTTGACAAAATACAGCACCACTTCATGTTAAAAGTCTTGGAAAGAAAAGAAATCCAATGCTTATACCTAAACATATTAAAAGAAATTTACAGACAACCAACAGCCAACATCAAACTTAATTGTGTGAAACATGAAGCAATCCCACTAAAATCAGGGACTCGACAAGGCTGTGCATACTCCCCCTACATATTTAACATACTACTGGAAGTCCTGGCCAGAGCAATTATACAGCAAAAGGAAATCAAAGGGATACAAATTGGATATGAAGATGTAAAAACATCAGTATTTGCAGGTGACATGATAGTGTACTTATGCTTCCCCACAAATTCCACCAGAGAACTCTTACAGCTGATTTCACCTCACACCAGTCAGATTGGCCAAGATCCAAAACTCAGATGACAACAGATGCTGGCAAGGATGTGGAGAAAGAGAAACACTTATCCACTGTTTGTGTTGTTGTAAACTGATTAAACCACTCTGGAAATCAGTCTGTAGGTTCCTCAAAAAAAAATGGACATAGTACCACCTGAAGACCCATTTATTCCACTTCTGGTCTTTTAACCCAGAGACGCTCCAACATACAACAAAGATACATGAACCACAATGTTCATTGCAGTTTCATTTATAATAGCCAGAAGCTGGAAAGAACCCAGATGCTTTTCAGTAGATGAAAGGTTACAAAAATTTTGATACATTTACACAATGTAGTACTACTCAGCTATCAGAAACAATGACTTAATGAGATTTTTAAAAAAATAGATGTATCTAGAGAATATTATCCTGAGTGAGATAAGCCAGTCACAAAGAACAGACATAATATGCAGTCACTGATAATGGGATACTAACCCCAGAAAGCACTGAACACCCGAGGAACAACTCACAGACTATGTGAAGTTCAACAAAAAATAAAATATATTTTAATTAAAGTAGAAATTTATCACATCCCCTTCTCCTCTCTACAGCCCCTCCTAGTTTCTCTCCTATCCCATCAAATTAATAGCCGTTTTCCTATATTATTGTTACATATGTACATATGTGTATGTATATGTACCCACAAATACTTAATTACAATCTTAAAAATGTATTCAAATACTTTTATGCAGAAATCCTGAAAATTTATAAATTTATCTTTTTTTAAAAAATAAATTTTAAAAAAGTTAATGGATATATTTTGTTCACATTTCAAATCAAATCTATTTTCCTGATTTTTTTCTCCATAAGCCACCATCTCCTCTCCCTCCCCCTGAAAAAAAAAGAGAACTACTTTGTCAGCTTTATCAACAATATTCAATCATTCAAGTTGGTGGGATGACTCTGGTTTCAACTTCCAATTAACAATTTTCCACATGCAGTTGTAGTCTTTGTAGAGAGATGCTCACCCTCATTTAGCAACTTTTTGCTTGAAAAGTCTTTTTTAAAGGCAATGCCAAAATAAAAACATATGTAGGAAATACCTTCTGACAAACATCAAAAGTCCCAGCCCTCATAATTTCACAGTGTGTGTTTACTGGCCATAGTACATTGGCCATTAATCATTTTCAATGGTAATTACAGAAGATATTAATTGGAAATGCACAGGGAGGTGACCTAGGGGCAAAACAAGAATCCTGCTATCAGCTCGACAAAAATAAAAACCTACAAAATCTGAATAACATCCTGATGTGTGGCCTACAGCATAGAGAACTCTGAGGATGTTCATTTTAAACAAGAGTTCAGCCACCATAGTTAAGGGTAATTCTATCATCTGACACACAAGAGTATCGGGAGAAATTTAGAAAGATGGAATGAATCTAAATTTACATTTATAAGGTGCAGAGGATTTTGACATAGATGAACTTAGAACTAATTGTGTATACTTCCAAATGTGCATTTTTCTCAGCTGAACCAATTTATTCTATTGGGAAGCCGTATTAAATTTGGTGAAATCATTGTAGTTGAGCATCGATGTGGGTTGGCTTGACAAGATCTAGGCAGGCTGTGGAAAATATAAGAAAACATGGTCCAATAATGAAGAAGTTAAGGAATCTGAGAGTGACAATGCATACTGATAGATACACACCTTATTATAAGGCACTTTAATATTCATAGCAATTAATAGAATGTTATTTAATATGCTGTATCAGTGGTTTGAATTTTTATAAATTATTTATATGTTCTTAAATGCAGCCTACTGGGCAAATACATTTAACTTATATGATGATTCAGAAAGAAAGTAATGTGATAAATAAAGCATGACTGATTAAAGCAATCATTTATAACTATCACACTGGGCAACATCTCAAAAACTAATTTTTTCTCTTCTGCAAATTTGAGCACAACCTATACTTGTCTCAAGTATTCATGAATTTATCTAAAATTTTCACATTGAATATGTTCTATATGTCTGGACCTCTTTGCAAAATGAGCCATTTAGTAATTTAAGAAACACTATTTTATTCTTTTTTTAATTGAACAAATCTATTTTAAAAAACAAAGATAAATGTAAAGATTTTAAGCATTTTTGCATAAAAGTATACAAATACATTTTTGTCAGCAACTGGTTTTGTAAAGGTTTGATACTGTGCATTAAAACCTTACTAGTTACAAGGAGTATAAAGTACATGTAAAACAAGATATAACCTAGAATTACTCAAAGTTTTCTTTGTGTGTAAAGATTAAGCACAATGGTTTTTAATTTTCTTTTTATTTTTCTGAACTTCATATAATCTGTGAGTTGTTTCTGGGATGTTCACAACATTCTGTGGTTAGTATCTAATTATCAGTGACTGAATATTATGTCTGTTCTTTTGTGATTGGGTTGTCTCACTCAGGATGATAATCTCTAAATGTATCCATTTTCTTAAGAATCTCATAAAGTCATTGTTTCTGGTAGCTGAGTAGTACCCCATTGTGTAAATATACCACATTTTTTTATCCATTAATCTACTGAAGGACATCTGGGTTCATTCCAGCTTCAGGCTATTATAAATAGGGCTGCATGTGTCTTTGTTGTATGTTGGAGCTTCTGTGGGGTATATAACTAGAAGTGGAATAACTGGGTCTTCAGGTAGTATTATGTGCAAATTTCTGAGGAATTGCCAGACAGATTTCAAGAGTGGTTGTACCAGTTTACAACCCCACCAACAGTGGAGAAGTGTACCTCTTTCTCTGCATCCTTGTCAGCATCTGGTGTCATCTGAATTTTTTATCTTAGTCATTCTGACTGGTGTGAGGTAAAATCTCAGTGTTGTTTTGATATGCATTTCCCTGATGGCTAAGGATGCTGAGCACTTCCTTAGTTGTTTCTCAGCCATTCGATATTCCTCAATTGAGAACTTTTTGTTTAGCACTAAATCCAATTTTTGAATAGGGTTGTTTGATTCTCTCGTGTATGGCTTCTTTAGTTCTTTGTATACTTTGGATTTAATGACTCTATCTGATGTGAGGTTGGTAATGATCTTTTTCCAATCTGTTGGCTACCATTTTGTTTACTTGACAGTGTACTCAACATTACAGAAATTTTACAATCTCATTAAGTTCCATTTGTCAATATTTGACCTTAGAGCATGAGCCATTGGTGTTCTGTTCAGGAAAATTTCTCCTGTGCTAAAGTGTTCTAAGGTTTTCCCTAGTTTCTCTTCTCAAAGTTTCATTGTACCTGGTTTAATATGGAAATCTTTGATCCACTTTCACTTGAACATTGTACAAGGAGATAAAAAAGGGTCTATTTTAACTTTTCTGCAGGCTGAGTGCCAGTTGGACCAACAACATTTGTTGAAGAAGTTGTCCTTTTTCCATTGAATGTTTAAAGCTTCTTTCTCAAAAATCAAGTGACCATGTATGTGAGAGTTCATGTTTGGATTTTCTATTCTATTCCATTGATCCACATGCCTAACTCTATACCATACCATGCATTTCTTATCACAATTGCCTTGTAATATAGGTTGAGGACAGGGATAGTGATTTCTGCCGATATTTTCTTATTGTTGAGGATGGATTTTTCTATTCTATGTCTTTAGCTATTCCAGATGAAATTGCACATTGCTCTTTGCAACTCTTTGAAGAATTGGCTTGGAGTTGTGATGGGGAATGCATTGAATCTGTAGGTTGCTTTTGGTAAATGGCCATTCTTACAATATTGATCTTTCCAATCCATGAGCATGGGAAATCTTTTCATTTTCTGAGATCTTCCTCAATTTCATTATTTAGAGGTTTGAAGTTTTTATCTTACAGGTCGTTCACTTGCTTAGTTGAGTCACACAAAGGTTTTCCATATTGTTTTTGACTCTTGTGAAGGGTATATTTTCCCTAAATTCTTTCTCCTCATATTTCTCCTTTGAGAAGAGAAAGGCTACTGATTTATTTGAGTTAAATTTATGTCCAGCCACTTTGCTGAACTTGTTTATCTGCTGGAGAAGTTCTCTGGTGGAATTTGTGGGGTCACTTAAGTACACTACCATGTCATCTGCAAATAGTGATATTTTTACTTATTCCTTTTCAATTCCTTTCCCTTTGATATCCTTTTGCTACCTAATTGCTCCAGCCAGGATTTCCAGGACTATGTTGAAAAGGTAGAAGGAGAGTGGGAAGCCTTGTCAAGTCCCTGATTTTAGTGGGATTGCTTCAAGTTTCCCACCGTTAAGTTTGAGGTTGTCTGTTGGTTTGCTGTACATTGCTTTTATTATGTTGGATTCCTGTTCTTTCCAAGACTTTTAACATGAAGTGGTGTTGTATTTTGTCAAATGCTTTTTCAACATCTAGTGAGATAACCATGTGTTTTTTTTTTCTTTGAGTTTGTTTATATGGTGGATTACATTGATAGATTTCCATATAGTAAATAATTTCTGCATCCCAGGGATGAAGCCTATTTGATCATGGTGAATAATCCTTTTGATATGTTCTTAGATTCGGTTTGCAAGGATTTTGTTGAGTATTTTTGCATCAATGATCATAAGTGAGATTGGTCTCATGTTTTCTTTCCTTGTAGGACCTTTGGGTGGTTTATGAATGAGGGTTATTATGTCCTCAAATATGAGTTAGTTAGGTTTCCATCTGATTTTATTTTGTGGAATACTTTGGAGAATTCGTATTATGTCGTCAATAAATGTCTGAAAAAATTTTACACTGAAACCATCTGGACCTGTTTTTTTTGGGGGGGGGGATTTTGATTGCTGCTTGTATTTCTTTAGGTGTTATAGGATTATGTAGATGGTTTACCTGTTTTTTTTTTTTAAATTTAGTATCTTGTATCTGTCTAGGAATACATTCATTTCCTCCAGATTTTCCTGCTTTGTTGAATATAAGATTATGTAGTAGGTTCTCATGATTTCTATAATTCCTTCAGTTTCAGTTATTATGTCTCCATTTTCCTTTCTGGTTTTTGTTAATTTGTATACTCTCTCTTTGTCCTCTAGTTAGTCTGGCTAATGGTTTATCAATCTTGTTAATTTTCTCAAAGAACCAGCTCTTGGTTTTGTTGATTATTTCAATGGCTCTTTTTGTTTCTATTTGGTCTATTTCTGCTCTACGTTTGATTACTTCTTGCTGTGTACTCTTGGTTGTATCTGCTTCCTTTTTTTCTAGAGCTTTTAACTGTTTTGTCAAGTTGCTAGTGTATGCTCTCTCCAGTTTCTTTTTGAAAACACTCAGAACTATGAGATTTCCTCTCAGAACTACATTCATTGCATCCCACACGTGTGGGTATGTTGTGTTTGAATTTTCATTAAATTCTAGAAAATCCTTAATTTCTTTCTTTATTTCTTCTTTGAACCTGCTATCGATTAATATAACATTGTTAGTTTCTATGTATATATGGGCCTCTTTTGTCTTTGTTGTTATTAAAGACCACATTTAGACTACGGTGATCTGACTTGATGCATGGGAGTATTTCAGTCTTCTTATATGTATTAAGGCCTGTTTTGTGAGCTATTATATGGTCAATTTTGGAGAAGGTTCTGTGAGTTACAGAGAAGAGGTGTATTCTTTTGTTTTAGGATAATATGTCCTGTAGATATGTATTAATTACAATCAGTTCATAATCACTGCTAGTTTTACAGTGTCCTTTTTCAGTTTCAGTTTCCATGATCTGTCCATTGGTGAAGGTGAGTTGTTTAAGTCTCCCACTACTTCTTTGTGGGTTCCAATGTAATTTTTGAACTTTAGTAGGGTTTCTTTTATGAATATGTGTGCTCTTGTATTTGAAGCATATATGTTAAGTATTGAGAGTTCCTCCTGACATATTTTCCCTGTAATGAGTAAAAAGTGTCTTTCCTTATCGTTTTTGATAACTTTTGGTATAAAGTCTACTTTATTTAATATTAGAATAGTCAGTCTAGCTTGCTTTTTGGGGCCACTGGCTTGGAAGTTTTTTTTCACAACATTTTACTCTGAGAATGTGTCTGTCTTTCTCTCTCAGATAAGTTTCCTGTATGCAGGAAAATGCTGGGTATTTTTTAATGTATCCCATATCTGATATCATATATCTTTTTATTAGGGATTTGAGTTTATTTATGTTAACAGATATCAAAGAATAGTGGTTGCTGTTTACTGCTATTTTTGCACTTAGAGGTAGAATTGTGTCTGTGTGTCTTTCTTCTTTTGGTTTTCCTTCCTAGGTAATTTTTTGTTTTTACTAGGATGTAGTTTCCCTCCTTGTATTGGGTTTCCCACCAATAATTCGTTGTAGTGCTGGGTTTTGGGTAAAATATTGTGTAAATTTAGTTTTGTCTTGGAGTATCTTGGTCTCTCCATTTATGGTGATTGATAGATTTGCTCGGTATAGCACCTTGGGCTGACACTTGTGCTCTCTTAGGGTCTGTATGATGTCTGTCCAGGATCTTCTTTCTAGCTTTCATAGTCTCTGTTGAGAAGTCAGATGTGATTCTGATTGGTCTGCATTTATATGTTACATGACCTTTTTCCATTACTTCTTTTAGTATTCTTTCGTTGCTTTGGGCCCTTGGTGTTTTGTCTATTATGTGTTGGGAGGAATTTCTTTTATAGTCCACTCTAGTTGGAGTTCTCTAGGCTTCTTTTATGCTCATGATCATCTCATTCTTAAGGGTATGGAAGTTTTCTTCTGTGATTTTTTGAAGTTACTTACTGTGCCTCTTAGTGGATATTCTTCACTCTCTTCTATTCCTATTATTCTTAGGTTTGGTCTTCTCATTGTGTCCTGGATCTACTGGACATTTTGGGTTAGGAGCTTTTTGGTCTTTGCATCTTCTCTGACTGTTTTATCTATGTTTTCAATGTTGTCTTCAGCCCCTGAGATTCTCTCTTCCATCTCTTGTAGTCTGTTGGAGATGATGGCATCTGTGACTCCTGATTTCTTTTTTAGGTTTTCTATCTCTAGAGTTGTTTCTTTTATTGTTTTCTTTATTTTTTCCATTTTAGTTTAAAATTTCTTCTTCCATTCCTTCATCTCTGATTCTTTTTCCTTCTAGTTTTTTGAGTCCTGTGAGTGCTTTTCTTGTTACCTATTTATAAGCTTCTATTTCTTTATGTGTTTCCTCCTGTTCTTGTTTAAGGATCTATATCATCATGTAGAGTTTTGATTTTGGGTCTGAGTCTTCTTTTTCTGAAGTGTTTGGCATTCTGCTTCTAGCTGTGATGGGAGAGCTGGGTTCTGATGTTGCCAGATTGTGTTGGTTTACCTGGGGTAGGTACTTTTGCTTTTCTCTTTCCATGTTGTTGTCTGTGATTTTGTTCTTGTCTCTCCCTAGTACCTGGCCTGTAGTCCTGGATCTCCGTTATTCCTGGTGGTAGATGGCCTAGGTGCCTGTTCTGCATACAAGGGCCCCTTGTGGAAACAGACACCCTAAATCAGGGTACCTGTTTTCCTGAACCAATCAGGGGGGCTTACTATCTTGCACTGGGCAGAGACCTTTCTGCTCCCCGGCTACTCAGAAAACCATCTCACCAGGCCTGTGTCCCTGGATCTCTCACACTTTTATTTTCAAATGTATTAGATGCATATTCTGTCTGGATATTTAAAGCAGAAATGCATGGAACACATCAGGGTGCCACAACAAAAAAATTAAGCAAGGATGAGGGCTGCTGGGTTGTAATTGGGAGACATATTGAAAAAGAAGTCTACAGTCTCATTAATAAGGATACAAAGAAAAAAATGTAATTGCATGAAAACAATTAGCCTTTTGAGTTGAAGGAAGACATACTACAGCATGAGCATTTGGACAATCTCTGAGGCTAAAAGTAAAGGCCTTCTGGGATGGAGTGGTAAAAAACCATCTGGAATCAGCAAAAACTGTGCTACAAAGGACAATGGCTGAAATGATACAGATCTCCATGCATCACAAAACACCATGGCTGAGTGAAGCAGAGTCCTGAGATGTTCTCAGCTGGAAGTGGCTGTGTTTCTTGATGGGAAGTCCAAGACAAATGAAAGGCTGTTCATAACTACGTCTATCTGCAGCACTTATGTGAACCCACATGCACATAAGTAAAAACTATATTAAGATATTTAGAAGTTGCTTGAATGTTATGAACAACTTATATAAATAAAGGCCAAAATGTAGACAAAATAATGAACTCTATTTGTATCATTGAGATGATCAACACTGTTGAGTTGGATGCTGTGATGGAATCAGGTTTAATGGGAAGCAGAAATAATCTAGATATATAAAAACATCAGTACAGCATTGGTGCTTTCTGATTGTCTAGCACATAGGTTGGAAGAGGAAAAAGTGGGACATATTTCCATAGAGGAACAAGTTTGTATATATGCTTTCAAGGCTTAAGAAGGTTTCTATAAATAATAGTAGTTTCCTTTATTAACTCTGGGATATTTATCATACAGATGGTAAGAGCTTATGAGGGACAAAGCTAGAGCAGTGTTAAAACCATTATTAACCCACATATATGTCTGCTTCACATTTTCCAGGGACAACTGGGGACTGGAAGAATCATTTTACAGTAGCCCAGGCTGAAGCCTTTGATAAAGTATTCCAGGAGAAAATGGCTGGATTCCCACCAGGAATCTTCCCATGGGAATAAGTTTTTAACACTTTGAAAAATTTTATAAATACTGATCTTTATTTTGTTCTCTATGTGAATAACTAAAAGTGGTCATAAAATAAATTTTGTTTTGGAAATGTGAAAGTGATTTTTTAAATGGTGTTTCTGATACTAGTAGTATCAACAGAGGTGGTGATGGTGGTGGTGGTGGTGGTGGTGGTGGTGGCAATAGTGGTGGTAGTGTACCTTTCTGTTTTTAGTGTCTTCAGAGGCCAGAAGAGTGTGTTGGTTTCAAGGAACCTGCAGTTGCATGTAGCTGTAAACTTCCTGCTTTGGGTCTTAAGAACTGATCTCAGGTCTTCTGCCTAAGCAATGCACTTCTACGATTCAGCCTAGATTAATGGAGTCTTGAGTTATGAAATATTTGCTACTTTTATTACAATGTTGTATGTTATCAGTAAATTTCAATTAACCTCATAGAATTCCAGCTTTAAAACATTGTAATTTTATTTAAATAAGTCATGTATTTGGGGTTTTACTTACAGGGATTCAACATAACAAATGTTTCTAAGTGTGATGCTATAAAAATTACACAATTATTAGCATTTATGTATGTATAATACTTTGCACAAATACCAGTTTAATTATTTGCTGAAGAAATGTATATATATATATATATATATATATATATATATATAATTTGTCTGTTTTTGTTTTTTTTTTTTCTTTTCCATTTACTTATTTATTTACTTTACAACCTGGGTGAAGCCATCTTCATCTCAATCACACACTCACAACTTTCTTTATTCATCACTCTTCTTCTAAAGAAAGGACAATCACTCCCACCCACCCAGGGATGAACCCACTCAGGCACATTAAATTGCACCAGGACTAAGTTCATCCTATTGGACATTAGCCAGACACGGAGGATAACAATGGTAAAGAGATCCAAAGGCAGGCAACGGAGGCAAATTCAGAGATATCCCCTGCTTTAATTAGTCTTCCTGAGACTAAGATACATATCAGGTACACATGTACAACCAGCCTAGGTCTAATCAGTGCATAATCTTTGGTTGGTGGTTCAGGCTCTGTGAGCACCCATAGATCCAGCTTAGTAAGCTCTGTAGGTGTTGTTCTGTTGATCTTGACTATTCCAATTCCTTCAATCCTACCCATAATTATTCCACAAGACTCCCTTAGTCCAGTCTAATATTAGGCTTTGGGTCTCTGTCTGTTTTCATCATCTGCTGGATGAAATCTCTAAGATGAAAGATATAGAATGTTTCTGCAAGTGTATCATTAATAGTGTCAAGAATTTGCTATCTCCCAAGGGATGGGTCTCAAGTTGGCCTGTTGTTGTTTAGCAATTTTCTCACTCTCTGTTCTACCTTTATCCCTACACATCTCGCAGGCAGGGCAAATCTTGGGTTGACAGTTTGGTGGGTGGGTCAAAAACCACACTATCCATTTGAATTTCTGCCTGGTGACAGGAGGTGAACATCCTAATCTCCATGCCCCTACTGTAAGTTACCTCATTTAGGTAACCCTCATATCCTCCCAGGAACCTCTCAATTCAGGTCTCCAGGTTGTCCCAGATATACCCTACTAACACCAATTTCTTTTTTCCGCAGAGCCCTCAATTCCCACCCCTAAAGTCTCCACACTTGATTTCTTCCCCAAACCCTATCTTGACCCCTCTCTTCCAGCCAGTTTCCTCTTTCCATCCACTTCTGATATTTATTTTATCCCCCCTTCTGACTGAAAGTCAGGCAGCCTCCCTTGAGTTCTCCATGTCACTTAGCATTCTGGAGAATTGGTGCATTATAACACAGTCATTTTGTACTTTATCACTAGGATCCATTTATAAAAGAGAACGTGCCATATTTGTTTTTCTGGATCTGGATTACCTCACTTACGATGGTCTTTTCCAGTTCCATCTATTTTCATGCAAATTTCATAATGCCCCTGTTTTTAAATAATGAATAGTGCCCCATTGTGTAAATTTTCTTCTCCATTCTTCTATTGAGAAATATCTAGGTTTTTCAACTTTCAGACTATTATGAAATAAAGCTACTATAAATATAATAAGCAAATTTTCTTGTTATATGGTAGAGAATTTTTTGAGAATATGCCCAGATGTGGCAAAGGTGCATCATAAAATAGAACTATTCTAAATTTTCTGAGATACTGGCATATTCATTTTTAAAGTGGTGGTACAAGTTTAGACTCCCACCAGCAATTAAGAGGTGTTCTCTTTGTTGCATTTTCTCACAAGCATGACATTACCATGGAGTTTTTTAACTTAGCCATTCTAATGAGTGCAAAATGGAATCTCAGAATCATTTTGATTTGCATTTTCTTCATGACCAAAATCTTGAATATTTCATTACATGCTTCTTGGCCTTTTGAGATTCCTCAGGAGAGAATTCTCTGTTTAGATCAGTATCCCATTTTTTAAAGTGGGTCATATGGTTTTTGTTGTTTAGTTCTTGAGTTCTTTAAATATTTTAAATATTAGTCATTTATCACCTGTAGGGTTGGTAAAGATCTTTTCACATTTTTTAGGCAGCCAATTTGTTCTTTTGATGGGGTCCTTTGCCAAATAGAAGATTTTATGATTTCTAAAATTTCAATCTATTGATTGTTGATATTAATGCCTGAGCTGTTGAGTGTTCAAGAAGTCAGCTCCTGTGCCAATCTGTTCAAGGCAGTTCTCCACTTTTCTATAAGATTTAGTTTACCAGTTTTACATTGAGGTTTAGGTCCACCTAGATATTTGTTGTGTAAAAAGTGATTGTTAGGGATCTATTTACATTATACTATATGCAGACATCTGGTTAAACCAGCACCACATTGTTGAAGATGCCGCCAATTCCCATTGTATAATTTTTGGATTCTTTGTCAAAAGGAAGTAAGTATCTATCAGTTTGTGGGTTTGCTTCAGGGTCATTATTCAACTTCACTATATAATTTGTCTGTTTTTATGTGATGCCATGTGTTCTTTATTAATATTGCTCTGGTAGAGATTGAGATCAGGGATGGGGATACTTCCAGAAGTTCTTTGATTGTACAGATTGTTTAGCTATCCTGGTATTTTTGTTGTACCAAATAAAATGAAGAATTATTCTTCAAGGTATTAAAGAATTGTGTTGAATTTTTAATGGGAATTACATTGAATCTGTAGATTGCTTTTCAAAATGCAATTTTTACTATGTTGATCCTACTTATAGCTCAGCATGGGAGATAATGACATCTTCTGATTTCTTCTCAATTTATTTTCAGACAACTGTACTTCTTGTCATACAGACCTTAAACTTTGCAGATTAGAGTTACAACATAATATTTCATATTATTTATAACTATTTTAAAGGGTGATAATCCCAATTTCTTTCTCATCTAATTTGTCTTTTGCATAAATGAGGGATACTGATTTTTTAGTTAATTTTGTATCAAACCATTTTGCTGAAGAGGTTTATCAGTTGTAAAAGTTCTTGGATAAAACCTTAGGGGTCACTTATCTATACTATCATATTATCTGTAAATAGTGATATTTTGACTTCTTTCCAATTTGTATAACTTGATCTTCTATTATTTGCTTATTGTTCTAGCTAGTACTTTGAGCACTACATTGAATAAATATGGAGAGAGTGAATAGCTTCATATTGTATCCAATTTTAGTGGGATTGCTTTAGATTTCACTTCACTGAATTTTCTGTTAACTAGTGGCCTGGTGGATACTAAATTGTGTTTAAGTATCTCCATGTATCCCTGATAACCCCAAGAGTTTTCAAATGAAGCAGGGTTGCTGAATTTTGACAAAGGCTTTTCATCATTTGATGAGGTGATCATGTGAATTTTTTCCATTTTTTTTTTATATATGGTGGAGTACATTGTTGGATATGTATATGTTGAACATCCTGCATTCCTGGAATGAAGATTACTTGATCATGGTAGATTATGGTTTTGATATGGTCTTAAAATAAATTTGCAAGTATTTTGATGAGTAGCCTTAAATCAATGTTTATAAGGAAAAATTTTCCATAATTCTCTTTCTTGGTTGAGTTTTTGTGTTGTTTTAGAATCAGAGTAAAATTTGGCAATGTTCCTTCTGTTTCAATAAGTTCTAATTTAAAGTCTGGTAGTATTCTGGACTAAAACCATCTCTTCCAGGGCTTGTTTACTTTTTTCATTTTTTTCTTACATTGTTTTTTTTTTTTTTGTTTTTATAGAAGAGCTTTATGACTGCTTCTGCTTATTTAGGGGTTATAATTTTATTTAAATTGTTTATCTGATCTTTACTTAAGTTTTGTAATTTGTATATATTAGGAAAACTCATTGGTTTTATTTACATATTCTAGTTTTATGAAGTACATATTTTTGAAGTAACACTTAATGATTTTTCAAAATTTTGTCTGTTGTTTGTTCCCCTTTTCATTTCTGATTTTATTAATTTGTGTATCCTTCATCTGTCTTTTAGTTAATTTGGCTGAGGGCTTGTCTATTTTATTTATTTTCTCAAAAAAGCAATTATTTCCTTCTTTGAACTTTTGTATTATACTCTTTGTTTCTAATTTTTCATTTCAAACTTGAGATTGATTATTTTGTCTCATTGACTCCTCTTGGCTATGTTTGATTCTTTATGTTATAGAGCTTTTAGGTGTGCTGTTAAATAGATCTCATCAATGTCATGAGACCTCATCAATTTTTTATGAAAGCATTTAGTGCCATATATTTTCCACTTAGCACTGCTTTTCTTAGGTCTTACATGTTTTTGTAAGTTGTGCTTTCATTTTCATTGAATTCTATACTTTTATACTTCTTTTTTTTTCTTCTATGATCCAGTAGTCATTCCTGAGAGAGTTGTTCAGTCTCCTTGATTTTATAGGTTTTCTATTTTTCCTGTGGTTCTTGCTGAAGTCCAGCTTTAATACATGAGGGTCTGATAAGATATTGGAGGTCATTTTAATTTTTGTATCTGTTTAGATACAAACTCAACAGATTGCTCTGTGACTGAGTATATGCTTTATTTTTTTAAATATCTGTGATTAGATGATAAGACAATATAATTTTTTATGTTTGGATAAACTGTTCTGTAGGTATCTGTTGGGTCCATTTGATTTATAACATGTATTTATTTCATTATTTATATGTTTACTTTATGTCTAGATAAACTGTCTGATGGTAAGTGTGGGGGATGAAGTCTCACATTATTAATATGTATGGTATGATCTGTAATTTAAGTGTTAATAATATTTTATAAATGTGTAGCCCTTGCATTGGGGGAATATATAGTCAGAACTGAGATATCATCTTGATGAATTTTTTTCATTGATTATGAAGAGTCTTTCCCAATCTCTGGATTAAATATTGTTGGAAGTTTTTTATTAGATATTAGAATTTCTGCTCTATCATTCTTCTTGAGTAGATTTGCTTGAAAAACCTTTTTCACAGCCTTTTACAATGAGGTAGTTCTATTTTTGTTGTGGAGATATGTTTGTGGCATTTAACATAATGATGGATCCTGTTTCCATATCTATTCTGTTAGCCTGTGACTTTGTATTGAAGAATTTAGTGGATATTAATTAACAAAGATTATTGATCCATGTTTCAGTAGGTCAACGACCCCAATAAGCCTATGTATAAAACATAGAACTCAATTATTGTGTTTATAAGCTTTATACTTATATTGAGCAGATCTACCACTACAATAATCTATTCTCTAGCTATGTTATATCTTCCTATTGCAGCTTCTCCATAGCATGTGGTTCTGCTCCAACTTCCTTTAACCTTTTCTTCATCTATCCTTCTCCATCATCTGCTACAATTTTTCTACCTCTAAAATCTCCAGTCCTACCTTTCCCATCTACTACCCACTCACAGGCTTCATCCCTTATTTGACTCGTTAAAATGGAGAGACAGTTTGCAAGAAGTCGCCTGAGTTTGTGATCTAATACTAATTGAGGCAGTCACTCTTGAGGAAGCAGAATTAATATAGGAATACAAACAACATCAGAGCTATTCACAACATTTTCTTCATTTTTCCAATTAAAAGGCTCTTTTCTCGGAGATATAAATTGAACAAAACCATTACAATTTTGTAAATTATAAAGTATAAGATACATTTAACACCCAGTTAGTCATATTTGTCAGTTTAGATAAATCATTCTACCATCTATCCTAACTCAAAGAGTGTGCAGTTTTATATGTAAATTATGTTTTGGTTTTAACTTGTATTAGCATCTGAAAACAATTTTCTCAAATCTATATCATCTCTTTCAATGTTAAACACCTTGAGTTGACAAGGAAAATATAACTAGTATTCAACCCTGTCAGAATAATATAAAAATTTAAACATACCTGAAATGACAAATTTGTAGAGTTTGCTGACTACCTGAATAGTCCTTTATTCCTCAAAATATTGAAACATCAGCTTTCAGTGTTCTGACATGTTCATCTGACAGGCCTTTGTAAAGCAGGATTGTGAAGACTTGTTACCTTGTCTTGGTAAAGCACTCAGTAGACTATTTCTCATACTGTGTCTTTTTCTGGAGAGCATTTTTTGTCTGTTGATGATTTAAGTCAATTTTTGACAAATAGCTATTTTGCCAAATCTGGAGTAACTCCATGGATGCTCAGGTATTTTTCATTGAACCAATAAGTTTGTGTTGTCAGGACCAGGCATTTCTCTAGTCAAATGTTCTTTAATAATGAAATAGTCTTAAATGACATATCCAGTTGGCTTCTGACCATTTTAAAGACTATATAAAGTGTGCCTGAACTGTTAAACCTAAGTATTCTTAATAATTTCTATTTGAATAAATTTTAAACATTTTATTATAATTAAATCAGATTCTTATAAAACCATGTGTTTCCTATCTGGCCCTTAACTTGTGTTACTTAATTATCACAAAACATTTGTGTGACATATCAGAAGGATTGGTTCTAAGCCTTGTGTACTCAGATGAGTTGCATAATCAAAACTCCCATGAAAGAGAAATAATGTTTACTTAAAATTTTCTATCAATATAAGAAAAGCACAGCAATGAGAACAAATCTCTATCAATTCATAAATTCTGTACCAATGTGAAATTATAACTTTAATTTGCATTATTTATAAAGACTTCTACCAATGTAAGATATTGCTATACAATGTTTTGTTTAAGTGTAAATTTGATAATTGCCCCTATTTTTATTCCTCTGATTTCTATGATATTACTATATCTACTCTTTTCTTTTCCATCCCCCTTTCTTTACCTCAGAAGGAAAGGTAGAGAAGCAGAAAAAAAAAGGTAGAAATTACTAAGTCTAATCTTCTATAAGTTCTTCCCTGTCCAGACATACATTTAGGAATTATTACTTAATATGACAACATATCTGTAATTCATAAAATAATAACCATTTATCCCAACCTAAGGTATTTTGCTTACATTTAGCTGAATTAGGGAGAAGAATTTTATTCTGGTGGTTCAAAGGGAAATATGAGTATTGGTTTTGTCAAAGAAGGGCTAGTTTCTATCATTTGCCTTCCAGTCTCTGTGCATTGAGAAATTTAAACCAGTAAATTATTTACTTACTATGAAGTCTAAAAGGCTGAATGGGCAATTTGGCTATTCTGGAAATATCCTGAAAGTAAGGCTTTAGAAGAAACAGCTTCAGTGTAGTTGAGGTAGAATCAAGAAAGGATCTGAAATAGAAAATCTCAAGGCCTAAGCATCCTGAACATTCTATCTTGGCAGGCCTATCTTTCTCCTCTTTCATTCTGCTATATATATAATTCTTACTAGCAACACACAGCTCTGGGATAAAATATGTCCATTGAAATTCTGAATATGTGTCTATAGTACAGGGCACATATTTTAGTTTATCAAACTATATAAATGAAACTTTTCCCTTTGTCAATTTTAATTTATTTGGATACTGTTAATATTACTTTCTGTAGGTAATTACTTTCTGTTAGATAATGAAGAAGTAGGACAGTGCCTCACAATTTCCTTGGCTTTTTATCAAGTGACAGTGCATTATTTCTTTAAGACTTTGCTGTTAATATTGTCATTTTTAATGGAATTCTGAAACCTCTCATATACTTTCTATCAATATCTGGCCAATTCATTGCTACCTTGTTTGAGATGGCTATGCAGACCTGTATAGGACCTCATGTGTGTGATATATAATAGATAATTCTTATATCTGATTGTTGTAGCAGAGTAAATAGAAAAGTCAATTCAGAATTATCTTGAATAAGTTCTGCAATCTGTATGTATAAAACAACCCTTTCTTCATATTGACAGTTACTATATTAGGAAACTTTTGAAAATCTGACAACACCATGAGGATTGTATATAATTCAGATGTTTGAACGAACATATAGGGACTCTCAGCCACCTTACTTACATCTTCTGATTTATATATTGTCATTCTTGATTTATTAGCATCAGTTGAAAATGTAGGGGTTCCAGAAACTGTAATCTACTATATTATATGAAGAAAAATATAAATAATTGTTTTTATGGACTGAAGTCACTTATTTTTAAAGTATATGCTGTTCATCTCTCCCAAGAAATTATTACTTCATGCTCTTTGCCAGTATGGATCTTGTGCCCATAATGAGGCAATCTCTTCATTAGTAAAAAGTACCAGAGTTTCAGATGGATCCATTCCAGCTAATTATGGAAGTCTCACTTTTTTCTTTTAGTACTAATTTGGAAACCTCCTCTATGTAGGTTTTTGATATCTTACTATGTTTATGTGTTTAAAAAATCATTTTAAGATGTATTCTTTTCTTTGTATGTGAATTCTTGTAGAAGAATGAGTGGAAGGTAAGATAACCGAACCATAGGCCATTTTGTATTAATGCAATCTAGATATGTACTCTGTAATTTCCTTTATAGCACAGCTTACTCCTTCTGAGCCTGGGCTGATAATTTTCTCCAGATAATTAAAATTGTATCACCATGTAAGATATGACATAAATTGTTTAGCTCTTGAGTAGCAAATGCAATTGCAGGCTGCACACAATTAATATATCCCACTGACTTCTGAAATATCATTAAGAATCCTGAATTTATATCTTCTAATCTATATGCTTTTAGCCTAACCACTGCGGACTTGTTCTATATCCTAGATAATTAAGAGAGTACTCTCTTTGTATTTTCTCATGATGATGTATGATTCATGGCAGGGCAAGTTTTGTTTTTGTTTTGGTTTTTGTTTTGTTTTGTTTTCGTCATCAAACATTCTTTCCCAAGATATTTATATTTAAACTGGCCAAGAGGCTATCATCTATATGATAAATAATGAATTGGAGAAATGGTTTGTAAGGTCCCAGGCCTTTGAAATCTAAAATACCATGCATGCCTCTCCTCTCTAGCTACTGGGTGTGGGCATCTTTATTTACCATTTGAAATAAACTGATGTCAGTTTCCTAGAATCTATATGCTGACTCCAAATCTTAGCATTATAATACAAGCAGCATTAAACTAATCTATTAAATATATGTGTTTATTTTCACTCTTCTACACAAAACCTACAGTTAGGGCAGTACCATGTATTGGAGATTTTTTTTTTTTTTTTTTTTTTTTTTTACCAATTTTATGTTCTTGGTTTCTTTGTCTAAAACCAAGTTTCTATAGGCATGTGGGTTTACTTCTGGGTTTTCAATTCCACTCTATTGATCAACCTATATGGTACTGACATAAAAACAGACATGCTTCTCAATGAATAATTGCTGTAAGGACCACATAATCAAAACATGACGGGGAGGATGGGACAGAGGGGCTGCAATTAAAATACAATGGTGAATAAAAAATAAATTATAAAGGAAAGTAAGGAAACTTCCAAGAGGTACTAATGACACGTTTCTAGTGGTATATTCCTATTTTCACATTAATGAAATGAGGGAAGTCAGATAGTAAACAAGTGGAATTTTGAAAATTCAAAATCTCTGACACTCTGGGTGTGAATAAAATCAGCATTCTTATTGATAACCCTAGCTTGAGCTGAAATCATTAGTTATGCCAGAGAGATATCAATAAATCTGACTTGATATCCTTTTAATGTCCTGAGTGTTTTTCCTAGCACCCATATATCAATACTTTGTCAAAAGCCTCACACTGAGGGCAATCTTTATATTTCTGCTCAACCATAACTTTATAACAGCAAATGGGCATTTATTATTATCACTGAGTAACCAGAACTATACCAAGATCCCCAAACCAACCTGCTAAAATGATGTTGCAAAGTGCCTTTCTTCACGTGTGAGTAAAATTGGTCTCTCTGTCTGTCTTACTCTGTGTCTCTATCTCTGTCTCTCTCTCTCTCTCTCTCTCTCTCTCTCTCTCTCTCATGTGTGTGTGTGTGTGTGTGTGTGTGTGCGTGTGTGTGTGTGAGAGAGAGAGAGAGAGAGAGAGAGAGAGAGAGAGAGAGAGAAAAAAGCCTGATATCTCTCTCTGTTCCCCAATTGAAACCCTCATTATAATCATTTAATCATATCCTTTTACAAAAGATATCAAACTCCATAGGCAATACAGATAAATTTTGCTACATATAGTTATGATTCCATAAACCTAACATAAAAATTTAAAGTTAAAATGTTTTTATACATTTTTAGTTAATTTTTTTTTACTTTAGATCTGCACTGAATCTTCCCCTCTCTTTTCTTCCCAATCCATCACTCTCTTTCCTTATCTCCATTTTTCAGCCCTCCCTCTCTCTTCAGAAAATGGGAGGACTTCCACGGATATCAATATGCTGTGCATATCAAGTTGCAGTCACACAAAGAAATTCTTCTATTGTTGCTATCCAAGGCAGCCCAGTTAGGAAAAGGGGATCCAAGCATAGGAGAGAGAGAGAGAGAGAGAGAGAGAGAGAGAGAGAGAGAGAGAGAGAGAGAGAGAGAGATACAGCACGATTCCTGCTATTAGGACTCTCATATGAAGGACAAGATATCAAACTGTTATTTATTTGGATAGTCAATGGGTTTGTCCCACTGATGCTCTGTTTAGCAACTCAGACTCTGTAGACCCCTCTAGGCCTAGGTTTGTTGATTCTGTAGGTTTTCCTGTGATAACTTTGGATCCTCCCATCCTTTCTCTCCTTCTTGCACAGGATTCCCCAAACTTTAACTAATGTTTGCCTGTAAGGAAAAGATGTTTCCTTGTTGTCTAGGGTCTGTGGAACCATCTGAGGATAGGTCAGAAGTAACAGGTCCAGTTGAAGCGTTTGTGTCTGAGAGAGAAGGCTGAAGCATCTGTAGGTTGCTTCTCTGGAGCTGTTCTAGATGTAATAAGCACCTGGACTTGACAAGATGCTGGAACACACATATGTATACATTATAGGTAGAGATTAAGTACATTTGGTTTGGAAGAAAGATTGATTTTTCAGGAGCAGTCCTAATGCTGCCATTCTTCCCCTTTTCTCATTATAAAAAGGAGAAAAAACGGGAGGGGGAGGTCGATGGTGAAAGGGAAATAGGGGCGTCGAGTCTCATTGGCTACTTCCTGCTGTCTTGGGGCGTCGTATGGGGGTGCAGCTGGCTTTCACCATCGGGATCCACCTGGCAGATGTTCACATCAGGCTCCTCTATGGACAGTGGCTGGTAGTCCTGTAACAGGAACTAATTAATAGTTTGATTAGAAATTTTTTGTCTGTCATTGAAGTAGACAGAAGATTGATAAGGTTTGGAGCAAATTACTATAATGTGTCCCGGATATTTTAAAATCACTTGCCATGCCATGAAGAGGGATAGGGGAAAGGTGTGGAGTCATGGCAACATCAGAGTCAGGGCAGCTGAATGTTGATAGTACTTACAGGGGGGACTCTGGCTGGTTTTTTACTGTAGAGCTTACCAACAACTTCTGTCTCCCACCTGGGATCTCATGGATCTTGTATGTGGTAAAAGAGCTGCAGGTGTCTCAAGAATCACCTTAAAAGGGTCCTGGTAGGGTCTAGTAATTGGATGACAATAGAAGAGTGTTTAGCAACAGACTTGGGGGTCTACCTGATAAGCTGGTGAAGGAAACATGTTTGTGTTAGTAGGTTGACTGGATAGAAGCAGAGGGGTTGCTAGCGAGCTTGGGTTCAGGCAAATGGGGGGAGCAAAGGAAATAGAGGCTCCCAACTTAGCTAGATCTCTTCTCCAATAAAGGGACAGGACATGTTGGTACTAAACTACCAAAAGGAATGACTGAGAGGTACACCCCTAAAAATGTAAGTAAGTGCTGGAATCTGGTGAGGAAGGTAAGGTGTCTTCTTACCCAACAATAGAAAAATGGGAGGGAGAAGTAGGTCCCCAAAACTCCGTCAGGACCGAGTAAGTGGCCCCAGTGTCCAAAGGGAAGGAGTTGGGCTGCTCACATACCATGATAGCTACCCGTGGCTCCCTGTTCATGATGGCAGTGGTCAGGTCAAGGGAGCCTGGGCTTCTTCAGTTGACCATAGCCAAGCCTAGAAGGCTGGAGGGTTATTTGGGCGTGATGTCCCTCTGTCTTGTGTGACACAGGGCAATCGACAGCCCAATGTTCCTCTGGATCATACTTAGGACACGGCCTCTTGGCTTGTGAGGGCTGGAGCAAGCTTTCACCCAATGACCTATTGACCACATCTGTAGAAGGGGCCTGGTGGTGTAGCTGTGGCTGGGGCTGGTCGGGAAGCCTTTGCCAGCATATGGTATTTGTGAGCCTTTTTACCTTTCCCATGGTACACTTTAAAGGCCAGCACCAAGACTTCTGCCTGTGGAGTTAGGGGTCCCCTCTCAAGCTTTTAAGCTAGTCTCTTATGTCGGGGTAGTTCTGGGAAAAGAAATAGGTCATTAGAAGTTGTTTACCTTTTGGGTTTTTAGGGTCTAAGTTAGTATCTATCTGTTTGATGGATCTCGTCTGCATGCATTTTTTCTGCTTCCAAACTTGCTGGCTTTCCTCAGGAAGTAAATTATTAGTGAGTCTCATAGTAAAGCATAGAACATCAGACTATAAGATTGCGGCACAGAAGAGGACAGAAAGGGAGGAAAGGGGCACCGGCAGTGGTGCTGGAGGCCGGGTGGCGTGTCCATGTCCACATGTGAGTCTGGCTGTGGAGGGGAGTTTTGAAAAGCTTAGAATAACATGAATAGAAGCTGAGGTAGAGGTTTGGATTTTGCGGCGATGGCTCGTTGGCTGGATCGAGAGCTGTGGTGTCATCTGCCGTATTGCCTCATTGCTAAAAGGAGGTGGGTGGGGTTATAAGAACACAGAGAAGGATTAGAGCGGAGATAGACAAATGCCTGTACACAGGGAACCTCTTTCCATTTACCAGATCGTTGGCAGTATGAGTGGAGGTCTCGTAAAATTAACGAGTCTAGGGTGCCATTTTTCGGCCATTTTGAGTTATTATCTAGTGGATATTGAGTCCAAACATTGTTGCAGAGGTGTATCAATTTTGATGTCTTTAGCTGAGGTGTTAGTTTTAGAGATTTGAAATTTTCCAGGAGGCATTCCAGTGGGGAGCCTGTTGACCCGTTTTGAGACATTGAGTTGTCCATTGGGAAGGTACAGGGAGGGGGCTACGGAGCCATCCAATCTAGCGTCCCAGTGGATGAAACTCGGTAGAAAAGTTTCGCCTATGCGCAGGGGTCGCGAGTCGTCACTCGGACTCCTGGTGGCTTCGCCAGATCCCGGATCTGGCAGAGAGTGCCCTCGCCAGGCCTGGACTTCGGCTGAGTGAACCGGCTGCTAAGAGCCCTGGGGAAGGGAAAAAGAGTGAAGGGCACTCCCGACGGGACCTTCTCAATGGTCAATGTCTGTCTCAAAACTGTGGCTATAGAGAAGTAACCCTCTTTGCCCGCAAAGGCTGGCCAGGCCTTTTTTGGGAAATCGGGGATTTTCTCTGCCAACTGGAGTGACAATCTCTACCAATTTGCCGATGTTTGTGCGGCAATCTTAGCCATGATCTGGAATCAGGAAAAGTGAAACCGTGGTGTGTGGCTGATCTATCTCAGCAGCCCACGTGGCGGGAGCTACTGGCACACATGGTGGAGCAGTGGCCAGCAAGTGTCTAGAGCTTCAGTAATGGCGACAACTCACGTGTTGGAAGTCTGTGAGTTGGGCAGCTGTTGGCAGATCAGCCGTGGTGGCAGACGGGGAGGCAGCTGTGGCACATGACGGCGGCAGCGGTAGCAGCAGCAGGGAGATGGCGGCGGGAGACGGTCACTGCGGCAGTCACGTAACAAGAGACAGTACAGGAACTTGAGGCAGTGGCGTCTGTTAAGAGAATAGGCAACCGCAACACCAGCCATGCAGCCAAGGTTATGCCGAGCCCAATGGGGTGGGCCAGGGTGGCCAGCAAGGACTTGTCGAGAGAAAATCTAGGTCCCTGTGCAGGTTTGGCTTAACTATCTCAGTAAAGAAAGAAAAAATTTTAGATGTACATTTGAAACCCACATTTGAAATCTAGAGGAATCCCACCTTTTAGAATAGGTAGTGAGCTTTAGGCAGATGTACTTATCTGGGTGGAGTCTTATTTGGTCTATTGGAGGTTGATCTGATTGGGTTTCCTATAGCTTATAAGTTTATAAGAGATAACAACATGAGTTAACAACATAAACATTTTTAAGATGAGCCTTTATGGAGCAGAAGGACCAAGAATTGTATGTAGTGGAAAAGGAAGTTTAACAAGAGGAAACATGAAGCATTAATGGAACCAGAGCTTACTTAAGAAAGTAACCATATATCTGAGCTACTTGTTAGAAAATAGAAATTTATTTCTTTTAGTTGTTAAGCCGCAGTTACCTTAGCTATCAATGCAGTCAGAAATCTGGTTTAGAATAAATAAAGCTTTAATCTAGCAGGCAGAATAAGATTGAAGTAAAGGGAAACAAAACATACACGAGACAGGCACTACTGCACACAGGTGAGAAGTGCAGTTGGGGCACTGGAGGCACTCACATACAGGGAGGGGGTTTGGTACTGTGGCAGCAGGGCAAGACTAGTGGTTCCGGCCAGGGGGTGCACCAACCCGCCCCTCGGTGGGCGGGGGAGTACCTGTGCTGCCGCCATGGCAGGGGACCACTTGTGTGATCTGCTAGGCAGGCGGCTGCTTACTAGGAGGCCTGCTTTCACGGTTTCCCTAGGGACTGCCAGCAGGGCCAGGGTCCCTGCAGAAACCTAATCACCACCCTTCTGTTCACTGCCCCTAGGGAGCGGCCGGAGCCTGGGGCACTAGGCCTACAGCACATCAGCCTGCTCTGAAGCTCCTGCGGGAGCAGTGTCGCTGGCTGGTGCTCCTTTCAGGAAGCCCACCTGCGGGTAGGCTCTACTAGCACCAGATTCCTGCCACAGGACCAAGCAACCAAGGCTGAGCCTTCCTCAGGACCAGATGCCTGCTCACTGGGTCCCAGCGGACAAAGAGTCTGGGACAGAGACCAGGACGGAGAAAGCACATGTGGGATGGGAACAGCTAGATCTAGCAAACAGTCTCAAGCAGAGGCTAGGAGCAGGGCCAGACCTTCACACAGAACAGATAGCTAGGAAGGGAGTGCAGTTTATTGGTTTCTGATCACTGTAAATTAAGCTAAAGCATCCCAGGAAATAGGAACAAAGGCGGCGAAAACAATCCCATGGCTGAGGGTAGGTATAGCTGCCATGGGGGTGCAAAACTCTGAGGCTGTGCTCCAAGGAAGTGGCCCATGGGTGAGAGTCAGCAATGGGGTTAAAGGGGAGGCGGTGCTTCAGAATGAGATCCAGGCCTGGCCTGGGTCTAATAAAAAGAGGAGGGGGGTCCCAAGGGCAAAAGTCCTAGAATGAGGGTCAGTAAAAGCATCTGTCCTCAGGGGTAGTTCAGGAACACTTCCCTGGGACCTCCTGGATGCTTACTCTGACCGATGTGGGGAGGGAGCTTACCGGGTCTTGGGCTAGTGAGCATCGGGATGCAAACCTGCATTTTCTTGAGGCTCTGGCACCAATCCAAGGTTGTTAAAAGTCACAGAATGAAAGGAAAGAGAGATCTGGTCGTGAGGAAATCTAACATCCTCACACGGGGAAACAGCCAACTCTTAAGACTGGACAAACATCCCTACCCCCACTTTTCTGGCCTCTCTAAAAACATCGCCCCAAACCAGCATGAAGCAGTTAAGAGATCACAACGACCCTATTCCTGGTCCACCATTGCCTCTAATTTTTATTTTTTAATTAAACAAAAATGGGGGAATGTTGGGATTCTGTAAACCCCACCCCTCAGTTATTTAGCAACAGCCAGGTATACCCCACCCCTCAATTACCCAGCAGTGGCCAGGTATGCTCCGCCCCAGTGACCTGACGCTATAAAAGGAGCTGCTTGACCCCTCCTCTCTCTCTTGGCCTCTCCTGCCCTGGTGCTCTTGCAGCCTTGCTCTCCCATTTCCCTTCCCCCCTCTCTCCCACGTGCTCATGGCCGGCCTCTACTCCTCTACTTCTCTCTCTCTGCCTCTACCACCCTCTTAACTCTCCCATGATCTGAATAAACCCTATTCCGTACTATACTGTTGTGTGGCTGGTCCCTCAGGGAAGGGATTCCCAACATGGACCTCCCAGAGGCATCTCCCTTGCCCTCAGGCCTCGCCGTACTTCCATGGGCCATATGCCCCCCACTCTCTTCATCCTTCCCCTAACATTGGTGCTGTGACTCGGATCGTTATCCTCTCACAACATTGGTGCCCTGTGACTTTTCCTTTCATTGGTGCCCCGTCATCTTTTCCTTACATTGCCTATGGGTCTCCACATCAGTACCCATTTGTTGCTGTTGAAAGCCACTTATATGACAGTTTTGTTAGGTATCTGTCTGCATGTATAGCAGAATATTATTCATTTTGTCAGTGGTGGACTCTTTTGCTCTCATCACATAGGTCTCAAGCTGGGCCACAAATTGGTTATCCTTTCACTCATTTTCTAGTCCATCTTTATCCTGCACATCTTACAGGCAGGGAAAGTTGTGGGTCAAATTTCTTGTGGCTGAGTGGGTGTTCTAATCCCTGTATGTTAAATCTTTCCTGTGTACTAGATATGGTCATTTCATGTTCTATCTATGGTAATTTTGCCAATTTGTATATGGTAGGTGTATAGTCCTCAAATCCACATTTTCCCAAACAAAATCATTTGCATCAGTTCCCTAGTCCCTGGTACCAACTTCTGCCTTAGTTAAAGTTTCCATTGCTTTGAACATATATATTGATCAGGGTAACTCTGATAAAGAAATGTAATTGAGAATGGAATAATTTCAGAAGCTTACTCCATTATCATTATGGTGGGAAGCAAGGCAGTGTGCTGGTGCTTAAGAAGGAGCTGAGAGTTCTACATTTTGATCTGAACACAACCAGAAGATAACTGTCTTCCATGCAGCTAGGAGTGGGTTCTAAAACCCCACCCTCACTTCTTCCAACAAGGCCACATTTATATCTTTTAATATACAAATTCACATTAGAGAAACTATGCAGCTAAAAAAAACATTATTTTACATGCTAACCAAATAACTAATCAAAACAATCTCAATAGCTGGGCTATTTTCTATGTATGTGAACAAAATACTAACCTCAGAGAATTACTCATACTGATACAGCAAGACAATATAAGAGCACTTCAGAATGCTATGTGTGTTTGAAAACTACAAAGACATTCTGTGAACAGCCAGCTCAAAGGGCTAGATTAGGAACAGATGTCCAGTTCAGCTTTCCTGTCACCACCATTTTCATGGACCTCAGCAAGCTCACAGATCTGCATCATTCTTTGTCCCAGCATCAGCATGTCTCACCAGTCACTCTGACAGCTAGCTCACTCCTGCAACATCCTGCAGAAAAAAAAAGAACAACGCTCTTCCCATATTAAATCCTTAATAAAACAATGTCATATGTCAGTAAGTGGATCCTTCCATTTTACCTATGCATAAGTATGTCTACTTGTAGGGTGCAATAGGCATTCACCAGAGAGTTACTTAGCATCCTAATTTTGTAATTTACAAAAAGAACATGATTTAAATAAATGTATGATGTACAGGTGCCAAATCAACCCCACTAGAATCTGTTTGATGAGTTCCACAAACTGAGGCAAAAACTTCAAAATAAGGAGGTCTCCTGGAATTGGTGGTGGAAATCTTGGCTGAAACAAAATATTGAGCCATAGTTTTCTTGGCTATATGTCTGTTCTATCTTTTTCTATTTATCTTTCTTATTTACAAGATGTTCCTGATAGCCTAGATTGAGGTTTTATGACTTTATCCCTGAGAAAGTAGGTTGTTTCAATTCACAAATCATTTACAAAAATCACATAAAAGTGATAAGACACATAATTTTTTTTCAACAATTAATAACCTTGTATAGCTATGTGTGTATCCTTGGAAGTACACCTTGGCATATTGGTAAAGAAGACCTTATATTAAGAGAATTAAAATAGTTTTAAATTATACTTTTAAGATTTATAAAAGGCAGGAACTACATGTTAGTTAATGATTGACCACATGTTCCATCTGTGATTGCTTCATTGAACACACTTTTTAGAAATTATAATACTGGGATGATTTTGTATTTTCTTGTGCCAAATAACTATGATAATATTTGTTCTATTTGGCTGCTTCACTGAGCACATCTTTTCAGAGTGGTAATGCCTGTTTCTCTATGCATAAAATTTCTTGCTTGTGAGGGTAATATGATATGGAGTCCAAGTAATATGAGTAATATTAAATTGGCAACAAATAATCTCAAACGTTTGATTGTAATAGCCAGTTTCATTATCTGTTTTACTGTGTTTGAAATTCCAAACATAGAAAAACAAAATCAATGACTATATTTTAAGTTGCTTCTCTTATTAAAGCCTTTGCAACTAGAAAGCCTGAAAATGTGTCAATAGTCATAAACATATATTTTATTTTTCTAAGCATATAAATATGGGTAACATCAATTCATTATAATTGATTAAGTATAAATCCTGGAGTATTAAAATGATTATGTGGTACAGGACAAATTTTGAAGACATTGAAGATAAGTTTTACAGTTCAATGTGCATTTTCTAGAAATAACAAATTGTTGCCTTAAGCTATTACTCTTTTGATTCTCTAAGGGATGAGATTGAAATCTGCCTGACATACAAATCTGATGTGGCATTGCCCTTACCAAGAGGTCTAAGAAATCTAGTATGAGCTGTTAAATATTCCATAAAATAAGGGACAGTGAGTTCTCCCAAATTAAGTTGTAATTGTATAAACAATTGCAAAATTTGATAATCAGAAATACAATTCAAGCAATTATAAACCATGAGCTATATATTGGATATATATCTCCTGAAAAGTATACACATTAAAAGCTTGATTATTCAGCATTTCAAAAACAGCAGCTACTGCCCATAGTTTAAATGTTTACACTGAGGCAGAGAACACATGATTCATTAACATATGTTGCCCTCCCATTAGATAACCTGTCTGTGAATACAGTAAGCACATTTTCTATGAGCTGCATGTGTAAAGCCTAGGAAATACAAAGGCATTCATAGAGACAAATTATAACAACTTGTCTTTTGGATAAAAATTATCCATTTTTTTTCCTGAAAAGTTTGTTCATGCACTAGGGCCAAATTCAATATTTTGCAATAACCAATTCAATTTCTGTTTGAAATAAGGAACGAATATTTCATCAGGTTTTGTCCAAAATATTTTCTTGATTCTGTCCTACAATTCAGTGTTCAGACATCAACAACTATGAATAGGGTGTGTTCATAGTAGGGTGTAAAAATTTTCTTTGGAGAAGAAGAAAGATGAATTCACATCAAGGGTTCCTTTTTTAAAATAACTCTTGTGGGTGCATAGCAAGAATATAAACAACCAACAATTGTTCATAGTCTATATAAAGTGTCTATTGTTGGCTAATATCTTCCTCTACTTTTAGTAAAGCTATTTATCCCTCATTAGTTAATTGTTGTGGGGCATTATAATTTGCATCCCCCTTAAGAATATCACAGAGAAGATTAAGTTCTGTGGTAAGATTAATGTGGTCTTAGCCAATTAATATCTTCTAACAAATTTTAAAAATCACTTAAAGTAAGTAAATTATCTTATCTAAATTGTTATGCCACAATTTGTCTAGAATATAACCGATGTTCCCTTTGAAGTATTTCCAAAACAACAATTAGTCTAAAATTTTAAAGCTTGCCATATAAGAGCAAAGCCTAGTATTAAAACTCCTTTAGAGGGATCGTCTAGTAAAATGTCCATATAATAATATACATTGAAGGATTCTAAGTCCTAACTTTTTGTACTGAAACAGCAACACATTTTTGACATAATGAACGGTTGTTACCCATTCATTGAGACAAAACTTTCTAATGATATCTATTGCTTTAAGAGTTCCTTAAAATCACAAGCAGACATGTTTAACCTTGAAAACCATGAAGATGTAAAGGAACAGTATAAAAATGATCCTCCAAATCTATAGTAATCCTATATTCACTTCTTCTGATGGCAGTTGGAGTAGGCAGCCAAGGCTGTAATGTTGTCTTCAGTTCCACAGCCTCATCAGCCCTTTGAACAGCCTTCAACAATCTCTACCTGCTTGTTATTTTTTCACAATTATAAATATGTGAGTTAAAATCATGAGCTGTGGTACAATTGCAGACTGCAGGCAATGGAACACCTATAATTTCACCACAATCTTCAATTTTCACTTGCAACACCACAGCATAACCACAACTTTAAAATAGAAACAACCTCCAAGAAACAATCGAGTCTCTCCAAAATCAGCAAGTGTATCACTTTCATGTTGCAAACTTTGCCTTCCAGTTCCTATACATGAATGTATACCTGTGCAGCCTCTAAACCTCATAAAAGAGACAATGCCATAAATCCTATCATATTATATAAAATATTACCTAAATCAGAGGAATTTTTGAGGTATCATTCCCTGGATTTGCTCATGTCACATGTTTTACTTAATGACTCCAATACAAGTTTATCAGTTTTAAGCCAACTTTTTGTTACCAATGTTACACATTTTTAATCATACTCAACAAACTTATAAGCAAATAATCTATAACCAAGACATGTAGAGCCTATTTATTGCTTCTCTAGATTTTAGTACATCTGTAAACACACACACACACACACACACACACACACACACACACACACACACACACACCACACACACGATTACCATTACCTTGTATCTTTTTACACGGTTTATTCAGCACTTGCCTGCCCCTGCACGAGAAATCTTCAGCATAAACCTGAGCAGGAAACTGAGTAAGGAATGGGAAATAAGAGACACAAAGAAGGAGAGCAAGTAGAAAGTGCTGATCAAGATATCATTTATTATGCAGCAAAACCATTTCTTTTAAAGAAAAACAGGGAGAATTACATGAGATGGGGAATTATCCAGTTGCAACAGAATGTTCTGGCAAGTAGAATCTGTTACCTAACCACAGTAAGATCATTTGATTTCTGGGAAAAGGCCTCTATCACGGGAAACAGACACTTAGACCTAGATCTATGTAAAATGAAGTAGCTAAGGCTAAGGGGGATTTCTTAATTCTGTTGGCTACCAACACTGGTCCAAATCTTCTTTACTTTCCTTCACACATACTTTTAAATCTTGTGGTATCTTTCATTGTATTCTGCTTCCTAGAGCTTCAAATTTGGGGTGCCATTTGACCAAGCCAGCTCAGTCAGTCAACAGGTTCTCCAGGGTGGGAGTGAGGATTAAAAAGACAAATATAATTAGACATCACTGTAGAATAACCCCAGCCAGTTCTGAGGCTGAGGCAGATTTATTATTTTTCAGTCTCCTTTTATATTATTTTAATTAGATCCAGAATAATAAGATTAGTTCTGAGTTAAAGAACAAGCAAAACAATAAACAAAATCCTGTAAACACCTTACTAAGGGCTAATCAGGTTGCCCAAAACAAATGTACTACCATACATGCTTCTGTTGAACCTGCTCTGAGCTTTGCATTAGCTCAAATGTAAGTGTTCTTAATCTGAGTTCAGGTCCAAAGTTAGATTCTCACCTTGAGCTTACTTCTTTAACCTAGCCTGTCAAATTCCTGTTTGTGTTTTCCTATATTTTTAAAGGGATTAATTTGGTTCCTCTTTAAGGGCTTCTACCTGTTTACATGTGTTTTCCTGTATTTCTTTTGGTGAGTTATTTATATCCTCCTTAAAAGACTCAAGAGATGGGGCTTTAGGTCAACATCCTGGTTGTCAGGTGTGCTAAGGTATCCAGGGCTTGCTCTGGTAGGAGAACTGGATTGTGTGGGTGTAAGTAATAATCTGATGCTGTAAGTAGGATCCCTCCTAGTTTCTACAGTCTCTTAACAACAGGAGAGCACTGCTTGCCATTGTAATTTCTTTGTCACCTTCAGATCTCCACCATAACAGAATAACAGAATAGGAATAAGGCTGTACTTTTACACCCCAGAGTAGAACATAATGATCAATTTTGGAAACAAGCATGAAAGAATGATATAGAACCTTATATCAGTTTTCTCTGGATTTTATTTCATGTCTAAAATATTTGACACAACTGGAATGGTATTATATCATGTTTTAAACATTCTATGAATGTGACATATTAGAAAGGTTTTTAAGTTACGCTATTATATTTTGTAAGTGGTATCATTGTGGTGTATGTATGGGTGTCAGAGGATAAGTTTTGGTAGCTGGTTCGTGCTTTCCATGACATTGGTGTCAATGATGAACTTAGGTCTTCAAGTTTAGTGAGAAATATCTTTACATACAAAGCCTCATCTCTAGCTCAAAATTTGATAGAAAAAGGACCTGAGGTAAAACAATGGGTTTATACCATGACCTTAACTCAAACAAATGCGGGAGCAACTGAAAAAATAAATATCCCTGTAAGATCCAGAAGTCTGATGAAAATAAAAGCCTTAAGATACAGTTCACATGACTTATGGGAAAACGCTCTAACATGGGTAGTTATGACAAAGATGGAAACAAATGTCGAAGGTCAATAGCTGGCACAGCAAATACATGTACATGCTTTGCAAACCAGATATCATGAGTTCTTTACATATCATGCATAAAGCAGAAAGGTCTGAGGAATCCTCCCAAAGTTCCTTTTGCCCTCCTTACTCATCTCATGATACATAGACTATATTGTAATTGTACTATATAATATAATATAATATAGTATAGTATAATATAATTAATATAATATAATATAATATAATATAATAAATATAATATAATATGATATTTTATGTCAACTTGAGACAATTTATCTTTTTTAGTATCTAGTAAAATATTTCTATTGAAGATGATGATGATGATGATGATGATGATGATGATGATGATGATTAGCAGCAGCAGCACCAGCAGCAACAGCAAGAGCAGCATTAATTTTTTACTATATACTCTATATATTTACATTTTAAATGTTATTCCCTTCACACCATATAAATCCTCCCTCCCAAGCTTCTATAAAGGTTCCCCCACTCCCACCCAACAACTCCCACCTCAGAGCACTGGTATGCCCCTACACTGGGAAAACAAACATTCACAGGACCAAGGGCTTCTTTTTCTATATGCCAGACAATTTCATTCTCTGCTACCTATGTGGCTAGAATCATGGATCCTTCCATAGGTACTTGATGGTTGGTGTTTTACACCCTGGGAACTCAGGGGATTGATATTATTGTTCTTCCTGTGGAGTTGCAAAGCCCTTCAGCTTCTTCATGCCTTTTTCTAGCTCTTGCATTGGGGTCACCATACTCAGTCCAATGGTCAGCAATAGACATCCCCATCTCTTATTAAGGTTATGGCAGGGTTTTTACCAGAATCATGCAACTGATCAGGCTTGCAGATAACTATGAGACTGAGTATGGGGACCCTGGTAAGGGCGCTGGAGTTGGGGGGTAAATAAAGGAGCTGAAGGGGGTTGTGGCCTCATGGAAGAACAACAATGTCAACCAACCAAATCCTCTACAGCTCCCATGGCTAGATCATCAACTATCAAGCACACATTGAGAGGCCCATGGCTAGAGTTGCATATGTAGCATAAAATACATCAAGGTGAGAAGAGTCCTTTGGTCCATGGAGGGCATGTTTTCCTAATGTAGAGGAATGCCAAGGCATGGAGTTGGAGCGGGTGATTGAAAGCTAGTGCACCTTTGTGAAGACAAGTAGACCAGAAGGAAAGAGGACAGTGGGGTGGGTGAGGGGGATAACATTTCAAATGTAAATACAGAGTCTATCTAATAAAAGTGGCTATGGCAGAGCAACTCAGGACACATCCATATCAGACTACTGTCAGCAAGCACATCTTGACATCAGCAATAGTGACTAGGTTTGAAGGCTGCATATGGGATGGAACAACAGGAGAGGCAGTCACTGTAGAATCTTTTCTTCAGCCCCTACTTCACTCTTTGGCCCTGTGTTTCCTCTGGTGACTATTTTTCTTCTGCCTTTTAAGGACTGAAGCATTCACATTTTGGTCTTCCTTTTTCTTGAGCTTCCTATGATCTGTGAATTGTTTCTTGAGAATTCTAAGATATTGTGTTAGTATCCACTTATCAGTGAATACATATCTCCCGTGTTCTTTTGTGACTGAGTTACCTTGATCAGAGTGATATTTTTTTTATTTCCATCTACTTGTCTAAGTATTTCATGAAGTCATTATGTTTAGTAGATGAGTAGTGCTCCATTGTGTAAATTTATGACATTTTCTATTTCTATTTCTCTATTGAAGGACATATGGGTTTTTCCAGCTTTTGGTTATTATAAATAAGTCTTCTATGAACATAGTTGTACATGTGTCCTTTTTATATATTGGGGCATCTTTTGGTTAGGTGCCCAGGAGTGGTATAGCTTGATTCTCAGGTAACACTATATTTAGTTTTCTGAGGAACCACCAAAATGATTTTCAGAATGCTTTTACCAGCTTGCAAACCCCACCAACAATAGAGGAGTGTTTTTCTTTCTCCAAACTCTTGCCAGTCTGTTAGTTGCTGTTTTTATCATATTAATAGTGTCATTTGCCTTAGAGAAGCTTTGCAATTTTATGAGGTCACATTTGTCTATTTTTTTTTTTATCTTAGAACACTGGTGTTGTGTTCAAGAATTTTCCCTCAGAGCCATGTGTTTGAAATTCTGCCCTACTTTCTCTTCTATTGTTTTCAGTGTATCTGGTTTTATGTGGAGATCCTTGATTCACTTGTACTTGAGATTTATACAAGGAGATAAGAATCGATTGATTTACTTTCTTGTACAAGCTTACAGCCAGTTGAACCAGCACCATTCATTGAAAATGCTATTTTTTCCACTGGATGTTTTTAGCTCCTTTGTCAAAGATCAATACATAGTTGTGTGTGTTTATTTCTGGGTCTTCAATTCTATTCCATTGATCGACCTGCCTTTCTCTGTATCAATACTATGCAGATTTTATCACAATTGATCTGTGATATAGTTTAAGGTAAGGAATAGTGAATCCCTGAGAGGTTTTTTTATTGATAAGGATAATTTTTGCTATCCTGGGTTTTTTATTGTAAATTAATTTGCAATTTTCTCTTTCTAAACCTATAAAGAATTGCTTTGGAATTTTGATGGGCATTGTATTGAATCTGTAGATTGCTTTTAAGAAGTGTGCTATTTTTACTATATAAACCATGTCAACACATTAGTATGGGAAATCTTTCCATCTGAGATCTTCTTCAATTTCTTGCTTCAGAAAATTGAGGTTCTTCTCCTACTGACCTTCCACTTGCTTTGGTAGGGTCACATCCAGGTATTTTATATTATTTGTCACTATTTTGAAGAGTGTCATTTCTCTAATTTCTTTCTCACTCTCTTAATCCTTTGAGTAGAGGCAGAATACTGATTTGTTTGAGTTAATTTGATATCCAGCCAATTTTATGAAGTTGTTTCTCAGGTTTAGAAACTCAATAGTGAAATTTTGGGGTCACTTAAATATACTATTATATCATCTGCAAATAGTGATATTTGACTTCTTCCTTTTCAATTTGTATCATTTTGACTATCTTTTGTTGTCTAATTCTCTGTCTATGACTTCCAGTACTAAATTGAATAGTTATGGGGAGAGTATACAGTCTTATCCAGTCCCTGATTTTAATGTGCTTGCTTCCAGTTTCTCTCCATTTAGTTGATTTTGGTTACTGGTTTGCTATATGTGTCTTTTACTATGTTTATTGTTGGGCCTCGAAATCTTGATCATTCTAATAATTTTATCATGAAAAGTTTTTAAATTTTGTCCAATGTTTTCTCAACATCTAGTGAAATGATAATGTGTTTTTTTTTTTCCATTGAGCTGTTTATATACTGGATTACATTGACAGATTTCCACATTTTGGGAAATTCCTAAATCTCTGGGAAGAAGACAATTTGATCAAGGTTAATTATAGTTTTGATGTGTTCTTGGATTCAATTTTAAAATTTTTTTGTTGTTTTTTGTATTAATATTCATGAGGGAAATTGGTCTGAAGTTCTCTGTCTTTGTTGGGTCCTTGTGTTTTAGGTGTAAGTCTAAGTGTGGCATCAAAGAACAAATTTGGTAGTGTTCCTTCTGTTTCTATTGTATAGAATACTTTGATGAGAATTGTTATTATGTCTTCTTTGAAGGTCTGATAGAATTCTGAACTAAATCTATCTGATCCTGGAGTCTTGTTTTTGCTTGTTTGTTTGTTTGTCTTTGTTTTTTTGTGTTTGTTTTTCAGAGAATTTTAGTGACTGCTTCTACTTCTTTAGGATTTATGTAACTGTTTACATACATTATCTGATCATGATTTAACTTTGATGACTGGTCTTTGTCTGGAAAATTGCTCATTTCCTCCAGATTTTCCAGTTTTGATGAGTATAGGCTTTTGTAATAGGATGTAATTTTTTAAATTTGTTCAGTTTCTTTTGTTATGACATCCCTTTCACTTCTGATTTTCTTCATTTGGATTTTATCTCTGTGCCCTCTGTTTATTCTGTCTAAGGATTTACTTATCTTCCTTTTTGGTTTTTGTTTTTGTTTTTGTTTCTCAAAGAACTAGCTCCTGGCTTAGTTGATCTTTTTATAGTTATCATTGTTTATACTTGTTTGATTCCAGCTCTGAGTTTGATTGTTTCCTCCTGTCTACTCCTCTTGGGTGCATTTGTTTCTTTTTGTTCTAGAACTTTCAGTTATGCTGTCAACATGATAGTGTACTCTCCTGTTTCTATTTGCAGGTACACAGAACTATGAGCTTTCTTCTTAGCATGGCATTCATTGTATACCATTAATTTGTGTATGCAGTGTCTTCATTTTCATTAAATTCAAAACAGTTTTAAAACTTATCTTTTATTTCTTTCTTGACAAAGTTTTTATTATTTAGAGCACTGACTAGCTTCCATGTGTATGTGGGCTTTCTATTGTTTTTGTTGTTATTAAAAACCAGGCTTATTCCAAAGTGATCTGATAGGATACATGGGATTATTTCAATCTTCTTTCATATGATAAAGTCCATTTTTCACCAATTATATGGTTAATTTTGGAGAAGGTATCATGAGGTGATAAGAAAAAGGTATAATATTTTGTTCTCAGATAAAATGTTCTACAAATATTTGTTCAAACTATTTGGTTTGTTACTTCTTTTAGTTTCACTGAGTCTTTGCTTATTTTCTGTTTTCATGATCATTCCATTAATGAGAGTGTGGTGTTGAAGTCTCCCTCTATTATTCTGTATAGTGTAATATATGTTTGAACTTTACTAAAGTTTTTTTTATGAACGTGGGTGCATTTTTATTTGGAGCATAGATGTAGAGGATTGAGTGTTCATCTTGGTGTGACATGTCCTTTTTAATCTTTTTTATATATTTTGGTTGAAAGTTGATTCTATTCATTATTTAAATGGCTACTCCAGTTTTTTTCTTGTGACTATTTGCTTGGATTATTTTTTCAGACTTTTCCCCTGAGGTAGTGCCTGCCTTTGTCACTGAGATGAGTTTATTCTATGCATCAAAATGCTGAATCATGTTTGTGTATCCAGTCTGTTAGTCTATGTCTTTTTGTTGGAAAATTGAGTCCACTGATATTAAAAGATATTAAAAAATGGTGGTTGTTGTTTCCTGTTATGTAAGTTGTTAGAAGTAGAATTGTGTTTGTGTGAGTATCTTCCTTTGAGTTTGTGGCAAAAAGATTGTTTTCTTACTTTTCCTTAATTTTCCTCCTTGTATTGGAGTTTTCCAACTATTATACTTTGTATGGCTGGATTTGTGGACAGATATTGCAGAAATTTGTTTTTGTCATGGAATACCTTGGTTCCTCCACCTATGGTAATTGTGGTTTTGCTCTGTGTAGCAACCTGTGCTGGGATTTGTGTTCTCTTAGGGTGTTAATGACACATGTCCAGGATCTTCTAGATTCCATAGTCCCTGTTGAGAAGTCTGGTGTAATTCTGATATGTCTGCCTTTATGTGTTACTTGACCCTTTTCCCTTACTGATTTTAATATTATCTCTTTTCTGTGCATTTTGTGTTTTGACTATTCTGTGACAGATTAAGACAAATTATCATAAAGGAGGATCCATCAATTCAAACAATACCTCAATACTATCTGCCTGTAGAGCATTTTCTTTTTGTTTAGTTTTGATTTTGCAATTGGTTTATTTATTTATTTATTTATTTATTTATTTATTTATTTATAATATTGCCTTTATGTTTTTGCATTCCCCTCCTAGTTTACCCTTCAACAATTCCTCATACCATACTTCCTCCACATGTTTCAAAGAAAATGACCCCAAGCCCCCAAAGCCCAATCTTGTCCCACCACACTCCAGCAGCCACTGGCCATCCTAACTCCTGAGGGCCTCAATTTTCTCTAGGATGAATTGCATATTCTCTCATTGAAGCCAAGCCAAAGTAAGCAGTCCTATGATATATATGTATTGGGGTTCTCATACTATCAAGTATATGCTTTCTTGTTGGTGGCTCAGTATCTGAGAGATCTCAGGGGTTCAAGTTTTTTGAGAATGCTTGTCTTCCAATGGGTTCACAATCCTCAGCTCCTCCCAACCCTTCCATAATTCAACCACATTCCCTAATCTGCAACTTCAGCCTTTTGGTTCGGTATAAATATCTACATTTGTCTCATTCAGGTACTTGATGTGCCTCTTAGAGGTGAGCCATGCTATGCTCCTATCTGTTTGCACACTATACATCAGTAATAGTATAAAGCCTTGGAGCCTCTCTTTGAGAAGATTCACAAGTTGGGCCTGTCACTGGACCTCTTTTCCCTCAGTCTCTTCTCCATTTTTGTCCTATTTTGAGAAATGAACAATTCTGGGTCAGAGCTTTTGACTATGTGAGAACAAGCCCATTCCTCCACTTGATGCCATGTTTTCAACTGAAGGCAGATTCTATAATGCCCCACTTCCCAGTATTGGGCATTTCATCTAAGGTCACTCCCTTTGAGTCCTGAGAAATGCTCACCTCCCAGGCCCTATGTACATTCTAGAGGAGCCTGCCCCCCGCACCTCCCACCACCAAGACTGCATATTTCCATTCACTCTTTTAGCACTCAGAGCTTTTCTCCTGCTTCTCCTTCCCCTCAAATACCTGATTATGTTCTCTTTTTTCCCTCCCAATCTCATCTTCCATGTGTTTTCCCCCTTCCCTCTGCCCCATGATTAATTTTTTCTCCCTCACAAGTGGGAGTACAGCTTTCTCACTTGGGCCCTTCTGCTTGTTAAGTTTCTTGAGTTGTTGATTGTATCACAGATGCTTTGTAATTGTTAGTTAATATTAATTTATTAGTGAATACATACCATACATGGGTTTTTATTGGGGGGGGGTCTATGTTACTTCACTTAGAATGATATTTTCTAGTTCCATTCACTTGCCTGCAAGATGTTCTGGTTAAAAGCTGAATATTATTCCCTTGTGTAAAAGTGCCACATTTTCTGTACCCAGGTTTTTGTTGTGGGTCATCTGGTTTGTTTTCAGCTTTTGTCTATCACAAATAAAGCAACTATAAACATGGTGGAACACCTGCCCCTGGGGCATGGCCTGGATATGAGACCAAGACTGGTATAGTTGTGTATTCAGGTGTGTCTGTTTCTAATTTTCTTTCATTCATTCATTTTAAAATAAGGACAACATTTAATTTGGCTGGCTTACAAGTTCAGAGGTTCAACCCATTGTTGTCAAGGAAAGATCATGACATCATCCAGACAGCCACTGTTTAGGCAGTAGAGCTGAGAGTTTAACATCATCATCTGAAGGCTGCTAGCAAAATACTCACTCCCAAACAACTAGGACACAGGCCTGGTGAGACAGTGCTCCGAGTAGTCAGGGAGGAGGGAGGTCTGTGCCTCATCCCAATTGGTTCAGAGGAGCAGAAACCCTGCCTTAGGGAGTGTGTTTCCACAAAGCAGACCATGCCTGCAGAACAGCCATTCAGGCCATCTACCCCCAGGAACAGCAGAGAACCAGGGACACAGGCCAGGTACAAAGAAGAGATGAGAACCAATCACTGACAACAAAAACATGGATAATCACAGACAGCAAGATGGCAAGAGGAAAACACAAAAATATACCTCAGGTAAACCAAGACAACCTGGCAACACCAGAACCCAGCTCTCATATCACAGCAAACAGCAGAATGCCAAACACTCCAGAAAAAGAAGACTCAGACATGACATCATACCTCAAGATGATAATAGAAATCCTTAAAAAAGAACAGAAGGAAAATCAAAAAGAAATAGAAGCTTCTAAAGAGGAAACAAGAAAAACACTCAAAGAAGTCAAAATATTAGCGGAAAACAAAACCAAAGAGATGAAGTAATAGAAAATGGAATTTAAAACATAAATGGAAACAATAAATAAAACAATAAAAGAGATAAACCCTAGAGGTAAAAAACCTAAAAAAAGAAATCAGTAGTCACAGATGGAAGCATCTCCAACAGACAACAAGTGATGGAAGAGAGAATCTTGGGGGCTGAAGACAACATTGAAAACATGAACAAAACAGTCATAGGAGATGCAAAAACCAAAATGCTTCTAAGCCAAAATGTCCAGGAGATCCAAGACACAATGAGAAGACAAAATCTAAGTATAATAGGAATAGAAGAGTGTGAAGAATATCAACTAAGAGACACAGTATATATCTTCAACAAAATCGTAGAAGAAAACTTCCCTAAATTTAAGAATGAGATGATCATGAGCACAAAATAAGCCTACAGAAATCCAAATAGGTTGGACCAGAAAAAAAAATTAATTCTGACACATAATAGTCAAAACACAAAGTGCCCAAATCAAAGAAAAAATACTAAAAGGAGTAATGGGAAAATGTCATATAACATATAAAGGCAGACAAATCAGAATCACACCTGATTTCTCAACAGAGACTATGAAAGCTAGAAGAGCCTGAACAGACATCATACAGACCCTAATAAAACACAAGTGTCAGCCCAAGGTGCTACACCCAGCAAAACTCTCAATAATCATAGATGAAGAGACCAGAATATTCCAAGACAAAACTAAATTTACACAATATCTGACCACAAACTCAGAAATACAATGACTTATAGGAGGAAAACTCAATTCAAGGGGGAAACTACATCCTAGTAAAACCAAGAATATACCTAAGGAAGTAAATCAGAAGAACAAAGACACACAGGCACAATTCTACCTTCAAAGGCAAAAAGAGAAGGAAAGAGCAACAACTATTTCTTAATATCTATTAACATAAATGGATTCAATTCCACAATAAAAGGATATAGGCTATCAGAATGGATACATACACAGAATCTAGCATTTTGCTGCATACAGGAAACTCATCTCAGAGACAATTACAGACACGATTTCAGAGTAAAAGGTTGGGAAAAAACTTACAAGAAAACGGCCACAAGAAGCAAGCTGGAGTGGCCATTCTAATATTGAATAAAGTAGATTTTCAACCAAATGTTATCAAAAAAGATATGGAAGGACACTAGTTACACATTAGAGGGAAAATTTTTCAGGAGGAACTCACAATCCTTAGCATATATGCTCCAAATACGAGAACACCAATATGCATTAAATAAAGCCTACTAAAGCTCAAAAAATTCATTGCATAAAACACAATAATAGTGGGAAACCTCAACACCCTACTCTCAAAAATGGACAGATCATGGAAACAGAAACTGTACAAGGACAGAGTAAAACTAGCAGAGGTTGTGAACCAATTGGAATTAATGGATACCTACAGAACACATCATCTTAAAACAAAATAATACATCTTCTTCTCAGCACCTCATGGTACCTTCTCCAAACTGGGCCATATATTCTGTCAAAACACAAGCCTCAGTAGATATAAGAAGATTGAAATACACCCATGCATTCTTTCAGATTACCATGGTCTAAGGCAGGTCTTAAATAATGACAAAGACAAAAAAAAAAAAAAAAAAAAAAAAAAAGCTCATATGCACATGGAAACTAAACAATGCTCTATAAAACAATAGAAGGGTCAAAGAAGAAATAAAGAAAGAAATTATGGATTTTGAAGAAATTATGAAAACAAAAATACAACATACCCAAACAAATGGGATGCAATGAAAGCAGTCCTGAGAGGGAAACTTGTAGCTCTGAGTCCTTCTAAAAAGAAACTGAAGAAAGCATGCACTAGTAATTTGACAGCACAGTTAAAAGCTCTAGAAAAAAAGGAAGCAGATACACCCAAGAGGAGTAGATGGCAAGAAATAACCAAACATATATCAGAAATAGACCAAATAGAAACCAAAAATCCATTCAAAGTGTCAATAAAACTAAGAGCTGCTTCTTTGAGAAAATTAACAAGATTGATAAACCCTTAGCCAGACTAACTGGAGGGCAAAGAGAGAGTATCCAAATTATCAAAATCAGAAATGAAAGTGGAGATATAATAACTGAAACTGAGGAATTTCAAGAAATCATCAGATCCTACTACAAGAGCCTATACTCAACAAAAGTGGAAAATCTGGAGGAAATGAATGAATTTCTAGACAGATACCAGATAATAAAGTTAAACCAAGACAAGACATACCATCTAAATAATCCCATAACACCTAAAGAAATAGAAGCAGTCATCAAAAACCTACAAACCAAAAAAGCCCATGTCCAGATGAGTTCAGTGCAGAATTTTATCAATTATTGACTACCTAATGCCAATGCTCTCCAAACTATTCCACAAAATAGAATAAGATGGAATACTGCCTAACTCATTTTTGAAGCCACAATAACCCTCGTTTCTAAACCACACAAAGACCCTACAAAGAAAGTGAACTTCAGACCAATCTCATTTATGTACCTTGATGCAAAAATACTCAACAAAATCTTTGCAAATCAAATCCTTGCAAACCGAATTCAAGAACCCATCAAAATGATCATTCAATATGATCAAGTAGTCTCCATCCTTGGGATGCAGGGATGGTTTATACGGAAATCCATCAATGTAATCCAACATATAAACAAACTCAAAGAAATAAAACCACAGTCATCTCACTAGATGCTGAGGAAGCATTGGGCAAAATTTAACACCCCTTTATGTTAACAGTCTTGGAAAGATCAGGAATCCAAGCCCCAAACCTAAACATCAAATAAAACAATATACAGCAAATCAACAGCCAACATCAAAGTTAACAGGGGGAAACTTGAAGCAATCTGACTAAAATCAGGAACTCAATGAGGCTGCCCACTCTCCCCCTACCTATTCAACATAGTACTGGAAATACTGGCTGGAACAATTAGACAGCAAAAGGAAATCAAATGGATACAAATTGGGAAGAAATAAGTAAAAAACATCACTATTTGTGGATGACATGATAGTGTACTTAAATGACTACAAAAATTCCACTAGAGACTTCCTACAGCTGATAAACAAGTTCAGCAAAGTGGCTGGATATAAAATTAACTCAAACAAATCAGTAGCCTTCCTCTACTCAAAGGACAAACATGTGTAGAAAGAAATTAGGGAAATCATACCCTTCACAATAGTAACAAACAATGTGAAATAACTTTGTGTGACTCAACTTAGCAAGTGGAGGACCGGTATGACAAGAACATCAAAACTCTAAAGAAGGAAATCAAGGAAGATCTCAGAAAATAAATAGCTCTCCCACGCTCATGGATTGGAAGGATCAACATTGTAAAAATGGCCTTCTTACCAAAAGCAATCTACAGATTCAATGTAATCACCAACAAAATCCCAACCTAACTCTTCATAGTATTGGAAAGAGCAAAGTGCAGTTTCATCTGGAATAACAAAAGACCTAGAATAGTGAAATCCATCCTCAACAACAAGAAAACATCTGTGGGAATCACTATTACTGACCTCAATCTATATTACAAGGCAATTGTGCTAAAAACTGCATGGTACTGATAGAGAGATAGGCATGTAGATCAATGGAATAGAATAGAAGATCCAGAAATGAGCCCTCACATATGTGGTCACCTGATTTTTGACTAAGGAGATGTAAATATTCAATGGAATAAAGGACAGCCTCTTCAACAAATAGTAATTGTCCAACTGGCACTCAGCATGCAGAAGAATGAAAATATACCCTTTCTTATCTCCTTGTACAAAGCTCAACTGCAGGTGAATCGAATATCTCCACATTAAGCCAGGTACACTGAAACTATTAGAAGAAAGAGTAGGGAAAACCTTAAAACACATAGGCACAGGAGAAAATTTGCTGAACAAAACAGCAATGGCTCATGCTCTAAGGTCAAAGATTGACAAATGGGACTTAATGATATTGCAAAGTTTCTGTAAGGCTAAGTACACTGTCAAGAAACAAAAATGGCAGCCAACAGACTGGGAAAAGATCTTTACCAACCCCACCTCTGATATAGGCCTGATATCGAAGGTATACAAAGAACTCAGGAAGTGAGACACCAGAAACTCAAACAATCCTATTAAAAATGGGGTACATAGCTAATCAAAAAGTTCTCAATTGAGGAATGTACAATGGCTGAGAACCATCTAAGGAAATGCTCAACATCATTGACCATCAGGGAAATGCAAATCACAACAACCCTGAGATTCCATCTCAAACCAGTCAAAATGGCTACTTCAAAATTCAGATGACAGCATATGCTGTGGAGGATGTGGAGAAAGAGGAACACTTCTCCACTGTTGGTGGGGTCGTAAACTGGTACAACCACTCTGAAAATCAGTCTGGTGATTGCTCAGAAAATAGGACATAGTACTTCATATATGAAGATCCAGTTATTGTACTTATGGGCATATACCCCATAGAAGCTCCAACATACAACAAAGACACATACACCACAATGTTCATAGCATCCATATTTATAATAGCTAAGAGCTGGAAAGAACCAAGATATCCTTCAGTAGATCAATGGAATTATGAGACTGAGAGAAATATTTTTCCTCAGTAGAAGAACATAACTGTTGGCTATCTAATTCCAAATTGTCAGTCTTGAAAAAATATAAATACAAGTAACATGATACAGACTGAGCAAGTTATTTACTTAGGAATTTGAAAGTGTTTGAGACAAGGTGCATGGGGTGGTTCAGAAGAAGGAAAGGAGGAGAAGAAGATAAAAATATAACTGAAACATATCTAAAGCTAAAATATAAAATAGTGAGTATAAGCAAACAAATAGGTGTATGTTAAGCCATAGTAGATGCAAATGTCTAGGGATGAAAAGCACCTGCCTAGAATAAACTATTGAGGTCCTGCAGAGTGTGGCTCAGCAGTAGAGCAATTGCCAGATTTCTCTCACTGAAGAACTGGGGATGTACTTCAGAGGTGGGTAGAACACGCTCTGAAATTCACTGGAGAGACTGGTGAGTTGTCTGAGCCATACTCCACTAACATAGCATTTATCCATCCTGAGTACAACCTCTAGGATTACCAAGAAAAAAAAGACAAACACACACACAAACACACACACACACACACACACACACACACACACACACACACACACACACACACACAGCCATATCTTTTGTAACACTGCCAAATTTCATGCCAAAGTGTTTTCTATTTAAATGCCTACAAACTCTCATCAAATTCATGCTTTAATTTAGCTCAAATTACAAACTTTCTGCTGCTTCTCCATGTTTTCCTCCCATGTAAAACACAGATATCCCTCCCTTTCCCACATCTGAGGTCTCCTAGCAAACAAAGATGGTAACTATACACCACAGGACAAACAACTATAGTTCTGAAGACTGGTGTGCTGCTGCCCTCTAGTGGCCATGTAGCATCACAAGGAAAATGAAGTGCTGTGCTTCTTCGTGTGACGCTACTGGACTATTAATTAACAAGCAAAACCAGCCTTTGGGAACTGCAAAGACCAAAATTCACTTTCCTGTATTCTGCCAGATGATTCAAAACTTCAGTATCTCTAAGTCCCTACAACCAAACTTCATTTCACATTTGAGGATACCTGTGTGAACAAATGCAGCCACTACACACATAAAAAGAAGAGGAAGAAGAAGAAGAAACAAGCAAACAAGTAAATCAATTCAGCTTCAGTTACATAAAATTCTGGCTCAAGTGAATAAATAGTTAATAAGTAATGTGGACATGGGACAAAATGGCACATGCCTTCAATCTCAAGAGGCAGAGGCAAACATATATCCATTAGTTTGAGACAAGTCTTGTCTAGAGTCTACCTGGGACTATACAATGAGACCCTACATAAAAACTATTATTAATGAGGGACTGGAGTGACATATTAGCAGCAATAGCACTGGCTGTTCTTCCAGTGGACACAAATTAGATTCCCAGCACTCAAGGGGTGGCACAAAACCATCTGTAACACCAGTCTCAGTAGACCTGATGCCCTCTTCTGGCCTCTACTGTTGTTATGCACACAATGTCTGTATACTGGGGCTCAGATTTGGAGAGGTGTTGCTTCCTGGTAGAAGTCACGAGTCTTCAGTACAGAGCACAGCTCTAAATGGACCATCCCTTCTTTATTAAAGATTTGTTTTTACTTATTTTATTTCTATTGAAAGCAAAGATTTGTGCGTAGTATTTTCTTTGGTTTTCTTTATTCTTTTATATTTATTTTACATTTTCTTCACTCTAGATTTTATCCCTCTCCTGGCACATCCTCTCACTGTCCCCCATCCCATATCTCCTCTCTTCCGTCCTGTTTCCTCACTGATCTCTCTAGACCTTCACCCACCAGACCAATAAACAACCTGGAACCTACAGTCTCTTAAGGGTTAGGTGGATTCTTTCTGAATGAATCAAGACCTGGCAGTCATCTGCTAAATATGTGTTGGTGGTGTCATATAAGCTGGTGTATGCTACCTGGCTTTGTAAGACCCAAATTGCATCTTACCTATTTGAGGTTCCCATGAATGACAAGAGAGACCGGGTATAGGTGCAACACCAAGAGATTTTCTTGTCCAGTGCACTAGGGTGGCATACATCCAGAGGAGAGGTGACCCCAAAAGGCTGTTACAGTTTTTATATTTTTTAGGGGTACAAGTTACATCAGCAAGGTTATAATTTAAATTCATTGCCTAAACATACTGGCCTTTAAATCTATTGGGTAGTGAGCATATCTGTCAGGACCCTAACTGAGTCTCTCTAGAGGGTCAGATACCCATCAGTCAGCACATTTTATGATTTTCCTGAGAATTGTTTACTCATTGAAGTCCCTTAGGCCAAGGCAGGGTGGGCCGCTGGGCCATTGTTTCTACACAGGTGGGGGATAGATCATTTTTTTCTGTCTTTCATTCCCCCTTTATTAGGCTACCATTTCAACCTTTGAATCTAAGATCATCTTGTTCCACAGACTTACACAATCTTTTATCTTCTGGACATTGAGGTTTCTGGCTGCATGCAAATGGAGTAGTGGCTGGATGAGATTACCAGGGAGGCAATTTTCATTCCTAACCCTTTTAGCCTGGCTCCCAGAAGCACAATCAGGGTTAAGGCTGTAATTTTTTGTCTGTTTGTTTTGTTTTCTTTTTCTGGCTTACACCTGGTCTCTCTTCTAGTATCTCAAAAACCTTGGAGCCCTCATGATATTGGAGTCAAGGCATCAGCTAAACTAAGAAACAAATCCCCTTGGTCTGAAGATGTACCCAATGGTCCATCTTGAAGAGCAAGCCCACCAGGTATCCTCAGGAGGAATCATATGCCCATCTGCCATAGTCATGAGTAGAGTTACAAAGAAACTTTTCCTCTGAAAGGACAGTGCCTTTTCATAGTAATTGACCAGATACTTGCTGCAAGGTGAGAGATTATGGGGAACCTCCACCAGCAGCCTTCATCTGTGTTGTTATGTCTTATATGGCCCAAGGAAGCTATTCTCTCAAAATATGGTGAAACTGTATCATAGCAGAGCTCACAAGAGGTGCTAAAGGAAGGTTTGGTTGAGTTTAGAACTAGAAAAGACTTTTCTATAAGATTTATAAATGGGTGCTCATCACCCTGGGCACTCTGGTAAAAGAACAAATTTTCTATTATCGAGGCCACTCTGATTAATTCAGCAATCCCAATCGCAAACATGGGCCATACTCTAAGCTTTGCCATGGTGCGTTGAGAGGCCGCAGTTGCACTATAACAGAGTCATGCCCGAAGGAGGTAGTCAAGGCCCCAATCTGCAAGTGGATGGTACAAAGAAGCCCATTATCATAGCCAGATTGATATAGCCTTAGTCTCTAGTTGTTTTTCTTTTCTCAAGTAAATGTTCTTTTTCCTGCTTCAGTAAATCAGATGGAGAGTGGGTTGTAGAAGAAATTAAAACAGAGCCCTTCTCCTTCTCAGCTACCGCTTCCCCAGTTGATATCAGGATGGGAACCAAGAAACACAATGAACCTGGCAGCCCTCAAAGTCCATGGGCTTGAACAACAGCTGCTGTGTGTTAGCGTCCTGATTGTGGAATTCCTTCTTACACTAATTAAATCCCATCCCATGAGGAGTGGGAAGTGGATTCCAAACCCCATGCACTAAAAGTCACCATCAGGTCCTTTTTACTAATGATCCCATGTCCTACTCTGCTCATTTTGGGGGCACACATAGACCGGGAAGAGGAATAGCTTACTCCTTAGTTGACAGTGCCCCAACCCTAATCCTCGTTCCCCCAGACCACCCTGGGACAGGGCGTATTGATCAGGTGTGTTCACCGTTGTATTATAGTAGTTCTTCTCCCGGTTCCTAAGTGGGAATATCTCACAAGTCCAAACTAGCAGCTAATTGACTCTAATCAGGGGTTAAAGTGGGCTACCAGGTAAAAGGTGGTGATTCTTTAGACATGGACCACACCTGGAGATAATAGGATTTGCCATATAAGTGTAGCAGGGGAATGGGGGTTGCTCATAGTTCTAGAGACATCCTCTTCTGGCCACAGAGAAACTAGTACCCAGACCATGGTGTTCAAGATACCTTTAATTTTAGGGGGTTGTCAGTCTTTTTGACTCTGTAACTGGAAATGTCAGATGGCTCACATCTGGAACAGGTTTCACATGGGAGTTGTGTATCCAGGCGATCCCATCCACCTCAACCTCCGTTGTCATAGTCAGAAAAATCAGTTTTATTCCTTCCAGCATGGTTTGAGGGTCAGGGTCTGATGGTGTCTCATGTAAGCTGATTTTCCGATTTGGAAAGGGTGAGCAGTCTCGAGGGTAGCTGGAACATAGGCCACGGCCAACATAGCCCAAACTTCTTTTTGAATTGTCTGAAGAGCCTTAAGTCTGATGAGTAAATCATTATTATTATGACAACTCAATTTCAGGATATCAAAGGGAGTCAGGTTGAAGGAGGAGGGGAGTTTCCTAACATTAAAGGGGATAAAGGGAAGAAGCACCAGCCAGTCTGCACCAGTCTCCAAGGTCAGTTGAGTTTACCAATTGGTCCCCAAATAATGAGCTAATATCTGACTTTCCTGAGCAACAAAAGCTGGTCAATTGTCTGATCCAATTACCTTAGGGGTGTCAAACCTAGGAAAGATCTCTTCTAGAATCTTTTTAGCTACCACTGCTGAGGTTTCTCTCTGTTCGAAGGATTTCACCCACCCATAACAAGTATCTATAAAGACTAATCGGTATTTATATCCATACTGTCTTAATCTCAGTAAAGTTCACTTTCCAATAAACCTCAGGTCTATCCACCCCCAGCCTTTTTCTTTTTTTTTTTAACCGTAGTTCTACATGCATCCACCTTCTGGCATTGCACACAGCCATCTACGACTTGTCCCACTAGACCCCTCCAATCTGACACAAAAGAATTTGGCCACAATATGGTCCTCAAAAAATTTTGATCTCTAGATTAGTCAGTTCCTTGATGATTTTGCTTCAGGTTCACTACTATGTACTAGGTTCTGGGTGGGAGAAATGAGCTCAACAGGTTATAGGGGTTAGGTACTGAGACATGGATTTCAGCCACACATTTATTTACCTCTCTGAGATCTTGAACGGGCTGGCTGTTGTTGGTTTCAGGTTTCTCCACTGGTAGAAGAGGTGTGTTCCAGGCTGATTGGCACTTACACAGAACCCCGATTTGTAGTATCCAGATGATGTGTGGCATGATTCCGTCTCACACTTCCTTTGACATGGGGTACGGACAAACCACTATAAGGCTAGCCTGGGCTTTTCAGTTCCATATGGATGGGGGTGGGGAGCTGGGTCTTAGTCTCCTCTACTCCTGCAGTGTCTACTCAGACTTGTGGATATGCCTGCAGCTCAAAGAGTTGATTCTTGTCCTGCAACTGGACAGTTGAGACCTGCATGGGCTAACCTTTTGGCCCTCTAACCTGTTGTCCATCAGGGTGGAAGAGTATTTGTGCCCCCATCTTATTCCAGATGTTTCTCCCCAGCAGGGACAGTATGGCATTACTATGAATGAGTGGCATCTTCAGATCTTTGGGTAGTCCACGAATATTGTTTGATATCAGTAGCCCCTTGAACACAAGACTTTTTGTTTGACATGCGTCCCTCAGTTCATAGCATGACAGATGACTGAGCCCCTGGATCTACAAGGAACTGGAGTGGTTTCTTTTTCACTTTTGAGGTTAACCTGGATTCAGGGAGGGGGTCCAAATCTCATCTCTCCTAGTCGCTATCTTCTTGTATGGTCATACATAACTTTGGGGCCACGTGTTCAGGGGTTCCCTTGTTGGGGTCTGCTTTTTTGTTACAATAAGAACATTGATCCTTGTTGAAAGGCTCCTTCTTGGTTTTTAATTCTCTGTCCCTCTCTACTGTGGCCAGTATCCTCTGTAAATTCCTTTTCTGCTTCTGCCTCCTCCTCCTTTTTTTTGTTCTTCTTTCTTCTCCTCTCCTCCTCCTCCTTCTCCTCTTCCTCTCTCTCTCTCTCCCTCCCCCCCCTCTCATCCTCTTTTTTGCTCCTTCACCTCCTCTGTCTCCCTATTATGATAAACTTTCTCAACAACCTGCACTAAATCTCACAGAGACACTTCTCATATTTTATCTAGCCTCTGAAGCTTTTTTCCTGACACCTCTACTGGACTATAAAAGGCATAGTCACTTGTCTAATCTGTGCTTAACCTCATGTACTTTGTTGAATTAGTGTATCATCCTGAAATCCCCATGGACACTGGTGATAAGACTTTTAGGTGCTCTCTATCTTCAGGAGAGTTGTAGTCTAATCTGGTCTTTGGAAAGGGAATCTCTCTTCTATGTCAGCAGGGTTCTGAGTAGGAGGCCTGTTTGCGCTGAGGTCATTCTTTCTGGCCTCTAGAATAATAAGCTAGTAAAGAGAATCTGCAAAAGCTACTGGCAAGCATTCCAGGTAGTCTAATGGGTGAACAGAACAGAATCTAAAAGGTCAGAGAGGCCCCTAGAATGATCAGAAAAAAGTAGGATCTATGAGAAAGAGGTGAGAGAAGGAAGAGTCCTGTAGAGTTTTTCCTAGGTGGTGTGCAGTCCTGTAAAGCAAGGATCTGGGTTGAAGGGAGAGACAAAGAACGCTGGACCCATGGAGGAGGGTCCAGCACCATATTCTCCCTGACCAGGATGTAAAGAATCGGATTAGGTTGCCCACCTGACCGTAGGCCTTTCTTCTTTTTAACATCATTCCAGTAATACAAGCTTAAACTTAAAGGTGTAGAGGTGCTCTGTCTCATGTCTAAAAAAATATCAGTCCAAGTCCACACACACATACAACAGAAACAAAAACAAAAATAATGTCCATATAAGTCCACACAATTACAACAGGAACAAATTCAAATATCCTTGCCATGGACACAACAGGCTGGGGTGTGGTTCTCACAACCCAAAGCACCTAGTACAGACTGGTGGAGTTCCAGTAGAACTCCCAGAGAATCTGACGTGTCCTCCAGATTCTCTATGGCCATGACATTAAGGCATATCTACCTGTGACTTACTGACCACCAGATTGACCAGTCACAGGATTCACAGATGTTTGTGAACAAGCCGAAACATTGCCCCTGCCACAGGCACAGAAAACAGGTAAACAGGCTACCCTGCAAACAAATGCTGACACAGAGTCAAACAGTTGACTCCCTAGTTCCTGCTGGCCAGAGTCAAACAGGATCCAAATGGAGCTTGAAGCATCCTTTGTATACTCTCCATGGTCACAACTTACAGACATTCTCATGTAAACCAAAATCAAGAACAAGAGAAAGACAATTAGACAAGACAAAATAACCGTGCGGTACCTGATCTTGGGGCCTGTTGAGGCCTGTGTCCTCTGTTCACCGGTTTCTTGTGTCCCTTCAGGGTGTCTCATTTCCCAGCCAATGCACCAGATGTAAGACCCAAATTGAGTCTTATCTATTTGAGGCTCCCATGAATAAGTCAAGAGATTGGGAATAGATGCAAAAGCAAGAGGTTTGTTTATTCATCCAGTTCACTGGGGTGGCCAACATCCAGAGGAGAGGCAACCCCAAAGGGCTGTTACAGTTTTTATATATTTCAGTGGTACAGGTTACATCAGCAAGGTTATAATTTCAATTCATTCTCTAAATATACTGACCTTTAAACCTATTGTTTAGTGAGCATATGTGTCAGGTCCCTAACTGGGACTCTCTAAATGGTAAGATGGCTATCAGTCAGCACATTTTATGATTCTTCCTAAAATTAATTACTCAAGAAAGTTCCTTAGGTCAAGGCAGGGTGGGCCACTGGACCATTGTTTCTACACAGGCAGGGATAGATTAATTTTACTTCTTTCTGGTGGTAGTCCAGTGTCTGAGAAATTGTAGAGGTCTATGTTATTTGAGACTTCTGCTCTGCCTACAGGGACCAGATTTCTTCACCCCCTCTTTGTCAGTTTCTTTCAGCTTTTCACTAATTCAGTCACAGGTGTCAGCTATTTTTGTGTGTAACTACTGACATCTGACTCTTCCAGCTGCTTGTTAGTTCTTTCAGAAAGAAGTTATGATAGGTCTCTTTTTGAGCACTCCATAACCTCAGTAATAGTGTCAAGCCTTGGTGCCTCTCCATGAATTGGATCCCAATTTGGGCCTGTGAGTTAACTTCCTTTTCTTTAGGCTCTTCTCCAATTATGTACCTGTATTTTTTTCAGATAGGAATAATTATGGGTAAGAGTTTAGACTGTGGAAATGACAACCCCATTTCTCACTTCCTGTTCATCTGCTTGTAGTAAGCTCTATATGTCACCTTTCCCCACTGTAAAGCATTTCATATGAGGTCCTTTATCTTTCTGTCCTAGGAGTCTCTCACCTCCCTATCTCTGGTACATTCTGGAGCCTCCTTCTTCCTGAATAGAGGTTATTACCTTCATATCTACTCTTGTATCTGGTGGCCCCATAAATCTTTTTTTTTAATTATTTTTAATATTAATTTAGGTCTTTCAGCTTTTATAGCTTTTACCCAAGAAGTATCTGAAGATCCAAATTTTTTGCTCCTTGGGCATAGGTTTTAAACTGAGTTTTTGTCATAACCAATGGCACAGGGTTTAATTGAGCAATTCTCTGTGTTGTTTGGATGAGAGAAATATGGATGTGTGAAGAGGTCATAATTTTAATTTCTCCAGTATTACCTGCATCTATAACTCCTGGTGCAATCATCGATTCTGCCATAGTGGCACTGCTTTTTCTTAGCAACAATTCTACAGTTCCTGACAACAAAAAATTATATTCTAGTAGGAAGAGCCTGCATCCCCATTTCAGGGGTTAATACTATGTAGGTGGAGGGACTGAGGTCCCATCCTGTGCTGCCTGGGGTAACTTGGACGAGTTCTTTAAAGGATTGTTTGGCTGGGGAATGAAATGCATTGCCACATAACATTGTTTCAGAGCCAGGGAGTGGCCCCATCATCCATTTCACTGGGAGAGAGAATCTCCTAAGCTATCTCTCTTAGACCTACATTCACTAGCCCAGTGCATCCCTCTCTTGCATCTAGGTCAAAGTCCTGGTTTCTTCTCATTACTATCTCCCTTAATTCTATTTGAACAACTCCCAGGAGGTCCACCTACCCTCCTCTTTTCTTTCCCCATCTGCTGAAAGAAAACTTGTGTACAGTTTTTCCCTGCAGTGCAACAGCCATGCCCAGACCATGTACATAAGGTGGACCAATATTAGAACAATATAATATAATATAGGTTGTAAGAGTTCAAATCTTACTATAAGGTCTTATGGCAGCCTGACAAAACATGTACACATTTTCATAACCCAATTATTTCACCAAAAGCATGCCAGCATTAGCATCTCCAAACACTCTCCCAGAACCAGACAGTTTAATTACCCTATCAATGAACTCTTGAAAAGGTTTAGGAAGCGAAACTCAACTTTCAAACCATCTAGTCTCTCCAAAATCAACAGATAGTGGATCAGCTTCATGCTACAAAGTTTGGCTGTCAGTTCCCAGACACGAATGCACAACAGTGCAGCTGCCAATACCTCAAGAATACACTGTCTTAAATTCTCTATTATTGCATAAAATATAACCCAATTTAGAGTTGTTTCAGAAACCTGTTTCCCTGGGTGTTTTTAATGCCATGTGATGTTGTCTAGATTGACTTCAACCAAGTTACTAGATTTAAACAATCTTTCTGTTACCAATATTACAAATTTTTAATCATACCCAATCACTTATAAGCCAATAATCTACAACCAGGGCATGCAGAGCATTTATACATTTTAAAAAATAGTCAAAAACCAGTACAAAGTGACCACAAGATTTTTATATTTGAACCACGTAAAATTTTCACTTTTTCTACCTGTAATTTTAAGAAACAATCACCTTGGTACTTACTGACCTCAGTAAAAACAGTCAGAGATTTTTCTGGGAGAAACAACTATCAGCTATAAGCTGAGAAGCTGCTGGCACCTTCAAAAGTGGCTTAAATCCCCTCCTAGCAAGTCTCCAGCTAAGCAAGGTTACTAATTTCAGGTGCAGGTCCCTAAATGACTGCTTTTTATCTTTATTTTTTAATTTTACCAGTTTTTTTTTTTTTTTTTGGTAAAAGTTAAAACTAAATCAAGGGGTAAACAACCAACACATAATTATTTAACCATTTTTTTCTTTTGAACATGAAACACAAAGCAAAACTCAATGAAGATACAAATTGACACACATGCATGGACAGCTTGACATGCCAAGAGACAATAAATGAGAGAGAGAGAGAGAGAGAGAGAGAGATGTCTCAGTGGGACCCAGATATCCTTTCTAAGGTACCCAGAACCAGAACTAGACAGTTCTTCAATGGGACCCAGAAAGTCAGGAAATCACCTGACTTCCCCTTGTCCCTAGGAGACCTCAGGAGCAGTTTACATTCGTTTTCCTTCCTTTTCACCAAAACATCCCAAACACAGGAGAGGACTAATTTTCTGAAACCCATTCTCTCTTTTGTCCAACCAAACTACCTGTAATCTGTGTACAAATACTTAAATCACCTATGAGAATTATCATCACTCCTATAAATTTTTAGCATACCTATAAACATATACACAAAATACATTTTACCATTACCTTTATAATTACCTTGTCCCTTTTTATAAAAGGTTTATTCACCACTAGCCCAAATTATTTTCTGTGCACACTTCTTTCCTGAGAAGCTTCAATGAAGCTTGCATACTGGGTCCATGTTGTGGTACCACTTGTTCAAGACCACCTCGATCAAACAACAGTTTCCCCAGGGCAGGAGTGAGGATAGAGAGAGAGAGAGAGAGAGAGAGAGAGAGAGAGAGAGAGAGAGAGAGAGAGAGAGAGAGAGAGAGAGAGAATTAGTCAAAACTCTAACATGATTTTGGATGTTCTGAGGCTGAAGTGAAGCCTTTTTTATTTAACCATCTTTTAAACCACTTTGATTATACACAGAAATATAATATCAGTTATGAGTCAAGGAACAAGCAAGTTAATAATCACAAATCCTGTAAGCATTTTTCTGGAGGCCAGGTATAAACATCAGAGACAAGAGGGGATTTAAAAAAACAAAGAGACTGCCACTGAACATTCCCTGATCTACAAGTGTAAATGTCCTGCCCTGAGCTATACAACTCTAAGTGTTCTGCCCTGAGCTTTAAATGCAAATGTTCTTAATCTGGGCCAGTTTCCTGAGTACAGGACCAGAGTCAGATTCCTGTCTTGGCCAGCTTCTGATTGTTCATGGTGATATAAATATTCCCGCTGCCAATTCTCCAGTGGCGCCAAAATACTCTCCACATGAACTCTCGATCCAGTCCAATCACCAAGCACTAGTGTGACTGAAGAGCCCCAGTTCACCATGCTTGATCTGTCCCTAAGCTCTAGGGTTTGTTTCTCATACATTAGCATATAAAATCATTTCTCTCATGACCCCAAGGAGAATGCAGGTGTCCTACAAGTTCTTAATCTCTCAGATCGCCAGGAAGTCCTCTTTTTCCGTGCAGTCCTTAACCTAGAAGCAGGATCTGGTATAATTAGTGTCAGCATATCTATTTGTACACTCTCACTAAGGCTTGAGCAATAAGCAGGGGGAGGCTAGATATCTGAAAGGATTCACCTCTATCACCCCAGTATTCATGAATGGGAAACAGGACAGTCTGGTAACACAAGACACTGGGTGATCGAGAGCTAGCCTAGTCTACAAAATGAGTTTCAGAACAGACAACTCAGCAGTAAGATCATATCTCAAAATAGTATTTAAAAGTGAGAGCATGTCTGTTGAAAGGAATTAAATTCAAGGTTTGAAAACTCATAAAAGTTGGGGCAAAAAGGGTAGTATGGGAGGACTTGGCACGATTCCCACCCCCGTGGGTTCACCCATTCCTCCTGCCCCTCTGCCCTGGTACTAAGATCCTAGTGGTCTCAGAAAATGCTGAAAAGGAACAAGGAAACAACTGCCTGAGGGAGATGGTGAACGCAGTACACCATCGGCGCGCCGCCCCAATATTTACCCAGAGATTGAAGACCATGCTGAGTGGCCCGACGCCCTATAACCTCCACCCTATACCCAAATTCCCCAACCTGTGACCCAATCCTCAGCTCCCCTGGCCCCACATTCAGCTCAGGCCTGGGGGACCAGAAAGGGAGGTCCCTCAACAGGGACATGGAGCCGTTGGGGAGCGATGACTTCTGAGGGGCCAGCCAACTCAATTGTGGCGCTTCCCTTCAAGGCTGTTGGGGCTCCCCCAGCTGGCCAGAATGATTTAAAGCCCCTACAGTACTCGCCTTTTTCTTCCTTTATAATTGGAAAGTTAATCAACCTCCTTTATAGGAAAACCCCACAGAGCTTACAAGCCTGGCCGAATCAATGATGTATTTTCATCAACCAATCTGGTACGACTGCCAAAAGCTCCTGCAGACCGTGTTCACCACCGAGGAGAGAGAACGGACTCTCCTCAAGGCTCAAAAGAATGTCCAAGACAACGCTGGATGGCCTGTCCAGACTCAGGTCGAGATAGACAAAGGATTCCCGCTAACTAGACACCAATGGGACTATAACACAGCACAAAGTAGGGAACGGCTATCCAATTACTGCCGGGCTCTATTGGCGGGTCTCAGAGGTGCTGCTCGCAGGCCTACAAATCTGGCTAAGGTAAGAGAAGTTTTGCAGGGGACAGCTGAAGCCCCTTCAGTTTTCTTAGAAAGGCTCATGGAGGCTTACTGAAGGTACACCCCATTTGACCCCACATTCGAGGGGCAAAGGGGCTCAGTAATTATGGCCTTCATGCCAGTCAGCCCCTGATATCAGGAAAAAGTTGCAGTGGATTGAGGAATTTCAAGATTATACCATAAGGGATGTGGTTAGAGAGGCAGAGAAAGTGTATCACAAAAGAGAGATGGAGGATGAAAAGCTAGAAAGAGAAAGGGAGAAAAGAGAGAAGATGAGAGCAGGAGAGATAGAAGACAGGAGAAAGTTTTGACTAGGATTCTAGCTACAGTAGAAGGAAATCACAGAAGGGGTAGGATTTGACAGTCAGGTGACCCGAGAGAAGAAAAACAGCAGGGGCCAAGGAGAACCAGAGAAGACAGGCCACTCGTAGAAAGGAACCAATGTGCATATTGCAAGGATATGGGCCACTGGGCCCATGGATGCCCTAAGAAAAAACAGGGAGTAAAAGTACTATCTCTCGAAGAGGATGAAGTCTAGGGAAGATGGGGTTCTGCCCCTCTCCCTGAGGCTAGGGTAACTCTGGAAATGGAGGGGACCCCTATAGATTTTCTGGTCGACACAGGCACAGAATTTTTAGTGCTTCAAAGGCCATTAAGAAAATTAAAAAGGAGTAAAAAGACCTTGATGTTCGGGGTCACAGGGTAAAAATCGTACCCATGGACTATGTCTCAGATGGTGGATCTAGGAGAAAATCAAGTGACTCATTCATTTCTGGTCATTCTGGAATATCCCATACCCTTATTGGGAAGGGACTTACTAACCAAGCTGAAAGCACAAATAACTTTTGCCTCTCACCAACCAGAGGTATCCTGGGGAATAGAAGTGCCCCAGACCTTGGTAATATTTTTACAATTAGGGGAGGAATATTAAATTTATCAAAACAAACTAAAGCCCCCTGAGGGACTACAAGACTGGCTCAATTGAGTCCCTCAGGCGTGGGCTGAGATGGGAGGAATGGGAATGGCAAAACAAGTTCCCCCAATGGTGATTGAGATTAAGTTTGGGGTGACTCCCATTGGGGTCCAACAATACCCCATGAGCAGGGAAGCTCAAGAGTGTATACACCCTCACATTACCAGACTACTCCAACAAGAGGATTTGGTCCTATGCAATTCCCTATGGAATACTCCCCTACTCCCAGTGAAAAAAAAAATGGGAACCAATGACTATCGCCCAGTTCAGGATCATGGAAAAGTTATCAAGAGCGTTCAAGACATCCATCCTACAGTACCAAATCCTTACAACCTACTCAGCACTTTGCCACCTGAGCGAACATGGTATATGGTCTTAGATCTCAAAGGTGCCTTCTTTTGTCTGAGGTTACACCCCAACAGCCAGCCTTTGTTCATCTTTGAGTGGCGTTATCCTGAGAGTGGTCAGACCAGACAGCTCACATTGACTAGACTGCCACACAAATTCAAGAACTCCCCCACCTTGTTTGATAAAGCTCTACACCAGGATTTTGCCTCTTTTCAGGCCAGCAACCTCCAGGTGACTCGTATAGAATATGTTGATGACCTTTTATTAGCTGCAGAAGCATGCTAAGAGTGTGAAATTGGGACTCAAAACCTCCTGGTCGAGCTAGGTGAGTTGGGGTACCAGTTCTCTACTAAGAAGGAACAGTTGTGCCAAAATAAAGTGACCTACCTAGGGTATGTCCTAAAGAATGGGTAAAGGTGGCTCACAGAAGCCAGAAAATGGACAGTAATACAGATTGCTACCCCAACTACCCCTTGGCAGGTCAGAGAATTTCTGGAAAATGCAGGGTTCTGTAGTGTTTGGATCCCAGGATTTGCCACTTTGGCAGCCCCATTGTATCCTTTGACCAAGGAAAAAAGAGAGTTTACCTAGACTAAAGAACATCAGCTTGCTTTTGAGATTCTTAAAAAGTCACTGCTACAGGCCCCCACACTGGCCTTGCCAGATTTAATCAAACCTTTCACCCTATACATTGATGAAAGGAATGGGGTGGCCAGAGGTTTCCTTACCCAGGACCTAGGGCCTTGGAAGCACCCAGTAACCTACTTATCAAATAAATTGGATCCTGTGGCTAGTGGGTGGCCTTCCTGCCTATGAGCAGTAGCAGACACAGCTGTGTTAGTAAAAGATGCTGACAAACTGACTATGGGCCAGAATATTACCATAGTGGCCCCACACTCTCTTGAGAGCATCAACAGGCAACCACCAGACCGCTGGATGACCAATGCCTGAATAACGCACTACCAGAGCTTACTGCTGAGAGAACGAGTAAGCTTTGCACTCCTTGACATCCTCAACCCTGCTACCTTATTATCTGAGTCTGTAGACACCCCTGTACATAAGTTTGAGGAGTTGCTGGCAGACGAGACTGAAATTCGGCCAGACCTCATGGATCGACCCTGGCCAGGGGCAATGAATAACTTGGTTCACCAATGGAAGCAGCTTTGTGGTAGAAGGTAACTGTAGTGCTGGGGCAGAAGTGGTAGATGGAAAGTCTGTCATATGGGCCAGCAGTCTGCCTGGGGGCACATCAACCCAGAGGGTGGAGCTCATTACATTAACCCAAGCCCTAAGGCTAGCAGAAGGAAAGGCTCTCAATGTTTACACCAACAGCTGGTATGCCTTTGCATGACTCACATTTATGGGGCAATATACTGACAGTGCGGGTTGTTGATGTCAGTCAGAAAGGACATCAAAATAAAGAAGAAATCCTTAGTTTTTTAGAAGCTGTTCATCTGCCTCGTAGAGTGGCAATTATCCACTGCCCAGGACAAAAGAACGGAACTGGACCCATAGAAAAGGGAAATCAAATGGTGGATCAAGTGGCTAAAAGGACAGCCCAGGGGCCAATGACTTTGGTAGTTAAAGCTATGCCTTGGCTATTTATAAATGACACAGAAAAAAGAATCCTCACAGAAGAAGAGGGGCAAGAATACCTACTGGCATACACTGTATTATTCACTTAGGAACTAAAAAGACGATAAGATTGGTCAGTAGATCCCCCTACCATATTCCTGGATTAAAGAAAGCTTTAGAGGATTTTGTTAAGAACTGCCAGGCTTGTGCACTCACCAATGCCCGGTCCATCAGGCTCCAAGAAGGAAGTCACTTGTGAGGGGACAGGCCTGGGTTCTACTGGGAAACTGACTTCACTGAGGTAAAACCAGCCCGGTATGGAAATACATATCTTTTAGTCTTTGTAGACACCTTTTCAGGATGGGTTGAGGCATTCCTCACCAAAAATGAAACAGTTAATGTAGTGGCCAAGAAGATACTCGAAGAAATCGTTCCCCGCTTTGGGGTACCCAAAGTAATCGGGTTAGACAACTGGCCTCCCTTTGTCTCCCAGGTAAGTCAGGGACTGGCTAGACAGCTGGAGATAAATTGACAGTAGGAAACCCCTTTACAGTCCCCATAGGGCCCAACAAGGTCCTTCCCGAACAAGGACCCCTGGTCAGTGCCAAATCACCAGTTCCTGTCACCGTTGCACGGATCTCAAAAGCTGTGAATCTATCCAGTGTTACTACGCCCCAGGGAGCCCGTATTTCTACATACCCTTCGACCAGCCAGAGACTGTTTAATCTGGTTAGAGGAGCTTTTTATGCCCTCAATTGCACAGATCCAGATTCTACCACTGACTGCTGGCGATGCCTGTCCTCGGGGGGGGGGGGGGGGCATATTATGAAGGGATTGCTTTTAATGGAGATTTTTTACCAGACTATTAGCCATGCCTCTTGCTCCTGCGGAACAGAAAAAAAAGTTAACCTTAACTTAAGTATCTGGAGAAAATCCTGGTCTCTGCATAGAGATGCCTCCCCCGTCCTGTCGACACCTATGTGCCAGAAGTTATTCTGTATCTAAGACTGATACTAATCATTACCTTATACTGACCCCAGTTGGGTGGTGGGCCTGAAATGCTCTGCTCACCCCGTGTGTGTCAACAAGTGTTTTTCATCCTTACCCCAATTTTTGTGTTATGACTCAGCTTTTGCCTCATGTATATTGCCACTCTGCTGCTAGCTTAGAAGAATATACCAGTGAAAGAATTAAAAGAGAGCCAATCACCCTCACTTTAGCCATGTTTATGGGTATTAGTATGGCAGTAGGAGTGGGGACAGGAGTGACAGCATTAGTTGAGGGAAGGCAGGGTATCCAGTCCTTAAGAGATGCTGTTAATGAAGACCTAGAGATGCTAGAAAAGGCTATTAATGCTTTAGAAAAATCTTTAACTTCCTTATCAGAGGTAATGCCACAGAATAGAAGAGGCCTTGATTTTTGTTTTTAAAAGAAGAAGGACTATCTGCCGTCCATAAAGAGGAGTGCCGTTTTTATGCAGACAACACAGGAGTAGTTATGGATTCTATGCAAAGGTTTAGAGAAAGACTGGAACGGAGAAGGCAAGATTGAGAAGCCCAGCAGGGATGGGTTGAGTCATGGTCTTCTCAGTCCCAATGGATGACCACATTGTTTTTTGCTTTAGCTGGATCAATCCTCATTGTGTGCTTAGTTTTAGGTTTTGGCCCCTGCATAATAAAAAGGGAGTTGCTTTTATTCAGAGTAGAATACATGTGGTAAAGCTTATGAAGAACATGTGGTTCTTCTAAGACAATATCAACCTATAATTCAGATAGAAGCAGAGTTAAGGGGCACTGACCTCTAAATTCTACGATTAGAATTCATATACACAGAAGAGGGGAATGAAAAGAATTAAATTCAAGGTTTGAAAACTCATGTAATTTGGGGCAAAAGGGGTAGTTTGTAAGCTTAAAGGCCTAGGTTTGAGAACATTGCATGCCCAGCTAAGCCCATTGTTAAAACATCCCTGAGGCTAGGTTAACTGACCATGAAGATAAGATAGGAATGCAGGAGCTGGTCCAGGCTCCTTTTACAACTGAGTCAACGGTCTTAGGAGCCCCTCCCGACTCTAATCAAAAGTTATATGTTAACCGCATGTTTCCTGATTTAGATAAGCATCTGCTTCACAAGTCTCCTGACTTCCAGACTGCATGTAAGCTGTGAGTGTTGGGTGAGCTTTGTACTTATGCTAATTCTTCCCAGCCCCCAACCATTTCCCTATAAAAACCCCTAGCTTTCGAATCTCTGGGTCGATACCTCTGTCTCCTGCATGAGATACATATCTGCCTGGAGCTCCGCCATTAAACTACCTAGTGCATTTGCAACAAGAAGGTCTCTTGCATTTCATTGGGTGACCCCCTGTCCTGAGACTCAAGTGCGGATCCCCAAAAGGGGGTCATACATCTGTAAGCAAACCAAAAAGTAGATACTCAGGACATCTCTGTGGAGCACTGTGATTGTGCCTAAGAATGATAAATTGACTTCTATTACCTGAACCCACAAAGCAGAAGGAGAAAACTCACTTCCAAATGCTGCCATCTGCCCTCCATACCTGTGCCAGGTGACAAGTATAAACAGATTAATGTAATTCTTCATTTTTTTCTTTTTAATTTTATATACTTGAGTATTTCACTGCAAATGAACATATGTAGCCACAACATCACTTTGCTCAGAACTGGAGTTAGAGGTAGATATGATCTAAAACAAATGTCCTGAGAATTGAATCTAGGCTCTCTGGAAAAGCAACCAGTGCTTTTAACTGCCAAATCCATCTCTCAAACCCACAAACTGATTTTAAAGGCATTCTGAAAATTGCAGCCTATTAAATCCACCTGCTCCATCACAGCTGATCTGAATTTGTTCTGCTCCCACCAAGACCTAAACTAGGAGGACTGCAATATGTGATAAATGGGAACAGATAATCCAAAGAGACAACAGAGTCCAACTGACCATAAGAAGGCAAGAAGCACCATAAAGAAAGAAGAGCAAAGCCTAACTATGCATATGCTCTAAATTCCCTTATAAAAGACAATACCCCTTCTCCTCCTGTTCTTTTCTCCCTTCATCTTCACCCACAAGCAACCTCTGCATACTCCTTCTCTCAAAAACCACCCATGTGCTGTCTGTCACAAGTTGTGACTTTGTGGTTTCCATCACTTAATTGATGACAGAAGTACTCAGAAGGAAGTGTCTTTAACAAAATGGTCACATGTTTTCCATGTTCAAACAGTCTACTCTACATAAATTGAATAAAAATTATCAAAGTTCATAAAAACTTTGAGAGAAATACACATTTTTCAACTGCAAAATGGTGTTTTCCAATACCAAAATTCAGCATTATAAACATACATGCAAATAACAGTATAAAGAATGAGCAGTCTATATTTAAGAATATATATTGTGTGTGTGCATGTGTATAAAAATGAATAATGAGAAAGCCATGAATTTGGAAAATAGCAAAGAGGAATATATTGAAGTGTTTGAAGGGTTTGAGTGAAGAGAGGGAAGGGATAAATGATATGATTATATCATAATCAAAAGGAAGAGAAAAAGTCTAATATTAGGGCTGTAGCACAGTGATACAGTGATAAGACATTTGTACCAAGTGCATAAAACATGGGGTTCAATTCTCAGCCACATGAAATAAAATCAATAGAAAAAAACATCCAAATACTGAATATAAAGAGAGTGAAGCATTATGTATTAATACATATGGTTGAATGCAAGGCAAACAGGAAGAAGCCTATGGGAAGAAAGAGGCCAAGAAGAAGATGGGGACTCAGGGAGGAGGAAGTAGGGATAATATGCAAATACCATAATGATAACTGTGGATTTGTATTGTTTGGTTTTATTGCATTAAAACAGGCTCCATTTTAGGAAGACCTGATGGCCCTTTCTACCATTCACGTGCCTGGTAAAGAGATATCTATAAAACAACAGCACAAATAAAATAAAAATAAACAAATTCTTCAAAGAAATATCATGGGGGTCATATCTGAAATAAGTGAATGCATTTAGTAAGAAAGTCATGCCATGTGGGAAATGATTGATTTTTGCTGCATTCAAATCTTGCTAAGACCACATTCACTGAAATTAGCACAAACTTGAGGAGAGAAAAGCTCTTTGATGTTAGGATAGAGGGCAGTTCAGTTTATATGGAGATATTCGGGACTTAGTACTTGCTTGAGCCAAGAACTGAGCTGAAGCAGCATCCAGTACTCTAATAGGGTGATGGACTGCAAGTGCAGTTTTGCTGGGTCTGAAGCTGACAGAAGGACTTCTTCAGTTGCAGCATCTACATATTTATCCTGGGTAATATATCCAAGATGTGCTTCTGGGATGTAGTTGTTATTCTATGGACACAGGAAATCAAGATGTCCACTGAAATGAATAGTGATGTGGAAGTGTCTCTAAAGCTAGAGGGATAAGCATGGAGTCTCTGGTATTTGAAGCTAATGTAAACTTCCCATGAGGCTGCAATGCCTTCAGTTTTTCAATGGCATAAGAAATGAGTAAGAATCTCTGGACCTTCCACCCCCAGCAAGGTCCCTAAGAGCAAGAGAGAAGCCCTCAGTTGCTGAGGAGTCCAATCCCAACTTGGCCCCAACCCTGAACCTCTCCCTCACAATATCCATGCCACACATCCATAATAATAGAAGGAACCTAGGAAACCCTCCCTACTCTCTTGAATAACATCAATTAGGTTCCACTGCACCCACCTCAAAATAAAATAAAATAAGATAAAATAAAATAAAATAAAATGAAATGAAATAAAATAAAATAAAATAATGGAAGAAACCCCACAACCCTCAGGTTCATTAAGACCTGTAATTAAATGTCAGTTTGAACCACCATTTCTAAATTGGGTTGAGACTTGTCAAGCAACTTTTTGAAAGCACTTCCTGCACCTGTATTTTTTTGTTTTTCTTGTTATTTTTATTCTTTTTCTTTCCTTTTTTTCTGTTTTGTTTTTAATTTAGGCTTTATTAGTTGACTATGACAAATGTTTGTGGTGCAGCTTAAAACTCCTGAGTCTGACTGAGCTGTATCTTTAACAGTCTTTAGGTAAATGTTCAATAAACTATACCTCTCTGACTGATATCTTTGTTTGTATGGCTTGGGGGGCTACTCATGAACCCCAACAAAGTCAAAAATTTGTAGTGAATTCTGGAGAGTCAGCACACAAATGTATCCTATCACCGAGGAGACAAAGGAGGAGCAAAAAAACCACAGACTCTATTAGTTCTACACACAGAGATCATGGCTCATAAAAGACCAAATACCTGATTTTTCTTATTGAAAATAATAAAAAATTCTGTAAATAAGAAAAAAAAACAAGTGCACACATATTTGAAAAACCACAGAACTTAATGGTGTGGTACACATGCCTTTAATCCTAGCACTTGGGAGGCAGAGGTAGGAAGATGTCAAGGCTGACCAGATCTACAGATAAAAGTTCCAGATAGTCAAGTCTTCACAGAAACCTGCCCTTGAAAACAAACATAAAAATACCAGCAATGAAAAAAGGAAATAACAACTATCCCACAATTCATTAAATAAAAAATAATGATTAGAGAGTATCTAATTCTAATACAAAACTACACACCAGCTAGAAAGTCAGGATTCAGGGGATGAAATCAAGAGGTTGAAATATTCCTCTTCAGATGAATGAAGAATCCTGAAGCCAGGGCAGAGTGGTATATACTAGACTGCAGTTGGGTGGGGTGGGGAGGTGTTGGAATTTTTCTGGACAAATGCCTTTGATCTCAGAATACTGTAGGCAGAGTTAGAGAGACACTGTGACTTGACAAAACACAATTGTCTACAGACTAAGCTTACAGACAACCAAGGCTACATGAAAAACCCCTATTTTGAAAATAACAAAAATAAATAAAAGAAAAAAAGGAAAAGGCCCTGTATTAGAAATGAAAAATAGACTGGGTATATAGCATGGTAATATGATGTTGCTTCATGATATCTCCTCTGGCGAAAAAATTCTAAATGAGGAAAAACCACAGCCATAGAAAAATTAAGTTGTTAGGTGAAGAACAATATAACCCAAGTTGTGAGTGGAATAACATTCCCAATTGAGAAAACCCAACGCTGAACCTGGTAGATCTGTAGACTAAATCCTTCTATAGAAACATGCCTCACCACTAAGAGTGTCCAGTTTCTTAACTACCGACCCAAGAAATTCACAGTCTTGTACTATGATCTTTGACCCAAGAGTCCAATACAAGAATTGATCTTGACAGACTTGGTGAAAGCATCAGATGTTCACAGGAAGTGGGGGGAGATAATATATTCAGAAAGTTAAAATGTACTTCAGAAAAAAACCCTGGGGTTCTCTGAACACTCCCCAAATTACACAGATTTCAAAAATTTGCTGAACAGGGATGAGGAGAAGCGTTTCTTTCAGAGACCCAGTGCTGCCTCATCACAGATTTTGATCATACTTGGCTCTTGGAAAGGAAGTGCTAGTCTTTATTCTGCCTCAGTTTCCTTCCTTAGGAGGCTTACACTAGAAAGCCTGGGGAATCATTACTAGCTTCCTTATTTCTTAGACAAATCAGGCTAAATCCCAAAAGAGTTTCCTTATAAGGCTGTGAGCTAAGAGCCCTGTGCCCTGTGGGAGCTGCTTCTGCTGCTGCTGGCATCTTTCATCTTCTTTCTTAGTCCCATTTTCCTGATCAGAAATGTAACTCTAGTGCATACAACTCTAGGCTGAGGGTGGTAAATTAAGGTGTCTTTCTTGTGTTCTTTTGGTTAGTGTTACTGGTTTTGTTCCTTAACTGTTGAGCTTCAGAAAATATGGGTATTTAGTAAAAGTACTGTTGCAGAGGAAGATATACCTCTTGAGAAATTGGTTATTTCTTTACTGGGTGAATTAGTATTCTCAGTAACTCCCCACTAGCTCTCATTTCCTAGATAAAAATTGATCAAAGATTGAGCACTAGGGAATTTCCTCCTAAGAAGGCTTTCCCAGCAAAAGGTATTACTCTAAAGAGGCCCATTAAAGAGGCACCATCTCTGTAAGCTTTGGGTAGGGTGGTAATACCACAAGGAATCTGCTTCATTTAGCCACTTTCTCTCTCTCTCTCTCTCTCTCTCTCTCTCTCTCTCTCTCTCTCTATCTATCTATCTATCTATCTATCTATCTATCTACTACATTTCTAGCTTAATTCCCAGACCCCTGTTAATGGAAGAAAATTAGAAGTCCAGAAGATGGAATAAAGTCACACAAAATCAAAATAATACTATATTTTTCAGATTTTTCCCTTATTGTATTTTTAAAAACAATTAAATTAAATAATTTTATAACAGTTAAAAAAAGCAAGAAGAGATATTAGATTCCCTGGAGCTATCATTTAAAAACGTGGGAATGAGCTGCCCAGCCAGAGGACTGGGAACTCAACTCAGTTCCTCTCTAAAATATGACTGCATTTTTTCCTGTGTCCCCTGCAACCCCAAGCTTACATCATTTATACAGAGCATATTAGAAAATGGTTGCTCTATGGGGATATTTTTGAATTATCATTTTTGAAAGATTTATATGTTTAAATAGTATTTTCAAATTAACTTGTCAGGGTAGGTGTGTAAGTTATTATGATATTTAATACATAGAGCCTAAGCATTCTCAGCTGGTAAGCTACCACTGACTTATAGTAAATCCAATAATTTCTAAAATCCAGAAACCTTAACACTGAATGAGAGAAATAAAAAGAGGCAGATAACAGGGTCTCACTATGCAACCAGCCTAGCAGCACAAATGAATTCTGGGGCCATGACAGAACACTTGTCTCAAAATATATGAAAGAGAGTGATTGGGAAAGTTGTGACACACACTGTTCTGGCCTGGACCTGTGACTAGAGAGACACACACAGGGCTGACATACTGCCATTAGTACTTCTGGCCTGCCTGCAGAAAACTGAACACCTAGAAGGGACTCAGGAGAGCTCTGCATACTGAGCCCACTGCTGATCCCACACTGATAACCCACTAATTATCTGGGGAGAAACTTCCAGGAACTCTCAGTGTGCAGAGGCAGAAGAGTAGTCTGGGGTCATACCTGTCTGGCCTCTGTCTGTGCCCAGGGCCACCAGCAGAGCAGGCACACTATGATGAGGACTCACAGCATGCCCACAGAAAGCTCTACTTTTAATTTTTCTGAGATGGCCACTATTTCCCTCACAATTTCTTTCAATTCATTTGATTTTCTCCACAGCCCCCTCTTTTCCTCTTATTTAAAATGCACTAGGTCATATTAACACTGCCCATATGTGCACAGGGTGGAACTATCTATTTGAGCATTGGCATTGTGGGAAGGTTTTCCAAGTTACTCACTCATAGCAGCCTTAAAACCCAGTCAGGCTTTTTTGCCTTCTGAAAAGCAGCCTTACAACAGGACTTTGCTATTAAGCCTAGTTTCAGATAACTTGTGGAATCCTCATGCTTATTGAGTCAACCTGGCAACAATCAAACCATCTTATAACCCAAGGAGACCCACATAGATCATTTCAGTTTAAATTTAAAACTGATGTGCCAGTGAATTTATTTGACAGCTTCTTCAAGAAACAGCGAGTTCTAGAATAACACACTATACATAATGGCTCATGCCTGTATCATAAAATTTTGGATGCTAATGCAGAAGGTTTGTCTTGAGCCTTAGATCAATCTAAACTAGATATGATCCCTCCAGCAAAACTATATGCCTTACCCATTTATACGAACGCTAACATTTTTCACTAACCCCTCTGATGTCCACTTTTGCTGGGAGCCTCCCAGCCTGGACAGGGTAGTCGAGAATTACACATAGTAGATCTTGGATAATGGCTTTAAAGTCTGAGTGTCTCAGGACTCTCTAACACATTAGCTGTACTGAAAGGGGAATATGACTTCCAAAAAGTACAAAAACATTTCTTGAAATTTCTGTGGGATAAATGGCTGCTGGATTAGGTAATTGAAACCTGATGTAGCCTAATAGCAGGGGCTTACATGGTAATGGGGCCTTTGATTTAGCTCAGCATGAACTGCTAGGCTCTATCTTTCAGCCTGCTAGTCAGAAGACTAAAAAAGAAAAGAGGCCAATTAAAAAGTGATTATAATATTTATTACTAAGTTGTAAAAATTTCCTAAGAAAGATATCTAAGGATAAGCAAAAAGATAATAAACACAGAGAGGGAATAATTGTTCCATGTGGAGAAAACAAACAAACAAAAATATACTATGCAAAAAAATAGTTTCTCCTATCTACCTCTTATCCCTTTGCCCTCAGTACTTTTATATCTTTCAGAATTGATGATCACATGTTACCAAATTCACACAAAAATCAAATCAAAAACTGAAATAGAAATTTACAACAAAAGTGTTCACATGCATTTCCATTAGGAGTAATTTTCCAGCTATACATCTATCACCTGTCTGAGCTCCACCGGTTCACTGAAGGTTTAAAGCCAAACGAGGCTATTAGTTAAGTTTTGTATAGATGAACCAAGTCAATATTTTATTCTCTATCCCAGCACTGATAATAAATCCTTAGTTCCCTTTTTATGCCCTTTGGTTTTACAACCTCTTGAAATATGCTCTGAGTAAAAGAATGTCTGGTCACTATCTAAGAACAATTAACTGACAACACACGGGAGATTGGCAGAGTTGTTATTGTAGTTTTGACTATTAGAAAAAATACCTAAAGCAGACCCATTATAGAAGTGATTAATAATCACTAATATAATTTTAGCAATTCTAATAGGATCATTGTTAAGATTTAAAAAGTCATTTATATGTCTTTGTAGCCTCGCTAGAGACAGTGAGTACACTTTTGTAGATCTGCAGTGATCTGGTCCAAGTAGTGTGGTATTACTTAGAGATTGTTATATATGTTTGATTATTACAGGAAAAGCATATTATAGCAGGAATCTTTCCTAAAATGACTTCTCTTACAGTGTTGCTTAATAAGGGTGAACCTGACATAGATATTATAATTATACCAGGCAGGCCAACTCAGGACAATCACCTGCTAGTTATTAGCTTGTCCATTCTGACTCCTGATATGCTTTCAATAGTAAATGCTGATGAAACATGATTATTATGTGACTGAGAAGAGTAGTAGGTAAGAAAAATGTGTCCGTGTATAAGAGAGAGATAGAGAGAGACAGTGTGTGGAGTTGAACGAAGAGCCTTATTCATCCCAGAACAATGCTCTATACATAGATTATGGTTGCATGTATTATATATTAGTATTATGTATGCATAGTTGAATTTGCAAATTCGTGTGCATAAATGGGTTAACAAACTATACGTATATTGCATAGCTCTGTATGAATTTTAAGTAGAATGTATTATGTAAATGTACTATATTAATATGTATATGATTGTACATTATATTAGGATAATGCACCATTGCAAACATATATGTCATCAGTGTTGTGTCTTCATGCATCGAGGTATGTTTTTGTATAATGTTTGACTGCATATATAGTTCTCAGGATAATGCATTCTTGTATTCATGCATTTGTGAACAAGTGGTTAGATGACACTTGTCAGGTAATTTACACATGAATGTATAATTATATGCATTTGTGTATACATGTTATTAGTGCATAAAGATTTTGAGTGCAGGGGCTACAAGAATTAGAAACTGAAGAAAGGGAGCATTAAGAAGCTTGACTGCAAGTGCCTAGACTGAGATGGGGAACATGGATGAAATATTTGGAGGCTGAGCCAAGACGGCATCAGTTTACAGTTTCTGGCCCAAATCAGCATTTAGAAGCTCCTAAAACAGTAAGATAAGATGATGGGTGTGGACACTCACACCTTTAATCTCTGCTCTGGAGAAGGAGGCAGATTCAAGGAGGTCTCTGGGAGATTCCAGACAATCTGATTCTATAGAGTCACGTCAAGGCCACAACTTAAGAAGGTGTGGCTGAGGAGTGGTAACTGACAGCTCTACAGAGAAAGCAGAGTGTTACAGGGAAGAGATCAAGGAAGGAGGTTTCAGAATGGGTGGGGAGGGAGGGAACAATAATCCAAAGATATTTAAGTCCAAGTCCTGGGATCAAAATCCACAAACACCAGCATGCAGTCTGACAGAATGCAACAACCTACTGATATTTTTGGTGAGTTGTCCTGGGAAAGCTGTATGAATAGTGTAGTTGGTATGGAGAAGATTATGTATTTTTGAGGAAAAGTTGAGAGAGAAAGAGCCTGCTTGCAGCAGCTGCATGACAGTTTCATAGTGAGGTCCTTCCCAGCCACAGTCTCTCTGGGCTGAGGTTTCATTATTAACACAGGAGTTGTTTGTGGGGTTATTTTGTATACAGAGATTATTAATTTAAAGGATGCTGCTCTGCTAAGCTTTGATGTTATAGATATTGATGATGAAATTATTCGTGACCGCAAGTCAATATTTCCATCTTTGTCATGCTTCCCAAATAACATATATAGCTTAATCCTGGGCATAAATTTATTTCTGTCCATTGTGATAAAAATTGCTTTTAACAATATCAGCATATTAGTGGACAAAATACATGATTTGAAGCTACAATGAACACAAGGTAGTTATTAATTTAACAGTCTGGTAGGCAAGGACATGTAAGATTCTACTAAAAGCCTTAATAACCTAAGAGAATAGCATGTTGATTTTGATAATTCATATTCCATGACAGGAAAGGAAGGCAATCTTAACAAAATTCACTAAGATAATCACAATCCTTTTTATAAAATTTAATAAAATCGATTGTCCTTTTTGGGGGTTAACTGGCAGGACAAAAAACTAGGCTTCACGTAGTAATCAGATAATAGGCCAGGACAGTAAAGAAAGTCAACAATTTTGGGGAGGCTAGAATAAAGAAGTATGCCACAGGCAAGATATGTTTTTTAGTACTAGAGAGGAAAGTTGGCCCAGATACCTTGTTCATCCTGTAAAACCCTTAAAAATCTAGATCACTGGAATATTTTTATTGTCTTGCTTTTTTCTGGATATTTGTGTTATTGTCTTGATAGTTCACTTAACATGTAATTAACATTACTTGAAAGTAATAAAAATGGTATAAAAGCAACCTAGGAAAACATAAACTCACCTCAGCCTCACAACTGTCTGGGGTCATGCTATCAGTAATTTTTTAAATGGGCATTCTCAACACAAGGTGAATAGTAGAAATATCAGGCAGGTAGAAACAATACCAGACAGGGAGCAGGGTCTTAGGCTGAGATTCTGTGTTTGTAATCCTGCCTCCTGTGAAGAGAGTCGTGAATCTTCTGCTTATTGGTTGGTATGTAATTGATTGGAAAGCAGGAAGGTAAGCTAATGAGGTCTATGGGATCACTTTGACCATTTTATTTCTACTCCTAGGCTTTCCAATGCAGAATGTTCCCCCAACACCTCTACCTACATATTGGATCTCTGAACCTGAGTTGTCAACATATCTCCCAGAGCCTCAAGAAACTCTGGTGTTTCCTTGTCACCAAATGCCCCAGAGTTCTCTATCAACTGACTGTCTTCAAATGCCACAAGGGGCCCTGATGCATGATTACCTTCCAATGCCACAAACTCAATTTCATGAATGTATACAAATGCCACCAATGTCCCCAATGATCCCAGGCTTTCAGGAGCAGCACTATGCCTTTACTCCACATGTGGCACCTCAGGTCCATTCAAGGCCACAAGTTCGGCCAATAGCTTCTACCAGGAAGCGGAGAATGCGTACCAGATATACTCGTGAACAAAAAAACAAGCTGGAAGATTTCTTCTTGAATAACTCCAAGTATCCTTCCTCGGAGCAATGCAAGGAGCTGGCAAAAAGCATTTCTGTGACCAAAAAACAGATTCGGGTCTGTCCCCTCACTTGGCTCTCTCCCATCTAAGTCACTATAGTCACTTCCTTGATAGCCCCATGGACCAGCACCCATCATTTGTGACAAATTTTTTTTATTGTTAGGTACTGAGTGATTGGTTTCTAGATTAATTAACTTGGTTCTGAATTCCCTGGCAATGTCTTACAGTAAAACATTGCATTCTCTTGGTATTCTCAGACACCCCTGAACAAACTAGAGCCATTCTGGTGCTTCATTAAGCTTCCACTTGTTTAAAGATTGGGATTTTCTTTGAATCCTCTGATCTTGCAGGTCAGAAATTCCCATTCATTCCATAAGTTTTTGTCCTGCCCATATTATTTCCTTCCTCTTATAGAATTATCAAATCATTGTATTATATCAATTGAAGCCCAAATAGAGAGAAATAAAAAAATATGGCATTCTAAACAGCTGATTCAGATCTAGGACCAAGACATGTATGTGGAGTTCTGCTTCACTAATATCTCTATTTGTTTATTTCTCCAGTTATGGTTTAAGAATCGAAGGGCCAGATCTTGCAAAAAGAAACGTGAAGAACGTCTACAACAACCTAAAAATCAACTTGAGAGAGCCCAAGCTGACTGCATTAGCACAGGAGATTATGTTCCCATTAATGTTGGGGCCACCAGTTATCCTATGTTCTAAATCTAGCAGGTATTGGCTCCTTTCTTCAACCCAAATACTCTAGCATCTTCCCATTTCTTCTCTAGTTTCATTAAGGCCTGTAGAAAATTCAGGGTGTGATTCTGTCTGCCATACCCAGACTACAACAACTGGCCCCTTTTCTTCAACAAAATCAATGTACTCAATTCCATATGTAGCAGTTAAAGACCCACCAGAAAAAAACTGCCAAGAAAAGACTCAACCCTTGCCAGAGCTTAAGATCTCTGCATGCTCGTAAGGCCACCAGCAGCTCAAGCTCCCTCAAAACTGCAGATTTCAAAATGTACGTAGAACCAAATATATGTATCCCACTAATAGTACTACATTCAAGGCATCTAGATGTTACATCAAACAAGAAACACTGTATATACCAAATCTATTTTGTCCAAACTTTGCATAACCTTACTTATCAGGAGGTTATTTCTGAGAATCCTCTTTCCCTGTTTAAGTTGTTTATTGTATCTTTTACTTTGGTAAATATTTTAAATAAAGACATGTGCACTTAAATTCCATTCTTTTTTTATATATTCATTACATACAGATTGAACTGGTCATTATCTGCTTTTTGGCTATTTGTTGCTTTGTGCTATGATCTGTATCTACAGTTTTTATTTAGCCTTAGGTGAAGGAAATGTGTTGAAGTTATAATTTGGCTGGATGCCAAATGATCACTTGTCCTGCTTTGATATTATTGTGGTATGCTCTATTGGTCCCCCTTTGATGAAAACATTTGAAGAGTGAGAGCATCATTTTGTGGGTAGAAGGAAATAGAATCCATTTGGGAATATGATGGTTTAAGAATGTGGCAGCAGTAGGTTCTCCTAAATTTAATGACCTTACCATCAGTGAGTAACTGAGTAGGCTTACAATATCAGGCATGAATTGTTTTCACTTTCTTAGGCAATGAATACAATGAGATAGCTGTTTGTAATTTCTCGGATCTGTGAATCAATATTTTACCCTCAGATTATTTTGCTGTGACTGAAATCTGTGTCGATATTTCTAGGTAGACCTAAACAAATGTCTTCTCACCCCAGGTAGAAATAGATCACCTAGATTCAAGTCTTACCAATGCACAACTTGATTGACACTGAGTTCTATTGTGCTTATCCATAAGAATATTTGTGAGAAGTTACTTTCAAGTGGTAGAATCAGTCAAAACTCAAAAATCATATGTGCAACCAAAGCCTGTGAAAGCAAGAATGGCTCATTGTAGTGGGAAGGGTCTCTAAGGCAGTTTGTGACAGGCCATAAAGTGCTTTCCTGATTGCTCAGGTGATTTGAACCTAGTCCAATTAGCAAGGATGAGAATGTCTGAACAGTCTTAGTTTATATATCTTTGAGATTTGGAAGACATAGTGAATCTGCTCAGTTCAGTGACTTGGGGATCTATTGACACACTTATTTCCTGACCTCAAGAAACTTAATATAGAGTCTTGGAGCTTCCACTCCTTCAAACATCCTTTATCATCCACCTCCCCTCATTTTCTTTATTACTTTCTTATTTGATTTTGGTTCATTGTTTGTTTTAGGGGGGCATGGAAGAACTTGTCACCATATCACTTTGGATACTTTGGAATAGTTATGCAAACCAAGCTTGCCTCAAAAGCACAAAAATCTTGTGTGCTGGGACTAAAGGATTAGGCCACCATTTCTTTTGCTTCCCCTATAAATGCCATGTGAAAAAATATTGTCTTATATTCCCTTTACCTTCCATTGTCTTGAAATAGTCTCCACAATGGAAAGAAGCAGTGCTACATAACAGCTGATCATTTGTGGGTTCAGTAGGCTTCACAGGTAAGGAGAACTAGTAAATGCTTTTCTCCCTTGGCAGCTGGCATAGTGATTTTTAAAGGTTATTGAGAAACGGTTTCTCTGTTAAGCCCTGTAGACCAGTTGGCCTTGAACTCCTACATCTGCCTTTCCCAAACTGGGATTAGAGGTGTGTGTCAACACTATTGAAAACTGTGAAAGCCAGTTCTCAAGGAGGAGGCTTCCAGGCAACGTGTGGTCTCAAGTAATTTAATCCCAATATTCAGAAAGAAAACATGGATCTTTAAGTTCTATGCCAGACTGCTTTACATAGATATATTCAGACCACTGAGAACTACATAGGCAGGACCTGTTTCATTTGCTCCATTATTATATGTGTTCTCTTTACATCCGGATTGCCACTCTCCTAACAACTGCTCACCTCGCATACCCACACACTAACTATCAAGAAGGGAGAGCTCCCCCCACCCTCATAATAACCATTCCAGAACATCAAGTCACTGCAGAACTAGGACATCTTGACTTAATTGGTCAAGTCACCTCAGTTATACCAACAGGCAAGCAACAATGTAAAAAACAAAGAGCCCCCACTCCAGTTGTTTGGGAACTCACTTAAAGACCAAGATTCATAACTGCTACACATGTGGGTAAGATGAGCTTGGTTCAACCATGTATGCTTTTTAGCTGGTGTTTGAGTAAGAGCCTGCTTTAATATAATATAACCAAACAATACGAATCTTTAAGTATCATTATGTTGTCTTCATAAAGTCTCTACTTCCTTATATCCTGTTTCCCTTTAGTTTTCTTGGTCTGTTCCTTTGAATAGGCCTCTTCCCCTTTGACTTACATTCAAAGCTCATCATTCATTTGTAATACTTTTCTTTTATCCTATACCTCTTTTTCATTAAATCCTTTAAACACTGCCATTTATCCCTTTCTGCTGTCATGAACTCAAAGATATTTCATTACTGACATTACACACACAAAATAACACAACACACAAATATTTTTAAATATAGACTGCTCTTATTTATACTGATACTTGTATGTATGCTTGTAAGGCTGATTATTTTTAGTGTTGAAAAATACCATTTGATGTTGCTAAGTCTATTTCCCTCATAAGTTTTCAGGAGTTTAATAATTTATATTTAATTTAATTTATGTAGAGTAGACAGTTTTAACATGGAAAATTTGGTGATCATTTTGGGAAAACTGTATTCTTAGGTGTACTTTATGTTATCACTCAATTGATGACAACCACAAAGTCACATCATGTGGCCGACTTAACGTGGAAGTTTTTTGGAGAGAGGCAATATGCAGGTGTTTTTTGTTTTAGATGGGGAGTGATGAGGAGGAGGGGCTCTGCCTTCTTATAAAAGGAAGTAGAGCAAGAGCACAAGGAGGATAAGCTACTCCTGAAAACAGGAGAAATATGTTACATCTTGGCTGGTAGTGATGACTTATCTTACTCTCACTAGGTCCCTGGGGCAATCCTGTGGAGATGCCTGGTTGCTAACACTCTGCTTGACACTCCCACACAGCCTCCTCTTCTTCCCTGCTCTACCTCTTGCCTGCTTATGGATATTTGCATATTTAGTCTCCCTCCTCACAGCGAGTTCTTTGGACTACTTATTCCATTTATCACCTACTGCAATCTTCCTAGATCAGGAGGCTTGCTGGGAGCAGAACAAATTTGGATCAGCTGTTAAGGAGTTGGTGGCTATATTAGGCTATGTCATAATGCTTTTAAAATCAGTTTGTGAGTCAGAGTGGTGCGTCTACCACTTAAACCACTTGCTGTTTGTCCGGAGGCCTTGTATTCAATTGGCAGCACCACTGAGGAAGATCATATCTATCTCTGACTCTAGTTCTGGGGAAACTGATGATGTGGCCACATATGTTCAATTTCAATCACAATACTCAATCACATAAAATGTAAAAAAAAAAAAAGAAAGAAAATTAAGAATTATATTAATCTGTTCATACTTCTAATGAAGCATATGTATGGAAGTCAGGGTTTTGTTAGTGGGTATAATCCTCCAACTTTGTCCATTCCAGTTATAGAACTCATTTTTATCAGACTTAGCCACCATCACAGTGATCCACTGAGAAGAATTTCCTATCCATATGTTCTGTTTGTAGACAGGGTGCCATTTTTTAATTATCGTATCAAGATAGCATCTCACTGTATTGTCTTGGCAGTTCTGGAACTCATTATGTAAAATAGGAAGTTCCAGGATCACCTAGGGTCTCACTTTACTCAAGTTGGCCTGGAATAGCAGACTGTTCTGTTTCCCACTCCAGAATACTGGAAGAACAGAGGTGAATCACTCCACCTATCTTCCTACTGTTTATTACTCAAGCCTTAGTGAGAGTTTACAAACACCTATGTTGCTGACCCTCCTTATACTGATTCCTGCTTTGAAGTGAAGGACTGTAAGGAAGAAGAGTGTTTCTGGCTATCTCAAATATGAAGAAGAGGTAGGACATCTGCATTGTCCTTTGGGTGGTGAGGTATGTGATTTTATATGCTAGTGGATGAGCACCAAAACCTAGGTCTCTGGAAGAGCTTAAGGCTGGTGACTTGGTGTCTCCAGCCTTACAAGGGCATGGAGACTGGTTTGAATGTAGAGTTCACAGATGTTTTGAATACATAGAGATGGTCCTCTATTCTTTCCTTTTTTCACTCCTTTTTTTTCTTTTGATTTCTTTCTTTTTTTTTCTTTTGTTTTTTTTTTTTTGGAGCTGATGGTTGTGATACAGGTAGTGATGTTGGTGGTGGTGTATTTTTGAGACACAGTTTCTGATTAACAACCCTTGAAATCTGGTACTGACTTTGTAGATAGCATTGGCTTCAAACTCACAGAGGTCGAGCTGCATTTGTTTTCTAGTCTAGCCATTTTACTGTTGGCATTGGAAACTGGCTTCTCAAACCATCAATGGTCAGGTGCTATTCCATTGCCTAGATCCAGTGTTGTATGATACAAAGGAGTCTTATCTCAGGAATGGGACCCACAGAACACAATAAGACAATAGAACACTGTAATTACAAGAGGTTTATTTCTAATTCCATATGTATGGAGTTGCTCATCCTCCCAGGGAAAGTCAACTCCTTACTCAAAAAACACATTTCTTTTATTCTTTACACCTGGCAGATTTCAGCAACAGGGTTGATGGCTTGCTCTCATTGATGTATTTTAGAACAAAAATCAGACATCGACTAGCCCTGCTCAAGGAGCTGTTTTGGCTCAGTGAGTCATTTTCTCATCTAGCCCTGCACTTGGCCTTGGGAAAGGGGTGGCTTGGAAAGTGCTCAAGTGGGGAGGAACTGGTTGGTCAAGCAGGGTAAGGTTGACTATTGGTGGTTTATTTCTGAATATATAACTGAGAGGGTTAGAGGGTCTTTTTCTCTAGAGCAGGCATTTTTGATTTGTCTAAACTCAGCTTAGACAGCATAGCCTGAACTGTCCTGTTAACTTTGCTTTATAATTTTCAGTAGCTTGAGTATATATTTTGAAAAACTTGAGCTGTTTAGGCTGATGATGGCTCAAATTTGGACTTTTCTATGAAACCTTGTGGCTTTCTGCCAGTAAAATCTGTCCTTGTTTACTTTCTCAAAAAAATGGTGTTTTGTAAATTCTCATAGCCCCTAATATCATTGTTTTCTACATCAGAAGCAGGGAAGAATATATTATATTGTGAAAGAAAGAGATAACCTAAGGACATGTTGATCTGTAGGACACAATAGGCCCTGACCCATTTCTTAAATTCAGATGATCTAGGCTCATGACTCTTATTCTGCAATGCTTCCTCTTTTTACTGCATTCAAGTCCTGCTAACATGAAAAGTATCTGGAAGAAGCAGAGGGTAAGAAGAGTGATGTGGTATCAGGATACAGGGCAGTGCAGTGTATGCACAGATGTTGGGGACTTAAAACATGCTTGAGTGAGTACATGGCTGAAGGAGCAGCCAGAGTTCTGATAGGGTCATAGGCTGCATCTGCAGTTTAATGCTGGGACTCAGGCTCATAGTAGGTCTTTTTCAGTTTCAGCATCTGCATATTTAGAATTAACCAACCAGTAAGACACCCGGAGTAATATATCCAAGATGTACCCTGTCCACCCACAGGCCTTATAAAGATTAGAAAAGGTTGTTCCATAGCTGAGTCGATACATTACGGATCAATGACTTTGGGTGGTAGGTGTTATTCTATATACACAGGCAAACAGAATATCCACTGACATGATTAGTGATATGGACATTGCCTCTAAACAAAAGGGCTAAGCATGGAGTTCCTGGCTATTGAAGCTGATATGAACTTTTCTACAGAATAGCCCAGGCATCCATTATTCAAACCCTCCCTGCCTTACTCTCATGGGACCTGAGCCTTGAAGGATTAAGGATGCAAGAGTTCTGCTTAATTCTATGTAAACACTCATTCACCCACAAATTCACTATGTTAAACCCACTATGTGAAGGGATTGATCAGCTTTTTTGGGAATCAAAAAAGCCTGAAATACATGATTCCACACTTCCCACAAATTCACCCCACCCCCACCCTGAATCAACAAATCTTGGACTTCTACATAAGATCAAATTATTAGATTATTGTAGACCAGATTCCTTCCTAGTGTTGATTCTTCCCTATCAAAACATGGCCTTAAAGCATGACTTCACAGTTCTAGCCCAACTTACATGTTTCTCCTTTGAAAGTTGGAACTTGCACTGTTTATCTTTTGTTATTTATAAAAGACTTATTTTGGGGGTGTTGTGGGGGACTGAGGTGCATGTGCGGTGGATGATAAACAAAGTTTCAGACAGATTCATTTTCTCTAAAAGCTAATCCAGAGGAATCTGATTTAAATTCTGGTATTCTGTGTTAGTAAATGTGGATGCATATCAGGCAGCTCATATCTGACTGTAACTGTAGTTGCAGGAAGATTTTCTGTCTCTGCTCATTGAGTGCATCTACATTCAAATGTGTGTACTCAAGCACACACACACACAGAGGGGTGGGGAAAGAGAGAGTGAGAGAGAGAGAGGAGAGAGAGTGGGTGAGGAGAGAATGTCTGTCAGAAAAAGAGTGTTGATGGTACACATTTAAAGCCCAGAAGTAGGGAGGCAGAGGCATTCAGATATCTATGAGTTCAAGGCAAACCTGGTATACTACTAGAGTTCTAGGACAGCCAAGGCTACTCAACCATACTGACTGAGAAACAAAGCAAAGTAAAAAGATATAGGAGCTAATTAAATAACTCTTAAAAATGCTTTAGTCACTGAACCTAAATATATAAGATTTAGCCCTTAAGATAGACATGGGAAAAGGAGAGAAACTGGTCCTGTAAGTGGACTTCGGATCTCCCCTTGAATATTAAGATCCCTGAACACTTGAACACACAAAGACTTTTAAATTAATTAATTCACATTCCAAATGCATTTCTTCCTCTTTGAAAGGATCCCATGAAAACAAGATTGCCTGTCTGCTACATATGTGTCTCCTTCCAACCACTGTATATTCTGTGGTTGGATGATCAGACTCAGAGTACCCCCAGTGGTTCAGAAATGTGAACTCTTTTGGTCTTCCCGGGAATTCCCCAATTACTTCAGTATCTTTGGTCCTTCTCTCAACTCTAACAAAATGACCAAACCTTTGTCTACTGTTTGGCTGTTGGTATCTACATTTGTTTCACTCTGCATTTTGTTAATTTGTCTGTTTGTCTGGTTAGTTTGCTTTGAATTTTGATATATTTTTCCCACTGTTGTACAAGCCAACCTAAAACTAGCTGTGTAGACAAGGCAAAGTGTACAAGGCCTTAAAGTGTTAAGACTACAAGGATTGAAGTTGTGCATCATTATATCTGGCTAAAATTTAAAAACAACTAAATTTCTTCACAAAACAGAGCTGGATATTGGAGTGCTTCATAAAAATTCTAAAGCTTGGGATCAAATTCATGGTATTCCAAAATATAAATAAATTGAATCTCCTTTTGTGATCACTGGACATCAAAGTTGTTTTCAGGATTTCCCAGAGCCTAAAAAACTATGTTATTTTTGTGTCCACAATTTAAGACTTAACGTTTCTAAGTGTTATTATAATTTTCTTTTATTTTTAAAAAGTATACAATTAATTGTGATCTTGCATTCTCTTTCCAACTCCTTCCAGATTTTTAAAAAAAAGTTTAGTTAGCTTACCTGCAATTCAATACTGAATATAATGATTTCTTTTTTATTTTTATTAGATTCTCTCTGTATTGACATTTGAAATTTTATTCCCTTTGGCCATCCAGTTCCCATCCCACCTTTCCCTCTGCTTGTGTTCAAGAAGGTGCAGTAACTCCCAATCACCCTCTCCACCTCAGTGCCTTTGGCATTCCCCAAAATTGGGATACTATGCCCTCCCTTGACAAAAAACCTCTTCTCATATTGATGGCAGACATTGCTGCTTCCTGCCACATAAACAACTGTAGCCATGGGCCTCTCAATGCAAGCTGTGTTTCGTGTTCTACTCTATGTGAAGGATTTGGTTGTTGTACAATGTTGTTCTTCCCATGAGGCTGCTACCCCTCTTAGCTCCTAAATGGTGGAAGAAAGGAGTAAGAAACCTAAACCACCCACCACCAGCAATGTCACTGAGAATAAGAGAGAAGCAAACAATTGTTGAGGAGACCAATCCCAGCTAGGCACCCAACACTGAACATCTCCCTCACAATGTCCATCCTAGACACTCATAATAATAGCAAGGGCATAGGAATCCCTCACTACTCTCTTGAATATCATCAATTAAGTTGCACTGCACCCACCTCATTAAAAAAATTAAAATAAAATTAAGAAAGTGAGAAAGAAGAACAGAAGGAAGGAATTAAGGAATGAAGGAAGAAAGGAAAGAAGGAAGGAATGAAAAGCGAGAGACAAAGAAGGAATGAAAGAGAAAAGAAAGAAAGAAAAGAAAACAAAGAAAGAAAGAAGGAAGGAAGGAAAGACCACAACCATAGCTTCATTTATGACCTGTAAATTAAATTTCATTGTGAACTAGAATGGTATTGTAAAAAAAAAAAAAAAATGTTTTGAGGGGCTCTGAGACTTTTCCAAAACACCCATTTTTGAGAAGTAAACAAAGACAGAATTTACTGGCTGGAACACTGCCCACTGTACATGACCATTTGACAGAACTACTCATGAGATAAAGAGAAAAACAAAGAGAAAATTTGGGGGTTGCAAAGTAAATCATGACTGATTCGGCATCTACTTAAATTGGTCTAGAGTTTGATGTGTTCAATGTTATGGACTGGAAGGATGCTGTTGGCACTCTGCCATGACATGCTTGACAGTTTCTGGTAAAGGAGTTCAGAGCTTAAGCAGTGATTACAAATGAAGGTGAGATGGAAAGTGTAAAGTAAGCAACGGCCACTTCCATGGGGATGGTCCCAACATCTCTGTACTCCCTGCCCTCTCCTCCAAGCACCAAGCCCACATATTTACACTGTCTACTGGACATATCTTCTTGAATGTCCCACAGTTTTTTCAGGGAAGACTGGGGTGCCCATCAGGCTGAAGGAGCAGTCTTAAGTAGATGGGCTTCAGTTTTTTAAGAAGTGCTCTCATTACGGCAGTGGGAGGAGTGTCTTTCTGGAGGAAAATATTGCAGACAGAACTGTTCCCACCATGCTAAAGATAAATATCAGAAGGTAGAACAAGATGGAGGAGAAGACAATGATGAGGAGGATCCTAAGTGGAGTCAGAAGAGTAAACCAAAATTATCTCTGAAAACTGACTCCAAGGAGGATGGAGGAGAGAGAGATGATGAAATGGACAACAAACAATATGGAAGGATCCTGAGGGGTTCTAAGAGAGTCAGAAGGAAAAGGCATGTGGACTCAGCCATCTTAAAGCAGGGTTTACCTCCTAAAGGCATGAGAACCTGATGCTGGACATCCTACCTGGAGGAAGAGAGAGCTGTAACTGTGCTTCTAAGCTGTTCAAAGAGCACCAGTCTTTCCCCTACAACAAAAATGGATTCAAAGTCAGCATTAAGCTTGAAGGCATGGACCCTGAACACAAGGCTATGTACTGTGTCCTCACTGTGGCTGGGGTTTGTGGATATAGGGTTAGCTTTACTTTGACGAATATTCTGATTGCTATGCCTTCTGGGTAAACACAGATGCTCTGGACACTCACACAGTGGCTGATATGAGAAGACTGGCCATAATCTCCGCCCTGCGAAAGGGTATAAAGATGAAAAATTTAATTGGCAGTCCTTACTTAAGACATGAAAGGCCCAGGTTGCACAGAAGCCATTATTTGAAAATCAGAACATAACAGTGATCACATCAGGTGTCCGAGTTGGAATGAAGCTTGAGGCTGTAGACAAAAAGAGCCCTTCTGTCATCTGCGTTGCTACGGTAACAGAAATGGTGGACAATCGGTTCCTGGTACACTTTGACAACTGGGATGAGAGCTATGACTATTGGTATGAATCAAACAGTCCAAACATTCATCCAGTTGGTTGGTGTAAAGACACAGAAGAACACTGATTACTCCACCAGGCTATTCACATGTGAGCCACTTTTCCTGGGACAAATATTCAGAAGAAACCAATTCTTTTCCTGCTCCTGCAAGAGATTTCAAAGTGAAACCCCACGTGGATTCCAGAAAAAGATGAAGCTTGAAGTCCTGGACAAAAAAACCCAGTGTTCATCAGAGTAGCAACTGTCATGGAAACGGATGATCACAGAATAAAAGTTCCCTTTGGTGGCTGAAGCTGATGCTATTAAAAAAGAGCCCCTCCAGTGTAGGGTCTCTATGAGAGTCCCGGCCAACAGAGAAACCCCAGACCCGAGATCAAGAGAAGCAACAGCAAGAGGCAGTTTATTTAACGCAGGACCTGTGGACACACTAGTCTTTCTGGGAGAACTGGGCATGCCTGGCACTCAAGAAGAGCATTTCATTTATAGGGGCTGGGAAGCAGAAAGCATGCTTACAGAAACAGATGCATGGTTAAAGGGTCTTGATTGGTTAATTCAATCATGCTAGGGTTTAGAGTGACAACATGGCTGTTTGTCATAATGGGTTTCCTGAGAAATCAGATATAGCCCTGGGCCAGCACTCTGGATAGTCCCAGATACTTCTTGTTCTTTTTAAGTTACCCATTTTGGTCCATCAGGCTAACTTCAGATATCCTCTTTGGCAGAATGTTGAGGCCCCACCTTATTGTCTCACTTAGCCTTCTGTAATGGCTGGATTACAGCAGCCAAGTTTTTCCATATGGCTGCTGGGGGTCTTTCATTTCCTCCGTTTTCTTTTATCATAAGTAAAACCTTTTACTTATTTTCTAGTTTCAACCTCTGTTTGTTTTAGTGCCTGATATTGATGGGTGAGGACCAGGGTCTGGACTACAGATACCCGTTCCTTTATGAAATGAACTAGGCAATTTAAAATGCAAGGGATGAAGATCAGTAACAGGAAAAGAATAATCAGGGGACCCATGAGGGTAGAAAGAGTAGTGAACCATGGGGATTTATTGAATCAACTTTCAAACCATCCCTGTTGTGTCTCAATGTTTCTATTTCTCTGGACCAATCTTTGTCTGAGCTCTTCCATTGTGTCCCTTATAACACCAGTATAGTCTGCATAAAAACAACACTCTTTTTGGAGGGCTGCACATAATCTTTCTTCATTTAAGAAAAGCAGGTCTAGTCCTCTCCTATTTTGTAGGACCACTTTAGATAGTGATGTTAAGAACTTTTCTAGTAGAGTAATGGTTCTTTCTCTTGCTTTTAGGTTCTCAGTTATGGCAGCTTGTAGTGGTTTAAGATGGCTAGTCTGCATTTGTGCAGCGGCTCTTGTCCCTATTCAGGCTGCAAAACCTCCTATTCCTAGCATGAGAGCAATGGTCATGCTAATAGGCTCACTTTTATACCTTTGGTGCTCTTCAAAGAAGTCAAGAACAGTTTCAGAAAAGTGATAGGTGATTTTCGGCCAGAAGTGGACTAGGACACAGTAGTCTGAAGTGGAATTCAGGACACGGGCTGAAACACAAGGGGTCAGTTTGCTATTGCTTACATAATAGGTGCCATTGGGAGAGGCTAAATAATAGATACCAGGATATACTGGGATGGTCTGTTTGCATAAACACTCGAGGGGAGCAGAGAATCTACTTAAACATAATCATTGTCCAGTCACCTCTGGGAGAGAAAGCTTGGAACTAGAGAGGTTGAAACACTCAGTTGGAAGGTAAGCGGAATTGGAGTACTTGGCATAAATGGCCATGCCTTTATAATATGGGGGTCTAGAGACTAAACACAACCAGCAATCGCTGGCCTGGTTCAGTTCCGAATAATTGAGGGCTAGGTTTCAGAGAACTTTCTCAATCATCACAGGTACTTAGTAACCAGTCAATCAATCAAATCATCTTATAAACCATGGACTCCCACATGATTACTTTGCTTTAAATTTAAAACTTGATGGCAAATGAATTTACTTGACAGATTCTTCCAGGAATCACCAGTTCTAGAATAATATACTAAACATAATAGCTCACACCTGTATCCACCAAATTTAGGAGGTTGAGGCCGAAGATTTGTCTTGAGCTGGGGCCAATTTAGAATATATATCAAGCCTCCACCCCTACTATATGGCTTACCCACTTATACCAACACTATCATTCCTCGAGAAAATAGAATATTAACTTTTCTGATATCCCCTTTTCTGGGAGCCTTCAAGCCTGGACAAGGTAGTTGTGATGTACACACAGTAGAAATCTGATAATAGTTATAAAGTCTGAGGATGTCAGGAATTTCTAGCTTTCTAGCTATACTAAAAGGTGTTTAAGACTTCTGAAAAGTCCAAAAAGGTTTCTTGAGGGTAAAACACTGCTGGCCAAGATGAGTGACAACTGTAGCCTAACAGCTGGGACTTAAGCAATGTGCTCTTTGCTCTCTATCAGATGAAAATGCTGGGCTCTAACATTCAGCCTTCTAGCCAAAAGACATAAAAACAAAAAGAGACACTTAAAACAGTGATTATAATATTCATCACTTAGATGTAAAATGGTTTTTATGAGTGTTATTTAAGGAAAAAGCAAAAAGATCCTAAGCAGGAAAGAGAAAAATTATTCTAAATGTGGAAAGGAAAAAAATATTCTAAGGGGAAAATTTTCCTCCTCTTTACCTTTTATCTCTCTGTCCTTAGTACTTATACATCTTTCAGAATACATAATCACATGGTACAAAGTTCATCACAGGGTCAAAAAAATTCAAATAATTAATTTAAATACAAGTTTATACCACACATTGTTTACAGGCAAATCCTTTGGAGTAAATATCTGGCTAAACATCCCTTACCTTAGCATCACAGCTCTACTGAAATTTTAAAACAATAACTGAACTATTAGTGAAGTTTTGTACAGATAAACCCAGTAAATATTATATCTTCTGTCCTGGCACCCATAATAAATCAGTAGTTCCCTTTTTATGACCTTTGGTTTCACAAACTCTTGGAATGTGCTCTGAATAGGAGAAAGTCTGTTTACCATCTAAGAACAATTAACTGGTGACAGTTAGGAGACTGGCAAATCTCATTGTATTTTTGACTATCTGAAAAGAACCTAAAGTAGACCCCCTATAAAAGAGCTCAATAATCACTGATATAATTTTAGGAATTCTTACTGGACCATCATTAAGACTTAAGAATCATTGATGTGTCTATAGAGCATCACTACAATAAAGTACATCTTCGTAGATCTGCAGAGATCTACTCCAAGTGGGTGTGATATTACTTAGTGATTGTTATATATGTTTAATAATAACAGAAATAATATCATAGCAGGTATCTTCCATAAAATCAATTCCCCTACATTGTTGCTTAATAAGAGTGAACCTTACACAGATATTCTAATTATAATAATATGAGCAGGACATCTCAGGATGGTCACCTGCTAGTCATTAGCTTGTCCCAATATGGCTCTTGATGTCCTTTAAATAGTAAAGGTTTAATGATGAATAATTATTGGGTGACTGAGATGATTAATAAGTAAGAGAAGTGTGTTTGTGTGTTTCTGTGTTTCTGTGTGAGTGTGTGTGTTTCTGTGTGTGTGTGTTTGTGAGTGAGAGAGAGAGATAGAGATAGATAGATAGAGAGAGAGAGAGAGAGGGAGAGAGAGAGAGAGAGAGAGAGAGAGAGAGAGAGAGAGAGAGAGAGAGAGAGAGAGAGAAAGAGATTTTTATGCAGTGTGGGGTGTTGAACTCAGAGCCTGGTGCCTCCAAGAAAAATTTCCTATACATAGATTATGATGGTATACATCATATATTAGTATGATATAAGCATATTTGAATGTTCAAACTCTTGTGAAGAAATATGTTAACATACCTTATATAGACTGCATAGGTATGTATGAAATGTGAATAGAATTCATTATGTAAATATTGTGTATTAGTATGAGCATGACTATATATTTTAGGAACATGATGAATGACTGCACACATATTCATGGGATCACATGGGTGGCATCATGCATGATGGAATGTATCGGTGTGAACAAGTGGTTAGGTGATTCAGGTCTGTTGCTATGATGCATGTATTTATAATTATATATACATGTTATTAGTGCATATAGGATGCTGTGTGCTTGTTTACATACATAATTGGATGAATAAACAGAACACACACAGAGCTGTCCCAACATTGGCTCTTATCATCAGTCTTATATTATCTTGAGACCTGAAATCACTGAGGATTCTTAACATTTTACTTACCCATATTATACTTCTCTCCCTTTATGTCTGGTTTGATAATCACAGGGTAAAATGGCAGCAGCAGTAAAAGCAGAAGAAACAGCAATCCCTGGGAGGACAGACAAAGTTTGTCCTATAAAGAATGTATTGGACACATCACCATGTCCTTTCCAGATGATTGTAGATACCATTTAGGTAACTTGGTTTCATATGGCTGAACTCTATCCACCCAGGTTCACGTATCATAGCAGTAGCTACTATTTCCATTGGATTCAGGCATCAGAGTCTCCCTTATTCAAGGCCCAGTAACATGAACAACTGGCCTCTGAGCTCTTATTAAATGACCTATGCCCTTGCCTGTGTTTTCTGCTCTTTTCCCAAACCAATGCCTCTCTAATTTCCCATTTCAGTGAGCAGAGATCACAGGTACAAGCACGTGAAATTCTCGGATCAGCAGTGAAGACATTGAGCATTTTCAGTGCCTTTCTGCAGAAGGCAGATGCCAACAGATCTACCAGGATCAGTCCTGGGGTTTGTCAATTTGGAATGTTATTTCACACACAACTTGGGTTTAAAGTTCTTCACCTAACAACTCTGTTTTTCCAGGCTGTGGTTCTACTCTCATTTATTTATTTTTTTTTACCCAGATTAGTTATCATAAAACAACACAGTAGCTACAAGATAACATAACCAGTTTACTTTTTATTTTATCATAGAACCAGATTCTTATTTCTTTTATGTTGTTGTCTCTTTCAAAATATGGTTTCTCTATGTAGCCTTCACTGGCCTTAGGATTTCTCTGTAGACCAGTGATGTCTTTGCGTAAGAGAGTCTGCCTACAAAATGCTGGATCAAAGGCCTTGGTCTAGAAGAAAAACAAGAGTACACCTACTCCACTGCATCCCACTTCACACCATGCCTCATTGTCTCCAACATCTGATTCTTTATCTGTCTTATAATAATTTTTGAAACTCTCATTTTCGTTTCCTAAATCCTGAGCTGTGTATTAAATCTAGATGTTTCTCTAATTTTTTTCTATTATTCTATAAATATTGAGTCTTTTGTGGTTGTTTTAGTTTCCTCTTTTGTTTGTGGAATATTTGCTTATCTTTCAAGGTAAGGTTTCTGTGTAGCCTTGGTTACCTGAAAAATATGTGTAGACCAGATTAGCCTAGAACTCTGCCTGCTGGTGCCTCCCAATTGCACTACAGACTTAAGCTCACTAGTTTTTAAAATATGTGTGTGCAGGAGGCAACATGTGCCTCCATTTGTGGTACCTACACAATGAACTGTTACTCCAAAGTGGGCAAAGACCTAAGGGTTTGAAAGAAAGACACAAGTCCATTATTCAGGTTACCTGAATGTTTACTCCATCTTGAACAGCCTTCTTTCAGGATACCCTGCAGTCAAACTACACAGACTGCAGTCCCAGTATTATACACTCAAGTAATTACAGGTGATGTATGCAAATTTACTAGCTTTTGGATGGAAGTTACCCACTAGGGTAAAGTTTGTAAGCTGAGGCAGCTTCAGACAGGAAGGGCTTGTGTGGAAATATCCTTGTGACTAGGCCAATTAGCATAGCAAAAGTGCAGTGTGTATCTCTCCTAGGGTCCAGGCTTAAAAGTGGGCAGTGTAAATAACCCTAAGCAGATATGAGAATTAGCCAATTATTCCACACCAAAAAACAGCAAAAAGAACTGAGACCGGCAATCTTGGGAGGTAGGAGGTGAGAGAACCCTCAAGGATGTGCCAGAGACAGGGGAATAAAGTCTTAGAGCTGAAAAGAATAAACCTTAGATAGAATCACTTACAGTGAGGACAGGGAACTTGTAGATCCCAACTCCAGCAGAAATACAGGGCATCAAGTGAGGGACCAGATTGCCACCACACAGTTCAAACTCAAATCCATAATTTTTTCTGTGTCTTTTGGGCTCTGTTTGCTGAGTCATGGGTGGGAAGCCTGTGAAGAGTTTGGGTGTGGCACAAACAGCTCTCTACATATCCTATCACTGAGGAGACACTGGAGGAGCAAAAAACCCACAGATTCCATTAGGTCTACACACAGAGACCATGGCTCAAAAAAAGACCAAATACCTGATTTTTATTGTTGAAAATATTAAAACATGCTGTGAATAAGAAAAAAATAAGTGCACGTGCACGAATATTTGAAAAACCACAGTACTTAACTGTGTGGTGCACATGCCTTTAATTGTATCACTTGTGAGGCAGAGCTATGGACAGGTCAAGGCTGACCAGATCTACAGATAAAAGTTCCAGATAGACAAGTCTTCAAAGAAACCTTCCCTTGAAAACAAACATAAAAATACCAGCAATGAAAAAAGGAAATAACAATTATCCCACAATTCATAATATAAAAAAAATGAACAGAGAGTATCTAATTCTAATACAAAACTACACACCAGCTAGAAAGTCAGGTATCACTGGACTAAATCAAGAGGTTGAAATATTCCTCTTCAGATGAATGAAGAATCCTAAGCCCAGGGCAGAGTGGGATATACTAGACTGCAGTTGGGTGGGGTAGGGAAGTGTTGGCAGTCTTCTGGACAAATGCCTTTAATCTCAGAATACTGTAGGCAGAGGTATGCAGACTCTGTGACTTGAAAAAACACACTTGTCTACAGATCAAGATTACTGTCAGCCGAGGCTACTTGAAAAACCCCTATTTTAAAAATAACAATAAAATTAAAAAGAAAAAAAGAAAAATGCCCCGTATTTGAAATGATAAATAAACTGGGTGTATAGCATGGTAATATAATGTTGCTTCATAATATCTTCTCTGGAGAAAAAATTCTAAATGAGGATAAAATCACAGCCATAGAAAAATTAAGTTGTTACATAAAGAACTATATATCCCAAGTTGTGAGTGGAGTAACATCCACACTTGAGAAAATCAAATGCTGAACCAGCTAGATCTGTAGACTAAAGCCTTCTCTAGAAACATGCCTTGCCTCTAATAGTGCCCAGTTACTTAACTACTGACTCTTGAAATTCACAGTCTTGTACTGTGATCTTTGACCCAAGAGTCCAATTCAAGAATTGATCTTGACAGACTTGGTGAAAGCATCAGATGTCCACAGGAAGCTGGGGGAAATAATATATTCAGAAAGTTTCAATGAACCTTAGGAAAAACCATAGGGTTCTTAGAACACTATCCAAATCACACAGATTTCAAAAATGCACTGAACAGGAATGAGGAGAAGTGATTGTGTCACAGACCTAGTGCTGCCTCATCATAGAATTTGATCATACCTGGCTCTAGGAAAGGAAGTGCTAGTCTTTTTTCTGCCTCAGTTTTCTTCCTTAGGAGGCTTACACGTAGAAAGGCTGGGGAGTCATTTCTAGCTTTTTTATTTCTTAGCGAAATCAGGCTAAATCCCAACAGAGTTTCCTTTAAGGCTGTGAGCTAAGAGCCCTGTGCCCTGTGGGAGCTGCTTCTGCTGCTGCTGGCATCTTTCATCTTCTTTCTTAGTCCCATTTTCCTGATCAGAAATGTAACTCTTGTGCAAACACCTCTAGGCTGAGGTTGATAGTTTCAGGTGCCTTCCTTGTGTTCTTTTGGTTAGTGTTACTGGTTTTGTTCCTTAACTGTTGAGCTTCAGAAAATATGGGTCTTTGGTAAATGTACTGTTGGAGAGGAAGCTATACCTCTTGGGAAATTGATTATTTCTTTACTGGGTAAATTAGTATTGTCAGTTTCTTCCCACCAGCTCTCATTTCCTAGATAAAAAATTGAACAATGATTGAGCACTAGGGAATTTCCTCCTAAGAAGGCCTAACCAGCACAATGCATTACTCTACAGAGGCCCATAAAATAGACACCATCTCTGTAAGCTTTGTGTAGAGTGGAAATTCCCCAAGGAACATGCTTGATTTAGCCACTTTCTCTCTCTCTGTACAACATTTCTAGCTTGATTCCTAGACCCCTGATAATGGAAGAAAATTAGAAGTCCAGAGTATGGAATAAAGTCACACAAAATCAAAATAATACTATAATTTTCACATATTTCCCTTATTATATTTTTAAAAATACTGAATTAATTATTTTTTAAAGTTAAAAAAAGCCATAAGAGATGTTAGATTCCCTGGAGCTATCATTTAAAAATGTGGGAATGAGCTGCCCAGCCAGAGGACTGAGAACTCAACACAGTTCCTCTCTAAAATATAAGTGCATTGTTTCCTGAGTCCCCTGCAACCCCATGCTTACATCATTATAAACAGAACACATTAGGAAATGGTTGCTCTAAGGTGATGTTTTTGAATTCTCATTTTTGAAAGATTTATATGTTTAAATAGTATTTTCAAAAAAGTTCTCGAGGTGGGTATTTAAGTTATTTTGATATTTAATACATAAAGCCTAAGCATTCTCAGCTGGTAAGCTACCACTGACTTATAGTAAATCCAATAAGTTCTCAAATCTGGAAACCCTAGCACTGAATGAGAGAAGTAAAAACAGGCAGATAACAGGGTCTCACTATGCAACCAGGATAGCAGCACAAGTGAATCCCTGGGGCCAAGAGAGAACACTTGTATCAAAATATATGAAAGAGAGTGATTGGGAAAGTTGTTACACACACTGTTCTGGCCTCGAGCTGTGACTAGAGAGACACACACAGAGATGACACACTGCCATTAGAACTTCTGGCCTGCCTGCAGAAAACTGAACACCTAGAAGGGACTCAGGAGAGCTCTGGATACTGAGCCCACTGCTGAGCCCACACTCTCTACCCACTAATTATCTGGGGAGAAACTTCCAGGAACTCTCAGTGTGCAGAGGCAACAGTGCAGTCTGGGATCATACCTGTCTGGCCTCCGTCTGTGCCCAGGGCCACCAGCAGAGCAGGCACAATATTATCAGGACTCACAGCATGCACATAGAAAGCACTACTTTTAATTTTTCTGAGATTGCCACTATTTCTCTCACAATTTCTTTCATTTCATTTGATTTTCTCCTCAGCCCCCTCCTTCCCTCCTATTTAAAATGCACTAGGTCATATTAACACTGCCCATATGTGCACAGGGAAGAAATATCTATTTGAGCATTGGCATTGTGAGAAGGTTTCCCAAGTTACTCACTCATAGCAGCCTTAAAACCCAGTCAGGCTTTTTTGCCTTCTGAAAAGCAGCCTTACAACAGGACTTTGCTATTAAGCCTAGTTTCAGAGGACTTGTGGAATCCTCATGCTTATTGAGTCAACCTGGCAACAATCAAACCATCTTATAACCCAAGGAGACCCAAATAGATCACTTCAGTATAAATTTATACTGATGTGCCAGTGAATTTATTTGACAGCTTCTTCCAGAAACAACCAGTTCTGGAATAACACACTATACATAATGGCTCATGCCTGTATCATAAAATTTTGGATGCTAAGGCAGAAGGTTTGTCTTGAGCTTTAGATCAATCTAAACTACATATGATGCCTCCAGCACAACTATATGTCTTACCCATTTATACCAACGATAACATTTTTCAATAACTCCTCTGATGTCCCCTTTTGCTGGAAGACCCCAACCAGGACTGGGTAGTCAAGAATTACACATAGTAGATCTTGGATAATGGCTTTAAAGTCTGAGTGTCTCAGAACTCTCTAACACTTTAGCTGTACTGAAAGGGGAATATGAGTTCTAAAATGTCCAAAACATTTCTTGCGGTTTCTGGGGGTAAAATGCTGCTGCTTGGGTGATTGAAACCTGATGTAGCCTAATAGCAGGTGATTACATAGTAATGTGGCCTTTGTTCTAGCTCAGCATGAAGTGCTAGGCTCTATCTTTCAGCCTGCTAGTCAGAAGGCTGAGAAAAAAAAAGGGGCCACTTAAAAAGTGATTATAATATTTATTACTAAGTTGTAAAAATTTCCTATGAAAGATATCTAAGGATAAGCAAAAAGATAATAAACACGGAGAGGGAATAATTGTTCCATGTGGAGAAAACAAACAAACAAAAATTACTATGCAAAAAATTAGTTTCTCCTATCTACCTCTCATCACTTTGCCCTCAGTACTTTTATATCTTTCAGAATACATGATCACATGTTACCAAATTCACACAAAAATCAAATCAAAAACTGAAATAGAAATTTACAACAAAAATATTCACATGCATTTCCATTAGGAGTAATTTTCCAGCTAAACATCCATCACCTGTCTGAGCTCCACTGGTTCACTGAACGTTTAAAGCCAAACTAGGCTATTAGTTAAGTTTTGTATAGATTAACAAATTCAATATTTTATTCTCTATCCCAGCACTAATAATAACTCCTTAGTTCCCTTTATAAAACCTTTGGTTTTACAACCTCTTGAAATATGCTCTGAGTAAAAGAATGTCTGGTCACTATCTAAGAACAATTAACTGACAACACACGGGAGATTGGCAGAGTTGTTATTGTAGTTATGTCTATCATAAAAATATGTAACACAGTCCCATTATAGAAGTGACTAATAATCACTGATATGTCTTTAGCAATTCTTATAGGACCATTGTTAAGATTTAAAAAGTCATTTATATGTCTTTGTAGCCTCACAAGAGACAGTAAGTACACTTTCCTAGATCTGCAGTGATCTGTTCCAAGTAGTGTGCTATTACTTAGAGATTATTATATATGTTTGATGATACAGAAAAAAACATATTATAGCTGAATTCCTTCCTATAATGACTTCTCTTACAGTGTTGCTTAATAAGGGTGAACCTGCCATAGATATTATAATTATACCAGGCAGGCCAACTCAGGACAATCACCTGCTAGATATTAGCTTGTCCATTCTGACTCCTGACATGCTTTAAATAGTAAATGCTGAGGAACCATGATTATTTGGTGACTAAGAAGAGTAGTAGGTAAGAAAAATGTGTGTGTGTATGGGAGAGGGAAACAGAGAGAGAGAGAGAGCTGAAGTGTGTGGAGTTGAAGTAAGAGCCTTATGCATCCCAGAACAGTGCTCTATACATAGAATATGATTGCATGTGTTATATATTAGTATTATTTATGCAAGTTGGATGTGCAAATTCATGTACATAAATGGGTTAACAAACTATACGTGTATTGCATAGCTCTGTATGAATTTTAAGTACAATGTATTATGTGAATATACTATATTAATATGTATATGCTTGATATTATATTAGGATAATGCACCATTGCAAACATATATGTCATCAGATTTGTGTGTGCATGCATCGAGGTATGTTTTTGTATAATGTTTGACTGCATATATAGTTTTCAGGTTAAAAAGTTCTGGTACTCATGCATTTGTTAATAATTTGTTACATGATGCTTGTCAGGTAATTTACACATGAATGTATAATTATATGCATTTTTGTATACACGTTATTAGTGAATATAAGTTGATGTATGCATGTTTACATGTGTAATTGGTAAACACATCACACAAAGAGAGCTGTCCCATCGTTGGATGGAGAGTAGCATTATGTGCTTCTTACAATCAGTCTTATATTTTCCTACTACCTGATAAAAGTGAAATCCTTTAACATTTGTCTTTTCTCTATTATCGGACACTTCCTTTAAGTATGGTTCAAAAATTACAGTGTTAAATGCTAGAAGCAGTAAAAGTTGCAGAAACTACAGACCCTGGGGGTAAGAAATAAAGTTATTTCTATGGAATATGTTTTAGACACATTCCCATGACATTTCTGGATGAGTCTAGATACCAATTATGAAACTCAGATTCCAAGAGCTAAAGTCTATCTAATCAGGGACACCTACCATAGCAGTAGCCAGACTATCCATTGGAATCAGGCATCAGAGTCTCTTTTGTTAGAGGCTAAGTAAGCTGGACTACTGACCTCTGAGTCCACTTCCTTCAGTCTCTTATTCCATGAGATATCCAATTCCCTGTGTTTTCTGCCCTTTCCTCAACCTATGCATCACCCTGTTCCCATTCCAGTGAGCAGATCACTATTGTTCTCCACAGTGATCCTGCTGAGAGATACAGCACATATTCTCCTCTCTGGAACTTCCTCCTATGGAACCATATCTATCTGAATCCCCCAACTCAGAAGGAAAACTCCATCCGGGACCTGTTGCCACTGTTCACTATCATTCTTCTAACTAGTGTGCTTTGTGTGGACACAATGAGAGAGTATTTGCCTAGCCATACAAAGGCTTCCTGTGCTAGGCGGATGAGATATTCAGAGCACAGTATTTGCTCAGAATAGAACTGAGGGGTTGGGGAAAAGAATGTGAAAGGAATGACTAGAAGGGGAGCACTGGGAGGTATGCAAAAGCAATAAGTAAAATAAAAACAAACCAACAAATTACATTAATGTAAAGATAGAGAATGGTATCCACTCACAAAAATGAAATAGTACAAGGAATTCATTTTAAATTAATTTGTTGTTGTTATTTCAATGTATGGTCTCTCCACGTGTACCTGGCTGTTTTGGAACTCACTCTGTAGACAAGGCTTCTCTCCAAATTAGAAGAACTGTTTTTTGTGCAGAGGGGTACAAGAATTAGAAACTGAAGAAAGGGAGCATTAAGAAGGTTGAATGCCAGTGCATATACTGAGATGGGGAACATGGATGAAATATTTGGAGGCTGAGCCAAGATGGTATCAGTTTACAGTTTCCAGCCAAAATCAGCATTTAGAAGTTGCTAAAACAGTAAAGATAAACTGATGGGTGTGGACACTCACACCTTAAATCTCTGCTCTGGAGAAGGAGGCAAATTCCATCTGGTCTCTGGGAGATTGCAGACTATCTGAATCTATAGAATCACCTCAAGGTCACACCTTAAGAAGGTGTGGCTGAGGAGTTGTAATTGACCTCTCTACAGAGAAAGCAGAGTGTTACAAGGAAGAGATTAAGGAAGGAGGTTTCAGAATGGGTGGGGAGGGAGGGAACAATAATCCAAAGATATTTAAGTCCAAGTCCTGGGATCAAAATCCACAAACACCAGCCTGCAGTCTGACAGAATGCAACAACCTACTGATATTCCTGGTGAGTTGTCCTGGGGAAGCTGTATGAATAGTGTAGTTGGTATGGGGAAGATTATGTATTATTTGGGGAAAAGTTGAGAGAGAATGAGCCTGCTTGAAGCAGCTGTATGACAGTTCCATATTGAGGTCCTTCCCAGCCACAGTCTTTCTGGGCTGAGGTTTCTGTAATGACACAGGTGTTGTTTGTGGGGTTATTTTGTATACAAAAATTATGAATTTAAAGGATGCTGCACTGCTAAGCTTTTATGTTATAGATATTGCTGATGAAATTAATCATGATTTCAAATCAATATTTCCATCTTTGTCATGCTTACCGAATGTCATATGTAGCTTGATCCTGGGCTTATATTTATACCTGTCCATTTTGATAAAACTTGCTTTTAACAATATCAGCATATTAGTGGACAAAATACATTATATGAAGATAAAATGACAACAAAGTAGATATTGATTTAACAGTCTTGTAGCCAAGGACAGGTAATATTCTGCAGAAAGCCTTAACAACCTAAGAGTGTAGCATGTTGATTTTCAGAATTCATATTCCATGACAGGTAAGGAAGACAATCTTATCAAAATTCACTAAGATAAGCACAATCATGCTTATAAAATATAATAAAATCAATATTACTTTGAGGGGGCTAACTGGCAGAACAAAAAACTAGGCTTCACATAGTAATCAGAGAATAGGCCAGGACAGTAAAGAAAGCTCAGATGATCCACTTTTGGGGAGGCTAGAATAAAGAAGTATGCCTCAGGCAAGAATATGTTTTTTGGTACTAGAGAGGAAAGTTGGCCCAGATACCTTGTTCATCTTTTAAACCCTTAAAAATCTAGATCACTGGAATTTGTTTACTGTCCTGCTTTTTCCTTGATATATGTGTTATTGTCTTGAAAGTTCATTTAACATGTAATTAACATTACTTAAAAGTCATAAAAATTACATATAAGCAACCTAGAAAAAAATACCTCAGCCTCACAACTGTCTGGTTTCATGCTATCAGTATTTTTTTTTTTTTTAAATGGCCATTCTAAACACAAGGTGAATAGTAGAAATAACAGGCAGATAGAAGCAATACCAGACAAGTTGCCAGGTCTTAGACTGAGATTCTGTATTTGTAATCCTGCCTCCTGTGAAGATAGCCCTGAATCTTCTGCATAGTGGTTGGTGTTTAATTGATTGGAAAGCAGGAAGGTGAGCTAATGAGGTCTGTTGGATCTCTTTGACCATTTTATTTCTACTCCTAGGTTTTCCAATGCAGAATGTTCCCCCAACACCTCTATCTACATATTGGATCTCTGAACCTGAGTTGTCAACATATCTCCCAGAGCCTCAAGAAACTCTGGTGTTTCCTTGTCACCAAATACCCCAGAGTTCTCTATCAACTGACTGTCTTCAAATGCCACAAGGGGCCCTGATGCATGATTACCTTCCAATGCCACAAACTCAATTTCATGAATGTATACAAATGCCACCAATGTCCCCAATGATCCCAGGCTTTCAGGGGCAGCACTATGACTTTACTCCACACATGGCACCTCAGGTCCATCCCAGGCCACAAGTTCGGCCAGTAGCTTCTACCAGGGAGCGGAGAAAGCGTACCAGGTTTATTCGTGAACAAACAAGCAAGCTGAAAGATTTCTTCTTGAATATGTCCAAGTATCCTTCATTGAAGCAGCGTGAGGAGCTGGCAGAAAGCATTTCTGTGACGGAAAATCAGATTCGGGTCTGTCCCCTCACTTGTCCTTGTCCTATCTAAGTCACTATAGTCACTTCCCTGATAGCCTCATGGACCAGCACCCATCACTTGTGACCAATTTGTTTTTTATTGTTAGGTGCCGAGTAATAGGTTCCTAGATGAATTGACTTGGTTCTGAGTTTCCTAGCAATGTCTTATGGTAAAACTGTGCATGCTCTTGGTATTCTCAGATACCCCTGAACAAACTAGAGCCATACTGGTGCTTCATTAAGCTTCCATTTGTCTAAAGATTGGGATTTTCTTTGAATCCTATGATCTTGAAAGTCAGAAATTCCCATTCACTGCATAAGTTTTTTTCCTGCCCATATTATGTTCTTCCTCTTGTAGAATTTTCAAGTCATTGTATTATATCAATTGAAGTCCAAATATAGAGAAATAAAGAATTTCACTTTCCACACAGCAGATTCACATCCAGGACCAAGACCAGTGTGTGGAGTTCTGTTTCTCTAATATCTCTATTACTTGTTTATTTCTCCAGTTATGGTTTAAGAATGAGAGGGCCAGATTAAAAAAGATCAAAGAGAATCCTGAAGAACGTCTAAAGCAACCAGAAAATCAACTTGAAGGAGACCAAGCTGACTGCGTTAGCACAGGAGGTCATGTATCCTTTAATGATGGGGCCAGCAGTGATCCTGTGTCCTAAGCCTGGCAGGTACTGGCTCCATTCTTCAACCCAGATACTCTAGCATCTTCCCATTTCTTCCCTAGATTCATTAAGGCCTGTGGAAAATTCTGGGTGTGATTCTGTCTGCCATACACAGACTACAACAAATGCCTACTTTTCTTCCAAAAAATCGATGTACTCAATTCCATATGTAGCAGTTAAAGACTCTAGAGAATAAACTGCCGAGAAAAGACTCAGCTATAGCCAGAGCTTAAGGTTCCTACAATCTCATAAGGCCACCAGCAACTCAAAATCCCTCAAAACTGAAGCTTTCAAGACGCACATAGAACCAAATATATGTATACCAATAATAGTACCACATTCAAAGCGTCTAGATGTTACATCAAACAAGAATCACTGTATATACGAAATCTATTTTGTCAGAACTTTGCATAACCTTGCTTATTAGAGGTTATTTCTGAGAATCCTTTTTCCCTGTTTAAGTTGTTTATTGTATGTTTTACTTTGGCAAATATTTTAAATAAAGATGTGTCCACTTAAATTCCATTCTTTTCTATATAATAATTACGTACAGATTGAACTAGTCATTTTCTCCTTTTTGACTATCTGTTGCTTGTGCTTTGATTTGTATTTACAGTTTTTATTGAGCCTTAGGTAAAGAAATTGTGTTGAAGTTATATTAAGTTTTGGCTGGATGCCAAATGATCACTTGTCCTGCCTTGACATTATTGTGGTATTTTCTATTGTTCACCCTTTGATGAAAACATTTGAGAAGTGACAGCTTCATTTTGTGGGTAGAAGGAATAGAATCCATTTGGGAATATTATGGTTTAAGACAGGCAGCTGTACGTTCTCTGAAATTTAATGAACTGACCAGCAGTGAGTAACTTGGTAGGCTTACAATATCAGGCATCAATTCTTTTTCTTTTTCTTAGGCAATGAATACAATGAGATGGCTGTTTGTAATTCCTCAGATTTGTGAGTCATTATTTTACCCTCAGATTATATTGCTGAGACTGAATTCTGTGACAATATTTCTGGGTAGTCCTAAACAAATGTCTTCTCAACCCATGTAGGAATAGATCACTTAGATTCAAGTATTACCAATGAACAACTTGATGGACACTAAGTTCTATTGGTGTAAAACGTAAGAATATTTGTGAGAAGTTACTTACAAGCAGTAGAATCACTCAAAACTCAAAAATTATATATGCAACCAAAGCCTGTGGCAGAAAGAATGACTGCTCATTAAAGCAGAAAGGGTATCTAAGGCAGTTTGTGACTGGCTATAGAGTGCTTTCCTGGTTGCTCAGGTGATTTGAACCTAGTCCAATTAGCAAGGATGAGAATGTCTGAACAGTCTTAATTTATATAACTTTTAAATTTAGAAGACCTAGTGAATCTGCTCTGGTCATTGACTTGTGGATCTATTGAGATACTTACTTCCTAAACTCAAAAAACTTAGTATAGAGTCTTGGAGCTTCCAGTCCTTAAAACATCCTTTATCATCCACCTTCCCTTATCTTCTTCCTTATTTTCTTGTTTGGTTTTTGTTCATTGTTTGTTTGAGGAGGCATAGAAGAACATGTCACCATATGACTTTGAATAATGTGGAAGAAAAAATGCAAACCAAGTTTGCCTAAAACACAAAAATATGTCTTGGGTGCTGGGGCTAAAGGTTTAGCCCACCTTTTCTGTTCCTTCCTTTATTAATGCTATCTTCTCTTTTGCATCCTTTGTCTTGAGCTAGTCTCCACAATGGAAAGAAGCAGTTCTTCATAAGAGCTGATCATTTGTGGGTTCAAAAGGCTTCACAGGTAAGGATAACTAGTAAGTGCTTTTCTGCCTTGGCAGCTGGCATAGTGATTTTTAAAGGTTTGTGAGAAACGGTTCCTCTTTGAACCCCAGTAGACCAGTTGGCCTTGAACTCCTACATCTGCCTTTCCCAAGCTGGGATTAGAGGTGTGTGACAACACTATTGAAAACTATGAGAGCCAGTTCTCAAGGAGGAGGCTACCAGACAACATGTGGTCTCAAGTAATTTAATCCCAATATTCAGGAAGAAAACATGGATCTTTATGTTCTATGCCAGACTGCTCTACATAGATATATTCAGATCACTGAGAACTACATAGGCAGGACCTGTTTCATTTGCTCTATTATCATATGTGTTCTCTTTACATCCTGATTGCCACTGTCCTAAAACTGCTCTCCTCCCATACCCACACACTAACTATCAAGAAGGGAGAGCTCCCGCCACCCTCATAAAAACCAGTTCAAGAACATCAAGTCACTGAAGAACCAGGACATCTTGACTTAATTGGTCAAGTCACCTCAGTTATACCGACAGGCAAGCAAAAATGGAGGAACAAAGAGCCCCAAGTTCAGGTGTTTGTGAACTCACATAAAGACTAAGCTTCATACCTGCTACACATGTGGGGAAGATGAGCTTGGTTGATCCCATGCATGCTTTTTAGCTGTTGTCTGAGTAAGAGCATGCTTTAATATAATATAACTAAACAATATGAATCTTTAAGCATCATCATCATGTTTTCATATGTCTCTACTCTCTTTTGCTCTGTATCCCTTTCATTTTTTGGTCTTTTCCTCTGAATAGGCCTCTTCATTTTTGACTTACATTCAACCCTCTCTATTCATTTGTAATACTTTCCTTTTATTATGATCAATTTTGGATATGATTTTTATTGATTTATTTTATGTGGCTGAAGACTGAACCCTTTGTATTATGTACTTGGTACCAGTGTTTCATCACTGTACTATGGATAGCCTTATTAATGTAATTTTTCCCTTATTTTTGACGGTAATATAATCATATCGTTTATCCTGTATCTTTTTTCCATTAAATCCTTTAAACCCAGCCATTTATGCCTCTCTGCTTTCATCAAAACTCTTAGCTATTTCATTAGTGACATTACACACACAAAATAACACAACACACAAATTTTTTTATATATAGACTGCTCTTATTTATAGTGATTCTTGTATGTATGTTTGTAAGGCTGATTATTTTTAGTGTTGAAAATACCATTTGATGTTGCTAAGTCTATTTCGCTCATAAGTTTTCTGAAACTTTAATAATTTATATTCAATTTAATTTATGTAGACTGGACATTTTGAACATGGAGAATTTGGTGATCATTTTGGGAACCCTGTTTCCTCTTGTGTACTTTATGTTATCACTTAATTGATGTCGACCACAAAGTCACACCATGTGGCAGACTTCACATGAAAGCTCTTTTTGAGAGCGGCAATATGCAGTTGTTTCTTTTTTAAGATGGAGAGTGATGAAGAGGAGGGGCTCTGCTTTCTTATGAAAGGAACGAGAGCAAGAGCACAAGGAAGATAATCTACTCCTGACAACAGTGGAAAAATGTCACATCTTGGCTGGTAGTGATGACTTATCTTACTCTCACTAGGTCCCTGGGGCAATCTTGTGGAGATGCCTGATTGCTAACACTCTGCTTGACACTCACAGACAGCCTCCTCTTCTTCCCTGCTCTGCCTCTTGCCTCCTTATGGATATTTAGTTATTTAGTTTCTCTCCACATAGCGGGTTCTTTAGAATACTTATTCCACTTATCACCTACTACAATCTTGTTAGATCAGGATGTCTTACTGGAAGCAGAACAAATTTAGATCAGCTGTGAATGAGTTGGTGGCTATATTGGGCTATGTCATAATGCCTTTAAAATCAGTTTGTGAGTCAAAGTGGTGCCTCTGCCAGTTAAACCATTCACTGCTTGTCCAGAGGGATTGTATACAATTGCCAGCACCTCTGTTGCAGATCATATCTATCTCTGACTCTAGTTCTGGGGGAACTGATGATGTGGCCACATAAGTTCATTTTCAATCACAATACTCAATCACATAAAATGTAAAAAAAAAGAAAGAAAATTAAGAATTACATAAATCTGTTCATACTTGTAAGGAAGCACATGTATGGAAGTCAGAGGGATTTGGTAGTGGGTTTTATCTTCCAACTTTGTCCATCCTGGTTATAGAACTCATTATATCAGACTTATACACCATCACAGTGATCCACTGAGATGAATTAGCTATCCATAGGTTGTGGTTTTAGGAAGGGTTTAATTTTTTTAATTATCACATTAAGATAGCATCTCACTGTATTGGCAATTCTGGAATTCATTATGTAAAATAGGAAGTTCCAGGATCACCTAGGGTCTCACTTAACTCAAGTTTGCCTGGAATAGTAGACTGGCTCATATTAGGTCTTTTTCAATTGCAGCATCTGCATATTTAGAATTAACCAGCCAGTAAGACACCCTGAGTAATATATCCAATGTGTAATCTGTCCACCCACAGGCTTGATAAAGACTAGAAAAGGTGGTTCCATAGCTGAGTCGATACATTACAGATCAATGAATTTGGGTGGTGGGTGTTATTCTATATACACAGACACACAGAATTTCCACAGACATGAATAGTGATATGGACATGGCCTCTAAATCAAAAGGGCTAAGCATGGAGTTCCTGGCTATTGAAGCTGATGTGAACTTTTCTACAGAATAGCCCAGGCATCCATTACTCAAACACCCCCTGCTTTACTCTCATGGGACCATGAGCCTTGAAGGATTAAGGCTCGAAGGGCAATGCTCAATTCTATGTAAACAATCATTCACCCACAAATACACTATGTTTAAACCCACTATGTGAAGGGATTCATCAGCTTTGTTGGGAATAAGTAAAGCCTGAGATACATGATCCCACAATTCCCAATTATTCACCCCACCCCCAACCAGAATGAACAAAGTTGGTGCCTCTACATAAGAGGAAATTCACAGACTATTGTAGACTAGATTATTTCCTAGTGTAGATTCTTCCCTATCAAAACATGGCCTTAAAGCATGCCCTTCACAGTTCTAGCCCACCTTACATGTTTCTCCTCTGAAAGTTGGAACTTGCACTGTTTATTTTTTGTTATTTAGAAAAGACTTATTTTGGGGTGTTGTGGGGGACTGAGGTGCATTTGGGGTAGATGATAAACAAAGTTTCAGACAGATTCATTTTCTCTAATGCTAATACAGAGTAATCTGATTTAAATTCTGGTATTCTTGTTAGTATATGTGCATGCATATCAGGCAGCTCATATCTGACTGTAACTGTAGTTGCAGGAAGATTTTCAGTCTCTGCTCATTGAGTGCATCTACATTCAAATGTGTGTACTCAAGCACACACACACAGAGGGGTGGGGAAAGAGAGAGTGATAGAGAGAAAGAAGAAAGAGTGGGTGAGGAGAGAATGTCTGTCAGAAAAAGAGTGTTGATGGTACACATTTAAATCCCAGAATTAGGGAGACAGATGCATTCAGATATCTATGAGTTCAACGCAAACCTGGTCTACTACTAGAGTTCTAGGACAGCCAAGGCTACTCAACCATACTGACTGATAAACAAATCAAAATAAAAATTATCTGAGCTAATTAAATAACTCTTAAAAATGCTCTAGCCACTAAACCTAAATATATGAGATTTAGCCCTCAAGGCAGTCATGTAAAAGCAGAGAAACTGGTCCTGTAAATGGACTTCTGAACTCCCCTTGCATATTATGGTCTCTGAACACCTGAACACACAAACACATTTAAATTAATTAATTCACATCGCAAATGCATTTCTTCTTCCATGACCCTCTTTCAAAGGACCCCATACTCCATCTTCCCTCACCAAACCCTCTTAGATGCTGCCCCTCCCCAGTTATCTCCAAACCTGGCACATCAACTTTCTGCCAATTTAGGTGTATCCTTTCCCACTAACCATACATGGAACCCATGAAGACAAGAATGCCTGTCTGCTACATATGTGTCTCATTCCAACCACTGTATATTCTTTGGTTGGATGATCAGACTCAGAGTGCTTCCAGTGGTTCAGAATTATGAATACTGTTGCTCTTCCCTGGAGTTACCCAATTATTTCAGGATCTTTGGTCCTTCTCTCAACTCAACCAAAAGTGTCCCCGACTTTGTTTACTCTGTGGCTGTTGGTATTTACATCTGTTTCACTCTGTATATTCTTTGTTTGTTTGTCTGTTTGTCTGGTTAGTTTTCTTTGAATTTTGATATATTTTTCCCACTGTTGTCCAAGCCAACCTAAAAGAAGCTGTGTAGACAAGGCAAAGTGTACAAGACCTTAAAGTGTAAAGAGTACAAGGACTGAAGTTGTGCACCAGTATATCTGGCTAAAATTTTATAAACCACTAAATTTCTTCACTAAACAGAGCTGGATATTGGAGTGCTCCATAAAAATTCTAAAGAACAGGATCAAATTCATTGTATTCCACAATATAGGAAAAGTAAATCTCATTTTGTGATCACTGGACATCAGAGTTGTTTTCAGGATTCCCCAGAGCCTAAAAACCGTATTATTTATGTATCCCCCTTTAAAGACTTAAAGTATCTAACTGTTACTATAATTTTTGTTTTCTTTTAAATAAGTATACAATTAATTGTGATCCTGCATTCCATTTCCAACTCCTTCCAGATTTTAAAAAGTTTTAGTTAGCTTACTCGCAATTCAATACTGAATATAATGTTTTATTTTTTTATTTTTTATTAGATTCTCGCAGTATTTACATTTGAAATATTATTCCCTTTGGCCATCCAGTTCCCATCCCACATTTCCCTGTGCTTGTTCAAGATGGTTCAGTAACTCCCACTCACCCCGTCCACCTCAGTGCCTTTGGCATTCCCCAAAATTTGGATACTATGCCCTCCCTTGACAAAAATGCCTCCTCTCACATTGATGACAGACATTGCTGCTTCCTGCTGCATAAACAACTGGAGCCATGGGCCTCTCAATGCATGCTCAGTATTTGGTGTTCTACTCTATGTGAAGGATTTGGTTGTTGTACACCGTTGTTCTTCCCATGAGGCTGCCACTCCTCTTAGCTCCTCAATGGTGAAAGAAAGGAGTAAGAAACCTAAAACATCCACCCAACAAGGTCACTGAGATCAAGAGAGAAGCAAACAGTTGCTGAGTATACCAATCCCAGCTAGGCCTCCAACACTGAACATCTCCCTCACAATGTCCATCCTAGACACTCATAATAATGGCAAGGAGCATAGGAAGCCCTCACTACTCTCTTGTATATCATCAATTAAGTTGCACTGCACCCACCTTATTAAAAAATTAAAATAAAGGTAAAAAATGAGAGAAAGAAGAATGGAAAGAAGGAATTAAGGAATGAAAGAAAAAATGAAAGAAGGAAAGAAGGAAAATAGAGAGACTAAGAAGGAAAGAAAAAAAGAAAGAAAGAAAAGATAAGAAAGAATAGAAAGAAAGAAAGAAAGAAAGAAAGAAAGAAAGAAAGAAAGAAAGAAAGAAAAACACCATAGCTTCATTTAGGACATTTTAATTAAATTTCATTGTGAACTAGAATGGTGTTGTAAAATAATGTTTTTAAGGGGCTCTGAGACTTTTCCAAAACACCCATTTTTGAGAAAGTAAACAAAGACAGAATTTACTGGCTGGCACTGTGCCCACAGCCCTGGACCATTTGACAGGACTTCTTGTGAGATGGAGACAGAGGGAGAAAGAGAGAGAGAGAGAGAGAGAGAGAGAGAGAGAGAGAGAGAGAGAGAGAGAGAGAGAGAGAGAGAATTTGGATGTTGCAAAGTATATCATGACTCAGTGGGCATCTACTACAAGTGATACAGAGGTTGATGTGTTCAGTGTTATGGACTGAAAGGATGCTGTTGGCACTCTACAAGGACTTGATTTACAGTTTTAGGTAAACGAGTTCGGAGCTTTAGAAGTGATTCTGGAGAAAGGCAAGATGGAATGTGTGAAAAAAGCAATGGCCACTACCACGTGGATGATCCCAACTGCTCAGTATGCCCTGCCCTCTCTCCCGAGCTACACGCCCACATTTCCACCTGCCTTCTTGACATCTCCCCCTGGATGCCCCACAGTCTTTTCATAGAAGATTGGGGTGCCCTTAAGGCTGAAGAAGCAGTCCAAAGAAGACTGGCTTCAGTTTTGTAACAAGTGCTGTCAATAAGGCAGTGGAGAGGAGTGTTTTTCTGGAGGAAACTACTGCAGCCTGAACTGGTCTCACCATGCCAAAGACGAAGATCAGAAGAAAGAATGAGATGGATGAGACGTCAATGACGAGGAGGATCCTAAGTGTAGTTCGAAGAAAAAAACAAAATTATCTCTGAAGCCTGACTCCAGGGAGGTTAAGAAGAGAGAGATGACAAAATGGAGAACAAACAATATGGAAGGATCCTGAGGGGTTCTCAGAGAACCAGAAGGAAAAGTCGTAGGGACTCAGCTGTCTTAAAGCAGGGTATACCTCCTATGTGGAAGAAAGCCTGGTGCTGGACATTCTACCTGGAGGAAGAGAGAGCTATGACTGTGCATACTAAGCTGTTAAAAGAGTACCAGTTCTTCCCCTACAACAAAAATGGATTCAAAGTTGGCATTAAGCTGGAAGGCATGAACCCTGAGCACCAGGCTATGTACTGTGTCTTCACTGTGGCTGAGGTTTGTAAATTAGGATAAAGCTTCACTTTGACAAATATTCTCATTGCTATGTCTTCTGGGTAAATGCAGATGCTCTGGACATTCACCCAGTGGCTGGTGTGAGAAGACTGGACATAAGCTGCCCTTCGAAAGGGTACAATGAAGAAAAATTTAATTGGCAGTCCTACCTCAAGACATGAAAGCTCAGGCTGCACACAAGCCATTACTTAATAATCAAGACATAACAGAGATTCCATCAGGCTTCTGAGTTGGAATGAAACTTGAGGTACAGACAAAAAGAGCCCTTCTATCATCTGAATTGCTACAGTACCAGCAATGGTGGACAATCGGTTCCTGGTACACTTTGACAACTGGGATGAGGTCTATTATTATTGGTGTAAATCAAACTGTCCACACATTTATCCAGTCGGTTGCTGTAAAGAATACAGAAGAACACTCATTACTTTACTAGGCTAGTCACACCTGAACTAATTTTTCTGGGACAAAAATTCAGAAGAAACCAATTCTTTTCCTGCTCCTGCAAAAGCTTTCAAAGTGAAACTCCACGTGGATTTCAGAAAAAGATGAAGCTTGAACTCCTGGACAAATGAAACCCACTGTTCATCAGAGTAGCAACTGTTGAGAAACGGATGATCACAGGATAAAAGTTCCCTTTGGTGGCTGAAGATGATGCTATTAAAAAAGAGCCCCTCCAGTGTAGGGTCTCTATGAGAGTCCCAGACAACAGAGATCAGAGAAGCAACAGCAAGAGGCAGTTTATTTAACACAGGAACTGTGGACACACTAGTCTTTCTGGGAGAACTGGGCATGCCTGGCACTCAAGAAGAGCATTTCATTTATAGGGGCTGGGAAGCAGAAAGCATGCTTACAGAAACAGATGCATGGTTAAAGGGTCTTGATTGGTTAATTCAATCATGCTAGGGTCTAGAGTGAGGACATGGGTGTTTGTCACAATGGGTGTCTGAGAAATCAGATATAGCCCTGGGCCAGCACTCTGGATAGTCCCAGATACTTCTTGTTCTTTTTAAGTTACCCTTTTTGGTCCATCAGGCTAACTTCAGATATCCTGTTTGGCAGAATGTTGAGGCCCCACCTGATTATCTCACTTAGCCTTCTATAATGGTTCCATTACAGCAGCCAAGTTTTTCCGTATGGCTGCTGGGGGTCTTTCATTTCCTCCGTTTTCTTTTATCATAAGTAAAACCTTTTACTTATTTTCTAGTTTCAACCTCTGTTTGTTTTAGTGCCTGATATTGATGGGTGAGGACCAGGGTCTGGATTACAGATATCCGTTCCTTTATGAAATGAACTAGGCAATTTAAAATGCAAGGGATGAAGATCAGTAACAGGAAAAGAATAATCAGGGAACCCATGACGGTATAAAGAATAGTGAACAATGGGGGTTTATTGAATCAACTTTCAAACCATCCCTGTTGTGTCTCAACGTTTCTATTTCTCTGGGCCAATCTTTGTCTGAGCTCTTCCATTGTCTCCCTTATAACACCAGTGTGGTCTGCATAAAAACAACACTCTTTTTGAAGGGCTGCACATAATCCTTCTTTATTTAAGAAGAGCAGGTCTGGTTCTCTCCTATTTTGTAGGACCACTTTAGATAGTGATGTTAAGAACATTTCTAGTAGAGTAATGGATTTTTCTCTTGCTTTTAGGTTCTCAGTCATGGCAGCTTGTAGTGATTTAAGATGGCTAGTCTGCATTTGTGCAGTGGCTCTTGTCCCTATTCAGGCTGCAATACCTCCTATCCGTAACATGAGAGCAATGGTCATGCTAATAGGCTCACTTTTATACCTTTGGTGCTCTTCAAAGAGGTCAAGAACAGTTTCAGAGGAGTGATAGGTGATTCTTGGCCAGAGGTGGACTAGGACACAGTAGTCTGAAGTGGAATTCAGGACATGGGCTGAAACACAGGGGGTCAGTTCGCTATTGCTTACATAATAGGTGCCATTGGGAGAGGCTAAATAATAGATACCAGGATATACTGGGATGTTCTGTTTGCACAAACACTCAAGAGGAACACAGAATCTACTTAAACATAGTCCTTGTCGAGTCACCTCTGGGAGAGAAAGCTTGGGACTAGAGAGGTTGAAACACTCAGTTGGAAGGTAAGTGGAATTGGAGTACTTGGCAGAAATGGCCATCCCTTTATAATATGGGGGTCTAGAGACTAAACACAACCAGCAATCGCTGGCCTGGTTCCGTTCTGAGTAATTAAGGGCCAGGTTTCAGAGAACTTTCTCAATCTTCACAGGTATTTAGTAACCAGTCAATCAATCAAATCATCTTATAAACCATGGGCTCCCACATGAATGACTTTGATTTAAATTTAAAACTTGATGGCAAATGAATTTACTTGACAGATTCTTCCAGGAACCACCAGTTCTATAATAACATACTAAATATAATGGCTCACACCTGTATATTGGAGGCTGAGGCAGAAGGTTTGTCTTGTGCTGGAGGCCAGTTAACACTATATATCAAGCCTCAACCCCAACTATATGATTTATCCACTTATACCAACACTAACATTCTTCACGAAAATAGAATACTGACTTTTCTGATGTCCCCTCTTGCTGGGAGCCTTCAAACCTGGACAGGGTAGTTTTGAAGTACACACAGTAGAAATATGATTATAGTTATAAAGTCTGAGGATGTCAGGAATTTCTAGCTTTCTAGCTGTACTAAAAGGTGATGATGACTTCTGAAAAGTCCAAAAGTTTTCTTGCAGTTTCTGAGGGTAAAACACTGCTGGCCAAGATGATTGACACCTGTAGCCTAACAGCTGAGACTTAAGCAATGTGGTCTTTGCTCTCTATCAGATGAAAATGCTGGGCTCTGACATTCAGCCTTCTAGCCAAAAGACATAAAAACAAAAAGAGACATATTATAAAAGTGATTATAATATTCATCACTTAGATGTAAAATGGTTTCTATGAGGGCTATTTAAGGAAAAAGCAAAAATATCCTAAGCAGGAAAGAGAAACATTATTCTAAATGTGGAAAGAGAAAAAATATTCTAAGGGGAAAATTTTCCTTCTTTTTACCTTTTATCTCTCTGTCCTTAGTACTTATATATCTCTCAGAATACATAATCACATGGTACAAAGTTCATCACAGGGTCAAAAAAATTCAAATAATTAATTTAAATACAAGTTCATACCACACAATTTTTACAGGCAAATCCTTTGGAGTAAATATCTGGCTAAACATCCCTTACCGTAGCATCACAGCTTTACTGAAATTTTAAAACAATAACTGAACTATTAGTGAAGTTTTGTACAGATAAACCCAGTAAATATTATATCCTCTGTCCTGGCACCCACAGTAAATCATTAGTTCCCTTTTTATGACCTTTGGTTTCACAACCTCCTGGAATGTGCTCTGAGTAGGAGAAAGTCTGTTTACCATTTAAGAACAATTAACTGGTGACAATTAGGAGACTGGCAAATCTCATTGTATTATTGACTATCTGAAAAGAACCTAAAGTAGACCCACTATAAAAGAGCTCAATAATGACTGATATAATTTTAGCAATTCTTTCTGGACCATCATTAAGACTTAAGAAGTCATTGATATGTCTATAGAGCATCACTACAATACAGTACATCTTCGTAGATCTGCAGAGATCTACTCCAAGTGGGTGTGATATTACTTAGTGATTGTTATATATGTTTAATAATAACAGGAAATAATATCATAGCAGGTATCATCCATAAAATCAATTCCTCTACATTGTTGCTTAATAAGAGTGAACCTTACACAGATATTATAATAATATGAGCAGGGCATCTCAGGATGGTATCCTGCTAGTCATTAGCTTGTCCCAATATGGCTCTTGATATTCTTTAAATAGTAAATGTTTGGTGATGAATAATTATTGGGTGACTGAGATAATTAATAAGTAAGAGAAGTGTGTTTGTGTGTTTGTGTGTTTCTGTGTGTGTGTGTTTCTGAGTGAGAGAGAGAGAGACAGAGAGAGAGAGAGAGAGAGAGAGAGAGAGAGAGAGAGAGACAGAGAGAGATAGAAAGAGAGAGAGGGAGAGAAAGAGATTTTTATGCAGTGTGGGGTGTTGAACTCAGAGCCTGGTGCCTCCAAGAAAAATTTCCTATGCATAGATTATGATGGTATATATCACATATTAGTATGATATATGCATATTTGAATGTTCAAACTCTTGTGAAGAAATATGTTAACATACCTTATATAGATTGCATAGGTATGTATGAAATGTGAATAGAATTCATCATGTAAATATTGTGTATTAGTATGAGCATGACTGTATATTTTAGGAGGATAATGAATGACTGCACACATATTCATGGGATCACATGGGTGGCATCATGCATGATGGAATGTATCGGTGTGAACAAGTGGTTAGGTGATTCAGGTCTGTTGCTTTGATGCATGTATTTATAATTATATATACATGTTATTAGTGCATATAGGATGCTGTGTGCTTGTTTACATACATAATTGGATGAATAAACAGAACACACAGAGAGCTGTCCCAACATTGGCTCTTATCATCAGTCTTATATTATCTTGAAACCTGAAATCACTGAGGTTTCTTAACATTTTACTTACCCATATTATACTTCTCTCCCTTTATGTCTGGTTTGATAATCACAGGGTAAAATGGCAGCAGCAGTAAAATCAGAAGAAACAGCAATCCCTGGGAGAACAGACAAAGTTTGTCCGATAAAGAATGTATTGGACACATCACCATGTCCTTTCCAGATGATTGTAGATACCATTTAGGTAACTTGGTTTCATATGGCTGAACTCTATCCACTCAGGCTCACCTATCATAGCAGTAGCCACTATTTCCATTGGATTCAGGCATCAGAATCTTCCTTTGTTCAAGGCCCAGTAACATGAACAACTGGCCTCTGAGTTCTTATTAAATGACCTATGCCCTTGCCTGTGTTTTCTGCCCTTTTCCCAAACCTATGCCTCTCTAATTTCCCATTTCAGTGAGCAGAGATCACAGGTACAAGCACGTGAAATTCTAGGATCAGCAGTGAAGACATTGAGCATCTTCAGTGCCTTTCTGCTGATGGCAGAGGCCAACAGGTCTACCAGGATCAGTCCTGGGGTTTGTCAATTGAGAATGTTATTTCACACACAACTTGGGTTTAAAGTTCTTCACCTAACAACTTGGTTTTTCAGGCTGTGGTTTTACTCTCATTTATTTATTTATATTTTTACCCAGATTTGTTATCATAAAACAACACAGTAGCTACAAGATAACATAACCTGTTTACTTTTTATTTTATTATAGAACCTGATTCTTAATTCTTTTATGTTCTTGTCTCTTTCAAAATATGGTTTCTCTATGTAGCCTTCACTGCCCTTAGGATTTCTCTGTAGACCAGTGATGTCTTTGCGTAAGAGAGTCTGCCTACAAAATGCTGGATCAAAGGCCTTGGTCTAGAAGAAAAACAAGAGTACACCTACTCCACTGCATCCCACTTCACACCATGCCCCATTGTCTCCGGCATCTGATTCTTTATCTGTCTTATAATAATTTTTGAAACTCTCATTTTAGTCTCCTAAATCCTGAGCTGTGTATTAGATCTAGATGTTTCTCTAATTTTTTTCTATTATTCTATAAATATTGAGTCTTTTGTGGTTGTTTTAGTTTCCTCTTTTGTTTGTGGAATATTTATTGCTTATCTTTCAAGGTAAAGTTTCTGTGTAGCCTTGGTTACCTGAAAAATATGTGTAGACTAGATGAGCCTAGAACTCTGCCTACTGGTGCCTCCCAATTGCACTACAGACTTAAGCTCACTAGTTTTTAAAATATGTGTGTGCAGGAGGCAACATGTGCCTCCATTTGTAGTCCCTACAAAAGGAACTGCTACTCCAAAGTGGGCAAAGGCCTAAGGGTTTGAAAGAAAGACACAAGTCCATTATTCATGTTACCTGAATGTTTACTCCATCTTGAACATCCTTCTTTCAGGATACCCGGCAGTCAAACTACACAGACTGCAGTCCCAGTATTATACACTCAATTAATTACAGGTGATGTATGCAAATTTACTAGCTTTTGGATGGAAGTTACCCACTAGGGTGAAGTTTGTAAACTGAGGCAGTTTCAGACAGGAAGGGCTTATGTGAAAATAGCCTTGTGACTAGGCCTATTAGCATAGCAAAAGGGCAGTGTGTATCTCTCCTAGGGTCCAGGCCTAAAAGTGGGCAGTGTAAATAACCCTAAGCAGATATGAGTATTAGCCAATTATTCCACACCAAAGAACAGCAAAAAGAACTGAGACAGGCAATCTTGGGAGGTAGGAGGTGAGAGAACCCTCAAGGATGTGCCACAGACATGGGAATAAAGTCTTAGGGATGAAAAGAATAAATCGCATACAGTGAGGACAGGGAACTTGTAGATCCCAACTCCAGCAGAAATACAGGGCATCAAGTGAGGGACCAGATTGCCACCACACAGTTGAAACTCATATACATAATTTTTTTCTGTGAGAAACATCTGCAGAAAAAAAAAATAGAGATGAGCCTGAGGAAAACTACTTCAACTAACACACCAAAAAATGCAATTTTTAGTGCAATTTGCGTTTTAGATTCCTTGGAGCCACAGACCAGTAATTTAGTTGCATAGGCAACCACAGTACTTGAATCAAAACGTCTACACCAGCCTTGGTTACAGAGTGAATTCAGGGACAATCACAATTTCATGGAAATTTGCTTGATGAGCTTTTTTATTTAAAAAAGTTAGAAGAGGAACTGAAATCTAGGATGGTGCTATAACGCTTTGCTTCTTCATATTTGAAATTTTCTAAATTCAATCTCCATTAAGAAGAAAGTGTGAGGAGTAGAGAGATGAACCAGTGTTAAGAATATTTATTGTACTGAAATAGTTAAAATTTCAAGCTAGCCTCACTAACCCTGAGTTGAGGACAAGTATGTCTCAAGACTGAGTCAAAAATCGCTGACCACCTGGTATTGATAGGGTCTGAATCTGTATTCCTGAGAAAAAAAAAGTATGAAGGTCAGTGTGACCCAAAACAGGATGAGTTAGAGTTGAATAATATCCAAAGTAGGAAGAGTGTGCCAATTTGAATGAACCAATGAAATTCTTATGTGCCTGTTGCTAATTGCTTATGTAATTTTCCCTCTAAATATGTCCCTCTAATTGAGTTCAGGGTCGACTTTTCTGTCTCCTTTGTGAGATATGTCATCTCCAGAGCTCTGGCCTCCCTATTCCACCCCCAATAAACCTCTTTCCTGATTGCAGCAAGATTGGATCACTGTGAGTTTTTGGGTTCAAGTCGTCCTGGTACTAGACTGAGGAGGTTGCCCAATTCAGGAGTCTATCAGTACATTCAGGAGTACCTAGATCAATACCAGTACCAACATAGCAGTTCAAGAAGGTCTGTAACTTCATTTTCAGAAGATCTGATGTTCCTTTCTTGCATCCACATGCCTGGTAAAGAGATATTTATAAAACAACAGCACAAATAAAATAAAAATAAACAAATGCTTCAAAGAAACATCATGGGGGTAATATCTGAAAAAGAGAATGCATTTTTTAAGGAAGTCATGTCATGTGGGAAATGATTGCAAATGTCTCATGTGGCTGAACTGAGATCTCCAGATTCTCCCCTACCAGACCAGAGAGAGTCTTTTTTAAAACTTTCAGTTGCATTTTATTTAAAGGATGAAAGGGGTGACATGGGAAAGACATTGACATCTTTCAGGAATTTGTTTTATTCTTTTATCCTAGGGAATCTGGAGATTACATCATACTGAGATTTAGAAACAAATACGTTTTTCCAATGAAGAATGTTGCCAGGATCAGGAAATTTTTTTTAAAATTGACAGAAAGCATGGCAAACAATTGACACCTTGAATAACAGCATCTTGGAGAGAGAATCAAGTGACTTACTAAGAGAATGAGAACAACTTGCAACAAGAATATTTATAAGGTAAATAGATGATTGCCAGGTAAAATGGCCTTTGATAATATCTTCATACAAATAGTTAGGGACAAGGGTTATAGGACAGAGTCTCCCACACCAATTCAAACAACAAACTCAGAGCAAGCACAATGATTTACCATGCAGATGATCAAATTAGCAAACGCTCTATTCCTACACCCAAGAAACCCCAGGTTAAGAGCAGGTGGAAATTTGGGAAATATAATATTAGGAAAGGCTTCATGCCCAGCCACTCCACTCCTGGCCTTGGAAACCAGCTTCCCAGAGCACCAAGGGCCAGATGCTGCTTCACTGCCTACATCCAGCAGTATTGAAACCCGTACAGTGAAAAAAAGAAAAGTAACACAAGGACCTGTGGATCTGTAGGTCACATGCCTGTTCTAGTCTCATCACTCCTGATCTGCAATGCTACCTCTTTTTGCTGCATTCAAATCTTGCTAATGAAGAGTAAAAGGTTGTCAAAGGACACTGATTCTTTGCCCTAGAGATTTCCTCTGCAGGAAATCGCTCCCAGGAAATCCCACATTCTTGAGATCTGAGTTCCTAAGATAACCGCAGAAGGTCCAGATGACCTCTGTGGAATGTTTCAACGCCCTAGGTGTGCCCCGGCTGTACTGATAAAAAAAAAAAGTATGATTGTTCCCCTTTGAATTTCCTCATTCCCCCTGTCCTCCCCCTCCTTTGTGATTTTTGCCTTTATAACCCTGTTACAAGTTCAGGCCGTTGTCAAACTCCTCTACCCCTGCGTGGTGTTTGAGTCTCGACCCCAGCATGCTGGCCTGAGATCTCACTATGTTTCACTTTCAATAAACTTCCTCTTGTGATTGCAGCAAGTCTGGTCTCGGTGCCTCACTGGGTGCGCACCTCTCCTGGTATTTGAGTGAGTGTCTCCCTTTAAAGGTCTTTCATTTGGGGGTTCGTCCGGGATTTGCGCGACCACCCAGGGGCCCTAGACCTACTTGGAGGTAAGGATTTTCTTTTCTTTCTTTCCTTGTTGTCCTGTTGTGACTCTGTGTTTGTAGATTGTGATTCTATGTTTGTGGATTGTCCAGATTGTGATTCTGTGTTTGTGGATTCTTCAGAGTTCTGGTGCGATCACAGTTCTGTATTCGCAAACGCTCTAACCAAGTCTGCTCTTCCAAGGGAGGAGCAGAGTGGACGGGAATAGACATGTCCGGTGTCCGCTATTTGCTCGCCCTGGGAGACATCCCAGGAAAACAGGGGGAGGCCCAGGGTCGCCTGGTGGATCCCCGCGGGAAAAGTCTGGAGATCAGTTTTTTTCCTTGACGATCTGTGTCAGAGGGCCAATTCTGGGCCATCTGGCTCTTTTCAGGATTTCGGGTCGACTCGAGGTCGGCGACTGACTTTGTCTCTCTGTTTTGTAGTATCTGTGAGTGTTTTGTGTGTGTGTGTCAGAACTAGAAATAAGCCAGACTGTGATGACCCCACTAACACTGACTTTGGACCATTGGACAAACATTAAGACAAGGGCTCATAATCTTTCTTTTGAAGTTAGGAAAGGACCGTGGCAGACTTTTCTGCTTCTCCGAATGGCCTAGTTTTGGCGCAGGATGGCCTTCGGAGGGAACTTTTAATCTATCACTCATCTCCGCTGTTAAGCAAATTGTTTTTCAGGCTTCAGGGGGACACCCCGATCAGGTTCCATACATCATCGTGTGGGACGACCTGGTCCAAAATCCGACATCCTGGGTGAGACCCTGGACAGCGGGGGCAGAAACGACAATGGTGGCCGTGGCCCCAAAACCAAAAGTACCTCCTCCAGACAAGCGGGCACCTGATCCATCGGCCCCCACAAAGATCTATCCTGAAATTGATGATGGTTTTTTTCTCCTCGACAACCCTCCACCCCCATACTCTCAACCGGCTTCTCATGCAAGTCGCCCACAGGCGCTGACTCCCACTGACTCTCAGACGGCCTCTGAAACAGGACCAGCGGCCAGGACCCGAAGCCCCCGGGTTCGTAGCCCAGGGGGAAATGGCGCGGGGCTTGGCTCTGCTATTGCCCTACCATTACAGGCTTATGGATCCGCCCCAGCTCCTGGAGAACTAGTCCCGCTACAGTATTGGCCGTTTTCATCAGCCGATATGTATAACTGGAAAACTAACCACCCCTCTTTTTCAGAGAACCCCTCAGGCCTGACAGGACACCTTGAGTCCCTGATGTTTTCTCATCAGCCCAATTGGAATGACTGCCAGCAGCTTTTGCAGGTCCTCTTTACTACAGAAGAGAGGGAGAGGATCCTCCTGGAAGCTAGAAAAAAATGATCCAGGACCAGAATGGACCCCCACCAATCTCCGTAATCTTATAGATGCAGCTTTCCCCTTGATCCACCCTGACTAGGATTACAATTCTGCAGAAGGTAAGGAGCATCTCACGATCCACCGCCGGACTCTAGTGGCAAGTCTCAAGGGAGCCGCAAGGTAACCCACGAATTTGGCTAAGGTAAGAGAGGTTCTTCAGGGACCTGTTGAACCGCTGTCTGTCTTTCTTGAATGTTTAATGGAAGCTTACAGGGGTTATACTTTGACCCAACCTCTGAGGGTCAGCAGGCAGAGGTGGCTATGGCCTTTATACAGCAGTCAGCATCAGATATTATGAGAAAGTTACAATGGCTAGAGGGGTTCCAAAACTATACCTGGCAGGATTTGGTGAAGGAATCAGAGAAAGTGTTTCATAAGGAGGAGACTGAGGAAGAGAAGCGAGAGAGAAGCAGAAGGCAGAGGAAAGAGAGGACCGGAGGGTAGTAGACAAAAAAGGAATTTGTAGGATTTTGGCCACAGTAGTGAAGGGCCAGGGAGTTAGGAATCAAGTCTGGCACTAGGAGAGAGCCCCTTGACAAAGATAAGATCAATGTGCTTATTATAAAGAAGAAGGCCACTGAGACAAAAATTGCCCCAACAAGAAAAAAAGGGGACACCAGCAACAGAAGCCCCAGACATGTGGCTCCAAAGTTTTAAATATTTATTGACTACCCGAAGATCTGTGGATATCGGAGTGGGCCGGGTATCCCACTTATTCATTGTAATACCAGACTGTCCCTGCACCCTGTTGGGGAGAGACCTCCTGACTAAGATGGGGCACAGATTCACTTCCACTCTGATGGACCACAGGTTAGAGGTCCAGAAGGGGGCCTGTGCAGGTTCTAACCATCCAGTTGGAGGACGAGTACCAACTCTAAACAGCCTGCCTCAGATCAGACGGACTGGTGGCTGCAGGCATATCCACAGGCCTGGGCGGAGACTGCAGGAATGAGGGAGGCTAAGAACCAGCCCCTGCCCATATGGAGCTGAAAGTCCAGGCTATTGGTTTGTTAGTACCCCATATCAAAGGTGGCATGAGTCAGGATCAAGACACTCATCATTTGGTTACTCCAACAACTTTGTATGTGTCCATCATCCTGAGGTGTGCCTCTCCTACTGGTGCGGAAACATGGAACCAATGACTGCTGGACAGTTCAAGATCTCTGAGAGGTAAACAAATTGGTGGCAGAACTCCACCTCACAGTACTTAACCCCTATAACCTGTTGAGCTCATTGCCCTATCCAGGACCTGGTGTACAGCACTGGACTTGAAGAAAATGCATCAATGGACTCATCTAGAGGTAGACAAGCTTGTAAAGACTGTCTTGAGATCAAATTCTTTTGTGCCAGATTTGACTAGATAACTGTGTGCCATGTTAGAAAGCAAATGTATGTAGAAGGCCGGGAGGAGAGAAGATAGACCTGAGGTTTACTAAGAAGTGGATTTTACAGAACTGAGCCAAGAAGATATAGATATAAGTATCTATTAGTCTTTATAGATACATTTTCTGGGCAGGTAAAAGCCTCCCCACAAAGAGAGAAATGGCAGCAGCGGTCATAGCTAAGAAGATTCCAGAAGAGATCTTCCCTAGGTTTGGCACCCCTAAGGTAATTGGATCAGACAATTGGCCATCTGTGTTGCCTAGGCAAGTTAGATATTAGCTTGTTTATTGGGGACTAATTGGAAATTACATTGTGCTTACAGACCCCAGAGCTCAGGACAGGTAGAAAAAATTAATAGAACTTTAAAAGAGACCCTTACTAAATTAGCTATTGAGACCGGCGGTAAAGGCTGGGTGACCCTCCTCCCCTTTGTGCTTCTTAGAGTCCGAAACTCGCCGGGGCGTTTCGGCCTTACCCCTTATGAAATCCTACATGGGGGACCGCCCCCCCCTAACGGAGTCGTGCGGAATATTGGATCCAGGCACTAACTCCCCCTCCTCCTCTGCTCTATTTACCCACTTAAAGGCCTTAGAAGTTATTAAAACACAGATCTGGAGTCGAATCAAAGAAGCCTACACTCCAGGAACATCCGCCCTGCCCCCACGAGTTCCAGGTCGGAGACTCAGTCCTGGTCAGACTACATCGTGCTGGCACGCTTGAGCCCCGGTGGAAGGGACCCTACCTGGTGCTGTTGACTACCCCTTGGCAGTCAAGGTCAATGGGATTGCTGCTTGGGTACAGTGGCTGCTGGTGACAATTCTCTTAAGCTGTGCCTTTGTCGTAGACCCAACCTTGGGTAATAACCCCCATTCCCTTCAAAAATTAACATGGGAAGTGCTTAATGAAGTGGGCGACGTCGTGTGGTCAACAACCGCAGTGCACCCCCCTTGGACTTGGTGGCCTGATCTTGCACCCAATGTGTGTAAATTAGCAGCCAGCTCTATGGCCTGGGATCTTTCCAGTTATACCAATTTAGAAAAGCCACCCCCAGAAGAACAGTGTGTCCCTCATGGCACAGGGATCACATTGGGGTGTTCAGGACAGTTTTTCCAAGCCAACCTTCAGGCAGCAGACTTCTATGTCTGCCCCAGACAGGGACACACCAGGGAAATGAAGAGAGGGGCCTCAGACTATTTTTGTAGTAAATGGAGATGCGAGACCACGGGAGAAGCCTACTGGAACCCTTCCTCCGCTTGGGATCTAATTATAGTTAAAAAGGGTCAGAGGCCAGGGGAGCCAGAAAATGGGTAAAGAGATCCATTCAAATACCCGGCTTATAGGACTGGTGTGCCTCTGAAACCTCTGGGAGCCCTCAGGGACCGTGCAAAGACAGTTATTGTAACCCTCTAAATATCAGCTTCACCCCACAGGGAAAACTATATCGTCAGTGGGTAGGAGGAAACCGTTGGGGATGGAGAGTCTATACTGGCAGAGGGGGCCCTGGATTTGTTTTTGTTATTAAGATAAAGATAGAGGGTCTGCCCACCGGACCCCGTAGGCCCCAATTCGGTGCTTGATAACCCTGTACCCAGGCCTGAGAGACCTCCTCGTCTCACTCTGTCACCAAAGGAGGACTTGTATCCCCTTTTGACCACACCCTCCAATCTCCCTATGAGAACTAAAGACCGCCTGTTCAATCTGCTTGATAGTGCATTTGTTGTTTTAAACAGCACTAACCCTGCCACTACTCAGTCCTGCTGGCTGTGTTTTGCATCCAATCCCCCTTACTACGAAGGAATAGCTCAGCTACGAAGCTATAATGTTACTTCTGACCAATCACTCTGCCCCTGGGGAAGCCAACGAAAGCTGACCCTGTCTGCAGTATCAGGAACTGAGCTTTGCATAGGAAGAGTACCTACCAGACACCAGCCCCACTGTAATGTAACTATTTCCAACCTGACAGCAGGCTCGGATAAATACCTAATACCCCCTCCCGACACCTGGTGGGCTTGTGGCACCGGCCTGACCCCCTGCCTGCATACTTCACTATTTATCAGTACTAAAGACTTTTGTGTTTTAGTCCAACTGGTGCCCAGGGTCATTTATCATGATGATACCTCCTTTATAGATGAATTTGACCACCATACTCGATACAAGAGAGAACCTATAACTTTGACCTTAGCTGTCTTGTTAGGACTCAGAGTGGCAGCAGGAATTGGAACAGGAGCAAGTGCCGTCATCCAACAAACTTACTACTATAATGAACTCAGAGCAGCTATGGACGCGGACCTAGGAGCATTAGAACAGTCCATAACCAAACTAGAAGAGTCATTGACTTCATTATCAGAGGTAGTGCTACAGAACAGGAGGGGATTAGATCTGCTTTTTCTAAAGAAAGGAGGTCTCTGTGCTGCCCTAAAAGAAGAGTGTTGCTTTTATGTAGATCATTCTGGTGTCATAAGAGATTCTATGGCAAAGCTTAGAGAAAGACTAGAAAACAGAAAAAAAGAAAGAGAAACATACCAAGGATGGTATGAAAATTGGTTTAACCTGTCACCCTGGTTCTCTATGCTAGTCTCTGCTTTGGTTGGGCCTTTACTCATTTTAATGCTAATCCTAACCTTTGGGCCATGCATCCTCAATAGACTGGTGACTTTTATAAAAGAAAGGGTGAGTGCTGTAAAGGTAATGGTCCTAAGACAACAATACCAGATATTACAAGAAGCTGAGGGATCGCTCTAAGATTAGAGCTTTTTACAAAAAGAAAAACGGGGGAATGAAGAGTAAAAGGTTGTCAAAGGCCACTGATTCCTTGCCCTAGGGATTTCCTCTGCAGGAAATCGCTCCCAGGAAATCCCACTTTCTTGAGATCTGAGTTCCTAAGATAACCACAGAAGGTCCAGATGACCTCTGTGGAATGTTTCAAAGCCCTAGGTGTGTCCCGGTTGTACTGATAAAAAAAAAAAAAAAAAAAAAAGTATGATTCTTCCCCTTTGAATTTCCTCATTCCCCCTGTCCTCCCCCTCCTTTGTGATTTTTGCCTTTATAACCCTGTTACAAGTTCAGGCCATTGTCGAACTCCTCTACCCCTGCATGGTGTATGAGTCTCGACCCCAGCATGCTGGCCTGAGATCTCACTATGTTTCACTTTCAATAAACTTACTCATGTGATTGCAGCAAGTCTGGTCTTGGTGCATCACTGGGTGTATGCCTCTCCTGAGATTTGAGTGAGGGTCTCCCTTGGGAGGTCTTTCACAAAGACCAGATGCACTAAAATTAGCACAAACGTGAAGAGAGAAAAGCTCTGTGATGTTAGGATAGAGGCCAGTTCAGTGTATATAGAGATATTCGGGACTTAGTACTTGCTGGAGCCAAGAACTGAGCTGAAGCAACATCCAGTACTCTAATAGGGTGATGGACTGCAAGTGCAGTTTTGCTGGGTCTGAAGCTGACAGAAGGACTTCTTCAGTTGCAGCATCTACATATTTATCCTGGGTAATATATCCAAGATGTGCTTCTGGGATGTAGTTTTTATTCTATGGACACAGGAAATCAAGATGTCCACTGAAATGAATAGTGATGTGGAAGTGTCTCTAAAGCTAGAGGGATAAACATGGAGTCTCTGGTATTTGAAGCTAATGTAAACTTCCCATGAGGCTGCAATGCCTTCAGTTTTTCAATGGCATAAGAAATGAGTAAGAATCTCTGGACCTTCCACCCCCAGCAAGGTCCCTAAGAGCAAGAGAGAAGCCCTCAGTTGCTGAGGAGTCCAATCCCAACTTGGCCCCCAACCCTGAACATCTCCCTCAAAATGTCCATGCCACACATCCATAATAATAGAAGGAACCTAGGAAACCCTCCCTACTCTCTTGAATAACATCAATTAGGTACCACTGCACCCACCTCAAAATAAAATAAAATAACATAAAACAAAATAAAATGAAATGAAATGAAATAAAATAAAATAAAGGAAGAAACCCCACAACCATAAGCTTCATTCAGGTCCTGTAAATTAAATGTCCAGATGAGCTACCATTTCTAAATTGGGTTGAGACTTGTCAAGTAACTTCATGAAAGCACTTTCTGCACCTGTAATTTTGTTTTTCTTCTTATTTTTGTTCTTCTTCTTTCCTTTTTTCTGTTTTGTTTTTAATTTAGTCTTTGTTAGTTGACAATGACAAATGTTTTTGGTGCAACTTAAAACTCCTGAGTCTGATTGAAGCTGTATTCTAAACAGTCTTTAGGTAAATGTTCAATTAACTATACCTGTCTGACTGATATCTGTGTTTGAATGGTTTTGGAAGCTACTCATGAACCCCAAGAAAGGCAAAAATTTGTAGTGAATTCTGGAGGGTCATCTCACAAATGTATCCTTTTCACAGGCCTTACTTCCCACCAGCAGGAAAAGGCATGCAACAACAGGATTCTTCAGTGAACAAACTCAATTGTACAACACTCTGAGCAGGGGATCCAGGTGGAAGAAAAATGCACTGCTTATATATGCCCAGGAGACTAGTGTCTATACTTGATTGGTGTGCCCTCCTATAACTCATTAGCATGCCCGATAGTGGGCTGTGACTTCTGTGGCACATGCAAGCTATGTCTTTTGGGCTCTGTTTGCTGAGTCATTGGGCAGGAAGCCGGTGCCAAGTTTGGGTGTGGGACAAACAGCTCTCTACATATCCTATCATTTAGGAGACACTGGAGGAGCAAAAAAAAAACCACAGATTCCATTAGGTCTACACGCAGAGATCATGGCTCAAAAAAGACCAAATACCAGATTTTTATTGTTGAAAATATTAAAACATGCTGTGAATAAGAAAAAAAAATAAGTGCACATGCATGCATATTTGAAAAACAACAGGACTTAACTGTGTGGTGCACATGCCTTTAATCTTATCACTTGTGAGGCAGAGCTATGGACAGATCAAGGCTGACCAGATCTACAGATAAAAGTTCCAGATAGACAAGTCTTCAAAGAAACCTTCCCTTGAAAACAAACATAAAAATACCAGCAATGAAAAAAGGAAATAACAAATATCCCACAATTCATAATATAAAAAAATGACCAGAAAGTATCTAATTCTAATACAAAACTACACACCAGCTAGAAAGTCAGGTATCACTGGACTAAATCAAGAGGTTGAAATATTCTTCTTCAGATGAATGAAGAATCCTAAGCCCAGGGCAGAGTGGGATATACTAGACTGCAGTTGGGTGGGGTAGGGAAGTGTTGGTAGTCTTCTGGACAAATGCCTTTAATCTCAGAATACTGTAGGCAGAGGTAAGCAGACTCTGTGACTTGAAAAAAACACACTTGTCTACAGATCAAGATTACTGTCAGCCGAGGCTACTTGAAAAACCCCTATTTTAAAAATAAGAATAAAAATTAAAAAGAAAAAAAAAAAGGCCCTGTATTTGAAATGATAAATAAACTGGGTATATAGCATGGTAATATAATGTTGCTTCATGATATCTTCTCTGGAGAAAAAATTCTAAATGAGGATAAAATCACAGCCATAGAAAAATTAAGTTGTTACATAAAGAACTATATATCCCAAGTTGTGAGTGGAGTAACATCCCCACTTGAGAAAACCAAATGCTGAACCAGCTAGATCTGTAGACTAAAGCCTTCTCTAGAAACATGCCTTGCCTCTAATAGTGCCCAGTTTCTTAACTACTGACCCAAGAAATTCACAGTCTTGTACTGTGATCTTTGACCCAAGAGTCCAATTCAAGAATTGATCTTGACAGACTTGGTGAAAGCATCAGATGTCCACAGGAAGCTGGTGGAAATAATATAATCAGAAAGTTTCAATAAACCTTAGGAAAAACAATAGGGTTCTTAGAACACTATCCAAATCACGCAGATTTCAAAAATGTACTGAACAGGAATGAGAAGTGATTGTGTCACAGACCCAGTGCTGCCTCATCATAGAATTTTATCATACCTGGCTCTAGGAAAGGAAGTGCTAGTCTTTTTTCTGCCTCAGTTTCCTTCCTTAGGAGGCTTACACTTAGAAAGCCTGGGGAGTCATTTCTAGCTTCCTTATTTCTTAGAGAAATCAAGCTAAATCCCAAAAGAGTTTCCTTTAAGGCTGTGAGCTAAGAGCCCTGTGCCCTGTGGGAGCTGCTTCTGCTGCTGCTGGCATCTTTCATCTTCTTTCTTAGTCTCATTTTTCTGATAAGAAATGTAAATCTTGTGCAAAAACCTCTAGGCTGAGGTTGGTAGATTCAGGTGCCTTCCTTGTGTTCTTTTGGTTAGTGTTACTGGTTTTGTTCCTTAACTGTTAAGCTTCAGAAAATATGGGTCTTTGGTAAATGTACTGTTGCAGAGGAAGCTATACCTCTTGGGAAATTGATTATTTCTTTACTGGGTGAATTAGTATTGTCAGTTTCTTCCCACCAGCTCTCATTTCCTAGATAAAGAATTGATCAATGATTGAGCACTGGGGAATTTTCTCCTAACAAGGCCTAACCAGCACAAGGCATTACTCTACAGAGGCCCATAAAATAGACACCATCTCTGTAAGCTTTGTGTAGAGTGGAAATTCCCCAAGGAACATGCTTGATTTAGCCACTTTCTTTCTCTCTGTACAACATTTCTAGCTTGATTCCTAGACCCCTGATAATGGAAGAAAATTAGAAATCCAGAGTATGGAATAAAGTCACACAAAATCAAAATAATACTATAATTTTCACATATTTCCCTTAATATATTTTTAAAAATACTGAATTAATTATATTTAAAAGTTAAAAAGCCAGAGGAGATATTAGATTCCCTGGAGCTATCATTTAAAAATGTGGGAATGAGCTGCCCAGCCAGAGGACTGAGAACTAAATACAGTTCCTCTCTAAAATATAAGTGCATTGTTTCCTGAGTCTCCTGCAACCCCATGCTTACATCATTATAAACAGAACATATTAGGAAATGGTTGCTCTAAAGGGATGTTTTTGAATTCTCATTTTTGAAAGATTTATATGTTTAAATAGTATTTTCAAAAAAGTTCTCGAGGTGGGTATTTAAGTTATTTTGATATTTAATACATAAAGCCTAAGCATTCTCAGCTGGTAAGCTACCACTGACTTATAGTAAATCCAATAAGTTCTCAAATCTGGAAACCCTAGCACTGAATGAGAGAAGTAAAAACAGGCAGATAACAGGGTCTCACTATGCAACCAGGATAGCAGCACAAGTGAAACCCTGGGGCCAAGAGAGAACACTTCTCTCAAAATATATGAAAGAGAGTGATTGGGAAAGTTGTTACACACACTGTTCTGGTCTCGACCTGTGACTAGAGAGACACATACAGAGATGACACACTGCCATTAGTACTTCTGGCCTGCCTGCAGAAAACTGAACACCTAGAAGGGACTCAGGAGAGCTCTGCATACTGAGCCCATTGCTGAGCCCACACTCTCTACCCACTAATTATCTGAGGAGAAACTTCCAGGAACTCTCAGTGTGCAGAGGCAACTGTGCAGTCTGGGATCATACCTGTCTGGCTTCCGTCTGTGCCCAGGGCCACCAGCAGAGCAGGCATAATATGATCAGGACTCACAGCATGCACATAGAAAGCACTACTTTTAATTTTTTCTGAGATTGCCACTATTTCTCTCACAATTTCTTTCATTTCATTTGATTTTCTCCTCAGCCCCCTCTTTCCCTCCTATTTAAAATGCACTAGGTCATATTAACACTGCCTATATGTGCACAGGGAAGAAATATCTATTTGACCATTTCATTGTGAGAAGGTTTCCCAAGTTACTCACTCATAGCAGCCTTAAAACCCAGTCAGGCTTTTTTGCCTTCTGAAAAGCAGCCTTACAACAGGACTTTGCTATTAAGCCTAGTTTCAGAGAACTTGTGGAATCCTCATGCTTATTGAGTCAACCTGGCAACAATCAAATCATCTTATAACCCAAGGAGACCCAAATAGATCACTTCAGTATAAATTTATACTGATGTGCCAGTGAATTTATTTGACAGCTTCTTCCAGAAACAAACAGTTCTGGAATAACACACTATACATAATGGTTCATGCCTTTATCATAAAATTTTGGATGCTAAGGCAGAAGGTTTGTCTTGAGCTTTAGGGCAATCTAAACTACATATGATGCCTCCAGCACAACTATATGTCTTACCCACTTAAACCAACGATAACATAGTCTGATGAGATATTCAGAGCACAGTATTTGCTCAGAATAGAACTGAGGGGTTGGGAAAAAGAATGTGAAAGGAAGGACTAGAAGGGGAGAACTGGGAGATATGCAAAATCAATAAGTAAAATAAAAACAAACCAACAAATTACATTAATGTATAGATAGAGAATGGTATCCACTCACAAAAATGAAATAGTACAAGTTATTCATTTTAAATTAATTTGTTGTTGTTATTTAAATATATGGTCTCTCCACGTGTACCTGGCTGTTTTGAAACTCACTCTGTAGACAAGGCTTCTCTCCAAATTAGAAGAACTGTTTTTTGTGCAGAGGGGTACAAAAATTAGAAACTGAAGAAAGGGAGCATTAAGAAGGTTGAATGCCAGTGCATATACTGAGATGGGGAACATGGATGAAATATTTGGAGGCTGAGCCAAGATGGTATCAGTTTACAGTTTCCAGCCAAAATCAGCATTTAGAAGTGGCTAAAACAGTAAAGATAAACTGATGGGTGTGGACACTCACACCTTAAATCTCTGCTCTGGAGAAGGAGGCAAATTCCAGCTGGTCTCTGGGAGATTGCAGACTATCTGAATCTATAGAGTCACCTCAAGGTCACACCTTAAGAAGGTGTGGCTGAGGAGTTGTAATTGACCTCTCTACAGAGAAAGCAGAGTGTTACAGGGAAGAGATTAAGGAAGGAGGTTTCAGAATGGGTGGGGAGGGAGGGAACAATAATCCAAAGATATTTAAGTCCAAGTTCTGGGATCAAAATCCACAAACACCAGCCTGCAGTCTGACAGAATGCAACAACCTACTGATATTCCTGGTGAGTTGTCCTGGGGAAGCTGTATGAATAGTGTAGTTGGTATGGGGAAGATTATGTATTTTTTGGGGAAAAGTTGAGAGAGAATGAGCTTGCTTGCAGCAGCTGTATGACAGTTCCATATTGAGGTCCTTCCCAGCCACAGTCTCTCTGGGCTGAGGTTTCTGTATTGACACAAGTGTTGTTTGTGGGGTTATTTTGTATACAAAGATTATGAATTTAAAGAATGCTGCACTGCTAAGCTTTGATGTTATAGATATTGCTGATGAAAATAATCATGATTTTAAGTCAATATTTTCATCTTTGTCATGCTTACCGAATGACATATATAGCTTGATCCTGGGCTTATATTTATACCTGTCCATTTTGATAAAACTTGCTTTTAACAATATCAGCATATTAGTGGACAAAATACATTATTTGAAGATAAAATGACAACAAGGTAGGTATTGTTTTAACAGTCTGGTAGCCAAGGACAGGTAATATTCTGCAGAAAGCCTTAACAACCTAAGAGTGTAGCATGTTGATTTTCACAATTCATATTCCATGACAGGTAAGGAAGACAATCTTATCAAAATTAACTAAGATAAACACAATCATGTTTATAAAATATAATAAAATTGATATTCCTTTGAGGGGGCTAACTGGCAGAACAAAAAACTAGGCTTCACATAGTAATCAGAGAATAGGCCAGGACAGTAAAGAAAGCTCAGATGATCCACTTTTGGGGAGGCTAGAATAAAGAAGTATGCCTCAGGCAAGAATATGTTTTTTGGTACTAGAGAGGAAAGTTGGCCCAGATACCTTGTTCATCTTTTAAACCCTTAAAAATCTAGATCACTGGAATTTGTTTACTGTCCTGCTTTTTCCTCGATATTTGTGTAATTGTCTTGAAAGTTCATTTAACATGTAATTAACATTACTTAAAAGTCATAAAAATTACATATAAGCAACCTAGAAAAAAATACCTCAGCCTCACAACTGTCTGGTTTCATGCTATCAGTATTTTTTTTTAAAAATGGCCATTCTAAACACAAGGTGAATAGTAGAAATAACAGGCAGATAGAAGCAATACCAGACAAGTTGCCAGGTCTTAGACTGAGATTCTGTATTTGTAATCCTGCCTCCTGTGAAGATATCCCTGAATCTTCTGCATAGTGGTTGGTGTTTAATTGATTGGAAAGCAGGAAGGTGAGCTAATGAGGTCTGTTGGATCTCTTTGACCATTTTATTTCTACTCCTAGGTTTTCCAATGCAGAATGTTCCCCCAACACCTCTATCTACATATTGGATCTCTGAACCTGAGTTGTCAACATATCTCCCAGAGCCTCAAGAAACTCTGGTGTTTCCTTGTCACCAAATACCCCAGAGTTCTCTATCAACTGACTGTCTTCAAATGCCACAAGGGGCCCTGATGCATGATTACCTTCCAATGCCACAAACTCAATTTCATGAATGTATACAAATGCCACCAATGTCCCCAATGATCCCAGGCTTTCAGGGGCAGCACTATGACTTTACTCCACACGTGGCACCTCAGGTCCATCCCAGGCCACAAGTTCGGCCAGTAGCTTCTACCAGAGAGCGGAGAAAGCGTACCAGGTTTATTCATGAACAAACAAGCAAGCTGAAAGATTTCTTCTTTAATATGTCCAAGTATCCTTCATTGAAGCAGCGTGAGGAGCTGGCAGAAAGCATTTCTGTGACGGAAAATCAGATTCGGGTCTGTCCCCTCACTTGTCCTTTTCCTATCTAAGTCACTATAGTCACTTCCCTGATAGCCTCATGGACCAGCACCCATCACTTGTGACCAATTTGTTTTTTATTGTTAGGTGCCGAGTAATAGGTTCCTAGATGAATTGACTTGGTTCTGAGTTTCCTAGCAATGTCTTATGGTAAAACTGTGCATGCTCTTGGTATTCTCAGATACCCCTGAACAAACTAGAGCCATACTGGTGCTTCATTAAGCTTCCCTTTGTCTAAAGATTGGGATTTTCTTTGAATCCTATGATCTTGAAAGTCAGAAATTCCCATTCACTGCATAAGTTTTTTTCCTGCCCATATTATGTTCTTCCTCTTGTAGAATTTTCAAGTCATTGTATTATATCAATTGAAGTCCAAATATAGAGAAATAAAGAATTTCACTTTCCACACAGCAGATTCACATCCAGGACCAAGACCAGTGTGTGGAGTTCTGTTTCACTAATATCTCTATTACTTGTTTATTTCTCCAGTTATGGTTTAAGAATGAGAGGGCCAGATTAAAAAAGATCAAAGAGAATCCTGAAGAATGTCTAAAGCAACCTGAAAATCAACTTGAAGGAGACCAAGCTGACTGCGTTAGCACAGGAGGTCATGTATCCATTAATGATGGGGCCAGCAGTGATCCTGTGTCCTAACCTGGCAGGTACTGACTCCATTCTTCAACCCAGATACTCTAGCATCTTCCCATTTCTTCCCTAGATTCATTAAGGCCTGTGGAAAATTCTGGGTGTGATTCTGTCTGCCATACACAGACTACAACAAATGCCTCCTTTTCTTCAAAAAAATCGATGTACTCAATTCCATATGTAGCAGTTAAAGACACTAGAGAATAAACTGCCGAGAAAAGACTCAGCTATAGCCAGAGCTTAAGGTTCCTACAATCTCATAAGGCCACCAGCAACTCAAAATCCCTCAAAACTGAAGCTTTCAAGATGCACATAGAACCAAATATATGTATACCAATAATAGTACCACATTCAAAGCGTCTAGATGTTACATCAAACAAGAATCACTGTATATACGAAATCTATTTTGTCAGAACTTTGCATAACCTTGCTTATTAGAGGTTATTTCTGAGAATCCTTTTTCCCTGTTTAAGTTGTTTATTGTATGTTTTACTTTGGCAAATATTTTAAATAAAGATGTGTCCACTTAAATTCCATTCTTTTTTATATAATAATTACGTACAGATTGAACTAGTCATTTTCTCCTTTTTGACTATCTGTTGCTTGTGCTTTGATTTGTATTTACAGTTTTTATTGAGCCTTAGGTAAAGAAATTGTGTTGAAGTTATATTATATTTTGGCTGGATGCCAAATAATCACTTGTCCTGCCTTGACATTATTGTGGTATTTTCTATTGTTCACCCTTTGATGAAAACATTTGAGAAGTGACAGCTTCATTTTGTGGGTAGAAGGAATAGAATCCATTTGGGAATGTAATGGTTTAAGACAGGCAGCTGTACGTTCTCTGAAATTTAATGAACTGACCAGCAGTGAGTAACTTGGTAGGCTTACAATATCAGGCATCAATTCTTTTTCTTTTTCTTAGGCAATGAATTCAATGAGATGGCTGTTTGTAATTCCTCAGATTTGTGAGTCATTATTTTACCCTCAGATTATATTGCTGTGACTGAATTCTGTTACAATATTTCTGGGTAGTCCTAAACAAAAGTCTTCTCAACCCAGGTAGGAATAGATCACCTAGATTCAAGTATTACCAATGAACAACTTGATGGACACTAAGTTCTATTGGTGTAAAACGTAAGAATATTTGTGAGAAGTTACTTACAAGCAGTAGAATCACTCAAAACTCAAAAATTATATATGCAACCAAAGCCTGTGGCAGAAAGAATGACTGCTCATTGAAGCAGAAAGGGTATCTAAGGCAGTTTGTGACTGGCTATAGAGTGCTTTCCTGGTTGATCAGGTGATTTGAACCTAGTCCAATTAGCAAGGATGAGAATGTCTGAACAGTCTTAGTTTATATAACTTTTAAATTTAGAAGACCTAGTGAATCTGCTCTGGTCATTGACTTGTGGATCTATTGAGATACTTACTTCCTAAACTCAAAAAACTTAGTATAGAGTCTTGGAGCTTCCATTCCTTAAAACATCCTTTATCATCCACCTTCCCTTATCTTCTTCCTTATTTTCTTGTTTGGTTTTTGTTCATTGTTTGTTTGAGGAGGCATAGAAGAACATGTCACTATATGACTTTGAATAATGTGGAAGAAAAAATACAAACCAAGTTTGCCTAAAACACAAAAATATGTCTTGGGTGCTGGGGCTAAAGGATTAGCCCACCTTTTCTGTTGCTTCCTTTATTAATGCTATCTTCTCTTTTGCATCCTTTGTCTTGAGCTAGTCTCCACAATGGAAAGAAGCAGTTCTTAATAAGATCTGATCATTTGTGGGTTCAAAAGGCTTCACAGGTAAGGATAAATAGTAAGTGCTTTTCTGCCTTGGCAGCTGGCATAGTGATTTTTAAAGGTTTGTGAGAAACGGTTCCTCTTTGAACCCCAGTAGACCAGTTGGCCTTGAACTCCTACATCTGCCTTTCCCAAGCTGGGAATAGTCGTGTGTGACAACACTATTGAAAACTATGAGAGCCAGTTCTCAAGGAGGTGGCTACCAGACAACATGTGGTCTCAAGTTATTTAATCCCAATATTCAGGAAGAAAACATGGATCTTTATGTTCTATGCCAGACTGCTCTACATAGATATATTCAGATCACTGAGAACTACATAGGCAGGACCTGTTTCATTTGCTCTATGATCATATGTGTTCTCTTTACATCCTGATCGCCACTGTCCTAAAACTGCTCTCCTCCCATACCCACACCAACTACTAGAAGGGAGAGCTCCCGCCACCCTCATAAAAACCAGTTCCAGAACATCAAGTCACTGAAGAACCAGGACATCTTGACTTAATTGGTCAAGTCACCTCAGTTATACCGACAGGCAAGCAAAAATGGAGGAACAAAGAGCCCCCAGTTCAGGTGTTTGGGAACTCACATAAAGCTTCATAACTGCTACACATGTGGGGAAGATGAGCTTGGTTGAACCCATGCATGCTTTTTAGCTGTTGTCTGAGTAAGAGCATGCTTTAATATAATATAACTAAACAATATGAATCTTTAAGCATCATCATCATGTTTTCATATGTCTCTACAATCTTTTCCTCTGTATCCCTTTCATTTTCTTGGTCTTTTCCTCTGAATAGGCCTCTTCATTTTTGACTTACATTCAACCCTCTCTATTCATTTGTAATACTTTCCTTTTATTATGATCAATTTTGGATATGATTTTTATTGATTTATTTTATGTGGCTGAAGACTGAACCCTTTGTATTATGTACTTGGTACCAGTGTTTCATCACTGTACTATGGATAGCCTTATTAATGTAATTTTTCCCTTATTTTTGACGGTAATATAATCATATCGTTTATCCTATATCTTTTTTTCATTAAATCCTTTAAACCCAGCCATTTATGCCTCTCTGCTTTCATCAAAACTCATAGCTATTTCATTAGTGACATTACACACACAAAATTACACAACACACAAATATTTTTAAATATAGACTGTTCTTATTTATACTGATTCTTGTATGTATATTTGTAAGGCTGATTATTTTTAGTGTTGAAAAATACCATTTGATGTTGCTAAGTCTATTTCGCTCATAAGTTTTCAGAAACTTTAATAATATATATTCAATTTAATTTATGTAGACTGGACATTTTGAACATGGAGAATTTGGTGATCATTTTGGGAACGCTGTTTCCTCTTGTGTACTTTATGTTATCACTTAATTGATGTCGACCACAAAGTCACACCATGTGGCAGACTTCACATGAAAGCTTTTTTGAGAGCGGCAATATACAGGTGTTTCTTTTTTAAGATGGAGAGTGATGAAGAGGAGGGGCTCTGCTTTCTTATGAAAGGAACGAGAGCAAGAGCACGAGGAAGATAATGTACTCCTGACAACAGTGAAAATATGTCACATCTTGGCTGGTAGTGATGACTTATCTTACTCTCACTAGGTCCCTGGGGCAATCCTGTGGAGATGCCTGATTGCTAACACTCTGCTTGACACTCACACACAGCCTCCTTTTCTTCCCTGCTCTGCCTCTTGCCTCCTTAGGGATATTTAGTTATTTAGTTTACCTCCACATAGCGGGTTCTTTAGAATACTTATTCCACTTATCACCTACTACAATCTTGTTAGATCAGGATGTCTTACTGGAAGCAGAACAAATTTAGATCAGCTGTGAATGAGTTGGTGGCTATATTGGGCTATGTCATAATGCCTTTAAAATCAGTTTGTGAGTCAAAGTGGTGCCTCTGCCAGTTAAACCATTCACTGCTTGTCCAGAGGGATTGTATACAATTGCCAGCACCTCTGTTGCAGATCATATCTATCTCTGAATCTAGTTCTGGGGGAACTGATGATGTGGCCACATAAGTTCATTTTCAATCACAATACTCAATCACATAAAATGTAAAAAAAAAAGAAAGAAAATTGAGAATTACATAAATCTGTTCATACTTGTAAGGAAGCACATGTATGGAAGTCAGAGGGTTTTGGTAGTGGGTTTTATCTTCCACCTTTGTCCATCCTGGTTATAGAACTCATTATATCAGACTTATACACCATCACAGTGATCCACTGAGATGAATTTCCTATCCATAGGTTGTGGTTTTAGAAAGGGTTTAATTTTTTTTAATTATCACATTAAGATAGCATCTCACTGTATTGTCTTGGCAGTTCTGGAATTCATTATGTAAAATAGGAAGTTCCAGGATCACCTAGGGTCTCACTTAACTCAAGTTTGCCTGGAATAGTAGACTGTTCTGTTTCCCACTCCAGAATACTGGAAGAACAGAGGTGAATCACTCCACCTGGCCTCCTACTGTTTATTACTCAAGCCTTAGTGAGAGTTTACAAACACCTATGTTGCTGACCCTCCTTATATTGGATCCTGCTTTGAGGTGAAGGACTGTAAGTAAGAAGAATATTTCTGGCTATCTCAAATATCAAGAAGAGTTAGGAGATCTGCATTTTCCTTGGGTGGTGAGGTATGTGATTTTATATGCTAATGGATGAGCACCAAAACCTAGGTCTCTGGAAGAGCTTAAGGCTGGTGACTTGGTGTCTCCAGCCTCACAAGGGCATGGAGACTGGTTTGAATGTAGAGTTCACAGATGTTTTGCATACATAGAGATGGTCCTCCATTCCTTCACTTTTTCTCTCCAATTTTTTTCTTTTGATTTCTTTCTTTTTTTTCTCTTGTTTCTTTGGAGCTGATTGTTGTGATGCAGTTAGTGCTTTTGGTGGTGGTGTATTTTTGAGACACGGTTTCTGTTTAACAACCCTTGAAATCTGGTACTGACTTTGTAAATAGCATTGGCTTCAAACTCACAGAGGTCCAGCTGCATTTGTTTTCTTGTCTAGCCATTGTACTCTTGGCATTGGAAACTGGCTTCTCAAACCATCAATGGTCAGGTGCTATTCCATTGCCTAGATCCAGTGTTGTATGATACAAAGGAGTCTTATCTCAGGAATGGGACTCACAGAACACAACAAGATAATAGAACACTGTAATTACAAGAGGTTTACTTCTAATTTCATATGTATAGGGTTGCTCATCCTCCCAGGGAAAGTCAAGTCTTACTAAAAAAGCACATTTCTTTGATTCTTTACACCTGGCAGATTTAAGCTAAAGGGTTGATAGCTTGCTCTCATTGATGTATTTTAGAACAAAGTTCAGACATTGCCTAGCCCTGGACAAGGGGCTGTTTTGGCTCAGTGAGTCATTTTCTCATCTAGCCCTGCAGTTGGCCTTGGGAAACGGGTGCCTTGGAAAGTGCTCAAGTGGGTAGGAACTGGGTGGTCAAGAAGGATAATGTTGACACCTGGTGGTTTATTTCTGAATTTATCACTGAGAGGGATAGAGGGTCTTTTTCTCTAAAGCAGGCATTTTTGTTTTGTCTAAACTCAGCTTAGACAGCATAGCCTGAACTGTCCTGTAAACTTTGCTTTTAAATTTTCAGAAGCTTGAGTATACATTTTCAAAAACTTGAGGTGTTAAGGCTGCTGATGGCTCGATTTTGGACTTTTCTATGAAACCTGTGGCTTTCACCAAGTAAAATCTGTTTTTGTTTACTTTCTCAAAAAATGGTGTTTTGTAAATTCTCATAGCCCCTAATATCTTTGTTTTCTATATCAGAGGCAGGGTAGAATATATTATATAGTGAAAGAAAGAGATAACCTAAGGACATGTTGATCTGTAGGACATAACAGGCCCTGACCAATTTCTGAAATTCAGATGTTCTAGGCTCATGACTCTTAGTCTGCAATGCTAACTCTTTTTACTGCATTCAAGTCCTGCTAACATAGAAAGTATCTGGAAGTATCAGAGGGTAAGAAGAGTGATATGGTGTCAGGATACAGGGCAGTGCAGTGTATGCACAGATGTTGGGGACTTCAAACATACTTGAGTTGAGAACATGACTGAAGCAGCAGCCAGAATTCTGATAGGGTCATAGGCTGCATCTGCTCATTTTTGCTGGGACTCTGGCTCATATTAGGTCTTTTTCAATTGCAGCATCTGCATATTTAGAATTAACCAGCCAGTAAGACACCCTGAGTAATATATCCAATGTGTAATCTGTCCACCCACAGGCCTGATAAAGACTAGAAAAGGTGGTTCCATAGCTGAGTCGATACATTACAGATCAATGAATTTGGGTGGTGGGTGTTATTCTATATACACCGACACACAGAATTTCCACAGACATGATTAGTGATATGGACATGGCCTCTAAATCAAAAGGGCTAAGCATGGAGTTCCTGGCTATTGAAGCTGATGTGAACTTTTCTACAGAATAGCCCAGGCATCCATTACTCAAACACCCCCTGCTTTACTCTCATGGGACCATGAGCATTGAAGGATTAAGGCTCGAAGGGCAATGCTCAATTCTATGTAAACAATCATTCACCCACAAATACACTATGTTTAAACCAACTATGTGAAGGGATTCATCAGCTTTGTTGGGAATCAGTAAAGCCTGAGGTACATGATCCCACAATTCCCAACTATTCACCCCACCCCCACCCAGAATGAACAAAGCTGGTGCCTCTACATAAGAGGAAATAAATAGACTATTGTAGACTAGATTATTTCCTAGTGTAGATTCTTCCCTATCAAAACATGGCCTTAAAGCATGCCCTTCACAGTTCTAGCCCACCTTACATGTTTCTCCTCTGAAAGTTGGAACTTGCACTGTTTATCTTTTGTTATTTAGAAAAGACTTATTTTGGGGTGTTGTGGGGGACTGAGGTGCATTTGGGGTAGATGATAAACAAAGTTTCAGACAGATTCATTTTCTCTAAATGCTAATACAGAGGAATCTGATTTAAATTCTGGTATTCTTGTTAGTAAATGTGCATGCATATCAGGCAGCTCATATCTGACTGTAACTGTAGTTGCAGGAAGATTTTCAGTCTCTGCTCATTGAGTGCATCTACATTCAAATGTGTGTACTCAAGCACACACACAGAGGGGTGGGGAAAGAGAGAGTGAGAGAGAGAAAGGAGAGAGAGTGGGTGAGGAGAGAATGTCTGTCAGAAAAAGAGTGTTGATGGTACACATTTAAATCCCAGAATTAGGGAGACAGATGCATTCAGATATCTATGAGTTCAAGGAAAACCTGGTCTACTACTAGAGTTCTACGACAGCCAAGGCTACTCAACCATACTGACTGATAAACAAAGCAAAATAAAAAAGATATCGGAGCTAATAAAATAACTCTTAAAAACGCTCTAGCCACTGAACCTAAATATATGAGATTTAGCCCTCAAGGCAGACATGTAAAAGCAGAGAAACTGGTCCTGTAAATGGACTTCTGATCTCCCCTTGCATATTATGGTCTCTGAACACCTGAACACACAAACACATTTAAATTAATTAATTCACATCACAAATGCATTTCTTCTTCCACGACCCTCTTTCAAAGGACCCCATACTCCATCTTCCCTCACAAAACCCTCTTAGATGCTGCCCCTTCCCAGTTATCTCCAAACCTGGCACATCAACTCTCTGCCAATTTAGGTGTATCCTTTCCCACTAACCATACATGGAACCCATGAAGACAGGAATGCCTGTCTGCTACATATGTGTCTCATTCCAACCACTGTATATTCTTTGGTTGGATGATCAGACTCAGAGTGCTCCCAGTGGTTCAGAATTATGAATACTGTTGCTCTTCCCGGGAGTTACCCAATTATTTCAGGATCTTTGGTCCTTCTCTCAACTCAACCAAAAGTGTCCCCGACTTTGTTTACTCTGTGGCTGTTGATATTTACATCTGTTTCACTCTGTATATTCTTTGTTTGTTTGTCTGTTTGTCTGGTTAGTTTTCTTTGAATTTTGATATATTTTTCCCACTGTTGTCCAAGCCAACCTAAAAGAAGCTGTGTAGACAAGGCAAAGTGTACAAGGCCTTAAAGTGTAAAGAGTACAAGGACTGAAGTTGTGCACCAGTATATCTGGCTAAAATTTTATAAACCACTAAATTTCTTCACAAAACAGAGCTGGATATTGGAGTGCTCCATAAAAATTCTAAAGCTCGGGATCAAATTCATTGTATTCCACAATATAAGAAAAGTGAATCTCATTTTGTGATCACTGGACATCAGAGTTGTTTTCAGGATTCCCCAGAGCCTAAAAACCATATTATTTATGTATCCCCCTTTAAAGACTTAAAGTATCTAACTGTTACTATAATTTTCATTTTCTTTTAAATAAGTATACAATTAATTGTGATCCTGCATTCCATTTCCAACTCCTTCCAGATTTTAAAAAGTTTTAGTTAGCTTACTCGCAATTCAATACTGAATATAATGTTTTATTTTTTTATTTTTTATTAGATTCTCTCAGTATTTACATTTGAAATATTATTCCCTTTGGCCATCCAGTTCCCATCCCACATTTCCCTGTGCTTGTCTTCAAGATGGTTCAGTAATTCCCACTCACCCCCTCCACCTCAGTGCCTTTGGCATTCCCCAAAATTGGGATACTATGCCCTCCCTTGACAAAAATGCATCCTCTCACATTGATGACAGACATTGCTGCTTCCTGCTGCATAAACAACTGGAGCCATGGGCCTCTCAATGCATGCTCAGTATTTGGTGTTCTACTCTATGTGAAGGATTTGGTTGTTGTACACCGTTGTTCTTCCCATGAGGCTGCCACTCCTCTTATCTCCTCAATGGTGAAAGAAAGGAGTAAGAAACCTAAAACACACACCCAACAAGGTCACTGAGATCAAGAGAGAAGCAAAGAGTTGCTGAGTAGACCAATCCCAGCTAGGCCTCCAACACTGAACATCTCCCTCACAATGTCCATCCTAGACACTCATAATAATGGCAAGGAGCATAGGAAGCCCTCACTACTCTCTTGTATATCATCAATTAGGTTGCACTGCACCCACCTTATTAAAAAATTAAAATAAAGGTAAAAAATGAGAGAAAGAAGAATGGAAAGAAGGAATTAAGGAATAAAGGAAAAAATGAAAAAAGGAAAGAAGGAAAATAGAGAGACAAAGAAGGAAAGAAAAAAGAAAGAAAGAAAAGAAAAGAAAGAATAGAAAGAAAGAAAGAAAGAAAGAAAGAAAGAAAGAAAGAAAGAAAAAAAAAACACCATAGCTTCATTTAGGACATTTTAATTAAATTTCATTGTGAACTAGAATGGTGTTGTAAAATAATGTTTTTAAGGGGCTCTGAGACTTTTCCAAAACACCCATTTTTGAGAAAGTAAACAAAGACAGAATTTACTGGCTGGCACTGTGCCCACATCCCTGGACCATTTGACAGGACTACTTGTGAGATGGAGACAGAGAGAGAGAGAGAGAGAGAGAGAGAGAGAGAGAGAGAGAGAGAAAGAGAAAGAGAGAATTTGGAGGTTGCAAAGTATATCATGACTGAGTGGGCATCTACTACAAGTGATACAGAGGTTGATGTGTTCAGTGTTATAGACTGAAAGGATGCTGTTGGCACTCTACAAGGACTTGATTTACATTTTTAGGTAAACGAGTTCGGAGCATTAGAAGGGATTATGGACAAAGGCAAGATGGAATGTGTGAAGAAAGCAATGGCCACTACCACGTGGATGATCCCAACTGCTCAGTATGCCCTGCCCTCTCTCCCGAGCTACACGCCCACATTTCCACCTGCCTTCTTGACATCTCCCCCTTGATGCCCCACAGTCTTTTTATAGAAGATTGGGGTGCCCTTAAGGCTGAAGAAGCAGTCCAAAGAAGACTGGCTTCAGTTTTGTAACAAGTGCTGTCAATAAGGCAGTGGAGAGGAGTGTTTTTCTGGAGGAAACTACTGCAGCCTGAACTGGTCTCACCATGCCAAAGACGAAGATCAGAAGAAAGAATGAGATGGATGAGACGTCAATGACGAGGAGGATCCTAAGTGTAGTTGGAAGAAAAAAACAAAATTATCTCTGAAGCCTGACTCCAGGGAGGTTAAGAAGAGAGAGATGACAAAATGGAGAACAAACAATATGGAAGGATCCTGAGGGGTTCTCAGAGAACCATGAGGAAAAGTCGTGGGAACTCAGCTGTCTTAAAGCAGGGTATACCTCCTATGCGGAAGAAAGCCTGGTGCTGGACATTCTACCTGGAGGAAGAGAGAGCGGTGACTGTGCGTACTAAGCTGTTCAAAGAGTACCAGTTCTTCCCCTACAACAAAAATGGATTCAAAGTTGGCATTAAGCTGGAAGGCATGAACCCTGAGCACCAGGCTATGTACTGTGTCTTCACTGTGGCTGAGGTTTGTGGATTAGGATAAAGCTTCACTTTGACAAATATTCTCATTGCTATGTCTTCTGGGTAAATGCAGATGCTCTGGACATTCACCCAGTTGCTGGTGTGAGAAGACTGGCCATAAGCTGCCCTTTGAAAGGGTACAATGAAGAAGAATTTAATTGGCAGTCCTACCTCAAGACATGAAAGCTCAGGCTGCACACAAGCCATTACTTAAAAATCAGAACATAACAGAGATTCCATCAGGCTTTCGAGTTGGAATGAAACTTGAGGTACAGACAAAAAGAGCCCTTCTATCATCTGAATTGCTAAAGTACCAGCAATGGTGGACAATCGGTTCCTGGTACACTTTGACAACTGGGATGAGGGCTATGATTATTGGTGTAAATCAAACTGTCCACACATTTAACCAGTCGGTTGCTGTACAGAATACAGAAGAACACTGATTACTTTACTAGGCTATTCACACCTGAACCAATTTTCCTGGGACAAATATTCAGAAGAAACCAATTCTTTTCCTGCTCCTGCAAGAGCTTTCAAAGTGAAACTCCACGTGGATTTCAGAAAAAGATGAAGCTTGAAGTCCTGGACAAATGAAATCCACTGATCATCAGAGTAGCAACTGTCGAGAAACGGATGATCACAGGATAAAAGTTCCCTTTGGTGGCTGAAGCTGATGCTATTAAAAAAGAGCCCCTCCAGTGTAGGGTCTCTATGAGAGTCCCGGACAACAGAGATCAGAGAAGCAACAGCAAGAGGCAGTTTATTTAACACAGGAACTGTGGACACACCAGTCTTTCTGGGAGAACTGGACATGCCTGGCACTCAAGAAGAGCATTTCATTTATAGGGGCTGGGAAGCAGAAAGCATGCTTACAGAAACAGATGCATGGTTAAAGGGTCTTGATTGGTTAATTCAATCATGCTAGGGTTTAGAGTGAGGACATTGGTGTTCGTCATAATGGGTGTCTGAGAAATCAGATATAGCCCTGGGCCAGAACTCTGGATAGTCCCAGATACTTCTTGTGCTTTTTAAGTTACCCTTTTTGGTCCATCAGGCTAACTTCAGATATCCTCTTTGGCAGACTATTGAGGCCCCACCTGATTATCTCACTTAGCCTTCTGTAATGGCTGGATTACAGCAGCCAAGTTTTTCTGTATGGCTGCTGGGGGTCTTTCATTTCCTCCCTTTTCTTTTATCATAAGTAAAACCTTTTACTTATTTTCTAGTTTCAACCTCTGTTTGTTTTAGTGCCTGATATTGATGGGTGAGGACCAGGGTCTGGACTACAGATACCCGTTCCTTTATGAAATGAACTAGGCAATTTAAAATGCAAGGGATGAAGATCAGTAACAGGAAAAGAATAATCAGGGGACCCATGAGGGTAGAAAGAGTAGTGAACCATGGGGATTTATTGAATCAACTTTCAAACCATCCCTGTTGTGTCTCAATGTTTCTATTTCTCTGGACCAATCTTTGTCTGAGCTCTTCCATTGTGTCCCTTATAACACCAGTATAGTCTGCATAAAAACAACACTCTTTTTGGAGGGCTGCACATAATCTTTCTTCATTTAAGAAAAGCAGGTCTAGTCCTCTCCTATTTTGTAGGACCACTTTAGATAGTGATGTTAAGAACTTTTCTAGTAGAGTAATGGTTCTTTCTCTTGCTTTTAGGTTCTCAGTTATGGCAGCTTGTAGTGGTTTAAGATGGCTAGTCTGCATTTGTGCAGCGGCTCTTGTCCCTATTCAGGCTGCAAAACTTCCTATTCCTAGCATGAGAGCAATGGTCATGCTAATAGGCTCACTTTTATACCTTTGGTGCTCTTCAAAGAAGTCAAGAACAGTTTCAGAAAAGTGATAGGTGATTTTCGGCCAGAAGTGGACTAGGACACAGTAGTCTGAAGTGGAATTCAGGACACGGGCTGAAACACAGGGGGTCAGTTTGCTATTGCTTACATAATAGGTGCCATTGGGAGAGGCTAAATAATAGATACCAGGATATACTGGGATGGTCTGTTTGCATAAACACTCGAGGGGAGCAGAGAATCTACTTAAACATAATCATTGTCCAGTCACCTCTGGGAGAGAAAGCTTGGAACTAGAGAGGTTGAAACACTCAGTTGGAAGGTAAGCGGAATTGGAGTACTTGGCATAAATGGCCATGCCTTTATAATATGGGGGTCTAGAGACTAAACACAACCAGCAATCGCTGGCCTGGTTCAGTTCCGAATAATTGAGGGCTAGGTTTCAGAGAACTTTCTCAATCATCACAGGTACTTAGTAACCAGTCAATCAATCAAATCATCTTATAAACCATGGACTCCCACATGATTACTTTGCTTTAAATTTAAAACTTGATGGCAAATGAATTTACTTGACAGATTCTTCCAGGAATCACCAGTTCTAGAATAATATACTAAACATAATAGCTCACACCTGTATCCACCAAATTTAGGAGGTTGAGGCCGAAGATTTGTCTTGAGCTGGGGCCAATTTAGAATATATATCAAGCCTCCACCCCTACTATATGGCTTACCCACTTATACCAACACTATCATTCCTCGAGAAAATAGAATATTAACTTTTCTGATATCCCCTTTTCTGGGAGCCTTCAAGCCTGGACAAGGTAGTTGTGATGTACACACAGTAGAAATCTGATAATAGTTATAAAGTCTGAGGATGTCAGGAATTTCTAGCTTTCTAGCTATACTAAAAGGTGTTTAAGACTTCTGAAAAGTCCAAAAAGGTTTCTTGAGGGTAAAACACTGCTGGCCAAGATGAGTGACAACTGTAGCCTAACAGCTGGGACTTAAGCAATGTGCTCTTTGCTCTCTATCAGATGAAAATGCTGGGCTCTAACATTCAGCCTTCTAGCCAAAAGACATAAAAACAAAAAGAGACACTTAAAACAGTGATTATAATATTCATCACTTAGATGTAAAATGGTTTTTATGAGTGTTATTTAAGGAAAAAGCAAAAAGATCCTAAGCAGGAAAGAGAAAAATTATTCTAAATGTGGAAAGGAAAAAAATATTCTAAGGGGAAAATTTTCCTCCTCTTTACCTTTTATCTCTCTGTCCTTAGTACTTATACATCTTTCAGAATACATAATCACATGGTACAAAGTTCATCACAGGGTCAAAAAAATTCAAATAATTAATTTAAATACAAGTTTATACCACACATTGTTTACAGGCAAATCCTTTGGAGTAAATATCTGGCTAAACATCCCTTACCTTAGCATCACAGCTCTACTGAAATTTTAAAACAATAACTGAACTATTAGTGAAGTTTTGTACAGATAAACCCAGTAAATATTATATCTTCTGTCCTGGCACCCATAATAAATCAGTAGTTCCCTTTTTATGACCTTTGGTTTCACAAACTCTTGGAATGTGCTCTGAATAGGAGAAAGTCTGTTTACCATCTAAGAACAATTAACTGGTGACAGTTAGGAGACTGGCAAATCTCATTGTATTTTTGACTATCTGAAAAGAACCTAAAGTAGACCCCCTATAAAAGAGCTCAATAATCACTGATATAATTTTAGGAATTCTTACTGGACCATCATTAAGACTTAAGAATCATTGATGTGTCTATAGAGCATCACTACAATAAAGTACATCTTCGTAGATCTGCAGAGATCTACTCCAAGTGGGTGTGATATTACTTAGTGATTGTTATATATGTTTAATAATAACAGAAATAATATCATAGCAGGTATCTTCCATAAAATCAATTCCCCTACATTGTTGCTTAATAAGAGTGAACCTTACACAGATATTCTAATTATAATAATATGAGCAGGACATCTCAGGATGGTCACCTGCTAGTCATTAGCTTGTCCCAATATGGCTCTTGATGTCCTTTAAATAGTAAAGGTTTAATGATGAATAATTATTGGGTGACTGAGATGATTAATAAGTAAGAGAAGTGTGTTTGTGTGTTTCTGTGTTTCTGTGTGAGTGTGTGTGTTTCTGTGTGTGTGTGTTTGTGAGTGAGAGAGAGAGATAGAGATAGATAGATAGAGAGAGAGAGAGAGAGGGAGAGAGAGAGAGAGAGAGAGAGAGAGAGAGAGAGAGAGAGAGAGAGAGAGAGAGAGAGAGAAAGAGATTTTTATGCAGTGTGGGGTGTTGAACTCAGAGCCTGGTGCCTCCAAGAAAAATTTCCTATACATAGATTATGATGGTATACATCATATATTAGTATGATATAAGCATATTTGAATGTTCAAACTCTTGTGAAGAAATATGTTAACATACCTTATATAGACTGCATAGGTATGTATGAAATGTGAATAGAATTCATTATGTAAATATTGTGTATTAGTATGAGCATGACTATATATTTTAGGAACATAATGAATGACTGCACACATATTCATGGGATCACATGGGTGGCATCATGCATGATGGAATGTATCGGTGTGAACAAGTGGTTAGGTGATTCAGGTCTGTTGCTATGATGCATGTATTTATAATTATATATACATGTTATTAGTGCATATAGGATGCTGTGTGCTTGTTTACATACATAATTGGATGAATAAACAGAACACACACAGAGCTGTCCCAACATTGGCTCTTATCATCAGTCTTATATTATCTTGAGACCTGAAATCACTGAGGATTCTTAACATTTTACTTACCCATATTATACTTCTCTCCCTTTATGTCTGGTTTGATAATCACAGGGTAAAATGGCAGCAGCAGTAAAAGCAGAAGAAACAGCAATCCCTGGGAGGACAGACAAAGTTTGTCCTATAAAGAATGTATTGGACACATCACCATGTCCTTTCCAGATAAGTTTAGATAGCATTTAGGTAACTTGGTTTCATATGGCTGAACTCTATCCACCCAGGTTCACGTATCATAGCAGTAGCTACTATTTCCATTGGATTCAGGCATCAGAGTCTCCCTTATTCAAGGCCCAGTAACATGAACAACTGGCCTCTGAGCTCTTATTAAATGACCTATGCCCTTGCCTGTGTTTTCTGCTCTTTTCCCAAACCAATGCCTCTCTAATTTCCCATTTCAGTGAGCAGAGATCACAGGTACAAGCACGTGAAATTCTCGGATCAGCAGTGAAGACATTGAGCATTTTCAGTGCCTTTCTGCAGAAGGCAGATGCCAACAGATCTACCAGGATCAGTCCTGGGGTTTGTCAATTTGGAATGTTATTTCACACACAACTTGGGTTTAAAGTTCTTCACCTAACAACTCTGTTTTTCCAGGCTGTGGTTCTACTCTCATTTATTTATTTTTTTTTACCCAGATTAGTTATCATAAAACAACACAGTAGCTACAAGATAACATAACCAGTTTACTTTTTATTTTATCATAGAACCAGATTCTTATTTCTTTTATGTTGTTGTCTCTTTCAAAATATGGTTTCTCTATGTAGCCTTCACTGCCCTTAGGATTTCTCTGTAGACCAGTGATGTCTTTGCGTAAGAGAGTCTGCCTACAAAATGCTGGATCAAAGGCCTTGGTCTAGAAGAAAAACAAGAGTACACCTACTCCACTGCATCCCACTTCACACCATGCCTCATTGTCTCCAACATCTGATTCTTTATCTGTCTTATAATAATTTTTGAAACTCTCATTTTCGTTTCCTAAATCCTGAGCTGTGTATTAAATCTAGATGTTTCTCTAATTTTTTTCTATTATTCTATAAATATTGAGTCTTTTGTGGTTGTTTTAGTTTCCTCTTTTGTTTGTGGAATATTTGCTTATCTTTCAAGGTAAGGTTTCTGTGTAGCCTTGGTTACCTGAAAAATATGTGTAGACCAGATTAGCCTAGAACTCTGCCTGCTGGTGCCTCCCAATTGCACTACAGACTTAAGCTCACTAGTTTTTAAAATATGTGTGTGCAGGAGGCAACATGTGCCTCCATTTGTGGTACCTACACAATGAACTGTTACTCCAAAGTGGGCAAAGACCTAAGGGTTTGAAAGAAAGACACAAGTCCATTATTCAGGTTACCTGAATGTTTACTCCATCTTGAACAGCCTTCTTTCAGGATACCCTGCAGTCAAACTACACAGACTGCAGTCCCAGTATTATACACTCAAGTAATTACAGGTGATGTATGCAAATTTACTAGCTTTTGGATGGAAGTTACCCACTAGGGTAAAGTTTGTAAGCTGAGGCAGCTTCAGACAGGAAGGGCTTGTGTGGAAATATCCTTGTGACTAGGCCAATTAGCATAGCAAAAGTGCAGTGTGTATCTCTCCTAGGGTCCAGGCTTAAAAGTGGGCAGTGTAAATAACCCTAAGCAGATATGAGAATTAGCCAATTATTCCACACCAAAAAACAGCAAAAAGAACTGAGACCGGCAATCTTGGGAGGTAGGAGGTGAGAGAACCCTCAAGGATGTGCCAGAGACAGGGGAATAAAGTCTTAGAGCTGAAAAGAATAAACCTTAGATAGAATCACTTACAGTGAGGACAGGGAACTTGTAGATCCCAACTCCAGCAGAAATACAGGGCATCAAGTGAGGGACCAGATTGCCACCACACAGTTCAAACTCAAATCCATAATTTTTTCTGTGTCTTTTGGGCTCTGTTTGCTGAGTCATGGGTGGGAAGCCTGTGAAGAGTTTGGGTGTGGCACAAACAGCTCTCTACATATCCTATCACTGAGGAGACACTGGAGGAGCAAAAAACCCACAGATTCCATTAGGTCTACACACAGAGACCATGGCTCAAAAAAAGACCAAATACCTGATTTTTATTGTTGAAAATATTAAAACATGCTGTGAATAAGAAAAAAATAAGTGCACGTGCACGAATATTTGAAAAACCACAGTACTTAACTGTGTGGTGCACATGCCTTTAATTGTATCACTTGTGAGGCAGAGCTATGGACAGGTCAAGGCTGACCAGATCTACAGATAAAAGTTCCAGATAGACAAGTCTTCAAAGAAACCTTCCCTTGAAAACAAACATAAAAATACCAGCAATGAAAAAAGGAAATAACAATTATCCCACAATTCATAATATAAAAAAAATGAACAGAGAGTATCTAATTCTAATACAAAACTACACACCAGCTAGAAAGTCAGGTATCACTGGACTAAATCAAGAGGTTGAAATATTCCTCTTCAGATGAATGAAGAATCCTAAGCCCAGGGCAGAGTGGGATATACTAGACTGCAGTTGGGTGGGGTAGGGAAGTGTTGGCAGTCTTCTGGACAAATGCCTTTAATCTCAGAATACTGTAGGCAGAGGTATGCAGACTCTGTGACTTGAAAAAACACACTTGTCTACAGATCAAGATTACTGTCAGCCGAGGCTACTTGAAAAACCCCTATTTTAAAAATAACAATAAAATTAAAAAGAAAAAAAGAAAAATGCCCCGTATTTGAAATGATAAATAAACTGGGTGTATAGCATGGTAATATAATGTTGCTTCATAATATCTTCTCTGGAGAAAAAATTCTAAATGAGGATAAAATCACAGCCATAGAAAAATTAAGTTGTTACATAAAGAACTATATATCCCAAGTTGTGAGTGGAGTAACATCCACACTTGAGAAAATCAAATGCTGAACCAGCTAGATCTGTAGACTAAAGCCTTCTCTAGAAACATGCCTTGCCTCTAATAGTGCCCAGTTACTTAACTACTGACTCTTGAAATTCACAGTCTTGTACTGTGATCTTTGACCCAAGAGTCCAATTCAAGAATTGATCTTGACAGACTTGGTGAAAGCATCAGATGTCCACAGGAAGCTGGGGGAAATAATATATTCAGAAAGTTTCAATGAACCTTAGGAAAAACCATAGGGTTCTTAGAACACTATCCAAATCACACAGATTTCAAAAATGCACTGAACAGGAATGAGGAGAAGTGATTGTGTCACAGACCTAGTGCTGCCTCATCATAGAATTTGATCATACCTGGCTCTAGGAAAGGAAGTGCTAGTCTTTTTTCTGCCTCAGTTTTCTTCCTTAGGAGGCTTACACGTAGAAAGGCTGGGGAGTCATTTCTAGCTTTTTTATTTCTTAGCGAAATCAGGCTAAATCCCAACAGAGTTTCCTTTAAGGCTGTGAGCTAAGAGCCCTGTGCCCTGTGGGAGCTGCTTCTGCTGCTGCTGGCATCTTTCATCTTCTTTCTTAGTCCCATTTTCCTGATCAGAAATGTAACTCTTGTGCAAACACCTCTAGGCTGAGGTTGATAGTTTCAGGTGCCTTCCTTGTGTTCTTTTGGTTAGTGTTACTGGTTTTGTTCCTTAACTGTTGAGCTTCAGAAAATATGGGTCTTTGGTAAATGTACTGTTGGAGAGGAAGCTATACCTCTTGGGAAATTGATTATTTCTTTACTGGGTAAATTAGTATTGTCAGTTTCTTCCCACCAGCTCTCATTTCCTAGATAAAAAATTGAACAATGATTGAGCACTAGGGAATTTCCTCCTAAGAAGGCCTAACCAGCACAATGCATTACTCTACAGAGGCCCATAAAATAGACACCATCTCTGTAAGCTTTGTGTAGAGTGGAAATTCCCCAAGGAACATGCTTGATTTAGCCACTTTCTCTCTCTCTGTACAACATTTCTAGCTTGATTCCTAGACCCCTGATAATGGAAGAAAATTAGAAGTCCAGAGTATGGAATAAAGTCACACAAAATCAAAATAATACTATAATTTTCACATATTTCCCTTATTATATTTTTAAAAATACTGAATTAATTATTTTTTAAAGTTAAAAAAAGCCATAAGAGATGTTAGATTCCCTGGAGCTATCATTTAAAAATGTGGGAATGAGCTGCCCAGCCAGAGGACTGAGAACTCAACACAGTTCCTCTCTAAAATATAAGTGCATTGTTTCCTGAGTCCCCTGCAACCCCATGCTTACATCATTATAAACAGAACACATTAGGAAATGGTTGCTCTAAGGTGATGTTTTTGAATTCTCATTTTTGAAAGATTTATATGTTTAAATAGTATTTTCAAAAAAGTTCTCGAGGTGGGTATTTAAGTTATTTTGATATTTAATACATAAAGCCTAAGCATTCTCAGCTGGTAAGCTACCACTGACTTATAGTAAATCCAATAAGTTCTCAAATCTGGAAACCCTAGCACTGAATGAGAGAAGTAAAAACAGGCAGATAACAGGGTCTCACTATGCAACCAGGATAGCAGCACAAGTGAATCCCTGGGGCCAAGAGAGAACACTTGTATCAAAATATATGAAAGAGAGTGATTGGGAAAGTTGTTACACACACTGTTCTGGCCTCGAGCTGTGACTAGAGAGACACACACAGAGATGACACACTGCCATTAGAACTTCTGGCCTGCCTGCAGAAAACTGAACACCTAGAAGGGACTCAGGAGAGCTCTGGATACTGAGCCCACTGCTGAGCCCACACTCTCTACCCACTAATTATCTGGGGAGAAACTTCCAGGAACTCTCAGTGTGCAGAGGCAACAGTGCAGTCTGGGATCATACCTGTCTGGCCTCCGTCTGTGCCCAGGGCCACCAGCAGAGCAGGCACAATATTATCAGGACTCACAGCATGCACATAGAAAGCACTACTTTTAATTTTTCTGAGATTGCCACTATTTCTCTCACAATTTCTTTCATTTCATTTGATTTTCTCCTCAGCCCCCTCCTTCCCTCCTATTTAAAATGCACTAGGTCATATTAACACTGCCCATATGTGCACAGGGAAGAAATATCTATTTGAGCATTGGCATTGTGAGAAGGTTTCCCAAGTTACTCACTCATAGCAGCCTTAAAACCCAGTCAGGCTTTTTTGCCTTCTGAAAAGCAGCCTTACAACAGGACTTTGCTATTAAGCCTAGTTTCAGAGGACTTGTGGAATCCTCATGCTTATTGAGTCAACCTGGCAACAATCAAACCATCTTATAACCCAAGGAGACCCAAATAGATCACTTCAGTATAAATTTATACTGATGTGCCAGTGAATTTATTTGACAGCTTCTTCCAGAAACAACCAGTTCTGGAATAACACACTATACATAATGGCTCATGCCTGTATCATAAAATTTTGGATGCTAAGGCAGAAGGTTTGTCTTGAGCTTTAGATCAATCTAAACTACATATGATGCCTCCAGCACAACTATATGTCTTACCCATTTATACCAACGATAACATTTTTCAATAACTCCTCTGATGTCCCCTTTTGCTGGAAGACCCCAACCAGGACTGGGTAGTCAAGAATTACACATAGTAGATCTTGGATAATGGCTTTAAAGTCTGAGTGTCTCAGAACTCTCTAACACTTTAGCTGTACTGAAAGGGGAATATGAGTTCTAAAATGTCCAAAACATTTCTTGCGGTTTCTGGGGGTAAAATGCTGCTGCTTGGGTGATTGAAACCTGATGTAGCCTAATAGCAGGTGATTACATAGTAATGTGGCCTTTGTTCTAGCTCAGCATGAAGTGCTAGGCTCTATCTTTCAGCCTGCTAGTCAGAAGGCTGAGAAAAAAAAAGGGGCCACTTAAAAAGTGATTATAATATTTATTACTAAGTTGTAAAAATTTCCTATGAAAGATATCTAAGGATAAGCAAAAAGATAATAAACACGGAGAGGGAATAATTGTTCCATGTGGAGAAAACAAACAAACAAAAATTACTATGCAAAAAATTAGTTTCTCCTATCTACCTCTCATCACTTTGCCCTCAGTACTTTTATATCTTTCAGAATACATGATCACATGTTACCAAATTCACACAAAAATCAAATCAAAAACTGAAATAGAAATTTACAACAAAAATATTCACATGCATTTCCATTAGGAGTAATTTTCCAGCTAAACATCCATCACCTGTCTGAGCTCCACTGGTTCACTGAACGTTTAAAGCCAAACTAGGCTATTAGTTAAGTTTTGTATAGATTAACAAATTCAATATTTTATTCTCTATCCCAGCACTAATAATAACTCCTTAGTTCCCTTTATAAAACCTTTGGTTTTACAACCTCTTGAAATATGCTCTGAGTAAAAGAATGTCTGGTCACTATCTAAGAACAATTAACTGACAACACACGGGAGATTGGCAGAGTTGTTATTGTAGTTATGTCTATCATAAAAATATGTAACACAGTCCCATTATAGAAGTGACTAATAATCACTGATATGTCTTTAGCAATTCTTATAGGACCATTGTTAAGATTTAAAAAGTCATTTATATGTCTTTGTAGCCTCACAAGAGACAGTAAGTACACTTTCCTAGATCTGCAGTGATCTGTTCCAAGTAGTGTGCTATTACTTAGAGATTATTATATATGTTTGATGATACAGAAAAAAACATATTATAGCTGAATTCCTTCCTATAATGACTTCTCTTACAGTGTTGCTTAATAAGGGTGAACCTGCCATAGATATTATAATTATACCAGGCAGGCCAACTCAGGACAATCACCTGCTAGATATTAGCTTGTCCATTCTGACTCCTGACATGCTTTAAATAGTAAATGCTGAGGAACCATGATTATTTGGTGACTAAGAAGAGTAGTAGGTAAGAAAAATGTGTGTGTGTATGGGAGAGGGAAACAGAGAGAGAGAGAGAGCTGAAGTGTGTGGAGTTGAAGTAAGAGCCTTATGCATCCCAGAACAGTGCTCTATACATAGAATATGATTGCATGTGTTATATATTAGTATTATTTATGCAAGTTGGATGTGCAAATTCATGTACATAAATGGGTTAACAAACTATACGTGTATTGCATAGCTCTGTATGAATTTTAAGTAGAATGTATTATGTGAATATACTATATTAATATGTATATGCTTGATATTATATTAGGATAATGCACCATTGCAAACATATATGTCATCAGATTTGTGTGTGCATGCATCGAGGTATGTTTTTGTATAATGTTTGACTGCATATATAGTTTTCAGGTTAAAAAGTTCTGGTACTCATGCATTTGTTAATAATTTGTTACATGATGCTTGTCAGGTAATTTACACATGAATGTATAATTATATGCATTTTTGTATACACGTTATTAGTGAATATAAGTTGATGTATGCATGTTTACATGTGTAATTGGTAAACACATCACACAAAGAGAGCTGTCCCATCGTTGGATGGAGAGTAGCATTATGTGCTTCTTACAATCAGTCTTATATTTTCCTACTACCTGATAAAAGTGAAATCCTTTAACATTTGTCTTTTCTCTATTATCGGACACTTCCTTTAAGTATGGTTCAAAAATTACAGTGTTAAATGCTAGAAGCAGTAAAAGTTGCAGAAACTACAGACCCTGGGGGTAAGAAATAAAGTTATTTCTATGGAATATGTTTTAGACACATTCCCATGACATTTCTGGATGAGTCTAGATACCAATTATGAAACTCAGATTCCAAGAGCTAAAGTCTATCTAATCAGGGACACCTACCATAGCAGTAGCCAGACTATCCATTGGAATCAGGCATCAGAGTCTCTTTTGTTAGAGGCTAAGTAAGCTGGACTACTGACCTCTGAGTCCACTTCCTTCAGTCTCTTATTCCATGAGATATCCAATTCCCTGTGTTTTCTGCCCTTTCCTCAACCTATGCATCACCCTGTTCCCATTCCAGTGAGCAGATCACTATTGTTCTCCACAGTGATCCTGCTGAGAGATACAGCACATATTCTCCTCTCTGGAACTTCCTCCTATGGAACCATATCTATCTGAATCCCCCAACTCAGAAGGAAAACTCCATCCGGGACCTGTTGCCACTGTTCACTATCATTCTTCTAACTAGTGTGCTTTGTGTGGACACAATGAGAGAGTATTTGCCTAGCCATACAAAGGCTTCCTGTGCTAGGCGGATGAGATATTCAGAGCACAGTATTTGCTCAGAATAGAACTGAGGGGTTGGGGAAAAGAATGTGAAAGGAATGACTAGAAGGGGAGCACTGGGAGGTATGCAAAAGCAATAAGTAAAATAAAAACAAACCAACAAATTACATTAATGTAAAGATAGAGAATGGTATCCACTCACAAAAATGAAATAGTACAAGGAATTCATTTTAAATTAATTTGTTGTTGTTATTTCAATGTATGGTCTCTCCACGTGTACCTGGCTGTTTTGGAACTCACTCTGTAGACAAGGCTTCTCTCCAAATTAGAAGAACTGTTTTTTGTGCAGAGGGGTACAAGAATTAGAAACTGAAGAAAGGGAGCATTAAGAAGGTTGAATGCCAGTGCATATACTGAGATGGGGAACATGGATGAAATATTTGGAGGCTGAGCCAAGATGGTATCAGTTTACAGTTTCCAGCCAAAATCAGCATTTAGAAGTTGCTAAAACAGTAAAGATAAACTGATGGGTGTGGACACTCACACCTTAAATCTCTGCTCTGGAGAAGGAGGCAAATTCCATCTGGTCTCTGGGAGATTGCAGACTATCTGAATCTATAGAATCACCTCAAGGTCACACCTTAAGAAGGTGTGGCTGAGGAGTTGTAATTGACCTCTCTACAGAGAAAGCAGAGTGTTACAAGGAAGAGATTAAGGAAGGAGGTTTCAGAATGGGTGGGGAGGGAGGGAACAATAATCCAAAGATATTTAAGTCCAAGTCCTGGGATCAAAATCCACAAACACCAGCCTGCAGTCTGACAGAATGCAACAACCTACTGATATTCCTGGTGAGTTGTCCTGGGGAAGCTGTATGAATAGTGTAGTTGGTATGGGGAAGATTATGTATTATTTGGGGAAAAGTTGAGAGAGAATGAGCCTGCTTGAAGCAGCTGTATGACAGTTCCATATTGAGGTCCTTCCCAGCCACAGTCTTTCTGGGCTGAGGTTTCTGTAATGACACAGGTGTTGTTTGTGGGGTTATTTTGTATACAAAAATTATGAATTTAAAGGATGCTGCACTGCTAAGCTTTTATGTTATAGATATTGCTGATGAAATTAATCATGATTTCAAATCAATATTTCCATCTTTGTCATGCTTACCGAATGTCATATGTAGCTTGATCCTGGGCTTATATTTATACCTGTCCATTTTGATAAAACTTGCTTTTAACAATATCAGCATATTAGTGGACAAAATACATTATATGAAGATAAAATGACAACAAAGTAGATATTGATTTAACAGTCTTGTAGCCAAGGACAGGTAATATTCTGCAGAAAGCCTTAACAACCTAAGAGTGTAGCATGTTGATTTTCAGAATTCATATTCCATGACAGGTAAGGAAGACAATCTTATCAAAATTCACTAAGATAAGCACAATCATGCTTATAAAATATAATAAAATCAATATTACTTTGAGGGGGCTAACTGGCAGAACAAAAAACTAGGCTTCACATAGTAATCAGAGAATAGGCCAGGACAGTAAAGAAAGCTCAGATGATCCACTTTTGGGGAGGCTAGAATAAAGAAGTATGCCTCAGGCAAGAATATGTTTTTTGGTACTAGAGAGGAAAGTTGGCCCAGATACCTTGTTCATCTTTTAAACCCTTAAAAATCTAGATCACTGGAATTTGTTTACTGTCCTGCTTTTTCCTCGATATTTGTGTAATTGTCTTGAAAGTTCATTTAACATGTAATTAACATTACTTAAAAGTCATAAAAATTACATATAAGCAACCTAGAAAAAAATACCTCAGCCTCACAACTGTCTGGTTTCATGCTATCAGTATTTTTTTTTTTAAATGGCCATTCTAAACACAAGGTGAATAGTAGAAATAACAGGCAGATAGAAGCAATACCAGACAAGTTGCCAGGTCTTAGACTGAGATTCTGTATTTGTAATCCTGCCTCCTGTGAAGATATCCCTGAATCTTCTGCATAGTGGTTGGTGTTTAATTGATTGGAAAGCAGGAAGGTGAGCTAATGAGGTCTGTTGGATCTCTTTGACCATTTTATTTCTACTCCTAGGTTTTCCAATGCAGAATGTTCCCCCAACACCTCTATCTACATATTGGATCTCTGAACCTGAGTTGTCAACATATCTCCCAGAGCCTCAAGAAACTCTGGTGTTTCCTTGGCACCAAATACCCCAGAGTTCTCTATCAACTGACTGTCTTCAAATGCCACAAGGGGCCCTGATGCATGATTACCTTCCAATGCCACAAACTCAATTTCATGAATGTATACAAATGCCACCAATGTCCCCAATGATCCCAGGCTTTCAGGGGCAGCACTATGACTTTACTCCACACGTGGCACCTCAGGTCCATCCCAGGCCACAAGTTCGGCCAGTAGCTTCTACCAGAGAGCGGAGAAAGCGTACCAGGTTTATTCATGAACAAACAAGCAAGCTGAAAGATTTCTTCTTTAATATGTCCAAGTATCCTTCATTGAAGCAGCGTGAGGAGCTGGCAGAAAGCATTTCTGTGACGGAAAATCAGATTCGGGTCTGTCCCCTCACTTGTCCTTTTCCTATCTAAGTCACTATAGTCACTTCCCTGATAGCCTCATGGACCAGCACCCATCACTTGTGACCAATTTGTTTTTTATTGTTAGGTGCCGAGTAATAGGTTCCTAGATGAATTGACTTGGTTCTGAGTTTCCTAGCAATGTCTTATGGTAAAACTGTGCATGCTCTTGGTATTCTCAGATACCCCTGAACAAACTAGAGCCATACTGGTGCTTCATTAAGCTTCCCTTTGTCTAAAGATTGGGATTTTCTTTGAATCCTATGATCTTGAAAGTCAGAAATTCCCATTCACTGCATAAGTTTTTTTCCTGCCCATATTATGTTCTTCCTCTTGTAGAATTTTCAAGTCATTGTATTATATCAATTGAAGTCCAAATATAGAGAAATAAAGAATTTCACTTTCCACACAGCAGATTCACATCCAGGACCAAGACCAGTGTGTGGAGTTCTGTTTCACTAATATCTCTATTACTTGTTTATTTCTCCAGTTATGGTTTAAGAATGAGAGGGCCAGATTAAAAAAGATCAAAGAGAATCCTGAAGAATGTCTAAAGCAACCTGAAAATCAACTTGAAGGAGACCAAGCTGACTGCGTTAGCACAGGAGGTCATGTATCCATTAATGATGGGGCCAGCAGTGATCCTGTGTCCTAACCTGGCAGGTACTGACTCCATTCTTCAACCCAGATACTCTAGCATCTTCCCATTTCTTCCCTAGATTCATTAAGGCCTGTGGAAAATTCTGGGTGTGATTCTGTCTGCCATACACAGACTACAACAAATGCCTCCTTTTCTTCAAAAAAATCGATGTACTCAATTCCATATGTAGCAGTTAAAGACACTAGAGAATAAACTGCCGAGAAAAGACTCAGCTATAGCCAGAGCTTAAGGTTCCTACAATCTCATAAGGCCACCAGCAACTCAAAATCCCTCAAAACTGAAGCTTTCAAGATGCACATAGAACCAAATATATGTATACCAATAATAGTACCACATTCAAAGCGTCTAGATGTTACATCAAACAAGAATCACTGTATATACGAAATCTATTTTGTCAGAACTTTGCATAACCTTGCTTATTGGAAGTTATTTCTGAGAATCCTTTTTCCCTGTTTAAGTTGTTTATTGTATGTTTTACTTTGGCAAATATTTTAAATAAAGATGTGTCCACTTAAATTCCATTCTTTTTTATATAATAATTACGTACAGATTGAACTAGTCATTTTCTCCTTTTTGACTATCTGTTGCTTGTGCTTTGATTTGTATTTACAGTTTTTATTGAGCCTTAGGTAAAGAAATTGTGTTGAAGTTATATTATATTTTGGCTGGATGCCAAATAATCACTTGTCCTGCCTTGACATTATTGTGGTATTTTCTATTGTTCACCCTTTGATGAAAACATTTGAGAAGTGACAGCTTCATTTTGTGGGTAGAAGGAATAGAATCCATTTGGGAATGTAATGGTTTAAGACAGGCAGCTGTACGTTCTCTGAAATTTAATGAACTGACCAGCAGTGAGTAACTTGGTAGGCTTACAATATCAGGCATCAATTCTTTTTCTTTTTCTTAGGCAATGAATTCAATGAGATGGCTGTTTGTAATTCCTCAGATTTGTGAGTCATTATTTTACCCTCAGATTATATTGCTGTGACTGAATTCTGTTACAATATTTCTGGGTAGTCCTAAACAAAAGTCTTCTCAACCCAGGTAGGAATAGATCACCTAGATTCAAGTATTACCAATGAACAACTTGATGGACACTAAGTTCTATTGGTGTAAAACGTAAGAATATTTGTGAGAAGTTACTTACAAGCAGTAGAATCACTCAAAACTCAAAAATTATATATGCAACCAAAGCCTGTGGCAGAAAGAATGACTGCTCATTGAAGCAGAAAGGGTATCTAAGGCAGTTTGTGACTGGCTATAGAGTGCTTTCCTGGTTGATCAGGTGATTTGAACCTAGTCCAATTAGCAAGGATGAGAATGTCTGAACAGTCTTAGTTTATATAACTTTTAAATTTAGAAGACCTAGTGAATCTGCTCTGGTCATTGACTTGTGGATCTATTGAGATACTTACTTCCTAAACTCAAAAAACTTAGTATAGAGTCTTGGAGCTTCCATTCCTTAAAACATCCTTTATCATCCACCTTCCCTTATCTTCTTCCTTATTTTCTTGTTTGGTTTTTGTTCATTGTTTGTTTGAGGAGGCATAGAAGAACATGTCACTATATGACTTTGAATAATGTGGAAGAAAAAATACAAACCAAGTTTGCCTAAAACACAAAAATATGTCTTGGGTGCTGGGGCTAAAGGATTAGCCCACCTTTTCTGTTGCTTCCTTTATTAATGCTATCTTCTCTTTTGCATCCTTTGTCTTGAGCTAGTCTCCACAATGGAAAGAAGCAGTTCTTAATAAGATCTGATCATTTGTGGGTTCAAAAGGCTTCACAGGTAAGGATAAATAGTAAGTGCTTTTCTGCCTTGGCAGCTGGCATAGTGATTTTTAAAGGTTTGTGAGAAACGGTTCCTCTTTGAACCCCAGTAGACCAGTTGGCCTTGAACTCCTACATCTGCCTTTCCCAAGCTGGGAATAGAGGTGTGTGACAACACTATTGAAAACTATGAGAGCCAGTTCTCAAGGAGGTGGCTACCAGACAACATGTGGTCTCAAGTTATTTAATCCCAATATTCAGGAAGAAAACATGGATCTTTATGTTCTATGCCAGACTGCTCTACATAGATATATTCAGATCACTGAGAACTACATAGGCAGGACCTGTTTCATTTGCTCTATGATCATATGTGTTCTCTTTACATCCTGATCGCCACTGTCCTAAAACTGCTCTCCTCCCATACCCACACCAACTACTAGAAGGGAGAGCTCCCGCCACCCTCATAAAAACCAGTTCCAGAACATCAAGTCACTGAAGAACCAGGACATCTTGACTTAATTGGTCAAGTCACCTCAGTTATACCGACAGGCAAGCAAAAATGGAGGAACAAAGAGCCCCCAGTTCAGGTGTTTGGGAACTCACATAAAGCTTCATAACTGCTACACATGTGGGGAAGATGAGCTTGGTTGAACCCATGCATGCTTTTTAGCTGTTGTCTGAGTAAGAGCATGCTTTAATATAATATAACTAAACAATATCAATCTTTAAGCATCATCATCATGTTTTCATATGTCTCTACAATCTTTTCCTCTGTATCCCTTTCATTTTCTTGGTCTTTTCCTCTGAATAGGCCTCTTCATTTTTGACTTACATTCAACCCTCTCTATTCATTTGTAATACTTTCCTTTTATTATGATCAATTTTGGATATGATTTTTATTGATTTATTTTATGTGGCTGAAGACTGAACCCTTTGTATTATGTACTTGGTACCAGTGTTTCATCACTGTACTATGGATAGCCTTATTAATGTAATTTTTCCCTTATTTTTGACGGTAATATAATCATATCGTTTATCCTATATCTTTTTTTCATTAAATCCTTTAAACCCAGCCATTTATGCCTCTCTGCTTTCATCAAAACTCATAGCTATTTCATTAGTGACATTACACACACAAAATTACACAACACACAAATATTTTTAAATATAGACTGTTCTTATTTATACTGATTCTTGTATGTATATTTGTAAGGCTGATTATTTTTAGTGTTGAAAAATACCATTTGATGTTGCTAAGTCTATTTCGCTCATAAGTTTTCAGAAACTTTAATAATATATATTCAATTTAATTTATGTAGACTGGACATTTTGAACATGGAGAATTTGGTGATCATTTTGGGAACGCTGTTTCCTCTTGTGTACTTTATGTTATCACTTAATTGATGTCGACCACAAAGTCACACCATGTGGCAGACTTCACATGAAAGCTTTTTTGAGAGCGGCAATATACAGGTGTTTCTTTTTTAAGATGGAGAGTGATGAAGAGGAGGGGCTCTGCTTTCTTATGAAAGGAACGAGAGCAAGAGCACGAGGAAGATAATGTACTCCTGACAACAGTGAAAATATGTCACATCTTGGCTGGTAGTGATGACTTATCTTACTCTCACTAGGTCCCTGGGGCAATCCTGTGGAGATGCCTGATTGCTAACACTCTGCTTGACACTCACACACAGCCTCCTTTTCTTCCCTGCTCTGCCTCTTGCCTCCTTATGGATATTTAGTTATTTAGTTTACCTCCACATAGCGGGTTCTTTAGAATACTTATTCCACTTATCACCTACTACAATCTTGTTAGATCAGGATGTCTTACTGGAAGCAGAACAAATTTAGATCAGCTGTGAATGAGTTGGTGGCTATATTGGGCTATGTCATAATGCCTTTAAAATCAGTTTGTGAGTCAAAGTGGTGCCTCTGCCAGTTAAACCATTCACTGCTTGTCCAGAGGGATTGTATACAATTGCCAGCACCTCTGTTGCAGATCATATCTATCTCTGAATCTAGTTCTGGGGGAACTGATGATGTGGCCACATAAGTTCATTTTCAATCACAATACTCAATCACATAAAATGTAAAAAAAAAAGAAAGAAAATTGAGAATTACATAAATCTGTTCATACTTGTAAGGAAGCACATGTATGGAAGTCAGAGGGTTTTGGTAGTGGGTTTTATCTTCCACCTTTGTCCATCCTGGTTATAGAACTCATTATATCAGACTTATACACCATCACAGTGATCCACTGAGATGAATTTCCTATCCATAGGTTGTGGTTTTAGAAAGGGTTTAATTTTTTTTAATTATCACATTAAGATAGCATCTCACTGTATTGTCTTGGCAGTTCTGGAATTCATTATGTAAAATAGGAAGTTCCAGGATCACCTAGGGTCTCACTTAACTCAAGTTTGCCTGGAATAGTAGACTGTTCTGTTTCCCACTCCAGAATACTGGAAGAACAGAGGTGAATCACTCCACCTGGCCTCCTACTGTTTATTACTCAAGCCTTAGTGAGAGTTTACAAACACCTATGTTGCTGACCCTCCTTATATTGGATCCTGCTTTGAGGTGAAGGACTGTAAGTAAGAAGAATATTTCTGGCTATCTCAAATATCAAGAAGAGTTAGGAGATCTGCATTTTCCTTGGGTGGTGAGGTATGTGATTTTATATGCTAATGGATGAGCACCAAAACCTAGGTCTCTGGAAGAGCTTAAGGCTGGTGACTTGGTGTCTCCAGCCTCACAAGGGCATGGAGACTGGTTTGAATGTAGAGTTCACAGATGTTTTGCATACATAGAGATGGTCCTCCATTCCTTCACTTTTTCTCTCCAATTTTTTTCTTTTGATTTCTTTCTTTTTTTTCTCTTGTTTCTTTGGAGCTGATTGTTGTGATGCAGTTAGTGCTTTTGGTGGTGGTGTATTTTTGAGACACGGTTTCTGTTTAACAACCCTTGAAATCTGGTACTGACTTTGTAAATAGCATTGGCTTCAAACTCACAGAGGTCCAGCTGCATTTGTTTTCTTGTCTAGCCATTGTACTCTTGGCATTGGAAACTGGCTTCTCAAACCATCAATGGTCAGGTGCTATTCCATTGCCTAGATCCAGTGTTGTATGATACAAAGGAGTCTTATCTCAGGAATGGGACTCACAGAACACAACAAGATAATAGAACACTGTAATTACAAGAGGTTTACTTCTAATTTCATATGTATAGGGTTGCTCATCCTCCCAGGGAAAGTCAAGTCTTACTAAAAAAGCACATTTCTTTGATTCTTTACACCTGGCAGATTTAAGCTAAAGGGTTGATAGCTTGCTCTCATTGATGTATTTTAGAACAAAGTTCAGACATTGCCTAGCCCTGGACAAGGGGCTGTTTTGGCTCAGTGAGTCATTTTCTCATCTAGCCCTGCAGTTGGCCTTGGGAAACGGGTGCCTTGGAAAGTGCTCAAGTGGGTAGGAACTGGGTGGTCAAGAAGGATAATGTTGACACCTGGTGGTTTATTTCTGAATTTATCACTGAGAGGGATAGAGGGTCTTTTTCTCTAAAGCAGGCATTTTTGTTTTGTCTAAACTCAGCTTAGACAGCATAGCCTGAACTGTCCTGTAAACTTTGCTTTTAAATTTTCAGAAGCTTGAGTATACATTTTCAAAAACTTGAGGTGTTAAGGCTGCTGATGGCTCGATTTTGGACTTTTCTATGAAACCTGTGGCTTTCACCAAGTAAAATCTGTTTTTGTTTACTTTCTCAAAAAATGGTGTTTTGTAAATTCTCATAGCCCCTAATATCTTTGTTTTCTATATCAGAGGCAGGGTAGAATATATTATATAGTGAAAGAAAGAGATAACCTAAGGACATGTTGATCTGTAGGACATAACAGGCCCTGACCAATTTCTGAAATTCAGATGTTCTAGGCTCATGACTCTTAGTCTGCAATGCTAACTCTTTTTACTGCATTCAAGTCCTGCTAACATAGAAAGTATCTGGAAGTATCAGAGGGTAAGAAGAGTGATATGGTGTCAGGATACAGGGCAGTGCAGTGTATGCACAGATGTTGGGGACTTGGAACATACTTGAGTTGAGAACATGACTGAAGCAGCAGCCAGAATTCTGATAGGGTCATAGGCTGCATCTGCTCATTTTTGCTGGGACTCTGGCTCATATTAGGTCTTTTTCAATTGCAGCATCTGCATATTTAGAATTAACCAGCCAGTAAGACACCCTGAGTAATATATCCAATGTGTAATCTGTCCACCCACAGGCCTGATAAAGACTAGAAAAGGTGGTTCCATAGCTGAGTCGATACATTACAGATCAATGAATTTGGGTGGTGGGTGTTATTCTATATACACCGACACACAGAATTTCCACAGACATGATTAGTGATATGGACATGGCCTCTAAATCAAAAGGGCTAAGCATGGAGTTCCTGGCTATTGAAGCTGATGTGAACTTTTCTACAGAATAGCCCAGGCATCCATTACTCAAACACCCCCTGCTTTACTCTCATGGGACCATGAGCATTGAAGGATTAAGGCTCGAAGGGCAATGCTCAATTCTATGTAAACAATCATTCACCCACAAATACACTATGTTTAAACCAACTATGTGAAGGGATTCATCAGCTTTGTTGGGAATCAGTAAAGCCTGAGGTACATGATCCCACAATTCCCAACTATTCACCCCACCCCCACCCAGAATGAACAAAGCTGGTGCCTCTACATAAGAGGAAATAAATAGACTATTGTAGACTAGATTATTTCCTAGTGTAGATTCTTCCCTATCAAAACATGGCCTTAAAGCATGCCCTTCACAGTTCTAGCCCACCTTACATGTTTCTCCTCTGAAAGTTGGAACTTGCACTGTTTATCTTTTGTTATTTAGAAAAGACTTATTTTGGGGTGTTGTGGGGGACTGAGGTGCATTTGGGGTAGATGATAAACAAAGTTTCAGACAGATTCATTTTCTCTAAATGCTAATACAGAGGAATCTGATTTAAATTCTGGTATTCTTGTTAGTAAATGTGCATGCATATCAGGCAGCTCATATCTGACTGTAACTGTAGTTGCAGGAAGATTTTCAGTCTCTGCTCATTGAGTGCATCTACATTCAAATGTGTGTACTCAAGCACACACACAGAGGGGTGGGGAAAGAGAGAGTGAGAGAGAGAAAGGAGAGAGAGTGGGTGAGGAGAGAATGTCTGTCAGAAAAAGAGTGTTGATGGTACACATTTAAATCCCAGAATTAGGGAGACAGATGCATTCAGATATCTATGAGTTCAAGGAAAACCTGGTCTACTACTAGAGTTCTAGGACAGCCAAGGCTACTCAACCATACTGACTGATAAACAAAGCAAAATAAAAAAGATATCGGAGCTAATAAAATAACTCTTAAAAACGCTCTAGCCACTGAACCTAAATATATGAGATTTAGCCCTCAAGGCAGACATGTAAAAGCAGAGAAACTGGTCCTGTAAATGGACTTCTGATCTCCCCTTGCATATTATGGTCTCTGAACACCTGAACACACAAACACATTTAAATTAATTAATTCACATCGCAAATGCATTTCTTCTTCCACGACCCTCTTTCAAAGGACCCCAAACTCCATCTTCCCTCACAAAACCCTCTTAGATGCTGCCCCTTCCCAGTTATCTCCAAACCTGGCACATCAACTCTCTGCCAATTTAGGTGTATCCTTTCCCACTAACCATACATGGAACCCATGAAGACAGGAATGCCTGTCTGCTACATATGTGTCTCATTCCAACCACTGTATATTCTTTGGTTGGATGATCAGACTCAGAGTGCTCCCAGTGGTTCAGAATTATGAATACTGTTGCTCTTCCCGGGAGTTACCCAATTATTTCAGGATCTTTGGTCCTTCTCTCAACTCAACCAAAAGTGTCCCCGACTTTGTTTACTCTGTGGCTGTTGATATTTACATCTGTTTCACTCTGTATATTCTTTGTTTGTTTGTCTGTTTGTCTGGTTAGTTTTCTTTGAATTTTGATATATTTTTCCCACTGTTGTCCAAGCCAACCTAAAAGAAGCTGTGTAGACAAGGCAAAGTGTACAAGGCCTTAAAGTGTAAAGAGTACAAGGACTGAAGTTGTGCACCAGTATATCTGGCTAAAATTTTATAAACCACTAAATTTCTTCACTAAACAGAGCTGGATATTGGAGTGCTCCATAAAAATTCTAAAGCTCGGGATCAAATTCATTGTATTCCACAATATAAGAAAAGTGAATCTCATTTTGTGATCACTGGACATCAGAGTTGTTTTCAGGATTCCCCAGAGCCTAAAAACCATATTATTTATGTATCCCCCTTTAAAGACTTAAAGTATCTAACTGTTACTATAATTTTCATTTTCTTTTAAATAAGTATACAATTAATTGTGATCCTGCATTCCATTTCCAACTCCTTCCAGATTTTAAAAAGTTTTAGTTAGCTTACTCGCAATTCAATACTGAATATAATGTTTTATTTTTTTATTTTTTATTAGATTCTCTCAGTATTTACATTTGAAATATTATTCCCTTTGGCCATCCAGTTCCCATCCCACATTTCCCTGTGCTTGTCTTCAAGATGGTTCAGTAATTCCCACTCACCCCCTCCACCTCAGTGCCTTTGGCATTCCCCAAAATTGGGATACTATGCCCTCCCTTGACAAAAATGCCTCCTCTCACATTGATGACAGACATTGCTGCTTCCTGCTGCATAAACAACTGGAGCCATGGGCCTCTCAATGCATGCTCAGTATTTGGTGTTCTACTCTATGTGAAGGATTTGGTTGTTGTACACCGTTGTTCTTCCCATGAGGCTGCCACTCCTCTTATCTCCTCAATGGTGAAAGAAAGGAGTAAGAAACCTAAAACACACACCCAACAAGGTCACTGAGATCAAGAGAGAAGCAAACAGTTGCTGAGTAGACCAATCCCAGCTAGGCCTCCAACACTGAACATCTCCCTCACAATGTCCATCCTAGACACTCATAATAATGGCAAGGAGCATAGGAAGCCCTCACTACTCTCTTGTATATCATCAATTAGGTTGCACTGCACCCACCTTATTAAAAAATTAAAATAAAGGTAAAAAATGAGAGAAAGAAGAATGGAAAGAAGGAATTAAGGAATAAAGGAAAAAATGAAAAAAGGAAAGAAGGAAAATAGAGAGACAAAGAAGGAAAGAAAAAAGAAAGAAAGAAAAGAAAAGAAAGAATAGAAAGAAAGAAAGAAAGAAAGAAAGAAAGAAAGAAAGAAAGAAAAAAAAAACACCATAGCTTCATTTAGGACATTTTAATTAAATTTCATTGTGAACTAGAATGGTGTTGTAAAATAATGTTTTTAAGGGGCTCTGAGACTTTTCCAAAACACCCATTTTTGAGAAAGTAAACAAAGACAGAATTTACTGGCTGGCACTGTGCCCACATCCCTGGACCATTTGACAGGACTACTTGTGAGATGGAGACAGAGAGAGAGAGAGAGAGAGAGAGAGAGAGAGAGAGAGAGAGAGAGAGAGAGAGAGAGAGAGAGAAAGAGAAAGAGAGAATTTGGAGGTTGCAAAGTATATCATGACTGAGTGGGCATCTACTACAAGTGATACAGAGGTTGATGTGTTCAGTGTTATAGACTGAAAGGATGCTGTTGGCACTCTACAAAGACTTGATTTACATTTTTAGGTAAACGAGTTCGGAGCATTAGAAGGGATTATGGACAAAGGCAAGATGGAATGTGTGAAGAAAGCAATGGCCACTACCACGTGGATGATCCCAACTGCTCAGTATGCCCTGCCCTCTCTCCCGAGCTACACGCCCACATTTCCACCTGCCTTCTTGACATCTCCCCCTTGATGCCCCACCGTCTTTTTATAGAAGATTGGGGTGCCCTTAAGGCTGAAGAAGCAGTCCAAAGAAGACTGGCTTCAGTTTTGTAACAAGTGCTGTCAATAAGGCAGTGGAGAGGAGTGTTTTTCTGGAGGAAACTACTGCAGCCTGAACTGGTCTCACCATGCCAAAGACGAAGATCAGAAGAAAGAATGAGATGGATGAGACGTCAATGACGAGGAGGATCCTAAGTGTAGTTGGAAGAAAAAAACAAAATTATCTCTGAAGCCTGACTCCAGGGAGGTTAAGAAGAGAGAGATGACAAAATGGAGAACAAACAATATGGAAGGATCCTGAGGGGTTCTCAGAGAACCATGAGGAAAAGTCGTGGGAACTCAGCTGTCTTAAAGCAGGGTATACCTCCTATGCGGAAGAAAGCCTGGTGCTGGACATTCTACCTGGAGGAAGAGAGAGCGGTGACTGTGCGTACTAAGCTGTTCAAAGAGTACCAGTTCTTCCCCTACAACAAAAATGGATTCAAAGTTGGCATTAAGCTGGAAGGCATGAACCCTGAGCACCAGGCTATGTACTGTGTCTTCACTGTGGCTGAGGTTTGTGGATTAGGATAAAGCTTCACTTTGACAAATATTCTCATTGCTATGTCTTCTGGGTAAATGCAGATGCTCTGGACATTCACCCAGTTGCTGGTGTGAGAAGACTGGCCATAAGCTGCCCTTTGAAAGGGTACAATGAAGAAGAATTTAATTGGCAGTCCTACCTCAAGACATGAAAGCTCAGGCTGCACACAAGCCATTACTTAAAAATCAGAACATAACAGAGATTCCATCAGGCTTTCGAGTTGGAATGAAACTTGAGGTACAGACAAAAAGAGCCCTTCTATCATCTGAATTGCTAAAGTACCAGCAATGGTGGACAATCGGTTCCTGGTACACTTTGACAACTGGGATGAGGGCTATGATTATTGGTGTAAATCAAACTGTCCACACATTTAACCAGTCGGTTGCTGTACAGAATACAGAAGAACACTGATTACTTTACTAGGCTATTCACACCTGAACCAATTTTCCTGGGACAAATATTCAGAAGAAACCAATTCTTTTCCTGCTCCTGCAAGAGCTTTCAAAGTGAAACTCCACGTGGATTTCAGAAAAAGATGAAGCTTGAAGTCCTGGACAAATGAAATCCACTGTTCATCAGAGTAGCAACTGTCGAGAAACGGATGATCACAGGATAAAAGTTCCCTTTGGTGGCTGAAGCTGATGCTATTAAAAAAGAGCCCCTCCAGTGTAGGGTCTCTATGAGAGTCCCGGACAACAGAGATCAGAGAAGCAACAGCAAGAGGCAGTTTATTTAACACAGGAACTGTGGACACACCAGTCTTTCTGGGAGAACTGGACATGCCTGGCACTCAAGAAGAGCATTTCATTTATAGGGGCTGGGAAGCAGAAAGCATGCTTACAGAAACAGATGCATGGTTAAAGGGTCTTGATTGGTTAATTCAATCATGCTAGGGTTTAGAGTGAGGACATTGGTGTTCGTCATAATGGGTGTCTGAGAAATCAGATATAGCCCTGGGCCAGAACTCTGGATAGTCCCAGATACTTCTTGTGCTTTTTAAGTTACCCTTTTTGGTCCATCAGGCTAACTTCAGATATCCTCTTTGGCAGAATATTGAGGCCCCACCTGATTATCTCACTTAGCCTTCTGTAATGGCTGGATTACAGCAGCCAAGTTTTTCTGTATGGCTGCTGGGGGTCTTTCATTTCCTCCCTTTTCTTTTATCATAAGTAAAACCTTTTACTTATTTTCTAGTTTCAACCTCTGTTTGTTTTAGTGCCTGATATTGATGGGTGAGGACCAGGGTCTGGATTACAGATATCCGTTCCTTTATGAAATGAACTAGGCAATTTAAAATGCAAGGGATGAAGATCAGTAACAGGAAAAGAATAATCAGGGAACCCATGACGGTATAAAGAATAGTGAACAATGGGGGTTTATTGAATCAACTTTCAAACCATCCCTGTTGTGTCTCAACGTTTCTATTTCTCTGGGCCAATCTTTGTCTGAGCTCTTCCATTGTCTCCCTTATAACACCAGTGTGGTCTGCATAAAAACAACACTCTTTTTGAAGGGCTGCACATAATCCTTCTTTATTTAAGAAGAGCAGGTCTGGTTCTCTCCTATTTTGTAAGACCACTTTAGATAGTGATGTTAAGATCTTTTCTAGTAAAGTAATGGATTTTTCTCTTGCTTTTAGGTTCTCAGTCATGGCAGCTTGTAGTGGTTTAAGATGGCTAGTCTGCATTTGTGCAGCGGCTCTTGTCCCTATTCAGGCTGCAAAACCTCCTATTCCTAGCATGAGAGCAATGGTCATGCTAATAGGCTCACTTTTATACCTTTGGTGCTCTTCAAAGAAGTCAAGAACAGTTTCAGAGGAGTGATAGGTGATTCTTGGCCAGAGGTGGCCTACGACACAGTAGTCTTAAGTGGAATTCAGGACATGGGCTGAAACACAGGGGGTCAGTTCGCTATTGCTTACATAATAGGTGCCTTTGGAGAGGCTAAATAATAGATACCAAGATATACTGGGATGGTCTGTTTGCACAAACACTCGAGAGGAACACAGAATCCACTTAAACATAGTCCTTGTCCAGTCACCTCTGGGAGAGAAAGCTTGGGACTAGAGAGGTTGAAACACTCAGTTGGAAGGTAAGTGGAATTGGAGTACTTGGCAGAAATGGCCATCCCTTTATAATATGGGGGTCTAGAGACTAAACACAACCAGCAATCGCTGGCCTGGTTCCGTTCTGAGTAATTGAGGGCCAGGTTTCAGAGAAATTTCTCAATCTTCACAGATACTTAGTAACCAGTCAATCAATCAAATCATCTTATAAACCATGGGCTTCCACATGAATTACTTTGATTTAAATTTAAAACTTGATGGCAAATGAATTTACTTGACAGATTCTTCGAGGAACCACCAGTTTTATAATAACATACTAAATATAATGGCTCACACCTGTATTTTGGAGTCTGAGGCAGAAGGTTTGTCTTGTGCTGGAGGCCAGTTAAGACTATATATCAAGCCTCAACCCCAACTATATGATTTATCCACTTATACCAACACTAACATTCTTCACGAAAATAGAATACTGACTTTTCTGATGTCTTCTTTTGCTGGGAGCCTTCAAACCTGGACAGGGTAGTTTTGAAGTACACACAGTAGAAATATGATTATAGTTATAAAGTCTGAGGATGTCAGGAATTTCTAGCTTTCTAGGTGTACTAATAGGTGATGATGACTTCTGAAAAGTCCAAAAAGTTTTCTTGCAGTTTCTGAGGGTAAAACACTGCTGGCCAAGATGATTGACACCTGTAGCCTAACAGCTGGGACTTAAGCAATGTGGTCTTTGCTCTCTATCATATGAAAATGCTGGGCTCTAACATTCAGCCTTCTAGCCAAAAGACATAAAAACAAAAAGAGACATATTATAAAAGTGATTATAATATTCATCACTTAGATGTAAAATGGTTTCTATGAGGGCTATTTAAGGAAAAAGCAAAGAGATCCTAAGCAGGAAAGAGAAACATTATTCTAAATGTGGAAAGGGAAAAAATATTCTAAGGGGAAAATTTTCCTCCTTTTTACCTTTTATCTCTCTGTCCTTAGTACTTATACATCTCTCAGAATACATAATCACATGGTACAAAGTTCATCACAGGGTCAAAAAAATTCAAATAATTAATTTAAATACAAGTTCATACCACACAATTTTTACAGGCAAATCCTTTGGAGTAAATATCTGGCTAAACATCCCTTACCTTAGCATCACAGCTTTACTGAAATTTTAAAACAATAACTGAACTATTAGTGAAGTTTTGTACAGATAAACCCAGTAAATATTATATCCTCTGTCCTGGCACCCACAATAAATCATTAGTTCCCTTTTTATGACCTTTGGTTTCACAACCTCTTGGAATGAGCTCTGAGTAGGAGAAAGTCTGTTTACCATCTAAGAACAATTAACTGGTGACAATTAGGAGACTGGCAAATCTCATTGTATTTTTGACTCTCTGAAAAGAACCTAAAGTAGACCCACTATAAAAAAGCTCAATAATGACTAATATAATTTTAGCAATTATTACTGGACCATCATTAAGACTTAAGAAGTCATTGATATGTCTATAGAGCATCACTACAATACAGTACATCTTGGTAGATCTGCAGAGATCTACTCCAAGTTGGTGTGATATTACTTAGTGATTGTTATATATGTTTAATAATAAGAGGAAATAATATCATAGCAGGTATCATCCATAAAATCAATTCCTCTACATTGTTGCTTAATAAGAGTGAACCTTACACAGATATTATAATAATATGAGCAGGGAATCTCAGGATGGTATCCTGCTAGTCATTAGCTTGTCCCAATATGGCTCTTGATATTCTTTAAATAGTAAATGTTTGATGATGAATAATTATTGGGTGACTGAGATAATTAATAAGTAAGAGAAGTGTGTTTGTGTGTTTGTGTGTTTCTGTGTGTGTGTGTTTCTGAGTGAGAGGGAGAGAGACCGAGAGAGAAAGAGAGAGAGAGAGAGAGAGAGGGAGAGAGAGAGAGAGAGAGAGAGAGAGAGAGAGAGAGAGAGAGAGAGAGAGATAAAAAGAGAGAGAGGGAGAGAAAGAGATTTTTATGCAGTGTGGGGTGTTGAACTCAGAGCCTGGTGCCTCCAAGAAAAATTTCCTATGCATAGATTATGATGGTATATATCACATATTAGTATGATATATGCATATTTGAATGTTCAAACTCTTGTGAAGAAATATGTTAACATACCTTATATAGATTGCATAGGTATGTATGAAATGTGAATAGAATTCATCATGTAAATATTGTGTATTAGTATGAGCATGACTGTACATTATAGGAGGATAATGAATGACTGCACACATATTCATGGATCACATGTGTGGCATCATGCATGATGGTATGTATCAGTGTTAAAAAGTGGTTAGATGATGCAGGTCTGTTGCTTTCATGCATGCATGTATAATTGCATGCATTTATATAATTATAATGTTATTAGTGCATATAGAATTCTTTGTGCTTGTTTACATACATAATTGGATGGATAAACAGAACACACACAGAGCTGTCCCAAAATTGGCTCTTATCATCAGTCTTATATTATCTTGAGACCTGAAATCACTGAGGTTTTCTTAACATTTTACTTACCCATATTATACTTCTCTCCCTTTATGTCTGGTTTGATAATCACAGGGTAAAATGGCAGCAGCAGTAAAAGCAGAAGAAACAGCAATCCCTGGGAGGACAGACAAAGTTTGTCCGATAAAGAATGTATTGGACACATCACCATGTCCTTTCCAGATGAGTGTAGATACCATTTAGGTAACTTGGTTTCATATGGCTGAACTCTATCCACTCAGGCTCACCTATCATAGCAGTAGCCACTATTTCCATTGGATTCAGGCATCAGAGTCTCCCTTGTTCAAGGCCCAGTAACATGAACAACTGGCCTCTGAGCTCTTATTAAATGACCTATGTCCTTGCCTGTGTTTTCTGCTTTTTTCCCAAACCTATGCCTCTCTAATTTCCCATTTCAGTGAGCAGAGATCACAGGTACAAGCACGAGAAATTCTAGGATCAGCAGTGAAGACATTGAGCATCTTCAGTGCCTTTCTGCTGATGGCAGAGGCCAACAGGTCTACCAGGATCAGTCCTGGGGTTTATCAATTTGGAATGTTATTTCACACACAACTTGGGTTTAAAGTTCTTCACCTAACAACTTGGGTTTTTCAGCCTGTGGTTTTACTCTCATTTATTTATTTATATTTTTACCCAGATTTGTTATCATAAAAAAACACAGTAGCTACAAGATAACATAACCTGTTTACTTTTTATTTTATTATAGAACCTGATTCTTATTTCTTTTATGTTGATGTCTCTTTCAAAATATGGTTTCTCTATGTAGCCTTCACTGCCCTTATGATTTCTCTGTAGACCAGTGATGTCTTTGCGTAAGAGAGTCTGCCTACAAAATGCTGGATCAAAGGCCTTGGTCTAGAAGAAAAACAAGAGTACACCTACTCCACTGCATCCCACTTCACACCATGCCTCATTGTCTCCAACATCTCATTCTTTATCTGTCTTATAATAATTTTTGAAACTCTCATTTTAGTCTCCTAAATCCTGAGATGTGTATTAGATCTAGATGTTTCTCTAATTTTTTTTCTATTATTCTATAAATATTGAGTCTTTTGTGGTTGTTTTAGTTTCCTCTTTTGTTTGTGGAATATTTATTGCTTATCTTTCAAGGTAAGGTTTCTGTGTAGCCTTGGTTACCTGAAAAATATGTGTAGACCAGATTAGCCTAGAACTCTGCCTACTGGTGCCTCCCAATTGCACTACAGACTTAAGCTCACTAGTTTTTAAAATATGTGTGTGCAGGAGGCAACATGTGCCTCCATTTGTAGTCCCTACAAAATGAACTGCTACTCCAAAGTGGGCAAAGGCCTAAGGGTTTCAAAGAAAGACACAAGTCCATTATTCATGTTACCTGAATGTTTACTCCATCTTGAACAGCCTTCTTTCAGGATACCCGGCAGTCAAACTACACAAACTGCAGTCCCAGTATTATACACTCAATTAATTACAGGTGATGTATTCAAATTTACTAGCTTTTGGATGGAAGTTACCCACTAGAGTGAAGTTTGTAAACTGAGGCAGTTTTAGACAGGAAGGGCTTATGTGGAAATAGCCTTGTGACTAGGCCTATTAGCATAGCAAAAGGGCAGTGTGTATCTCTCCTAGGGTCCAGGCTTAAAAGTGAGCAGTGTAAATAACCCTAAGCAGATATGAGAATTAGCCAATTATTCCACACCAAAGAACAGCAAAAAGAACTGAGACAGGCAATCTTGGGAGGTAGGAGGTGAGAGAACCCTCAAGGATGTGCCAGAGACAGGGGAATAAAGTCTTAGAGCTGAAAAGAATAAACCTTAGATAGAATCACTTACATTGAGGACAGGGAACTTGTAGATCCCAACTCCAGCAGAAATACAGGGCATCAAGTGAGGGACCAGATTGCCACCACACAGTTGAAACTCAAATACATAATTTTTTTCTGTGAGAAACATCTGCAGAAAAAAAATAGAGAAGAGCCTGAGGAAAACGACTTCAACTAACACACCAAAAAATGCAATTTTTAGTGCAATTTGCGTTTAAGATTCCTTGGAGCCACAGACCAGTAATTTACTTGCATAGGCAACCACAGTACTTGAATCAAAACGTCTATACCAGCCTTGGCTACAGATAGAATTCAGGGACAATCACAATTTAATGGAAATGTGCTTGATGAGCTTTTTTATTTAAAAAAGTTAGAAGAGTAACTGACATCTAGGATAGTGCTATAACGCTTTGCTTCTTCATATTTAAAAGTTTCTAGATTCAATCTCCATTAAGAAGAAAGTGTGAGGAGTAGAGAGATGAACCAGTGTTAAGAGTATTTATTGTACTGAAATAGTTAAAATTTCAAGCTAGCCTCACTAACCCTGAGTTGAGGACAAGTATGTCTCAAGACTGAGTCAAAAATCACTAACCACCTGGTATCGATAGGGTCTGAATCTGCATTCCTGAGAAAAAATAGTATGAAGGTCAGTGTGACCCAAAACAGGATGAATTAGAGTTGAATCATATCCAAAGTAGAAAGAGTGTGCCAATTTGAATGAACCAATGAAATTCTTATGTGCCTGTTGCTAATTGATTATGTAATTTTCCCTCTAAATATGTCCCCCTAATTGAGTTCAGGATCGACTTTTCTGTCTCCTTTGTGAGATATGTCATCTCCAGAGCTCTGGCCTCCCTATTCCACCCCCAATAAACCTCTTTCCTGATTGCAGCAAGATTGGATCACTGTGAGTTTTTGGGTTCAAGTCATCCTGGTACTAGACTGAGGAGGTTGCCCAATTCAGGAGTCTATCAGTACATTCAGGAGTCCCTAGATCAATACCAGTACCATCATAGCAGTTCAAGAAGGTCTGTAACTCCATTTTCTGAAGATCTGATGTTCCTTTCTTGCATCCACATGCCTTGTAAAGAGATATTTATAAAACAACAGCACAAATAAAATAAAAATAAACAAATGCTTCAAAGAAACATCATGGGGGTAATATCTGAAAAAGTGAATGCATTTTTTAAGGAAGTCATGTCATGTGGGAAATGATTGCAAATGTCTCATGTGGCTGAACTGAGATCTCCAGATTTTCCCCTACCAGACCAGAGAGAGTCTTTTTTAAAACTTTCAGTTGCATTTTATTTAAAGGATGAAAGGGGTGATATGGGAAAGACATTGACATCTTTCAGGAATTTGTTTTATTCTTTTATCCTAGGGAATCTGGAGATTGCATCATACTGAGATTTAGAAACAAATACTTTTTTCCAATGAAGAATGTTGCCAGGATCAGGAAGTTTTTTTTAAAATTGACAGAAAGCATGGCAAACAATTGACACCTTGAATAACAGCATCTTGGAGAGAGAATCAAGTGACTTACTAAGAGAATGAGAACAACTTGAAACAAGAATATTTATAAGGTAAATAGATGATTGCCAGTTAAAATGGCCTTTGATAATATGTTCATGCAAATAGTTAGGGCCAAGAGTTATAGAACAGAGTCTCCCACACCAATTCAAACAACAAAGTCAGAGCAAGCACAATGATTTACCATGCACATGATCAAATTAGCAAATGCTCTATTCCTACACCCAAGAAACCCCAGGTTAAGAGCAGGTGGAAATTTGGGAAATATAATATTAGGAAAGGCTCCATGCCCAGCCACTCCACTGCTGGCCTTGGAAACCAGCTTCCCAGAGCACCAAGGGCCAGATGCTGCTTCACTGCCTATATCAAGCAGGATTGAAACCAGTACAGTGAAAAAAAGAAGAGTAACACAAGGACCTGTGGATCTGTAGGTCACATGCCTGTTCTAGTCTCATCACTCCTGATCTGCAATGATACCTCTTTTTGCTGCATTCAAATCTTGCTAATGAAGAGTAAAAGGTTGTCAAAGGACACTGATTCTTTGCCCTAGAGATTTCCTCTGCAGGAAATCGCTCCCAGGAAATCCCACTTTCTTGAGATCTGAGTTCCTAAGATAACCGCAGAAGGTCCAGATGACGTCTGTGGAATGTTTCAACGCCCTAGGTGTGCCCCGGCTGTACTGAAAAAAAAAAATGTATGATTGTTCCCCTTTGAATTTCCTCATTCCCCCTGTCCACCCCTCCTTTGTGATTTTTGCCTTTAAAACCCTGTTACAAGTTCAGGCCGTTGTCGAACTTCTCTAGCCCTGCGTGGTGTATGAGTCTCGACCCCAGCATGCTGGCCTGAGATCCCACTATGTTTCACTTTCAATAAACTACCTCTTGTGATTGCAGCAAGTCTGGTCTCGGTGCCTCACTGGGTGTGCACCTCTCCTGATATTTGAGTGAGTGTCTCCCTTTAAAGGTCTTTCATTTGGGGGCTCGCCCGGGATTTGCGCGACCACCCAGGGGCCCTAGACCTACTTGGAGGTAAGGATTTTCTTTCCTTTCTTTTCTTGTTGCCCTGTTGTGACTCTGTGTTTGTAGATCGTGATTCTCTGTTTGTGGATTGTCCAGGTTGTGATTCTGTGTTTGTGGATTCTTCAGAGTTCTGGTGCGATCGCAGTTCTGTATTCGCAAACGCTCTAACCGAGTCTGCTCTTCCAAGGGAGGAGTGGAGTGGACAGGGATAGACGTGTCAGTGTGTCCACCGTTTCCTCGCCCTGGGAGACATCCCAGGAGGACAGGGGGAGGCCCAGAGATGCCTGGTGGACCCCCGCGGGAAAAGTCTGGAGATCAGTTTTTTTCCTTGACGATCTGTGTCAGAGGGCCAATTCTGGGCCATCTGGCTCTTTTCAGGATTTCGGGTCGACTCGAGGTCGGCGACTGACTTTGTCTCTCTGTTTTGTAGTATCTGTGAGTGTTTTGTGTGTGTGTGTCAGAACTAGAAATAAGCCAGACTGTGATGACCCCACTAACACTGACTTTGGACCATTGGACAAACATTAAGACAAGGGCTCATAATCTTTCTTTTGAAGTTAGGAAAGGACCGTGGCAGACTTTTCTGCTTTTTCAAAAAGCCTAGTTTTGGCGCAGGATGGCTTTCGGAGGGAACTTTTAATCTATCACTCATCTCCGCTGTTAAGCGAATTGTTTTTCAGGCTTCAGGGAGACACCCCGATCAGGTTCCATACATCATCGTGTGGGAGGACCTGGTCCAAAATCCGACATCCTGGGTGAGACCCTGGACAGCGGGGGCAGAAACGACAATGGTGGCCGTGGCCTCGAAACCAAAAGTACCTCCTCCAGACAAGCGGGCACCTGATCCATTGGCCCCCACAAAGATCTATCCTCAAATTGATGATGGTTTTTTTTCTCCTCGACAACCCTCCACCCCCATACCCTCAACCGGCTTCTCATGCAAGTCCCCCACAGGCGCCGACTCCCACTGACTCTCAGACGGCCTCTGAAACAGGACCAGCGGCCAGAACCCGAAGCCCCCGGGTTCGAAGCCCAGGGGGAAATGGCGCGGGGCTTGGCTCTGCTATTGCCCTACCATTACAGGCTTATGGATCTGCCCCAGCTCCTGGAGAACTATTCCCGCTACAGAATTGGCCGTTTTCATCAGCTGATATGTATAACTGGAAAACTAACCACCCCTCTTTTTCAGAGAACCCCTCAGGCCTGACGGGACTCCTTGAGTCCCTGATGTTTTCTCATCAGCCCACTTGGGATGACTGCCAGCAGCTTTTGCAGGTCCTCTTTACTACAGAAGAGAGGGAGAGGATCCTCCTGGAAGCTAGAAAAAATGTTCCAGGACCAGATGGGACGCCCACCAATCTCTGTAATCTTATAGATGCAGCTTTCCCCTTGATCCACCCTGACTAGGATTACAATTCTGCAGAAGGTAAGGAGCATCTAACGATCCACCGCCGGACTCTAGTGGCAAGTCTCAAGGGAGCCGCAAGGCAACCCACGAATTTGGCTAAGGTAAGAGATGTTCTTCAGGGACCTGTTGAACCGCCGTCTGTCTTTCTTGAATGTTTAATGGAAGCTTACAGGGGTTATACCTTGACCCAACCTCTGAGGGTCAGCAGGCAGAGGTGGCTATGGCCTTTATACAGCAGTCAGCATCAGATATTATGAGAAAGTTACAATGGCTAGAGGGGTTCCAAAACTATACCTGGCAGGATTTGGTGAAGGAATCAGAGAAAGTGTTTCATAAGGAGGAGACTGAGGAAGAGAAGTGAGAGAGAAGCAGAAGGCAGAGGAAAGAGAGGACCGGAGGGTAGTAGACAAAAAAGGAATTTGTAGGATTTTGGCCACAGTAGTGAAGGGCCAGGGAGTTAGGAATCAAGTCTGGCACTAGGAGGGAGCCTCTTGACAAAGATAAGATCAATGTGCTTACTATAAAGAAGAAGGCCACTGAGACAAAAATTGCCCCAACAAGAAAAAAAGGGGACACCAGCAACAGAAGCCCCAGACATGTGGCTCCAAAGTTTTAAATATTTATTGACTACCCGAAGATCTGTGGATATCGGAGTGGGCCGGGTATCCCACTTATTCATTGTAATACCAGACTGTCCCTGCACCTTGTTGGGGAGAGACCTCCTGACTAAGATGGGGCACAGATTCACTTCCACTCTGATGGACCACAGGTTAGAGGTCCAGAAGGGGGCCTGTGCAGGTTCTAACCATCCAGTTGGAGGACGAGTACCAACTCTAAACAGCCTGCCTCAGATCAGACGGACTGGTGGCTGCAGGCATATCCACAGGCCTGGGCGGAGACTGCAGGAATGAGGGAGGCTAAGAACCAGCCCCTGCCCATATGGAGCTGAAAGTCCACGCTATTGGTGTGTTAGTACCCCATATCAAAGGTGGCATGAGACAGGATCAAGACACTCATCATTTGGTTACTCCAATAACTTTGTATGAGTCCATCATCCTGAGGTGTGCCTCTCCTACTGGTGCGGAAACATGGAACCAATGACTGCTGGACAGTTCAAGATCTCTGAGAGGTAAACAAATTTGGTGGCAGAACTCCACCTCACAGTACTTAACCCCTATAACCTGTTGAGCTCATTGCCCTATCCAGGACCTGGTGTACAGCACTGGACTTGAAGAAAATGCATCAATAGACTCATCTAGAGGTAGACAAGCTTGTAAAGACTGTCTTGAGATCAAATTCTATTGTGCCAGATTTGACTAGATAACTGTGTGCCATGTTAGAAAGCAAATATATGTAGAAGGCCGGGAGGAGAGAAGATAGACCTGAGGTTTACTAAGAAGTGGATTTTACAGAACTGAGCCAAGAAGATATAGATATAAGTATCTATTAGTCTTTATAGATACATTTTCTGGGAAGGTAAAAGCCTCCCCACAAAGAGAGAAATGGCAGCAGCGGTCATAGCTAAGAAGATTCCAGAAGAGATCTTCCCTAGGTTTGGCACCCCTAAGGTAATTGGATCAGACAATGGGCCATCTGTGTTGTCTAGGCAAGTTAGATATTAGCTTGTTTATTGTGTACTAATTGGAAATTACATTGTGCTTACAGACCCCAGAGCTCAGGACAGGTAGAAAAAATTAATAGAACTCTAAAAGAGACCCTTACTAAATTAGCTATTGAGACCGGCGGTAAAGACTGGGTGACCCTCCTCCCCTTTGCGCTTCTTAGAGTCCGAAACTCGCCAGGGCGTTTCGGCCTTACCCCTTCTGAAATCCTACATGGGGGACCGCCCCCCCTTAACGGAGTCGTGCGGAATATTGGATCCAGGCACTAACTCCCCCTCCTCCTCTGCTCTATTTACCCACTTAAAGGCCTTAGAAGTTATTAAAACACAGATCTGGAGTCGAATCAAAGAAGCCTACACTCCAGGAACCACCTCGGTGCCCCCACGAGTTCCAGGTCGGAGACTCAGTCCTGGTCAGACTACATCGTGCTGGCACGCTTGAGCCCCAGTGAAAGGGACCCTACCTGGTGCTGTTGACTACCCCTTGGCAGTCAAGGTCAACGGGATTGCTGCTTGGGTACAGTGGCTGCTGGTGACAATTCTCTTAAGCTGTGCCTTTGTCGTAGACACAACCTTGGGTAATAACCCCCATTCCCTTCAAAAATTAACCTGGGAAGTGCTTAATGAAGTGGGCGACGTCCTGTGGTAAACAACCTCAGTGCACCCCCCTTGGACTTGTGTCCTGATCTTACACCCAATGTCTGTAAGTTAGCAGCCAGCTCTATGGCCTGAGATCTTTCCAGTTATACCAATTTAGAAAAGCCACCCCCAGAAGAACAGTGTGTCCCTCATGGCATAGGGATCACATTGGGGTGTTCAGGACAGTTTTTCCGAGCCAACCTCAGGCAGCAGACTTCTATGTCTGCCACAGACAGGGACACACCAGGGAAATAAAGAGAGGGGCCTCAGACGATTTTTGTAGTAAATGGAGATGCGAGACCACGGGAGAAGCCTACTGGAACCCTTCCTCCGCTTGGGATTTAATTATAGTTAAAAAGGGTCAGAGGCCAGGGGAGCCAGAAAATGGGGAAAGAGATCCATCCAAATACCCGGCTTATAGGACTGGGTGTGCCTCTGAAAGCTCTGGGAGCCCTCAGGGACCGTGCAAAGACAGTTATTGTAACCCTCTAAATATCAGCTTCACCCCACAGGGAAAACGATATTGTCAGTGGGTAGGAGGAAACCGTTGGGGATGGAGAGTCTATACTGGCAGAGGGGACCCTGGATTCGTTTTTGTTATTAAGATAAAGATAGAGGGTCCGCCCACCGGACCCTGTAGGCCCCAATTCGGTGCTTGATAACCCTGTACCTAGGCCTGAGTGACCTCCTCGTCTCAATCTGTCACCAAAGGAGGACTTGCATCCCCTTTTGACCACACCCTCCAATCTCCCTATGAGAACTAAAGACCGCCTGTTCAATCTGCTTGATAGTGCATTTGTTGTTTTAAACCGCACTAACCCTGCCACTACTCAGTTCTGCTGGCTGTATTTTGCATCCAATCCCCCTTACTACGAAGGAATAGCTCAGCTACGAAGCTGTAATGTTACTTCTGACCACTCACTCTGCCCCTGGGGAAGCCAACGAAAGCTGACCCTGTCTGCAGTATCAGGAACTGGGCTTTGCATAGGAAGAGTACCTACCAGACACCAGCCCCACTGTAATGTAACTATTTCCAACCTGACAGCAGGCTCGGATAAATACCTAATACCCCCTCCCGACACCTGGTGGGCTTGTGGCACTGGCCTGACCCCCTGCCTGCATACTTTACTATTTATCAGTACTAAAGACTTTTGTGTTTTAGTCCACCTGGTGCCCAGGGTCATTTATCATGATGATACCTCCTTTATAGATGAATTTGACCACCATACTCGATACAAGAGAGAGCCTATAACTTTGACCTTAGCTGTCTTGTTAGGACTTAGAGTGGCAGCAGGAATTGGAACAGGAGCAAGTGCCGTCATCCAACAAACTTACTAGTATAATGAACTCAGAGCAGCTATGGACGCGGACCTAGGAGCATTAGAACAGTCCATAACCAAACTAGAAGAGTCATTGACTTCATTATCAGAGGTAGTGCTACAGAACAGGAGGGGATTAGATCTGCTTTTTCTAAAGGAAGGAGGGTTCTGTGCTGCCCTAAAAGAAGAGTGTTGCTTTTATGTAGATCATTCTGGTGTCATAAGAGATTCTATGGCAAAGCTTAGAGAAAGACTAGAAAACAGAAAAAAAGAAAGAGAAACATACCAAGGATGGTATGAAAATTGGTTTAACCTGTCACCCTGGTTCTCTATGCTAGTCTCTGCTTTGGTTGGGCCTTTACTCATTTTAATGCTAATCCTAAACTTTGGGCCATGCATCCTCATTAGACTGGTGACTTTTATAAAAGAAAGGGTGAGTGCTGTAAAGGTAATGGTCCTAAGACAACAATACCAGATATTACAAGAAGCTGAGGGATCGCTCTAAGATTAGAGCTTTTTACAAAAAGAAAAACGGGGGAATGAAGAGTAAAAGGTTGTCAAAGGACACTGATTCCTTGCCCTAGGGATTTCCTCTGCAGGAAATAGCTCCCAGGAAATCCCACTTTCTTGAGATCTGAGTTGCTAAGATAACTGCAGAAGGTCCAGATGACCTCTGTGGAATGTTTCAACGCCCTAGGTGTGTCCCGGTTGTACTGATAAAAAAAAAAAAAAGTATGATTCTTCCCCTTTGAATTTCCTCATTCCGCCTGTCCTCCCCCTCCTTTGTGATTTTTGCATTTATAACCCTGTTACAAGTTCAGGCTGTTGTCGAACTCCTCTACCCCTGTGTGGTGTATGAGTCTCGACCCCAGCATGCTGGCCTGAGATCTCAAAATGTTTCACTTTCAATAAACTTACTCATGCGATTGCAGCAATCTGGTCTCCGTGCATCACTGGGTGTGCACCTCTCCTGAGATTTGAGTGAGGGTCTCCTTTTGGAGGTCTTTCACTAAGACCAGATGCACTGAAATAAGCACAAACATGAGGAGAGAAAAGCTCTGTGATGTTACGATAGAGGCCAGTTCAGTGTATATAGAGATATTCGGGACTTAGTACTTGCTGGAGCCAAGAACTGAGCTGAAGCAGAATCCAATATTCTAATAGGGTGATGGACTGCAAGTGCAGTTTTGCTGGGTCTGAAGCTGACAGAAGGACTTCTTCAGTTGCAGCATCTACATATTTATCCTGGGTAATATATCCAAGATGTGCTTCTGGGATGTAGTTTTTATTCTATGGACACAGGAAATCAAGATGTCCACTGAAATGAATAGTGATGTGGAAGTGTCTCTAAAGCAAGAGGGATAAGCATGGAGTCTCTGGTATTTGAAGCTAATGTAAACTTCCCATGAGGCTGCAATGCCTTCAGTTTTTCAATGGCATAAGAAATGAGTAAGAATCTCTGGACCTTCCACCCCCAGCAAGGTCCCTAAGAGCAAGAGAGAAGCCCTCAGTTGCTGAGGAGTCCAATCCCAACTTGGCCCCAACCCTGAACCTCTCCCTCACAATGTCCATGCCACACATCCATAATAATAGGAGGGACCTAGGAAACCCTCCCTACTCTCTTGAATAACATCAATTAGGTTCCACTGCACCCACCTCAAAATAAAATAAAATAACATAAAACAAAATAAAATGAAATGAAATGAAATAAAATAAAATAAAGGAAGAAACCCCACAACCATAAGCTTCATTCAGGTCCTGTAAATTAAATGTCCAGATGAGCTACCATTTCTAAATTGGGTTGAGACTTGTCAAGTAACTTCATGAAAGCACTTTCTGCACCTGTAATTTTGTTTTTCTTCTTATTTTTGTTCTTCTTCTTTCCTTTTTTCTGTTTTGTTTTTAATTTAGTCTTTGTTAGTTGACAATGACAAATGTTTTTGGTGCAACTTAAAACTCCTGAGTCTGATTGAAGCTGTATTCTAAACAGTCTTTAGGTAAATGTTCAATTAACTATACCTGTCTGACTGATATCTGTGTTTGTATGGTTTTGGAAGCTACTCATGAACCCCAAGAAAGGCAAAAATTTGTAGTGAATTCTGGAGAGTCATCTCACAAATGTATCCTTTTCACAGGCCTTACTTCCCACCAGCAGGAAAAGGCATGCAACAACAGGATTCTTCAGTGAACAAACTCAATTGTACAACACTCTGAGCAGGGGATCCAGGTGGAAGAAAAATGCACTGCTTATATATGCCCAGGAGGCTGGTGTCTATACCTGATTGGTGTGCCCTCCTATAACTCATTAGCATGCCCGATAGTGGGCTGTGACTTCTGTGGCACATGCAAGCTATGTCTGTTGGGCTCTGTTTGCTGAGTCATTGGGCAGGAAGCCAATGCCAAGTTTGGGTGTGGGACAAACAGCTCTCTACATATCCTATCACTGAGGAGACACTGGAGGAGCAAAAAAACCACAGATTCCATTAGGTCTACACGCAGAGATCATGGCTCAAAAAAGACCAAATACCTGATTTTTATTGTTGAAAATATTAAAACATGCTGTGAATAAGAAAAAAAAATAAGTGCACATGCATGCATATTTGAAAAACAACAGGACTTAACTGTGTGGTGCACATGCCTTTAATCTTATCACTTGTGAGGCAGAGCTATGGACAGATCAAGGCTGACCAGATCTACAGATAAAAGTTCCAGATAGACAAGTCTTCAAAGAAACCTTCCCTTGAAAACAAACATAAAAATACCAGCAATGAAAAAAGGAAATAACAAATATCCCATAATTCATAATATAAAAAAATGACCAGAGAGTATCTACTTCTAATACAAAACTACACACCAGCTAGAAAGTCAGGTATCAGGGGACTAAATCAAGAGGTTGAAATATTCCTCTTCAGATGAATGAAGAATCCTGAACCCAGGGCAGATTGGAATATACTAGACTGCAGTTGGGTGGGGTAGAGAAGTGTTGGTAGTCTTCTGGACAAATGCCTTTAATCTCAGAATACTGTAGGTATTACACAGAGGTAAGCAGACTCTGTGACTTGAAAAAACACACTTGTCTACAGATCAAGATTACTGTCAGCCGAGGCTACTTGAAAAACCACTATTTTAAAAATAACAATAAAAATTAAAAAGAAAAAAAGAAAAAGGCCCTGTATTTGAAATGATAAATAAACTGCGTATATAGCATGGTAATATAATGATGCTTCATGATATCTTCTCTGGAGAAAAAATTCTAAATGAGGATAAAATCACAGCCATAGAAAAATTAAGTTGTTACATAAAGAACTATATATCCCAAGTTGGGAGTGGAGTAACATCCCCACTTGAGAAAACCAAATGCTGAACCAGCTAGATCTGTAGACTAAAGCCTTCTCTAGAAACATGCCTTGCCTCTAATAGTGCCCAGTTTCTTAACTACTGACCCAAGAAATTCACAGTCTTGTACTGTGATCTTTGACCCAAGAGTCCAATTCAAGAATTGATCTTGACAGACTTGGTGAAAGCATCAGATGTCCACAGGAAGCTGGGGGAAATAATATATTCAGAAAGTTTCAATGAACCTTAGGAAAAACCATAGGGTTCTTAGAACACTATCCAAATCACGCATATTCAAAAATGTACTGAACAGGAATGAGGAGAAGTGATTGTATCACAGACCCAGTGCTGCCTCATCATAGAATTTGATCATACCTGGCTCTAAAAGGAAGTGCTAGACTTTTTTCTGCCTCAGTTTCCTTCCTTAGGAGGCTTACACATAGAAAGGCTGGTTAGTCATTTCTAGCTTCCTTATTTCTTAGCCAAATCAGGCTAAATCCCAAAAGAGTTTTCTTTAAGGCTGTGAGCTAAGAGACCTGTGCCCTGTGGGGGCTGCTTCTGCTGCTGCTGCCATCTTTCATCTTCTTTCTTAGTCCCATTTTCCTGATCAGAAAAGTAACTCTTGTGCAAACACCTCTAGGCTGAGGTTGGTAGTTTCAGGTGCCTTCCTTGTGTTCTTTTGGTTAGTGTTACTGGTTTTGTTCCTTAACTGTTGAGCTTCAGAAAATATGGGTCTTTGGTAAAAGTACTGTTGCAGAGGAAGCTATACCTCTTGGGAAATTGGTTATTTCTTTACTGGGTTAATTAGTATTGTCAGTTTCTTCCCACCAGCTCTCATTTCCTAGATAAAGAATTGATCAATGATTGAGCACTAGGGAATTTCCTCCTAAGAAGGCCTTACCAGCACAGTGCATTACTCTACAGAGGCCCATAAAATAGACACCATCTCTGTAAGCTTTGTGTAGAGTGGAAATTCCCCAAGGAACATGCTTGATTTAGCCACTTTCTCTCTCTCTGTACAACATTTGTAGCTTGATTCCTAGACCCCTGATAATGGAAGAAAATTAGAAGTCCAGAGTATGGAATAAAGACACACAAAATCAAAATAATACTATAATTTTCACATATTTCCCTTATTATATTTTTAAAAATACTGAATTAATTATTTTTTAAAGTTAAAAAAAGCCAGAGGAGATATTAGATTTCCTGGAGCTATCATTTAAAAATGTGGGAATGAGCTGCCCAGCCAGAGGACTGAGAACTCAACACAGTTCCTCTCTAAAATATAAGTGCATTGTTTCCTGAGTCCCCTGCAACCCCATGCTTACATCATTATAAACAGAACATATTAGGAAATGGTTGCTCTAAGGGGATGTTTTTGAATTCTCATTTTTGAAAGATTTATATGTTTAAATAGTATTTTCAAAAAAGTTCTCGTGGTGGGTATTTAAGTTATTTTGATATTTAATACATAAAGCCTAAGCATTCTCAGCTGGTAAGCTACCACTGACTTATAGTAAATCCAATAAGTTCTCAAATCTGGAAACCCTAGCACTGAATGAGAGAAGTAAAAACAGGCAGATAACAGGGTCTCACTATGCAACCAGGATAGCAGCACAAGTGAATCCCTGGGGCCAAGAGAGAACACTTGTATCAAAATATATGAAAGAGAGTGATTGGGAAAGTTGTTACACACACTGTTCTGGCCTCGAGCTGTGACTAGAGAGACACACACAGAGATGACACACTGCCATTAGAACTTCTGGCCTGCCTGCAGAAAACTGAACACCTAGAAGGGACTCAGGAGAGCTCTGGATACTGAGCCCACTGCTGAGCCCACACTCTCTACCCACTAATTATCTGGGGAGAAACTTCCAGGAACTCTCAGTGTGCAGAGGCAACAGTGCAGTCTGGGATCATACCTGTCTGGCCTCCGTCTGTGCCCAGGGCCACCAGCAGAGCAGGCACAATATTATCAGGACTCACAGCATGCACATAGAAAGCACTACTTTTAATTTTTCTGAGATTGCCACTATTTCTCTCACAATTTCTTTCATTTCATTTGATTTTCTCCTCAGCCCCCTCTTTCCCTCCTATTTAAAATGCACTAGGTCATATTAACACTGCCCATATGTGCACAGGGAAGAAATATCTATTTGAGCATTGGCATTGTGAGAAGGTTTCCCAAGTTACTCACTCATAGCAGCCTTAAAACCCAGTCAGGCTTTTTTGCCTTCTGAAAAGCAGCCTTACAACAGGACTTTGCTATTAAGCCTAGTTTCAGAGGACTTGTGGAATCCTCATGCTTATTGAGTCAACCTGGCAACAATCAAACCATCTTATAACCCAAGGAGACCCAAATAGATCACTTCAGTATAAATTTATACTGATGTGCCAGTGAATTTATTTGACAGCTTCTTCCAGAAACAACCAGTTCTGGAATAACACACTATACATAATGGCTCATGCCTGTATCATAAAATTTTGGATGCTAAGGCAGAAGGTTTGTCTTGAGCTTTAGATCAATCTAAACTACATATGATGCCTCCAGCACAACTATATGTCTTACCCATTTATACCAACGATAACATTTTTCAATAACTCCTCTGATGTCCCCTTTTGCTGGAAGACCCCAACCAGGACTGGGTAGTCAAGAATTACACATAGTAGATCTTGGATAATGGCTTTAAAGTCTGAGTGTCTCAGAACTCTCTAACACTTTAGCTGTACTGAAAGGGGAATATGAGTTCTAAAATGTCCAAAACATTTCTTGCGGTTTCTGGGGGTAAAATGCTGCTGCTTGGGTGATTGAAACCTGATGTAGCCTAATAGCAGGTGATTACATAGTAATGTGGCCTTTGTTCTAGCTCAGCATGAAGTGCTAGGCTCTATCTTTCAGCCTGCTAGTCAGAAGGCTGAGAAAAAAAAAGGGGCCACTTAAAAAGTGATTATAATATTTATTACTAAGTTGTAAAAATTTCCTATGAAAGATATCTAAGGATAAGCAAAAAGATAATAAACACGGAGAGGGAATAATTGTTCCATGTGGAGAAAACAAACAAACAAAAATTACTATGCAAAAAATTAGTTTCTCCTATCTACCTCTCATCACTTTGCCCTCAGTACTTTTATATCTTTCAGAATACATGATCACATGTTACCAAATTCACACAAAAATCAAATCAAAAACTGAAATAGAAATTTACAACAAAAATATTCACATGCATTTCCATTAGGAGTAATTTTCCAGCTAAACATCCATCACCTGTCTGAGCTCCACTGGTTCACTGAACGTTTAAAGCCAAACTAGGCTATTAGTTAAGTTTTGTATAGATTAACAAATTCAATATTTTATTCTCTATCCCAGCACTAATAATAACTCCTTAGTTCCCTTTATAAAACCTTTGGTTTTACAACCTCTTGAAATATGCTCTGAGTAAAAGAATGTCTGGTCACTATCTAAGAACAATTAACTGACAACACACGGGAGATTGGCAGAGTTGTTATTGTAGTTATGTCTATCATAAAAATATGTAACACAGTCCCATTATAGAAGTGACTAATAATCACTGATATGTCTTTAGCAATTCTTATAGGACCATTGTTAAGATTTAAAAAGTCATTTATATGTCTTTGTAGCCTCACAAGAGACAGTAAGTACACTTTCCTAGATCTGCAGTGATCTGTTCCAAGTAGTGTGCTATTACTTAGAGATTATTATATATGTTTGATGATACAGAAAAAAACATATTATAGCTGAATTCCTTCCTATAATGACTTCTCTTACAGTGTTGCTTAATAAGGGTGAACCTGCCATAGATATTATAATTATACCAGGCAGGCCAACTCAGGACAATCACCTGCTAGATATTAGCTTGTCCATTCTGACTCCTGACATGCTTTAAATAGTAAATGCTGAGGAACCATGATTATTTGGTGACTAAGAAGAGTAGTAGGTAAGAAAAATGTGTGTGTGTATGGGAGAGGGAAACAGAGAGAGAGAGAGAGCTGAAGTGTGTGGAGTTGAAGTAAGAGCCTTATGCATCCCAGAACAGTGCTCTATACATAGAATATGATTGCATGTGTTATATATTAGTATTATTTATGCAAGTTGGATGTGCAAATTCATGTACATAAATGGGTTAACAAACTATACGTGTATTGCATAGCTCTGTATGAATTTTAAGTAGAATGTATTATGTGAATATACTATATTAATATGTATATGCTTGATATTATATTAGGATAATGCACCATTGCAAACATATATGTCATCAGATTTGTGTGTGCATGCATCGAGGTATGTTTTTGTATAATGTTTGACTGCATATATAGTTTTCAGGTTAAAAAGTTCTGGTACTCATGCATTTGTTAATAATTTGTTACATGATGCTTGTCAGGTAATTTACACATGAATGTATAATTATATGCATTTTTGTATACACGTTATTAGTGAATATAAGTTGATGTATGCATGTTTACATGTGTAATTGGTAAACACATCACACAAAGAGAGCTGTCCCATCGTTGGATGGAGAGTAGCATTATGTGCTTCTTACAATCAGTCTTATATTTTCCTACTACCTGATAAAAGTGAAATCCTTTAACATTTGTCTTTTCTCTATTATCGGACACTTCCTTTAAGTATGGTTCAAAAATTACAGTGTTAAATGCTAGAAGCAGTAAAAGTTGCAGAAACTACAGACCCTGGGGGTAAGAAATAAAGTTATTTCTATGGAATATGTTTTAGACACATTCCCATGACATTTCTGGATGAGTCTAGATACCAATTATGAAACTCAGATTCCAAGAGCTAAAGTCTATCTAATCAGGGACACCTACCATAGCAGTAGCCAGACTATCCATTGGAATCAGGCATCAGAGTCTCTTTTGTTAGAGGCTAAGTAAGCTGGACTACTGACCTCTGAGTCCACTTCCTTCAGTCTCTTATTCCATGAGATATCCAATTCCCTGTGTTTTCTGCCCTTTCCTCAACCTATGCATCACCCTGTTCCCATTCCAGTGAGCAGATCACTATTGTTCTCCACAGTGATCCTGCTGAGAGATACAGCACATATTCTCCTCTCTGGAACTTCCTCCTATGGAACCATATCTATCTGAATCCCCCAACTCAGAAGGAAAACTCCATCCGGGACCTGTTGCCACTGTTCACTATCATTCTTCTAACTAGTGTGCTTTGTGTGGACACAATGAGAGAGTATTTGCCTAGCCATACAAAGGCTTCCTGTGCTAGGCGGATGAGATATTCAGAGCACAGTATTTGCTCAGAATAGAACTGAGGGGTTGGGGAAAAGAATGTGAAAGGAATGACTAGAAGGGGAGCACTGGGAGGTATGCAAAAGCAATAAGTAAAATAAAAACAAACCAACAAATTACATTAATGTAAAGATAGAGAATGGTATCCACTCACAAAAATGAAATAGTACAAGGAATTCATTTTAAATTAATTTGTTGTTGTTATTTCAATGTATGGTCTCTCCACGTGTACCTGGCTGTTTTGGAACTCACTCTGTAGACAAGGCTTCTCTCCAAATTAGAAGAACTGTTTTTTGTGCAGAGGGGTACAAGAATTAGAAACTGAAGAAAGGGAGCATTAAGAAGGTTGAATGCCAGTGCATATACTGAGATGGGGAACATGGATGAAATATTTGGAGGCTGAGCCAAGATGGTATCAGTTTACAGTTTCCAGCCAAAATCAGCATTTAGAAGTTGCTAAAACAGTAAAGATAAACTGATGGGTGTGGACACTCACACCTTAAATCTCTGCTCTGGAGAAGGAGGCAAATTCCATCTGGTCTCTGGGAGATTGCAGACTATCTGAATCTATAGAATCACCTCAAGGTCACACCTTAAGAAGGTGTGGCTGAGGAGTTGTAATTGACCTCTCTACAGAGAAAGCAGAGTGTTACAAGGAAGAGATTAAGGAAGGAGGTTTCAGAATGGGTGGGGAGGGAGGGAACAATAATCCAAAGATATTTAAGTCCAAGTCCTGGGATCAAAATCCACAAACACCAGCCTGCAGTCTGACAGAATGCAACAACCTACTGATATTCCTGGTGAGTTGTCCTGGGGAAGCTGTATGAATAGTGTAGTTGGTATGGGGAAGATTATGTATTATTTGGGGAAAAGTTGAGAGAGAATGAGCCTGCTTGAAGCAGCTGTATGACAGTTCCATATTGAGGTCCTTCCCAGCCACAGTCTCTCTGGGCTGAGGTTTCTGTAATGACACAGGTGTTGTTTGTGGGGTTATTTTGTATACAAAAATTATGAATTTAAAGGATGCTGCACTGCTAAGCTTTTATGTTATAGATATTGCTGATGAAATTAATCATGATTTCAAATCAATATTTCCATCTTTGTCATGCTTACGGAATGTCATATGTAGCTTGATCCTGGGCTTATATTTATACCTGTCCATTTTGATAAAACTTGCTTTTAACAATATCAGCATATTAGTGGACAAAATACATTATATGAAGATAAAATGACAACAAAGTAGATATTGATTTAACAGTCTTGTAGCCAAGGACAGGTAATATTCTGCAGAAAGCCTTAACAACCTAAGAGTGTAGCATGTTGATTTTCAGAATTCATATTCCATGACAGGTAAGGAAGACAATCTTATCAAAATTCACTAAGATAAGCACAATCATGCTTATAAAATATAATAAAATCAATATTACTTTGAGGGGGCTAACTGGCAGAACAAAAAACTAGGCTTCACATAGTAATCAGAGAATAGGCCAGGACAGTAAAGAAAGCTCAGATGATCCACTTTTGGGGAGGCTAGAATAAAGAAGTATGCCTCAGGCAAGAATATGTTTTTTGGTACTAGAGAGGAAAGTTGGCCCAGATACCTTGTTCATCTTTTAAACCCTTAAAAATCTAGATCACTGGAATTTGTTTACTGTCCTGCTTTTTCCTTGATATATGTGTTATTGTCTTGAAAGTTCATTTAACATGTAATTAACATTACTTAAAAGTCATAAAAATTACATATAAGCAACCTAGAAAAAAATACCTCAGCCTCACAACTGTCTGGTTTCATGCTATCAGTATTTTTTTTTTTAAAATGGCCATTCTAAACACAAGGTGAATAGTAGAAATAACAGGCAGATAGAAGCAATACCAGACAAGTTGCCAGGTCTTAGACTGAGATTCTGTATTTGTAATCCTGCCTCCTGTGAAGATAGCCCTGAATCTTCTGCATAGTGGTTGGTGTTTAATTGATTGGAAAGCAGGAAGGTGAGCTAATGAGGTCTGTTGGATCTCTTTGACCATTTTATTTCTACTCCTAGGTTTTCCAATGCAGAATGTTCCCCCAACACCTCTATCTACATATTGGATCTCTGAACCTGAGTTGTCAACATATCTCCCAGAGCCTCAAGAAACTCTGGTGTTTCCTTGTCACCAAATACCCCAGAGTTCTCTATCAACTGACTGTCTTCAAATGCCACAAGGGGCCCTGATGCATGATTACCTTCCAATGCCACAAACTCAATTTCATGAATGTATACAAATGCCACCAATGTCCCCAATGATCCCAGGCTTTCAGGGGCAGCACTATGACTTTACTCCACACATGGCACCTCAGGTCCATCCCAGGCCACAAGTTCGGCCAGTAGCTTCTACCAGGGAGCGGAGAAAGCGTACCAGGTTTATTCGTGAACAAACAAGCAAGCTGAAAGATTTCTTCTTGAATATGTCCAAGTATCCTTCATTGAAGCAGCGTGAGGAGCTGGCAGAAAGCATTTCTGTGACGGAAAATCAGATTCGGGTCTGTCCCCTCACTTGTCCTTGTCCTATCTAAGTCACTATAGTCACTTCCCTGATAGCCTCATGGACCAGCACCCATCACTTGTGACCAATTTGTTTTTTATTGTTAGGTGCCGAGTAATAGGTTCCTAGATGAATTGACTTGGTTCTGAGTTTCCTAGCAATGTCTTATGGTAAAACTGTGCATGCTCTTGGTATTCTCAGATACCCCTGAACAAACTAGAGCCATACTGGTGCTTCATTAAGCTTCCATTTGTCTAAAGATTGGGATTTTCTTTGAATCCTATGATCTTGAAAGTCAGAAATTCCCATTCACTGCATAAGTTTTTTTCCTGCCCATATTATGTTCTTCCTCTTGTAGAATTTTCAAGTCATTGTATTATATCAATTGAAGTCCAAATATAGAGAAATAAAGAATTTCACTTTCCACACAGCAGATTCACATCCAGGACCAAGACCAGTGTGTGGAGTTCTGTTTCTCTAATATCTCTATTACTTGTTTATTTCTCCAGTTATGGTTTAAGAATGAGAGGGCCAGATTAAAAAAGATCAAAGAGAATCCTGAAGAACGTCTAAAGCAACCAGAAAATCAACTTGAAGGAGACCAAGCTGACTGCGTTAGCACAGGAGGTCATGTATCCTTTAATGATGGGGCCAGCAGTGATCCTGTGTCCTAAGCCTGGCAGGTACTGGCTCCATTCTTCAACCCAGATACTCTAGCATCTTCCCATTTCTTCCCTAGATTCATTAAGGCCTGTGGAAAATTCTGGGTGTGATTCTGTCTGCCATACACAGACTACAACAAATGCCTACTTTTCTTCCAAAAAATCGATGTACTCAATTCCATATGTAGCAGTTAAAGACTCTAGAGAATAAACTGCCGAGAAAAGACTAAGCTATAGCCAGAGCTTAAGGTTCCTACAATCTCATAAGGCCACCAGCAACTCAAAATCCCTCAAAACTGAAGCTTTCAAGACGCACATAGAACCAAATATATGTATACCAATAATAGTACCACATTCAAAGCGTCTAGATGTTACATCAAACAAGAATCACTGTATATACGAAATCTATTTTGTCAGAACTTTGCATAACCTTGCTTATTAGAGGTTATTTCTGAGAATCCTTTTTCCCTGTTTAAGTTGTTTATTGTATGTTTTACTTTGGCAAATATTTTAAATAAAGATGTGTCCACTTAAATTCCATTCTTTTCTATATAATAATTACGTACAGATTGAACTAGTCATTTTCTCCTTTTTGACTATCTGTTGCTTGTGCTTTGATTTGTATTTACAGTTTTTATTGAGCCTTAGGTAAAGAAATTGTGTTGAAGTTATATTATATTTTGGCTGGATGCCAAATGATCACTTGTCCTGCCTTGACATTATTGTGGTATTTTCTATTGTTCACCCTTTGATGAAAACATTTGAGAAGTGACAGCTTCATTTTGTGGGTAGAAGGAATAGAATCCATTTGGGAATATTATGGTTTAAGACAGGCAGCTGTACGTTCTCTGAAATTTAATGAACTGACCAGCAGTGAGTAACTTGGTAGGCTTACAATATCAGGCATCAATTCTTTTTCTTTTTCTTAGGCAATGAATACAATGAGATGGCTGTTTGTAATTCCTCAGATTTGTGAGTCATTATTTTACCCTCAGATTATATTGCTGAGACTGAATTCTGTGACAATATTTCTGGGTAGTCCTAAACAAATGTCTTCTCAACCCATGTAGGAATAGATCACTTAGATTCAAGTATTACCAATGAACAACTTGATGGACACTAAGTTCTATTGGTGTAAAACGTAAGAATATTTGTGAGAAGTTACTTACAAGCAGTAGAATCACTCAAAACTCAAAAATTATATATGCAACCAAAGCCTGTGGCAGAAAGAATGACTGCTCATTAAAGCAGAAAGGGTATCTAAGGCAGTTTGTGACTGGCTATAGAGTGCTTTCCTGGTTGCTCAGGTGATTTGAACCTAGTCAAATTAGCAAGGATGAGAATGTCTGAACAGTCTTAATTTATATAACTTTTAAATTTAGAAGACCTAGTGAATCTGCTCTGGTCATTGACTTGTGGATCTATTGAGATACTTACTTCCTAAACTCAAAAAACTTAGTATAGAGTCTTGGAGCTTCCAGTCCTTAAAACATCCTTTATCATCCACCTTCCCTTATCTTCTTCCTTATTTTCTTGTTTGGTTTTTGTTCATTGTTTGTTTGAGGAGGCATAGAAGAACATGTCACCATATGACTTTGAATAATGTGGAAGAAAAAATGCAAACCAAGTTTGCCTAAAACACAAAAATATGTCTTGGGTGCTGGGGCTAAAGGTTTAGCCCACCTTTTCTGTTCCTTCCTTTATTAATGCTATCTTCTCTTTTGCATCCTTTGTCTTGAGCTAGTCTCCACAATGGAAAGAAGCAGTTCTTCATAAGAGCTGATCATTTGTGGGTTCAAAAGGCTTCACAGGTAAGGATAACTAGTAAGTGCTTTTCTGCCTTGGCAGCTGGCATAGTGATTTTTAAAGGTTTGTGAGAAACGGTTCCTCTTTGAACCCCAGTAGACCAGTTGGCCTTGAACTCCTACATCTGCCTTTCCCAAGCTGGGATTAGAGGTGTGTGACAACACTATTGAAAACTATGAGAGCCAGTTCTCAAGGAGGAGGCTACCAGACAACATGTGGTCTCAAGTAATTTAATCCCAATATTCAGGAAGAAAACATGGATCTTTATGTTCTATGCCAGACTGCTCTACATAGATATATTCAGATCACTGAGAACTACATAGGCAGGACCTGTTTCATTTGCTCTATTATCATATGTGTTCTCTTTACATCCTGATTGCCACTGTCCTAAAACTGCTCTCCTCCCATACCCACACACTAACTATCAAGAAGGGAGAGCTCCCGCCACCCTCATAAAAACCAGTTCAAGAACATCAAGTCACTGAAGAACCAGGACATCTTGACTTAATTGGTCAAGTCACCTCAGTTATACCGACAGGCAAGCAAAAATGGAGGAACAAAGAGCCCCAAGTTCAGGTGTTTGTGAACTCACATAAAGACTAAGCTTCATACCTGCTACACATGTGGGGAAGATGAGCTTGGTTGATCCCATGCATGCTTTTTAGCTGTTGTCTGAGTAAGAGCATGCTTTAATATAATATAACTAAACAATATGAATCTTTAAGCATCATCATCATGTTTTCATATGTCTCTACTCTCTTTTGCTCTGTATCCCTTTCATTTTTTGGTCTTTTCCTCTGAATAGGCCTCTTCATTTTTGACTTACATTCAACCCTCTCTATTCATTTGTAATACTTTCCTTTTATTATGATCAATTTTGGATATGATTTTTATTGATTTATTTTATGTGGCTGAAGACTGAACCCTTTGTATTATGTACTTGGTACCAGTGTTTCATCACTGTACTATGGATAGCCTTATTAATGTAATTTTTCCCTTATTTTTGACGGTAATATAATCATATCGTTTATCCTGTATCTTTTTTCCATTAAATCCTTTAAACCCAGCCATTTATGCCTCTCTGCTTTCATCAAAACTCTTAGCTATTTCATTAGTGACATTACACACACAAAATAACACAACACACAAATTTTTTTATATATAGACTGCTCTTATTTATAGTGATTCTTGTATGTATGTTTGTAAGGCTGATTATTTTTAGTGTTGAAAATACCATTTGATGTTGCTAAGTCTATTTCGCTCATAAGTTTTCTGAAACTTTAATAATTTATATTCAATTTAATTTATGTAGACTGGACATTTTGAACATGGAGAATTTGGTGATCATTTTGGGAACCCTGTTTCCTCTTGTGTACATTATGTTATCACTTAATTGATGTCGACCACAAAGTCACACCATGTGGCAGACTTCACATGAAAGCTCTTTTTGAGAGCGGCAATATGCAGTTGTTTCTTTTTTAAGATGGAGAGTGATGAAGAGGAGGGGCTCTGCTTTCTTATGAAAGGAACGAGAGCAAGAGCACAAGGAAGATAATCTACTCCTGACAACAGTGGAAAAATGTCACATCTTGGCTGGTAGTGATGACTTATCTTACTCTCACTAGGTCCCTGGGGCAATCCTGTGGAGATGCCTGATTGCTAACACTCTGCTTGACACTCACAGACAGCCTCCTCTTCTTCCCTGCTCTGCCTCTTGCCTCCTTATGGATATTTAGTTATTTAGTTTCTCTCCACATAGCGGGTTCTTTAGAATACTTATTCCACTTATCACCTACTACAATCTTGTTAGATCAGGATGTCTTACTGGAAGCAGAACAAATTTAGATCAGCTGTGAATGAGTTGGTGGCTATATTGGGCTATGTCATAATGCCTTTAAAATCAGTTTGTGAGTCAAAGTGGTGCCTCTGCCAGTTAAACCATTCACTGCTTGTCCAGAGGGATTGTATACAATTGCCAGCACCTCTGTTGCAGATCATATCTATCTCTGACTCTAGTTCTGGGGGAACTGATGATGTGGCCACATAAGTTCATTTTCAATCACAATACTCAATCACATAAAATGTAAAAAAAAAGAAAGAAAATTAAGAATTACATAAATCTGTTCATACTTGTAAGGAAGCACATGTATGGAAGTCAGAGGGATTTGGTAGTGGGTTTTATCTTCCAACTTTGTCCATCCTGGTTATAGAACTCATTATATCAGACTTATACACCATCACAGTGATCCACTGAGATGAATTAGCTATCCATAGGTTGTGGTTTTAGAAAGGGTTTAATTTTTTTAATTATCACATTAAGATAGCATCTCACTGTATTGGCAGTTCTGGAATTCATTATGTAAAATAGGAAGTTCCAGGATCACCTAGGGTCTCACTTAACTCAAGTTTGCCTGGAATAGTAGACTGGCTCATATTAGGTCTTTTTCAATTGCAGCATCTGCATATTTAGAATTAACCAGCCAGTAAGACACCCTGAGTAATATATCCAATGTGTAATCTGTCCACCCACAGGCTTGATAAAGACTAGAAAAGGTGGTTCCATAGCTGAGTCGATACATTACAGATCAATGAATTTGGGTGGTGGGTGTTATTCTATATACACAGACACACAGAATTTCCACAGACATGAATAGTGATATGGACATGGCCTCTAAATCAAAAGGGCTAAGCATGGAGTTCCTGGCTATTGAAGCTGATGTGAACTTTTCTACAGAATAGCCCAGGCATCCATTACTCAAACACCCCCTGCTTTACTCTCATGGGACCATGAGCCTTGAAGGATTAAGGCTCGAAGGGCAATGCTCAATTCTATGTAAACAATCATTCACCCACAAATACACTATGTTTAAACCCACTATGTGAAGGGATTCATCAGCTTTGTTGGGAATAAGTAAAGCCTGAGATACATGATCCCACAATTCCCAATTATTCACCCCACCCCCAACCAGAATGAACAAAGTTGGTGCCTCTACATAAGAGGAAATTCACAGACTATTGTAGACTAGATTATTTCCTAGTGTAGATTCTTCCCTATCAAAACATGGCCTTAAAGCATGCCCTTCACAGTTCTAGCCCACCTTACATGTTTCTCCTCTGAAAGTTGGAACTTGCACTGTTTATTTTTTGTTATTTAGAAAAGACTTATTTTGGGGTGTTGTGGGGGACTGAGGTGCATTTGGGGTAGATGATAAACAAAGTTTCAGACAGATTCATTTTCTCTAATGCTAATACAGAGTAATCTGATTTAAATTCTGGTATTCTTGTTAGTATATGTGCATGCATATCAGGCAGCTCATATCTGACTGTAACTGTAGTTGCAGGAAGATTTTCAGTCTCTGCTCATTGAGTGCATCTACATTCAAATGTGTGTACTCAAGCACACACACACAGAGGGGTGGGGAAAGAGAGAGTGATAGAGAGAAAGAAGAAAGAGTGGGTGAGGAGAGAATGTCTGTCAGAAAAAGAGTGTTGATGGTACACATTTAAATCCCAGAATTAGGGAGACAGATGCATTCAGATATCTATGAGTTCAACGCAAACCTGGTCTACTACTAGAGTTCTAGGACAGCCAAGGCTACTCAACCATACTGACTGATAAACAAATCAAAATAAAAAAATATCTGAGCTAATTAAATAACTCTTAAAAATGCTCTAGCCACTAAACCTAAATATATGAGATTTAGCCCTCAAGGCAGTCATGTAAAAGCAGAGAAACTGGTCCTGTAAATGGACTTCTGATCTCCCCTTGCATATTATGGTCTCTGAACACCTGAACACACAAACACATTTAAATTAATTAATTCACATCGCAAATGCATTTCTTCTTCCATGACCCTCTTTCAAAGGACCCCATACTCCATCTTCCCTCACCAAACCCTCTTAGATGCTGCCCCTCCCCAGTTATCTCCAAACCTGGCACATCAACTTTCTGCCAATTTAGGTGTATCCTTTCCCACTAACCATACATGGAACCCATGAAGACAAGAATGCCTGTCTGCTACATATGTGTCTCATTCCAACCACTGTATATTCTTTGGTTGGATGATCAGACTCAGAGTGCTTCCAGTGGTTCAGAATTATGAATACTGTTGCTCTTCCCTGGAGTTGCCCAATTATTTCAGGATCTTTGGTCCTTCTCTCAACTCAACCAAAAGTGTCCCCGACTTTGTTTACTCTGTGGCTGTTGGTATTTACATCTGTTTCACTCTGTATATTCTTTGTTTGTTTGTCTGTTTGTCTGGTTAGTTTTCTTTGAATTTTGATATATTTTTCCCACTGTTGTCCAAGCCAACCTAAAAGAAGCTGTGTAGACAAGGCAAAGTGTACAAGACCTTAAAGTGTAAAGAGTACAAGGACTGAAGTTGTGCACCAGTATATCTGGCTAAAATTTTATAAACCACTAAATTTCTTCACTAAACAGAGCTGGATATTGGAGTGCTCCATAAAAATTCTAAAGAACAGGATCAAATTCATTGTATTCCACAATATAGGAAAAGTAAATCTCATTTTGTGATCACTGGACATCAGAGTTGTTTTCAGGATTCCCCAGAGCCTAAAAACCGTATTATTTATGTATCCCCCTTTAAAGACTTAAAGTATCTAACTGTTACTATAATTTTTGTTTTCTTTTAAATAAGTATACAATTAATTGTGATCCTGCATTCCATTTCCAACTCCTTCCAGATTTTAAAAAGTTTTAGTTAGCTTACTCGCAATTCAATACTGAATATAATGTTTTATTTTTTTATTTTTTATTAGATTCTCTCAGTATTTACATTTGAAATATTATTCCCTTTGGCCATCCAGTTCCCATCCCACATTTCCCTGTGCTTGTTCAAGATGGTTCAGTAACTCCCACTCACCCCGTCCACCTCAGTGCCTTTGGCATTCCCCAAAATTTGGATACTATGCCCTCCCTTGACAAAAATGCCTCCTCTCACATTGATGACAGACATTGCTGCTTCCTGCTGCATAAACAACTGGAGCCATGGGCCTCTCAATGCATGCTCAGTATTTGGTGTTCTACTCTATGTGAAGGATTTGGTTGTTGTACACCGTTGTTCTTCCCATGAGGCTGCCACTCCTCTTAGCTCCTCAATGGTGAAAGAAAGGAGTAAGAAACCTAAAACATCCACCCAACAAGGTCACTGAGATCAAGAGAGAAGCAAACAGTTGCTGAGTATACCAATCCCAGCTAGGCCTCCAACACTGAACATCTCCCTCACAATGTCCATCCTAGACACTCATAATAATGGCAAGGAGCATAGGAAGCCCTCACTACTCTCTTGTATATCATCAATTAAGTTGCACTGCACCCACCTTATTAAAAAATTAAAATAAAGGTAAAAAATGAGAGAAAGAAGAATGGAAAGAAGGAATTAAGGAATGAAAGAAAAAATGAAAGAAGGAAAGAAGGAAAATAGAGAGACTAAGAAGGAAAGAAAAAAAGAAAGAAAGAAAAGATAAGAAAGAATAGAAAGAAAGAAAGAAAGAAAGAAAGAAAGAAAGAAAGAAAGAAAGAAAGAAAAACACCATAGCTTCATTTAGGACATTTTAATTAAATTTCATTGTGAACTAGAATGGTGTTGTAAAATAATGTTTTTAAGGGGCTCTGAGACTTTTCCAAAACACCCATTTTTGAGAAAGTAAACAAAGACAGAATTTACTGGCTGGCACTGTGCCCACAGCCCTGGACCATTTGACAGGACTTCTTGTGAGATGGAGACAGAGGGAGAAAGAGAGAGAGAGAGAGAGAGAGAGAGAGAGAGAGAGAGAGAGAGAGAGAGAGAGAGAGAGAGAATTTGGATGTTGCAAAGTATATCATGACTCAGTGGGCATCTACTACAAGTGATACAGAGGTTGATGTGTTCAGTGTTATGGACTGAAAGGATGCTGTTGGCACTCTACAAGGACTTGATTTACAGTTTTAGGTAAACGAGTTCGGAGCTTTAGAAGTGATTCTGGAGAAAGGCAAGATGGAATGTGTGAAAAAAGCAATGGCCACTACCACGTGGATGATCCCAACTGCTCAGTATGCCCTGCCCTCTCTCCCGAGCTACACGCCCACATTTCCACCTGCCTTCTTGACATCTCCCCCTGGATGCCCCACAGTCTTTTCATAGAAGATTGGGGTGCCCTTAAGGCTGAAGAAGCAGTCCAAAGAAGACTGGCTTCAGTTTTGTAACAAGTGCTGTCAATAAGGCAGTGGAGAGGAGTGTTTTTCTGGAGGAAACTACTGCAGCCTGAACTGGTCTCACCATGCCAAAGACGAAGATCAGAAGAAAGAATGAGATGGATGAGACGTCAATGACGAGGAGGATCCTAAGTGTAGTTCGAAGAAAAAAACAAAATTATCTCTGAAGCCTGACTCCAGGGAGGTTAAGAAGAGAGAGATGACAAAATGGAGAACAAACAATATGGAAGGATCCTGAGGGGTTCTCAGAGAACCAGAAGGAAAAGTCGTAGGGACTCAGCTGTCTTAAAGCAGGGTATACCTCCTATGTGGAAGAAAGCCTGGTGCTGGACATTCTACCTGGAGGAAGAGAGAGCTATGACTGTGCATACTAAGCTGTTAAAAGAGTACCAGTTCTTCCCCTACAACAAAAATGGATTCAAAGTTGGCATTAAGCTGGAAGGCATGAACCCTGAGCACCAGGCTATGTACTGTGTCTTCACTGTGGCTGAGGTTTGTAAATTAGGATAAAGCTTCACTTTGACAAATATTCTCATTGCTATGTCTTCTGGGTAAATGCAGATGCTCTGGACATTCACCCAGTGGCTGGTGTGAGAAGACTGGACATAAGCTGCCCTTCGAAAGGGTACAATGAAGAAAAATTTAATTGGCAGTCCTACCTCAAGACATGAAAGCTCAGGCTGCACACAAGCCATTACTTAATAATCAAGACATAACAGAGATTCCATCAGGCTTCTGAGTTGGAATGAAACTTGAGGTACAGACAAAAAGAGCCCTTCTATCATCTGAATTGCTACAGTACCAGCAATGGTGGACAATCGGTTCCTGGTACACTTTGACAACTGGGATGAGGTCTATTATTATTGGTGTAAATCAAACTGTCCACACATTTATCCAGTCGGTTGCTGTAAAGAATACAGAAGAACACTCATTACTTTACTAGGCTAGTCACACCTGAACTAATTTTTCTGGGACAAAAATTCAGAAGAAACCAATTCTTTTCCTGCTCCTGCAAAAGCTTTCAAAGTGAAACTCCACGTGGATTTCAGAAAAAGATGAAGCTTGAACTCCTGGACAAATGAAACCCACTGTTCATCAGAGTAGCAACTGTTGAGAAACGGATGATCACAGGATAAAAGTTCCCATTGGTGGCTGAAGATGATGCTATTAAAAAAGAGCCCCTCCAGTGTAGGGTCTCTATGAGAGTCCCAGACAACAGAGATCAGAGAAGCAACAGCAAGAGGCAGTTTATTTAACACAGGAACTGTGGACACACTAGTCTTTCTGGGAGAACTGGGCATGCCTGGCACTCAAGAAGAGCATTTCATTTATAGGGGCTGGGAAGCAGAAAGCATGCTTACAGAAACAGATGCATGGTTAAAGGGTCTTGATTGGTTAATTCAATCATGCTAGGGTCTAGAGTGAGGACATGGGTGTTTGTCACAATGGGTGTCTGAGAAATCAGATATAGCCCTGGGCCAGCACTCTGGATAGTCCCAGATACTTCTTGTTCTTTTTAAGTTACCCTTTTTGGTCCATCAGGCTAACTTCAGATATCCTGTTTGGCAGAATGTTGAGGCCCCACCTGATTATCTCACTTAGCCTTCTATAATGGTTCCATTACAGCAGCCAAGTTTTTCCGTATGGCTGCTGGGGGTCTTTCATTTCCTCCGTTTTCTTTTATCATAAGTAAAACCTTTTACTTATTTTCTAGTTTCAACCTCTGTTTGTTTTAGTGCCTGATATTGATGGGTGAGGACCAGGGTCTGGATTACAGATATCCGTTCCTTTATGAAATGAACTAGGCAATTTAAAATGCAAGGGATGAAGATCAGTAACAGGAAAAGAATAATCAGGGAACCCATGACGGTATAAAGAATAGTGAACAATGGGGGTTTATTGAATCAACTTTCAAACCATCCCTGTTGTGTCTCAACGTTTCTATTTCTCTGGGCCAATCTTTGTCTGAGCTCTTCCATTGTCTCCCTTATAACACCAGTGTGGTCTGCATAAAAACAACACTCTTTTTGAAGGGCTGCACATAATCCTTCTTTATTTAAGAAGAGCAGGTCTGGTTCTCTCCTATTTTGTAGGACCACTTTAGATAGTGATGTTAAGAACATTTTTAGTAGAGTAATGGATTTTTCTCTTGCTTTTAGGTTCTCAGTCATGGCAGCTTGTAGTGGTTTAAGATGGCTAGTCTGCATTTGTGCAGTGGCTCTTGTCCCTATTCAGGCTGCAATACCTCCTATCTGTAACATGAGAGCAATGGTCATGCTAATAGGCTCACTTTTATACCTTTGGTGCTCTTCAAAGAGGTCAAAACAGTTTCAGAGGAGTGATAGGTGATTCTTGGCCAGAGGTGGACTAGGACACAGTAGTCTGAAGTGGAATTCAGGACATGGGCTGAAACACAGGGCGTCAGTTCCCTATTGCTTACATAATAGGTGCCATTGGGAGAGGCTAAATAATAGATACCAGGATATACTGGGATGGTCTGTTTGCACAAACACTCAAGAGGAACACAGAATCTACTTAAACATAATCCTTGTCCAGTCACCTCTGGGAGAGAAAGCTTGGAACTAGAGAGGTTGAAACACTCAGTTGGAAGGTAAGTGGAATTGGAGTACTTGGCATAAATGGCCATGCCTTTATAATATGGGGGTCTAGAGACTAAACACAACCAGCAATCGCTGGCCTGGTTCCGTTCTGAGTAATTAAGGGCCAGGCTTCAGAGAACTTTCTCAATCATCACAGGTATTTAGTAACCAGTCAATCAATCAAATCATTTTATAAACCATGGGCTCCCACATGAATGACTTTGATTTAAATTTAAAACTTGATGGCAAATGAATTTACTTGACAGATTCTTCCAGGAACCACCAGTTCTATAATAACATACTAAATATAATGGCTCACACCTGTATATTGGAGGCTGAGGCAGAATGTTTGTCTTGTGCTGGAGGCCAGTTAAGACTATATATCAAGCCTCAACCCCAACTATATGATTTATCCACTAATACCAACACTAACATTCTTCACGAAAATAGAATACTGACTTTTCTGATGTCCCCTTTTGCTGGGGACATTCATGTTACCTGAATGTTTACTCCATCCTGAACAGCCTTCTTTCAGGATACCCGGCAGTCAAACTACACAGACTGCAGTCCCAGTATTATACACTCAATTAATTACAGGTGATGTATGCAAATTTACTAGCTTTTGGATGGAAGTTACCCACTACGGTGAAGTTTGTAAACTGAGGCAGTTTCAGACAGGAAGGGCTTATGTGGAAATAGCCTTGTGACTAGGCCTATTAGCATAGCAAAAGGGCAGTGTGTATCTCTCCTAGGGTCCAGGCCTAAAAATGGGCAGTGTAAATAACCCTAAGCAGATATGAGAATTAGCCAATTATTCCACACCAAAAAACAGCAAAAAGAACTGAGACAGGCAATCTTGGGAGGTAGGAGGTGAGAGAACCCTCAAGGATGTGCCAGAGACAGGGGAATAAAGTCTTAGGGCTGAAAGGAATAAATCACATACAGTGAGGACAGGGAACTTGTAGATACCAACTCCAGCAGAAATACAGGGCATCAAGTGAGGGACCAGATTGCCACCACACAGTTGAAACTCAAATACATAATTTTTTTCTGTGAGAAACATCTGCAGAAAAAAAATAGAGAAGAGCCTGAGGAAAACGACTTCAACTAACACACCAAAAAATGCAATTTTTAGTGCAATTTGAGTTTAAGATTCCTTGGAGCCACAGACCAGTAATTTACTTGCATAGGCAACCACAGTACTTGAATCAAAACGTCTATACCAGCCTTGGCTACAGATAGAATTCAGGGACAATCACAATTTAATGGAAATGTGCTTGATGAGCTTTTTTATTTAAAAAAGTTAGAAGAGTAACTGACATCTAGGATAGTGCTATAACGCTTTGCTTCTTCATATTTAAAAGTTTCTAGATTCAATCTCCATTAAGAAGAAAGTGTGAGGAGTAGAGAGATGAACCAGTGTTAAGAGCATTTATTGTACTGAAATAGTTAAAATTTCAAGCTAGCCTCACTAACCCTGAGTTGAGGACAAGTATGTCTCAAGACTGAGTCAAAAATTGCTAACCACCTGGTATCGATAGGGTCTGAATCTGCATTCCTGAGAAAAAATAGTATGAAAGTCAGTGTGACCCAAAACAGGATGAATTAGAGTTGAATCATATTTAAAGTAGAAAGAGTGTGCCAATTTGAATGAACCAATGAAATTCTTATGTGCCTGTTGCTAATTGCTTATGTAATTTTCCCTCTAAATATGTCCCCCTAATTGAGTTCAGGATCGACTTTTCTGTCTCCTTTGTGAGATATGTCATCTCCAGAGCTCTGGCCTCCCTATTCCACCCCCAATAAACCTCTTTCCTGATTGCAGCAAGATTGGATCACTGTGAGTTTTTGGGTTCAAGTCATCCTGGTACTAGACTGAGGAGGTTGCCCAATTCAGGAGTCTATCAGTACATTCAGGAGTCCCTAGATCAATACCAGTACCATCATAGCAGTTCAAGAAGGTCTGTAACTCCATTTTCTGAAGATCTGATGTTCCTTTCTTGCATCCACATGCCTTGTAAAGAGATATTTATAAAACAACAGCACAAATAAAATAAAAATAAACAAATGCTTCAAAGAAACATCATGGGGGTAATATCTGAAATAAGTGAATGCATTTTTTAAGGAAGTCATGTCATGTGGGAAATGATTGCAAATGTCTCATGTGGCTGAACTGAGATCTCCAGATTCTCCCCTACCAGACCAGAGAGAGTCTTTTTTAAAACTTTCAGTTGCATTTTATTTAAAGGATGAAAGGGGTGATATGGGAAAGACATTGACATCTTTCAGGAATTTGTTTTATTCTTTTATCCTAGGGAATCTGGAGATTACATCATACTGAGATTTAGAAACAAATACTTTTTTCCAATGAAGAATGTTGCCAGGATCAGGAAGTTTTTTTTTAAATTGACAGAAAGCATGGCAAACAATTGACACCTTGAATAACAGCATCTTGGAGAGAGAATCAAGTGACTTACTAAGAGAATGAGAACAACTTGAAACAAGAATATTTATAAGGTAAATAGATGATTGCCAGGTAAAATGGCCTTTGATAATATCTTCATACAAATAGTTAGGGACAAGGGTTATAGGACAGAGTCTCCCACACCAATTCAAACAACAAAGTCAGAGCAAGCACAATGATTTACCATGCAGATGATCAAATTAGCAAACGCTCTATTCCTACACCCAAGAAACCCCAGGTTAAGAGCAGGTGGAAATTTGGGAAATATAATATTAGGAAAGGCTTCATGCCCAGCCACTCCACTGCTGGCCTTGGAAACCAGCTTCCCAGAGCACCAAGGGCCAGATGCTGCTTCACTGCCTACATCCAGCAGGATTGAAACCAGTACAGTGAAAAAAAGAAAAGTAACACAAGGACCTGTGGATCTGTAGGTCACATGCCTATTCTAGTCTCATCACTCCTGATCTGCAATGCTACCTCTTTTTGCTGCATTCAAATCTTGCTAATGAAGAGTAAAAGGTTGTCAAAGGACACTGATTCTTTGCCCTAGAGATTTTCTCTGCAGGAAATCGCTCCCAGGAAATCCCACTTTTTTGAGATCTGAGTTCCTAAGATAACCGCAGAAGGTCCAGATGACCTCTGTGAAATGTTTCAACGCCCTAGGTGTGCCCCGGCTGTACTGAAAAAAAAATGTATGATTGTTCCCCTTTGAATTTCCTCATTCCCCCTGTCCTCCCCCTCCTTTGTGATTTTTGCCTTTATAACCCTGTTACAAGTTCAGGCCGTTGTCGAACTTCTCTAGCCCTGCGTGGTGTATGAGTCTCGACCCCAGCATGCTGGCCTGAGATCTCACTATGTTTCACTTTCAATAAACTTCCTCTTGTGATTGCAGCAAGTCTGGTCTCGGTGCCTCACTGGGTGTGCACCTCTCCTGATATTTGAGTGAGTGTCTCCCTTTAAAGGTCTTTCATTTGGGGGCTCACCCGGGATTTGCGCGACCACCCAGGGGCCCTAGACCTACTTGGAGGTAAGGATTTTCTTTCCTTTCTTTCCTTGTTGTCCTGTTGTGACTCTGTGTTTGTAGATCGTGATTCTATGTTTGTGGATTGTCCAGATTGTGATTCTGTGTTTGTGGATTCTTCAGAGTTCTGGTGCGATCGCAGTTCTGTATTCGCAAACGCTCTAACCGAGTCTGCTCTTCCAAGGGAGGAGTGGAGTGGACAGGGATAGACGTGTCCGGGTGTCCACCGTTTCCTCGCCCTGGGAGACATCCCAGGAGGACAGGGGGAGGCCCAGAGATGCCTGGTGGACCCCCGCGGGAAAAGTCTGGAGATCAGTTTTTTTCCTTGACGATCTGTGTCAGAGGGCCAATTCTGGGCCATCTGGCTCTTTTCAGGATTTCGGGTCGACTCGAGGTCGGCGACTGACTTTGTCTCTCTGTTTTGTAGTATCTGTGAGTGTTTTGTGTGTGTGTGTCAGAACTAGAAATAAGCCAGACTGTGATGACCCCACTAACACTGACTTTGGACCATTGGACAAACATTAAGACAAGGGCTCATAATCTTTCTTTTGAAGTTAGGAAAGGACCGTGGCAGACTTTTCTGCTCCTCCGAATGGCCTAGTTTTGGCGCAGGATGGCCTTCGGAGGGAACTTTTAACCTATCACTCATCTCCGCTGTTAAGCGAATTATTTTTCAGGCTTCATGGGGACACCCCGATCAGGTTCCATACATCATCGTGTGGGAGGACCTGGTCCAAAATCCGACATCCTGGGTGAGACCCTGGACAGCGGGGGCAGAAACGACAATGGTGGCCGTGGCCCCGAAACCAAAAGTACCTCCTCCAGACAAGCGGGCACCTGCTCCATTGGCCCCCACAAAGATCTATCCTTAAATTGATGATGGTTTTTTCTCCTCGACAACCCCCCACCCCCATACCCTCAACCGGCTTCTCATGCAAGTCCCCCACAGGCGCCGACTCCCACTGACTCTCAGACGGCCTCTGAAACAGGACCAGCGGCCAGGACCTGAAGCCCCCGGGTTCGAAGCCCAGGGGGAAATGGCGCGGGGCTTGGCTCTGCTATTGCCCTACCATTACAGGCTTATGGATCCGCCCCAGCTCCTGGAGAAATATTCCCGCTACAGAATTGGCCGTTTTCATCAGCTGATATGTATAACTGGAAAACTAACCACCCCTCTTTTTCAGACAACCCCTTGAGTCCCTGATGTTTTCTCATCAGCCCATTGGGATGACTGCCAGCAGCTTTTGCAGGTCCTCTTTACTACAGAAGAGAGGGAGAGGATCCTTCTGGAAGCTAGAAAAAAGTTCCAGGACCAGATGGGACCCCCACCAATCTCCGTAATCTTATAGATGCAGCTTTCCCCTTGATCCACCCTGACTAGGATTACAATTCTGCAGAAGGTAAGGAGCATCTAACGATCCACTCCCGGACTCTAGTGGCAAGTCTCAAGGGAGCCGCAAGGCAACCCACGAATTTGGCTAAGATAAGAGAGGTTCTTCAGGGACCTGTTGAACCGCCGTCTGTCTTTCTTGAATGTTTAATGGAAGCTTACAGGGGTTATACCTTGACCCAACCTCTGAGTGTCAGCAGGCAGAGGTGGCTATGGCCTTTATACAGCAGTCAGCATCAGATATTATGAGAAAGTTACAATGGCTAGAGGGGTTCCAAAACTATACCTGGCAGGATTTGGTGAAGGAATCAGAGAAAGTGTTTCATAAGGAGGAGACTGAAGAAGAGAAGCGAGAGAGAAGCAGAAGGCAGAGGAAAGAGATGACCGGAGGGTAGTAGACAAAAAAGGAATTTGTAGGATTTTGGCCACAGTAGTGAAGGGCCAGGGAGTTAGGAATCAAGTCTGGCACTAGGAGGGAGCCTCTTGACAAAGATAAGATCAATGTGCTTACTATAAAGAAGAAGGCCACTGAGACAAAAATTGGCCCAACAAGAAAAAAAGGGGACACCAGCAACAGAAGCCCCAGACATGTGGCTCCAAAGTTTTAAATATTTATTGACTACCTGAAGATCTGTGGATATCGGAGTGGGCCGGGTATCCCACTTATTCATTGTAATACCAGACTGTCCCTGCACCTTGTTGGGGAGAGACCTCCTGACTAAGATGGGGCACAGATTCACTTCCACTCTGATGGACCACAGGTTAGAGGTCCAGAAGGGGGCCTGTGCAGGTTCTAACCATCCAGTTGGAGGACGAGTACCAACTCTAAACAGCCTGCCTCAGATCAGACGGACTGGTGGCTGCAGGCATATCCACAGGCCTGGGCGGAGACTGCAGGAATGAGGGAGGCTAAGAACCAGCCCCTGCCCATATGGAGCTGAAAGTCCACGCTATTGGTGTGTTAGTACCCCATATCAAAGGTGGCATGAGACAGGATCAAGACACTCATCATTTGGTTACTCCAACAACTTTGTATGTGTCCATCATCCTGAGGTGTGCCTCTCCTACTGGTGCGGAAACATGGAACCAATGACTGCTGGACAGTTCAAGATCTCTGAGAGGTAAACAAATTTGGTGGCAGAACTCCACCTCACAGTACTTAACCCCTATAACCTGTTGAGCTCATTGCCCTATCCAGGACCTGGTGTACAGCACTGGACTTGAAGAAAATGCATCAATAGACTCATCTAGAGGTAGACAAGCTTGTAAAGACTGTCTTGAGATCAAATTCTTTTGTGCCAGATTTGACTAGATAACTGTGTGCCATGTTAGAAAGCAAATATATGTAGAAGGCCGGGAGGAGAGAAGATAGACCTGAGGTTTACTAAGAAGTGGATTTTACAGAACTGAGCCAAGAAGATATAGATATAAGTATCTATTAGTCTTTATAGATACATTTTCTGGGCAGGTAAAAGCCTCCCCACAAAGAGAGAAATGGCAGCAACGGTCATAGCTAAGAAGATTCCAGAAGAGATCTTCCCTAGGTTTGGCACCCCTAAGGTAATTGGATCAGACAATGGGCCATCTGTGTTGTCTAGGCAAGTTAGATATTAGCTTGTTTATTGGGGACTAATTGGAAATTACATTGTGCTTACAGACCCCAGAGCTCAGGATAGGTAGAAAAAATTAATAGAACTCTAAAAGAGACCCTTACTAAATTAGCTATTGAGACTGGCGGTAAAGATTGGGTGACCCTCCTCCCCTTTGCGCTTCTTAGAGTCCGAAACTCGCCGGGCCGTTTCGGCCTTACCCCTTATGAACTCCTACATGGGGGACCGCCCCCCCCTAACGGAGTCGTGCGGAATATTGGATCCAGGCACTAACTCCCCCTCCTCCTCTGCTCTATTTACCCACTTAAAGGCCTTAGAAGTTATTAAAACACAGATCTGGAGTCGAATCAAAGAAGCCTACACTCCAGGAACCACCGCGGTGCCCCCACGAGTTCCAGGTCGGAGACTCAGTCCTGGTCAGACTACATTGTGCTGGCATGCTTGAGCCCCGGTGAAAGGGACCCTACCTGGTGCTGTTGACTACCCCTTGGCAGTCAAGGTCAACGGGATTGCTGCTTGGGTACAGTGGCTGCTGGTGACAATTCTCTTAAGCTGTGCCTTCGTCGTAGACCCAACCTTGGGTAATAACCCCCATTTCCTTCAAAAATTAACCTGGGAAGTGCTTAATGAAGTGGGCGACATCGTGTGGTCAGCAACCGCAGTGCACCCCCCTTGGACTTGTGGCCTGATCTTACACCCAATGTCTGTAAGTTAGCAGCCAGATCTATGGCCTGAGATCTTTCCAGTTATACCAATTTAGAAAAGCCACCCCCAGAAGAACAGTGTGTCCCTCATGGCATAGGGATCACATTGGGGTGTTCAGGACAGTTTTTCCGAGCCAACCTTCAGGCAGCAGACTTCTATGTCTGCCCCAGACAGGGACACACCAGGGAAATGAAGAGAGGGGCCTCAGACGATTTTTGTAGTAAATGGAGATGCGAGACCACGGGAGAAGCCTACTGGAACCCTTCCTCCGCTTGGGATTTAATTATAGTTAAAAAGGGTCAGAGGCCAGGGGAGCCAGAAAATGGGGAAAGAGATCCATCCAAATACCCGGCTTATAGGACTGGGTATGCCTCTGAAAGCTCTGGGAGCCCTCAGGGACCGTGCAAAGACAGTTATTGTAACCCTCTAAATATCAGCTTCACCCCACAGGGAAAACGATATTGTCAGTGGGTAGGAGGAAACCGTTGGGGATGGAGAGTCTATACTGGCAGAGGGGACCCTGGATTCGTTTTTGTTATTAAGATAAAGATAGAGGGTCCGCCCACCGGACCCCGTAGGCCCCAATTCGGTGCTTGATCACCCTGTACCCAGGCCTGAGAGACCTCCTCGTCTCACTCTGTCACCAAAGGAGGACTTGCATCCCCTTTTGACCACACCCTCCAATCTCCCTATGAGAACTAAAGACCGCCTGTTCAATCTGCTTGATAGTGCATTTGTTGTTTTAAACTGCACTAACCCTGCCACTACTCAGTTCTGCTGGCTGTGTTTTGCATCCAATCCCCCTTACTACGAAGAATAGCTCAGCTACGAAGCTGTAATGTTACTTCTGACCACTCACTCTGCCCCTGGGGAAGCCAACGAAAGCTGACCCTGTCTGCAGTATCAGGAACTGGGCTTTGCATAGGAAGAGTACCTACCAGACACCAGCCCATCTGTAATGTAACTATTTCCAACCTGACAGCAGGCTCGGATAAATACCTAATACCCCCTCCCGACACCTGGTGGGCTTGTGGCACTGGCCTGACCCCCTGCCTGCACACTTCACTATTTATCAGTACTAAAGACTTTTGTGTTTTAGTCCAACTTGTGCCCAGGGTCATTTATCATGATGATACCTCCTTTATAGATGAATTTGACCACCATACTCGATACAAGAGAGAACCTATAACTTTGACCTTAGCTGTCTTGTTAGGACTCGGAGTGGCAGCAGGAATTGAAAGAGGAGCAAGTGCCGTCATCCAACAAACTTACTACTATAATGAACTCAGAGCAGCTATGGACACGGACCTAGGACCATTAGAACAGTCCATAACAAAACTGGAAGAGTCATTGACTTCATTATCAGAGGTAGTGCTACAGAACAGGAGGGGATTAGATCTGCTTTTTCTAAAGGAAGGAGGGCTCTGTGCTGCCCTAAAAGAAGAATGTTGATTTTATGTAGATCATTCTGGTGTCATAAGAGATTCTATGGCAAAGCTTAGAGAAAGACTAGAAAACAGAAAAAAAGAAAGAGAAACATACCAAGGATGGTATGAAAATTGGTTTAACCTGTCACCCTGGTTCTCTATGCTAGTCTCTGCTTTGGTTGGGCCTTTACTCATTTTAATGCTAATCCTAACCTTTGGGCCATGCATCCTCAATAGACTGGTGACTTTTATAAAAGAAAGGGTGAGTGCTGTAAAGGTAATGGTCCTAAGACAACAATACCAGATATTACAAGAAGCTGAGGGATCGCTCTAAGATTAGAGCTTTTTACAAAAAGAAAAACGGGGGAATGAAGAGTAAAAGGTTGTCAAAAGACACTGATTCCTTGCCCTAGGGATTTCCTCTGCAGGAAATAGCTTCCAGGAAATCCCACTTTCTGGAGATCTGAGTTCCTAAGATAACCGCAGAAGGTCCAGATGACCTCTGTGGAATGTTTCAATGCCCTAGGTGTGTCCCGGTTGTACTGATAAAAAAAAAAAAAAAAGTATGATTCTTCCCCTTTGAATTTCCTCATTCCCCCTCTCCTCCCCCTTCTTTGTGATTTTTGCCTTTATAACCCTGTTACAAGTTCAGGCCGTTGTCGAACTCCTCTACCCCTGCTTGGTGTATGAGTCTCGACCCCAGCATGCTGGCCTGAGATCTCACTATGTTTCACTTTCAATAAACTTATTCATGCGATTGCAGCAAGTCTGGTCTCGGTGCATCACTGGGTGTACGCCTCGCCTGAGATTTGAGTGAGTGTCTCCCTTGGGAGGTCTTTCACTAAGACCAGATGCACTAAAATTAGCACAAACGTGAGGAGAGAAAAGCTCTGTGATGTTAGGATAGAGGCCAGTTCAGTGTATATAGAGATATTCGGGACTTAGTACTTGCTGGAGCCAAGAACTGAGCTGAAGCAACATCCAGTACTCTAATAGGGTGATGGAGTGCAAGTGCAGTTTTGCTGGGTCTGAAGCTGACAGAAGGACTTCTTCAGTTGCAGCATCTACATATTTATCCTGGGTAATATATCCAAGATGTGCTTCTGGGATGTAGTTTTTATTCTATGGACACAGGAAATCAAGATGTCCACTGAAATGAATAGTGATGTGGAAGTGTCTCTAAAGCAAGAGGGATAAGCATGGAGTCTCTGGTATTTGAAGCTAATGTAAACTTCCCATGAGGCTGCAATGCCTTCAGTTTTTCAATGGCATAAGAAATGAGTAAGAATCTCTGGACCTTCCACCCCCAGCAAGGTCCCTAAGAGCAAGAGAGAAGCCCTCAGTTGCTGAGGAGTCCAATCCCAACTTGGCCCCAACCCTGAACCTCTCCCTCACAATGTCCATGCCACACATCCATAATAATAGGAGGGACCTAGGAAACCCTCCCTACTCTCTTGAATAACATCAATTAGGTTCCACTGCACCCACCTCAAAATAAAATAAAATAACATAAAACAAAATAAAATGAAATGAAATGAAATAAAATAAAATAAAGGAAGAAACCCCACAACCATAAGCTTCATTCAGGTCCTGTAAATTAAATGTCCAGATGAGCTACCATTTCTAAATTGGGTTGAGACTTGTCAAGTAACTTCATGAAAGCACTTTCTGCACCTGTAATTTTGTTTTTCTTCTTATTTTTGTTCTTCTTCTTTCCTTTTTTCTGTTTTGTTTTTAATTTAGTCTTTGTTAGTTGACAATGACAAATGTTTTTGGTGCAACTTAAAACTCCTGAGTCTGATTGAAGCTGTATTCTAAACAGTCTTTAGGTAAATGTTCAATTAACTATACCTGTCTGACTGATATCTGTGTTTGTATGGTTTTGGAAGCTACTCATGAACCCCAAGAAAGGCAAAATTTGTAGTGAATTCTGGAGAGTCATCTCACAAATGTATCCTTTTCACAGGCCTTACTTCCCACCAGCAGGAAAAGGCATGCAACAACAGGATTCTTCAGTGAACAAACTCAATTGTACAACACTCTGAGCAGGAGATCCAGGTGGAAGAAAAATGCACTGCTTATATATGCCCAGGAGACTCGTGTCTATACCTGATTACTGTGCCCTCCTATAACTCATTAGCATGCCCGATAGTGGGCTGTGACTTCTCTGGCACATGCAAGCTATGTCTGTTGGGCTCTGTTTGCTGAGTCATTGGGCGGGAAGCCGGTGCCAAGTTTGGGTGTGGGACAAACAGCTCTCTACATATCCTATCACTGAGGAGACACTGGAGGAGCAAAAAAACCACAGATTCCATTAGGTCTACACGCAGAGATCATGGCTCAAAAAAGACCAAATACCTGATTTTTATTGTTGAAAATATTAAAACATGCTGTGAATAAGAAAAAAAAATAAGTGCACATGCATGCATATTTGAAAAACAACAGGACTTAACTGTGTGGTGCACATGCCTTTAATCTTATCACTTGTGAAGCAGAGCTATGGACAGATCAAGGCTGACCAGATCTACAGATAAAAGTTCCAGATAGACAAGTCTTCAAAGAAACCTTCCCTTGAAAACAAACATGAAAATACCAGCAATGAAAAAAGGAAATAACAAATATCCCACAATTCATAATATAAAAAAATGACCAGAGAGTATCTAATTCTAATACAAAACTACACACCAGCTAGAAAGTCAGGTATCACTGGACTAAATCAAGAGGTTAAAATATTCCTCTTCAGATGAATGAAGAATCCTAAGCCCAGGTCAGAGTGGGATATACTAGACTGCAGTTGGGTGGGGTAGGGAAGTGTTGGTAGTCTTCTGGACAAATGCCTTTAATCTCAGAATACTGTAGGCAGAGGTAAGCAGATTCTGTGACTTGAAAAAAACACACTTGTCTACAGATCAAGATTACTGTCAGCCGAGGCTACTTGAAAAACCCCTATTTTAAAAATAAGAATAAAAATTAAAAAGAAAAAAAGAAAAAGGCCCTGTATTTGAAATGATAAATAAACTGGGTATATAGCATGGTAATATAATGTTGCTTCATGATATCTTCTCTGGAGAAAAAATTCTAAATGAGGATAAAATCACAGCCATAGAAAAATTAAGTTGTTACATAAAGAACTATATATCCCAAGTTGTGAGTGGAGCAACATCCCCACTTGAGAAAACCAAATGCTGAACCAGCTAGATCTGTAGACTAAAGCCTTCTCTAGAAACATGCCTTGCCTCTAATAGTGCCCAGTTTCTTAACTACTGACCCAAGAAATTCACAGTCTTGTACTGTGATCTTTGACCCAAGAGTCCAATTCAAGAATTGATCTTGACAGACTTGGTGAAAGCATCATATGTCCACAGGAAGCTGGTGGAAATAATATAATCAGAAAGTTTCAATAAACCTTAGGAAAAACAATAGGGTTCTTAGAACACTATCGAAATCACGCAGATTTCAAAAATGTACTGAACAGGAATGAGAAGTGATTGTGTCACAGACCCAGTGCTGCCTCATCATAGAATTTGATCATACCTGGCTCTAGGAAAGGAAGTGCTAGTCTTTTTCTGCCTCAGTTTCCTTCCTTAGGAGGCTTACACGTAGAAAGCCTGGGGAGTCATTTCTAGCTTCCTTATTTCTTAGAGAAATCAAGCTAAATCCCAAAAGAGTTTCCTTTAAGGCTGTGAGCTAAGAGCCCTGTGCCCTGTGGGAGCTGTTTCTGCTGCTGCTGGCATCTTTCATCTTCTTTCTTAGTCCCATTTTCCTGATCAGAAATGTAACTCTTGTGCCAAAACCTCTAGGCTGAGGTTGGTAGATTCAGGTGCCTTCCTTGTGTTCTTTTGGTTAGTGTTACTGGTTTTGTTCCTTAACTGTTAAGCTTCAGAAAATATGGGTCTTTGGTAAATGTACTGTTGCAGAGGAAGCTATACCTCTTGGGAAATTGGTTATTTCTTTACTGGGTGAATTAGTATTGTCAGTTTCTTCCCACCAGCTCTCATTTCCTAGATAAAGAATTGATCAATGATTGAGCACTAGGGAATTTCCTCCTAACAAGGCCTAACCAGCACAAGGCATTACTCTACAGAGGCCCATAAAATAGGCACCATCTCTGTAAGCTTTGTGTAGAGTGGAAATTCCCCAAGGAACATGCTTGATTTAGCCACTTTCTTTCTCTCTGTACAACATTTCTAGCTTGATACCTAGACCCCTGATAATGGAAGAAAATTAGAAGTCCAGAGTATGGAATAAAGTCACACAAAATCAAAATAATACTATAATTGTCACATATTTCCCTTATTATATTTTTAAAAATACTGAATTAATTATATTTTAAAGTTAAAAAAGCCAGAGGAGATATTAGATTCCCTGGAGCTATCATTTAAAAATGTGGGAATGAGCTGCCCAGCCAGAGGACTGAGAACTCAACACAGTTCCTCTCTAAAATATAAGTGCATTGTTTCCTGAGTCTCCTGCAAACCCATGCTTACATCATTATAAACAGAACATATTAAGAAATGGTTGCTCTAAAGGGATGTTTTTGAATTCTCATTTTTGAAAGATTTATATGTTTAAATAGTATTTTCAAAAAAGTTCTCGAGGTGGGTATTTAAGTTATTTTGATATTTAATACATAAAGCCTAAGCATTCTCAGCTGGTAATCTACCACTGACTTATAGTAAATCCAATAAGTTCTCAAATCTGGAAACCCTAGCACTGAATGAGAGAAGTAAAAACAGGCAGATAACAGGGTCTCACTATGCAACCAGGATAGCAGCACAAGTGAAACCCTGGGGCCAAGAGAGAACACTTGTCTCAAAATATATGAAAGAGAGTGATTGGGAAAGTTGTTACACACACTGTTCTGGTCTCGACCTGTGACTAGAGAGACACACACAGAGATGACACACTGCCATTAGTACTTCTGGCCTGCCTGCAGAAAACTGAACACCTAGAAGGGGCTCAGGAGAGCTTTGCATACTGAGCCCATTGCTGAGCCCACACTCTCTACCCACTAATTATCTGAGGAGAAACTTCCAGGAATTCTCAGTGTGCAGAGGCAACAGTGCAGTCTGGGATCATACCTGTCTGGCCTTTGTCTGTGCCCAGGGCCACCAGCAGAGCAGGCATAATATGATCAGGACTCACAGCATGCACATAGAAAGCACTACTTTTAATTTTTTCTGAGATTGCCACTATTTCTCTCACAATTTCATTTGATTTTCTCCTCAGCCCCCTCTTTCCCTCCTATTTAAAATGCACTAGGTCATATTAACACTGCCTATATGTGCACAGGGTAGAAATATCTATTTGACCATTTCATTGTGAGAAGGTTTCCCAAGTTACTCACTCATAGCAGCCTTAAAACCCAGTCAGGCTTTTTTGCCTTCTGAAAAGCAGCCTTACAACAGGACTTTGCTATTAAGCCTAGTTTCAGAGGACTTGTGGAATCCTCATGCTTATTGAGTCAACCTGGCAACAATCAAACCATCTTATAACCCAAGGAGACCCAAATAGATCACTTCAGTATAAATTTATACTGATGTGCCAGTGAATTTATTTGACAGCTTCTTCCAGAAACAAACAGTTCTGGAATAACACACTATACATAATGGTTCATGCCTTTATCATAAAATTTTGGATGCTAAGGCAGAAGGTTTGTCTTGAGCTTTAGGGCAATCTAAACTACATATGATGCCTCCAGCACAACTATATGTCTTACCCACTTAAACCAACGATAACATAGTCTGATGAGATATTCAGAGCACAGTATTTGCTCAGAATAGAACTGAGGGGTTGGGAAAAAGAATGTGAAAGGAATGACTAGAAGGGGAGAACTGGGAGATATGCAAGTAAAATAAAAACAAACCAACAAATTACATTAATGTATAGATAGAGAATGGTATCCTCTCACAAAAATGAAATAGTACAAGTTATTCATTTTAAATTAATTTGTTGTTGTTATTTCAATATATGGTCTCTCCACGTGTACCTGGCTGTTTTGGAACTCACTCTGTAGACAAAGCTGCCCTCCAAATTAGAAGAACTGTTTTTTGTGCAGAGGGGTACAAAAATTAGAAACTGAAGAAAGGGAGCATTGAGAAGGTTGAATGCCAGTGCATATTCTGAGATGGGGAACATGGATGAAATATTTGGAGGCTGAGCCAAGATGGTATCAGTTTACAGTTTCCAGCCAAAATCAGCATTTAGAAGTTGCTAAAACAGTAAAGATAAACTGATGGGTGTGGACACTCACACCTTAAATCTTTGCTCTGAAGAAGGAGGCAAATTCCAGCTGGTCTCTGGGAGATTGCAGACTATCTGAATCTATAGAGTCACCTCAAGGTCACACCTTAAGAAGGTGTGGCTGAGGAGTTGTAATTGACCTCTCTACAGAGAAAGCAGCGTGTTACAGGGAAGAGATTAAGGAAGGAGGTTTCAGAATGGGTGGGGAGGGAGGGAACAATAATCCAAAGATATTTAAGTCCAAGTCCTGGGATCAAAATCCACAAACACCAGCCTGCAGTCTGACAGAATGCAACAACCTAATGATATTCCTGGTGAGTTGTCCTGGGGAAGCTGTATGAATAGTGTAGTTGGTATGGGGAAGATTATGTATTTTTGGAGGAAAAGTTGAGAGAGAATGACCCTGCTTGAAGCAGCTGTATGACAGTTCCATATTGAGGTCCTTCCCAGCCACAGTCTCTCTGGGCTGAGGTTTCTGTATTGACACAAGTGTTGTTTGTGGGGTTATTTTGTATACAAAAATTATGAATTTAAAGGATGCTGCACTGCTAAGCTTTGATGTTATAGATATTGCTGATGAAATTAATCATGATTTCAAGTCAATATTTCCATCTTTGTCATGCTTACCGAATGTCATATATAGCTTGATCCTGGGCTTATATTTATACCTGTCCATTTTGATAAAACTTGCTTTTAACAATATCAGCATATTAGTGGACAAAATACATTATTTGAAGATAAAATGACAACAAGGTAGGTATTGATTTAACAGTCTGGTTGCCAAGGACAGGTAATATTCTGCAGAAAGCCTTAACAACCTAAGAGTGTAGCATGTTGATTTTCAGAATTCATATTCCATGACAGGTAAGGAAGACAATCTTATCAAAATTCACTAAGATAAGCACAATCATGTTTATAAAATATAATAAAATCAATATTACTTTGAGGGGGCTAATTGGCAGAACAAAAAACTAAGCTTCACATAGTAATCAGAGAATAGGCCAGGACAGTAAAGAAAGCTCAGATGATCCACTTTTGGGGAGGCAAGAATAAAGAAGTATGCCTCAGGCAAGAATATGTTTTTTGGTACTAGAGAGGAAAGTTGGCCCAGATACCTTGTTCATCTTTTAAATCCTTAAAAATCTAGATCACTGGAATTTGTTTACTGTCCTGCTTTTTCCTTGATATTTGTGTTATTGTCTTGAAAGTTCATTTAACATGTAATTAACATTACTTAAAAGTCATAAAAATTACATATAAGCAACCTAGAAAAAAATACCTCAGCCACACAACTGTCTGGTTTCATGCTATCAGTATTTTTTTTGTAAATGGCCATTCTAAACACAAGGTGAATACTAGAAATAACAGGCAGATAGAAGCAATACCAGACAAGGTGCCAGGTCTTAGACTGAGATTCTGTGTTTGTAATCCTGCCTCCTGTGAAGATAGCCCTGAATCTTCTGCATAGTGGTTGGTGTTTAATTGATTGGAAAGCAGGAAGGTGAGCTAATGAGGTCTGTTGGATCTTTTTGACCATTTTATTTCTACTCCTAGGCTTTCCAATGCAGAATGTTTCCCCAACACCTCTATCTACATATTGGATCTCTGAACCTGAGTTGTCAACATATCTCCCAGAGCCTCAAGAAACTCTGGTGTTTCCTTGTCACCAAATGCCCCAGAGTTCTCTATCAACTGACTGTCTTCAAATGCCACAAGGGGCCCTGATGCATGATTACCTTCCAATGCCACAAACTCAATTTCATGAATGTATACAAATGCCACCAATGTCCCCTATGATCCCAGGCTTTCAGGAGCAGCACTATGCCTTTACTCCACACGTGGCACCTCAGGTCCATCCCAGGCCACAAGTTCCGCCAGTAGATTCTACCAGGGAGCGGAGAACGCGTACCAGGTTTAGTCATGAACAAACAAGCAAGCTGAAAGATTTCTTCTTGAATATGTCCAAGTATCCTTCATTGCAGCAGCGCGAGAAGCTGGCAGAAAGCATTTCTGTGACGGAAAATCAGATTCGGGTTTGTCCCCTCACTTGTCCTTGTCTTATCTAAGTCACTGTTGTCACTTCCCTGATAGCCCCATAGACCAGCACCCATCACTTGTGACCAATATGTTTTTTACTGTTAGGTGCCGAGTAATAGGTTCCTAGATGAATTGACTTTGTTCTGAGTTTCCTAGCAATGTCTTATGGTAAAACTGTGCATGCTCTTGGTATTCTCAGATACCCCTGAACAAACTAGAGCCATACTAGTGCTTCATTACGCTTCCATTTGTCTAAAGATTGGGATTTTCTTTGAATCCTCTGATCTTGAAGGTCAGAAATTCCTATTCACTGCATAAGTTTTTTTCCTGCCCATATTATTTTCTTCCTCTTGTAGAATTTTCAAGTCATTGGATTATATCTATTGAAGTCCAAATATAGAGAAATAAAGAATTTCACTTTCCACACAGCAGATTCACATCCAGGACCAAGACAAGTGTGTGGAGTTCTGTTTCACTAATATCTCTATTACTTGTTTATTTCTCCAGTTATGGTTTAAGAATCAGAGGGCCAGATTAAAAAAGATCAAAGAGAATCCTGAAGAACGTCTAAAGCAACCTGAAAATCAACTTGAAGGAGACCAAGCTGACTGCATTAGCACAGGAGGTCATGTATCCATTAATGATGGGGCCAGCAGTGATCCTCTGTCCTAAGCCTGGCAGGTACTGGCTCCAATCTTCAACCCAGAGACTATAGCATCTTCCCATTTCTTCCCTAGTTTCATTAAGGCCTGTGAAAAATTCTGGGTGTGATTCTGTCTGCCATACACAGACTACAACAAATGCCCCCTTTTCTTCAAAAAAATCGATATACTCAATTCCATATGTAGCAGTTAAATACCCTAGAGAATAAACTGCTGAGAAAAGACTCAGCTATTGCCAGAGGTTAAGGTTCCTACAATCTCATAAGTCCACCAGCAACTCAAAATCCCTCAAAACTGAAGCTTTCAAGATGCACATAGAACCAAATATATGTATACCAATAATAGTACCACATTCAAAGCGTCTAGATGTTACATCAAACAAGAATCACTGTATATACGAAATCTATTTTGTCAGAACTTTGCATAACCTTGCTTATTAGGAGGTTATTTCTGAGAATCCTTTTTCCCTGTTTAAGTTGTTTATTGTATGTTTTACTTTGGCAAATATTTTAAATAAAGATGTGTCCACTTAAATTCCATTCTTTTTTATATAATTATTACGTACAGATTGAACTAGTCATTTTCTCCTTTTTGACTATCTGTTGCTTGTGCTTTGATTTGTATTTACAGTTTTTATTGAGCCTTAGGTAAAGAAATTGTGTTGAAGTTATATTATATTTTTGCTGCTTGCCAAATGATCACTTGTCCTGCCTTGACATTATTGTGGTATTTTCTATGGTTCACCCTTTGATGAAAACATTTGAGAAGTGACAGCTTCATTTTGTGTGTAGAAGGAATAGAATCCATTTGGGAATATAATGGTTTAAGACAGACAGCTGTAGGTTCTCTGAAATTTAATGAACTGACCAGCAGTGAGTAACTTGGTAGGCTTACAATATCAGGCATCAATTCTTTTTCTTTTTCTTAGGCAATGAATTCAATGAGATGGCTGTTTGTAATTCCTCAGATTTGTGAGTCATTATTTTACCCTCAGATTATATTGCTGTGACTGAATTATGTGACAATATTTCTGGGTAGTCCTAAACAAATGTCTTCTCAACCCAGGTAGGAATAGATCACCTAGATTCAAGTATTACCAATGAACAACTTGATGGACACTAAGTTCTATTGGTGTAAAACATAAGAATATTTGTGAGAAGTTACTTACAAGCAGTAGAATCACTCAAAACTCAAAAATTATATATGCAACCAAAGCCTGTGGCAGAAAGAATGACTGCTCATTGAAGCAGAAAGGGTATCTAAGGCAGTTTGTGACTGGCTATAGAGTGCTTTCCTGGTTGCTCAGGTGATTTGAACCTAGTCCAATTAGCAAGGATGAGAATGTCTGAACAGTCTTAATTTATATACCTTTTAAATTTAGAAGACCTAGTGAATCTGCTCTGGTCATTTACTTGTGGATCTATTGAGATACTTACTTCCTAAACTCAAAAAACTTAGTATAGAGTCTTGGAGCTTCCATTCCTTAAAACATCCTTTATCATCCACCTTCCCTTATCTTCTTCCTTATTTTCTTGTTTGGTTTTTGTTCATCGTTTGTTTGAGGAGGCATAGAAGAACATGTCACCATATGACTTTGAATAATGTGGAAGAAAAAATACAAACCAGGTTTGCCTAAAACACAAAAATATGTCTTGGGTGCTGGGACTAAAGGATTAGCCCACCTTTTCTGTTGCTTCCTTTATTAATGCTATCTTATCTTTTGCATCCTTTGTCTTGAGCTAGTCTCCACAATGGAAAGAAGCAGTGCTTAATAAAAGCTGATCATTTGTGGGTTCAAAAGGCTTCACAGGTAAGGATAACTATTAAGTGCTTTTCTGCCTTGGCAGCTGGCATAGTTTGTGAGAAACGGTTCCTCTGTGAACCCCAGTAGAACAGTGGCCTTGAACTCCTACATCTGCTTTTCCCAAGCTGGGGTTAGAGGTGTGTGACAACACTATTGAATATTATGAGAGCCAGTTCTCAAGGAGGAGGATTCCAGGCAACTAGTGGTTTCACTAAGTAACATAAGGACCTGTACGAAAAGAACTTCAAATCTCTAAAGAAGGAAAATGAGGAGGATCTCAGAAAATGTAAAGATCTCTCATGCTCATGGATTGGAAAATCAACATTTTAAAAATGGCCATCCTACCAAAAGCAATCTACAGATTCAATGCAATCCCCTTCAAAATTCCAACACAGTTTTTCATGTAATTGAAAATATCAATGTGCAATTTCATATGGAACAACAAAAGACCTAGAATAGCAAAATCCATCCTCAACATCAAGAAAACATCTGCGGGTATCACTATCCCTGACCTCAAGCTATATTACAAGAAAATTGTGCTGAAAACTGCATGGTACTAATACAGAAATAGGCATGCGGATCAATGGAATATAATAGAAGATCCAGAAATGAGCCCTCACATATATGGTCACCTGATTTTTAATAAAGGAGCCTTAAATATTCAATGGAAAAAGGACAGCCTATTCAACAAATGGTGCTGGTCCAACTGGCACTCAGCATGCAAAAGAATGATAATAGACCCTTTCTTATCTCCTTGTACAAAGCTCAAGTGTAAGATGATCAAAGATCTCCTTATTAAACAAGATACACTGAAACTATTAGATGAGAAAGTAGGGAAAACTTTAGAACATATAGGCACAGGAGAAAATTTTCTGAACAAAACACCAATGGCTCAAGCTCTAAGGTCAAAGATTAACAAATGGGACTTAATGAGATTGCAAAGTTTCTGTAATGCTAAGGACATTGTCAAGAAAACAAAACGGCAGCCAACAGAATGGGAAAAGATTTTTACCAACTCCACATCAGATAGAGGCCTAATATCTCAGGTATACAAGGAACTCAAAAAGCTAGACACCAGAGAATCAAATAACCCTATTAAAAATGGGGTACAGAGCTAAACAAAAGGTTCTCAGTTGAGGAATATCGAATGGCTGAGAAATATCTGAGGAAGCGCTCCACATCCTTAGCCATCAGGGAAATGAAAATCAAAACAACCCTGAGATTCCACCTCACACCAGTCAGATTGGCCAAGATCCAAAACTCAGATGACAACAGATGCTGGCGAGGTTGTGGAGAAATAGAAACCCTTCTCCACTGTTGTTGGGGTTGCAAACTAATACAACCACTCTGGAAATCAGTCTGGCGATACCTCAGTAAATTGGACATAATACTACCTGAAGACCCAGCTATTACACTTCTGGGCATATACCCCAGAAACACCTTAGTACACAACCAAGATATATGCACCACAATGTTCATAGCAGCTCTATTTATAATATCCAGAAGCTGGAAAAAACCCAGATGTCCTTCAGAAGATGAATGGATACAAAAATTATGGTACATATACACAATGGAATACTACTCAGCCACCAGAAACAATGACTTGACCAAATTCTTAAGAAAATGGCTGCATCTAGAGAATATCATTCTGAGTGAGATAACCCAGTCACAAAAGAACAGACATAATATGCAGTCACTGATAATGGGATGGTAACCCCAGAGGCTCGCACTGCCCCAGAAACTACTCACAGACTGTATGAAGTCCAAGAAATAAAGAAAACAAAACAAAACAAAACAAAAAAAATCTCTATACAACAAGAAAACTTTGACTATTTCCATGTTACATTTTGTTTTACATGTACTTTATGCTCATTGTAACTATTAAGTTTTCAATGCATACTGTCAAACCTTTGTAAAAATCAAGTACTGTCTAAAAATATATTCATACAGTTTTATGTAAAAATTATTTTAAAATCTGAAAAAAAATACTGACAAAAATGTATTGTATAATTTTATGCAAACAATGCTTAAAATCTGTACATTCATCTTTGTTTTGTAAAATAAAGTTATTAAAAAATAAATGAGCTTAAGAATCACTGATATAATTTTAGGAATTCTCATAGGATCATCCTTAAGACTTAAAAAGTCATTTATATGTCCTTGTAGCCTCACTACAAGACAGTAAGTATACTTTCGTAGTTCTGCAGTGATTTGTTTCAAGTAGTGTGCTATTACTTAGAGATAGTATATATGTTTGATGATTACAAGAAAGGCATGTTATAGCAGGAATATTTCCTAATGACTTATTTTAGGGCATTGCTTAATAAGGGTGACCCTGACATAGATATTTTAATTATAAAAGGAGGGCAATCTCGGGACGATCAACTGCTAGTTATTAGCTTGTCCACTATGACTCCTGATATGCTTTAAATAGTAAAGGCTCATGAAGCATGATTATTAGGTGACTGAGAGGAGTAGTAGGTAAGAAAAAATGTGTTTGTGTGTGTGTGTGTGTGTGTGTGTGTGTGTGTGTTAGAGAGAGAGACAGAGAGAAAGATCTGAAGTGTCTGGAGTTGAACAAAGAGCCTTATGAATCCCAGAACAATGCTCTATACATAGAATATGATTGCATGTATTATATATTGTTATTATGTAGGCATAGTTGAATGTGCAAATTCATGTGCAGAAATGGGTTAACAAACTATATGTATATGGCATAGCTCTGTATGAAATTTAAGTAGAATGCATCATGTAAATATACTATATTAATATGTACATGATTGTACATTACATTAGGATAATACACCATTGCAAACATATATGTCATCAGTTTTGTGTCTGCATGCATTGAGGTGTGTTTGTGTATAGATGTTTGACTGCATATATAGTTCTCAGGATAATGCATTCTTGTATTCATGCATTTGTGAACAAGTGGTTAGTTGAAGCATGTCAGGTAATCTACACATGAATGTATAATTATATGCAATTGTGTATACATGTTATTAGTGCATATAGGTTGATGTGTGCATGTTTACATGTGTAATTGGTAAATACAGAACACACAGAGAGCTGACCCATCATTGGATGGAGAGTCGCATTATGTAGATCTTACAATCAGTCTTATATTCTCTTACTACCTGATGAAACTGAAATCCTTTAACATTTTACTTTTCTCTATTATAGCTCACTTCCTTTAAGTATGGTTCAAAAATCACAGTGTAAACTGCAGGAAGCAGTAAAAGCAGCAGAAACTGCTGTCCTGGGGGGAGAGACTAAAGTTATTTCTATGAAACATGTTTTAGACACATTCCCATGATATTTCTGGATGAGTATAGATACCAATTATGAAACTGAGATTCGTGCAGCTAAAATCTATCTAATCAGGGTCAGCTACCATAGCAGTACCCAGACTATCCATTGGAATCATGCATCAGTGTCTCTTTTGTTAAAGGCTAAGTAAGCTGGACAACTGGTCTCTGAGTCCACTTCCTTCAGTCTCTTATTTCCTGAGATATGCAATTCCCTGTGTTTTCTGCCCTTTCCCTCAACCTATGCATCTCCCTGTTCCCATTCCAGTGAGCAGATCACTATTGTTCTCCACAGTGATCCTGCTGAGAGATACAGCACACATTCTCTCTCTGGAACTTCCTCCTATGGAACCATATCTATCCGAATCTCCCAACTCAGAAGGAAAACTCCATCCCAGAGCTGTTGCCACTGTTCACTATCCATTCTTCTAACTAGGGTGATTTCTCTGGCCCCAATAAGAGAGTATTTGCCTAGCAATACAAAGGCTTAATGTGCTAAGCTGATGAACTATTCATTGTACAGTATCTGCTCAGAAGAGAAGAGGAGGATTTGGGAAAAAGAATGTAAGAGGGATGACTAGTAGGAGAGCACTGGGAGGTATTCAATAGGAATAAGTAAAATAAAAACAAACCAACAAATTACAGTAATGTACAGATAGAGGATGGTATCCACTCAAAAAATGGAATACCACAAGGAATTCATTTTAAATTAATTAAATGTCATTATTTCAATATATGTTTTTTCCCCGTGAACCTGGCTGTCCTGGAACTCACTCTGTAGACAAGGCTGTCCTCCAACTTAGAAGAACATTTTGAGTGCAAGTGGCTACAAGAAATAGAAAATGATTAAAGGGAGCATTAAGAAGCTTGACTGCCAGTGCATAGACAGAAATGGGGAACATCGATGAAACATTTGGAAGGCTGTGGCAAGATGGTATCAGTTTACAGTTTCCGGCCCAAATCAGCATTTAGAAGCTGCCAAAACAGTAAAGATAAACTGATGTGTGTGGACACTCACTCCTTTAATCTCTGCTCTGGAGAAGGAGGAAGAATCAAGCAGGTTTCTGGAATATTGCAGACAATCTGATTCTATAGAGTCACATCAAGGTCAATACTTGAGAAGGTGTGGCTGAGGAGTTGTAATTGAGGGCTCTAAAGAGAAAGCAGAGTATTACAGGAAAGGGATCAGGGAAGGAGCTTTCAGAATGGGTGGGGAGGGAGGGAACAATAATCCAAAGTTATTTAAGTCCAAGTCCTGGGATCAAAATCCACAAACACCAGCATGCAGTCTGACAGAATGCAAGAGCCTACTAATTGTCCTGGTGAGTTGTCCTGGGGAAGTTGTATGAATAGTGTAGTTGGTATAGGTACGATTATATGTTTTTCAGGGAAAAGTTCAGAAAAAGCCGACTTACTGCAGCTGCATGACAGTTTCATAGTGAGGTCCTTCCCAGCCATAGTCTCTCTGGGCTGAGGGTCCTGTTTTAATACAGATGTTGTTTGTGGGTTTACTTTGTATACAGAGACTATGAATTTAAAGGATGCAGCTCTGCTAAGCTTTGATGCTCTAGATATTGCTGATGAAATTATTCATGGCTGGAATTCAATATTTCCATCTTGGTCATGATTCCCGAATGGCATATATAGCTTGATCCTGGGAATACATTTATTCCTGTTCATTGTGAAAAAACTTGCTTTTAACAATATCAGCCTATTAGTGGACAAAATACATTACTTGAAGCTAAAATTACCACAAGGTAGGTATTAATTTAACAGTCTGGTAGCCAAGGACATGTAAGATTCCGCAGAGAGCCTTAACAACCTAAGACAGTAGCATGTTGATTTTGATAATTCATATCCCATGACAGGTAAGGAAGACAGTCTTATCAAAATTACCTAAGATAAGCACAATCTTGTTTATAAGATTTAATAAAATTGATAGTCCTTGGGGGGGCTAATTGTCAGGACAAAAAACTAGGCTTTTGGTTGTAATCAGAGAATTGGCCAAAACAGTAAAGAAAGGTCAGACGGTACACATTTGGGGAGGATAGAATAAAGAAGTAGGCCTCAGGCAATAATATGTTTTTGGTCCAAGTAGTCCCAGATACTTTGCTCATCCTTTTAAGCCCTTACAAATCTAGATCACTGGAATTTTTTTATTGTCTTGTTTTTTCTTGATATTTCTGTTATTGTCTTGATAGTTCCCTTAACATGTAACTAACATTACATGAAAGTAATAAAAATGTTGTAAAAGCAACCTCGGAAAAATAAATCTACCTCAGTCTCAGAATTATGTGGGGTCATGGTATAAGCATTTTAATGGCCATTCTCAACACAAGGTGTATAGTAGAAATGGCAGGAAGATATAAGCAATACCAGACAGATGCCAGATCTTAGGCTGAGATTTTGTTTGTACTCCTGCCTCCTGTGAATATAGCCCTGAATCTTCTGCATAGTGGTTGGTATGTAATTGATTGGAAAGCAGGAAGGTGAGCTAATGAGGTCTGTGGGATCCCTTTGACCATTTTATTCTTTTGCCTAGGCTTTCCAATGCAGAATGCTCCCCCAACACCTCTACCTACATATTGGATGTCTGAACCTGAAATGTCACCATATCTCCCAGTGCCTCAAGAAACACTGGTGTCTCCTTGTCACCAAATGCCTGGACCTTCTCTATCAACTGAAGGTCTTCAAATGCCACAAGGGGCCCTGGTGCATGATTACCTTCCAATGCCAGAAACTCAATTACATGAATGTATACAAAGGCCTCCAAGGTCCCCAGTGATCCCAGGCTTTCAGGGTCAGCACAATCCCTTTACTCCACATGTGGCTTCTCAGGTCCATGCAAGGCCACAACAACATCCAAAAGCTTCTACCAGGGATTGGAGAGGGCATACCACGTTAACTCCTGAACAAACAAGCAAGCTGGAAGATTTCTTCTTGAATAAGTCCATGTATCCTTCCTCGAAGCAATGTGAGAAACTGGCAAAAAGCATTTCTGTGATGAAAAATAAAATCCAGGTGTGTCCCCTCTTTTGGCCCTCTTCCATCTATGTCACTATAGTCACTTTCCTGATAGCCTCATCGACCAGCACCCATCACTTTTTTTATTGCCTTTTTTGTTGTTGTTAGGTTATGAGTGATTTTTTCCTAGATAAATTAACTTGGTTCTGAGTTTCTTGGCAATGTCTTATGGTAAAACAGTGCATGCTCTTGGTATTCTCAGACACCCCTGAACACCCTAGAGCCATACTGGTGCTCCATGAACCTTCCTCTTGTCTAAAAATTTGGATTTTCATTGAATCCTATGATCTTGTAGGTCAGAGATTTCCATCCACTCCATAAGTTTTTGTCCTGCCCATATTATTTCCTCCCTCCTATAGAATTTTCAAGTCATTGTATTATATCAAGTGAAGCCCAAATAGAGAGAAATAAAAAAATTGGCATTCTACACAGCAGATTCAGATCCAGGACCAAGACAAGTGTGTGGAATTCTGCTTCACTAATATCTCTATTATTTGTTTATTTCTCCAGTTATGGTTTAAGAATCGAAGTGCCAGATCTTTCAAAAAGAAACCTGAAAAACGTCTACAACAACCTAAAAATCAACTTGAGAGAGCCCAAGCTGACTGCATTAGCAGAGGAGGTCATGTTCCCATTAATGCTGGGGCCACCAGTGATCCTGTGTCCTAAACCTAGCAGGTACTGGCTCCATTCTTCAAACCAGATACTCTAGCATCTTCCCTTTTTTTCTCCAGTCTCATTAAGGCCTGTGGAACATTCTGGGTATAATTCTGTCTGCCAAACCCAGACTACAACAACAACTCACCCCTTTTCTTTAACAAAATCGATGTACTCAATTCCATATGTAGTAGTTAAAAACACACCAGAATCAACTGCTGAGATAAAACTCAGCCCTTCAAAAGCTTAAAGTCCCTGCCCTCTCACAGTGCCACCAGCAGCTCACACCCCCCCCCCCAAAAGGTGCAGCTTTCAAGATCCATGTAGAACAAAATATTTGTATCCCAATACTAGATCTACCTTCAAGGCATCTAGATGTTACATCCAAAAAGATACACTGTATTTACCAAATCTGTTTTTTAGGAACTTTGCCCAACCTTACTTATCATGAGGTTATTTATGAGAATCCTCTTTCCCTGTTTAAGTTGTTTATTATATCTTTTACTTGTGTAAATATTTTAAATAAAGACGTGCACTTAAACTCCATTCTTTTTATATATTCATTACATACTGATTGAACTGGTCATTATCTGCTTTTTGACTTTCTGTTGCTTTGTGCAAGATATGTATCTGCAGTTTTTATTAAGCCTTAGGTAAAGGAATTGATTTGTAGTTATATCAGTTTTGGCTGGATGCCAAATGATCACTTGTCCTGCTGTGATATTATTGTAGTATTCTATATTGGTGCCCCTTTGATGAAAACATTTGAGGAGTGAAAACTTCATTTCGTGGGTAGAAGGAATTAGAATCTATTTGGGAATATGATGGTTTAAGCATGTGGCAGCAGTAGGTTCTCCTAAGTTTAATGACCTTACTAGCAGTGAGTAACTGGGTAGGCTTACAATATCAGGCATCAATCTTTTTTGTTTCCCTAGGCAATAAGCCCAATGAGATGGTTGTTTGTAATTCCTCAGATTTTTGTGTCATTATTTTATCCTAGATTATTTTGCTGTGACTTAGTTCTGTGACGATATTTCTGGGTAGACATGCACAAATGTCTCCTAACCCCAGGTAGGAATAGATCACCTAGATTCAATATTACCAATGCACAACTTGATGAAGACTGAGTTCCATTGCTGTTATTCATAAGAATATTTGTGAGAAGTTACTTACAAGTGGTAGAATCACTCAAAAATCATATGTGCAACCAAAGCCTGTGGCAGCAAAAATAACTTCACTGAAGCAGGAAGGGTCTCTACTGGCAGTTTGTGATAGGCAACAGAGTGCTTTCCTCCTTGCTCAGGTGATTTGAACCTAGTCCAATTAGCTAGGATGAGATTGTCTGAACAGTCTTAATCTATGTATCTTTGAGATTTGGGAGACCTAGTGAATCTGGTCAGTTCAGTTACTTGGGAAGCTATTGAGATACATACTCCTGAAGTTCAAGAAGCATAGTATAGAGCCTTGGAGCTTCCACTCTTACAATCATCCTGTATCATCCAGCACCCCTTAATTTTTTCCGTGTTTCCTTGTTTGTTTTTTGTTCATTGTTTGTTTTAGGGGGACATGGAAGAACATGTCTCCATATGACTTTGGATAATTTGGAATAGAAAATGCAAACCATACTTGCCTTAAAAGCACAAAAATATGTCTTGTGAGCTGGGACTTAAGGGTTAGGCCACCATTTCTGTTACTTCCCTTATTAATGCCATGTAAAAATATGTTGTCTTATCTTCCCTTTACAATCCTTTGTCTTGAGAGGGAAGCAGTGCTACATAAAAGCTGATCATTTGTGGGTTCAATAGGCTTCACAGGTAAGGAGAACTAGTAAATGCTTTTCTCCCTTGGCAGATGACATATTGATTTTTTAAAGGTTTGTGAGAAACAGATTCTCTGTGAAGCCCTGTAGACCAGGTGGCCTTGAACTCCTACATCTGCCTTTCCTAAGCTGGGATTAAAGGTGTATGCCTACACTAAGGAAAACTATGGGAGTCAGTTCTCAAGAAGGAAGCTTCCAAGAAACATGTGATCTCATGTAATTTGATCCCAATATTCAGGAAGTAAACATGAATCTTTAAGTTCTATGCCAGACTGGTCTCCAAAGATTTATTCAGGCTATTGAGAACTATATATAGAGAGCCTGTTTCATTTGGTCCATTAATATATGTATTCTCTTTACATCCTGATTGAAACCCTCCTAACATCTGCTCTCCTCCCATATCCACACACTAACTGCCAAGAAGAGAGAATTCCCCCACCCTCAAAACAACCACTTCCAGAACATCAATTCACTGCAGAACCATGATATCCTGACTTGATTAGTAAAGTCATCTCAGTTACACCAACAGGTGAGCAACAATATAAGGAACAAGCAGCCCCCACTCCAGTTGTTGGGTAACCAAGCTTCACAACTGCTACACATGTGGGGGAAGAGGAGCTTGGTTCAACCCATGTATGCTTTTTAGCTGGTGTTTGAGTAAGAGTCTGCTTTAATATAATATAATCAAACAATATGAATTTATAAGTATCATTATCTTGTTTACATTGTCTCTATTTCCTTCTCCCATGTGTATCCTGGACAGTTTGAGTGTAGAAAAGTTGGTGATAATATTGGAAAGACTGTTTTCTTCTGTGTAATTTATGTTATCACTTAATTGAAGAAAACCACAAAGTCACAGCATGTGGAAGATCTTACATGGTATTTTTTTGAGAGGGGCAATATGCAGGTGTTTCTTGTTTAAGATGAAGAAAGAAAGAGGATGATGAACAGGGGTAATGTCTTCTTATAAGGTGAAGTAGAGCAAGAGCACAAGGAGGAAATGCTACTCCTGACAAAAATGGAAATGTGTCACATCTTGGCCGGTAGTGATGCCTTATCTTAATTTCACTAGGTCCCTTGGAAAATCCTGTGGAGATGCCTGGTAGCTAACACTCTGTTTGAGACTCCCACACAGCCTCCTCTTCTTCCCTGCTCTGCCCCTTGCCTCCTTATGGATATTTGTCTATTTAGTGTCCCTCATCACAGTGGGCTCTTTGGACTACGTTTTCTACTTATCACTTACTGCAATCTTCTTAGGTCAGAAGGTCTTCCTGGGAGCAGAACAAATTTAGATCAGCTGTGAAGGAGTTTGTGGCTAGGTAATAGGTTGTGTCATAATGCCTTTAAAAACAGTTAGTGAGTTACAGAGATAGTTCTAACAGTTAAACCACTTGCTGCTTGTCCAGAGGGCCTGTATTCAATGGCTAGCACCCCTGTAGAAGATCATATCTATCTATAACTCCAGTTATGGGAGAACTGATGTTGTGGCCACATATGTTTATTTTCTATCAAAATACTCAAACATATAAAATGAAATAAAAAATTAAGAATTACATAAATCTGTTAATACTTGTAACCGAGCACAAGTATGGAAGTCAGAGGGTTTTGGTACTGGGGTTTCCCCTCCAACTTTGTCAGTTCCTGTTATAGAACTCATTTTGTCAGACTTAGCCACCATCACAGTGATCCACTGAGAGGAATTTACTATCTATATGTTGTGTTTTTAGACAGGGTTCCATTTTTTTAATTATCATATTAAGATAGGGTTTCTCTAAATTGTCTTGGAAGTACTGGAATTCATTATGTTATATAGGCAGGTCCAGGATCACGCAGGGTCTCACTTAACTCAAGTTGGCCTGGAATAGTAGACTGTTCTGTTTCCCACTCCAGAATACTGGAAGAACAGAGGTGAATCACTCCACCTGGCCCCCTACTGCTTATTACTCAAGCCTTAGTGAGAGTTTACAAACACATATGCTGCTGACCCTCTTTATACCAGATCCTGCTTTGAGGTAAAGGACTGCAAGGAAGAAGAATATTATCTATCTCAGATATCAAGAACTATCAGATATAGTACATCTGCATTGTCCTTGGGGTGGTGAGGTATGTGATTTTATATGCTGGTGGATGAGCACCAAACCCTAGGTCTGTGGGAGAAAGTAAGGCTGGTGACTTGGGGTTTTCCAGCATTATAAGGGCATGGAGACTGGTTTGAATGTAGAGTTCACAGGTGTTTTGAATACCTAGAAGTGGGCCTCCATTCTTTCTTTTTTTTTTTTCTCTCAATTTTTTTTCTTTTTTTCCTTTTGAATTCTTTCTTTTTCTCTTGTTTTTTGGTGCTTTTGTTCATGATTCTAGTAATGTTGTAGGTGATGGTGCTTTTTTTAAGACACAGTTTCTCTGTTTAACAACACTTGATAACTGGTCCTGACTTTGTAAATGGGGCTGCCTTCAAACTCACAGAGGTACTCCTGCATTTGTTTTCATGTCTATCCATTCTACTGTTGGCGATGGAAACTAGCTTCTCAGACCATCAATGGACAGGTGCTATTTCAATGCCTAGATTCAGTTTTGTGTGATATAAAGGAGTTTTATCTCAGGAATGGGACTCACAGAACACAATAAGACAATAGACCACTGAAATAACAATAGGTTTATTCTAATTCCATATGTACAGGTTTGCTCATCCTCATAGGGAAATTCAACTCCATACTTCAAAAAGTACATTTCTTTTATTCTTTACACCTGTGAGATTTTAGTAACAGGGTTGATGGCTTGCTCTCATTGATGTATTTTAGCACAAAGATCAGACATTGGCTTGCCCTGCTCAAGGGGCTGCTCTTGGATCGTTGAGTCATTTTTTTCATCTAGCCCTGCACTTGGCCTTGGGAAAGGGGTGGCTTGGAAAGTCCTCAAGTGGTGAAGAACTGGGTGGTCAGGCAGGGTAAGGTTGACTAAGAAAGGTTAGTATTATATTATGGTGAGAAGTATTAATGTGGCATAATCACATAAACTGTACAGTTGGGGTGGAGGATCAATATGTATTCAAAAACAGGCCTCAAGTTCAAGACAAATCTTCTACCTACACTCAAACATGTTGAGCATCCAGATGTGAACTATCATGTTTACTGTGTTATTCTAGAACTAGTAGTTCCTGGAAGAAGCTGTCAAGTAAATGCCCTGGCACATAAGTTTGAAACTTAATGCAAAGTGACTTCGGATTATAAGATTGTTTGATTATTTCACTGGTACTCAATATCCATGATGATAGATATAGTCCTCTGAAACTAGGCTTAATAACACAGTTCTGTTTTAATGCTGCACATTATGTGGAAAGAAGGCCAGACTGGGATTAAAGACCACTCTGAGAGAGTAAGTTGAGAGACAGTCTCACAATGCCAATGCTATAATAGATGGTACAAATACTATGTACATGTGTGTAGTATAAATATGACCTAGTGGGTTTTAAAGAGGAGGAGAAAAACAAATGGAATGAATGAAATTGAGAAAGAAATTGAGGCATCCCAGAAAAATCAAAAGTAGAGAAGTTGGTACATATGATCTCAATAAATTATATCAATATATACAATTAACAAACAATAAGTTCTATTTATTTTTGGGTAAATATATTATAGTTACCTTCTTTATACTTTTCTTTCTTTCTTTCAAACTAAACAATATTTTTAAGGATTAAGATAATAATATATGCTAGAGATATGGCTTAATGTTTTAGAGTACATATTGCTCTTGAAGAGGACCTGGATTCAGTTCCCAATCCTCACATTTCATCAATCTCATTTATCTATAGCTCCACAGGATCTATTGCCATAATCTATCCTCTTCTGGAACTACATCTGTATGTGTGCATGCACAAGAATGCACATAAACACACAATTAAAAATGGATAACTAGGCACTCAGAAAACAGGAGCTAAGGAGCAGTCTGGAATGGGATCCTTCTGCTTTGTTCTTTATTCTGAGATGTCCCAGTACCACAGCTATTTGTACCCAAATCCCAGTGAGAGAGAGACCTGGATTCCCAGTAGTGCTGATACACAAAGAGAAACCCTTAAAGGGGAAACACAAAATTTCATTAAGAACATAAAAGAAAGCAAACCAAACAGGAGAAAAAAATTGAACAAATCCATCCATGATGTAAAATTGGAAATAAAAACAATAAAGAATTCAAAAAGAAAGACAACCCTGCAGACCAGACTGGTATATGGCTTTACTTCTGTCTGTTCATTTCTGTTCCATTGATTAATCTGTCTGTTTCCCTAATGATATCATTCAATTTTCATCACTATAGCACTTGAGCTTATGGATGGTAATTCCTACAGAAGATTTTTATTGGTGGGGATTGTTTTTGCTATCCTGGGTATTCTGTTATGCCTTATGAGAATTGCACTTTTAATATCTGTGAAGAATGCTGAGAAGCAGTGCTTGGAGAAAAAACAGGGAATTTCCATGTTTTGGAGAGATGCCTAAGCTATGAAAGCCATGGGAGATGGCCCACCATTTGACCCCTCTAAAGCACTGTGGTTTGAGCAGAATACCCTGTCACCAAGGAACTAACCCACGTTTACAGATGTGAGTACTGGGAAGGTAAAGAAAAGCAGGACTGGGGATCTTGCCCAGATAATTTGAAGCAGCTATAACTCAAAGGCAGAGGGCTGATCGGAGAGGAAAGCAGAATATGTGAGCAACACTTACAGTGGGACTCTCACCAAGTGCTTTCTTCAAATGTCTGTCTTAACCAATCAGGTTTTAAAATCACTCACCAGAAGCAAACACTCGTGGTGGAGATTGCCTGGTTGACTTAGCGGATTGACACTGAATCCCATGTAGTAGATACCTATATTTGTAAGGGAGCAGTTTAGTGGCTGAAATTTAGTGTTACTTTACATCTGCAGAGGCAAGTAAGTGTTCTTCTCCCTCTGCCTCATATAAGATGATGTCACTAACTCTCACCTTGAATTAAACTGCTCAGCCAAGGTCTGCATAAAATCATAAGCACTTTTGTTATATTCAGAGCAAGAATTGATTTTAAAGTTTCTTTAAAAAGAAACACAGAAGATTTATCCAGCAGATACATCATGCATTGATTTCAAAGTTATGAAATGTTCTGTCATGTGGAGTTGATTTAATATGGCATCTTGTCTAGATAACTAAGGTTTTGGAATAGATGCAGAAAAGATTGTGCTATAGGGCCTTGATATTGAGTTGCTTTGGAAGATTTTACTTTCACTTCCATACAATACCCCTCTGCTTTTCTATCTAATTTAACAGCAACTAGAGTCCTCTTTGCTCATTGATAAGAGGGTGACACTGTCCTCTTAAGGAGGTTTTATGGACTCCCTCAGATGGAGAACCTCTGAGAACACAGGTAGGGAAAAAGACTGCCATACCAGTCTCTCCTCATCTTATTTTTCATTCCCTTTCTGGCTTCTCTTTTCTGGCTCAATATCATTTTGAGTTTGTGCCATGGTCTGCAGAAAAACATTATCTGACCCATTCTGTACACTTCTGAATCTGAGAGAAGTTCCTCTGCAACAGATCTCTCCATCTTGCAAGCCCAGTGGAATGGAGCCATGTCTTGAATAATGTGTTCAATCCTCCGTAAAGTCTGTCTGTCTGTGTGTGTGTGTGTGTGTGTGTGTGTGTGTATGTGTGTGTTGGTGTGGGTGGGTGTGTGGAGAGAGAGAGAGAAAGGGGAGAGGGAGGGGAGAGAGAGAGAGAGAGAGAGAGAGAGAGAGAGAGAGAGAGAGAGAGAGAGAGAGAGAAAATAATCTATTTTTTCCTCTTCTTTCTTATGAAGAATCTTAGGATTTTTTTAAATCACCTTTCTCCTGGAACTCTCTCAAGTGTATGTAATTATGAGTTGCTGTATCTATGCTTTCCAGGTCTGAAGGGCGTTGCAGCCCAAACCAGGGTCATATGTGCCAGTTGCTGAACAGAGACGAGGAGAAGGGTTTGTGTCATGTACCCACTGCTGCCTCAATTCAGATTTTCTGATCACACATAGCTTTTGAAAAGGAAATACTAGTCTTTTTCCTGTATTAATTTCCTTCCTTAGAAGGCTTACAGGTATAAAGACTGGAGGATGATTTCTACCACCTTAAGTATTGAATCCTGTAACCTTGGGCTGCCCTTCCTCATCCATGGAGCCTCTTCACCTGCTGGCCTGTTTACGCCCTTTTTAGCTGCTATTGAACCCATGTCTTGGGGCAGGGACTTTCCATAATGCAGCTGTTGCTTCTTGGTTCCTGATTGGGGGCATCCACCTCAGCAACCTTGTGACCTCTGAGACACATCTGGTATTTTTCCAAAGTTTCTCAATTAGTGCTTAAGAACCAGCTCAGTAAAGTTATGGGCACTTTCCTTTAATGAATGACCCATATGCATGTTTTCTTTCCATCCCACAGACCTATGTCTGATATTCATACACTGGCAGCACAGGTGCCCTCATTTAAAGGTCCCACAGAGATTGGGAAACAGAGGATAGTCCATTGGGTGCATTCCTAAAAGGCCAGCCAGAGAGGCTTCAGACCGTATTGGGGACAGAAGGTGGACAGACAAAACAAAAGTAAGTAGCACTACTCAAATTTGTCTCAGCCATAAAAACTATGAATTCTTTGTTGCTGGTCATTGATCAACTTGCCAATCTGCATAAACAACAAGGAACTGGTATTAAGGTTAAAACTGGTAAAGATTTTGTTAAAACTATAGAACAGATCAGTCCCCAGTTTATAGCTAGTGGGGGCTTGAATATTCCTGACTGGGCACATGTTCAAACAGAATTATAAAAGTCCCTCCAGGGTGAAGGATCTGAGAGCATTACAATTGCTGCTTTCTCCGTGTCGAGACCAGTGAGAGATGCTTTAATTAGTAAAAAGCAAAGGTGTAAGAACAAATGGGGAGATTGAGAGAACCTTTTGAAGCAACACAGGATGAATACTTGGAAGTCTATCAGTATAAAAATGTAGTAATTCACATTTGTACTCTATTGAGTCAAATTCAGAGGAGGAGGTAAACTTGGAAAAGGAAACACAGGAGATGAAGAAAAAGCTGAAGTGTTATAAAGCTCAGGGGCAGTGTGAAGAGAATTCTCTTCCTTTCCTAGAATCCACAGCATCCTCATCTGCCACCTATGAGGATTTCTCAGCTAATAGAGCCTGGAGTGTCGGAGAATCTGTCGCATTCGCCAAGGGAGAGATTTTTCAAACAAGTTAAGAATAAAAGTTTTATCCTATAATGGAAGTGCCTAATATGAATAATCCAAATAAAATGGTCAGACAGTACATTGCTTTTTCATTTGAAAGGCTGAAGGTCCTAAAGGAAGCAGTAGCCTCTGATGGGGCTCCGGCACCTTTCACTATGGCCATGTTTGAAACTTACAATACTTCTTTCTAACCTGCCACCCAGTGATTGGCAACAAATTTACCTAGCAGTTCTCAGTGGCGCAAACTACCTCTTGTGGAGAGGAGAATACTAGAATGCATTGCCACTGCCAGGCTTAATGCCCAAGCTAAAGAGGATAATAGAAATCTGGACATGTTAACTGGTACAGGCTAATATGCCACTTTACATCTACAAATTAATTATGATCCTTCCTTGTATGTTCAAATTGCTGCAGCAACTATTAGAGCTTGGAAGGCTCTTCTTAACAAGGCTGCTGGAAATCAATTATCTAAGATTATACAAGGGCCATCTGAGCTGTTTCAGGGTTTTAGACAGGTTACTACAATTGGCAGGAAAACTCTTTGTGGATTCAGATACTGCTATGCTTGTAGTGAAACAGTAAGCTTTTGAGTGAAACAGTTAGCCTTTGAAAATGCAAACAAGTACTGTAAGGAAGCTATGTGACCTCATAGCTCCAAGAGTCTAAATAACTACATCAGGGTCTGCAAGGAAATTGATAGAGCCAACCATATGTGTCAGGTGATGGTAGCTCCAATTCAGAAAGGGAACAGCAAGAGTAAGAGTTGCTTTTCATGTGTGAATTTGAGACATTTCAGGAGAATACACCAAGAATAGAGCAGCCTGTAGGCCAGGTCTATGTCCCCACTGCCATAATGGTCAATATTCTGGAAATGTATGCTGCTCCTGTACAGATGTTGAGGGGTGCCCTCTCCTGTGACAGGAAACAGGTGGTGAGGCCCACTCTGGGGCCCCCAAACCAGAGTGTACAAAGCCACAGATTCCACTACTCTCATCCCAATAGGTTTCATACCTCAAAACCACCCCTTCATATACAAGACCTTATCTGAGGTACCCCAGGTAGTACAGGATTGGACCCCTGATCCTTCACCAGAGTAGTACTAACTCCACAAATGTGCCCACAAGCCTTAGGAACAAGGTTCTACCACCCACTACGTTCTGGTAGTGTGGGTCTTCTTATGAGGGGGATTAGTATACTCCCTGGAGTTATTGATATAAGAGAAAGTAAGATTATCATTTCTATTGATAAGGGGAGTAGTAGTCATCCCTCAACAAGATTGCATAGATCAACTAGTATTACTCCCACAGTATACCACTAATAATACAATAAGAAAGACCACCAGATAAAATCAAGAATTTGGCTACACCAGTACTAGTGCTTTTTGGGTCTCTTCTTTAGCAGAAAGACCCATGATGACTTTATGGATGAATGGCAAGGGTTTCAGGGAATATTGGATACTGAGGCTGACTCGACAGTCATTTCTAAAAAATTTTGGCCAAAGCATGGCCTTTGGATGCTACCCAGTCTTTATTGCAGGGAATTGGCACCACTTCAGCCCCAATCAAAAGTAGCAAAATGTTAAAGTGGAAAGACAAGGAAGGACATTAGGGATATTTGCAACATTTTGTTATCAATAACATCCCCAATAGGGATGTCCTCCATGACATGGTGGCAGTTTTAACTACGCTACCAGCCCAAGGAATCATGGCAAGGTCAGGATGGAGCTGTGGTAAAGTACTTGGCAAAATATCTGCAGGAAAATTCTTGCAGCATTAGTGAGGAGGAGCAGGATATTCATTATCCTCATGATAAAACTGGTCTAGGATATTTATCCTAAGGGTCACTGTCAGACAGCCTCTGAATGTCAAACCCTTGCCCATTACCTGCAAATCTGATGAACCAGTGTGGGTTGAACCATGGCCCTTATTCAAGGAAATATTGGAGGCTGCTCACTGCTCACAAGAGCAGCTTCAGGCAGGCCATATAGTTCCTTGTATTTCCCCCTGAAATATGTCTATATTTGTGATAAAAAAAATGAGGAAAATGGCTCATCCTTCAAATCTTAGAGAGGTCAATTAACCCATGATACCCAAGGGAGCCACACATTTTGTCCTCCCTCCTCCTGTAGGAATTCCTAAATCTTGGTCTATGCTTATTATTAATCAAAAGAATTGCTTCTTTACCATTCCTTTACACACAAAGGATTGGTAAAGATTTGCCTTATTGTAATTTCTATTAATTTTATGGAGCGAGTTCATCATATCCATTGGATGGTTCTTCATCAGGGCATGGTGTATACCCCCACTATTTTTCAAGTACACATGGCTGCTTCCTTGTCCCCTTTAGAAGATACTTTCTTCTATATCTTATTCATTATATGGATGATATCTTCTTGTCGGGATCTGGTAAGTCTGAAGACTTTTTTGCATAAGGATAATCTATGTTTTGCTAAGATACTTAACAGAACCATGCTAGATGATTCGTCCTTTCTTTATTTCTTCTTGGTTTTCAGTAATAAAAGAAATTTTCTATCACATTAGTTTTGACAGAAATAATGGATACCTGCCTCCCAGGTAAGCCCATATGTGCTGGCCTGGACCCTTGAATTTTCAACTTCTAGATAATTTAATTTGTGGTAATTGCATTGTGCAGCAGTGTTGGCTTAAGAGTTATGATAGTTTAAGAATTCCACTATGAAAAACCCTCCTTTTTCTTACAGAAATTCCATGCAATTTGAGGTTGTCCTTGCCTTTATTGGTGTGTTCTCCTGTGGGGCTTATACTTGCTTAGATGTTGTTCCTGAAAGAGTTAAACTTTTAAGCTTGCTCCACTGACCTTACCCTAGGGACAAGTGTGCCTCAATTCTAAAAATAGCATAATATGTTTCAAGAAGTGGCCGGACCACAGACACCACAAAACATCTGGTGTTGAAAACGTCTGACTTTGCAGTCCAGGGAAAAACAAGTATGAAGGATGGTGTCCCCCAAACATAGGGTGGTCTGGAGTTTAGTCATTTCCAAAAGCAGACAGAGAACGCCAATTTTAATTAACCAATAAAATTGCTATATGCATGTTACTAACTACCTATATAATTTTCCCTATAAATATGTCCCCCTAATTGAGCTTGGGGTTCACTCCTTTATCTCCTGCATCCTCTGATTTCCTAAATACACCCCTTGCCTGATTACTGTAAGACTGGCTCTTTGTGAGTTCACATTCCAGTACTTGAAGGAGAGGCTTCCACAATTCAGGGGTCTTTCAGCTGGGGGCTCATCTGGGATTTTGCAACCACCCAAGAATTTGAGACACTCTTGGAGGTAAAAGAGGATTCTCCAACTTGTGTCTTAGTGTATGACCACTGTCTGTTTCTGTTCTCCTCTGTATCTGAGAAGTGCTTTCAGTTTCACAATTGCTCTCAGAGCCGTGAAGCTCAGGAGGTTTTGATTGACAGCAGTGTCTGGAGGATCACAGGCTGCAGCCCTGGGGGATGCCCCAGGATGACATGAGTGTCAGGTACACCTGAAGGTAAGGGGATTTTGCGTGATTCTCTTGGAGTAAAAATCACAAAAGATTCATTTTTCTGAAACTGCTTTAGGCATGTGCCTACGGACTAGGCATGGCTGTAGTTGTCTAGATATTGTGGTCTCTTTGTGCTGTCTATTGTTTGTCTGCTTAGTATTTTCTGTGATGATGGGACAAAAGGTGATGACTTCTCTAAGCCTGATGCTAGACCACTGGACTGAAGTTAGGGATAGACCACACAATATGTCAGTTGAAGTTAAAAAGTGAAGTGGCAGGCTTTATGCACTACTGAATGGCTGACATTCTGCATCAGCTGGCCTCCTGAGGTCACTTTTGACCTGACTATAATTTCTGATGTTCAAAGCCATTGTTTTCCAGGAAGAACCATGATCAAACCCAAACCAGCAACATTACATTTTAATCTGGAAAGAACAAGTTTACAATCCTCTTTCCAGGGTAAAATTGTGAGTCAGAATGCAGGAGCCAGGTTCCTGAACACTGGCCCTCCACAGTGCATGCACACCTCAAACAAAACTAAAGGATCTCTCTAAACCAGAGTACCCAGCACCCACTGCTTCTCCAAAGGTCTAACCTGAGCTTGAGGAAACTTCTGAGTGGCCATCACCTTTTTCGTACCCTCAATTTCCTCCCGTGAATCCTCCGATCTCTGCCCCACAAGAAGGAGCAGGAAGTGGAGGTCCATCCACTGGTATCCAAAACTGCAGGGCCCAGAGCCCTGAAGAGCCTTGCCCTTGTGCACCTATGGTGTCCCGGTAGAGCCCCCAACCTGCAAATCTTCCAGTACTGGCCATTCTCATCTGCTAATCTATATAACTGAAAGTCTAAACTCTCTATTTTTCTGAGAACCCTGCTGGTCTAACTGGGCTGATGGAATCCCTAATGCACTCACACAAGCCCATCTGGGATGACTGCCAGCAGCTTTTACAGATTCTGTTTATCACAGAGGAGAAGGAACAGATCCTCCTAGAGGCATGCAAGCATGTGCCAGGGCCTGATGGTCAACCTACACAGCTCCCGAATAAGATAACCCAGGATTTCCCCTGAACCCACCTGACTGGTATTTCAACACAACAGCAGGTAGAAAGTGACTGATGATCTACTGCTGTGCTCTGGTGGCAGATCTCAAAGGGGTCGCAAGGTGGCCCACTAATTTGGCTAAGGTAAGAGAAGTACTCCAAGAGCCTGTAGAGCCACCACCTGTTTTTCTAGAATGTCTCATGGAGGCATGTAAGAGGAATACCCCCTTTGACCCTACCCCCCCAAGACATCTATCAGCAATTGCTATGGCATTTATAGGACAGTCAGCTCTGGATATTAAAAGGAAGCTGCAGTGCTTGGAAGGGCTACAAGACTATACTTTACAAGATTTAGTTAAAGACTCAAAGAAAGTGTATTGCAAGAGGGAGAGAGAGGAAGAGAAGTAAGAAAGAGAAAAAAGTGGCAGAAGAGAGAGAGAGCTGTAGGGATTGCAAACAAGAAAATAATTTAGCTAGGATTTTGGCTGCAGTTGTAAAAGAAAGAAGTAAGGTAGGACGTAGAGAGACAGGGATCCTGGGCAACAGAAAACCTAGAAGAAAGGGAAAAGGATAACTCCCCTGGAGAAGGACCAGTTTTCTTTCTGCAGAGAGAAAGGACATCGGGCGCTAGAATGCCCTAAGAAGAAAGAAAAAAAAAAAAAAAAAAAAAAAAAAAAAAAAAAAACAAGAGTACTGAACCTTGAAGTACACAATCATTAGAGGGGACGGGGCTCAGTCTCCCTCTCCGAGTCTAGGGGAACCCTAACTGTGAAGGGGACCCTATTGAACTTTCTGGTACACATAGGCTGAATATTCTGTGCTGCAATGGCCTTTAGGGAAATGTGACACCAAAAGAACCACAGTGTGTGGTGTCACCAGAGAAAAACAGTATTCGTGGACTACCTGGCATACTGTGGACTTAGGGAGAGGCCAGATCTCTCATTGTTTCTAGGTCATTCCTAAGTGTCCAGCACTTTTGTTAGGAAGAGACTTACTGGATACGCTAAAAGGCCAAATTCAGTCTACCCCATCTAGCACCTAAGTGAGATGGAAGAAAACTATAACCATGATATTAGCTATAAAGCTAAAGGAGGAATATAGATTGCATGAACAACCAAAGAAAGAGATAACCCCAAACATAGACTGGTGGCTGTCTAACTTTTCTCAAGTCTGGGCAGAGACAGGGGGCATAGGCATGGCAGTCAGTGTTCCACCAGAGGTGGTGGAGCCTAAATCAGACAGCACCCCCATTGGTGTTCAGCAGTACCCAATGAGTAAAGAGGCCAGGGAAGGAATACAGCCACACATAGAAAGGCTCATTTCCTTGGGCATATTGGTACTGTGCCAATTGCCTTGGAATACTCCTTCTTAGTCAGTAAGGAAACCCGGCACAAATGGCCAGTACAAGACTTGAGGGAGATAAAAAAGAGTGTACAAGACATACACCTGACTTTTCCAAATCCTTATAATCTCCTTAGTTCCCTCCTGCCTGAACAACAATGGTACACTATACTTCATCTAAAGGATGCTTTTTTTAACCTAAGGATTCATTTCATCATGCAGCCCATCACTGTCTTTGAGTGGATGGATCCAGATATTGGGCAGACAGATCATCTCACCTGGACTAGGTTTCCCCAGGAATTCAAGAATTCACCCACTCTTTTTGATGAAGGATTTTATCGGGACCTGGCTACTTTTAGGACTGAAATCTTCTAGGTAGCTCTCCTGCAGTATGTAGACAACATGCTCCTGGCCACCCCCACTAAAGAAGAATGCTTCCATGGGACTGAGAAACTACTCATGGAACTGGGTGAATTGGAATATCTGGCCTCCACCAAAACGGCCCAGCTGTACCAGGCTGAAGTAGCCTATCTAGGTTACACACTAAGGATGGGAAAGCAGTGGCTGACAGAGGCCAGGAAAAAGATGGTCATACAGATTCCTCTCCCTACCACCCCTCGAAAAATGAGGTAGTTCCTGGTTACAGCTGGGTTTTGTACACTATGGATCCTCAGGTTTGCCACACTTGCAGCTCCCTTGTACCCTCTGACTAAGGAAGGGAACACATTTAACTGGGCCCCTGAATACCAGAAGGCTTTCAATGACATTAAGAAAGCCCTGTTATTGCCATCCCCAGCACTACTGGATCTGACTAAACCTTTCACCTTATACGTGGATGAGAGAGCTCGGTGGACAGAGGGGTCCTAACTCAGACTTTGGGTCTATGGAAAAGACTGGTAGCTTACTTGTCGAAAAAGTTGGACACTGTTGCAAGTGGATGACCCTCTTGCCTGAGGGCCATCATAGCCTTAGCCCTGCTTGTCAAGGATGCTGAGAAGTTCACTTTTAGTCAACAAGTGACTATAGTGGCCCCACACTCCCTTGTGAGTATTGTGTGGCAGCTCCCTGATTGATGGATGACAAATGCCCACATGACTTATTACCAGAGCCTGCTATTAACTGACAGGATAGCCTTTGTCCCTCCAGCCATCCTAAACCCTGGCACCCTACTACCAGAGGCTGAAGATTTAGACATGGCACATTGATGTGAAGAGATCCTGGCAGAAGAAATGGGTTCAAGAAGGGACCTGAAAGACCAGCCATGGCCAGAAGGTCCAAACTGGTACATGGACAGTAGCAGCTTCGTGGTCAAAGGTAGTCATGTGGCAGGGGCAGCAGTAGTGAATGGAACTAACATCATATGGGCCAGCCGTCTGCCGGAAGGGACTTCAGTCCAAACAGCTGAACTGATAGCCCTCATCCAAACTCTATGGATGGCTGAGGGCCAGGCTGTAAACATCTATACAGATAGCACATATGCATTTGCTACTGCACATGTTCATGGGGCCATATACAGGCAGAGGGGGCTACTAACCTCTGCAGGAAAGGACATTAAAAATAAAGAGGAGATACTAGGATTGCTAGAAGCTATCCACCTGCCAAAGAAGTTGGCTATTGTCCACTGCCCAGCTAAAAAACAGGGTCAGGACAGAATTGCGAGAGGCAACAGGATGGCAGATTCTGTAGCCAAAGAAGCAACCCAAGGAGTTATGATTATGTCAGGAATTTCCCTGGACCACTTTGTAGCTCAGAAACCAGACATTTAATATACTGAAGAAGATCACCAACATATGGACAAACTAGGATTCGCTCCCCATCAAAGGACAAGAGAAGATACACCCCAGATGGCAAACTAGCCAAATCCCAGAAAGACAGGAAGGATGATGTGGACCAACTACACCATTTGACTCATTTAAGAGCTAAACATCTTGAGCCTCTAATCAAAGCCTCAAATTATTATGACCCCAATCTTTCAGAAAATGTTGATATTGTTGTAAAAGACTGTGTGCCCTGTATCATGTTTAACTTAGAACATTCAAAACTCCCCTCTGGAAAAAGTCTCAGAGGGAGCCAGCCAGGAGCTCATTGGGAAGTGGATTTCACTGAAGTTAATCATGCCAGATATGGGAACAAATTATCTCTTGGATTTTGTAGACAACTTTTCAGGATGGGTGGAAGCCTATCCCACCAAAATGGAGACTGCCACTATGGTAGCTAATTAGATTCTTGACGAAATTTTTTCCAGATCTGGGATACCCAAGGTAATTGGGTCTTGCAATGGACCTTAATTTGTTGCCTAAGTAAGTAAGGTACTGGCCACAGAGCTGGGGATTAATTGGAAATTTTATTGCACATTAGACCCCAGAGTTAAGGACAGGTAGGGAGGATAAATAGAACTCTAAAAGAGACCTTGTCAAGATTGGCCTCAGAGACTGGTGGGGGAGACTAGACTGTCCTCCTTCTCTTCACCCTGTTCTGTGTACTGAACACCCCTGCCTGTTTTGGCTTAACCCCTTATGAGATTATGTATGAGAGTCTCCAGCCTCTCCTCAACTTCGGTGGGGCCCCCAATCTTGAGGTTCTTCCTAAAACCCTGTTTGCTTATTTAAAGTTACTAGAAATAGTCCAAAGTGAAGTCTGGAGCCAACTGAAGGGTGCCTATGAGACAGGAAGCCTGGAAATACCTCACCACTTCCAGGTGGGAGATACAGTCCTGATTCGCCATCCACAGACTGAAAATTTAGAACCTTTCTGGAAAGGGCCCTATCTAGTACTACAGACCACCCCTACCACTGACAGGGTAGATGGGATTGCTGCTTGGGTCCACGCCTGCCATGTAAAGAATGCTTCAGATGTCCTTAAAAGTGAATGGAAGTTGGAAAAGACTGCTGTTCCTCTTAAATTTTGCCTCTGTTGTAAGCACTCTTAATCCCCATGCACCCCAGGAGATGATATGACACGTGATATCACAAACTGGAGACATTGTGTGGTCAATAAGAAAAATGGCCTCTCCTTGGACTTGGTGGTCTTCCCTTATAGCAGACATATGCCACCTGGTGGCAGGGTTAGATACTTGGGACATTCCCAAATATAGTGCAGAAAATGTCCCAATATTTAGAAAAATGGGAGTGGCTCCAGGGTGTGCAAACCCCCTCACCTGCTGTGCCATCAGGGCAGCAACATTTATGTCCCAGAGATGTTAGGACATGCCCTCAAACAGATATGTGTGGAGGACCAGAATCCTATTATTGTAAAACATGGGGATGTGAAACTACAGGAGAAGCTTGGTGGCATCCCACCTCCTCCTAGGATTTCATCATAGTGAACAAAAACCGACTGATAGACCTACCTGTGCCTCCCTAAAGTCTAGAGTAGAGCAGGTTAAAAGTTACCTCTGCAACAAAACCCCCCTCTGCAATTCTTTAAACATTACCTTTACTGGAAAGGGCAAACAGTCAAGAGATTAGGTTAAGGGCTTGAGTTTGGGACTTGGACTTTATGTTTGCAGAAAATATCCAGGCTTAATAATGAAATTGAAACTCAAAATAGAGAACCCCACCAGTTTTCTAGTGGAGCCCAATAAACTTTTACCAGAAACAAACCCTAAAACTATCCTGGCACCACCCTAGCCTAAGATCCCATCTAGGAATCTGAGTGCCACCACCATGATGACTTTGAGTGTTATGGCTGCCACCACAGGACTTCCCCCCCCAGAGACACCCAACAGAGACTTTGCAATTTCGTACAGGGAGTTCTTCAGGAGTTTATTCAGACAGACCCCAATGTCACTGAATCATGTTGGTTCTGTCTGGGATCCTGGCCCCCATATTACAAAGGGATAGCAACTGGTAGAACTGTCACATATAATGAATCACACCAGTTTTGTTCATGAGGATTGAGCCACAAGCTAGCCCTCACAGGTGTATCTGGGATGGGTGTATGTATAGGGAATATTCCTAGACCCTACACTTCCATTTGTAACTCTACTTTGACTGTCAATTTATCTGTCAGTGCCTATCTGGTCCCTCAAACTGACACCTGGTGGGTCTGTAGTACTGGACTTACCCCCTTGTGTCTCCACCTCAGTATTTGACCCCACCTAAAATTTTTGTGTTTTAGTTCAGTTGGTACCCCAGTTTATTATCACCCAAAGTGGATTGTAACCAATACATATGACCTGAGACTGACCGGAGTTAGAAGAGATCCAGTTACTCTGACTTTAGCAGTACTGCTGGGTGTTGGGCTGGCAATGATTGGGACAGATACTGCAGCAATGGTCACCTATCACCACTACTTTTCAGACCAGAGAAATGCAATGACTAAGGACTTAGTGGCCTTAGAACAATCTTTTAGAAAGCTAAAAGAGTCACTTACTTCCCTATCCTAAGTCGTATTACAAAATTGCAGGGACTGGATTTTTTGTTTCTTAAAGGGAGTTTATGTGCTGCGCTAAGAGAAGAGTGTTGTTTTTATGTTGATCGCTCTGGTGTCATTAAGGACTCCATGATTAAGCTGCATGAAGGACTAGCTACCAGGCAGAGAGATAGGGAAGCTAACCAAGGGTGGTTTGAAAGTTAGTTCTCTCACTCATCTTGGCTCACCACCTTGATTTCTATGCTCCTGTGGCCTATAATAATTGCTTTGCTAATCTTGACATTTGGACCCTGCATCATAAATAAGTTATTAAACTTTGTTAGAGAAAGAGTTGGTGCAGTACAGGTCTTAATGCTTCACCAGCAATGTCATGAATTGAAGGACTTCAAGAGGACTGAGGAACAGGGTACCGAGTTCTAAGATTAGAACTAGCCACTAGAAGTACAGAATGAAAGAGTTAAAATTTTAAGCTAGCTCCACTGACCCTAACATTGGGACAAGTATGCCTCAAGGCTAAGAAGAGCATAACATGTTTCAAGAAGTGGCCTGACTACAGACACCACAAACCGTCTGGTGTTGACAAAGTCTAACTCTGCAGTCCAGAGAAAAACAAGTATGAAAGACAGTGTGCCCCATAAATAGGGTGGTCTGGAGTTGAATCATATCCAAAAGCAGACAGAGAATGCCAATTTGATTAAACCAATAGAATTGCTATGCACTTATTGCTAACTACCTATGTAATTTTTGCTATAAATATGTCTCCCTAATTGAGTTTGGGGTCAACTCCTGTATCTCCTGCATGAGATATTAGCCATCTTCAGAGCTCAGATTTCCTAAATACACCTCTTGCCTGATTGCAGCCAGACAGGCTCTTTGTGACTTCTTGGGTTAGAGTTTACACAGTACTTGAATGAGAGGCTTCCCCAATTCAGGGTCTTTCATTCAATTTCTGCTGAAGCGTAGCATAGCCTGTAATAGTACTGCTTCTTTGAATCAGTCAGAGTCATTTGTGCAATCTGTACACTTTTATTCAGTTAAGGAGAGTAGAAAGTTTACCATTCTGTCTTCACCATGCATGTTGGCATTTTTTTCCTTCTTGGTATGGAATGAGACAGAGGCACAGTCTGGGAGAAGATTCTCTATTGTTCTGCAAGGAATTGTCTGTTGACCAACTGTTGGGAGCAGGAGGATTTTGCACTGATTGTTCAAGTTCCTAGTGTGATCACAATGCCCCTGGAGGATGATAGCCATTTCCTTATTGTGCTCAGACGACACAAAATAACTTTTTCATCACTGCTGCTGATATCGCAACCATTGCCATCTCCAACACAGCCACTACAGTGGCTGGTGTATTCATCTCTTAATTTGCAGCCATTGCTAGAACTGTGGACAAATTGTCTGAAGAGGTTGATTTGTATTTGAATGTGCAGAATAATATTAGCTATTAAATTCAGTTGGGCCTTTTAATCTCAACCAAAAACAGTCCTTTTTCAGGAGCAGATAGATTTTTATCTGAGAAATCATGTTATCTCTTGTTCTACAACTTAACATTCTGTATGTGTTACCCCTGTTAAGGTTTACAATAGTAGCAAAGCCATTAATAATTTGAATGCTTTTCTTGCTGGACCTTGAAACTATACCTTTGTTAACTACACCAATCAATAGTGGTTGCCATTCTAAAGGTCAGTGAGACCACCCTTGTCTGGAGACAGTCTCTTAGAAAATCTTAAGTATGTAGATCACCTCATTAAGGAGTGGTCAGGAATCATTATTTTGGGACTGTTTGCTCTTGGAGCAGCAGTCCTTGGGCTTTTTCTGCTGTGTCATCTCAAGCACCAACTGATCCAAATCAAGTTTTTTTCTTTGGCTGGAGAGAAAGCCTTCAACCAAATCTAGCTCAATCTCTATTCCAAATAGTTAGCCAAAGATGGGCAACCTTCTGGAAACAAACTCACCAAAGAGAGTAACCCTGTGGACTGGCAGGATATCCAGAGACAGGTAAGAGTATTGCACCCTCAGATTGATCCTAAGACTGGCACTATTTAAAAAATTAAAAGAAGGAAATGTTTAGATCCTATAACTTTGGGCCATTCTTTCTCCCCCACTTAGCCTTTTCACCTGCTGTAGCAAGAACCTGTTTGTGCCCTTGGCAGCTGCTATGGGCCCACTGTCTTGGGGCTGCGATATTCCTAAATGCAGCTGTTACTTCTTGGTTCCTAATTAGGGGCATTCCACCTCGTGACCTCTAGGGCCCATCTGATACTTTTCCACTGTTTATTGATCAGTACTTAAGAACCTTAACCATAAAGCTCAGGGGCATTCTTCTTAAACAATTTCTCCTGTGCATGTTTCCTTTCAATCCTCCAGACCTATACCTAATAATCATACACCAACAGTGCAGGTGCTGCAACATATATTTTGGTCAGATGAGGATAAGTCCCTAAAGAGTTTGCTTCTAAGCAGTCACCTAAGAGCCCTGTGCCCTGTGGGAGCTGTTCCTGCTGGTATTGGTGTCTTTCATCTACTTTAATAATTCCAGTTTCCTGTTCATAAATGTAACTCTTGTGGAACCCCCTCTAGGCTGAGGGTCATAAATTCAGGTGACTACCTTGTGTACTTTTTGTTAGTGTTTCTGGTTTTGTTCCTTAAATATTGAGCCTCAGGCAGTGTGGGTCCTTGGAGAAAGTACCATTGCAGAGGAAGCTACACTTCCAAGTAAATTGGATATTTCTGTACTGGGTGAATTAGTATTCTTAGTCCTTCCCCACCATCTCTCATTTCCTAGATAAAAACTGATCAAAGATTGAGCACTAAGGAATCTCCACCTACAAAGTCTTTCCCTCCCACAAGGGGTTACTCCAGTGAAGGTAATAACATAGGCACCATCTCTGGAGGCTTTGGATAGAGTGAAAATTCCCCAAGGAACCTCCTTGCTTTAGCTCCTTCTCTCTATCTGCACTGCATTTCTAGTTTGATTCCCAGGTCCAGGCTAATCGAAGATTAGAAGTCCTGAAAATGGAATAAAGTCACACAAAGTCAAAATAATACTATATTTTTACAGTTTTTGCCTTATTGTTTTTTAAACTACTAAATTAAATAACTTTCAAACCTAAAAATAGCCATAAGAGATATTAGATTCCCTGAAGTTGTCATTTTAATAATTTGTGAATAAACTGTCCAGCCTGAGGGCTACAAATTAAACTCAGTTCCTCTATAAAATATTAGTGCTTTGTTTCTTGAGTCACCTTCAACCACATTCTTATCTCCTTTTTACAGAGCTTTTGTGAAATGGTTTCTCTAATGGGATATTTCTCAAAGATTCATATGTTTTAATAGTAGTTTCAAATTAAGGTTTCAGTGTGAGTATTTAAGATATTTTGAGATTTAATACAATGAGCCTATGCATTCTCAGCTCAAAAGCTAAAATTATCTTATACCCCATGACCCACATGGGAAAATTATAGAGAGAAGTTCTACATTATGCCTCCCTTAATGAAATACTGGATAATAAGTTCATGAACAGTACTACATTGCTGAGCTATAACCCTATTCCTAAGAAACATAATATCACCATTTCAAAGGCAATAAAGTTAAAATTACAAGACCAGAAGACTAAACAAATGGATGCAGCATTGTGAGAAGAGGAAATTTTGACAAAGAAATGGTTAGGATGAAGTGAGAACAAAAGGAGAAGACACAGCCATGTACAGGCCAAGAGAGAAAAAACCTGAAACAGACATTTCCCTGATGCTTTAAATAAGAACAGATCTCCCCCCAGAAAAACAGCAGTGAAGGTTGGATGCCTAAGCCTAGTGAAATGCTAAACTGGTGATACTGGAGTAGATGGGTGGGTTGGGTAGTACTCTCACAGAAACGGGCAAGTGGAGAGCAATAGAGGTTTTCAGAGGAGGAAACCAGGAAGGGGATGATAGTATTTGAAATGTAAATAAAATAACTATTTTTAAAAGTGTGTAGCAATACTTTAATTGAGTATAATTAATTTATTAAGCTGGACATAGACTGAAAGGGTGAGGTGGCTCAGAGGACTTTCAGGACAAGAATGTGAAGCTGAGTAGAAATTCCAGCACCCATAGTAAATCCTGTAAATTCTAAAATCGGGAAACCCTAGCACTGAATGAGAGAAACAAAAAGAGGAGGATAACAGGCCATTCCTATGCAACCATTCTAGCAGCAATAGTGATCCCCAGGGGTGGGCATGAAAGAACAATTATCTCAAAAATATAAGAAAGTATGATTGGAAAAGTTGTTGCATTTCTACTTCTATCCTCCACTTAAGAGAGACAATGTCTGCACACATCATCACAGATTTACAAGGTGAACACACATAGATGCCTGCCCATACACATTCATATACACAAGTGAATGCAGCATAAAGTACACATATGTAAATACCCACACATGTCCAAGTATACACACATCTATATATCATGCATGAATAAACACATGTGCATGTACAAAACTATACCTAATGTACATAAAATTAGATATATATGTACATGCATATAAGCACATACACAAGTACTTAGAGGTAAAATTGTGTTTTTCTAACTCTACCATCATGTCAATTACAAATTAATTGGTATGGAATAACCCATTGGCCACAGCTGAGCTCAGTACACAGTTACAGGGGTGAAACAGGAGTCCAGCTGTGATTAGTCTCATGAAAACTAACCCAAATATTACTAAGTTGATCTAAAGAATATTTCTGGATCATCAAAAAATTTCTACTCAATGTAGATCATTTCCTTTCTTCCTCTTTACCTGCCAGACAGACACATTTCTCTCTTATTCCTGTGATTCTGATTATACTCTTTATTTCAAGCTGGTGAAATTAGTCACCATCTCTTCTTTGGAAATCAGCTTATCTTGCAAAGGACAACAACCTCAGAAAATAAATTGTATTCTGTTTTACCATATGTCAGGTGTTACTCTTCTTGAAGGTTGTTTAAGTAGTGTTCGTGTGTGTGTGTGTGTGTGTGTGTGTGTGTGTGTGTGTGTGTGTTAATGTGAGTGTGCACGCATACGTGATCATGCAGGAATGTGTGCATGTATCTGTGTTTGTGTGTATATCTGTGTGGCTATATGTATCTGTTTGTGTCTCTGTCTTTGTTGCTCTGAGTGTCTTTATGTGTGTTTGTATATATGTATGTAAGTGTGTTCATCTCATTTGGAGTAATCATACTTTTGGGGTATTCTCTGAAAGCAAATGTTTGAGTTTTCACTTACAAGAAAGGTTTTCATCGAACATAGAAGAAAAAAGCCTTTGAACTCTTTATAATTTAGATTTCATGGACCAGGTGTTGGAGTTTAAGACATACAACCCACATCTGACTCTGAAAACTTTGTTTTTTTAATTTTAAAGATTCTCTTTTTAAATCATTTTTATTTATCTTATTTTATATATACAATTGTTGGTGTCTGACAATATTTCTGTTCACCAATGGCATGCAGTAACTCCAAGAGTTAAAAAGTAGCATCCTATCCATGGAAACTGAGGATACAGAGGTTATGAACTGCCATGTAAGTTCTGAGAACAAAATCATTGAACAGTTCCGACTGGGTGAACCAACTCTGGGCCCATTTAATTTATTTATCATTAGATGTGTGATTGTGTGGGTCTGCCACATGTCTGCTGAGACATATAGGACAAGGAAGAGTTTTTTTGTACCTACAGCAGTCCATTATTGATCCAAAGAGTGTCCACATTAACCAACTTCATCCTCAGAAATAATAACCAGTTCTCTTAAGCACTGAGCTGTCTCTATAGATATGAAATGCTTTTCAGACATTTTTATTGATCTCAACACTAGTATACTTTGTAATGCCAACACCTCCCAGTATCCTCAGATGTTGGTCAAGTTCTGTGAATTTGATGGGCACTGTCTCAGTCTCTACTCACCATCAATGATGACTTTTCCTCCTCAACACAATCTACATTACCTAACAACCCACATTCCTCATTTTTATCTTCATTTGGAGGTGGTTTGTTTCCCTAAGTGCAAGAAACCCTCTCTAATCAAACCCTGGAACAGAGCTTAAAATTCTCCTTCTGCCCCCACATCTGTTCCCGTGCACTAATGTAATCCCTCAAATTGTCTCCTGAACTGTCACTGCACCATATCTTTTTTTATAGTGGACCTTCTCTCTGGATGGTAAATAGTGATCTTCAATGTTACCCACTCTCCAAATATAGAATACAGTAATAGAGGGGGTGGCCTTAATGCACTTAATAAATGAAAATTCAGCCATTGCTCTTCAATGGTCAAATCAGTTACAATTCTCCACCAGGATTTCCTGGGCTACATATTAAAACCCTATTGTAGTGAAAGAGAGGGACATTGGAATCAAATAAATAAAAGACAGAGAATGAAGTCAAGAAGAGAATGACGAAGGGGTAGGAGGTAAGAGAGAAACAAAATGAAGGTAATTAGAACAAAATGAAAGGAAAGTTCTTGCAATACAGAAATCAGTTTTTCATGTATACATGTGACTCTAATTTGTCTGGGTACTGAGACAGTCAGGAAATAAATGCAGCTCCTTATTTAGGGAGATGGATGTGCAAAAAGGATTCCTAGGCAGGCACTACTCTATACCTAATTGCCTCCAGCCAGCAGATCTAGCTAAGCAGCGGCTTCTTACTTTTGCCTGACCACTGGAACCCCTATGAAACAGTGACAGGTTTTAACCACATTCACCAAGAGCCAAATGGAGAAATAGAAGGCCCTGTTCACCAAGACATAATTCCCCAATATGGATGCAGCAGAATGTAGTTTTCATCATCAACTTGCATGAGTCCAGGGTCCAGATTGAATGATCTGATGATTACTTGAATTTCTTCAGTTTCTATTATGTCTCCCCTTCCATTTCTGATTTTATTAATTTGAATATGCTTTCTGTGTCCTCTTATTAGACTGGCTAAGGGTTTATCAATTTTCTCAAAGAACCAGCACTTGGTTTTCTTGATTCTTTGTTAGATTTTGTTTCTTGATTTTGTTTCTACTTGGTTGATTTTATCTCCGAGTTTATTTCCTGCAGTCTATTTCTCTTGAGTGTATTTGATTCTTTTTGTGCTAGAGCTTTCAGGTGGGTCTTCAAGGTGTTAGTGAATGCTCTCTCTAGTTTCTTTTTGGCAGTGCTCAGAGTTATGAGTTTTCCTCTTAGCACTACTTTCAATGCATTTCAAAAATTTGGGTATGTTCTGCTTTCATTTTTGTTAAATTCTTAAAGTCTTTGATTTTTCTTTCTTTCTTCTTTGACCAAGCTATCACTGAGTAGAGCATTGTTTAGCTTCCATGTGTATGTGGGCTATTTGTTGTTTTTTGTTTTGTTTTTATTGAAGACCAGCCTTAGTCCATGATGATCTGATAGGATGCATGGGATAATTTTGATGTTCTTTGATCTGTTGAGGCCTGTTTTGTGACAGACTATATAGTCAATTTTGCAGAAGGTACTGTGAGGTGCTGAGAAGAAAGTATATTCTTTTGTTTTAGGATGACATATTCTATAGATGTCTGTTAAATACATTTGGTTCATAACTACTGTTAGTTTCACTGTGTCTCTGTTCAATTTAAGCTTCAAAGATCTGTCCATTTATGAGAGTGGTGTGTTGAAGTCTCACACTATTATTGTGTGTGGTGCAATATATACTATGGGCTTTCATATAGTTTCCTTTATGCACGTGCATGTCTTTGTATTTGGATCATATATGTTCAGTATTGAGAGTTTATCTTGATAGATTTTTCCCTTAATGATTAAAGAGTGTCCTTCCATGTCTTTTGAGATGACTTTTGGTTGAAAATCTGTTTTATTAGATATTACAATAACTACTTGTTGATTGGAACCATTTGCTTAGAAAGATTTTCTCAAACTTTTACTCTGATGTATTGCCTGTTTTTGTTACTGAGATGAGTTTCCTGTATGCAACAAAATGCTGAGTCCTGTTTACATATTCAGTCTGATAGTCTATGCCTTTTTATCTGGAAATTGAGTCCATTGATTTTAAAAGATATTAAGAAGTAGTGATTGCTGTTTCCTGACGTTTTTGTTCTTAGAGGTAAAATTATGTTTGTGTGTTATTCTTCTTTGGTGTTTGTTGCAAGAAGATTAGTTCCTTGATTTTCCTAGGATGAAATCCCCCTCTTTGTGATATAGTTTTTTATCTATTATTTTGTGTAGTGCTTGATTTGTGGACAGATATTGTGTAAATTTGATTTTGTTCTGGAATATCTTGATTTCTTTCTCTATAATTGAGAACTATGCTGTATGTAACTTGGGCTGGCATTTGTGTTCTTAGTGTCTGTATAACATTAATCCAGGACCCTCTAGCTTTCATAGTTTCTGTTGAAAAGTCTGGTGTAATTCTGATCGATCTGCCTTTATATGTTACCTGTCCCTTTTCCCTTACTGCTTTTAGTATTCTGTCTTGGTTTTGAACATTTGTTGTTCTGACTATTATGTGTCACAAGAATTTCTTTTATGGTGCAACTTATTTGGGGTTCTGTAGGCTTCTTGAATGTTCATGGCTATCTCTTTCTTTAGGTTAGGAAAGTTTTCTTCTGCAATTTTGCTGAAGATATTTACTGGGCCTTTTGGTTGGGAGTATTCTGTCTCTTCTACATCTATTATCTATAGGTTTGCACTTCTCATGTCCTGGGCTTTCTGGATGTTTGGGGTTAAAATCTTTGTGATTTTTGCATTTTCTCTAACTGCTTTGTCAATGATTTTATGGTATCTTCTGCTGCTGCTCTTTCATGTCTTCTGTTCTGTTGATGATGCTTGCATCTATGACTTTCAATGTCTTTCCTAGGATTTCCAACTTCAGGGTTGTCCCCTCTTGGGATGTCTTTATTGTTTCTATTTCTGTTTTCAGGTCCTTCATCTGTTTGTTTGTGCTTTCCTTTAGCTCTTTCATTGATTTTTGTGTTTCTTCTTTAAGGGCCTCAAATTGTTTGCATTTGTTCTCCTGGCTTTCCTGTACTTCTTTAAGTGTGTTATTTATGTGCTTCTTAAGGATCTTCATCATTATCATGAGGTATGATCTGAAGTCTTAATATTGTTTTTCTGGTGATTTGTGATATCCACTATTTGCCATGTTGGAAGAACTGGGTTCTGATGTTTCCAGATTGTCTTGGTTTCAGTTTCTTAGACACTTGTGCTTGCCTGTAGCCATCTTGTTATCAGTGATAATTGGTAATCCTGCTGTCTCTTACTTGAGCTTGTCTCTCCTGTGGGTCTCCAGAGGTAGATTGTTTCTAGAGGTTCAGCTCTCTGGGTAGCCTATGAGTTCCAAAGGCAGTGTCTAGTCCTGATGCATCTGAGCTGCTTCTATTCTTGCCTGGAAGTGTCTGTTTCCAGGTAGCACCAACCCCTGCTCCCTGAGAGTTCCAGGCAACTTCTCCCTGGGTAGACTGTGGGGTGGGAATGTCAACTCACTTCTCCTCCAGGAATGAGAACCCTCCTGCTTCTCTTCAGAGTGCCCAACAAACTGTGGTCACTCTAATCAGTGTTCAGCTCTCTATGGGCAGGCTGTGAGTTACAAACGCAATAGACCTGCTCTAGCTCCAGGTACACATTGAGGAAGGTGGGCTCCATAAGGAAAGACCTCCTCCATCTTCCCTGGGTGCTCAGTTCTCTGCAAGCCAGCTGTCAGTCCTGATGTCAGCATGTCTGATCTGTCTGTGGCTGAAAACAATTTATTTTTGAGACAAAGTTATAATATGTAAACTATCCTGGCTTTGGACTCACCAGAGTCTCCCCTGCCTCTGACTCCCAGATGTTGTTAATAAAGTCACTATATAAGGCTAGAGATCCATTTTTGATTGTGTTTATATGTGTGCATGCACACATAGAAGTGCAGTGTCGGAAAAGGATAGATGATGGCATTCAATCCCCTGGATCTGGAGCTATAGATATTTGAGAGCCATGAAATGCAAGTACTGGGACCTGAACACAGATCCTCTACAAGAGCAAAGTGTACTCATAAATGTTAAACCATCTCTCTAGCATAGTTCATTTTCTTAATCTTGTAAAAAGTCTTTACTTTGGAAGAAGTAAAGAAAATTGTCAGTATACAATGTAAAACAATGTAATTGTACTATGCTTTCAAAAAACTAAGCAAATCAAATTATAGTTTGTTAATTTCATATATTCATATGATATATTGAAGTTATACCTACCTCTTCTATACTTTTTATTTTTCTGTGATGCCCTCCATTTCTATCTCAATTTCATTCATGCCATTAATTTTTCTCCCCTTCTCCTACTCCTCTTTAAAACCCATTAGGTCATATTTACACTGCCCATATGTCCACGGGGTTGGACTATCTATTTGAGCATTGACATTGTGAGACAGTCTCCCAAATTTCTCAGGCTGGTCTTGAAAACACTTTGCAACCCAGGCAGACCTTCTTTCCTCCTGAAGAGCAGCATTATGACAGGTCTTTGCTATGAAACCTAGTTTCAGAGAACTAGCTTCATCATCATGGTTACTTAGTAACCAGTAAGCAATCAAATCATCTTATAAACCAAGGAGACCCACAAGGTTCATAGTGCTTAAAATTCCAAACTGATGTGCCTGTGCATTTACTTGAAAGAATCTTCCAGAAACAACCCCTTCTAGAATAACACACTAAACATAATGGCTCACACCTGTATCCACAGCATTTTGGAGGCTAAGGCAGAAGTTTTGTCTTGAGCTTGAGGCCAGTTTAGACTATATATCAAGCCTCCACCCCACCTATATGGCTTACCCACTTATATGAAGACTAACATTACTCACTTCAATAGAATACTAACTCCTCTGATGCCCCCTTTTACTGGGAGTTTCCCAGCCTGGACAGGGTAGTCGTGAATTACACATACTAGAAATCTGGTAATGGCTTTAAAGTCTGTGGGACTCAGAACTTTCTAGATTTCTAGCTGTACTGAAATGTGATGATGACTTCTAAAAATTCCAAAAAAGTTTCTTGCTGTTTCTGAGGGTAAAATGCTGCTGGTGTAGGTGATTGACACCTGTAGCCCAACAGCTGGGGCTTAAGCAATGTGGTCTTTGTTCTCTCCCATGACTGCTGTGCTCTAACTTTCACCCTACTGGTCAGAGGACACAGAAGGAAAAATGGACAGTTAAAAAGTGATTATAATATTTTTTTCTAAGTTATAAAAAGTTTTCTATGAGAGCTATCTAAGGAAAAAAATATCCTATGCAGGAACAGAGAAAAATTCTTCTAACTGGAAAAAGTGAAAAATTTTTGCTAAGGGAAAAATAGTTCTTCCAATCCACCTCTCATCTCTTCGTCCTCAGTACTTATGTATCTTTCAGAACACATGATGACATGTTTCAAAGCTCATCACAAGTTCACACAAAAATCAAATCAAAAACTGAAATAGAAATTTTCAACAAAAAAATACATTCATATTCATTAGTAGTAATTATCCTTCTAAACATCCATCACCTCTTTGAGCTCCACAGGTTCATTGAAATTTTAAAACCATAACTAAGCTATTAAGTTTTGTATAGATGAACCCAGCCAATATTTTATCCTCTGTTCCAGTATTCAAAATAAATCATTAGTTCTCTTTTTATGACCTTTGGTTTTACAACTTCTCAAAATATGCCCTGAGTAGGAGAATGTCTGGTTACTATCTAAGAACAATTAACTGGTGACACTTGTGAGACCGGCAGTGTTCTCACTGCAGTTTTGACTACCAGAAAAAAAAAAAAAAAAAAAAAACTAAAGCAGACCCATTATAAAAGAGCCAAATAATTACTGACATAATTTTAGGAATTCTTATAGGATCATCGTTAAGACTTAAGAAGTCATTTGTATGTCTATGTAGCCTCACTACAAGACAGTACATTTTTATAGATCTGCAGAGATCTGCTCCAAGTGGTGTGCCATTACTTAGTAATTGTTATATATGTTTCATGATTACAGGAAAAGCATATTATAGCAGGAATCTTTCCTAAAATGACTTCTCTTACAGCGTTGCTTAATAAGGGTCAACCTGACATAGATATTATAATTATACCAGGCAGGCCATCTCAGGACAATCACCTGCTATTTATTTGCTGTTCCATTATGACTCCTGATATGTGTTAATAGTAAAGGCTGATGATGCATGATTATTAGGTGACTGAGAGGATTAGTGGGTAAGAAAAATATGTGTGTTTGAGAGAGAAAGTGTGTGTGTGTGTATGTGTGTGTGTGTGTGTGTGTGTGTATGTGTGTGTGTGTGTGTGTGTGTGTGTGTGTGTGTGTGTGTGTGTGTGTTCTGCAGTGTGGGAAGTTGAACCCAGAGCCTTCCGCATCCCAGAATAATGCTCTATACATGGATTATGATTGCATGTATTATATATTAGTATGATGTATGCATATTTGAATGTACAAATTCATGTGAAGAAATATGTTAACATACTATTTGTATATTGCATAGCTCTGTATGAAATGTAAGTAGAATATATTATGTAAATATACTGTAATAATATATGCAAGGTTGTACATTGTATTAGGTTAATGCATGATTGCACAAATGTTCATGGGATCAGGTGGGTGGCTGCATGTATAAAAGTATGTATGTCTATATGTGTGACTCCATGTATATTTCTGAGGATAATGCATTCTTATATGCATGAATGTGTGGACAAGTGGTTAGATGGTGCATGTCTTTCTATATGCATGCATGTATAATTATATGCATTTATGTATACATGTTACTAGTACATATAGGTTGCTGTGTACATGTTTACATGCATAATTGGTTGGGTACACAGAACAAACACAGCTGTTCCATCATTGGATAATGAGTCACATTATGTGGCTCTTACTGCTACCTGAGAACAATGAGGTCTCTTAACATTTTACTTACCCTGTTATCCCTCTCTCATTTTATGTCTGGTTCTAGAATCACAGGGTGAAATACAGGAAGCAGTAAAAATAGCAGAAATAGCAGTCCCTGGGAGGAGAGACAAAAGTTTGTCCTATGAAGAATGTATCAGACACATTCACATGACCTTTCCGGATGAGTGTTTTAGGAAACTTGGGTTTCTACAGCTAATATCTATTCACTCAGACCCACCTTTCATAGCACTAGCCACTATTTTCATTGGAATCAGGTATCAGAGTCTCTTTTTCCCAAGGCCGAGTAAGCTGGACTACTGGCCCCTGAGTCCTCTTACTTCAGTCTCTTATTCCATGAGCTATGCCCTTGGTATGGCCTTGCCTGTGTTTTCTGCTCTTTCCCTCAACCTATGCATTTATGTGTTCCCATTCCAGTGAGCTGATCACTATTCTTCTCCCATGGTGCCCCAGTTGAGAGATTTGGCACCTACTCCCCTCTCAGGCACCTCATTCTATAAAACCATTTCTGGCCCAATCTAGACCTCTTTGTCAGGCCTGAAGTACAACACCTACAAACTATAGAGCAGCTTAGAGTTCAATGACCCCTCCCAGGCACCTGAAAATTCACTGAACTGTTCCATGGAACTACAGAGATAACAGTGGTTGGAAGTTTCAGATCTTATAGAAAAGGCGTTCCCTTCCAACAAAATCACACACTCTCAATTCCTCCTACAACTTGGATTCCAGAAGAGTAGCTCCCAGCAAGCAACAGGAAGTATCTCTATGGCCAAAATCTGTGAACAATTCTGCCTTAGGTGCAGTCCACCCCTCAGGTACATTAGAAAATTCAGCCCCTTTACAGCCTATGCCAAACTATGAATGGGTCTCTTTCTCCCAAAAAGACCCAGCAGCAACTTTCAAAATGTATCAAAATAATATATGTATTTGATGCTTTTCCATATTTTTCAGTAAAGGTGATGAACAATTGATCCTGATAGGAAGGAAATCTGTCTTGCAAGTGACTTTGAGAAAATTTGGGTTTAAACTCATGATCCCTTAAACAAAGTGTGGTTTGTAATTCCAGAATGAAAGAAGCTCTAGCAGGAGGGTTAATTGGAACTGGAGGCAGCCTAGGCTCTAGAGTGAGACCTCTGAATTCATTTGGAAAATGTGTTCAGTTAATGTTAAAGAATATCAGGTTCACATGGTAGGTGTCTGAGTAAGGGTTTTTATTGCTGCAACAAAACAGTATTTTCAAAAGCAAGATAAGGAGGAAATTGTTTTTCCACCTATACTTTTTCATTGCTGTTCATCAACAAATGAGGTTGACAGGAAATAAAACAGGGCAGAAAACTGTAAGAGCTGATGGAGAGTCCATGGATAGTTGCTGCTTACTGGTGCTTACTGGCTTGCTCAGCCTGCTTTCTTATAGACCCCAGGGCCATTAGCAATGAGATAGAATCATGTACATTGTGATGGTCCCTCCCCTATTTATCACTAAATGAGAAAACACATTACAGATAGAACTCATGCACATATTTCTTGAACTGAGGCCACTTCCTCTTTTATGACTTTAGCTTGTGCCAAGTTGACACAAACAACTAGACAGTATAGGTTGAGGATATTTTCTATTTGATTTACACATGCATACATTTTGTGTGTCTATGTGAATATTTGTAGATATATCACACAAAACTGAGCTGGGCTCCTCTCGGGACAAGAATTTGAGCAGGGTTGTTGGTTTCCTCTCAGATGAGTTTGTGCTCCCATGAAACCATCTCTCTCCCAGTGGTGTCTCATTAGAGCCTTATTATGCCTCTGTAAAAAAACTGTCCATGTAGGAAAGGTGGAAACAAATTTACCTTCATTGAGAGTTGTGGTGAGAATATTCAAGCAAAAAGCTATTACTATATTTAAGAAAAGTAGAAATCAAGGTAGAAATTCAAAGATATGGCCAAGAGATTATCTGGCCTCCCAGGAAGAGAAACATACTAAGAGTAAGGTAGGAATCTTAAATTCTACAAAATGGAATGTGGTACAGAGGCTAGTTATAGCATAAGCCTCAAATACAGGCAAACCATATTTAGAATATTTCCACAAGTAATTCAAGATTATAAAAGTATAACTTATTCTTAATTTTTCAACTTTAGTTTTGTAAACTTTTGAGTTCAATTTCCAACTCTATCTTCACTTATAGTACAAGATCATTGGCAGTATAAATTTGAATAAACACACAATGGAATGAGTGTAGGGATATGGTATTAGTTCCTAATATTCTTTTGGCTTATCAAAGTTTAACACACTCCATGATCTTCATGGGTATTTGGATTATACCTCTTTTGAGCTCTCTGGTGTGCTGATGTTTATCTCTCTTTAATTTTTTAAAAAAAAATTTTGGTGATTTTCTTTTAAATTAAAAAAAAACTGAGCTGGGATACTGTGTCTTGAAGAAAACCAAAAAGAAAAAGATTGGTGAGAATGCAGAGGTGGACTTGAAATATTAAGAGTATGTTATAGTGACCCTACTTGTCCCCAATCCCAAGTTCCCAGGGTCAGTCAAAGTACCAGTGCTGGGGCTCTCCAGGTGACTATAGGGAATAAATATCATCAAGAGGCTTAAAGACCTAGTCATGGGCCTCCCTGGTAGAGGTCATTCAGAGGTCTAGAGATTATGTCCGATATTCTAATTCCTAGAACACAAGTGGTGTCCCATATTCCTGATCTCAACCTGAGGAAATCTGAGGCAGGTGAATTAACACAATAATGTCATTGTAGAGTATAATGTATGGTCCAATGCAAGTTTGAGGCCTTGGCTGTATGTGACCTATCTCAATACCCTCCCTTTGCCCACCAATAGGTAGTTTTCAAGTCACAAATCTGACAAAGCAAATGGCCATTAAATAAGGCAAGATTCCTGTTAATTTGATATTAGTTTCCCCATTCTTTATTTTAACACTCACTACTTTGCCCTCCCTATCTATTAGGAATAAAACTTATTAAAACTCTTGGATAGTAAGTCTAGGTAGGATTTTTTTTCTGTTTCTGTGTGATTTGTTTAAAGGGCAAACTTGGTTAGGTGTAAAGAATTAATGTTTGTTCTGCCCTTTCTGCCCATACTGTGCACCAGGGTTTTTTTCTGTTTTGAAAATGCCTATCTCCAAATGTTCTGTAAATGAATTGAAAAGAAACATAGGAATGGTTCAGGTAGATCGACTGGAAATTCCAGCACGTGGGAGCTGAGAAGAAGATCTCATTCAACTTTAAGACCTGCCTAGAAAACTTAATAAGATCTTGCATTAAATAAGTTTTCAAGGGGGCTAGCAGTTTAAGTCAGTAGAAGATCACCTGCCTAGTATCTCTTAATGAGGTAATGGGAGTGAATCTCAGTTGTAGATCACCTGCCTAGAATCTCAATTAAGGGTTGAGGACAAAATTTAGTGACATAGTCTAAATATTTCTGTAAAATATTGGAAGCCCTAAATTCAATCCATATTACATGAAAAAGAAAATAAGTCCGTCATGATAGGAGACATCATCACAATCACAGAATGCACCAGATAGACACTCATTATTATAGGTGAGGAAAGTCAGGACACCTACCACACCCCCATATCTGAGAGAAGAATAAATCGGGCATTATTGTGCTTCTTGGGAATGTAGAGTCCCTACCATTACACACACACACACATACACACACATACACACACAGACACACACAGACACACACACACACACACACACACACACAGAGAGAGAGAGAGAGAGAGAGAGAGAGAGAGAGAGAGAGAGTGGACACTTAGAGTCCAGGAGAGGGCAACAAATATCTTGGAATTGGAGGTACAGAGGATTATACGTGGTCATTTGGGTATTGGGTAGAAAACCTTATGATATTATGATAAAAATATTTTCATCGAATGAAATGTTTCACTGACCTGTGACACACTTTTACCACAACCACCAATTATATGGATAAAGGTGTCTACATTTTGCTATGGGGATATATGAACATCTATGTTTATTGATTGAATTCAGAGTAGCTAAGAAGTTGAACCATCACAGATGTCTAAAGACGAATGAATTTTTTTAAAGTAAACATAGGAGCCTCCCAGCATCCATTGAAAGGGAAGGAACTGCAGGCGCGTGCATGTCTCTCTCTGTGTGTGAAAGTGTGTGCATGCCCAAGTGTGCACATGTGGGTGTGTGGACTAAGAGGTGGGGGCAGCCGAGTTAGTCCCAAGTCCTCAGACTCCATTTGCTCTTCTTTTCTTTCTCTCCCACACCCGAGTGGTAGTGGGCATTTGTCTTTGCATCTCTTTTCATTCATCTCCAGACCTTTAGAGGTTTCTTTCTGGTTGGGGATAGTTGGGAGCTCAGGCAAGGGGAAAGGAGAAGAACATGAGAGGAAGAAGAAGATTACCATGGAGTTGAAGAACAGAGCCCTGGAGGAGGTGACAGAGTTAGTCCTTGATAAATGTTTGTGTGTCAATGTGGAAATCGAAGGCCTGAATGACACCTTTAAAGAACAGGTGTTTCTTAGTATGGCTAACGTGGAACTAAGTTCCTTGGCCCGGCTTCCCAGCTTAAATAAGCTTTGGAAGTTGGAACTTAGTGACAATATAATTTCTGGAGGCTTGGAAGTCCTGGCAGAGAAATATCCAAACCTTACCTACCTCAATCTGAGTGGAAACAAAATTAAAGATCTCAGTACAGTCGAAGCACTGCAAAATCTTTAAAAATAATGAAAAGTCTTGATTTATTTAATTGTGAGATCACCAACCTGGAAGATTATGGAGAAAATATTTTTGAGCTGCTGCAACAAATCAGGTACTTGGATGGATTCAATCAGGAGGACAATGAAACACCGGACTAGGAGGAGGAGGATGGAGATGAAGATGAGGAAGACGAAGAAGAAGATGAAGCTGGTCCAATTGAAGGATATGAAGATGAGGAAGATGAGGATGAGGATAAAGCTGGTTCAGAAGTAGGAGAGGGAGCAGAGGAGGTGGGCCTCTAATACTTAATGAAAGAAAAAGTTCAGAATGAAGAAGATGATTATGATTATGTTGACGAAGGGGAGGAAGAGGAAGAAGAGGAAGAAGAGGGTCTCCAGCGAGAGAAAAGAAATCGAGATGCTGAAGATGATGAGGAGGAAGACGACAATTAGACACTTCTGAGAGAGAGAGGCTGCCTGGCACTCCTGGGCATGCAGTAGAGTGATCACAATGTCTTTGTTTCTTTATGTAAGATAGTGGTCCCAATAAAAGATGATGTGTAACTTTTTATAGGAAACGTGTGGTTTTACTATTTTGGGCTTACCAATTCGGTTAAGATTTGCTAGTCTGTTAATCATAATGTACTTAGAATTCTCATTCATCTTCCTATAGTGAAATTCCCTAGCATTTTATTTAGATCTTATAATTCATGCTTAATGTATTAGACATTTTTGGCCCATGATTAAAACATGGTTGCTTTGACACAGGTGTAGTTTGGTGAATTTCATTCATAATGTTTAAGTTATTTATAAGTTAACAAATTACACTCAGTTGTAATATGAAATGGCAATAGTCTTCAACGATAACACTGTTTTTCATTGTTGTTTTTTATTAGTGGTGATTCAGAGATTATTAGCTTGAAGGTAGATTTTTGGGGTGGGGTGAGGGTATCTGAGGGCTTTGTTGTCACAGTTTGGAAAGTAGAAGCATAATAAGAGGGTTCTCTTCAGAAGGCAGGTCAGGGCTTTGTTCTGTTGACTGATACAGTTCAAGGCACTAAGGAGCCTTTTTCTAAGTCCAGACTTTCAGTGGAGCTTCCCTGTGGGTGACTGAGTGGGTCAGGGGTGCCTTCCCTCCCAGCTGTTCCTCTTCTGTTGCCTTCATTGCTTCACTCATGTCCACATTCAAAAGAAAGCTGGCAAAGCTGTAGAAACCCCAGAGACTTCATCTGTATCTCAGCCATCTGTCTCGGTTTCTAACAAGTGAAATGGAAAAGACGGAGTATCTGTTGAGCTGCAGTGATGGGTGTGTCATGTTCCCAGACAGGCTTTGTTGACAACATGAGGCTGTGTTAGGATAAAGCAGCAGCATCCTCTTTCTCAGAGGTCAGACTGATTGACAACCAATAGCTAATAACACGTCCAGGTCTAAGTTTGACTAGGTGATTTGGATACCAACGCTGTGAAGTATTTATTATGTTTCTGAGTGGAACTTTAATTGTTCTTCCTGTAGTTTGAAAGCATGATCAGATGTAGCATTTGTTTGGAATATAGTGGCAATAGGAGACTTTGCAAATCAATCTTGAATTTGGTATTTATTTCAAGTGGCTATCCAAAAAACAGAAAAACTTTTGGGGTGTGGGTATGAGTTTTCTTTCTCATATGTCTACTAAATCAAAATGAGAAGACAAGGTCTCTCTCCCCTTGTCTAGGAAGCTCCATATTTAATGAAGTTGCTTTTTAAATCCTGGTTCCTAACTTTTGTTTTCCTTTTTCTTTTCTGTGTATAAGGTAGTTTTTTGTTTTGTTTTGTCTTTTTTTTAAAAAAAAAAAACTTAGTATCAGCAAAATTGTTTTGCCTGTCTTCTGGGAAACATAGAAGAAATTGCTCAAAATTGGGGGGGCTGCTGCTCTTTGACCTTAAGATGTCTGACCTGGTGTTATAAAATAAGAAGTATGAGCTTGTTTGTAGAGGATAACAAAGATGCATGCCTGACTGAAATAAGTGTGTGATGAGTTCAGTGCAAGTGCAGGGATCTCCAGAGGGCTAACTTCATTTCCTTAGTTCGGTGATCAGAACGTGGGCTTTCAGTGCCTAGGACTTCTCTTTGCAAATTATGCCAGGTTCAAAATAAATGCTTATTTTAAATCTATATATTGGCTTTTTATCAATCATCTGTTGTGCAATCAAAATTAGAGTTTTTGAGTTTAAAAAGGACACATAGGGCCTCCAGATAACTATTAAGATTGTTTACCTTTGTGGGTGGTATTTTCATGCAAATAAGCAAGGGTGGGGTTTCTATTCAGTAGAAGTTCTGAGTTCTGCTCTAACCCTCTCTGTACTGTGAGTGTGTACACAATATGTTAAGTGCTTAGAGACTTTGAAGTTAATACTTTTGTGCAACTGTATTTTAAATAAAGCCACCACAGTGTTAAACACAAGGACAGGCAGTACTGATCATGTGTTTCTGACCATTTTTTTCTGACTGCCATAACTTAAGTTTTTGAAACTGCATTGTTTTGAATAAATTGAAGCATTATTAATGACGAAAATGAGTACACATAGAGTAAAATTTTATTCATTCATAAAGGAAACAAAAATTTTACTATAATGAGGCTGGAGTTCATTAAGCTAATAAGCTAGACTCAGAAAATGAAAACCATGTCTTATTCTCTTAGAGATAACTTAGGTTTGGGTGTATGTGTGCATGAAAACACGCCTGTTCTAAAAACGGATAAAAAAACATGTGAGAAGAATAAATATCCATCAGGATAGGGAGCAAATCAGGAGAGAGAAATGAAAGATACTGATATAAACCCAAATGTATGATTACTCAAGGGAGAAAGCATCCATGAACCATAGTTGAAAGGACTGGAAACAGAGAAAAGGGGACAAAGAGAAGGGAAATAGATAAGAACCATACTGATACAAGGAGGATGCTTGCAGCTAACCTTCAGACTGAAGATGAGGACCACAATGAAGGAGCTAGATAAAGGACTGAAGAAGCTGGCAGGATCTGCTACCCCATGGGAAGAAAAAGATTATCAACTAACCAAACCCATCACAGTTCTCAGGGACTAAAACACCAACCAATGAGTTTGTACAAAAAGACATATGGATCCAGGCACATATACAGCAGAAGATAACATTCTCTGGCTAATGAAAGGAGAGGCTTTTGGTCCAGTGAAGGCTTGTTTTCCTGGTGTAGGGGAATGCCAATGTTCTTAGAGGGATAGGGTGATTATGGAGGCAATTGTTGGTGTGGGAAGGATGAGATTGGAGGAAGAGGATCACATCTGAAATGTAAGTGCAGATAATATCCAATAAAAAATACATTTCAGGCGCGCCTGCCGCTCCTCCCACCCCCTGCCTCGGCCCCGAAGGGGGCTGCACGGGCGACTTTGCGGCGATGGCTCGAGCCGGTGGCTGGAGGCGGCGGCTCCTCCTCCTCCTGGGCTTGGGCCCACGGTGATCCCAGCTGGCGGCCGCGGCCCGCGATGAGACTGTTGGCGGGCTGGCTGTGCCTGAGCCCAGCGTCCGAGTGGCTGGCGCAGAGGATGTGGACGCTGCCCGCTCTCCCGCTCCCTGTACCCTGTACGTGAACATGACGAGCGGCCCTGGCGGGCCAGCGGCGGCCGCGGGCGGCGGGGAGGACACGCACCAGTGGTATGTGTGCAACAGAGAGAAATTATGCGAATCACTTTAGTGTGTCTTTGTTCAGAGTTATCTTGACCAAGGAACACAGATCTTCTTAAACAACAGCACTGAGAAATCTGGCTGGCTATTTATCCAACTCTATCATTCTTTTGCATCATTTTTTTAGCCTGTTTATATCTAGAACATCTATTAACGGATTGCTAGGAAGAGGCTCCATGCTTGTGTTCTCACCAGATCAGTTTCAGAGACTGCTTAAAATTAATCCGGACTGGAAAACCCATAGAATTCTTGATTTAGGTGCTGGAGATGGAGAAGTCACAAAAATCATGAGCCCTCGTTTTGAAGAAATTTATGCCACTGAGCTTTCTGAAACAATGACCTGGCAGCTCCAGAAGAAGAAATACAGAGCGCTTGGTATAAATGAATGGCAGAATACAGGGTTTCAGTATGATGTCATCAGCTGCTTGAATCTGCTGGATTGATGTGATCAGCCCCTGACATTGTTAAAAGATATCAGAAGTGTCTTGGAGCCCACCCAAGGCAGGGTCATCCTGGCCTTGGTTTTGCCATTTCATCCCTATGTGGAAAATGTAGGTGGCAAGTGGGAAAAATCATCAGAAATTCTGGAAATCAAGGGACAGAACTGGGAAGAGCAAGTGAATAGCCTGCCTGAGGTGTTCAGGAAAGCCGGCTTTGTCATTGAAGCTTTCACTAGACTGCCATACCTGTGTGAAGGCGACATGTACAATGACTACTATGTTCTGGACGATGCTGTCTTTGTTCTCAGACCAGTATAAAGACATGGAGGCCCAAGTCTTCAGAGTCACCCCTGGAATCTGCCCTCCAGAAGAGGAGATGCATCCTATGATGTGGGGGGGGACCTCTGGGGACTGTCATTCTCAGGATCATGTAGGAATTTAAAAAGCCAAAATACTAATTCTTTCTTTGTAGTGTGTAAGGGAGTGTTTTTAAAAACAAAACCCAGCTCTTTATGTATTTTTAATCAACTCTTTCCTCAGAATCACACTCCAATGCTGGTTGCTCTCCAGTTATGATGGAAGATATTTTTTATACTTAATTGCTGTAGGGACTCATTCCCAGACAAAGCAATAGTCATGATGTCATGGAACCGATAAATGGATTGTTTTTAATAAATGAAGACTGGCAATGAAGCTGTCCATTCAATTCCAAATATTGGTTATAAAGTAGGACCATTGATAACTTTCATGTTTAGAAACTCCTTCTCTTACTATTCAAAAAATGTTTTTAATCATGCTAATAAACGTTTCTGGAGATGAAAAAAATACATTTCAGCCAGTTATTTCCATTACCCTGACCAAAAACAAAGAGCAAAATATGGGGCTGAGGAGGTGGTTGATGTTTCAGATATCAAGAAATTCCCAGCACCTAACTAGAAAGCTGTTCTTGGCTGTATCAATATATATCTCCAGATATAAGAGACAGGAGTGGAGACAAAAGGATTGGGAAGACTTGCTGGAGAACAGCCTAAATTCAGACTAAGTTGGAGATCCTTTCTCAATGGAATGAGCTGGAGAATGGCAGAATATGACAGAAAGTGTTATTTTGTACCTCTAGGCTTGTATAGGTACATATACATGCACATACATATATCTAACAATACACACACACATACACACACAGAAAGGAAAAATAATCATTCATTAAATATGTTTTAATAAAATTAATCACTGTAGAATATCTTAGAATAATAATGGGGGAAACTGGTAAGCACCACTTGATTAAACAGTTTTCTTGTGCAGGAAAAAGCTGATTCGATAAAGTAATACACACAGATTAATATCTAAAATAAGCACACAAGATAAAATGAATGAAATTATAACTTCAAAAAAAAACACTTTAATCCACCAAATTAGAAATTCTAAAAGAAATGGATAGATTTCTCAATAGACAAAACATAAAAAGTGAAACAAAGATCATATAAACAATGTAAGCAGACATAAACCCTAAGAAAATGAAAACAGACACTACTGTATATTATAATACCATCTGCTACATGAATACTTTGACTTCTTCCTTTACATCTTTATCTACTCTGCTTTTCTTATTGCTCTAATTAAAACCTCAAATACTAAATTGAATAAATAGAGAGGGGGTAGCCGTGTCTTTTTCGTGGCTTGAGAAAAGTTACATTTTCTCTCTGTTTAATTTCACAACTTGATATTTCCAGGCTGTGGTTTTATCTGCAGTATTTATTGAGCTTTAGGTAAAGGAATTGTGTTGTACATAGATCACTTTTGCCTGGATGCCATATGATCACTTGTCCTCTCCATTTGGAATAATTGTAGTTTTCTCCAGTGGTCCCCCTTTGATGAAAAATATTTGAGGAGTGAGAGGTACACTTGGTGGGGAGAAGGAATTAGAATTCACTTGGAAGTTATGCAAGTTTAAGAATATGGCAGTAATAGGTTCTCCTAAGATAAATGACCTTACCTACAAGGAGTAACAAGGTAGACTTACAATATCAGGCATCGATTCCCTGCTTTTCCCAGACAATAAATGCAATAAGATCAAAATGGCTATTTATTATTCCTCAGATTTATGAGTCACTATATCATCCTCAGATTATTTTGCTGTGACTTCATTTTATGACACTATTCCTGGGTAGATGCGAACAAATGTCTTCTTACCCCAGGTAGGGATAGATGATCTACGTTCAAGTATTACCAATGTACTTGCTAAAGAATGAGTTCTATTGATGATACTCATAAGGATATTTGTGAGAAGTTACTTACAAGAGGAAGAATCTCTCAAAGCTCAAAAATCCTCTGTGCCACCAAAGCCTGTGGAAAAAGAATGACTGTTAATTAAAGCAGGAAACCTGGTCTTTACAGGCAGTCCTTGACAGGCCAAAGAATGCCTTTCTTGTGGCTCCCGTGATTTGAGCCTATTTCAAGTAGCTTGGCTGACCTTGAAATATCTGAGCAGTCTTTATTTATACAATTTTGGTGTTTGGTAGACCTAGTGAATCTGGTCAGTTTCAGTGATTTGGGGAACTATTGAGATATTTATGTCCTGAACTCAAGCAACTTTCTTTACAGGTTTGGAGCTTAAACTCCGTCATCATGTGTCATCTACTTACTATTATTCTTTTTTTTTTTTTTTTTGTTCTTTCTTTGAGGGGAATATGGATGAAGGTATCACTATGTGACTTTGGATGATCTAGAATAGAAAATGCAAAACAGGCTTGCCTCAAACTCACAGAATTATGTCTTGTGTGCTGGGACTAAAGGTTTGGGCCACCATTTCTGTTGCTTCCCTTATTAATGCCATTGTGAAAATATATTGTGTTGCCTTCTCTTTAGCATCTTTGTCCTGAGCTAGTCTCCAAAATAGAGAGAAGTAGAGCTACATAAGAGCTGAACATTTGTGGGTTCAATGGGCTTCAAAGTTAGGGAGGACTAGTAAATGTATTTCTCCCTTGGCACCTTGCATAGTAATTTTTAAAGGTTTTTGAGAAATGGTTTCTCTGTGTAGCCCTCTAGACCAAGTGGCCTTGAACTGCTACATCTGCCTTTCCCAAGCTGAAATAAAAGGTGTGTTCCAACACTGTGGAAAACTATGAGAGCCAGTTCTCACAGAGACTTTCAGGCAACATATGGTCTCAGATGATTTATCCCAATATTCAGAAATAAAATATGGGTCTCTAAGTTCAATGTCAGTCTGGTCTACATAGATATACTCAGTGAGAATTAATAGTGAGAGTCTGTTTGATTTTGCTCCATTAATATATGTACTTACTTTACATCCTAATGACAACCCTCCCAACACCTGTTCTCCTCCCAGTCCCACACAAAAAACCCCTCCCTTACGAGAAGGAAGAGCCCCCTCACCCTGGTATCAACCTATCATGGAATATTAAGTCACTGCAAGACAAGTATATCTTTTCTTTAGAATACTAAATCTATATTAGAAAAATGTAAAATTTACAGAAGTTTCCAGACAAGCCATACCAAATGGTAACGAAAATTTTCTTCTTTGGGTGATAGGGGTGGGGAATCTACACATGACAACAAAGTGACAGTTTTATTAATGAGAGCTGTGATGTTTGTTTCATATTCCCATTTTGGATCAGACAATCAAGCCTGTCCTCTAGAGTATCTGAAGATAGACATGGCTAGAGAGCAAATTTTCAAAAACAGATTAGCTGCATTTAACTATTGCAACTTGATCCCCTGAGGATGGAAGGGGAAAGGAGGCCATAAAATTAAAATAAAACTACTTTCTCTCTAAAAAAATAAAATTAAAACAAAACCCCTGGCAGCTTGTTATACTGTGCTTAGGGCTCCACTATGCTCCTCCAAGGGAAGGCGACTTCACACTACGGGTCCCAGATAAGGCAGCTTCTGGGGATCCCTGCCTGGCCAGGTAGAGTTCAGGCTAGGAGGCCTGGGAACAAAGCCCAATGGGGTGCTGCAAGACCTGTGATTTCTGTAAGGTCAATTCTTAGTGAAGTGCTTGGATAAAACCCTGCCTGACCAGAGCCATAAACCCCTGCCTGACTGTTAGAAAAGTGCAGAGCCTGCTATAAGGTTCTGGAATAGAGCATTCATGGAGGATGAAGAAGTCAGGACCACAAAGTAGCCAGGGCTGAGGAGAAGGTTTCAACATGTGTCTATATTTTCACATGCCTCTCTGCTTTATTCTGTTCTTTTTGAAAAGCCCAGGATTCAACCACTGGGTTCCCATTCATTTGCCTCTAAGATTGACCATAGTTGTTTTCCCAATGCTATGTCTGTGTGCAGGGGAGGAACTTAGGGAGAGGCTGATCTGGCTAGAGTCTGTGTCACTCTCTCCTGTTGAGGTGGGGTTTGGGGCTTGCCTAGAGCCTTGCACATCTGCCCCATTGCAGGGCATCCAGGCAAAGTGGATTTGCAATTAGGAGTTCAGAAAGCACCTACCAGTTGACATTTAACTGTCTTTGGGGCTTTGACTGACATCCATTTCTTGCATTTACAACTTTGACCCTTCAAACCCACAGCAGCTAACCTAACAATCCGTTCTGAATTGGGTAGAGGTCTGAACGTTTGAAAGGGAAAGACACAACTCAATTATTCAGGTTACCAGAATATGCTGCTGCTTTACTCTCTGAATGCTGGTTTCAAGACTTACAGCTAGAAAGGCAGAATGCAAATTCCCTAGCTGCTCAATGGAAGCTCTACCCCCTGGGGTGAGTCTTTAACCTGTGGCAGTAAACAACAGTACACAGGTGTGGAACCTCAGCTTCTTCTGACTGGGCAAATCTGTATTACAAAAGAAAGTTGTTGTTTCCCAAATTCTTGACATACAAGTAGGCAGTTCAGCTAACCCTTGACTGGGGATGGGCCTACCTCCCAACATCTTCCCCAAAATTATTTTATAAATTAGCGCCTGACAACAGTGCCCACAGATGTCATCACTTGTCTTACCTGTCTTTGAGGAGCCCAAGAAGGTCCCCATGGTTCCTGAGTTTTAGGTCAGCAAGGTCACCACCTCCAGAGCCTTCCAGTCTCTGAGTGCCTAATTTGGGCTTGATCTGCTGGCTTGGTTCCTTCTAGTCTGCCAACTGAGAGCTTGGCTCCAGGCTTGTCTTTTGCCTAAGTTCCATAAGGGAAGATACACACCAAGGCAGCTTTAAGCACTAATATGCCCACAGCTGTGGTACTAGCCCAGTCTTATGAGCCTTTCGAAACACAGCAAGTTGTTCCTGTAATAGTGCTCTCTGTTAATTCAAATTTAATACTTTCAATTGAATGCATATTCAATTAAATGGATCATTTCGAGTTAATTTACATGGAAAGGGCTTCAGCTGCTTTTCCAGAAAATTCTACCAAGCAGGTCTGGTGGTAAAGTGGTGAAGGGCAGTACCAAAAACCACAGCTACAAAAGCAGCTGCTGAAACAGCACTAATAATGGCTGCAGTCAAAATTCTCCTGGTGCAGGTAAGAATTAGTTGATTCTCTCTAGTCTGCTCCACAGGCACAGCTATGGATTCTCATATCCTTGTCACTACTTCAAGGTCTTTACTACCTCAGCAGATTCTCAGATAACATTCCTGTTGAGAAAAATTGAGACTATCCCCTTCATTAATATCAATAGTACTACACCATGGATTTGACAGGATGAACACAGTTCTCTTGAACCCAGACAAGTGATGTCATATCCTGAAGAAAAATATAAACAGAGCCTTGAACCCTAGTCAAAACAGCAAATTTATTTGTTTTAGACAAATAAATTTTTATGGTGCAATGAGTATGTTCAATGATGACTTGTCCTTGAGGATTATAGGAAATTCCAGTCTTAGGGATTATAGCATATTCTGAACAAAATTGTTCAAACCCTTTAATGGAATAGGCAGTACCATTATCTGTTTTAATTTTCTAGGGAACTCTCATATATGCAAAGGCTTACAAGCAGTGATTTTTGATATCTTTTAATTTCTCACCACTATGTGCAGATGCACATATTATTTCTAATTACATCTCAATTGAAACATGCACAAATTGTAATTTCCCAAAAGAGGGGAAATGCATAATAACCATTTGCCAGATATCGATGGGAGTCAGCCCCCTAGGATTAACTCACAAATTAGGAGCAGAAACGAATTCTGCACACATGGGGCATTGGGTGACTATCTTTAGAGCTTTGCAATTATGCAATGAAATCTTAAAGATCCTGCAATCAAATGAAATTTTGTATGCATCTTAATAGCCTTATTCATAATAGTTTCTTCTATATACCAATCAAGAGGGTGAGTATATACATCTGCAAGTTGATTTCCCTTTGAAAGAGGTCTTGGAAGGGCACTATGAGCTCTAATGTGCCCTGCAAATATAGTAAATATTCTTTGCCAAATCAAAGTCTTTAATTTTAATAACTGACCGAGAACTGCTGACACGGGGGCAACATAAGCAGCAGTTTCTAAAGGTGACAAAATCTGAACAACATAGATTCTATCAGTATAAATACTTAGGGCTTCTTCAGGAAACCTCTGCAAAGCAAATTGCACAGCCATAACTTCAGTCATTTGAGCAGATTTAACTGCTACTTAATAGATCTCAGAAATCTTTTCAGGCACTATAGAAGCAAAGCCATTAGAAGAGCCATCTGTAAAAATTAACCTAGCATGGGGAAGAGGAATAGAATACACCACCTTAGAAAACACAGTTGGATACTCTTTTAAAAATTGAGACAATTTATTAGCAAGAAAATGGTTCTCAAGTTCACTAATAATACTGCATAAAAACATAGCCCAATCTGTAGAGATTTGGGCTAAAAGGCATACTTGGTCTTTAGTATAAGGTGTAATGATAAACTCCGGCTCTTTTCCAAAGGTCTACACTGCTATTTTTGTGTTTTTAAATTAAATTAATAACAACTTGGTGTAAGAAACAACAAATTTTGAAGGTGTGGCTTGTAAATGTACCCATAAAATAGGTCTTTGCTGCCAAAATACACTTGTTGGAGTATGAGCAGGGAACAAACTGAGAAACAGAGGTCACAAATCCCACAGACCCATTCCAATGAAAGCTTGCATTACCCCTACCCCCTCTCAAATAGCATACTTAAAGCAGATAAATCTGTGCATCTACCATTAACAATACACAGCAACCATACATTAAAGGGATAGCTGGCAATTGCCTGAGCAGGACTTTGGTATGTCCAATTCTATTCTGAAAATGGTAACAATCAGAAAACATAACAATCTTGGAAACACTGATAAGAGATCACAGATCTTCAGTCTTCACCACTGGGAGCATCAGCAGCATCAGGTTCATACACAGGTCTTTGCTCCGCTCATCCTGGACCACTCTGGTCAACCTCTTTAGGACTCACAGTGGCTATCAATGTTCCTGAGGAAACACAAAAACAGACCCTCTTGCCCAAACCAACACTGGATCAAGACCCTGTCATTTGCCAGTCAGGACATCTTTCCACATAACCAGGCCTTTAGGAGAAACATCAGGATTGGTGTGACACTCAGCACCGACCCGCCCATGCTTGTCTTCATTTAAAATATTTAAGGTAAAAACAGCAATAGCCAGTCTCTACCTAGGGGAAGAACCTGCAGAGGCAATTCCCCCCTTTTGTTTATCTAGACACTCTTTGAGGGTGTGGTGAGCATGATCGAGGATTCCTTGTCCTTGAGGATTATAGGGCAACCCGCAAGTTACTTGAACGCCCATCATTTTGCAGAAGGACACAAAAGAAGCAGAAGTATAGTGAGGCCCATTATCTGTTTTTAATTTGTTGGGCTGCCCCCAGGTGTTCCATGCTTCAAAGCAATGTGCAATTACATGACATACCTTTTCCCCTGTATGTAGAGATGCAAAAATGATCCCAGGGGCTATATCAATAGAAACATGGAGATTGGTTAATTTTCTAAATTTAAGAAAATGAGTGACATTCATTTGCCAGAGGTGAAGAGGGTGCAACCCATGTAGTTTAACCCCAAACCTAATCTGGGATAGCATAGGGGTTTACTTTTGACACCCTTTTATAATATTTTGTGCCTCATCATGCATAATCTTAAAGCATGAGGACAGAATCTTGGAATTAACATGGAACTATGAATAATATTCTTGGGCCAATGAAATAGGCGATGTATCAAAAAAAAAATCAAGGAAGCCCTAGTGGCTCTATCTGCAATATCATTTCCCTCTGCTAGGGGACCAGGTAAGTTAGTATGGGCATGGATATGCTGTACAAAAAAAGGGTGATGTTCTTTTTAAAATGAAGTCACGCAAGGTGACAACGAGATGTCCAATAGTAGATTTTGAATTTATTTTACCCACTACTTCCAAGCAGAGTATCATTTTAACAGCATACTGGCTATCAGAAATCAAGTGAAAAGGACCTGGAAACAACTCAAATACCTTAATCACAATTTGCAATTCAATATCTTGGGGTGACACAGGGGGAAATTGTATGGTAACTGGAGAGGACCCTGCCACCACATATGCTAATTGTCCTGTCTTGGAACCATCTGTAAAAATGAGTGGGGCATCTGGCAAAACATCTTTTGAAGTAATTCGAGGGAAAACTACAGGATGAGTGGTAATCAACTGTAGGATAGGATCCTTAGGGAAATGATTATCAAAGTTGCCCTGAAAACTACACCTCAAAATTGCCCAACCATCTATTGGGGTTGATAAAACTTCCAACTATTTTACACTATAGGGAACTATTAAATCCTTAGGTGGGATGCCAAAATACTATATACATAGTTGAATGACTAGCAAATCCAATTGTGCCACTGAAGTGGGAAAATTCTTTTGAGCATTTCTTCCTTGTGACATCTGCATAACTGAAGCTGCTAGTCCTGCATTAGTTAGTGGCCCTCCCAGGTCCCTGCACAACTTCATCCAGGCTTCTAACCCTTTGCTCTTAAATGAGGTGATCACTTGCCTACACTCCTTAGTACAATGTTCAAATATAAGCTGTTTTAGTAGAGGCATGGCAATATTGGGATCTCCAAAAACACATCGCCCTGCTTCCATCATCCTTGCCACAAAGTCTGCAAATGGCTCTGTGGTTCCTTGAAGAATCTTAGTCAGATTTCCACTTACTGCCCCTCTATTTGGGACTGATTTCCAGGCTCTAGTGCCTAGGATATTAAGATGCAAACTTCTGCTCCACCTGGCGCATATGGAGGCAGAGTTGGCGGCCCCGGAGCCGATGGTTCAATCCATACTTTTATTTCTCCAAATTGTTGGCTATGCTCTCTAGACTGTATTCTGACATTTCTCCCTCACTAGACACTTCTCCCACCTCTTAATTCTGGAAGCACTCTTCCCTAACCTGATTCAGAGCCTCATTTCCCATCTCCAGCTCCGCACTACACTGTTCCTCATCTCCTATACAGTTTTTCACCAATTTCCATACCAGCAGTCCACCTTTAGCTAGTACCCCTTACTCTTCAGCAAACCGCAAATCCTTTCCTAATTTTTTCCAACTAGACATTGTGAGATGTCCAGATACTGGGAACCAAGGAGCTACCTTGTCCACTGCTTTTAAAAAATTCTCTACAGTCTCCTTTCTTAGCCTGATTCTGTTCGCCTTCACAAATTCTTCAGAGCTTGGTAAACTGAACTGATGTTGTGTTTTCCATAGTGCCGGGTGCAACTTGTCCCTGTACCTCGAACTTTATCGTCTCAAACTGAGAGCCTTCCTCATCCCTCTTACTGTGGAACTTTATAGTCTCAAACCGAGAACCTTCCTCATCCCCTTTACCAGGGAGCTTTATAGTCTCAAACCAAGAACCTTGATTGTCCCACTTACCTGGAAGTTTACTGACTAGTCACCCTGAACACGATGAGTTCTGAACGCCAAAGGGGAGTTTCATCATACGGGCCACCACTTGTTAATACTGTCTCTGATAAGCAGAAAAGGAATGACTACACAGCGTTCTTCTCAAAGAGGTTTATTCAGGAACCTTACAGCATGCCCATGAAAATCTTTCTGTCTATTTCTGTCTCTCTTTCTCTTTCTCCTTTTGTTCCTGTTTCAGTTTCTCTTTTTCATTTTCCCCGCCTCCAAGCGCAGTCCTATTGTCCTGATCTCGCCTCATGGGTGCACCTGTGCAGCTCCCACGTTGGGAGTGGCTAATTTCGGGAGCAGGAGGAAGTCAGGTGCTAGTCACAAGACCAGGCCTGAGTCCCAAGCATCATCTTGGGACTGCTGTCACACCCTCTCTCCACATCTCTCCTTATGTTTGTCTTTCTACATAGCCAATATCTTAGGAACCAGAGCTTTTTTCTTAGGATCACTGGCCACCATTTTCTTCTTCTGGGGGCAATCTCTTGCCCAGTGTCCTTTGTCTTTATAATAGGCACACTGATCTTTGTTTAGAGGTTTCTTCTTTTTTTTTTTAAACTTTATTTTAAAAACAAAGATAAATGTACAGATTTTTAAGAATTTATGCATAAAAGTATAGGAAAACATTTTTATAAGGTTGTAATTAAGTATTTGTGGGTACATATACATACACATATGTATATATGTAACAATAATATAGGAAAAAGGGTTATTAATTTGAGGAGATAGGAGAGAAACTGGTAGGGGCTGTAGGAAGGAAAGGGGGATGTTCTATTTTAATTAAAATATATTCTTTTTTTTTTCTTTTTTCTTAAACTTCACACAGTCTGTGGGTTGTTTCTGGGGTGTTCAGGCCTTTCTGCAGTTAGTATCCCATTATCAGTGACTGCATATTATGTCTGTTTTTTTGTGACTGGATTATCTCACTCAGGATGATATTGTCTAGATGCATCCATTTTCTTAAGAATTTGTTAGGTCATTGTTTCTGATAGCTGAGTAGTACTCCATTGTGTAAATGTACCACAATTTTTGTATCCATTCATCTACTGAAGGACATTTGCCTTCTTTCCAGCTTCTGGCTATTATAAATAGACCTGCAGCCAACAGAGTGGGAAAAGATATTTACCAACCCCGCATCAGATAGAGGCCTAATATCCAAGGTATACAAAGAACTCAAAAAGCAAGATACCAGAGAATCAAACAACCCTATTAAAAAATGGGGTACAGACTTAAACAAAAAGTTCTCAATCGAGGAATAAGGAATCACTGAGAAACAACTAAGGAAGTGCTCATCATCCTTAGTCATCAGGGTAATGCAAATCAAAACAACCTTGAGATTCCACCTCACACCAGTCAGATTGGCCAAGATCCAAAACTCAGATGACAATAGATGCTGGTGAGGATGTAGAGAAAGAGGAAAACTTCTCCACTGCTGGTGGGGTTGTAAACTGATACAACCACTCTGGAAATCAGTCCAGCGGTTCCTCAGAAAAATGGACATAGTACTACCTGAAGATCCAGCTATTCCACTTCTGGGAATTTACCCCAGAGATGCTCCAACATAAAACAAAGATACATGAACCACAATGTTCATTGCAGCTCTATTAGAGGTTCCTTCTTAGCACAAGACTTGGTTCTTAATTGCTTGTTCTTCACTACTGTGGCCAGGATCTTCAGCAAATTCTTATCCTTGTCTCTTGTCTCTCTTGAACTCTCTCTCTCTCTCTGCTCCTTTTGCTTTCTCTTTAATTTTTTCTCTCTTCCTCTTTTTAAATTTTTTTTTACTTGCCTCTACTCTCTACCATACTCTTTCTTTTACATACTCTTACTTTCTGAACAACTTGCACTAAATCTCACAATGACTTATCTCATAGTCTCTATCGCCTCTGAAGCTTCTTTTGACACCTCTACTGGCCTATAAAAGGTATGGTCACAATAGCTTTGTCCTCTTTGCTGCTAGGGTCATAGAGAGGATGCCTCCATGAGCTGCTCCAGAAAGGCTTAGGGTGATTTGTCTAGTCCATACTTAACTTCACATACCTTTGTCAAATTGGTGGGTCATCTTTCAATCCCCTTACAATCTGCAAAATGGAGCCTGGTGTCAAGATAGTGTTCCTTACATTTTGCTGAATTGAAGTTCCAGCCAGTCCTAGTCACAAAAATAATCCTGCATCTATGTCTACAGGCACAAGGCAAGGGCACCCATCAGCCCCCTGGAACATTTTTTCAAGCCTCAAAGATGATACACTGTTTCTCTTCTGTGCTAGAGATGAACTGGAACAGCTGCTGGCAGTTGTCTCAGATTGGTTGGTGGCAGAGAAGGAGTGACTCAAGTAAATTAGTCAAGGCCTGCAGGTTCTCAGAAAAAGAAAAGTTATAAGTTTTCCAGTTATATAGATCAGCCAAGGAAAATGGACAATATTGTAGGGGTTGTAAGCCCCTGGGCCATAAGCTCTGAGGGGCAAGATATGTGACTGCTCAGGAGTTGTGCCATGACAACTGCGAGTGAGTCTCCTTAGCTGGCCCCTCTAGGACAGGCACCTCTTGCCCTTGTTGGACCAGAGGAGCAGAGGTCCCCCCTTGTTGTCCTGCTCTTGGGTCTGCCTGGGAAGGAATAGAGAGCAGATAAGGGAGAGGTGAGCCAAGAAGAAGGAGGTCAGCATCTGTGGCAGTGAGGACCCCTTTCTTTGGTGATAAACAACTATGTGAAAATGTAATCTGAATAAAATAGCTGTGATTTTAGCTTTGGACCGGTGCTGCTCTGTCCCTTCTGCTGCCACTGCCACCTCCCAGATGCCCACAAACTGGCACTAGTTAACTTCCTATCTCTGCCCTGCACAGCTCTGCCTGGAGCAGCTGTACTGGTCCACAACCAAAAGCAGCAGAGGCCAGGGATTTTGTTTTTGTTTTTTTCTTTTTATAAAAATTAAAGCTTGTACCAAAATGTAAAAACCAAAGCTGTTCTCCTTATCAGAATTTGAGCTAAGAAGGCAGACTTGGCCCAATACCCATACAAAGGAAATCAAGAGCTCCCTTGGGACACAATGGGCAAGGTCAGACACACCCTCATGCAGTGAACCAGAAGGGGATAAGGCTGCAACCATAGCAGCAGTGAGGGAGGAGGGAGGGAATCTATACCACAAGGGAATATCAGCCTAAGATGTTTAACAGGGTAGATTCAATCTGTCCCATGTCCAAAAATAACGCCAGTCCAAGTCCAGATACAAAAAAATGAAAACAGAAAGAAAAAAATCTTCCTCACAAACTTGCAACTCTACACAAACACAAGAGAAACCAAAACAAAAATCTTAGGTGCTCCTACCACAAACACCTAAGTCCAAGTAGAGTGCTATAATAAGACCACCAAAAACAAGACAAACAAGACCAAAACAAGGCATTCTACAAGCAATTTTCACAGATGCCTGATACTTTCAATACCCAGCTCAGACTGCAGCTGAACCTCAGCTGCTTCCAGATGACCCCACCTCCCAACAGGATTCTGGAGCATCCTCCAGATTCTGTCCTCCTGAAACATCCTCCAGGGCCTTGTGGCCTGTAATGACCTGGCACGTCTACCCGTCACAGCTGCAAGCCCCTCACGGAGCTTTAAGCAAACACCCAGGGGGTCTCTCTGAGACCCCAAACCTGAGACCACCACAGCTGGCCTAGCACACCTGAGACCACCATGACTGGCCTCACAAACAGGTGGCAGACACAGACAACAAAGACAACAGAAAACAGAAAACACACAAATACACAAACTACACAGACTTTTCTCGATCATACCTCCGATCTCACCAATTGTGGATCTGGGAAAATACAAATTCCCAGGTAACACACCAAATGTTGTAAGACCCCGAGAAGTCTTAGTTCAGGAACATGACCCACAGAACACAATTAGACAACAGACTGCTGCAATGGCAAGAGGTTTGATTCCATGTACATGGGGTTGCTCATCCTCATAGGGAGAGTCAACCCCGAACTCAAAAAGCACACATCTTTTATACTTTAAAGCAGGAAGACTTCGGCAACAGCATGGGGTGGTGATGTCATATTGGTGGGTTACAGTGATCTTTGGATACATTAGATGAGGGGGTTTAGGCTGATGATGATGAATATTTAAGTCTTTTCCATGAGACTTTGTGGCTGTCAGCTAAACCCAAAATTCTGTGGGGTTTTGTTATTATTTTGTTTCTCAGAATTAGGTGATTAGAGCATGAGCTAATTATGACATGTGTCAGGACCCTATCTAGGGCTTTCTAGAGAGCCAGGTGGCCATCAGTCAGTATATTCTGTGGGTTTTCTGAGAATTACTCTGGGTCATTGTTTTTATTTGTTAGGCACAGGCAGGATCTCATAGCCTTAGGATGACTTGAAAGTCTCTGAGTCTGACTTCAGCCATTTCTGTGTCTTTAGGGTCCCACTCTTTCAATAGAAATAAAATAAATAAATAATGCATCTTTAAAAAGGAAAATAATAGGTAGTCTATTTAGTGCTGTACTCAGTATTAAGCCTTAAGACTTCCTCCAGGAAGTGGCACCAGTCCAGTGTTCAGCCCCAAGAAAGAGCCTTTGTGTGCATGATAACATTGGAGGCCAGAAAAAAACATCAGGTCTCCTGGGACTGGAGTTGCACATGGTTGTGTGCTACCCAGTAGGTACTGAGAATCAAATTTGTGTCATCTGGAAGAACAGCCAGTACTATCAACTGCTAATATGCCACTCCAGCCCCTCATTAATAAAATTGTTTTGAAAAAGAAAAGAAAAGAAAAGACAATTATGTTTACTCCTTTCACACCAAGAAAATCTTGACTAATACCATGTTACATCCTGTTTTACATATACTTTATGCTCATGGTAACTAGTAAGATCTTAATGCACACTATCAAACCTTATTTAAAAAAAAGCCAAGCAATGACAAAAATGTATTCATATACTTTTATGCAAAAATGCTTAAAATTTCTACGTTTATTTTTGTTTTTTTTTTAAATAAAGTTCTTCAATTTAAAAAAAGAAAAAAAAACAAAACAAAATAAATAAAATTATTTTGAGGTAGAGTCTCATTATATAGTCCTGGGTAGACTCTTGACCAGGCTTGTCTCAGAGTGATGGCAAATGCTTGCCTCTGCTTCCTGAGATTGAAGGCATGTGCTATCTTGTTCTATGCCCACATTATTTGTTAACTATTTGTTCATTTGAGCCAGTGTTTTATGTAACTCAAGCTTAATTTAATTACTTTTTTTTTGTTTGTTCCTTCATTTTTTGTTATGTGTGTGGTGGGTAAGTATGTCCACAAAGGTGAGGAGGATCTTGATTTGAATGGACTCAGATGAATCACCTGAAATGGATAGTGGAAACTTAACTTGGGTCCTTTGTGTTTCCCAAAGACTGGTTTTCCTTGTTACTTCATAGTCCAGTAGGGTCACAAGAAAGAGCAAGCCTGTTGTTCATCTACCAGTACAGAAAAGAGGCTCCAGACCACATGGTACTTGTTTTGCTAAATTGACACTAGAGGGTAGCAACACACCAGCCTTCTAGACCCAGGGACAAATTCCATCATGGGTGCTTGGTCCTGTGTTTTCTAGTTACCATCTAAGTTTGCTAGGAGGCCTCAGATGTGAAAAAGGGAGATATACCCAAGTTTTATGTGGGAAGGAGACATGGGGAAGCAGCAGAAAGTTCGTAATTTTAGCTAAAACTCAAAATATGACTGACAAAAGTTTGTAGGTATTTAAATAGCAAACACTTTGGCATAAATATTGGCAGCATGAGTAAAACTTTTAAGAGATGTTTTCTTTGGTTTCTGTTTGTCTGTTTGTTTTTGTTTTGTTCTAATCCTAGATATTGTACCCAGGATGCATAAATGCTATGGCAGCAAAGTGTCTTTTTCTCAGTCATGCCACCAGTCTCCCTGGTGAATTTTAGACAGGTGTTCTATCTACATATAAGATATGTCCCCATTTCTCCTGAGGGAAATCTGGCAATTTTTCTACTGCTTATCCACACTCCTCAAGACCCCATTAGTATATTCTAGTCAGGTGTTTTAAACCCTGTACCTTTGCTTTTACTATGTCTTAACATATAAATATTTGCTCATTTATATTCATTATTTTTTTAATTATAGATAAGTTTTAATTATATTTATTTTTTATTTATTTATTGAAGAACCTTATTTAAATAAACAAACATAAATGTACAAATTTTAAGCATATTTGCACAAAAGTATACGAATACATTTTTGTCATTGCTTGGGTTTTTTTATAGGGTTTGATAGTGTGAATTGAGATCTTACTAGTTACAATGAGCATAAAGTGCATGTAAAACAGGATGTAACCTGGAATTATTCAAAGTTTTCTTGGTGTGTAAGGAGTAAACATAATGTTTTTTTTTTTTTCTTTTCTTTTCTTTTCTTTCCTTGTTCTTCACACAGTCTCTAAGTTGTTTCTGGCATGTTCAGAGCTTTCTGGGGTTAGTATCCAATTATCAGTGACTGCATATTATGTCTGTACTTTTGTGACTGGGTTATCTTGCTCAGGATGATATTCTCTAAATGCAAAAGTTAAGAATTTCATAAGGTCATTGTTTCTGATAGCTGAGTAGTACTCCATTGTGTAAATGTACCATAATTTTTGTCTCCAGTCATCTACTGAAGGACATCAGGGTTCTTTACAGCTTCTGACTATTATTAATAGAGCTGCTATGAACATTGTGGTGCATGTGTCTTTGTTGTATGTCGGACCGTCTCTGGGGTAAATGCCCAGAAGTGGAATAACAAGTTCTTCAGGAAGTACTATGTCCAATTTTCTGAGGAACTGTGAGACTGATTTCCAGAGTGGTTGTGCCAGTTACAACCCCACCAAAAGTGGAGAAGTGTTCCTCTTTCTCCACATCCTACCCATCATCTGCTGTCATCTGAATTTTTTATCTTGTCCAATCTGACTGGTGTGAGGTGGAATCTCAGAGTTGTTTTGATTTGCATTTCCCTGATAGATAATAAAGTCATGCACACCCTTAAATGCTTCTCAGCCACTCAATATACCTTAGTTGAGAAATTTTTCTTTAGCTCTGTACCCCATTTTAATAGGATTTTTTGATTCTTTGGTGTCTAGCTTCTTGAGTTCTTTGTACACCTTGGATATTAGGCCTCTATCTGATGTGCAGTTGGTAAAGATCTTCTCCCACTCTGTTGGCTGCCTTTTTGTTTTCTTGAGAGTGTCCTTAGCCCTACAGAAACTTTGAAATCTCTTTAAGTCCCATCTCTCTATATTTGACCTTAGAGCACAAGCCGTTGGTGTCCTGTTCAGGAAATTTTCTCCTGTGACTATGTGTTCTAAGGTTTTCCCTCCTTTTCATCTAATAGTTTCAGTGTATCTGGTTTAATGTGGAGATGTTTGAAACTTGCACTTGAGCATTGTACAAGAAGATAAGAAATGGTCTATTTCCATTCTTCTCCATGCTGAGTGCCAGTTGGACCAGAACCATTTATTGAATAGGTTGTCCTTTTTCCATTGAATGTTACACCTCCTTTGTCAAAACTCAGGTGACCATATATGTGACCGCTTATTTCTGGATCTTCTATTCTATTCCATTGTTACATGAGCCTGTTTCTGTACCAGTACCATGCAGTTTTTAGCACAATTCTCTTGTAATATAGCTTGAGGTCAGGGATGGTGATGCCCACAGATGTTTTCTTGTTGTTGAGGATGGAGTTTGCTATGCTAGGTCTTTTTTATTCCAGATGAAATTACACATTTCTCTTTCCAACTCAGTGAAGAATTGGGTTGGTATTTTCATGGGGATTGCATTGAATCTGTAAATTGCTTTTGGTAGGATGGCCATTTTTACAATGTTGATCTTTCCAATCCATGAGCATGGGAGATCTTTCCATTTTCTGAGCTCTTCCTTGATTTTCTTCTATAGAGGTTTGAAGTTATTGTCATACAGGTCCTTCACTTGCTTAGTTAGAGTCACACCAAGGCATTTCATGTTTTTTGTGACCATTGTGAAGGGTATCTTTTCCCTAATTTCTTTCTCCACATGTTTTTCCTTTGAGTAGAGGAAGGCTACTGATTTGTTTGAGTTAATTTTCTATCCAGCCACTTTGCTGAAGTTGTTTATCAGCTGTAGGATTTTTCTGGTGGAATGTGTGGGGTTGCGTAAGTACTCTATCATGTCATCTGCAAATAGTGATGTTTTTACTTCTTCCTTTTCAATTTGTATTCCTTTCATATCTTGTATTTTTCTAGGAATTCATCTTTTTACTCCAGATTTTCCAGCTTTGTTGAGTATAGGTTTTTTTACTAGGATCTGATGATTTCTAAAATTTTCTCAGTTTTAGTTGTTATTTCTCCACTTTTCTTTCTGATTTTATTAATTTGTATACTCGCTCTTTACCCTCTCATTAGTCTGAATAATGGTTTATCAATCTTTTCAATTTTGTCAAAGAACCAGCTCTTGGTTTTGTTGATTCTTTGGATAGTACTTTTTGTTTCGGTTTAGTCTATTTCTGCCCTAAGTTTGATTATTTCTTGCCTTCTATTCCTCTTGGGTGTATCTGCTTCCTTTTGTTCTAGAGCTTTCAATTGTGCTGTCAAGTTGCTTGTGTGTGCTCTCTACAGTTTCTTTTTGGAAGCACTCAGTGCTATGAATTTTCCTCTCAGTACTGCTTTCATTGAATCCCATAGGTTTTCCTATGTTGTGTTTTCATTTTTATTGAATTCTAGAAAATCCTTAATTTCTTTCTTTCTTCTTTGACCTTGCTATCATTTAATAGAGCATTGTTTAGTTTCCATGTGTATATGGGCTTTTTGTTGTCTTTGTTGTTATTAAAAACATGCCTTGGACCATGGTGATCTGAAAGGATGCATGGAAGTATTGCAATCTACTTATATCTATTGAGGCTCATTTTGTAAGCGATTATGTGTTTAATTTTTGAGAAGGTGCCATGAGGTGCTGAGAAGAAGGTGAATTCTTTTGTTTTAGGATGATATGTTCTGTAGATATCTATTATTTCCAGTTGGTTCATAACCTCTGCTAGATTTACAATATCCTCATTCAGTTTTTGTTTCCATGATCTGTCCATTGGTGAGAGTGGGGTATTAAGGTCTCCCAGTATTATTGTGTGGGGCGCAATGTATTTTTTGAGCTTTAGTAGGTTTTTTTTATGAATATAGGTGCTTTTGTATTTGGAGCATATATGTTAAGGATTGCGAGTTCCTCCTGACAAATTTCTCCTGTAATGAGTAAAAAGTGTCCTTCCTTTCCTTTTTTGATACCTTTTGGTTGAAAATCTACTTTATTCAATATTAGAATGGCCACTCCAGATTGCTTCCTTGGGCCATTTGCTTTGAAGGTTTTTTCCCAACCTTTTATTCTGAGATAGTGTCTGTCTTCGTCTCTGAGATGAGTTTCCCGTATGCAGCAAAATGCTGGGTTTTGTTTATGTATCCAGTCTGATAGCCTATATCTTTTTATTGGGGAATTTAGTCCATTTTTGTTAACAGATATCAAGGAATATCAGTTGCTGTTTCCTGCTATTTTTGCTTTGGAGGTTGAATTGTGCCTGTATGTCTTTCTTCTCTTGGTTTTCTTGCTTAAGACTTTTCTTGTTTTTATTAGGATGTAGTTCTCTTTGTTGTATTTGGTTTTCCACCTATAATTTGTTTAATTTTATTTTTATTTGTAGCTTTTGAGAACATAACCATATCACTTTCTTCTCCTCCTTCACTTCCTATGAACCCTCCCATGTGTCCTGTCTTAAGCTCTTTCAAATGTATGGCTTCTTTTTCTTTGATCATTGATACATTTATATTATTACTAAGTTTATATCTTGCTGAGTCTGTATCATGTTACTTGTATTTATATTTTTTCAATACTGACAATTTGGAGTTAGATAGCCAACAGTTGTGCTGTTCTCCTGGGGAGATCTATTTTTCCCATTTCCATAATTCCTTAGTTTTCTGTAGTTCTAAGGTTGAGGTCTCATGAGGATTTTTCTTTTCATGTTAGCATGCATATTGGTATTACTTTTGTTTAGTTATGTTAGTGAGACATCTTCATGGGTGTAACATCTCTCACATTTCTAGGAGATAAATTCTCACAGCAAATTTCTTGACCCTCTAAACTTTGCACCCCTTTCTCCCCTTTTTCCCTAATGAGCTTTGAGCTTTAGTTGCAGAAGTTGGGACTGATACTGGCGACTTTACATTTTGATTGGTTGTGACTTTCTCTAATGGTATCATTCTTGTGGCAAGGAGAAGTTTCCTTGATTAGGAGGTGATGCATCAATTATGTGATACATTATTGGAATGTATAAAAATATATTTATAGTGTAGCTAAAGATTAGATTAATTTAGAAAGCACAAAAATGTAGTTTGTCCTCCAAGGTCTATAATTTCATGACCCTTGGGTAAGTAGGTAGATTTACAGTATTAAACAAGGTTTCTCCCTTGAGCACTTCAACCCAATTAGAGGGCTGCTGATTAATACTGAGCTAAACATGCCACTGCACCCATGAAGTTATAATGCCATGATATCATTGTTTTAGTTTTTAAGTGTCAAAGCTGGGTAGGAGTGTTGGGTATTTCTCTCATTCGGAAGCTTATATGGCTTTTTCTGATATAATGGAAGCTTCTACTTAGGGAAGATGCTCTTCAGTTAGCTTGGATCTTCTTGGTCTATGTCTAAACTGCATGATGTCTTTAGAAATGAGGCTTTCATTCCCACCTGAAAATACTACTTACCATGAGGTGCCAAACAGCTGTATCATGTAAGTTTTAGAAGTCTCTTGAAAAACTTTGACCATCAATTAAAAAAAGGAATTTTCATGCATTTCTGACCAAGATAGAACATTATCATTTTATATTTATGTTGAGAGTTTGCCTAGTGATTACATAAAATATTAGAGATATTAATTTTTCTTCATATATATATATATATATATATATATATATCCACACCAAACTACCCCCTTCATTAGAACCCACCCCTGTTTTCACAACTTTTGCCTTCAGATTACTCATACTGTGCCAATTTTATTAACTTTAATTTTAATGAAGTATATTTACTCATCAAATAATGACACATTTTAGAATATTTTCAATGTAGGAAAAAGTTTCTCTATATTTATAAATTCCTCTTTTGAGACAACACATCACTATTTCTGGGATTCTCTTAAAATTTAAAAATATGAGTATTTTAAACATAATTCCAACAGTACTTATGCTCTGCTATTTCACTGGATGAAATTGTTTAAGGAATAATATATACTAAGATTGAACAGATGGCTTAGAGATTAGTAGTGTTTATTGTTCTTCCTAGGTCCCCAAATACAAGAACTAGCACTCAGTTGAACAGCTCATAGCATCTGTTATCAACTTTTCCAGAGAATATGAGGTCTTCTGCCATCTTTGTGCTTCTTCACTCATGTGCACATACTATTTCCCATGACTCCTTCAACACGTAGTGAAATTCAGGAATAGCCGTGTCTGGTGGCACATTCCTTTAACAGAAGCATTCAGAAAGCTGAAGCAGAAGGATCTCTGTTAGTCCAAGGCTAGCCAGAGCTTCTTATACATTTTCAGCCCAGCCATGGATACATAGTGAGACCTTGTCTCAAAACTCTTATGTTATTGGATCTTAATAAGAAAGAGGTTAAGGAACAGACATTACATGCCATGTACAAATAATCCATTTGCTGAACAATTAATTTCTAAAAGTGTTCATAGTGTATCTCAAATTGTTCACTGTAATATGACAAACATGAACTCATAGCAGATGTGGTGACCCATACAAGGTCAAGCCTGAAAATGTCTGACACCGATGAAGCAGATGCTCTCTAGGTACCATTCCATAATGAAGAACTATTACTTCTTGAAGAAGGATAATTATATTCTTTTGGAGGATGTGACCACTGTTAGGATTTCTGTAATACAGTAAATGGCCCTGTTTTCAAGTATATATGAGCAGCACTCACTGAACTTACTGGGTTATAAAAAATAGATGTAAAATTGGGAGAGGTCCTGGTATTATACAGCATGTGCCTGCCAACATCCACTACCTGAACCAGTTCAACTGTGCTTGTTAGCAAAAGGAACATCCCAGGTGAACTTGTTAACTGGTGAGAATCCCTCATTCAAGGAAAGGGTGAGGACCTCGTCTAAATAGCCAGTCATTTCTCTCAGCCATTTGTATACAATTATGCCCAAATTGAATATATCTATGTAGTCCCAAAGAGGGGCTAGAGAATCATTTGAGAAAGATTAGGGAAATTGTTTACCATCTGAGTAGCCATGGGAGGCCATTATCCACTTAGGATGAAATCGCCCCTGTGAGCATGCATTTGGTTGATGCAGTGTTCTGGTGGCAGCACCTAACCCAGCCTTCATATGTACACCCAATAAGGTCCATAGAAATTTTGTAGGAATCAAACTTGGTTTGCTGGTAATGGAGAAAGAGTGCAGCAGTTAAGAGTACTGGCTGATCTTCTAGAAAACTAAAGATTAATTCCTGGCACCCACATGGCAGTTGAAAAATATCTGTGAATCTAGTCCCTGTGTATCTGATACCCTCCTCTGGCCTCTTTTGTCACCGAATTTATAAGAAGCACAGACACATTTAGGCAAACACATTACAATATAAATGAAGTAAACTTTTTACCCCTTCAATATCTGGGAAGTGGGAGATGTTGCTTATCTCCCTTTCCCTGGTTAACATTATTACAAAAGAGGAACAAAATGGGTAAATTGGAATAAAAAAAAAAGAGGTAGTATCTTCGTTCAGGTTTTATTGCTATGAAAAGATACCGTGACAGAGGCATCTCTTATAATGAAAAACATTTAATTGGGGCTGCTTATACTCTCACAAGTAGAGTCTGTTGTCATCATGGTTGAAAGAAGGGCAGCATCCAGGAAGACATGAGGATAGAGAATTCAAATGTTCTATATCTTGATCTTAAGGTACCCAGGGGAAGGCTGGCATTCTCAGGAAGGTATGAGGAAACTCTCTTGGATCAACCCCACAGTGACACCTCCAAAAAGACACACTTCCTTCAAGAAGACCAACAAGGTCATACCTCCTAACAATTCCAATTTCTGGGCCAAGCATACTAAGATGATCACAAGTAGATTTTTATTGTATAAGTATATAAATCTATTTTGTTGCATAAATGTATGCAATTTTCAGGATTAAAAAACATTTTAAAAGCATGTTTACTATACATTAATATAGAGGTATTCAGAATAAAGAGCAAGTTCTAATTCTGTAAAGAAAGCTGACTTTGAAGTCTGTTTACTTTTCTTGGGACTTTAGAGTTCCCCCACCACAACCCCTGTGAGACCAGAGCATTCTGGCTGGTCTTCAGGACCTAGGGATCTATCCCATTTGAGGACACCAAACCCCCACAATACTTCTGATACCAAGAAGCACTTGCTGACAGGGGCCTGGTATCGCTTTTCCCTGAGAGGTTCTACCAGCACCTGACCAACACAGATGCAGATACAGCCAAACATTGGACTGAGCCTGGGGACCTCAATGGAAGAGCTATGGGAAAGATAGACAGAGCTGAAGGGGATTACAACCCAACAGTAAAAACAATAGCAAATAACTGGACCACTCAGAGCTCAGGTGTGTCAGGAGGAGTTTCTTTTATGGTTCATTATATTTGGAGTTCTGTGGGCGTCTTGTAGTTGGGAGTCTTTGCTCTCTTCTATGTCTATTATTCTTAGATTTGGTCTTCTCATTATGTCCTGGATACCCTGGATGTTTTGGGTTAGGAGCTTTTTGGTTTTTACATGTTCTCTGACTGTTGTATCAATATTTTCTATGTTATCTTCTGCCCCTGAGATATTCTCTTCCATCTCTTGTATTTTGTTGGTGATGAATCTTTGATTCCTGATTTTTTTCCTAGGTTTTCTATCTCCATGATTGTCTCCTTTTGTGATTTCTTTATTGTTTTTATTTCCTGTTTTAACTCCTTTGCCTATTTGGTTGTATTTTCCTGTAGCTCTTTGGGTGATTTTTGTGTTTCTTCTTTAAGGACTTCTACTTGTTTATATGTGTTCACATAGTTCTCCTGAAATTAAGTCCATATTTTATTTCTGATGTGTTCGGAAATCCAGTACTTGCTGTGGTGGGAGAATAGTGTTTTAATGTTGCCAGGTTGTCTTGGTTTCCATTGCTTAGGTTTTGCTCTTGCCTTTTGCCATATTGTTATCTGTGATGTTAGATGATCTTGTTTCTCCATCTATAGTAATTGAGATTTTTTTTACTGGATATAGTCACCTGGCCTGGCATTTGTGCTCTCATAGGGTCTGTATGACATCTGTCCATGAACTTCTAGCTTTCATATTCTTATATTGAGAAGTCTTGTGTGCTACTAATAAGTCTGCCCTTTATGTTACTTGACCTATTTTCTTTTTAGTATTCTTTCTTTGTTTTGAATATTTGATGTTCTGACTATTATGTGTTGGGTTGAATTTCTTTTCTGATCCAATCTATTTGGAGTTCTGTGGGCTTCTTATATGTCTACAGTCATCTCTTTTTTAAGGTAGAGGAGTTTTTTCTATAATTTTTTGAAGATATCTACTGGGCCTTTTAGTTGAGAGTCTTTGCTCTCTTCTACACCTATTATTTTAGATTTGTCTTCTCATTGTGTCCTGGATTTCCTGGATATTCTGGGTTAGGAGCTTTTTGGTTTATGAACTTTCTCTGATTCTTTTGTCAATGTTTTCTATTGTATCTATGATTCTTGATCACTTTCTGAGATTTTGTACATCAAAGGTTGTCTCCTTTTGTGTTTTATTTATTATTTCTATTTACATTTCTAGATTCTAAATACTTTTGTTCAATTCCTTGACCTGATTGTTTGTGTTTTTCTGTAGCTCTTCTAGTTATTTTTTGTTTCCTCTTCAAGGGTTGCTACTTGTTTACCTGTGTTCTTCTGTATTTCTTTAAGGGAGTTATTCATGTGCTTCTTGAGGCCCTCCAGTATCATCGTGAGCTATGATTTTAAGTACAAATCTTGTTTTTTTGAGATATTTACCCCTTACTATGGTGGAAGAAATTCCTTCTGATGTTGTCAGGTTGTCTGTTACTTAGGTTCTTGTGCTTGCCAATTGCCATCTTCTTAGCTGTGATGCTACTTGATCTTGTCTCTGACTGGAGCTTGTTTCTCCTGGGTGCCTGTGTTTCTATGGGTTCAGAAGGGAGATTTTTTTTGTATTCAGCTCTTTGTGGGCAGGCTGTGAGTTCTGATGATGGTGGGCCAACTCTAGCTCCAGAAGGAGTCCAGAAGGGTCAGACCCCAGGCAGCACTGCAATACCTGTGCCCTGAGAGTTCCTGGCTGTCTCTCCTGGAATATTCAGTGGAGATAAAGTGGTGACTCATCCATGGTCTCGGGATGGAGAGCACTTCTGGGGATCCTGGTTGCTCAGCTCACTGCAGGCAGGCCGTGAGTCCTGATGGCAGTGGGATGGCTCTAAAAAGGCAAATCTTTTATATATTTTACATACATTTCAAATGTTATTCTCTTTCCCAGTTTCCTTTCTGAGGTCCTCATATCCCAGCCCCCTTCCCCTTGCTTCTATGACAGTGTGTAACTCAGTACATTTGGTTCACTGGTTCTGGTGGGGATGTTAAATAAGACAATTGCCCTTCTTTGAAAACTCTAAATTTCCTCTTTTGAAGATGACCATATGTACAAGAAATAAAATACACATGAGACTCACTAGGAATAGTAGGGGCAGGCCCAGTCACATGACAAAAGACATTAAAAGGCAGTAGGAGCATGTAGTAATTTCCTTTGTATTTGATAAAAGGTGTCATCTCTTAGTTTCTGTTACTGAATGGGACTTGGTAAAGCCAGGCATCCACATTCAGCAAGTATTCCCCTTCTATAGGACTGATATGAAGCATTGAGAATATAACCCAGTGGTAGAACTCTTACCTAGCTTCCAAGGGACCCCATAGTCAGTGCCAGTAGCAGAGGCACAGACTCACACATGAATACACATGAAGAAGACTAAAATTGAATATGAACATTAGCTAAGATTGAAATTGCTACCTGAGTTCTAAAATGAGGACCACTGAACATGGGACCCTGCATCTACCCAATCATATGTCATATGATGATGCTGACAAACTCATTGCATCTATTCCAATTATCTTGTTACATATAGCACCAATCCCATGGTGGTTGTGGTTTTCATAGGCTCCTTTATGTTCTAAATAAAGTAGGAGATAGGTGTAATGCCCACCAATTCACATAGTATCAAATACAGCTCTTACTGTCTAGTGTTGAAAATTCCTGAGTATATTGTTTTTGAAATCCATCTTTGAATTGTTCTCAGTTGACTTTACATTTTGGACAATGTAGGAAGCTTCTGCTTCCCAGTAGAGTATTTCAAAGCTGCTTTGTATTTCTATGGTATTTCCATAGAAAACCCTATTTTTTATTAGTAAGGATTTAGAGGTCAGCTATGCCCTTTTGGGTGAATGTATGAACATGTTCTGTGTATTCTTCACTGTCAGATACAAATGGTGCAAGAAAAGGAAATTGTGAAGCATGATTCAACTTGGTTCAGATATAAAGAAAAGTAGACAGGGATCAGGGAAAGAATTATGTTCTCAAATTTTAGCCTTTTTTCAGCAACAAACTTCTAAGTGATTTAACTGAATCACATTAATCTTTAAATCAAAATCAAAAATAATTTTTAGAGATTTCCCATACTCCATTATTTCCCACACATACATTACATCGCCTATTATCAATGTCCCCAACTGAGTAGTGTGACTATAACAACTAAAAATAAAACTAGATTGACAGATTTCTTTGACACTGATATGATTTTAATGGTTTTATTTCATGCACATTGCAAATATAAAGTGAAGGCTGAACAATAACTCTTCGTCTTAAAAATTCCACAATCTATCATGTAGACACTAAGTCATCTATAGTCAGAATATCTTTAACTTGCATCCCAGAAAAACAATCTTTAAGCTAAAAAGAAACTTGTAATGAAGATTTAACCTCTTCCCCCTGGACCAAAAGAAAGGAGAAAAAGTCCTTTCCAAGAAGAATTAGTATTTTTCTTCCTTCTCTCCCAAAACAATCATCATCATCATCCAATAAATCTCACTGTTATATACAATATTTCCAAACAAGGTCTTTGTTATAATTTGGGGTGAGTGAACACCACTTTTTTCCGAACAACTCCCCATCTTCTGTGCAGTCCCAGTAGATCATACGTCTGTACCAGAAAGGAAAAATACATGGAGCATAGTCTGTAAAAGAAGGAGTCAGTGGAAGAGGCATAATTTATTATTCTAAGTACACACACACACACACACACACACACACACACACACACACACACACTTCTACACAATCTGTTTTTCTCTAGTCCATGTAGCTTCCGAAGATTGCAATCCATTTATCCTTTGATGATTTACTAGGAGGTTTTTTCTTTTTTAAATCAAGATAATGAAATAAAAAGACACTTTTAGTACATCATTAAATCTATGTGATTTTGATATTTTCAGAAAGTATGCATGTTGGGAACTTGAGAGACATTTCAGTATCTATAGTCCTCACTGAAAAATGAGGACCCAGCTTCAGATGACTAGGACCCAAATAAAACTCTAGGTATACATGCCTCCAATCTCAACTCTAGGGAAAGACAGAGAGAAGAGAATCCCCTGGGCTTGTTTAACAGGAGGTGGCTTCATCAAATCACCAATCTCCAAGTTTAGAAAGAGACCCTGTATCAAAAAAATAATAAATAGGTAAAGAGTAATAAAAGGAGATATGTTACATTGACCTCTGGCTGCCACACACGCACAGTTACTCATCTGCACTTATACCATATGCACTCACTCACCAACAACAAAGACTTTGTGTGCCATTTATTTCCATAATGGAATTTGCTCCCAAGTTCTTGTCTATCATGCCAAATGATCCCCAAGACAAAGTTGACCCTTCCATCTGTGATTCAAGCTCTTACCTGAAAGAGCACAGTACTTCCAGTAACCTTGAAAGGTCTTGTTCAAAGAACACCACTTGTGTTTCAAATTGAAATTGATACAGTCATAAAATATTTCACTTTTATACCAGAATGGAAAGACACATGCACCATCTAAAAGGAAACAAAAATTCTTTTTCTGTCTCTGAGTATGCAAGTAGTGTTCCTTTTTTAAGAATAAATGCTTGCACTAAATGAGAAATCTATGTCAATACCCACACATATACACATAAGGCAAATGGAATGTCTCCTACAGTGTGTGAAAAGAATGTAATGTCTATAGATGGAAAGAAGAGCTTTGGCATGCCATCTCTTAGACACGGCATGGCCATTTCTCTCAACTCACTTCAGGTGTAGTGAACTGCCTAGCACCAAGCTAACAAGATCAGTCAACAGTCCAGTGGGTATCACTAACTTAACTCAGTTAGTTGCCAGAATAATAAAAAAATGAAGAAGGCATGAAAGGAGGAAAGGAAAATAAAAAATGTGAGGAGTGATATAGGGTGTTATAAAAGAAAATGAACAAAATACATTGTTTATGTATATGAAATTATTGTAAATTTTAAAGCATTTAACACAATATATTTTTAATTAAAATGGAATTGTGTCACACATACCCTTTCCTTAAATGTATTAGATATTTTTTTTAACTATTCTATTTTAAATTTTTAAGTGAGTTCTTTCCAGGCTAAAGAGATGGCTTAGTGGCTAAGAACACATATTGTGTAGCCCAGACTGGCCTCAAAATTGTAATCCTTTTGCCTCTGCCTCCACATCCAACTAGATCGCAAAGAGCTCCCAAGAACTAAACCACAAAGCAAAGATCATACATTGAGGGACCCAACACTCCAGCTGCATATGTAGGAGAGGATGGCCTTATCAGGCATCAGTGGGTTAGAGACCCTTTGTCCTGTGAAGGCTTGAGGCCTCAGCATAGGGTCATTCTAATTTGGTGAGGTGGGAGTGGGTGGAGGTCATCCTCATAGAAGCAGGTGGAGGAAGAGAGGATGGGGGCATTTCAGAGGGCAAATCGTGAAAGGGGTAACATTTGAAATGTAAATAAATAAAATAACCAATAATAAAAGGACATAATGTTATTGCAGATGATCCATGTTCATTTCTAAGTACCCCAGTGTAACAGCTCACAATTCTCTGTAACTTAGGCTCCAAGAAGGACCCTATATACATGTGGCCTTCATAGGCATTTGCACATGGACTAAAAAGAGCACACCTAAATGCTGACACAAGCACATACATAACTAAAAACTAAATGTGACTCTTAAAATGGTGAGTTCTTCCTCAGAATCTCTTACTTTAGAGATCAAGGCCACTATTAGAAATGTAATCACCATTGTAAAAAAAAAAAAAAATGCAAGACCTGGGTCTTAGGGGCATTATGACCCTGGCATCTCTTATAAAGGAAAACATTTCATTGGACTAACATATTTAAAAGGTTAGACCACTATTATCATGGAGCCAACATGGCAGCATACAGGTAGACATGGTACTAAATAAGAAGCTATGAGCTCTACATCTGGATCAACAAACAACCAGAAGTGAACTGGCTTGAGCTTCTGAGACCTCAAAGCCTACCCTCTAGTGACCTCTTCCAACAAAAGGACTAATACTCCCTAATATTCCAACAAGGCTGCAGCTACGAATAATACCACTCACTCCCTCTGAGCCTATTTGGTTCAATTTTATTTAAACCACCACAAACTGGATCCCACAAGCATCAAAAATTATTACTAATTTAACCGCACCTAGGTCAATATCATTTGTATTATATTGAAATATTTTTAATATAGTTAGGCAACTGATTATATAAAAAACTGGTTTTCTACTTCAGTACCATTTTGTTCACAATACTCCAAATTATTATTGGCTGATTTTGTATATGAATTTTAAAATCTGTTATTCCCTATTAGAATGGCAGAATTTTAAAAATATACATTTTTAGTCCTGGTAAGAATTCATGGGGGTTCATTTTACTCTTTTATCTGTTCACAAAGGACATACACAATGTTTTAGGGAAAAAAAGAGAAAAAATACTAAAAACAAAATCACTAAGTTCTCATTTTTATGAAATCAGAAGACAACACAGAGGGACTGAAGAAATTACTTGTGGTTAAGAGCACTAGATGCTCTTCCAAAGGACTTGATTTCAATTGTCAGCACCTATATGTCTGTTCACAACCATTTGTAACTTCAGAACCAGGAAATTTGATGCTTTCTTTGGTCTGCTACTGACAGTAGGGACTCATGTGGTGAAAAGACATACAGACAGGCAAAACACCCATACACATACAATTAAAGAAAAGTTTAAAGAGAAAGAACATATATTAATAACAAAAATGTCTGATCAACTTACCTTCTGTCTCTGGATTTCTAATTACAGACTCTGAAAAATAAGAATTTAGGTATAGTTCACTTCAATCATAGACTTTAAAACAGACCCTTCTAGCAAATGAGATTAATAGTTACACTAGTCTGTAGAAAAGCAATACTGGCATGAGATGATGTCAAGGAAGAGACACTATGACCACACCACAGCATTTCCTTCAAAGAAAAAATTTTAATTAGGACTGGCTTACAGTTTCAGAGGTTTAGTCCATTATTATCATGATGGGAAGCATGGAAGCACATAGACACAGTGCTGTAGAAGGAGCTAAAATTCTACATCTTGATCCATAGGCAGCAGAATACTGTCTATCACACACTGGGAGTAGATTCACCATAAGAGACTTCAAAGCCCACCTCTACAGTGACACACTTCCTTCAGCAAGGCCACATTTAGTCCAGAAATGTCACACCTCCTAACGCTGCTACCCACTATGGACCAAACATTCAATGTGAGTCCATGGGAGGCATACCTATTCAAACCACAATATATAAAATATAAGTTCTATTTCCACATCTAGTTTTGTTCTCCTAAATTGATTTACTTTATAGAAATCGTAATCTTTTTTCATTGCTGGGGATTAAACCCAGGTTTTGTGAATTCTGGGCACGCACTTATCTATGCTTCCAGACCTCCTCTGAGAAAATTTTGGCAGGCTTTCTATGTATCCTATACATTACATTTCTTAATGGTTTAATTCCAAAGTACTTCATCATCCTTATAAAACAGAGTAGTAATTCCTCTCTCATCGATGTTTGAATGGCTTTTAACATTAATTATTCATAAAGATAATTTATGGATAATTTATAATACATTTATATCAACCACAAAGCCAGATTCTAATAATTTTGCCAGCTTTACTAGTAACCTATTATTTTACATGGTTATTAAAAGGGTATTATGAGTTATTTCTCTTCCATAATATCATGTATATTAAAGGTTCTATCTCAAGTCAACTAGCTTACAATAGTCCTGTGTTTATGGGTTTAGTTGGAATAGCATTCTAACTAAAATTCCAATTCCATTACAAATCACAACTGGACAAAGTACAAAGAATAGGTGTCTATGGAGTGTTCAGCCACACATGAACACTCAATATCCTAGACCCTCTTCCTGAAACTGAAATAACATCATGGATTAGGGAGAGAATGATTGTAACACCCCAAGAAGAGGTAAGGATGGACCATGAAATCTAATGCTCTCTCCTGGACTCTTTGGGCAACAATACTTATATACACATAGCCACATACACACACACATACACACACACACAATTAAAAATAAAGTAACTTGATTAAAAATAGAAAGTTAGAGATAAAATATCGATAAGAAAATTTTAAAGAAACACATCTTTTATAGTATATTAAGCTATTACCAAAAATGACCATATGAACAACACAGGAAAGTCTGATTTGTTATTTTTTGAAGTATTCAATCTTTAAAAAAAGAAAATAACAGTTTGATATATCCATAATGACACATTTAATCACTTAAGTAATAATAAAAATTACTAGTTTTTAATTATTTTGGTATTTTTATTAATTCTTTGAGAACTTCATACTTTATTTGTTTTGTAATTCTCACTCCCTCAAATAATTTCTCCTAGAACCACAACCCATTACATACTCAGCTAAATCTAAGCCCTATATATTATTGTATAAGTGGCAGTCCACTAGACAGTAGTTTGATGAGTCCATATTCTTTAAGAGAACTTTCTCTTTTAGTAGCTATCAATTATCAATAGCTACTCAGCTAGGGGTAGCACTTCTTACTCACCTCATCATTCCTGTGAGCTAATAGTTATACCCATAGATGACTACAGTACTCAACTCTCATCACAAAAGCTTGTTTTGAAGTAGATGACAATTAATAGACACCCAGAACTGTTCAATATGTGGAGAACAAGATACTGTAGGATGCTCAGCCTTAAATGACACATCTATAGCACACACCATCCTCCTCAGGATCAGGGATTATTGTGAATAAAGGAGTATAAATATTGTCAGATAGCTTGAGGCAGAGCTGGTGCTTCAGACCCCTACTGCCATACAAAGACAGCTTGACTTCCAGGAGGTCCATCATAAATAGGCACACAGGTAAGAAAACCCCTGTCCCAATACCTGGCCCAACTGAGAACTCCATGGGGCTCAGCTGAGGCAAGCACTATTCATCTTGCCCTACTGGAAACACATTTAACTTATGGCCCACAACTCTGCATCAGGCAGAGCTGGCACAACAGACCCCCGCCCACATCCAGGGACAACTTGACTCCCAGGAGGTCCATCTTAACCAGGCTCAGAGATACAGCTCAATTCCTAGGATGTCCATCATAACTACACTAACAGAGACAGCCTGACTCAAGGAGACCTATAATGACCAGGCTCGTAGGAGATACAGGATGCAGAAGATAAGATATGTAAGCCACCCAAATATTCTACTACAGAACTCCTATACCACATCAACAACTTCATCAAGTTGACTGGATATAAAATTAATGCAAACAAATCAGTATCCTTCCTCTACACAAAGAATAAATGGGCTAAGAAAGAAGTTAGAGAAACAACAGCCTTCACAAAAAAGATATAAACTATCTTGATGTAATCCTAACTAACCAAGCAAGTGAAAGTTTTATATTATAAGAAACTCAAGCCTCTGAAGAAAGAAACCAAAGAAAACCTCAGAAGATAGAAAGATCTCCCATGTTCATGGATTGATAGGATTAACATCAATTACTAAAATCAACCTACAGATTCTCTGCAACCCCTTTCAAAATTCTCAACTTCATATGGAATAACAAAAAATAACAAAAAACAATTCTCAACAATAAAAGTACTACTTGTGGCAGAGAATTAGACTGTGGGATGGCAATCCCATACATCTACCTGATTTTCCGTCTCTCCACTGTGAGCACTACAAGTCCCCCATCATTACTGTAGAGCACTTCCTCCAACCTCACACCCTTTGAGTTCTGAGAGTCTCTCACTTCCCAGCTTTCTGCTACGCCCTGGAGCGTCCCCTCTACTTCGTACCTCCTCAAGTTGCCTGTTTCCATTTTATCTGATGGCCCTTGGGGTTTCAAAGGAACTGCTAGGACACATATGTAGAAGAGCATGAGAGAAAGAAGGTCCAAGGACAATCCTCAATTTGGATCTAGTTCAAGGGGCCCAGGGTCCTGACACTGTTATTGATGCTGTGGTATGCTTGCAGACAAGAAGCTAACATGGCTGCCCTCTTGGAGGCCAAACAGCTGAAAGAGTCAGATGCAGATACTAGTATCAAACTAATGAAAGAAAGTCAGGGACCTTGTGTTGAATTGGGGGAAATCTGTAAGAAGCTGAGGAGGATGAGGGTAGCTCACAGGGAAGAGTAGCAATCTCAACTGAAATAGATCCCAGCGAATTCTCAGACAGTAAGCCATAAACCAGGCAGAATACATCAGATGATATGAGGCCACTGACACATATACAACAGAGGACTGCCTAGTCTGGTCTCAGTGAGAGAAGATGAACCTAACCCTGAAGAGACTTGAGATCCCTAGGAGTGTTGAGGCCTGATGAGGTGGGGTGGGGGCATGGGGACATCCTCTTGGAGATAGGGGAAGAAAGAGAGAGGGATGGAGAATGATTATGAAGGGATAAAGTCTAGACTGTACAAAAAGATTAAAGAAGAAAATAGATACATTAAAACAAGAAAAAAATAAAAAGGAACTTCTTTGGGAATCAACATCCCTGACCTCAAGCTGTGCTAAAGAGGAATCGTGATAAAAACAAAAACAAAAATAAAAAAAACACATGGTATTGGTAGAAAGAAAGACAAGAAGACCAAAGGAATAGAATTAAACACACAGAAATAAACCCACACCCACTTAATGTCACCTAATCTTTGACAAAAAATATAAAAACATACTTTAGATAAAAGACCATTATTTTCAATAAATGGTTCTGGTGTAACTGTAAGTCAGCATGTAGAAGAATGTCAATTGACACATTTTAATTGGATATTTTATTTATGTATATTTCAAAAGTTATTCCTTTTCCTGGTTTTTCTTCTGCAACTGCCCTATCCTACCTCCCCTTACCCAGCTTTTAAGAGTGTCCTCCCCAATCCACCCACCATCCACTACTATGTAACCACCTGAGCATTCCTCTCCACTGGGGCATCAAGCTTTCACAGGACCAAGGGACTCCTTTCCCACTGATGCCAACTAAGGACCCTTCAGCTCCTTCAATACATCCCCTAACTCCTCCAATGGGGTCCCTGTGTTCAAACCAATGAATGGCTTTGAGCATCCATATCTGTATTGGTCAGAATCTGGCAGAGCCTCTCAGGAGACAGCTGTATCAGGCTCATGTCAGCAAGCATATTTTGGCATCAGCAATTTTATCTGGCCTTGGTGTCTGTATGTGGGGTAGATCCCCAGGTGAGGCTGAGTCTGGATGGACTTTCCTTCTGTCTCTGCTCCTCTCTTTGTTCTCATATTACCTTTATACAGGAAAAATTCTGGGCTCATATTTTGGAGATGGATGGGTGGCCACATCCCTTAAAAGGAGGCCATACCTAACCTCTGAATATGGAATCAACAGATTCTCCCTCTCCTTTGTTGGGTATTTCAGTTAATTTCATCTCCAAGAGATCCTGAGAGGCTCTTGCTTTTCTGGCATCTGGGACTTTCTGGTGGCTACCACCAGTTCCCCATTCCATATTGCTACACACCTCTGTTTAAATTCCTGACTCTCTGTACATCTTCTCCATTTTTTCCTATAACTGGTTCTTTCCTCTTCCCTTCCTTTCTCCCTCCCAAGAGCCTCCCACTTTCTATTTCCCTTGATTATACTGTTCCCCCTTCAAGGAGGACTGAAGCATTCACTCTTTGCTTTTTTTTTTCCTTTGGAGATTCATGTGGTATGTATGTTGTATCATGGGTGTTTCAAGCCCATGGACTAATATCTACTTATCAGTGAGTACATACCATGTGTTTTCATTTGTGACTGAGTTACCTCACACAGGATGATACTTTCTAGACTCATCCAATTGCCTAAGAATTTCATGAAGTCATTGCTTTTAATCACTGAGTAGTACTCCATTATGTAAATTTACCACACTATCTGTATTCATTCCTCTGTGAAAGAACATGTGGGTTTTTTATGTTCTGCCTATTATAAATAAGGCTGCTATAAACATAGTGGACTATGTGTCCTTATTACATGTTGGAGCATCTTTTGGTATATGCCCTGGAATGGCATAGTTGGTTCCTCAGATAGCACTATGTCCAGTTTCCCATGGAACCACCAAACTAATTTCCAGAGAGGTTGTGCCATCTTGCAATCCCACCAAAAATGAAGGAGTGTTCCACTTTCTCCACATTCTTTTGAGCACCTGCTGTCATCTGAGTTTTTGATCTTAGCAATTCTGACTGGTGTGAGGTCAAATCTGAGTGGATTTTTGATTTGCTTTCTCTAATGTCTAAGTATGTTGAACATTTATTTAGGTGCTTCTTGTCCATTTGATATTTCTCAGTTGTGAATTCTCTGTTTAGTTCTGTACTCCATTTTAATAAGATATTTTGATTCTCTGGAATCTACCTTGAGTTTTTTGTATATGTTGGATTTTAAACCTCTATCAGATATAGGATTTGTAAAGAATTTTTCCCAATCTGTTTGTTGATTGTTTGACCTAATAACAGTGTCTTTTGCCTTACAGAAATGTTGTGATTTTATGGGGTCCCATTTGTCCTATAAGCTTTGATATGTTGTGCCTTTATTTCCATTACATTCTAAAACGTCATTAATTTCTTTCCTTATTTCTACCTTGACCAAGTTATCATTGAGTAGAGCATTGTTTAGCTTCCATGTGCATGTCTCTTTTTTGTTGTTGTTGAAGTACAGCCTTAGTCCATGGTGATCTTATAAAATTATGTTAGCCTTCTTCCTTGTGCTGTGTCTTGTTTAATGAAGAATCATATAGTCAGTTTTGGAAAAGTTCCACTGAGGTCCTGAGAAAAGGGTATATTTTTCTGTTTTGTTTTAGGATAAAATGTTCTATAGATATCTATTAAATCCATTTGGTTCATAACTTCTATTAGTTTCACTGTGACTCTCTTTAGCTTCTGTTTTGATGTCTTTCTTTATTGAGGAAAGTACAATGTTGAAGTCTTCCAATATTATTGTGTGAGGAGAAATGTGTGATTTGAGCTTTAGTAAAGTTTATTTTATAAATGTGGGTGCCCTTGCATTTAGAGCAGACCTGTTGAAATTTGAGAATTCATATTGGTAGATTTTTCCTTTGATGAAATAGAACTGTCCTTCTTTGCCTTTTTTGATAACTTTTGGCAGAAAGTTGATTTTATTTGTTATTAGTCTAGATATTCCAGCTTGTTTCTTGTGGTCATTTACTTGGAAATTTTTTTCCAGCCTTTTACTGAGAGGCAGTGTCTGTCATTGTCACTGACGTGGGTTTACTGTATGCATCAAATGCTGGGTTCTGGTTATGTATTCATTCTGTTAGTCTAGGTCTTTTTAATGGAGAATTGAATCCATTGAAGTTGGATATTTAGGAATAGTTGCTTTCTGTTATTTTTGGGGTCTAGTTGAAGAAGGTTACATTTTTGCTTTTTGTAGGATGTAGTTTCTTAACTTGATTTGGAGTTTTCCACCTATTATCCTTTGTAGGGCTGGATTTGTGGAAAGATATTGTATAAATTCATTTTTTTCATGGAATATCTTGGGTTTTTTCATCTATGTTAATTAATAGCTTTTCTGAGTATAGTAACCTGGACTGGCTTTTGTGTTCTCTTAGTTTCTATATGACATCTCCCCAGAACTTTCTTGCTTTCATAGTCTCTGTTGAGATATCTGGTATAATTCAGATAGGTCTGCCTTCATATGTTACTTGATCTTTTTCCCTTAGTGCTTTTAATATTATTTTTTTGTTTATAATGTTTGGTGTTTGGGCTATTATGTGACAGGATAAAATTCTTTTCAAATTCAATCTATTTGGAGTTTTAGTAGGCTTTTTGTTTGTTTATAGGCATCCCTTTCTTTACACTATAAAAGTTTTCTTCTATAATATTGTTAAAATATTTATTGACCCTTTAATTGGGAATCTTTTCTCTTTTCTATACCTATTATCCTTAGGTTTGGTCTTCTTACTATATCCTGGACTTATTATAAATTGGATTTTCTGGGATAGGAGCTTTTTTAATTTTGCTTTTTTCTTTGACTGTTGTGTTAATGTTTTATATGGTATTTTCTTCCCCTGAGATTCTCTCTTCTATATCTTGTATTCTGTTTATGATGCTTGTATCTGTGAGTCCTTATCTCTTTCCTAGATTTTCTCTCTCCAGGGTTGTCTTCCTATGTGACTTATTTCTTTTCTTTTTCCAATTTTAGATCCTGAATTTTTTTTCAGTTTCTGCACAAATTTGCTTGGGTTTTACTTTAATTTTTTAAGGGATTTTTGTGTTCCCTCTTTAAAGTCTTCTGCTTGTTTGCCTTTGTTCTCCTGAATTTCATTAAGAGAGCTATTTATGTCATTCTTAAAGTTCTCAATCATGATCATGAGATGTGATTTTTAAATCTGAATGTAATGGGAGAGAATGTGGGAAATAGCCTTGAACACATTGCCACGGGAGAAAATTTTTCCTGAACAGAACACCAATGACTCAAGCTCTAAAATCAAACATTGACAAATGACATCTCATGAAACTAAAAGCTCTGTCAGACAAAGGACACTGTCAATAGGACAAAATGACAACCTACAGATTGTGAAAAGATTTTTACCAGTCCTACATGTGATACAACAATCATTCTGAGTGAGGTAACCCAGTCACAAAAAAACACTCATGGTATGTACTCACTGATTAGGGGATACTAGCCCAAAAGTTTTCGAATACCCAAGAAAACATCCACAGAACTTATGAAGCTCAAAAAGAAAGAAGGCCAAAACATGGATGCCTCAGTTCTTCTTAGAAGAAAGAACAAAACATTCATGGGAGGGAATAATGGGACAAATAGAGGAACAGGGATTGGAGAAAATATCAACCAGAGACTTCCTTACCTAGGGATATACCCCATATGCAGCCACTAAACCCAAGCAGTTTTGTTCATGCCAAGTTGTGCTTATGGGCAAGAACATGATATTGATGCCTCCACAGAAGCTTTTCCAAAGCCATACTGATACAGAAGAGGATGCTTGCAGCTAACCATGAGACTGAACACGAGGACTCCAATGAAGGAGCTAAAGAAAAGACTGGGGGATCTGAAAGGGTCTGCAACCCCATGGGGAGAACAAAATTACCAACTAACCAAACCCAATGCAGCTCTCAGGGACTAAATCACCAACCAATGAGTTGGCATGGAGATACCCATTGCTCCAGGTGCATATGCAGCAGAGGATAACATTTTCTGACATCAATGGTAGGAAAAGCCTTTGTTCCAGTGAAAGCTCACTTTCCTGGTGTAGCAGAATGGAAATGCCAAAATGCTGAGGTGAGAGAGGTTTGATGGGAGACAGAACACCATTCATGAAGGCAATGGGAGGGGGATGGAGGATGGGATTGGGAGAAAGGGATAACATAACATCTAAAATATAAATGCAGAGAATATTTGATAAAGAAAAAGAAATAAAAAACAGGGCACAAAGCTAAATAATGTTTCAACTCAAGAAATTTGGATGGCTGAGAAGTACTGAAAAAATATTTAACATCCTTAATTTTTCAGGACATGAAAATCAAACTGGCCCTGATGTTCTGCCTTATACAAATTAGAATGGCTGAGATAAAAAAAAAAAAAAAAAAAAAAAAAAAAAAAAAAAAAAAAAAAAAAAAAACTTTTGTGACAGCAGCTACTGTCAAGGATGTGGATAAAGATGAACTTTGCTGGTAGAATTGCAATCTGCTAAAACTACTTTGGAAATCAATCTGGTAGTTCCTCAAAAACACAGAAATAGTTCTACCGGAAGTACCAGCTATTCCACTACTTGGAATTTACACAAAAGATACCCAACAAATAACATTGTCACATGTTCCACTATGTTTAAAGCACCCTTATTTATAATAGCCAAAAGCTGCAAAAAAAACTAGATGCCCTTTAATGGAATAATGGGTACGGGTACAAAAATGTGGTACACTTACACAGTGGAATACAACTAGGATATTAAAAAGGACTTCATGAAATTTGTAGACAAATGGATGGAACTAGAAAATATTATCCTGAATAAGATAACCCACCCCCCAAAAAAACATGGTATGTATTCACTTATGAATGAATATCACCCCACAATCTCAGAATACTTACTATACAACTCACAGACCATATGAAGGTTAACAAGAAGTAAGGCCAAAATCTGGGTGCTTCAAAACCACTTATAAGAGAAAACAAAATAATTATGGGAGACGAAGAGGGGAGGAAAATGGGTGGGAAATGGGAGATGAAGGCAAAATGTGGACAGTATCAGGTATGGGAAGAGACAAAAGTCTAGAGGGCCAGGAAAATGAATAAAAATAAGTAACATTAGTGGGTGGGAAACCACTAGAAAGTCCCAGATTTCAGGGACAGGAGAGGCTTTTAGGATTCAATAGTGATGACATTAGCTAAAATATCCAATAATCCAATGGGGAGATAGAACTTGAAAAGATCACCTCCAGAAGTAGTCATGGTCCCCAGTGACGAGATGGGGCCACCCGCCCATCTCAAACTTTTTAACCCAGAATTGTTCCTGTCTAAAGGAAATTCAGGGACATAAATAAAGCAAAGGCTGAATAGGTTATCCAGTGACCATCCAACTGTTTGATCCCTTCTGTCTTCAGACACCAAATCCCAACACACATTATTTCTGATGCCAAGATGTGTTTGTAGACAGGAGCCCTGCATGGCTGTCTTCTGTGAGACTGTTTCAGCACCTGACTAAGACAGGTGCAGCTACCAACCATTGGACTGAGCATGGGGACCCCAATTTAGGAGTTAGGAGGAGAACCAAAGGAACAGCAGGGGTTTGAAACCTCATAGCAAGAACAACAGTGTCAAAGCTCCCAGGGACTATACCACCAACAAAAGAGTATATATGTCCCAGTACATGGCTCCCACTACATATGTAGAAGAGAACTGTCTTATCTGGCATCAAATTGGGACACTTGGTCTTGTAGAAGTTTGATGTCCTAATAAAGGGAGATGCTATAGGAGTGAGGCAGAAGTGGGTGGGAGGAGTTAATGGGAAGAAGGTTGAGGAGGGAAGACTGGGAAGGGAGATAAAATTTTAAATGTAAACAAGTAAAAGTATTAATAAATTTAAATAAAAGAAATGTCAAAGCCAGATGCAGTGGACAGATATAAAGACTGTTTTCCATTCACAGCAGGAATGTTGCACATTTGAACTCACTGCTGCTGTGACAGCATGTTCCAGATCCATGCAAATCCAAGTCCTATAAAACCTTTAACTATTATAGAGGAATTTACTTTTTTCTGTATATATACACAAAATAACATTTTATGAAACTATGAAATATTAATATGAGATACTCTGCGTCACCACTTACCACATATTTTGCAATGTCTAATAGGAGGTTTTTAAAAACAAACTTACCTATAGTTGGTGCATAATAATCTGAAAAATACAATTAGAAACAGATTTTTATTTCATTAAGTTTAACATTTAGAATTAAAGAGAAAAAAAATCTCACAAAATTCAATTATAAAAAATTGCATTTTTATAGTTGTACATTTGAACTCACAGCAACTGTGACAGCATGCAGAAGACCTGTGTAAGCTCAGGCCATACAAACTTATTAATTATCTTTAAATTTATGTATTGAAGTATCATAGCTTCTACAAGACAAGAGAGTACCCTAAGTGACTGTGACGCTAGTCCTGCGGCCTCATAGGTCACTGCAGGGCTAAGCATTAGCCCTGGTGCCCAAGGTCCCATTAAATAGTAGAGCTTTGCACAGAGACTGAAGTGACAATCATGAAAATTCCATGATTCTGATCTAGGTCTTTTGCATATGTTATGGATGTAGGCTTGGTGTTTTGTGGGACTTCTAATAGAAGTAACTTGTTCAGGCATCCTTTTACCTCCTCTTGAACTCTTACATTCACTCAGCCTTGATATGAAGATTTGTGCCTGTATTGATTTATCTTGTTGTGTTGTGTTCAATTGATATCCCTAGAGACCTGCTTTTGTCTAAAGGGAAATGTAGGAGTTGAAGTACTGTGGGAGCGGGAGGGTGCTGTAGAAACTACTGGAGTGGAGGGAAAAGAAACTGCATTTGGAATGTATTATATGAGAGAAAATATTTTTTAAAAGTTCAGTTTTGGTCTCTCTAGTCATTGTGAGAGTTGTCTTCCCATTGTTAAAGTTGCTGCTGCAGAACCTTGACCTCATACAATGGTGGTTCCAGAATTTATTCCGAGCCTGTGGTTCTAACCACAGCTCTTGGTTAGTAGACTTTAGTGAATATGAAATGGATTTTTTGTCTCTAGAAGATTCCCAGAACCCAGGGTGTAACTTGGGGGTTTGACTCCATCTAGTCACCTTGGTTCTGAGTATCCAGCCTTACTCTTGATCCTGTTGGCACATAGCCAATACAGGATTATGTCAGTAATCCATTTGATAATCCACACTGTATTTCATAAAACCCCTAGCTAAATGGAATGCAGATATTCCTCTAAAAAGAGTCACAGAAAACAGCACATCTCAATAGGGTCAGAAGAACAGGAAGTCAAAACACTCTCCAACAATTATATAAAACAATCAATGCAACTGAAAGAAAAAAATGTAACCCAACCTCCACTTGTGATTACCTACCAACCAATTCCACTATACACAGTAATCCAAAGTTACAGAAATTAAAAATAGAAGTGTTTTGCAAGAAGAGGGATTTTGCACCCACCATGTGTTGGGTGCTTCCCCATTGATCATTGATTAAGAAAATGTCTTACATCTGAATCTCAGAGATATTTCCCGAGGTGTGGTTCCTTTCTCTCTGTTGACTCTAACCTGAGTCAAGTTGACACAAAATTAGACAGTACAACTGTCCCCTTATCAGCACAAGAACATATCACTCTTGCAGTTTGAATAGTTATGGCACCCATAAACTCATGTATTTCAATGCTTGCCCCATAGGTAGTGACATTGGGAGCTATAACATTGGAGTAGGTGTGGCTTTTTTGGAAAAAGTGTCACTGTGGATGTTTATGTAAGGTCTCAGTTTTGCTCCAGCTATGTTCAGTGTGACATACAATCTCTTTGTGCTGTGTTTGGATCAAAATATCTAACACTCATATTCTCCAACTCCATATCTACCTGCATGCTGCCATGCTTCCCTGCCCATCCCCCATGGCGCTAATGGACTAAACCTTTGAAACTGTAAGTCAGCCACAATTAATTTTTTTCTTTTTATAGAGTTGTCTTGGTCATGATATTTCTTCATAGAAAACTGTAAATAAAACAACATTATTAAGCAACAAAAAAAAAAAAAAAGAAGAAGAAGAGTGATTTTGGGGTTGCTCTCTACGACTAATATCAAAATATGAGTAAGGAGATCTTTGAAACAAGAAAACATGGGGTATTACGTGTTCAGCCTCAAATGGGACATTTATACCAAGACCCTCTCATTGGGGTTTGGCAAACAATGCAGAAAAGGAAGCAGAAAAATATGAGAATAAATGTGAGAAGTGTGAAATTATGTTCTCTGGACTTGGAATGACTTGGCTATTATACTCATAGCAGCTGTAGTTGTTTTGCAAACGATCAATAAAACCTAAGTTCCAGCATAGACATGGGAGGTGTGGGAGGTGATCTCTGCAGGCACATGCCTTACTGGGGAGCTATTGGCAGCCAAAGGCTTCTGGGAGAGAGCATCATTCTTCTTTGAGGGCTCAGCTACTGATAGTATTCCATGGCTCCATGTTTGATGCTCACATGGGTGCCATTAACTAGATAATGGATAAAAACAACAGCCATTTGGGGTTGCAGACAGCAACAGACACTCAGGTCACTGTGCCTTCATGGGACAGGCAGAAGGCACCACTGTAAAGAGAAAATAGTGATGGAGAGATTGGAAAGATAGATAAAATGGAGCAGTACATGTACTGTGGAAAGAGGCAGATCTGGAGACATGATGAGATGCAGCAACACTGGGGACCATACTGATGTGAGTGAACTGCACTGCCACTGAACACCATGGTGATATGTGTCTGTGTGCTACCTTCAAATGACATGTCTGGATCTGTGGTCCTACTGCAGCCAGGGTCTCTCTCTGTTGATGTCTGTATCCCATATCACCTCAAAGGCCATATGAATAAGTATGGTCTACACTGCTCCCTGAAGCCATGATAATCTCCATGGGCCATACTAATGTTGGGGCCATATAGATCTAAATGGTCTGAACTAGCACCTGTGGCCATGATAATGTCTGGGCCAGTGCTGCAGTCAGGGGCCATGTCTGGATCCATGGTTTTACTAATGTGGGGATCTGTGATGATATTTATAGTCGGTAATAATACCAAAGTTCTTGTGGATGTCCATGGTCTGCGCTGCCACCTAAAGTACAGTTGATGTTTGGGGGGGGCTATGCTTCCTCTGGGAATTGCCTATGCTGCCACCTGAGGCCATGGTGATTTTCAGATCCACACTAACACTGAGCACTATTCCTAGACCCATGGTCCTACCAAAGCCAGGGTCTGTGTTGATATCCATGACCTATGTTAGCACCAAAAGCCATGTGGATGCCTGTGGTCTGTGCTGTAATGTGGGCCCATGTTGATACATGTGCACCACACTGTGACAGGGGTCCATACTTCTGTGGGTTGCCTGGAATACCACCTGATGCCTTGGTGATGTTTGATCCATGCTACCACCCAGGGCCATGTCTGGGTCAGGAGTCCTACTGCAGCCAAGGTCTGGAGTGATGTTTGTGACCAGTGTTACCACCAAAGGGCATGAAGACGTCATTGGTCTGAATTTCAACCTAAATCTATGTTTATGTTCAAGGGCCTCATTGCCACTGGGGGCCATGTTGATGCATGTCTGCCTGAGGCTATGGTAATTTTTTGCAGTGCAGGCTGCCTCTAAGGGTCTTTTCTGTAACTGTGGGTCTACTGCAGGCTAGGGCCATGTTCATGGTTTTTGCTGTCACCAGAAGCCATGTGGAAGCCCATGATCCATGTTCCTACTGACTGTAAAGACCAACAGACTGTTTCTGCAGTCATATTGATGACTGTTGACTAGTTGAGAAAGACAGACATAGAAGGCTTCTGTAGAATCCTTACACCATCCCCAGCTGCCATCACCCCTCAAAGATGTAGCCTAACATTAAGCTATTGAAGAAAACTCTTAAAGTGTATTAAGAATGAGGAAGTTATCTCTCCACAATTAAGGGCTTCTGATTTGGGCACAGAAGGGAAATTATTCAGTTATATTTAAGAAGCAGGCTACTGCAGGTTAGCCATGCTTCAGTGAGTATAAGGATGGCATAAATTGGACTTGGTTTTCAAGGAGGTCACAAGGAAAAGGATAGATATGGGAGGACTAGAAATTTACTGTGATGGGGTACATTACATAAAATTCCTCCCCAAGAAATCAGTAAAATTATTATGCTAAAAATGTAATGAATAGTACATATTGGGGTAAATTGAAAGAGGAAACAAGTGTATATATAATTATTTTTATTATATGTGTGTACATATGAAATTCTTAGGAATAAAAAATTAAACAAATGTAGAAGTAACAGCAAAAAGGAGAGGTTACTATTTCCCAGTTATTGGTTATATATTTTATACCTAAAATAATAATTTTAATCTTGGAAAGAGATCAGTTAAACCAACCATCTGTAAAGTGTTTCCAACTATCACTTCTTCTGCAGGTCATAAGCATAATGGTTTCAGTATGTACCACTCAAGGCCTGTTCCTTCTGTCTTCCCACTGGTCTGTTAAATCATTGACTGAGATATCTATGATATTTAATACTTTACCCCAAAGCCTACCACAATATCACTGCCAAAATGCTAGGTAAATAAGTTTCATTATTGGATTTCTCTGAAAGTAGAAAGCCTCTAAGTTTTGATCATATGCTCTCATCTTCAGACTGACTAATGAAGGAATTTGATCATTGCAGCCCACATCGACTAGAGTTAGCGCAAGCCTTCAGTACACACTTCAGTGGCTCAAACAAAAGGCTTATAGGGACCTGGAAGGTAAAGGTACTTGCCACCAAGCCAGTCTGAGGAACCAAGTAAGATCCCTAGCACCCACATTGTGGAAAGAATAAACTGGTCTCTCACAAGTGATGAGCCTCCACCACCACCACCACCCACAAAAATCAACATAAAACAAAAAATGATGTGACAACTGGAGATGACTCTGTGTTTAAGAGGGCTCGCTGCTCTTGCAGGGGACTTAGGTTCAGTTTTCAGTACTCATATGGCAACTCAAAACCAACTGTCATTCCTATTCCAGGGGACATCTTTCACCCTTCATGGTCACCAGGCATGCACATGGTATTTGTATATGCATGAAGGCAAAATACTTATACACACAAAGTAAGTTGTGGGAGGACACTAATGGTAGCTTTGGAACTCCAGAAATCAAATGTCCACATTTAAAGGAGAATCATAGAGAAGAAATAATTGGATGATCAAAGGCAAAAGATCAGGGACTCATTCGATGTATAGGATAATATGCTCAGGATTTCCGGGATCTCACTTTATATAGCAGAGATGGTGATGGTAATAATACTTAGAGGAATGAGACACCAATCCCTATAAAGACAGATGTTGGAAGTAGAAAAATCTTAGGAGCATCTTAACTAGCTTCTTAGATTATGTACTGTGTTGAACAAGGTAAAAGAGAAAACTGGGCCAGAAAGATGGATCAGGGAATAAAAGTGTTTTCTGACAAAGCCTGATGACATGAGTTTGGTCCCCAGAATCTCTACAGTGGAAGTAGAGAACAGTTTTAATTTGATCTCAACATGCACACCATGATATCTAAGTGTACATGCACAAAAACAAATAAGCATTATTTAAATTTTTCACATAAAAACACATATCTATGGCAAAAAGTGTTGCCTTTCAATAATCATAAAGTGGAATTCCAATTGATAGAAAAGTGGTTATACAAAGAGAATCTTCTCTTCCTCTTTTGGCTCTTTCACTTTTAAATCCTTATAGACTCTGGCTTTTAATTATTTTTAGATGCAAAGACATGATGAGAGTACTTAAATTAGTATATACTCCTAGCCACTCCATTAAAAAGTAGTTTGCACAGCTCCACACAATCCTCACAACACTAAGGAACCAGGAAGCAATCCTTCCTTAAAGAGCCATTTCAGAGTCACTCAGGACAACACAACTTTGATAAGGAAATAAAATGGGCCCTCCAAAACTGAGTCTCCTTTTCTCCTTATGTAGGTATTTCAAACGTACCTAAATAGAGAAATTGTTCTGTGATGTCACTTCTGGCACCAGAAAATCACAGTTTGCATTCTCATTCTTTCTCTGCTGTTAGTTTCTTCTTGCCAAGTTTGAGCCTTTGGGGAATCATGTTTTCTAAAAAACTTGCCTTTTCATTTATTAGAACACATGTAATCAGGATGGCCTTTACCCCACAGAACATTTCACATGATGCACTAGGCTGTTTCTCCAAAAATTCACCGCAGCCATATTCATTTCATTCCTTACCTTCCTCCTGAAAACTGAAAATGCTGTGAAACAGGCAGATAGAAACCATTAGAAAGCCCACAGGCTGGGCCATGTTCCTCCTGTCAGGTTGGTAAGCATAGCTCACTCTGAAGCTCTTGTAGGCCTGGGATCTAGTCACAGCCCCTGTCTCCTCCTTGTCACGTCACATCTCTCCTCCTCCTTCCTCTTCCCACTCATTTTTTCTCCACAGCTAGCAAAAAGATAAATGTTCACATCACATGGGTAGTTGTGTGTATAAGGTACTTTAATCCATTTCATATGCCAGAGTTGAGGAATATTTTGTAAAAACCCAGTAAAGTTTCTTGTTGCAGAATCCTATGACTTTATAGATTGGAATATATTGAAAGAAGAGTGGCTGGATAACTCACTGGTTTGTGTTATTTTCATGCTGTAGAAAGTATCTGCTAAAATGAGTTTACCTCCAAATGAAACAGAAACATTTCTCAGAGTCTACTTTATCTCTAGCTCCCAGAAACTTCACAGATCCTATGGTCTTGTCCCATCTATAAGGCAGCCCTTGGGTATTTTTATTGCAGGGAAATGTGTAGACAGAATTGTGACACCTGTGCCTGGAAGCAGCAGTGGTTGCAGGCTGGATTATATTATAGAGACCATTGTTGGCTTTCTAGTCAGGATGATGGCAGTCTGTGAGATTCTGATGAACTAAAGAGTCTCAGAGGACTCTGCCCATAATCCTTTTTTCTCATAAGTTCATTTGTTATTTCAATGAAGATGAAGAAATCTGCTAAAACATGAATGACAGAAAGTCAAGGCTAGGGTCTGTTTATCATTTTATGATTTTCTTTGTAAAAACTTTGCTTGCTTGTTTGCTTGCTTAATTGGGATTTTTAGACAGGGTCTTGCATAACCCATATTGACTTCAAATTCAATGTAGTTGAAACACATCTTGAACTCTTGATCCTCTTGTCCCCTAGTGTTAGGATTATAGGCATGTGCCAGCAAGTCCAGCTTGAGCAGTCATTTGTATTGATAAATAATTATTGCATCTACTAATGAGATACAATTTTGAAGTTGTAATTTTAAAGTATAGATGGTGATATCAATTAATCAAGAAATCTATCACCTCCAGCACATATAATATTTGTGAGTGGAGTACTGAAAGTTTCACCTTTAATTTATTTATTCACTTTATATCCTGATTACTATTCCACATTCCAGTTCTCCCTTGCACAGTCCCTTCCTTACCCCAATGCCTTTCTCTGCTGAGACAGTGGTGACCCTCCTGGCTATTCCCCACTACCATAGCACATCAAGTTATGCAGGGCTAAAAGCATGCTCTCCTCTGAGGCCAGACAGTGCAGCCCAGTTAGGAGAGCATATTTCACAGACAGGCAACAGCTTTAGGGATAGCTCCCATTCCAGTCACTGAGAGATCCACATGATGATCAAACTCCACATTTGCTACATATGTACAGGGGGTGTGGGTCAAGTCTGCATATGTGGTTGGTGTTGTATTTTTTCAAAGGCTTCTTCAGCATCTAATGAGAAGGCCATGTGATTTTTTTTCCTTAAGGTTATTTAGATGGTGGATTAATTTTATGTATCTCTATATATTGAACTGTCTCTACAACCTGGGTTAAGACCTACTTGATCATGTTTTGGTATGTTTCTGGGTTTGTTTTGTATTTTACTGAGTACTTTTGCACCAATATTCATAAGAGAAATCAGTATGAAATTCTTTCTTTGATAATTCTTTGTGTGGTCTAAGTATCAAGGTTAACTGTGACCACATGGAATTAGTTTGCCAGTATTCCTTCTCTTTATGTTTTGTGGAAAAGTTTGAAGATAGTTGGTATCAGCTTTTCTTTGAAAGTCTAGTAGGATTCTGTGCTAAACATCTGGACCTGACCAGTTTTTAGTTTGGAGACTTTTAATGACTGCTTCTATTTCCATAGGAGTTATAGGGCTGTTCTGTGATGAGAAACAAAGAAAAAGTAAATTTGAGAGAGAGAAGGTGGGAGTGGAGTGGAGAAAGAGAAAAGTGTAGTCAAGATATAATGTATGAGATGATTAAAATAAAAATATTATTGGACAGATGAAGTAGTTCAACAGATAGACTTGTTGTGCTACCCTAATAACACAATTTTGACCCCAGAACACAAAGCTGTCCTCTGATTTCTACATGTGGCCCACATATCAGATACACATAATAATTTAAAAATGCAAAATTTTAAAAATAATTTTTCATACTACTTTTATTGATTTGGGGGAATATCTCATATCATCAATTCAGAGTACACTTACTTCCCAACCATTCCAACTATTCTCCCTGTGACCTCCTCTATTCCAAAAAGAAGAAGGAGGAAGAGGAAGAGGAGAAGAAAAAAGAGAAAGAGAAGGGGGAAGAGGAAAAGAAGAACAACTTCAATTTGTGTTGCTTATATACTGTGTAGAACAAGATCAAATTCCCAGTGGTCAGTCCTTTAAAAATACTTGGTCCTTTCAGATATGCATCACCTTTCAAAAACCATCAGTTGTTGAAAGCTATACTTCAGCATCATCCTCACAATTTCAAGAGTTCTCTTCAAAAGCTTTCTGTCTAGGCTGTTAGTCTTTTGATAGGAGATGGCAGAGGGCTTGTCCCAGAAGGCTTCTTTGTCCCTCTTTCTTTATTGTGCATCTACAGTCATCAGTACCAATGACAAATGTAGTTTCCTTGCCCTTTACAATCAGTATGAGTGTGGATCATGGACTTAGACATAGTTCCTGGAACAGCACAGACCACTGACATCCACATGATCTACAGCATCAGCACATGCCACATGCATAGTCTCTAGTGGCAGTAAAGAGCATGGACATTAGCATGCCTCTACTACTATATGGGCCAAGGATTCCATAATAGCCCTTTGTGGCAGCACAAGCCAAGGATATCACCATGGCCCCAGGTAGCAGTGCAGGCCAATCACATCAATATCCCACAGATTATGAACATCCACATGGCCTTCTGTGGTAACACAGGCCATGAACATCAAAATAGACCCTCACTGCAGGAGGACCATGGGCCCAGACATGGCCCTTAGAAACAGCATGTACCCAGACATCACCATGGCCGCAGGTGGCAGCACTAGACACATCAATATGGCTTCATGTAGTATAATACTGCCTGCCCATTCTTAAAACATGTGCAATAGCTGTTAATTCAATTTTGATCACAGCATTCTCCTCACTATAATAAGGAAAATGACCATAGATAGGTGGTACAAAGACTCACATAAAGGATGAGGTATAAATGGAAGACTAAGGTTTATAAATTAACTAAGGTATAAATGCCAGATTTCTAGTAAGGCTGTGGTACAAGCATGAGATTGCAGTTTTTAAAGGGTCGGAGGGCAAAAGTTGCTTCTCTTCTTTCTCCATATATGGGAAGTGGGGATGAAGGGATGGCTCAGTAGTGAGAGCACTGGATACACTTCCTACAACCCTGGATACAGTACTCAGCACCCATATGGTGACTCACAAACATCTATAACTTCAGTTTCAAAGAACCTACCATGCTCTTCTGAACTCTGCAAGTACCAGGCATATACTCAGAGCCCTGACAAATATGCCCTGTTTATATGTATATCGTGTGTGTGTGTGTTTGTGTGTGTGTGTGTGTGTGTGTGTGTGTGTGTGTGTGTGTGTGTGTGTGCATATAATAAAATATTGAGGTGGGTTTTTATTCTCCCTTATTTGAAAACTAAGAAATACCCATATCTGACTTTGTGACTCTTCACCAGTGTCTCGAATGTTCTTCCCTGACCTACAAGAAAATCATCCCCTAAGTCTTGAGACAAAATGTAATCTAAGTAACTACTTAACCAGGGTTGGAGATAAGCTTAACCTTTACCTAAATGTTCCAGGGGTGGTTGTCTAGATATCAAACTTCATCTCATAGTGTGATGCTGGTTGGAGGCTAACAATATTTTCCAATAATATACAAATATTATAATAATATCCAAATAATAATATCCAAAACACATTCTAAGTAGATTCATGCTCATTCAAAATTATCAGTAAATTTCAAACCTACAATATCACTTGACAATTTGCAAAATCTCATCTTGAATAAAATCCCTTTTGTGATGTAGAGTAGTAAGACTTGCCAATGACTGGCAGATAGAAACATTAGAAACTCAGGGAATGTAAATGTCCTATCACATTGAAAATAAAACTTTGCTTGTACAAAAATAAACCAGATGCATAACTCTGTTGCATACATCAGCTCACATCAATTCTGGTGGCCTGAACAATCAAAATCCCAGCATGAGTAGGTCAGAATACTCCAAGGCCCTCCTCCCATCAATAGGGGGTCATTGCTGAGGGTAAAACAGTAACTCTCCTTTAGGGATTGATTTCTGATAAGTCAGGAATGCTCAAGTGCAGGACTTCAAGTTCACATACATATAAGGGGCACTAATTTGATTCAGGTGTGAAAGAGAGAAGACAAAATTAAGGGAGACAGGGGCATTATAGGAAGTTAGAGGGAAATAATAGTCAATGGACATGATGAAAATATATTGTATAAATGCATGTAATTCTCAACAAATAAATAAAAATAACACTTTAAAAAAGTAGATAAAAACTAACACAATCCAAGGGAAGAAAAATAAGGAATGTCTTTAAGTGCTTCTCAGCCATTTGATATTTTTCAGTTGAGAATTCTTGGTCTAGATCTGCCCCCCATTTTTAAATAAGGTTATTTTATTCTCTTGAGTTTAACTTCTTGAGTTCATTCTATATACTGGATATTAGCCTTCTATTGATGTAGGACTGGTAAAGATCTTTCCCCAACCAGTTGGTTGCTGTTTTGTCCTATTGACAATGTACTTTGCCTTGCAGAAGCTTTGGAATTTTATGAGGTCCCATTTGTCGATTCTTGATCTTAGAGCATAAGCCATTGGTATTCTGTTTAGAAAAATTTCTCCTATGCTTATGTGTTTGAAGCTCTTTCTTACTTTCTCTTCTACTAACTTTAGTTATGGAGTTTATGTAGAGGTCCTTAATCCACTTAGACTTGAGCTTTGTACTAGGTGATGAGACTGGGTCGATTTACATTCTGCATGCTGATGGCCAGTTGAACCAGTACTATTTGTTGAAAATTCTGTCTCTTTTTCCACTGGTTGGTTTTAGCTCCTTTGTCAAAGATCAAATGGCCATAGGTGTGAGGGTTTATTTCTGAGTCTCCTATTCTATTCCACTGATCTCCCTTCCTGTTCGTGTACCAATACCATGCAGTTTTTATCACTATTGCTATGTAATACAGCTTGAGGTTAGGGATCATGATTCCCCCCAGCAATTCTTTTATTGTTGAGAATAGTATTTACTATCTTGGGTTTTTTGTTATTCCAAATGAATTTGAAAATTGCTCATTCCAACTCTATGAAGAATTGAGTTGGAATCTTGATGGAGATTGCATTGAATGTGTAGATTGCTTTTGGCAAGATGGCCATTTTTACTATATTAATCCTGCCAATCCATTAGCATGGAAAATCTTTCTTTCCATCTTCTGAGATCTTCTTGAATTTTTTTCTTCAGAGAGTTAAAGTTCTTGTCATACAGATCTTTCACATCCTTGGTTAGAGTCACACCAAGGTATTTTATACTGTTTGTGACTATTGTGGAGGGTCTTATTTTCCTAATTTTTTTCTCAGCCTGTTTATCCTTTGAGTAGAGGAAGGCTACTGATTTTTTTGAGTTAAGTTTATATCCATTCACTTTGCTAAAGTTGCTTATCAGATTTAGAAGTTCTCTGATGGAATTTTTGGGGTCACTTAAGTATACTATCATATCTTCGGGAAATAGTGATATTTTGACATTTTCCTCCAATTTGTGTCCCTTTGATCTATTTTTGTTGTCTAATTGCTCTGGCTAGAACTTCAAGTACTACATTGAATAGGTAGTGAGAGAATGAGTGGGCATCCTTGTCTAGTCCCTGATTTTAATAAGAAATGTTCAACATCCCTACTCATTGGGGAAATGTAAATCAAAATAATCCTGATATTCAACCTCACACCATTCAGAATATATAAGCTCAAAAACTCAGGTGACAACAGATACTGGCAAGAATGTGGAGAAAGAGGAACACTCTTCCATTACTGGTGGGATTGCAAAATAGTATGACCATTCTGAAAATTGGTCTGGAGTTTCCTTAGAAAATTGGACATAGTACTACCTGGGGACCCAGCTATACCACTCCTGGGCATGTACCAAAAAATTCTCAAATATATAACAGAGTCACATGCTCCACTATGTTCATTGCAGTCAAATTTATAATAGCCAGAAGCTGGAAAGAACCCAGATTTCCTTCAACAGAGGAATGGATACAGAAAATGTGGTATATTTGCACAATGGAGCACTACTCAGCTATTAAAAATAATGAATGTATGAAATACTTAGGCAAATAGATAGAACTAGAAAATATCATCCTGAGTCAGATAACCCAATCACTAAAGAACACACATGGCATGCACTCACTGATAAGTGGATATTAGCCCAAAAGCTCGGATTACCCAAGATACAATCCACAGACCACATGAAGTTCAATAAGATGGAAGACCAAAGGGGGAATATTTCAGTCATTCTTGGAAGGGAGAACCAGGTATTCTCAGGAGAAAATGCAGATACACAGTTGGGAGCAGAGACTAAGGGAGAGGCCAACCGGAGACTGTGGAGATCCATTCCATATAATGCCACCAAGCTCAGGTAATATTGTGGATGCCAAGAAGTGGATGCTAGCAGCTTCCTGATATAGCTGTCTCCTTATAGGCTCTGTCAGATACTGAGAAACACATAGTAGGATGCTCTCAGCCAACCACTGGGTTGAGAATGGGGACTCAGGAGGAGTCCAAGTAATAATAGTAGGATCTGAGGAGGTTTGCAACCCCAAGGGAGGAACAAACATGTCAACCAATCAGACAACATGGAGCTTGCAGGGACTGGACTACCAATTGGGAAGTGCACATTGAGGGGGCCAATGTTTCCAGCAGCATGAGTAGCAGAGGATGGCCTTGTTGGGCATAGGCAGGAGAAGGGGTCCTTGGCCCTGTGAGGGCTAGCATCCCAGAATGGGTGAATTCTAGGGCAGGGAGATGGGAGGAAGTGGGTGGTTGGGGGAGCACTCTTGTGGAGGCAAGGAGAAGGGATTCTGGAGGGGAACACAGGAAAGGGGATAATATTTGAAATGTAAGTAGAGAAAATATCTAATAAATAATTTTTTAATTAAAAAAATGTCTTTAAGACAGAAAGATGGCTTATCAAGTACAGATGCTTTTTTGTGCAAGTCTGGTGACCTGAGTTTGATCCCTAAAATTCCTTTAAAGGTAGAAAGCAAGAATAAACTCCACAAAGTTGTCCTCTGACCTCTACATTTTTACAATGGCATTCATGTGTGCATGTGAGTGTGCATGCATGTGTGCACATGCACACACACACACACACACACACACACACACACACACAAACTCATACACACAGAAAGTAATTTAAATGAGGAAAGAAATGAGCTTCAAAGAAAAAATCATGGTATGAACCATAAATTGTTTTGTAAATTATTTTAAATTAGCATCTCCACTCACATCTCTTTATCAGCTTCCAATTGTATTTGGCATACAAGAAACATTCTATAGATGCCTATCACATCCTACACAGTAAGCATCCCTCCAGCTTCATTCTTTGCTCATGGCTTCAGTCCTTTAAACAAATGTGCTCTTCTCCATTTAATAACCTGTATTTCTCCCTAGTTGAGCCCCCTCCTTCTTCCACATAGCTTTGTAGAGTTTTTTTCTCTTTCTTCCGTACCCTCAGATCACAGTTTTCATATAATATACTATGGGGAACCTCTCAGTCAAAAGTATATGTTCTCTAATTATTCTTCTATCTTCTTCAAGTTCATGATTAACAAAAAGCATGTATTTATTTGTGTTTTTTTTTAGTTCCTGTGTGGTTTTTCAATGGACACTCAGACCATTCAAACATAAGTGTTCATTATATAGTTGTACACACAGCACCTAATATTTGCACCCCTGAAATTCTAAGAATTCAGTAAAAATTTGTTTCTGGCATTATATTTAAGAATATATATGGAGGCTGGACAGATGGTTCAGCAATAATGAGCACTGACTGCTCTCCCAGAGACATGAGTTTAATTTCTAGCACCAACATGGCAGTTCACAATTTTCTGTAACTCCAGTTCCAGGGGATCTGACACTCTCACACAGATATACCTACATAAAGGCAAAACACCAATGCACATAAAAATTTAAACAAGTAGTGTGTGTGTATGTGTGTGTGTGTGTGTGTGTGTGTGTGTGTGTGTGAGAGAGAGAGAGAGAGAGAGAGAGAGAGAGAGAGAGAGAGAGAGAGATTGTGTGTGTGTGTGTGTGTGTGTGTGTGTGTGTGTGTGTGTGTGATGACAATTAATGTTAAGGAGGGGAGTATGGGAAGATTTATAAAAAGGAAAAAGAAGGGTAAATATGTAATTTTATTATAACCTAGAAATATGAAAGAAGTAATCTTTAAATTATTTTTTAAAATTTTGTTCCTGAATGAAGGTATAACAGCATGCTTTGTGTGGGCCTCCATAAGGGTTGAGGCTCTAACTTGGTATTGGAACATGTGCCTAGAATCTACTAGTGAGGAAATGAGGTGTAATTTAGAGGAAGCATCTTTGCCTAGCATGGATGAGGTCCTGGGTTTAATCTCCAAAGAATTCCATGAGCAGGCTGGATAGAATAGATAAGACAGAAAGAGGCTAGGTGCTCTAAATAAACAAAACAAAGGAGGAAAGACATACCCAACTCCACAAAATTGTCCTTTCATTTTTACCCCCTCCCTCTCTCTTGCATACAGACAGACACACTAAACACACACACACACACACACACACACACACACAAACACCACTATCAACAACAATAACAATAATGATAATTTTACATTATTTTTAACGTTTATAATTTATTCTGCTCTCATATATTGAAACCCAGCTGCAGTTTTTCTCCCTTATTCCCTCCCAGTCTCTTACCTTCCCCCAATCCCTATCTACTTCTCCATCTTTTTTCAGAAAAGAGTGGGTCTCCATGGATATCAATGAAACATGGAACATCAAGTTTCCAGAATATTCATCACCCTTCATATTGAAGCTGGATGAAGAAACCCAGTAGGAGGAAAGAACCCAACAAAGTCAGAGACAGACCCTGTTCCCACTGTTAGGAGTCCCACAAAAAGATCAAATTATACAATGGTAACATATATGCAGAACACCTAGGTCAAGCCCTTGCAGGCTCCCTGGTTGTCAGTTAAGTCCCTGAGAGCCCCTATGAGCCAAGATTAGTTGAGTCCAGGGTATTTCTTGTGGTGCTATTAACTCCTCTGGCTCCTGTAATCAATTCTTCCCTTCTTCCACATGATACCTTCCAACTAATGCTTGGCTGTAGATTTTTGTATCTGCTTTGACCAGAAATGGTTTATTCAGGCTCTATGTACCCATTGCTTGTACTCGTGGCTAAGGTTTTTGATTCTCTATTTCACTGGGTCTTTAGTGATGGTCCCTGATTCCAGTTGTCTTTCCCAATATTCTCTCCCTCCCACCTCCCCAACCTGATCCCTCCTGATTCTTGCCCCACCCACCCCACCCCATCCACCTGCAAAATATATTCTATTCCCCATTCCCAGGGAGATTTATGGATACACATCCTGAATCAGCTACCTCCTATAATCAGGCAGGATTTTTAGAACTGCACTCTGTGGCATATGCCTATAATGCTATTCTGGAGGCTGATACAAAATTATCTTAAATTCAAGACTTGCCTGCACTTGCCTATACCTGCTTTCAGAGTGTGTTCTATACTATCCTGGACAATAAAAGATAAAAGGAGATCTTGAAAGGTACTTTCAATGGTAGACCACCTGCATAGAGTCCTTCAGGAATAGCTCAGTGGTAGAGCAGATGCCTACAAATCATTATAGAGGGGCTGAAAGTGGGGGCATGGCTCTGCATTAAAATCCTTACAAGCTGAAAACTCCTTTTTTGAATAAGATCTAATAAACCTTCATAATTCAGTTTTTGATTATGCAATAAACCCTATCCAAGGGTCAGTGATAGTCTATTAGAGACCACAGAACATTGATTTTGTATTTTAAAATGTGTGACAACCCTTAAGAATTAAGGGTAAGAGAGGACAAGTGGTAGAGGTTATGGCAAAATAAAGGTTCCCAAGGACCAGCTAGACTCAAGTTATATTCATTGGCATTAAAAAGCTATGAACATTGAGAATTTTATAGGTCTAAAATCTCATATAGAAGGGCAGTGTGTATCTCTGTCTATTTGATGTAATCTTATTGTGTAGAAGGTTTGTGGGTTGAGATTTGAATACATAAACCCAAATTAAAGGCTATCGGGCTATAGAGTTGTATTTATGAGGGATTTGAGGATATAGAAACACCCCAGGACAGAAGCAGAGAACAGGCAGTAGAAAACCATCAGGGAAGGGAATTGTGGAGACAATTTGGGCCGTGGTGGCAGCTCAGACCGGGCGCCAGAGGAGCCTGTGGCTCTGTATCAGGGTCAGGCATGAGGAGGGAGACTTCAGGACTGATAAAGAGGTAAACTTTTATTATTTTTCAATATTTACTGCAACAGGTGGCACACCAACATGTTAAACAAGAATCCATTAAAAGATTTATGGCTATCAGCCTAAGAGTTAGTTTTAAAGTGTTCATTTTTTGAGTAAGAGCAGGCCAGCGCCATTTTGAGTCACATGGTGTCTCAGCATGAGAACCTTAAAGAGAACCTTTGCTGGCAATCTGTAGTGTCCTGTGACAAAATATCAGGTGACCCAGGTACACACAGAGATAGGAAAAAAGAGAGAAAAAGAGAAAGAGAGATAGGGAAACAAAGAGAGATAGAGAAAAAGAGTGTGAAAGAGAGATATAGAGAAAAAGAAAGACATAAAAAAGAGAGATTGAGAAAAAGAGAGAGAAAGAGAGGTAGAGAAAGAGAGAGATAAACAGAAAGAGATAAAAAGAGATTAGTAACTATTTGATTCTTATAAAAAATGTTTTCAAAATTTAAAGTGAATTATCCCACTAAGGCCACATGGCTTGAAAGATGCCAACTAGTGAGACTTTACACATAGAAAAATATAAAAACAGAGGAGAGAGGGGGTGGAGCGCGGGAGGGAGGGATGGAGGGAGAGAGACACAGAGAGAGATTAGTAACTATTTGATTCCTTAAAAATTGTTTACAAAAGTTAAAAAAGTTATTTGTTTGTTTTAAGATATAAAAAATTGAGATACAAGTCAAGTTTGCTTTTCTAGTTAGAATAGAGTATAGAATTTACCCAAATCACATGGGAATTTTCACCAATGGTTCGAAACAAAATCTGTACACCAGAAGAATGAATACAGACAGATATTAAGTTAGGTATTAATAATGAAGATCTGATTCTTCAGATTAAGAGAGAAGACAGATTGAAACACTTTTGGCTAAGGTCCTAGATCTACAGAATTGTTTGGTAAATTTATGAAAAGTTGGTTTAAATTAGATAGGAAAAATTGGTCTCTGACTCCAAGAGAGATGGGTGATTTTTGCAGGTAAAGGTTTCTCATTGATAGAGATCTGTGTCGCAAAGAGTATATACAGACATATTTTAGGGAAGTTATTAATAATTAAAGATCTGTTACTCCAGATTAAGAGCTAAAAAGATCAAAATATATAAACCAAGGTATTGGTTTTACACATTGCTTACTTACTGATTTGTAAGTGATAGTAGTTTGTTTTGTAAATTATCCCTCTTAAGGCCACATGGCTCATCAGATGCTGGCAATAGAGACTTTATAATTATCTTAATTGTTTACATTGTTTCAAAATAGATATGATGTTGAGTTTTGTGTTCATATTATTTCTGTAGGAGAGAATACAAGATACAAGATACTCTTGTTGCCAACTAAAGGACACACTATTTTGGGATAAAGGTTTTGTCTTTGTATTTTTGAAAAGTGTGATTTGGCTCTATGTGTCTTCCACAGTTATTTGGACTAGATTTGATAGAAGTATAACACCCAAAAAACTGAATTTTAAAAGGTCAAACAAAATATTTCTTGATTCTAAAAAGTTTTCTGTTGAGTTTTATATATGTTTCAGAATGTACAACTATGATAAAGCTTGTCATCAGAATGCTAAACTGGTCTGATTCCAGACATCAGAAACTATAACAAATGTCAGTGTGGTTTTTCCTTTTGAGGTCTGTCCAGCTTCTTCCATCCCCTAACCCCTTCTAAATTCTCAATGGCCATGTATTCATCCTGAAATAGCTTAAGATGAGTTGTCATCTGATTCCCTGGACTTTGGGGGGGGGGTGAAAGTGGTCATCATAAGGTGGCTTTTATTTAAAAAATTTAGAAATGGTCATAACCAAACAGGGAGAAATTAGCCAAAATTGATTATACAGTCATAATCCTATTTTGGTAACTAAGCTGAAGTTATATCTTCATTAGTAAGAATCTTTCTGATTGATATAAAGTTAAGGCTATAATCTTTACAGAACTAAGAATTGATTTAGGCAACTGGCGACTTCCGGACGCAGAGCGGAGCCTGGCCTACCTGCCAGGCAGAACGGCGGCTCATAGAGGCTGAGCAACTGCGATTGGGAACAGAAAATTAGAACTTCTGTTTCCACCGGAGGCGACTTCCAGATGCAGAGCAGAGCCTGGCCTACCTGCCAGGCAGATAGGCGGCTCATGAAGGCTGAGCAACTGGTGGGCGGGAGACCTGGGCTGCAGGGGAGCAGAAAGATCTCTGTGGAGTATACAAGGAAAGTGCACCCCCTGCCTTGTCCTGCCCTGCCTTGCCTGATCCAGCAAACAGAAACAGAACATTGGAACTTCTGCTCACACCCAACGACTCTGAGGCATAAAACAGGGCTCGACCCATCTGACACCTCAACCAGTAGAGAACCAGGGACACAGACCAGATACAAGGGAAAGGTAAGAACATATCACTGACAACAAAATGGCAAGAGGAAAGAGAAAGAGTATATCCCAAGGGAACCAAGACAATCTAGCAACACCAGAGCCCAGCTCTCCCATAACAGCAAACATCGGAACTCCAAACACTCCAGAAAAAGAAGACACAGACCTGAAATCATGCCTCAAGATGCTGATAGAGTTACTTAAACAAGAAAGGGAGGAAAAGCAAAAAGATTCAGAAGCTTTTAAAGAAGAAACAAGAAAAACACTCAAAGAACTCAAAGAACTAGAGGAAAACAGAACCAAAGAAATAAAGGAATGGAAGAGGGAAATTAAAACAGAGATTGACACAATAAAGAAAACACTAAAAGAGATAACCCTAGAGACAGAACACCAAAAAAAGAAATCAGGAGTCACAGAAGCAAGCATTTCCAATACATTACAAGAGATCGAAGAGAGAATCTCAGGGGCAGAAGACAACATTGCAAACATAGACAAAACAGCCAGAGAAGATGCAAAAAACAAAAAGCTCCTAACCCAAAATGTCCAGGAAATCCAAGACAAAATGAGAAGACCGAACCTAAGGATAATAGGAATAGAAGAGGGAGAAGAGTATCAACTAAGGGTCACAGTAAATATCTTTAACAAAATCATAGAAGAAAACTTCCCTACCCTCAAGAATGAGATGACCACGAGCATAAAAGAAGCCTTCAGAACTCCAAATAGGTTGGACCAGAAAAGAAATACCTCCCAACACATAACAGCAAAAACATCAAGCGCCCAAAGTAAAGAAAGAATACTAAAAGCAATAAGGGAAAAAGGTCAGATAACATATAAAGGCAGACCAATCAGACTCACACCCGATTTCTCAACACAGACTATGAAAGCTAGAAGAGTCTGGACAGACATCATGCACTCCTTAAGAGAGCACAAGTGCCAGCCCAAGCTGCTATACCCAGCAAAACTATCAATCACCATCGATGGAGAGATGAAGATATTTCAAGAAAAATCAAAATTCACACAATATCTGACCACAAACACAGCACTACAACGAACTACAGGTGGAAAACCCAATACAATGAGGGAAAATACAGCCTAGTAAGAACAAGAAAACTCCTAAACAAAAAAACTAAAAGAAGAAAAAAACACACACAACTCAACACAAAATAGCAATAATGGCAGGAAACAGAAACAACTATTCCTTGATATCTATTAACATAAATGGTCTCAACTCCCTACTAAAGAGACATAGACTATCAGACTGGATACATCAAGAAAATCCAGCCTTTTGCTGCATACAGGAAACTCATCTGTGAGACAAAGACAGACACTATCTCAGAGTAAAAGGGTGGGAAAAAAACTTCCAAGCAAACAGCTCCAAGAAGCAAGCTGGAGTGGCTATTCTAATATCGAATAAAGTAAATTTCCAACCAAAAGTTATCAAAAAAGATAAGGAAGGACACTTTTTACTCATTACCGGGGAAATCTGTCAGGAGGAACTCTCAATCCTTAACATATATGCTCCAAATAAAAAATCACCCACATTCATAAAAGAAACCCTACTAAAGCTCAAAAAATACATTTCACCTGACACAATAATAGTGGGAGACTTTAATACCTCACTCTCACCAACGGACAGATCAGGGAAACAGAAACTGAACAAGGACACTGCAAAACTAGCAGACTTTGAACCAACTAGAATTAATAGATATATACAGAACATACTATCCCAAAGTAAAAGAATACACCTTCTTCTCACCACCCCATGGCACCTTCACGAAAATTGACCACATAATTGGACACAGAACGAGCCTCCATCGATATAAGAAGATTGAAATACTCCCATGCATCCTCTCAGATCAGCATAGTCTATGGCTGGTCTTTAACAACAACAAAGACAACAAAAAGCCCACATACACATGGAAACTAAACAATGCTCTGTTAAAGGATAGCAGGGTCAAAGAAGAAATAAAGAAAGAAATTAAGGATTTTCTAGAATTCAACGAAAATTAAAACACAACATACCCAAACCTATGGGATGCAATGAAAGCAGTATTGAGAGGAAAACTCATAGCCCTAAGTGCTTCCAAAAAGAAACTGGAGAGAGCTCACATCAGCAACCAGACAGCACAGCTAAAAGCCCTAGAACAAAAGGAAGCAGATATACCCAAAAAGAGTAGACGGCAAGAAATAATCAAAATTAGGGCAGAAATAGACCAAATAGAAACAAACAGAACCATTGAAAAAATCAACAAAACCAAGAGTTGGTTCTTTGAGAAAATCAACAAGATTGATAAACCCCTAGCCAGACTAACTAGAGGGCAAAGAGAGAGTATCCAAATTAACAAAATCAGAAAGGAAAGTGGAGACATAACAACGGAAAGTGAGGAAATTCAGGAAATCATCAGATCCTACTACATAAACTTATACTCCACAAAATTGGAAAATCTGGAGGAAATGGATGAATTCCTAGACAGATACAAGGTCCCAAAGTTAAACCAAGACCAAGTAAACCATCTAAATAACCCTATAACACCTAAAGAAATAGAAGAAATCATCAAAAGCCTCCCAACCAAAAAAAGCCCAGGTCCAGACGGGTTCAGTGCAGAATTTTATCAGACTTTTATTGAGGATATAATACCAATACTCGCCAAACTATTCCAAAAGATAGAATCAGATGGAATATTACCCAACTCATTTTTTGAGGCTACAATAGCCCTCGTACCTAAACCACACAAAGACCCTACAAGGAAAGAGAACTTCAGACCAATCTCACTTATGAACATTGATGCAAAAATACTCAACAGAATCCTTGCAAACCGAATCCAAGAACACATCAAAACGATCATTCATCATGACCAAGTAGGCTTCATCCCTGGGATGCAGGGATGTTTTAACATTAGAAAATCCATCAACGTAATCCACCATATAAACAAACTCAAAGACCAAAATCACATGGTCATCTCACTAGACGTTGAGAAAGCATTTGACAAAATCCAACACCCCTTCATGTTAAAAGTCCTGGAAAGAACAAGAATCCAGGGCCCATACTTAAACATAATAAAAGCAATATACAGCAAACCAACAGCCAACATCAAACTTAATGGCGAGAAACTTGAACAATCCCACTAAAATCAGGGACTCGACAAGGCTGCCCACTCTCCCCCTACGTATTCAACATAGTACTGGAAGTCCTGGCTGGAGCAATTAGACAGCAAAAGGGGATCAAGGGGATACAAATCGGAAAGGAAGAAATAAAAACATCACTCTTTGCCGATGACATGAGAGTGTACTTGAGTGACCCCAAAAATTCCACCAGAGAACTCCTACAGCTGATAAACAAGTTCAGCAAAGTGGCTGGATACAAAATTAACTCAAACGAATCAGTAGCCTTCCTGTACTCAAAGGACAAACATGTGGAGAAAGAAATTAGGGAAAATGTACCCTTCACAATCGTTACAAAAACTATGAAATACTCTAACTAAGTAAGTGAAGGACCTGTATGACAAGAACTTCAAACCTCTAAAAAAAGAAATTGAGGAGGATCTCAGAAAATGGAAAGATCTCCCATGCTCATGGATTGGAAAAATCAACATCTTAAAAATGGCCATCCTACCAAAAGCAATCTACAGATTCAATGCAATCCCCATTAAATTCCAACCCAGTTCTTCATGGAATTGGACAGAGCAATGTGCAATTTCATATGGAATAACAAAAGACCTAGAATAGCAAAATCCATCCTCAACAACAAAAAAACATCTGCGGGAATCACTATCCCTGACCTCAAGCTATATTACAAGGCAATTGTGCTGAAAACTGCATGGTACTGGTACAGAAATAGGCATGTGCATCAATGGAATAGAATAGAAGATCCAGAAATGAGCCTTCATATATATGGTCACCTGATTTTTGACAAAGGAGCAGTAAACATTCAATGGAAAAAGGACAGCCTATTCAACAAATGGTGCTGCTCCACTGGCACTCAGCATGCAAAAGAATGAAAATAGACCCGTTCTTATCTCCTTGTACAAAGCTCAAGTGTAAGTGGATCAAAGATCTCCACATTAAACCAGATACACTAAAACTATTAGATGAGAAAGATGGGAAAACCTTAGAACACATAGGTACAGGAGAAAATTTCCTGAACAAAACACCAATGGCTCAAGCTCTAAGGTCAAAGATTAACAAATGGGACTTAATGAGATTGCAAAGTTTCTGTAAGGCTAAAGACATCGTTAAGAAAACAAAACGGAAACCAACAGAATGGGAAAAGATCTTTACCAACACCACATCAGATAGAGGCCTAATATCCAAGGTGTACAAGGAACTCAAAAAGCTAGACACCAGAGAATCAAATAACCCTATTAAAAAATGGGGTACAGAGCTAAACAAAACGTTTTCAGTTGAGGAACACCGAATGGCCGAGAAACACCTGAGGAAGTGCTCGACATCCTTAGCCATCAGGGAAATGCAAATTAAAACAACCCTGAGATTCCACCTCACACCAGTCAGATTGGCCAAGATCCAAATCTCAGATGACAGCAGATGCTGGTGAGGCTGCGGAGAAAGAGGAACACTTCTCCACTGTTGGTGTGGTTGCAAGCTAATACAACCACTCTGGAAATCTGTCTGGCGATACCTCAGAAAATTGGATATAGTACTACCTGAAGACCCAGCTATTCCACTTCTGGGCATATACCCCAGAGACACTTTAATACACAACAAAGATATATGTACCACAATGTTCATAGTGGCTCTATTTATAATAGCCAGAAGCTGGAAGGAACCCAGATGTCCTTCAGAAGATGAATGGATACAAAAATTGTGCTACATATACACAATGGAATACTACTCAGCCACCAGAAACAATGACTTAACCAAATTCTTAAGAAAATGGCTGCATCTAGAGAATATCATCCTGAGTGAGATAACCCAGTCACAAAAGAACAGACATAATATGCAGTCACTGATAGTGGGATGCTAACCCCAGAGGCTCTCACTGCCCCTGAAACAACTCACAGACTGTATGAAGTCCAAGAAATAAAGAAAAAAAAAATATACATATATTTACAAAACAAGAAGACTTTGACTATTTCCATGTTGCATTTTGTTTTGCATGTACTTTACGCTTATTGTAACTATTAGGTTTTCAATGCATACTGTCAAGCCCTTGAAAAAAATCAAGTACTGACTAAAAAGAATATATTCACATGGTTTTATGTAAAAATTATTTCAATGTCTGAAAAAACAGTACTGACAAAAATGTATAATTTTAAGCAAAAAATGTTTAAAATCTGTACATTTATCTTTGTTTTGTAAAATAAAGTCGTTTAAAAAAATAAAAAAATAAAATAAAAGAATTGATTTAATACAGATTTAAGGTTTGTACTTTGTGTTTAGTTAGTTAAACAATCTAGTTGAGGGCTAGATGACAAGCTCATGATTGAGTCATTAAAATGATGCCTTTTTTAAAAGAAAATTTCAATTTAAGATAGTCAGGAGTAGTCAAGGCTTAACATTTCAGACATGCTTTATGTAGATAGATAACCTTCAAAGGCATCAGAAGTCCACAGAATATATTTATAGACATTTTTAATAAAAGATCATTTGACTAGAGACCTGTTTGCTCCTATCAGCACTCTTCTTAGACTCTAAGAAGAAATTGAGCATCAATGGAGTTCCTCTAGTTGTGGCGAGACAACCACTTGGCAAGAATTGCCTCATTCATGTACAGACAATATTGTTCAGAAAGAGACACTTTTACAGAATAGTCAACTGATAACCTTTTCCAAGCCAATTTTATCATCCTCTCATATTTCTGCATTAAAAGCATCTGTCAGATATGATCCTGGGCCAGAAGACTGAAAACTGATGTTTCAACGTTTTGAAAGATGTGGGACTGTCCTAGTGATCAGCAGTAGTCTCTATATATTGGCTAGTTTTGGAAGCTGTGTTTTGTCCTTCTTATTATCAGGTAATATTAGTCATTCTGAGATTTCTGACATTGTTGAAGACTAGTAGCTTCTTAGCCAGATTAGCTGTTTGGCATTAAGAAAATTAATATAAATCTAAAAAGGTGATTTTCAAATGACATACAATTAAAACCAAGGTACCAGTCAGGTATAAAATTGTAGTCTTTTAAGATAGATAAAAAGGTACTTTATTTGATAGACAAAATTGATAGGCTACATGTTAAGGCTGTCTTATACTTTATAAATTGTAAAATGGTAATAGTTATATTCATCTTATAGTTGTGGAGAAAAAAATGATTTTTAACTGAACAAAAAGGAGGAAATGTAGATTGTTCTGAAGCTGTTTGTATTTTAATGTTAATTCCACTTTCCCAAAAAGACCTAGCTAATCACGTACTCAAGAGGTGACTTCATCTGAACCCTCCCATTTTAATTAGTAAAATAAAGGAAAGCCAGTGACTGGGCAGGGCAAGGGAGATGGAGACAGAGAGGTCTGAGGGGGTGAGAGGACAGTTGGTGGAGGTTGTAGCAAGATGGGGGTTCCCAACAATCAGATAGACCCAGGTGATATTGATTGGCATTAAATAGCTATGAACATTAAGGATTTTATAGGTCTAAAATCTCATATAGAAGGGCAGTCTGTATCTTTCTCTATTTGATGTAATCTTGTTGTGTAGAAGGTTTGTGGATTGAGAGTTGAATACCTAAACCTGAATAAAAAGCCAATAAAAAAGAATTTAAGGTGTTTGTTATTATAACACATAAATTCTAAAATACCATCACTTATACACAGAAAAATTTTGTCTTCTTCCTTCCTATAGTTAAAGTCTTAAACATCACTCTCTTCTTAAATACATATATTAAAACCTTATTCTTCAGGTTATGGTGCTATGGTGAGGTGATTTTTAAAAACTATCTGAAATGATGAGACAAAGTAGGAGGCCTGAAAGTAGTTATAAGATCCAAGTCTCATTTTTGTCAGGCTTGTTGGGTCTGTACTTGCCTTGGTAAGGGTAAAATGACATGGTTCCCACCCCTGGAATTGGGATAACATGTCATGGGACTCCAGAAGTGTCAATGGCTGCTGTGGGCATAAGGCTTGTTTGTATAATGATGTACATATTTTCAGAGTCTTCCTTAAAGGAGTGCCCTCTTTGCTACCATAAATTAATTTATGAAAATCAGAGATAGCCTGAGCCCAGGAAAAGAACGTATGGCTAATGTCTCAACAAAAATGGTAAATTCTGGGACTTTCAGGAGAGCTCTTAAGGCTGAGGGATAGAACTCTGTAAACATGAGTTTTAAAATATATTATTTCATGGGTGATCTCACACTTTCTCTCCACTGACTATCTGGGGAGCAACCTCTGGAAATGCTCAGGGTACAGAGATTACAATGCATACTGGGAACAAACTTTTCCAGCCTCCATATGAGCCCAGAGCCACAGGCAGAGCCTGCACACAGCCATCGAGACTCATAGCCTGCCAGCAAAGAGCTGGGCACCCAGAAAAACACAGAAGCACTCTTTCTCCTGAGATAATCAGTTACTCCACATTCTCTCCACTGACTATTGGAGTGAGACCTCTGGGAACTCTCAGGGTGCAGCATCCTGATGGAGACTTGGAACTAACTGTTCTGTCCTCCATTGTGGCTAGAGCCAGAGACAGAGCTGGCACACCAAGAACCTAACTTTGTCTGGAGCCCAAGAACCCACAGACGCACAGGAGGGACAAGATTCATTCAGAGACAACAAGATCAACTAACATCAAAAATAAAATGATGGCAAGAGGCAAGCACAAGAATATAAGCAACAAAAACCAAGAGAACCTGGCAACATCAGAACCCAGCTCTTCTACCACAGCAAGCACTGTATATCCCAGCAAACCAGAAAAACAAAATTTGGACTTAAAATCATGCCTCATGTTGATGGTGGAAGGCCTCAAGAAGAGCATGAATAACTTCCTTAAAGAAATACAGGGGAACACAGATAAACAAGTACAAGCCCTTAGAGAAACACAGAAAAACGCAAGCAAACAGATGAAGGAATTGAACAAAACCATGGAAAATCTAAAAATGGAGATAGGAATAATAAAGTAAACACAAAGGGAAACAACCCTGGAGATAGAAAATACAGGAAAGACGTCACAAGTCATAGACATAAGCACCACCAACAGAATACATGAGATAGAAGAGAGAATTTCAGGGGCAAAAAAAAAATCTCCTAACACAAAACACCCAGGAAATGCAGGACACAATGAGAAGACCAACCCAAGGATAATAAGTGTAGAAGAGAGTGAATACAACCAACCAAAAGACCCAGTAAATATTTTCAACAAAATTATAGAAGAAAATTTTCCTAACCTAACAAAAGAGATAATGAACATACAAGAATGCTACAGAACTCCAAATAGATTGTTACAGAAAAGAAATTTCTGCCCACACATAGTAGTCAAAACCACAAATGTTCAAAACAAAGAAAGTGTACTAAAAGCAGTAAGGGAAAAAGTACAAGTACTGTATAAAGGCAGACTGATCAGAATTACACTAGACTTCTCAAAAGAAAATATGAAAGCTAGAAGATCTTGGACAGACATCATACAGACCCTAAGAGAACCCAAATGCTAGCCCAGGTTAATATATCCAGCAAAAATCTCAATTACCATAGGTAGAGAAACCAAGATACTCCAAAACAAAACCAAATTTACACATTATCTGTCCACAAATCCAACCCTACAAAGGATAATCGATGGAAAACTCTAACACATGGAGGAAAACTACACCCTAGTAAAAGCAAGCAAATAATTTTCATGAAACAAAACCAAAACAACAAAGGCACAATAATGTAATTCTATCTCTAACAAAAAAAAAAAAATCAGGAAGCAACAATCACTATTTCTTAATATCTCTTGACATCAATGGACTGAATTCCCAAATTAAAAGACATAGACTATCAGACTGGATATGTAAACAGGATTCAGCATTTTGCTGCATATAGGAAACTCATCTCAGCAACAAAGACAGACACTACCTCAGAATAAAAGGCTGAGAAATATTTTTAAGCAAATCGCCCCAAAAAACAAGTGATAGTAGTCATTCTAATAGCAAATAAAATAGGTTTTAAACCAAAAGGTATCAAAATGGATAAAGAAGTACAGAAAAAATCTATCAAGATGAATTCTCAATTCTGAACATCTGTGCTCTATACAAAAGCACCTACATAATAAAAAAAGCTCTACTAAACCTCAAAGCATATATTGCACCACATACAATAATAGTGGAAGACTTTAACACCCCACTTTCATCAATGGACAGATTATGAAAGTAGAAACTGAACAGAGACAAAGTGAAACTAAACCACTATAAACCAAATAGATTTAACAGATAACTGTAGAACATTTCACCCTAAAACAAAAGGATATACGTTCTTCTCAGCACCTCAGAGTACCTTCTCCAAAATTGACTATATAGTCAGTCATAAAACAGGCCTCAACAGATATGAAAAGATTGAAATAATCCCATGAATCTTATCAGATACTCAAGGACTAAGGCTGGTCTTTAATAACAACAACAAACCCCACAAACACATTGAAGTTGGACAATGCTCAATGATAACTTGGTCAAGGAAACTCAAAGACTTTAGAATTTGGAGAAAATGAAAGCACAACATATCCAAATCTATAGCATACAGTGAAAGAAATGCTGAGAGGAAAAATTGTAGCTCTGAGTGACTTCAAACAGAAACTGGAGAGAACATACACTAAAAGATTGACAGCACACATGAAAGTTCTAGAACAAAAAGAAGCAACCAAACTAGGAGCTGCTTCTCTGAGAAAATCAAGAAGATTGATAAACACTAAGCCAGTATACCTAGAGGACAAAGAGACTCTTCGAAGCCACAATTATGCTCATAGCTAAACCATGAAAAGACCCTAAAAAGAAAGAGAACTTTAGACCAATTTCCCTCATGAACATCAACACAAACATATACACTAAAATTCTTGCAAATCAAATTCAAGAATATATCAAAACAATCATACCCCATTATCATGTAGCCTTCATTTCAGGAATGCCGGGATGGTTCTATTGCAGTGAATATTAAAAGTTATTGGCTTATCTCTTTATTTGCCTCCAGCAGTTTCACTCCTCAGGCACTGTATTAGTATGGAGCCGAATATAAGAACTCTGCCACTAGGTCCAAGCCGCCCTCTCCACATAATTCCCTTTTCAGGCGGCTCACTACTCCTGCCCTAGTGTTTCTGGCCAGGTGGATATTACCACCCCAGCGTTTTTCTTTCCACTACCACCCAGCACAAACATTATTACTCCAAGGACTGATAGCTTTTCATTCAGGTTTATATATTACATTCTTAATCCACAAACCTTCTATACCATACAATTACATCAAATAGACAAATAAACAAACTGTCCTTCTGTAAGAGATAAGAAGATCTATTGAATTCCTTAAGATATTCATATCTACCTAACACCAATTAAGTCCACCTGGCTCTAGCTCATCCTTCTAGAGCTCCATCTTCATTTCCCTAGCTCTGTTCCCTTTCTGTTTTCCTGCCTTTTCAATCGCCTACCTCTACACTGTCCAATCATGTATTACCTTAATATCAACCCACAGGTTCAATATATGAAAATCCATCAATGTGATCCACTCTATAAACAAACTCAAAGAAAAAAAAAAAAAAACATGATCATCTCATTAAATGCTGAAGAAGAAATTGACAAAATTCAACACTGTTGTATGTTAAAAGTATTGGAAATATCACATTCAAGTCTCATACTTAACATAGTAAAAGCAATATACAGCAAACCAGTAACCAACATCAAACTAAATGGAGAAAAACTTGAAGCAATCCCAATAAACTCAGGAAGGCTGCCCACTCTCCCCCTACCGATTCAATATAGTACTGGAAGTCTTGGCCAGAGTAATTAGACAGCAAAAGGAAGTCAAAAATATACAAATCAGAAAGTAAGAAGTCAAAATATCACTATTTGCAGATGATATAATAGTATACATAAATGACCCCAAAAAATTCCACCAGAAAACTCCCACAGCTGATAAAAATTTTTTTAAAACTTCAGCAAAGTGGCTGGATATAAAATTATACAAGTCAGTAGCATTTCTATACTCAAAGGATAAACAGGCTGAGAATAAAATTAGGGAAACAATACCCTTCACAGTAGTCACAAACAATATAAAATACTTTAGTGAGACCCTAACCAAGCAAGTGAAAGATCTGTATGACAAGAACTTCAAGTCACTGAAGAAGGAAATTGAAGAGGATGTCAGAAGGTGGAAAGATCTCCCATGTTCATGGATTTGAAGGATAAACATGGAAAAATGGCCATCTCTCCAAAAGCAATCTACAGATTCAATGCAATCTCCATCAAAATTCCAACTCAATTCTTCATAGAGTTGGAAAGAGCAATTTGCAAATTCATTTGGAATAAAAAAAAACCCAGGATAGGGAAATCTATTCTCAGCAATAAAAGAACTTCTGAGGGGGGAGGTCACCAGCAATAACCTCAAGCTGTATTACAGATCAATAATGATAAAAACTACATGCTATTGGTATAAAGACACACAGGTAGATCAATAGAACAGAATTGAAGACCCAAAAATAACCCATGCACTTATGGTCACTTGATTTTTTACAAAGGACCTAAAAATATTCAATGGAGGAACAGTGGAGATCCAGGGACACAGACCTGGTGAGACGGTGCTCCGAGAAGCCAGGGAACAGAGAGGTCAGTGCCAAGTGTGCAGAAAGTGTGTCCCCCCCACCTGGTTAGTACACGGAAGCAGATACCCTGCTTTGGGGTGTTTGTTTCCAGCCAGCGGCCCGTGCATGCAGAACAGAGGCTCAGGCCATCTGTCACCAGGAACAGTGGAGATCCAGGGACACAGGCCTGATGAGACGGCGTTCCAAGTAGCTGGGGAGCAGAGAGGTCTCTGTCGAGCATGCAGATAGTATGCCTCCCTGATAGGTTCAGGGGAGCAGGAACCCTGCTTTGAAGTGTGTGTTTCCAGCCGGCTGTCCATGCATTCATAACAGGCGCTCAGACCATCTGCAACGAGAAACAGTGTAGATGCAAGGAACACAGGCATGGTGAGACAATGCTCTGAGGAGCCGGGGAGCAGAGAGGTCTGTGCCAAGCTCTCAGAACATGCCCCCCATTGGTTCAGGGGAGCAGGAATCCTGCCTTAGGGTGTCTGCTTCCACACAGCGGTCTGTGTGTGCAGAACAGGTGCTCAGGCCATTTAACACCAGGAAGAGGGGCAAACCAGGAACACAGGCCAGGTCCAAGGGAGAGACAAGAACCAATCACTGACAACAAGAGCACGTATAATCACAGACAACAAAATGGCAAGAGGAAAGCGAAAGAATGTACCCAGGGAAACCAAGACAACCTGGCAACACTAGAACCCAGCTCTCTTATCACAGAAAACAGCAGAATGCCAAACACTCCAAAAAAAGAAGACTCAGACCTGAAATCATACATCAAGATGATGATAGAGATCCTTAAACAAGAACAGGAGGAAAAGAATTAGAAGCTTTTAAAAAGGTTCAAGAAAAAAGCTCAAAGAACTCAAAGAACTAGAGGAAAACAGAACCAAAGAGATGAAGGAATGGAAGAAGAAATTTAAAACGGAAATGGAAGCAATAAAGAAAACACTAAAAGAGACAACCCTAGAGGTAGAAAACCTAAAAAAGAAATCAGAAATCACAGATGCAAGCATCTCGGACAGACTACAAGAGATAAAAGAGAGAATCTCAGGGACCGAAGACAACATTGAAAACATAGACAAAACAGTCAGAGAAGATGCACTAGACAAAAAACTCCTAACCCAAAATATTCATGAGATCCAGGACACAATGAGAAGACCAAACCTAAGGATAATAGGAATCGAAGAGGGAGAAGAATATCAAATAAAAGACACAGTAAATATCTTCAACAAAATTGTAGAAGAAAACTTCCCTACCCTTAAGAATGAGATGAGCATGAGCATAAAAGAAGCCTACAGAACTCCAAATAGAGTGGACCAGAAAAGTAATTCCTCCTGACACATAATAGTCAAAAAACCAAGTGCCTAAAGCAAAGAAAGAATACTAAAAGCAGTAAGGGAAAAATGTCATGTACCATATATAGGCAGACAAATCAGAATCACACCTGACTTCTTCTCAACACAGACTATGAAAGCTAAAAGATCCTGGACAGACATCATGCAGTGTCAGCCTAAGCTGCTATACACAGTAAAACTCTCAATCACCATTGATGGAAAGACCAAGATATTCCAAAACTAAACTAAACTTACACAATATATGACGACAAGCCCAGCACAATGAATTATAGTTGGAAAACCTACTACAATGAAGGGAACTATATCCTAGTAAAAAGAAGAAAAATCCTAAGCAAGAAAACCAAAAGAAGAAAGACACACAGGCACAATTCAACCTCCAAAAGCAAAAATAGCAGGAAACAGAAACCACTATTCCTTGATATCTGTTAACATAAATGGACTCTATTCCCCAATAAAAAAATATAGGCTATCAGACTGGATACATAAATAAAACCCAGCATTTTGCTGATTACAGGAAACTCATCACAGAGACAGACACTATCTCAAAGTAGAGGGTTGGGAAAAAACCTTCCAAGCAAACTGCTGGAAGAAGCAAGCTGAAGTGGCCATTCTACTATTGAATGAAGTAGATTTTCAACTTAAAGTTATCAAAAAAGATAATGAAGGACACTTTTTACTCATTACAGTGAAAATTTCTCAGGAGAAACTCTCAATCTTTAAAATATATGCTCCAAATACAAGAGCATCCATATTCATAAAAGAAACCCTACTAAAGCTCAAAAAAATACATTACACACTACACAATAATAGTGAAAGATCTCAATACTCAACTCACACCAATGGACAGATCATAGAAACAGAAAGTGAACAAGGACACAGTAAAACTAGCAGAGATTATGAACCAATTGGAATTAATAGATATCCACAGAACATATCATCCTAAAACAAATACACCTTCTTCTCAGCACCTCACAGCACCTTCTCCACAATAGACCTCATAATTGGTCACAAAATGAGCCTCAATAGATATAAGAAGATTGAAATATTTCCATGCATCCTCTCAGATCACCATGGTCTAAGGCTGGTCTTTAATAACAACAAAGACAACAAAAAGCCCACATACACATGGAAACTAAACAATGCTCTATTAAATGATAGTAGGGTCAAAGAATAAATAAATAAAGAAATTAAGGATTTTTTAGTATTTAATGAAAACAAAAACACAACATACCCAAACCTATGGGTGCAATGAAAGCAGTACTGAGAAAAAAATTCTGAGTGCTTCCATAAAGAAACTGGAGACAACACACACTGGCAACTGAAAAGCACAGTTGAAAGCTCTAGAAGAAAAGGAAGAAGATACACCCAAGAAGAGTAGACAGCAAGAAATAATCAAACTTAGAGCAGATATAGACCAAATAGAAACAAAAAGAATCATTCAAAGAATCAAGAAAACCAAGAGCTGGTTCTTTGAGAAAATTAACAAGATTGATAAACCCTTAGCAAGACTAAATAAAGAACAAGAGAGAGTATCCAAATTAACAAAATCAGAAATGAAAGTGGAGACATAATAACTGAAACTGAGGAAATTCAAGAAATCATCAGATCCTACTACAAAAGCCTATACTCAACAAAGCTGGAAAATCTGGAGGAAATGGAAGAATTGCTAGACAGATACCAGATACTAAAGTTAAACCAGGACCAGGTAAACTATCTAAATAATCCCATAACACCTAAAGAAATAGAAGGAGTCATAAAAAGCCTTCCAACAAAGAAAGCCCATGTCCAGAGGGGTTCAGTGCACAATTTCATCAGACATTTATTGATGACCTAATATCAATACTCTCCAAACTATTCCAAAAAAGAGAATAAGATGAAACACTACCTAATTCATTTTTTGAGGCTACAATAACCCTCGTTCCTAAACGACACAAAGACCCTACAAGGAAAGAGAACTTCAGACCAATCTCACTTATTAACATTGATGCAAAAATAATCAACAAAATCCTTGCAAACCGAATCCAAAAACACATCAAAACGATCATTCACCATGATCAAGTAGGCTTCATTTCTGGGATGCAGGAATGGTTTAATATACGGAAATCCATCAATGTAATCCACTATATAAACAAACTCAAAAAAAAATCTACATGGTCATCTCACTAGATACTGAGAAAGCATTTGACAAAATTCAACACCCCTTAATGTTAAAAGTCTTGGAAACAACAGAAATCCAAGGCCCATACCTAAACATAATAATATATATACAGCAAAACAATGCCAGCATCAAACTTAACGGTGGAAAACTTAAAGCAATCCCACTAAAATCAGGGACTTCACAAAGCTGCTCACTCTCGTTCTACCTATTCAACATAGTACTGGAAGTCCTGGCTGGAGCAATTAGACAGCAAAAGGAAATCAAAGGGATACAAATTGGAAAGGAAGAAGTAAAAAAAAAAATCACTGTTTGCAGATGACATGATAGTGCACTTAACAGACCCCAAAAATTCCACCAGAGAACTTCTACAGCTGACAAACAAGTTCTGCAAAGTGGCTGGATATAAAATTACCTCAGACAAATCAGTAGCCTTCTTCTACTCAAAGGACAAACATGTGGAGAAAGAAATTAGAAAAAAGATACCCTTCACAATAGTCACAAACAATATGGTATACCTTGGTGTGACTCAACTAAGCCAGTAAAAGATCTGTATGACAAGAACTTCAACTTCTAAAGAAGGAAATCGATGAAGACCTCAGAAAATAGAAAGATCTCCCATGATCTTGGATTGGGAGAATCAACATTGTAAAAAGGGCCATCTTACCAAAATAATCTACAGATTCAATGCAATCACCATCAGAATTCCAACGCAATTCTTCATAGAGTTTGAAAGAGCAATGTGTAATTTCATCTGGAAAAACAAAAGACCTAGAATAGCAAAATCCATCCTCAACAACAAGAAAACATCTGCAAAAATCACTATCCCTGACCTCAAGCTATATTACAAAGCAATTTTGCTAAAAACTGCATGGTACTGGTACAGTGATAGGCACATGGATCAATGAAAAAGAATAGAAGATCCAGAAATGATCCCTCACATATATGGTCACTTAATTTTTGACAAAGGAGACGTAAACATCCCATGGAAAAAAGGACAGCCTCTTCAACAAATGGTGTTGGTCCAACTGGCACTCAGCATGCAGAAGAATGAAAATAGACTCTTTCTTATCGCCTTGTACAAAGCTCAAGTGCAAGTGGATCAAATATCTCCACATTAAACCAGGTACACTGAAACTATTAGAAGAGAAAGTAGGGAAAACCTTAGAACACAGGCACATTAGAAAATTTCCTGAACAGAACACCAATGGCTCGTGCTCCAAGGTCAAATATTGACATATGGGACTTAATGAGATTACAAAGTTTTCTGTAAGGCTAAGGACACTGTCAAGAAAACAAAAGAGCACTCAACAGATTGGGAGAAGATCTTTACCAACCCCACATCTGATAGAGGTCTAATATCCAAAGTACACAAAGAGAATCAAACAACCCTATTAAAAATGGGATACAGAGCTAAACAATAAGTTCTCAGTGGCTGAGAAGCATCTAAGGAAGTGCTTGAAGTCATTAGCCATCAGAAAAATGCAAATCAAAACAACCCTGAGATTCCACCTCACACCAGTCAGATTGACTAAGATCAAAAGTTCAGATGACAGCAGATGCTGGCAAGGATGCAGAGAAAGAGGAACACTTCTCCACTGTTGTAAACTGGCACAACCACTCTGGAAATCAGTCTGGCAATTCCTCAGAAAATTGGACATTGTACTACCTGAAGACCCAGTTATTCCACTTCTGGGCATATACCCCAGAGAAGCTCCAACATACAACAAAGACACATGCACCACAATGTTCATACCAGCCCTACTTATAATAGCCAGAAGCTGGAAAGAACCCAGATGCCCTTCAGTAGATGAATAGATACAAAATATGTGGTATATTTACACAATGGAGTACTACTCAGCTATCAGAAAAAAATACTTTATGAAATTCTTAAGAAAATGGATGCATCTAGAGAATATCAGCTTTAGTGAGATAACACAGTCACAAAAGAACAGACATAATATGCAGTCACTGATAATAGGATACTAACCCCAGAAAGCTCTGAACACCCATAAACAACTCACAGACTATATGAAGTTCAAGAAAAGAAAAAAAAAAGAAAGAAAAGAAAAAAACCATTATGCTTAATCTTTACTCACCAAGAAAACTTTGACTAATTCCAGGTTACATCTTGTTTTACATGTACTTTTTGTTATTGTAACTACTAAGATCTTAATGCACACTATCAAACCTTTAATAAAGCCAAGCACTGACAATAATGTATTCATATACCTTTATGCAAAAATGCTTAAAATCTGTACATTTATCTTTGTTTTTTAAAATAAAGTTGTTCAATTAAAAAAAACATTCAATGGAAAAAGCACAGCATCTTCAACAAATAGTACTAGTTCAACTGGCAGTCAGCATGCAAAAGAATGCAAATTGACACATTTTTATCACATTATACAAAGCTGAAGTCCAAGTGGATCAAAGATCTGTACATAAAACTATATACACTAATCCTAAGTGGGGAAGAGCTTAGAACACATAGGCACATGGATAAATTTTCCTGAACAGGACATCAGTGGCTTATGCTCTAAGATATAGAATTGACAAATGAGACCTTACAAAATTGCAAAGCTTCTATAAGGCAAAGGACACTCTCAAGAGGACAAAACAGCAGCCAACAGATTGGGAAAGAATATTTACCAATTTTACTTCTGATAGAGGGCTAATATCTAATGTATACAGAGAACTAATGAAGTTAGACCCAGAGAATTAAATAGTCCTATTAAAAAATGGGGTACAGAACTAAACAAAGAATTCTCAAATGTGGAATACCGAATGGCTGAGAATCACCTAAAGAAATGCTCAACATGTCTACTCATTGGGGAAATGCAAATCAAAACAGCCCTGAGATTCCACCTCACACTAATGAACGGATAAGATCAAAAACTCGGGTGACAGCTGATGCTGACTAGGATGTGGAAAAAGAGGAACACTCCTTCCCTGTTGGTGGCTTTGCAAGAGTAAAATAGATACAGTTGGGGCTGCTTGCAGCTAACCATCAGACTGAGCATGAGGATCCCAATGAGGGAGCTGGAGAAAGGACTGTAGGAGCAAAAAGGGTTTGGAACTCCATGGGAAAAAACATCAACCAAAGAAACCCTCCAGAACTTCTAGGGACTAAAACACCAACCAATGTGCACACATGGAGATACCCATGGTTCCAGTTGCATATGTAGCAGAGGATGGCATTGTCTGGCATCAATGTGAGAAGAGGCCTTTGGTCCAATGAAGGCATGTTCTCCCAATATAGGGGAATGCCAGGGAGCTGAGGTGGGAGAGGTGGATTGGAAGAAGGAGCACCTTCATGTAAGGAAGTAGAGGGTCAGGGGAGATGGGAGTTTCAGCGGGAGGATATAACATCTGAAATGTGAATACAAAGAATATCCAATAAAAATTATCAAAAAAGAAAACATATATAGGGATGCAATATGAATTATATGAGGGACTTCACAAATCTAAAGGAACAAAAGCAGGTGCACTGTGAGCCAACTTATCAGAAAAATACTAAGAAAGGAAATAAGGAGCTTTAGGGAGTGGTAATTACAGGAGATCCCACCAGCTAAATTTCTTGTTTATGCTTACAAAGGCAAGCAGATTGCTGAGCTCAAGGTCAGCCTGGGACAGAGCAAATTTAGATGCAGGTGTGGTTGGAGTGGAAATGCCAACCAAGGTGGGGTCCCAGCTATCTTATCATCTGTGTCTGTGCTTGCAGTCTATTCCTAGGGGTCAAGTGGCTAAGGCTGTGGAATGCTGATTTGTGAGATAGTCAAAAGGGAACCTGGAATAAATAACTAAATTGGTATGTAAATTAAAAACTGGATTTTGATCTGCATGGTATAAGCTATCAGAAAGTAATAGTTCTTTAGAATTTTTACTAGCTAGAGCTGAACTCTCTGGAGATGTTTGGAAAGCAAAAATGGCTCTACAGACTTTTTTTTCTAACAGGATTGCTGATATGTTTCACCAAAAAAAAAAAAAAAAAAAAAAAAAAAATGAAGAGTGAAGACAGCTCCTTTAGAATATTTCATAGCTCTTTTAGAATTTTTTTTCTAACAGGATATCAAATATCTCAAGAATTATTTATAAAGCTAACCTTTTAGAATTTTTTTCTATCAGCTATCCAGGGAAGGTTTTCTAAAGAGCAGCACAGCTCTTTTAGAATTTTTTTTTCTGGCTTTCTGATTTTGATGAAAAAACTCAAGAATTACTTTTAGAATTTTCCTTACATGATCTCTGACTTGGTTGAAAGATTCAAAATGTTTTATAGCAGCTTTTCTGACTTTGGTCAGAAAACCAATGAGCTATCAAGACAGCTTTTAGAATTTATACTAGTAAAGAGAACTGTCTCAAGCTGAAAGCATTTAGAATTTATACTAATAGAGAGAGCTGTCTCAACCAAAGAACTTTTTAGAATAGCAAAAAAAGCTGTCTAGAGCAGAGCAGAGTGTACGCATGCATGTGCACACATACAAACACACACACACACACACACACACACACACACACACACACACACGGGGGGGGGGTGTATAAAAAGATGTCTCCAGCAGACTACAGAGCCAAGAGCTATTTACAGAAAGCTGTTTAAGGAGCCATCTCAAGCAGAACATATGGTGCCAGCTTGTTTGTGCTGTTCCCTGGAACCCATTCTTTCAGAACTTCTCTTCAAGCCAGTGGTGTCCTTGGCAGACCTCCCTAAGAATACAAATATATTCCTGTTGGGAAACTTGGTTTCTCTGTCTCTCCTCTGCACATATTTTCTGGTGTATTTTTTATTCTGTGAATGTTTGTTAAGTGACCCTTAAGTTTGAGGTTCTGGATTATGAACAAGGAATGCAGCCATTATTAAACTCTAGCACTTCCACTGAAAGAGACTGTTTTGAATGGGATCACAGACTCCCCAATATTCAGATTGGGGAGTTATTTTAGTGATTTTCAGGATAATATAAACATGGTGAAGACTATTGATGCAGGTGGCAAGCAGGTTGTCATAGGTGAGGAATATGAGCTACAGAGAGTAAGAGATGAATGACATCTAGGGTGGGATAAGGGCATGAGAAAAAAGGAAAATATAAAAGAAACTATAGAGTAAGGTGAAAGAGACATTCATCAGAGAGTTAGAACTCAAAGGTCAGTAGGGTATGGATTGTAGAGGATTGTACCCCAGTTAAGAAGATTAGGCCATCTGCTGAGTTGTTTTGCAGATGGCTAATAGTATTTATTATATTTGAGTTCTTACTAACAGCTCTGAAGAATAACCTTAATTCCATGCATAGAGGCCATCTGCCCTTTCAATTTCTCCAACCTACCATGTATTTAGTGCACCCCATGTTTGAGGAAACACTTCTTTGATGGTGATGATGGTGATGATGATAATAATGATATTGATGATAGTGGTGATAATGACACTGATAACATTACAGAAGTGATCATAACAGCAACAGCTAATATTTACTAAGCAGCACCCATGTTTCCTACATACATTAAATGGTTTGTAGATTAAAACCAGTTTAAACTTCACAACATCTCAGAGAGCCACATGGGGAAAGACTGTGTTTCTTAAGAACTCATAACCACATCAACCCACTGATGAAATTCAAAAGTGGAATTCTCTTCTTTATTCTTGCTAATCCTTCTCTCATGGTCCAAAAGAAGGGATGAAGCAATAGTGTCAAACAGCTTGAAAATGCACTTCATGTTGCCCACCCGAACTAGTAAACGGCTGATCATTGTGGCAGTACATTGTTCAGGAATAAAGTTTATTTAACATATCTTGGTTTGTATTGGGTAGAAAGGCATTTACTTGCAGAAAGAGAACAAGATCCTTCTGCTTCGTATCTATTAGTCTCAGGGACTCAGATCACTTCCTTAGAATTTCATAACCAAGCTCCAATTTGAAATTTAGATCCCAGTGAGGTTTTACTCTGGAGAATTTTCCTATGCATTCTGATATATAGGGAAGTGGCAGATGCTAGATCCAGAACTATCAAACTCTCCACCCATAATAGCACCCCTAAAGAAGTGTGAGTTTTTTCTGTAAGCTTTATAGGTGGGAGGATTACAGCTCCCTTCCTACAACCTTCCCAACATGTTGATGTGTATTTAACTAGCAGGCACAGAGACACTGGGCAGAGGATCCCTTGAGAATTGGTTTGAACCAGAAGATAGCAAACATCATTTCTACTACTACAGGGTTTGGGAGAAGAGGACCAGGGGTTACCTACCAGATTATTTTAGTTGTGGACTCTCTCGTGTCATTAAATGATATCAGAGGAGGGAGAATGGTGGCTGTGAGCCTGGATTAACAGAAAAAAAGTTGAACTGTCATTCAATCTTTATTCCAAACAAGGCATCAACTTTACATTACTCATTGTGTGGTCTGGGTGTTGGCTTGAATATCACTGCCTTGGATGATGTTAACTATTACATAATAATAATAATAATAATAATAATAATAATAATAATAATAATAATAACAATAATAATTGTCTTGGTCAGGGTTTCTATTCCTTCACAAAACATGACCAAGAAGCAAGCTGGGGAGGAAAGGGTTTATTCAGCTTACACTTCCACATTGCTGTTCATCACCAGAGGAAGTCAGGACTGGAACTCAAGGAGGTCAGGAAGCTGGAGCTGATGCAGAGGCCATGGAGGGATATTACTTACTGGCTTGCTTCCCCTGGCTTGCTCAGCTTGCTTTCTTATAGAACCCAGGTCTACCAGCCCAGGGATGGCACCACCCACAATGGGAAGGGCCAGAGATGGCTCCACCCACAATGGGCTGGGCCCTCCCCCCTTGAGAAAATGCCTTACAGCTGGATCTCATGGAGGCACTTCCTCAACTGAGGCTCCTTTCTCTGTGATAACTCCAGCTTGTGTCAAGTTGACACAAAACTGGTATAATAAAATAATAATAATAATAATAATAATAATAATAATAATAATAATAATAAAGCAACAGACTGTACTTTATCTCTAATTTGCATTTTTTCTCTTCTTATAATCCCTTCATTTTTAAAAAACCTTTTTAAGCTTTATTTCCTATGGTTTATTGTATTAGTTGTTCCTTCAACATAAACTGTGACTAATTCATCACTCTGGGATCTGTGAACATATTTAACAAAACACAAAATTTTTGATTTTATACAGAAAAAAAAAAAGATCAAGGGGTTATGTTTCCCAAGATGAACTAATCAGATGTCACCTTCTGTCTCTTTGCTGCATCTCGATACCACAAAACTTACTACTTACTTGACATTTCCTTCAAATTCCCACACTTTTTACTTCACATTGATAAATTTGTCATCTCTTTGATATGATTTTAAAAAACAGCAATTCTGTCTGTGCACAGAGAATGCAAATAAAAATGCTATGAAAATTCTGTTATTACGCTTAACTAGATACCACTGTTCAAATAAGGTTCTGAGCCTAGTTCTGCCCTTCTATTTGTTAAAAGGAGAGATTATAAAATTTGATAGTAGAGAATCTGTATTAAATTTAAGCTTTCCCTTTTCATAATCAAAAGGATTCAAATGACCATTGGAAGGGGATTTGTTTTTTCTCTCAGTGTATGAGGCTTCAAAATGACTCATTGTGTGTCTCTGTTAATCTGTCTTGTCATACATAAAATGTATTTTTGTAATGTTGGTGGTACCTATTCTACTCTCTTAAGAAAGGTCAGAGTAACAACATGCTTTCCTTATCTTTGTTGTGTCTGAAACATGTCATTGGAAGCTCTAACTGTCAACTTTACACAATCAAGCATTACCTGAGAAAGGGGTCTCATCTGAGAAATGATCTAGATCAGACTGGCCTGCAAGCCTCTCTATGGAGAAAGGTCTTGATTGTTAATGATGTAAGACTTCCCAGCCCATTGTGGGCAGTGACATCACTATACAGGTGATCCTGGGCTATTTAAGAAAGCTAATCTGGGCTCACCTAGCAAACAGTATCCTCCATAGTTTCTGATGTAGATCTCTGGCTGTAAAATATCTTAGTCCAAAATAATGCTGTGTGGAACAACAAGCGAACTTCCCTTCAAGTTCCAACTTGAGTTCCAGGCCTAAGTTTGTGCCATGATGGACTGTAACTATAATATGAATTAAACCCTTTTCTTTCTTAATTTGCTTTTGGCTGAAGCACAGCAACAGAAACCAAACTAAAACAAAACTCTTCCCTAGTACTCTTGATGTAAACATGATATAAGCATAAACTTTCATACCATTCCTAGAGCAAATATGTAGCTTTCAAACCATCATAAAAACTTGATCTAATTTTTACTACTGCAATACATTACTAAAGACTTGGTGGCTTATGAGCAATAGAAATGTGTTCCTCCACTATGAGAGTACAGATCACATAATCAATCAGGGCTCATAGGAGGTCACGAAGACTGAAGCAACAAGTCCATACTCTGTATGAGTCTCAGCAAGGTTCTCTGCATATGTGTTATGGTTGTGCAGGTGGGTGTTCTTGGGGGACTCCTAAGTTGGAGTAGGGGTGTTACTGTCTGGTTTTGTGTCAACTTGACACAAGCTGAAGTTATCACAGAGAAAGGAGCCTCAGTTGAGAAAATGCCTCCATGAGATCCAGGCATAAAGCATTTTCTCAACTAGTGATAAAGCAGGGAGGCCCAGCCCATTGTGGGAGGTGTTATCCCTGGGCTGGTAGACCTGGGTTCTATAAGAAATCAGGCTGAGCAAGCCATGGGAAGCAAGCCAGTAAGTGACTTCCCTCCATGGCCTCTGCATCAGCTCCAGCTTCCTGACCTGCTTGAGTTCCAGTCCTGACTTCCTCTGGTGATGAACAGCAATGTGGAAGTGTAAGCTAAATAAACCCTTTTCTCCCCAACTTGCATCTTGGTCATGATGTTTTGTTCAGGAATAGAAACCCTGACTAAGATAGGGTGTCTCTGGCTTTTGTAAAAGAAATCAGAAAAGGAGTGAATCTGGGGTAAAGGAGAGGTTGGAAGGGCTAGGATGAATGGAGTGATAGAAAACTGCAGACAGGATATATTATATGAGAGAAGACATTTTTAAGGTATCAAAATAACAGGAGGACAAGGAAAAGTAGGAAAAATAAGAGGAGGTGGAGGGGGAATAGGAAGAGGAAAAAAGAAGAAGAAGAAGAAGAAGAAGAAGAAGAAGAAGAAGAAGAAGAAGAAGAAGAAGAAGAAGAAGAAGAAGAAGAAGAAGAAATAGTTCTAAATCAACCTTATCCTTCCATTATAACCATCACTCACTCCCAATATTTATATTAAAAGTCTATTTAAATTTATCTATATCTTTCTCCATATCTGCTCTCACCTTTAAATTATATCTTTAACACAAATTGGCACACATATGGCCTTCACTATTTGTAACAATTAACCAAATAGATAGACTGGTAAAGTTAATAGTTTTAGGATATGAAAACGTTTAAGTCTATTTCAAACATTAATGTAACTTAATTCTAACATCGACCTATATATAGTTCAGGGTGAGGTTTGCTGTTTTTGTTTTCTTTTCCTTAATGTTGATGCTCCTGAGATTTACAAAGTTGGTCATAGGTTATTCCAATTCATTTGAACATTGCCTTACCTTGCTCTCTATTGCTGTGATAAAGAATATGACCAAAAGCAACCTGGGAAGAAAGGGGTTTATTTCAGCTTTCAACTGTCAGGTTGCACTCCATCACTGAGGAAAGTCAGGGCAGAACTCAAGCATGAACCTGGTGGCAGAAACTAAAGCAGAGGCCGTAGAGAAACAAAAACCATGGCTTGATACCCATGTTTTTCTCAGCTTTCTTTTTAATTCATGTTCAGGAGTGTTACTACTCACAGTTAGCTGGACCCTCCTATAGCAATAATTAGTCAATAAAATGCCCCCAAAGACTGTCCTACAGGCCAATAAGTTGGGGACATTTTCTAAAATGAGAGTCCTTCTTCCCAGATGATGGCACCTTGTGTCAAAGTGCTAAAACCTAACAAGCACGGAAATATAGCTTACAGTCACCCTGGTTAGGCCAGGGTAACATACACTGACTATGTGGTTTTGTAGTTGGCTCAGCCCTCAATATACTTAAAACCTAATCTCAAGAAAAACTATTTCACCTTTTATTAAGGTTTTACTACCCAGGTCTATAAAAAGCCCCTGAGCACTAGGCAAAGGCAACCCATTGAGTTCCCTAGGGTCTTAGCTTGCTTTCTCTCTGCAGTAACTCTTTAACACTTTCTTCAGTGAGCCTCCTTTTGAGACTAATACTCCTTTTAAAAACTACCCTTTGGGCTGGGGAGATAGGGCTCAGCAGTTAAGAGAACTGACTGCTCTTCTAAAGGTCCTAAGTTCAATTCCCAACAACCATTAGTGGCTCACAACCACCTGTAATGGAATCTGATGCCCTCCTTTGTGTGTCTAAAGACAGATGCAATGCATTCATATATGTAAAATAGATTAATCTTAAAACTAACCCTCTGCTGACTGTAAATTTAATTTTTAAGTTTATGATTCTTAAGTACATGACCATGAATGTCTAACATCCTAATTCACGAATTAAGCCCAACTGAGAAAGAAGAGCCTCCATCCCATTTATCCCATGTTTCCATTTTAGTATTTAACAATACTGCTTCATCAAGTGGACTTTTGTCTGTTAGGTTCAGAAGAAAAGTATGATAAAACCATCAACCCTCTGCTTTAATGAGAGATATGGTGGATATGGGGTTCTCTCTTTCTCTCTCTCTCTCTCTCTCTCTCTCTCTCTCTCTCTCTCTCTCCCTCTCTCTCTCTCTCTCTCTCTCTCTCTGTGTGTGTGTGTGTGTGATTTTTATTTATTTTAAATAATACATCTTATTCTTTAATAGCTTCAAGCATCTTTTCAGTGTATATTAATCATATCCTTCTACCACTACCTCCCTCTAACATTCCTTTTTTACTCCACCCCATTCCCTTCTCAACTTCATGTCCTCCTTTTTACTGTTACTAATGACTCTTTCAATATAATTGGTGCTGTCCATACATTAGCGGTTTTACACAGCAGTGGACACTGGATACTATAATACTGATCTGCTCAAAGGCTCAATAGTGGCATGACAGTTGTGGGGGTAACCAACTGCTTCCTGATAGACTATTTATTGTTGTGCCCAGTGGGCTTAACATCCAAGCTGTCTGCACCCACAGAGACACAGAAATGGAGACCTATGCAATAGGCAAGAGGTTTAATTGGTTCCAGTATACTGGAGATATCTTGTAATCAGGACAGTGACAACCCTGAGTTCCCAAAAAATGCACACCATTTATACATTTTTATGAGGTAGGCTTAACTGCATGAGTCGGTTACTTCCCATTGGTGGTCAGTGTTGACCTTTCACACAGTTAGAGACCCCTGGAGGAGAGACACTGCTATCCCTATAATCTAGTTCATACCCATTAGGGGACAGATGACAATTCTTTATGGCAGGAAATTCTGAATATCATGGAGTCCTCAGGTACATCTGCATCTGGCTCTACTTCTTCCTTTCTCACAGTAATTACAGGCTTGACTCACCAGATCTTCCTTGTCCCTAGGGCCCCACATTATGAAGCCTACACCACAGGATGGAATTCATTCCTGGTAGGCTTGGTCAAAAGCCATGACTGGGGAACTCACTGGCTCTAGAAAGAAACCTACTGTTGTTTCTGAAAATAGTCATGCTGTTAAACTGCATTCTAAATATTTTCAACTATAAATAGATTTTTTTTTTTTTTTTTTAACTTTGGCTTGTGTGGATAGTGATTAATGCACAGACTCAGAACTGTGCATACCTACATTCTGGGTATAAATAACTATGAGTGGGTAGCAGTGGATGAGCCATTAGTATCAACCTCCCACCATTCAAATCTCAAGGTATAAAAAAGAAGGGAGAGGTTGAAAAGGAAAGAGCTGGTGGACTGAGAGAAGAGCTATGAAATGCTGATTTTTGGACATGACAAGGCTGTTAACTATATCAAATCATAGCAGTTGTGGTTTCTTGCTTTAGATCTAGCCAGTCAAAACTCCAGCATGGGTGAAGTACCACCCCCTATTAGAATAGCCATTGGCTGGTTCCAAATAGAGAATCACTCTCTTTTGGAGACTGCTTGTGTAGGACCACCTTTTGGGGACCCCCACTCAAGTCTCAGGACATGGAGTTACCCAATGAAACACGAGAGACCTTCTTGTTGCAAAAGTATGAGGTAGTTTAACGACGGAGCTCCGGGCCAATACGTATCTCACACAGGAGATAGAGGTATCGACCAAGAAGCTCGAAAGCTGGAGGTTTTTATAACTAGGGGGGCTGGGAAGAAAAGCTAGCCCAACACTCACTGTAGTCAGGAAGTCAGGAACCGGAGCCCCACACAATGACCTCTTCACCACATTCCCTCTTAGTGAGAGGATGGGCTCTTTCAAGGACCTGGCATTTACACAAGAATTAATTACACTCCGGGGTTCCGCAGTCTCAGGCACTGCCATGTTTATACAAGATAAGTCACAGTTTTACTAATGACTGTGAATTCCAGAGCTCCGAAATTGATGGTGCCCAGGTGTCTGGAGGAGGCAGTTAAACAGTTAAGCCCTAAATTTTCTAGCTAACAACTGATAAGATACTCCTCTCTGTTCACTCCTGTTTTCCATCTCCTTGTATAAGAGATAGCCTAGACAAATCATATTCAGACAATAGGAAACATTATTTTTCTTAAAAGAGTGAATTCAGCATTGCAGAGACTGCCAGATTGTGAAAGGTCTTAATTATTAAGGACTAAAATATACTATGAAGAAAATACCAAAAACCAGCAATAAGATTATCAGGCCTTGAGATTATCAGACCTTGAATTTAATTTCTTTTCATTTGTTTCCTAGTGGATATAAGCATACCATTCCCTTACTTTACCTTCCTCCAGATTGTTATTCTCAAGAAATCTAAGACCATATAGTCAATCTTCTTTTTTTAATGTTTAGGGATGTTTTGTCCCCACATATATATGTGAACTACATCCATGCAGGTTCCACAGAAGCCAAAAATGGAGACAGATACCCTAGAACTGAAGTTATAGATGATTATAAGCACCACATGCGTGCTAAGAATCAAAATCCAGTCTGCTGGAAGAGCAGCAGAGGGATCTTTCCAGACCAATAAGTCCTATGTCTTGTTTTATTTCCATTAATTTGTTTATTTACTTAACATTCCTGATTGCAGTCCCCCCCCCCTTCTAACAATCTCCCTACTCACTGTCCCTCCTGTGGAGAGCATTTTGGCACCCCTGGACAGTTGGTGGCAGAAATTTTTACTTCACTAGGACAATCAGAAGCTGGTCAAGGCAGGAATCTGACTCTGGTCCTATACTTAGGAAACTGGCCCAAATTAAGAACATTTGCATTTAAAGCTTGGGGGCAGAACACTTGGAATTGTAACCTGTAGCCAAGGGCAGGCTCAGCTGATGTAGGTGTGGCAGTCTCTTTGTCTCTTGGGATTCCCTTTTGTCCAGGATCTTCACACCTGGCCTCCAGAAAGATGTTTACAGGATTTTTTATTATTAACTTGCTTGTTCCCTGACTCAGAACTGATGTTATCTTTCTGCATGTAATTAAGGTAGTTAAAAGAGGACTGAATAAACAAGGTTTCTTTCTTCAGCCTCAAGACTGGCCTAAGTCATGTTACAATTTTGACTAACTATCTTTTTCTTTCAGTCCTCGCTTCTGCCCTTGGGAACCAGTTGTTTGACTGAGCTGGTCTCCAACACTCTCCCACCACCACCCCTCTCTTTCACCTCTGAGAAGGGAGGAGGTTACTTTCTGAGTCTTAGGGAACCTTCTTTAGGATTTCCTGACTCTTCTCAAGCTATATTCTGGGTTGAAATGTTTCAATTCTGAGACAATTGCTACATAAACACACACAAAAAAACCACTAAAAGAAAATCAAGTGGTGCCTGGACAGTGACACAACAGAAACAGAGAATCCACAGACAAGATGATTGATGGGAAATGTATTCTTCTTCCACTTTTACTTTATTTTAGTCCTTTAAATTGAGGCTATTCAATCAAGGATAGAAGATGTATTCTTTATTTCTACATAATGGACTTCAAGGCAAGAAAAGCTGGAAGGAAGACATGACACAGATTCTTTATCTTGAATGATAAAACAACTGAAGGGTTCAAATCCACGTTGGTGCACTAGAGATGAAGTTCACAAACTACCTATGGTAGAAACAGGCCTGGAAAAGCCTGGAGTAGATCAACACATGGGCAGAGGCCTTCCAGGAATGTGTTTTGTCTTGGCTAAAAATTTGGGGAATCCTACCCCTTCCCCTTTCTGTCTCTCTCTGACACTTTGCCTCTCTCTGTCTCTCTGTCTCTCTGTCTCTGTCTCTCTCTGTCTCTCCCCCTCTCTCTCCCAAGGGATTAATTACTGGAATCAGCTTGCACTAAACCTTGATAATCCAGATTTGTGGCTTAGCTCAGTTCCCCTGGGGTATTTCACACTAGGGCAGGGACACAGGTGTTTACAAAGAGTAGGGGTGGAGGACAGACTGTGCTTTTGTGAAATTGGAAAAACACAACCTTGAATGTCTCTTCCTGAGACATTTCTAAACAAAGACTTACCAGGATCCCCATATAACCTTTTGAATAGTGGGGCACTCTCTTATCAAGAGAAAAAAATAAGGTTGTTGGTAGAATAGCCAGGCAAAAGGTATGCTATCTGTATAAGTTTTTGAAAGGTTCTCTTTTCTTCCTTTCAGACTGTGAAAAAGTTCCCAACCATCTTTTAACCAAGGGAGGCATGAAAGCAGAATCTAGTGGGAAACAGATTAGAAAATAATGCTATAGCCTCATTGATGAATGTTTGAGTAACACTGGGTTCTAGTATTTATAATTCAGATTTATATACATAAAGTCTTCTTTCTAAATTTGCTTCTATGTATGCCTCTGATCCCAAGAAGAAAAGCAACTGTTTGCAGTTGAACCCCAGTCAATAAGGTGGCAGGGCCATTCCTGTCCTTCATCCTACAAGATATTCTGGGCCTCCAGTGCTCCGCAAGTGTTCATCCCATCTTAACAAGGCAGTATGTGTCTGGAGCTTCCATTACCTCTTCAACGAGACATCATCTTCACAAACTCTGAAGAAAGAAAGGAAAAAAGAATTCTGTGGGGCACCTCTGTGAGGCATCTGGAGTTACTTTGGAGAGCTTCTCCTATGTTTTAGGCAATGACATTAATCTTTAAGAAGTACCTTGAACTCTCTATGACACAGTGTTGATAAAACATACTAAGATCTTATAAACAGAAATTAGTACTTTACTAAAGTTTGTGTATGAGTGTGAGTGTGTGTGTATGTTATATAAATGTATGTACAGATGCATGTGCACCTGTGCATGCACACTTGGAGGGCATATGAGGATACCCAGTGTCCTCTAATCCTCCTCATCTTATTCCCTTGAAAATGGATCTCTCATTGAACCTGTGGCTTTACTAGTTGTTGTTGCTACTGGTGTTGTTTTAATGTGCATTTGTATTTTGCCTGCATGTCTACCTATGTATTATATGTACACAGTGCCCAGTAAAAACAAAAAAAGGACCTTAGAGCTCCTGGAATTGGAGTTAAAAGCCTCTGTGGGTAATGGGACCTCTAGAAGAACAGCCAACACTCTGAACTACTGAGCCATCTCTCCAGACTCTTCTCACCAATTTTTTGTTAGGCTGGTGACTAGGGAACTGCAGTGAACCTCTGCTCTCTAGCTCTATCTACCACCAGTTACAGGCATAGGGCCCTGAATAGTAGGCATCCAAACTCAGGTAGTCATACTTGGACATCAAATGTTCTTACCTACAGAGATGTATTTCTAGCCTTTGTTCTATCTTTCAGTGTTCTGTCTAAGATTAAGTGAACAGTAAATAGAAAATCTTGAAGAGACATGTTGCCCATTACTTTGTTTAGACTTAATTCCAGATAAAAAGGCTGGCCCCACTCTGCCTTGAGGTCATCCTATTCTTCCATTGCTTAGCTTTGACCTAAAGATATATCTGATAGCCTCACCTCAATCTTTTCCCCCGCTTTCACTGATGCACAATGGTACATCTAAGAACAATAAAATTCAGCAGATACCAACAAATTTACTAAGTTTTCATTTGGGGACCTTTAGAACAAATATGGTTTCCAACCCTTCCCCCTAAAAATGACTGAGGATCTGGATCAGTGTTTGCTTCAAAAGCAGGAGAAACTCACTTTGCATCCCTGGTACTGAAATAAGAATCCCATTGTGTTCCTATAACCATAGTGCTGTGGAAAGAAGACGAGTGCTGGGGCTTGCAAACTACCAGCCTAGCTACAGGTTCAGAGAGAGCTTCAGTCTCGGTGGAATAGAGTGGAAAGTGATTGATCAGGATACCCAATACCCTCTTCTGAATTCTGTGAGTGTCCACCTCCCCCGTCTCTTTCTCTCTGTTTCTCTCTTTCTCTCTCTCTCTCTCCCTCTCTTTCTCTCCCTCTCTCTCCCTCTCTATTTCTCTCCCTTTCTTTCCCTCTCTCTTTATCTCTCTCCCTCTCTCTCTCTCTCTCATGCACACACACACACACACACACACACACACACACACACACACACACACACACATTGTCCACACACACTCACACACATTATCCATTGACTTCATACACAAACACCAGACAGAGAGGATGGGTGGGAGAAAGATCCTCAGCTTTCCTAAAGCATGGAAACAAACACAAGATATGTTCCACAGGAAAAAACAAAAATTCCTGTAAGGCTCACAGTCAGGTGTAATACATTCAGGTAAGGGAGAGGGGAAACTATTGACAAAAGGAGATTGGCTTGTATTCTTGATGGATGCATAAGTTGTATAAGTACAAGTGGGCAGGACATACATTACAAAAGAAGAGAAGTTGAAGGATACAGAATAGGAAACACGTTTCTCTAGAACATAATAATTCACATCATAGTTACAAAAGATAGTACTGGGTAGGCTGAAAAGGCATAGACTTGAAAAAACAGACTATAGATTTTGACCCCACCTTAAGGCTAGATTCTGATCAGTATAAATCAGAGAATAACACAATTTACACTTGATATAGCTAATATATGCCTCTCTCAAATATGATCACACAGAGTTCTAGTTCATAGTTATTATCAACTTGACACAACCTAGAGTTGTCTGAAAAGAGGAAACCTCAACTGAAGAACTACCAGAATCAGAATGGTCTGTGGGCATATCTGTGCAGTAGTGTTTGGTTACTAATTGGTATACAATATCCCAGTCTACTGTGGGCAACATCATTCCCTAGACAAGTGGGCTACATAAAAATGTTAATACAATTCACAGACCACATGAAGCTCAAGAAGAAGGAAGACAAAAGTGCAAGAAGGGGGAACAGAATTATTCACAGGAGGACAAATGGAGACAAATTCTGAAGCAGAGACCAAAGCAAAGGCCATCCAGAGACTGGCCCCCTGGAGATTTAGCCCATATCAACTCATATACAGCCACCAAACTCAGACAATATTGCTGATGCCAAGAAGTATATGCTGAAAGGAGCCTGATATAGCTGTCTCCTGAGAGGCTCTGCCAGATCATGACAAATAAAGAGGCAGATGTTCACAGCCAACCATTGAACTGAGAATGGAGTTAGAGAAAGGATAGAAGGAGTTGAAAGAGTTTGCCACTCCATAAGAACAACAAGACCAACCAACCAGAACCCCCATGGACTAAACCACTATCCAGAGAATAGAAATGGATGAACCCATGGCTCCAGTTGCATATGTAGCAAAAGATGGCCTTGTTGGGCATCAATAGAAAAAGAAACCATTGATCCTACCAAGGCTTGATGCTCCAGTGTAGAGGAATGTCAGGGTAGGGAGGTGGGAGGAGGTTGGTGGGTAGAGGGGCCCACCATAGAAGCAGGGAGAGGGGAAAAGTATAAGAGGTTCGTGGAGGAAAAACCAGGAAAAGGGATAACATTTGAAATGTAAATAAAATATATCAAACTTTAAAAGGGGAAAAAAAGAAAAGGCTATCTGAGCAAAGGCTGGTGAGTGAACTGTTTTATCACAGCAACACTCATGAAGTTCAAACACATCTTCAAATAAAAACTTGGAGAAGATTAAAGGGTAGATGACTTGGAGAACCACATAGAGAAGTGACAGGTGTAGATTCCTAGATTTCTGCCCAAATTTATTACCTTCAAAGTCAACAGTGCCATCTCCATTGATGTCAGCCTCCTGTACCACCTCAGCAATCTCCCGGGGTGTGAGCTTCTCCCCCAGCAGCCTCTGCATGGCCTGCTGCAGCTCTGCCAGTGTGATCTCCCCATCTCCATTGGTATCAAACTAAACAGAAACAATGAGGCTGGGTCAACTGCATTGGCAAGGATTGCCTTAAAGAAGGTGAGGGTTCTAGTCACTCACTAGAGGCCAAGAACTAAGCTAAACACTTAGGACATATCACCTACTAGAATGTTTGCTCATCAACATTATTTTTTTTAATTTTCCCTACATTATTCTTAATACATTTATTGGAGTGCCACATATATACAAAGATCTATATATATGACTATTGCATACAACTAGATGAGTTTGGATGTATGCATAGACTCAAGGAATCATCATCACAACTAGGTGACAGATCTGTCATGACCAGAAGCTTTTGTTTGCTTTACATGCCCTTAAACAAATCATTTCATTTATTTGTTTATGTGTGTACACACATGTGGGCACATATATTCCATGGTGCACCATGAAAGTCAGATAACAACTTGCAGGACCCACTATGTGAGTTCTGAAGATTGAATGTGTGTCATCAGCCTTTTAATATTATCCTATGTCACTATGAGTATTATATTATCATAAATATTTAATTTCTTTCTGATTTTATGCAGACATAAAGAGAAATTTAATCATGACATTTGTAAGAAGATAGATGAAATTGAAAATTATTTTGGTAAACAAACCAGATGAAGAAAGAAAAAGCTAGACATTATCTCTCATGTATGGCACCTAGATTTAAATTTGAGTATAGATGTGTATGCATATATAAGAAATGAAACTAGAATGCAGACAATAAGAGGGAAAGAAGATATTTAAAGGGAGGAGGAAAGAGGAAAACAGAATACATATGAAATGAGAGCTAAACAGGGACCAAGGCCTTGCACACACTAAAGCAATGATTTAGTGCTGAGTCACAACCCATCCCCTCACTGGAAGATTATAGGGAGGGTCTCCAGACTGATCCATACCCACAGTTCCTGGAGACCCTATCTATTTCTTGTTATATCCATCATTTGGTCTTATCTCCCTTCCACAAATATCTTCCTATCATATAGCTCTGTCCTAGAATGTGCTTCCATAGAACAACTCAGCTCATATAAAAATATCAAACTCTTAGATTCTTCCTTCTAATTTAAGGAATCAAGAGGTTCCAACCTGTGGAAAATAGTGTATTGGATATTATCTGTGATCTTTGAGCCTCAGTATTTCCATACGTTTGATAGGAATTGTGTTTACTCCAAATATTGCATGTGAGAATCAAATCAGATGAATACATATTGCCAAATGTTTGGAATATGTTATTATTATTTTTTGTACCTAATCATAACTAGTTGATTTTGGTGGGCATGGTCTATGTTGTAGAATAATAAAATGGCTCCTCTATGTCTTCCTTTCACATCTGTCAATATCATGGAGTTATTAGCTCACCTCCTTGAAGGCATCTCTCATCTCCTGAACACCAATCATCCCTGCTGTCTCTGCAAGCAATTTGGGGGTCATAAGTTCCACAAAGTCTTCAAAGTCTACACGGCCACCAACTGCCAAAGAAAGAGCATGATTAGAAAGGATTCCACAGACTCTTAAGTTTCCATTCCTCCACTTTCCCATTAAAGCCATAAATAGGTCAGCTCCTATCCTTCTAAATTATAAGGATTTTCTTTGCATTTTCACCTCTACCTGGTCAAGTAAATTCTCAGGTTGCTCCAATATGAAATTAAACAAGGGATATATGTAGATTGTCCTGAAGCTGTTTCATTTTAGTATTAGTTCCACTTCCCCAAGAAGGGCTGCCTAGTCATATACTCCTGAGGTAACTTCATCTGAACCTTTCCATTTTAATTAGTAAAATAAAGAAAAGACAGTGACTGGGTGGGGCAAGGGAGAGAAAAGTGGTCTGAGGAGGTCGGAGGATGAGGAAGAGGTTGTCGCAACATGGAGGTTCCCAAGGACCAGCTAGACCCAGGTGGGACTGATTGGCATTAAATAGCTATAAACATTAAGAATTTTATAGGTCTAATATCTCATAAAGAATGGCAGTTTGTATCTTTGTCTATTCCATGCAGTCTTGTTGTATAGAGGGTTTATGGATTGAGAGTTGAATATATAAACTTGTATGATAAGCTATTGGCTGTAGAGTTGTGTTTGTGTTGAGTATTGGGGTAAACAAACACCCGGGATGAAGCCAAAAGGCAGGCAGAGGAATACCATCAAGGGAAGAGAGTTGCCTAGATAGGGTTGGGCCGTGAGGGTGGCTCAGACCAGGTGGCATGGGTCGAGTGACAGAGGTGCATGTGGCTCTGTATCAGGGTCAGGCCTGAGTAGTGAGACCTCAGGGCCAATAGAGAGATAAACAATTTATATATTTTTAATATTTACTGCAGAAGATATACATATAACTGGGTGGCCTTTATAAAGCCTCATTAATTTTTATTCATTTTAAACTCGTGTGTGTGTGTGTGTGTGTGTGTGTGTGTGTGTGTGTGTGTGTGTGTGTGTACATGAATGCAGTTACCTCAAAGGCCAGAAGAGGGTGCCAGATTCCACTAGAGATGAAATTACAGATGTCTGAGCTGCCCAACATAAATACTGGAATCCAAACTCAGTTGTTTGCAAAAGCAGTAGGCATTCTTAACCACTGAATCATCAGTCCAGACCCACTTAGCAGATATCTCATTGGTTTAAAGCTTATGCATCCACCATTTATAGACCAATAGAAGAAATATAAATTTAAATATAGACCAGTCTCTTTCAAGTGTAATGATATTTATCCCTTTGTGTTCATTGAAGAATTGTGCCAGAATATCCAGGGAATAGCACACCAAGTCCCTGTCTTAAGTGGCATAAAGGTCTCCATTTGTCCCCTGGAGCTAAGGCTGTCACATAGCTCTCTCAATATCACATCCTTCACAGAGAGAGGTGGTATTCCAGGACTGCTCTCACTCCTAAGCCCACAGGTAAGACACCACTTTTGTTTCAATACTTGTCCAAAGAGGGACCCACCAGAAGCACATGAGGCACAGAAACTTGTGTAGCATCCTGAAACAGGGTCCTCCAGTCTCCATCTGCACACAAAGTTAAAGATTCCCACAGCCCTCCATGCCTAAGTCCTGCCTCCCTCAAAAAAAAAAAAAAAAAAAAAAACTGGTCCCCAAGAATGCTCTCACTCCTAAGATCACAGGATCACAGACTCACAAAAGGGACAAGCTCTAGTCAGAGACAGAAAGACCAAATAACACCACTGATAACCAAAGGGCAAGAGTCAAGACCAAGAACCTAAGCAACAGAAATCAAGGCTACTTGGCATCATCAGAACCCAGTTCCCCCCTGAATAACTTAACACACCAGAAAGGCAAGATTTGGAATTAAAATCTTACAATGATTATAAGAAGGACATAAAAAACCCTTAGAGAAATAAAGAAGAACACAGGCAAAAGGGTAGAAACCATTAAAGAGAAAACACAAAAATCCCTTAAAGTATTACAAGGAAAAAACCAAACAGGTCAAGGAATTGAACAAAACTATTGAGGAGCACGGAGAAGGGTTGCATTGTACAGGGGAGAGGGGGGAAACATTTGAAATGTAAATACATACAATATCCAATAATTTTTAATTTAAAACATAAATAAAAAAAGAATTGACAAATGTGACCAGATAAAACTGAAAAGCTTCTGTAAGTCAAAGTATACTGGAAACAGGAGAAAACAACAACCAATAGATTAGGTAAAGATCTTTACTACTCCTACACTCAGTAGAAGGCTAATATCTAATATATATATATATATATATATATAGATAGATAGATATATAGATAGATATGGATATGGATATGGATATGGATATAGATATAGATATAGATATAGATATAGATATAGATATAGATAGATATAGATATAGATATAGATATAGATATAGATATAGATATACAAAGAACTCAAGACATTAGACTCTACTAAGGATCTAAATAACCCTATTAAAATGAATTACAGAGAAAAACGAAGATTCTCAACTGAGGAATATTGAATGGCCTACGAGCACCTAAAGAAATGTTTAACATCCTTAGTCATCAGGGAAATGAAAATCATAAGGATCCTGAGACTCCACCTCACATCAGCCAGATGGCTAAGATCAAAAATGCAGGTGACAGAAAATACTGTCATAGACATGGAGAAAGAGAAACACTCTTGTTGGAGAGGTTACAAGCACATAGAGCTCGGTGCTCTCTGGAAAAGGGTCCTTTTTGGCCTAAAGAGAGTTCTGGGTTTCTGCCAAGGGATACAGGAATGGTTCAATATGTGGAAATCCATCAACATAATCCACCATATAAACAAATTCAAAGAAAAAAACAATCACATGATCATCTCACTAGATGCTGAGAAAGCATTTAAAAAAATTTAACACCCCTTCATGTTAAAAATTTTGGATAGAGGAGGAATCTAAGACCCATCCCTAAACAGAGTAAAAGCAATATACAGTAAACCAGGAGCCAACATCAAACTACATGGTGAGAAACTTGAAGCAATCTCACTAAAATCAGCAACTAGACAAAGCTGCCCACTGTCCCCTTATCCATTCAATATAGGACTGGAAGTCTTGGCCAGAGCAATTAGAAAACAAAAGTAAGTCAAAGGAATGCAAATCAGAAAAGAAGAAGTCAAAATATCACTATTTGCTGATGACATGATAGTATAATTAAGTGAACCCAAGAATTCCACCAGAGAACTCTTACAGCTGATAAACAACTTCAGCCAATTGGCTGGATATAAAATTAACTCAAACAAATCAGTAGCCTTCCTCTACTCAAAGGATATCCATGCTAAGAAAGAAATTAGTGAAAAGATACTCTTCACAATAGTCACAAACAATATGATATAAGTTGGGGTGAGCCTAATTAAGCAAGTGAAAGATATGTATGACAAAACTTTCTGATGAAGGAAATTGAAAATCTCAGAAGATGGAAAGATCTCCCATTGGATTAGAATGATAAATGTTGCAAAAATGGCCATCTTACCAAAAGCAATCTACAAATTCAATGCAATTCCCATCAAAATGTCAACTCATTTGCAAATTCATCTGGAATACCAAAAACTTAAAATACCAAAATCTATTCTCAACAAGAAAACTTCTGTGGGAATCACTATCCTTGACCTCAAGCTATATTAAAAAGCAATTGTGTTAAAAAATCACATGGTAATGGTGCAGAGATAGGCAGGTAGATCAATGGAACAGAATACAAGATCCAGAAATCAACCCTCACACATATGGTCACGTGATCCTTGACAAAACATCAGTGGAAAAAGGACAGCCTCTTCAACAAATGGTGCTAGTTCAACTGGTAGTCAGCATTCAGAAGAATGAAAATTGATCCTTTCTTAAATCTTCGTACAAGGCTCAAGTGTATGTGGATCTGAGATCTCCACATAAAACCAGGTACACTGAAACTATTAGAAGAGAAAGTGAGGAAAAGCTGAGAACATAAGCACAGAGGAAAATTTCCTGAACAGAACACCAATGGCATATGCTCTAAGATCAAAAATCAATAAATGGGTCTTTATGAGATTGCAAAGTTTCTGTAAGGCTGAGGACACTGTCAAGAAAACAAAACAGCAGCTAACAAACAGACTGGGAAAGGATTTTTACCTTTCACACATCTGATGGAGTTCTAATATCTAGTATATACAAAGAACTCCAGAAGTTAGACTGTAGGGAAACAAACAATCCTATTTAAAATGGAGTACAGAGCTAAACAAAGTATTCTCAACTGAGGAATATCGAATGCCTGAGAAGCATCTAAGGAAATGCTCAACATCCCTAGTCATCAGGGAATTGCAAATCAAAACAACCCTGAGATTCCACCTAACATCAGTCAGAATGGTTAAGATCAAAAACTTAGATGACAGCAGAGCTGGTGAGGATACAGAGAAAGAAGAACACTCCTCCCCTGTTGGTGGGATTGTAAGCTGGTACAACCACTCTGGAAATCAGTCTGGCAGTTCCTCAGAAAATTGGACATAGTACTACCTGAAGACCCAGTTATTTTACTTCAGGGCATATACCCCAAAGATGGTCCAATATATAATAAGAGCACATGCTCCACCGTGTTCACAGCAGCCCTATTCATAATAGCCAGAAGCTGGAAAGAACCCAGATGTCCTTCAGTAGATGAATGGATACAGAAATTGTGGTACATTTACACAATGGAATACTACTCAGCTATTAGAAAGAATGACTTCACGAAACTCCTAGGAAATGGATGGAACTAGAGAATATCATCTTAGATTAGGTATCCCAGTCACAAAGAATAGACATAATATGCAGTCACTGATAATTGGATACTAGCCCCAGAAAGCTCTGAATACCCAAGAAACAACTCACAGATCACATGAAGCTCAAAAAGAAAAAGGACAAAATGTGGAATTCTCAGTCCTTTTTAGAAAAAAAAATTAGTGTATAGCACCCTCTCATTATGTGGTGCACCTAGACCTTAAATCATTAAGAATTCAAGAGCTAAGAATACAGCCTTGTGGCAATCCTTGGTATTTAAAAATCATTATGTTTAATCTTTATACACCAAGAAAACTTGAACTATTTCCATGTTATGTTTTATTTTATATGTACTTTATGCTCATTGTAACTAGTAAGCTTTCAATGCATACTATCAAACCTTTTTAAAAAACTGAAGTGCTGACAAAAATATAGTCATATAGTTTTATGCAAAAATGCTTTTAAAATCTGTACATTTATTTGTTTTTTTAAAATAAAATTCTTTAATTTAAAAATTATTCTAGACTTTATTTTATTTTTAATTAATTTATTTATTTTAATTATCCTAGGCTTCCTATACAGCATGAATTTCCTCTGAATTTGGGGTCCTTGTTGAGTCTACAGAAACTTAGGTTTGAATCTCAGCCAAGATGCTTTAAATCTTTCTTCCTGTGACTGAAGGAATACATCTCAACATTTATAATCAGAATTTAGACAATTGAAAAGGCAACATTTAGGCAAGGCTGCCAAGAACATGGATAACATATGCCTGACTGTAACAGGGAATAAAAGGCAGAGAACCTCTCTGATTGCTTTCTGTCTTTTGATGCCTTTGCAGTTTAATTTCATTAACAGCAAGAAAACAAAACAAAACAAATGTGGTATTTCTCACAGATGCAATCTTTTTGTTTGGAAGAACAAGAAGAACCACTGCATCTCCTCTAACCCCGTTCCAGCTGCTGTCCATTGTGGTATTGACTTTGCCATGAATGATGTCATGAATGCTTCTCAGTGTGACATGTACTAAACAACAGATAATCCTTCCAATTCTGACTTCTGATTTGTTTTCAAGACAGTGCTATGTGGCTGGATATAATGCTTTCTAGGTGCAGGCAGTGTGAAAAAGCCAGACTTCTGTCAGAAATTTGTGAACTTACCACTACAGCTTCCCATCATCCAAAGACAAATTTTAACTCAATGATTCAAACCCTCCATGGATCTAGGGGGACACAGCTGAATGTGAGTAGTAAATGCTCATATAAGTCACTATTTTCACTTTCTGAGCTGTATTATATACATTAATGGCATAGAGTTCACTGTTTTATGAGATAGGCATTTTGTTAGATATATTTTGCTCAGCTGTAGGCTAATGTAGGCATTTGCAGCACCTATATTAAGGCGGACAGATTGAAGTTTGCATGTACACAGTGATTGGATCAAGTACATTTTCACTGGTGATATTTCTAACTTGAGGTCAAGGAATATCTCTACTTTAAGTGTTTATTATTAATAATTAAAATATGTTAATATAATTATTTTAGCTTACAAAGAATTAGGTTTCATTTGGCTTTCTTCTCAAATAATTTTTTTCCAAATGAAAAAAGAAAACAGCCACACAAGCATGGTTTTGCCTCTAAGAACAAAAATAACTGGAAGCAACAATCACTTGTCCCTAATATCTTTCAGCATCAATGAACCAAATTCCCCAATAAAATAGACATAGACTAACAGACTGGATGTGCTACAAGACCTAGCATTTTGCGGTACACAGGAAACTGATCTCAGTGATGAAGAGAAACAGACCCCAGAGTAAAAGGCTGGAAGACAATTTTCCAAGCAAATAGCCCCAATATAAACAAGCAGGAGTATCCATTCTAATATCAAATAAAATCAACTTTCAACCAAAAGTTATCAAAAATATAAGGAAGGGACACTTTTTATTTATTGAAGAAAAAATCTACCAAAATGAACTCTCAGTTCTGAACATCTATGCTCTAAATGCAAGGCCACCCACAGTCATAAAAGAAGCTTTACTAAAGCTCAGAGCATATATTGCCCCCCCCACAATAATTGTGGGAGACTTCAACACCCCACTCTCATCAATGGACAGATCATGGAAACAGAAACTGAACAGAGACACAGTGAAACTAAGAGAAGTTATAAACTAAATGGATTTAACAGACATCTATAGAACATTTCATCCTAAAACAATAAAACTTCTTCTCAGTACCTCATGGTACAGTCTCCAAAACTGACCATATAGTTGGTTGCAAAACAGGCCTTAACAGATACAAGATTGAAATAATCCCATGTATCCTATCAGACAACTATGGACTAAGACAGTCCTTCATTCAATAACAACAAAACCAACAGTAAGCCCACATATACATGGAAGCTGAACAATGCTCTACTCATTGATAACTTGATTAAGAAAAAAAAATGAAAAATTAAAGACTTTATAGAATTTAATGAAAATAAAAGCACAACATACCTAAACTTATGGTACACAATGAAAGCAATGCTAAGAAGAAAACTCATAGCCGTGAGTGGCTCCAAAAAGAAACAAAAGAGAGCATACACTAGCAGCTTGGCAGCACACCAGAAAACTCTGGAACAAAAATAAGCAAATACATCATAGAAGGCATGTTCATAGCAGCTTTATTTATAATAGCTATGAGCTGGAAAGAACCCACATGTCCTATAACAGAGGAATAGATGCAGAAACTGTGGTACATTCACACAATGGAGTATACTAGGCTATTAAAAACAATGACTTCATGAAATTTTTAGGCAAATGAATTAATCTAGAAAATATCATCCTAAGTGAGGTAACCCAATCACAGAATACACCCATGGTATTCATTCACTGATAAGACCAAAAGCTCGGAATACCCAAGATACAATTCACAGATCACATAAAGTTCAAGAAGGATGACCAAAGTACAGATGCTTCAGTTCTTCATAGAAGGTGGAACAAAAATATTCTCAGTAAGAAATATGGAGACAAAGTTTGGAGCAGAGCCTGAAGGAAAGGTCATCCAGTGACTGCCCTACCTGGGGATCCATCTCATTTCCAGCCACTAAACCCAAACAATATTCCTGATGCCAAGAAGTGAATGCTTACAGGAGCCTGATATAGCAGTTTCTTGAGAAGCTCTGCCAGAGAATAATAAATACAGAGGTGGATGCTTGCAAACAACCATAGAACTGAGATCGAAGTCCTTAATGGAGGAGTTAGAGAATGAATTGAAGGAGTTGAAGAGGTTTGCAACCCCATAAGAACAAGACTAATGAACCAGAGCTCCCAGGGATTAAAACACTCTCTAAAGTATAAAAATAGACAAATCCATTGCGTCAGCTGTACATATATCAGAGAATGGCCTTTTGAGGCATCAGTGGGAAAAGAAGCCCTTTTTCCTGCCAAAGCTTGATGCTGCTTTGTAGGGGAATGTCAGAGCAGGGAGGCAGGAGGTGGTGGGTGGGTGGGTCAAAATATTTATAGAATCAGGGGGAGGGATGATGGAATAGGGGATATGGAGGGGAATCCAGGGAAGGGGTTAACATTTAAAGTGTAAATAAAATATATCCAATAAAATTAGTTTGATAAAAAAGGAGAAAAAAAAAAAAAAGAAAATGACCACAATAAGTAAATAATGAAAGTGGCACTCACAGGCCAGGCAGATGACTTAGCAGGTAAAAAGGGACTTGCTTCCCAACTAGATAACATTGAGTTCAAGCTCCAGATCCCACATGGTAAAAGGTGTAAGCCAACTCCTTCAGTTTGTTTTCTGATCAACACATACATACTGTGACAGTCACATGTCTCCCTATCCTCCCTCAACACACTAAATAAATGCAATTTAAAATTTTAAAGTGGGATCTTAGAGAACTCTGCTATTAAGATCACTATTCCTACAGAAGAACTGGGTTTAGTTCTCAGAAATCATGTAGCACCCCATTACTATCTATAACCCCAGTTCCAGGGAATGTGGCACTCTGTTCTGTCTTTCACAAGGTGCCAGGCACATGCTTGTTGCATGGACATACATGCAGGTAAAACATTCATACACATGATTTTTTTTTTAATCTTTAACATTTTAACAATAAAAAATGCAACTAGTACCTAGAGCCATCTTTTTCTAACTACTTCAAATGCAGCCTCTCTAAGCGTAGTCTGAACTTCTTTCTGGCAGATTGCTCTTCTCTTTAACCACCTTCCTATTTAAAGTGCTACTCTCAACCTAAACATCTTTCTCACTCCCACCCTGCCCCTAATTCAAGGCATGCCTCCTGCCCCTTGTTCTCACGGTTCATTCGGATTTGCTGGCCCAATTCAGTCAACTCCATCTCTGTGGGCATGTAACCCATCGTTCTCATGAGATTGCCCAAATCCTTGTAAGAGATGAACCCATCTCGGTCCTTGTCAAATTCAAGAAATGCCTCTCGGAGCTCTACAAGAGAGAAGAGTATTAAAGCAATCTGAAATAATCATTAGGGAAGACTTGTATCCCTTGAAATTATCAATGAGACGTAGCTATAGATTTTACAAAGAATTAATTTAATGAAGTAAATGGTTCTTTTTTTAAAGAGCAGGGATATAAAAAATGTGCTAGCAAGATGACCCTAAGAGAAATCAGGTCCTCAGACTCTTGAGTGAACTTGCAAGCAATTTCAAAAATAGCAAATAAAAAAAAAAAAAAAAAAAAAAAAAAAAGACAACTTTGCTTTATCACTCTAAATCTTGCATAATTTCTAATTCTCTGTGACTTATGCAAATGAGACAGACACCTGTCAACACTCAAGGAACAGAGCCTAAAATGACCCAGAATGATCTGTGCAGATTACATTTGATCAGGGGCACAGGAGAAAAGGGAAATTTCACATGAGATAATTTACATAGAAATGCAGGAGAGGAGGGGCAGTAATGGGTGGCTACATGGAAGGACATCTTCATAAGGAATTACCATCAATCTCATCCTGTCCCAGTGGCCTCTCCTGAAAAGAACACAGGAAAGGAGATTTAAATTTTCAGGAATCCAATCCCCACCTACCCAAACAAGCCCATTGTTCCATTAAGCTTTCTGGTCCTTCACAGTCTTCCTCTTTCATCTTCCTCTCTCCAATAAAACTTCCATCCCTGGCTCTTTTCTAATGAGACTTTTATTTCATCCTTTCTTATTTTTTGTCTCCCATCCTTGTATCTTAATCTTCAACTTTCTGTCATAAACATTCTGGGATCACAACTTCTCCCCCAGATAAAGAAAGTACAATATGTCTCATCTACTGTGTTCAGAGAAAGTCCTTTAATTATGCTTAAACCTCAGAACCACATCACTGAGGTAGACTCAAGTATTCTTATCTTACCCATGAGAAGATACAGAATAAAAAGATTGTTAAATAGGAATGAAATTATACTTAACCTTATGTGCTGTTCTAAAGACTGAATGTCATCAAGAATGTAAACCCTCTTGCACAAGATGACACACAGCAGGACTTACTAGGCAGTAGCTCTTGTTAATGCCATCATCAGCATCATCACCACCATCACTATAATCATCATCAGAAGCAGCAGCATTACTACCATCACTGTGTAAGATCACTATCATCATTTTCATCATCCTCATCACTACCAGCAGCAGCAGCATCACTATTACCATCATCAGTGTATGATTTCTCATATGAAATGATTCCATCAATTCCAACAATGGCCCCATACCATCTTCTCTTTTATATTTGTCTCACTTCACTATCCCCCTCTGCTGCTGACCTCTGATCACTGACCCTTAAGCCCACACAGTGCTACCCAAGCTTCAGCTCGGGCTCTCTGCATATGTCCCCCTTGTTCAACATTTACATACTTCTTTGCCCATTCCCCAGATCCCCTTGCTCATCCTACCATCCTCGCACCATCCCCACCTTACCCGCTGTTTCTCAGCAATGCCTTTTCTCAAGAAGATGCAAGCAGGGCCCATGGGAAACTGCATTGGAGAAGGTAGAGTTCGCCAATCTCCAATGTTAAGAAGGCCCCTCCTTCCTGCTCCCTTGCAAGTCACGCAGCCTTCTGATCTTTTCAATTCTGTGCCAACTCTTCCTGTCTCTCTTGGCCTCTCCCTCAGTCCCTGTGACAGATCTGTGACAACTCATGGTAAATCTCTACTCAGATAGTGGAGGGATCAGAGCTCTTTCCACCTCCCATTTATGGCTGGGGTGAGATGGGGGAGGGAGCCCACGTGGGCCTCTGAAACTCTTTTATCCCCAGAATGGAATTGGATAGCACATTTTGAAATAGGGATTAGGGTGAAGCCTCCAATCATTTGCTGTGCCAGCAAGCATTTTGAACACTCATATTAAGCCTGATCTTTGGTGAGTGAAAGATGAAAAGGATGAATGTGGTCATCAGTCATGTGTCCAAAGGAACAAGATGCAAAAACCCTTGATACCTGAAGGTCACATGCACTGAAAAGACATTAAAGGGTGTGGTTTTGCTAAATACGTATTTCGTCAATTGGAATGGTTCTCTCTCTCTCTCTCTCTCTCTCTCTCTCTCTCTCTCTCTCTCTCTCTCTCTCCCTCACTCTTGTATATCTCACTCCATTATCTTTCTACTAGATGATGCAACTGAGGAGGCTTTCACCAATACCTAGCCAATAATATCATGCTTTCAAGCATCCAAATTATTGAGCTCTATAAGCATATTTTCTTTATTCAGTTCCTAGCTTCAGACACATTGTAACAGCACTAGAAAACAGGTTAGTACATGGGCCCTGTATATATAGGTGTAGATAATGCAAAGACAGCATCCAGGGTATGACTTGTAGAGTGTCACCTAGGAGGAAGTCTTCCATTGGAAATTTTGCATAGAATATTTTAGCTCACCAAAGTCTGAAGAATGTTTACTCGTGAACACAGCATGATGTTGAGTATTAGTTCTAAACTAGGATAAAAAGGGTGTCTCCACAGGGGTGAAAAGGCAATGGAGAAGACAGAATAGTTATATTGAGAATTTAGAGAACTAGGAGCTATTATAAAGGAGTGTGGATTCACAGAGAGGGGCAGGTATGAGATTATCATTCAAGAGGGCATTATGAGGGAAGTAGTGGGCTCACTGCTATAGGCATGCATGATAAAATCCTCAATACAAGAGATAGTATCATGACCACAGAAATCTATGATGGAGTCCTGATTAGAAGAGATACAGCATCATGACCATAGGCAGCCATGGTGGCTTTGAGGGGGTAGATATGGGAATCCCATTGGGTCCAAAAATAAAAAAAATAAAAAGATGTTCCACTAAGTTTTGTGAGGAGCTAGGCAAGCTCCATACTCTGTGATCTACCAGTTCTGATTTGCTGTGAGAAAACAATCATGGTCAAAAGTAACTTAGGTAGACAAGGGTTTATTTGGCTTATCCTTACAGGGAACTGTCCATCCCTTAGGAAATCAGGGCAGACACTCAAGCAGAAACTGCAAAGGAATGATGTTTATGAGCTTGTTTCCCATGGCTTAAGCTCAGCTAGCTTTCTTATATAGGCCAGAACCACCTATCTAAACCACAAGGGTTGACACCACCCATAGTGGGCTGAGCCCTTCCATATCAATCATCAATCAAGACCCTAACCCTAACCCTGACAGATATGGCCACAGGGCAATTTGATGAAGACAGCTCTTCTGTTAGGGATTCTCCTTCCCAGATAATTCCAGATTGTGTCAGGTTGACAATAAAAACTAACCATCACAGTAATTAAACTGGCCTACACCCATAATTCAGGAAGGCATTGATAAAAACTAGCTATAATTTTAGGTTGTCTTGAGCTTGTTTATAGATAAGGAACTATAAGCTTAGAGGTTTTTAAAAATCATCTCTGTCCCAATGTTAGAGGGTGAGGCCTGATTTCTAGGAGAAAAATAATGCAACTAGAAGAATTGTGGCTGAAAAGGAGCCAGGTCTCTTGCTGTTGGAAAAGGAAGATGCTAATAGAAAAAGGAGAAAGAACCTAGGGGCTGTAATCAGAAATAGTGATTTCTCTTCATGGGTTTCCGCACAAACACACAACTTCACTGTGTACCTTATTTTTTTGCAGCTGTGATAAAATGACATAATCATACTTACTTAGAGAAGAAAGGTTTTATTGAAGCTTACAGTTGAGTGCCCATAATGTTGGATACAGCACGGTGACTGAAATGGGAAGTTGACAGATAAAATCTAGATCCATAACTAAAAAACAGACAGAGAAAACTAGAAGTAAGGGAGGCACTTTAATTTGGAATTCATGTCTCCAGTGGCCTCTAAGATCCAATCCCTGATATTATTAATGATGCTCTGTTATGCTTTAAGACAGAAGCCTCTGAGAGGCTCTCCCAAGCATCTAACCAAAAGAGATGCAGAGACCCACAGTTAAACATAACAAGCTTAGGAGGTCTTATAGATGAATTGGGGAAAAGATTGAGGGACCCAGAAGGGATAAGGACTCCACAAAATAACCAAAAGGGTAAACTAACTTAGACTCCTAGCATCTCCCAGGAAGGGAATCACCAACCAAAGAGCATACATGGGATGGACCTAGGCCCCCCCCACACATATGTAGCAGATTTGCAGTTTGGTCTCCATGTGATTCCCCAACAAAATGGGGTTGTCCCTGACTATGTTGCCTGCCTGTGGATCCTGCTCCCCTAACTGGGCTGCCGTGTCTCGGTTCAGTAGGAAAGGATACACCTAGTGCTGCAAAGACTTGATGTGCCAAGGTGGGTTTGCACCAGGGAGGGCCTCCCCCTTCTCATAGGAGAAAAGGAAATGGAGGAGGAAGAAGGGGGGAAGGTGACTGGAAGGAGGGGGTACTGCAATGAAGATGTAAAGTGAATGAATGAATAAATAAATAATAGAAAAAATGAATACACCACCTAAACAACTCCAGAACAATGCCACAACCTGGAGACAAGTATTCAAATGCCTGAGATTATAGTGGACATTTTCCAATCAAACAATCTCAGTATTTCTTTTTTTCCCAATTATTTTTTATTGGAAATTATCTACATTTACATTTTGGATGTTATCCCTTTCCCACAATCTCATCCCCCTGTGCCACCCATTGCCTCCATAAAGGTGCTCCCTCTCCCAACCACCCTCTCCCACTTCAGTGCTTTGGGGTTGCCCTACATTAGTAAAATGAGCCTTCACTGGAACAAAGGCCTCTCCTCCCACTGATATCAGAAAATGCTATCCTCTGCTGCATATGTACCTCGGGCCATGAGTCTTTCCATGCAAACTCGATGGTTGGTGTTTTAGTCCCTGGGAGCTGTGATGGGTTTGGATAGTTGACAATTTTGTTCTGTCCATTGGAGTACAGATGTATCAGCTCCCTCAGTCTTTTCTCTAGCTCCTTCATTGGGGTCCACATGTTCAGTCTGATGGTTAGCTGCAAGCATCTTCATCTGTATCAGTATGGCTCTGACAGAGCCTCTGAGGAGGCATCCATATCAGGTTCTTGCCAGTAAGCACTACTTGGCATCAGCAATAGTGCTTGGGCACATATGGTGTGCATCCCCTGGTGAGGCAGTCTCTGGATGATCTTTTTCCCAGTCCCTCTTCCTCTATTTGTCCCTTCATTTCCTCCCATGAATGTTTTGTTCTTCCAAGAAAGACTGAGGCAAAATGGCCATCTCGCCTAAGCTAATCTACAGATTCAATGCAATTCCCATCAAAATTCCAACTCAATTCATCATAGAGTTAGAAAGAACAATCTGCAAATTTATTTGGAATAATAAAAAGCCCAGGATAGCAAAAAGCTCCAACATCTAACAAGGACACATGTACAACCATGCTCATAGCAGCCTCATTTATAATAGCCAGAAGTTAAAAAGAAGCCAGGTGTCCTTCAACAGAGGAATGGATACAGAAATTGCAGTACATATATACAATGGAGTACTACTCACCTATTAAAAATAATGAGTTCATGAAATTCTTAGGCAAATGGATGGAACTTGAAGCTATCATCCTGAATGAAGTAACCCAGCCACAAAAGGACACTCATAGTATGTACTCAAGTGGATAGTAGCCCCAAAAGCTTGTAATAGCAAAGAAACCATCCACAGAATTTATGAAGCTCAAAGAGAATCACAGTATTTCTAGAAGTCTTTGATCACAGCCTTTAACTCGCTTCACTCAGAGGAAATAGAAGCTGTGACACCCTACTACTGAGCACCTGCAGCATCAGGTCTTGACTTTTAAAATATTGTTATCCACTGAACTGAACCAAGGCCCCTTGAAGAGTGGTAGAACCCAGGTCTTTATTCTGTGAGAACAATAGTAATAATGAATGAGTACCTCCCCCCCCCCAAATAAAATAATCTTATTTTAATTTGTTCACATCTGTGAAGTCCTCATTTCCTTTTAAGGTCATATAGACACAAGTGGATGAGGCTATAGCATGAACATTTTGGGAGAAATAAACAATTCAACTCACAACAGTTAATGCTTATTGAGTCATCAGAAGAGTGAAGTTGTTTGCAGAAAAACAGACAGAGCTGGAACCCATCATGTTAAACATAATAAATCAGTCTCAAAAAAAAAAAAACAAAAAAAAAACCATCATGTTTTACGTCATAAGTTTAATAGTTCTCTATCTATATAGTTAACATCTTTCTTCTGTCATTTATTAAACATCTATTTGTCTTATCTATTTTTTATCAGTCTACTGGTTATCTGTCTTATCTAATTACCTTATATATACCATCTATTTGTTACCTACAAATCTAGCATCTTTCTTTTACCTTTTTACCTATCTTTGTCTTATCAATCTCTGTGTACTATATGTATCATGCAAATGCAAGGGAGACAATCTGCTGGAAGGAAAGGACTCCAAAGAGTTGGAGGACCAGAGGAAATTTGAAAAATAAGAAAGGACAAATATTATACATCTTCTTTTATTTGCAGAATTTAGATTAAATACATATTTGTGCACACAAATAAGAGCAGAAGGGAATTATTTGAAGGGAGGAGGAAGACCCAAATGAGAAGGAAGGCAAAAGACAGAAACGGGGAACAAATATTAGTAAAATAAAATTATCTATGTGTATAAAATGCCATGATAAACCCCATTATCTTGAATTCCATCTAAAAATAATTTTTCACAAAAGGAAACAAGCACTGGTTTAGGGGATAATGAGTAAGGCCTCTTGAAAACTTCCCCTGTGAAAAAGCTGGTCTAAGATCTTTGAACTTAACTTATCTGAGCTTCCTAGGACATAACCACAATTATCCAGTTCTACAGATGATGAAAGTGAGGCACATGAAGTAACTTGCCTGTGTTCTTATTGTGAGCCTATTGCAGAATTAAGACAAAAATTAGATGGGATCCTTAAATCTCAACCACTAAGTTACAGATGGAAAGGGTGGAAAAGAGAGTAAGTAGGCAAGCAGTAAAAAGGAAATGTGGTAGCATATAAAACAAGCAAGGTACATTTGTTTTAGCTACATGGATGTTAGACAAGGTGGCTTTCATGATCAGGGAGTTGTGTTCCAACTTCAGAGTTTTCTGGGGCATCTGAAAAACATACTTTGCCTCTTTTAGCTCTGGTGAACCACTGCCCTGAATGATATTGTCAATGATAACATCCAGGTCTCTGAAGTTATAATAGCTAAGGAAGATGCAATTTTGTGAGTGGCATAGTTGAAAGGAACAGAGAAGAATATCAGGGCGAGGCTGACATGTGGGCACGGGTAGAGCAGTAAACCCCCAGAGCCTTGGAAGCTGAGCTCTTCTTCACAAAGAGACAGCTGATGGTGAACTCTGGAGAGAACATAGGTGGTGGGTCCACTAATACACACCAATTCTACAAGTGGTGCCTGAAAAAGAAGAGTTAAAGGTCACTATTGATCTATGCAGGTGTCCTTGCCTGTGGAAGAAGACTAGAAGATTTGGAGCCATCTACAGACCACTGCATAGGTTCAAAGAAAGTTACTTCTTCCACAAGAAAACCTAGATCTAATCCCACCTCCAAGCTTAAGGGACATTCCCATTATCTGTCCTTACTGTGTATTTGTTTATCTAATGATGTCAAGTGCAGGGGCAACTTTTCAGATCTAAGCAAGGAGTTAAGTATTCCATCAAATATTAGACCCATCAGAATCCTCACCATAAAGTATTCCATGTTTTCTGAAGTTTCACACTGAGCCAGCAACAGCAGCTTTCTTCCTGTTTATTTAAAAGGTAAAATCATTCTACACCAATTCTTTGCATGCAGTTGTCTTTTCTATAAAATTCTTTATACCACAAACTTCATGGATAGCACTTTTTGTGCTCTGTAACCTTAACTTACCCAGTTCACTTAGTAACAAGTACTTAGTAACAAGAAAACAACAAGTTCACTGCCTATGAGCAGAGGCAGCTGAGAGAAACTATGTTCAGTTCTGCCATGTGACATGCTGCCCACTGTGGGAAGGGAGTACCCATTATCAAAATTGTGACAACTCCTTCCAGGTTAAAAAAACAACAACATAAGAGTCTGAGAGTAGGTGCAGGTCCTCAAAAGATAATGTCATTCTGGACAGGATGGCTGCTACATTCATGAACTCATAGAATCTGGGGTTACCTGCACAAGATCAAGCCAGTCAACAGTGCTAATGGGTTGGGGAGGGAACCTAATCACACATCCACACAGAATGAGCCACACACCTAGCCCCTCACTGATGGATTTCCTAGGCAGGGGCTCTAACCATAGACAAAGCAGCAGCCCTTCACAAGGGTAATTCTAGGCAAGACCTCAATTGTCAACCATACCCACAACCCTCACACCAGATTACTAAAACTTGGCTCTGAATAAAGAGCCAACTTACAAGTCAAAGCAGCTGTGTCCTGACACTCACCCAGCCACGTTCCTCATCTCACTGATGATTTTCGCTTTGTTTTTCTGCACATTTTCCTTCGACACCCTCAGCAAGTCAGTTACCATGTCACATGTGTATGAGTCAGATAGTTGTATTGTCCCATACTTTTTTCTCCAAATCTCAATGTCATCTGAAATACACCAACATCAAGAAAAACATATATAAAGTTAGGATTACTGTGGGAAAAGTCTGCTAATTAAGGTCAAAGTTCATCATGACCGGACAGCCTCTGAACTCATGAGATACGAGAGATTCCCTTAATGGCAGGGTTTCTCCTCTGGCCATGTCTGAAGAAATATAAACCCTGCAATCTCACCTCTCACTGAAAAATGTCATGTAGTCTCAATTATTTTATAGGACCTTTTTCTTTAAAAACTTCTTCATCCAGCACCTGAGATTCCTGAAGTGCTTTTCCATGCTAGAGGGGCATTCTAGATAACCTAAGCCATCCTGGATGTTCCTACCCTCAGTTCCTACTGAGCTGGACATCAATGGGAGAAGAGAGCCTTTGTCCTGTAAAGGCTCAATACCCCACTATAGGGGAAAGCCAGAGTGGGGAGGCAGGAATGGATTGGCAGGTGTGGGAACACCCTCATAGAAGCAGGGGGAGGGAGAATGGGATTCCAGAGGGGAAACCTGGAAAGGAGATAACATTTGAAACGTAAATCAATAAAATAAAAAAAAAAAAACAATAAAATTGTTGGGAAATGGTTTAGCAAAACATATACTGCTCTTTCAGAGAACAGAAATTTAGTTCCCTGCACCTGTGTCAGGTGAATCATAGCCATCTGTAATTCCAGCCCCAGGGGATCCAAAGCCTCTCTTCTCTTTGAACATCTACACTCACATGGACAAACAGTCCAACGCAAATACAAAGAACTAACAATAATTTTATTAAATTACTTTAAAATTAAAAGGGGGGTAAAGTAGAAAACGGGTAAAGCCACAGCTACAGTCTTAGCACTAAGAAAGTTAAGGGAATGGGATCCCTATTTCATAGCTCCCTCTGGTGATAATAGTGAAACCCTATCTATAGAAAAAAAAAAAAAGGCCAGCTCTACACTGTGTCCCACTCTGAAGGCAGAGTTGTAGAGACGCCCAGAGAGTTCAGTGTAGTAAACAGCAGGGCTCAAACTAACAGGATCACATTGATACATGCTAAGCCACACACAATTGTTTATCCTGGACTGAATAATGAATGTAATGTGGATGCCCAGTTGGAAGAAACAAGACATCCAGCTAGGACAAGAATGTTCCAAGGAAAAGAGGAAACAGGAAAAAATGTCCCAAACAGAAACTAAAATATGACACCTTTTTGGAGGCCATAGGTAGACAGTATGAGGCTTCCTACTCATTCCCTTGAACTTCAGATGTTGAAATGTGAACTAGGTGTCCCTAAGATTGCCAGTCCAGTCCCATGACTCCTTACCCTGTTTTGCTCACACACATACCTCCACAGTTGTCTTTGTTGAACAGAGTAAAGTGCATAACAGCAGGTCCTGTTTCCCCTCTAAGGATGTAGCAGCTCTCTGGGGCTTTGGCCCACTCCTTCAGCTGATCCTCCCTCACTTCAGGAAAGGGGATATTATGGTGCTGGCAGTAGTCTGCTGTGGCCCTGATGGTCTGAGAAGGGGAAAATAAGTGGCCTTGAGACACACTGGAATCTCAGCAAAGACCTCAGGAGTGGGCTATAAAGTGCATAGTTGTTATTGGATTTGGTTTGTACAGAAGACATCATACACTGAGGGTCAAATAACAGTTTCTGCAAGGGTTGAGAATAACCTTGTGGTCAGTATGAAGGACAATGTGCTTAGATGAGGGGACACCAACAGATATTCAGAGCTAGTCAATATCATTCCTCCCTGAGAGACTCCCATTTTTTATAAAACTAATTTATTTCTTCATTCACTTTACATCCCAATATCAGAACTCCCAATCCCTCTCACACTTCTTTTCCCCATTCAGTCCTAACCTTCCCCTCTGAAAAGGGGGAACACCCCTTGGGTTACACACACACACACACACACACACACTCTGCAAATCAAGCCATTTGGGGCTAAGGGAATGGTCTCTCATTGAGGGCAGATAGGGGGTCCCAGTTACCAGAACAGGTTCCATAGGCGGGCAACAAATTCAGAGACAGTCCCTGCTACAGTTGGTAGGAGATCACCATGAAGACCAAGCTGCACATCTGCCACACATACAGGGGAGGGGAGTCCAGGTCCAGTCCACACTCACTCTTTGGTTGGTGGTTCAGTCTCTGAGAACCCCTAGGGGTCCAGGTTACTTGGCTGTGTTGGCCTGTGGAATACCTATTCCTTCAGACCTCTCAATCCTTCCCCTAACTCTTCCACAAGACTCACAGAACTTCATCTAATGTTTGGCAGTGGGTCAGATATCCAGAACCAGCCAATCTCATTTCCTCTCTAAGAGACTCTTTAACATCTGCTTCACTGGGAGAATTAAATGGAGACAGACAAAGCCAGTTTCCATTACTGAATAACAGAAATGGAAAGTCAGCTCCACAATTGCTTTTAAATAGCCTAATTGTTACAATGGAAGTCAGTCAGTCAGCTTTCCACTATTGTAGGGAATGTCCAAACTAATCAGCTTACAAAGAAAGGTTCATTTGGGATCATAGTCTTAGAAGTTCCAGGCCACGTAGTAGGAGTGTATGACAGAGCTAAAGTGCTCACATGACAAGTCAAGGGAAAGAATCTGGCTGGTCTTTGAGAGAATGAGCCCAATAAACTCCTCCCACCAGACCAGTGGTTCTCAACTTGAGGGTCATGACCCCTTCTGGGGTTGAGTGACCCCTTCAGAGGGGACACCAAAGACTATCAGAAAACACAGATATTTGTATTACAATTCATAACAAAAGAAAATTCAAGGTATGAGGTAGCAATGAAAATAATCTTATGGTTGGGGGTCACCACAACATTAGAACCTATATTAAAGAGTCCCAGCATTAGGAAGGATGGGGGCCACTGCACTAGCTGCATCTTCTTAGTGTTCTAACACTCCCAACCTCTACACCAAAGGACCAAGTTCTAAAAACAGGCTTCTAGGATGCAATCCAGATACAGCTATAGCAGATAGGCAAGTGAAACATAAATGTGAAATAGAAATCTTTACCCTGCAGCAATAAGGTTAAGCAGGTATAGATATTTGCCACCAAGCCTGATGATCTGAGATTGATCGAATACAAATATACTTTTATGTTTTCATAGGCATTTCTTGCCTAGTATGTTAGTGTGGATTTTACAACACATATGTCGATATATTTCCCTTATTTAGTGTCATCAGAAGACAATTTATGAGATCCACCACAAGAGTCTGGAGGGTTGAACTCAAGTTAGCAAAAAGCACCTTTATCTGCTGAGCCGTCTTGCCAATGTACAAGAATCTTCTAGGTTCTTAAATGTATGATACTTAGGCATGTCCATGCATGATGCTGGGGAATGCATGCATGCCATAGTGCCCCAGACCACAACTGCCCAATACCCACTTCACAGCCAGACCCTGGGTTTCTTCATGCACAGCTCCATCTCTGCCCAAGGCCATCACAAATACATAGAAGTTTCTTTTCGATTACCTCTAATGGGTCCCCATCACTGAAGTCAAATGAGAGGATGAGGTGAGCTTCACGCACTGGAGACAGAACGAGTGGGTAGGGAGTGTTGATGGCAAAACCAGCATCCACCAGATGGAGAAACTCCCGGCTGCGCATGGCCTCATCTGCAATGTTACCTACACCCAGGAAAAGAACTTGTCTAATCTAAAGCCAGAATGTAGGTATAGGAAGCAGTTTGTGCCGACAGAGCTGGTGACTCAGAGAGGTGAGTAGGGACCCATGTCCAGCTAGAGTTCCTTTCTGCCACTGTCTACACATGGATTGAGTGTGCTCCTCAGAGACCCAAGCTTGGTCAGCAGTGTGAAGTGTGGAGACGGAGAAACCTTTAAGAGAAGAAGCTTAGTGGAAGATGAAAGCACCAGCCTTAGAAGGGATTTTTGTTGTACTGAATTAGCTCTGGAAAAATCAAGGTATTTATAACATTAGTCCCATCCATTACTATATCTCCTATACATGTGGCTGCTCTATCACATAATGTTGCAGTCACTAGTACTCTCTCTAATCAGAGGATGAGCAGATGGGGCCACCTCATATTGGACTTTCATCTTCTAATGTTGTAAATTAAATAAACCTCTTTTCCTTACAGAGTACCAGCCTGGGGTATTTTGTTATAGCCATTGAAAGCAGAGTGATGTGACTTTTCTAAGCATGTATGAAGCTAACCAAGCTAACAACGTTATGGAACTCATCTTCCTAGAGAATTCACCTTTCCTAAACTATAAAGGTATAAAGGCTCACAAAGATGTTCATGGTGGATAGTGTTATCACAAAAGAGTGGTGGATAAACTTTAAATATTTCGGCATTGTCATAGTCTGGAAAGAGAACATTTATATAACAAAAGGACAGAAGTTGGTAAAATCTATAAAGCAGCCTAAGAATAACCCAGAGGCCCACATCTATTCTATATGAAGGATCTATTCATAGACAGAAGAAAACACCAACATTTCAACAACATTAGCATGCCTTCTATTGCTATTGAAAATACCGTGTGTCTCTCACTGTGAACCACCACCATGAAGAAGTTCCATCACTCTGTTCAGTGAGTTCCCTGCCATGTCCTACATTTCCAGGAAAGGGAAGAGCTGAGATCACCCCGTGTTCTCCACAGCCTATCCCAGCCCATGAGATTTAAGGGAGATGAAAATGGGATATTCTCACCATGTTTATAGAGGAAGTTGTTAACAGTTCCCCAGCGCCAATTCCAAAAGCACTTTCCAGTTTTTCTCAGAAAAGTTAAAGTGTCAAAGAGCAAACCTATATGCAGAAACCAAAGGGTACAAAGTAAGCATCATGGATAGTATATGCTGTCACTCCTCTGAAGTCCTGTGGTGAAGCACTGACCTTCATAGTGACAGTTTCAAATGAGTGTGGAGGACCCACATATGCAACCCAAAGACAGACCTTCTCTCTCCTCTGTCTCCCCCACCCCTGCTTCCTCACACTCATTCTGCTAAACAGTATGTCCTCAAACCACGAGTCAAAACAAAGCAATCTAATTTGCTTCTGCCATGTACTTTGTCACACGGGTAAAAATAATGTAATGGACACCAGTGGGGACAAGAAAGGAGGGGTCTGATGGTGCTGGCATTTACCTCCGATATAGTTCTTCATGCTGTATGTGACGGGCTCAAGTGTCTGAATTAAGTAATCCAACAGACGGTCCAGAAACTGCTCCTTCTTCTCTGGAGAGATCTCATTCCAATTCTGGATGATCTTAGCCATCTCTTTACCAAACTCATCTGCCCCAAGAAACCCAGGTAATTACCTACTCAGGACACACCCATTCCATCAGCTGACGGCCACTGCTTGACCCACTCTATCTCATCTCCTGTGGTGACCTGGCAGTGGCTGTGTCCTAGAGCAATTTCTTCTAAGAGAAAACATTCCATCATTTAGCATCCTCACAGGAATGAGCAGGTGTGTCCTAGTGTACAAACCTGTCTCAGTACCCAGAACCTGCTGAAGGTCACAGAGCTTCTTCTTGAAGCTGGGGTCATCCTTATCTGTGATATAAGCCATCACTAAATCCAAGAGCATTTCATCCATCTCCATCCTTGGTGCTTCTGAGTATGTCACTGTTTCAGCCCCTACGAAGAAATGAAAATGCCACCCAGGAGAGGGTACCACTACCATCATTGCCATCCCTCACAAAAACCTCCTTTCCTGACACTACTGTTTTACCCGGCCCATCTTTTCAGTCACACAATCAAGCAAGCACACATCCTTTCTAGTCCAGCCCATGATCCTCAGTTACCTCATCTGTCAAAAAACTTCTATGATGGGACTTGGGTGATGGTTCCATCTGTGTGTGTGTGTGTGTGTGTGTGTGTGTGTGTGTGTGTGTTTGTGTGTGTGTGTGTACATGTTATGTGGAGACCACTTTCTCAACCTTGTGTGAGCATGGAGTTTATTAATTCTACTCAAACATTAGGGTCTGAGTTCACATCTTCAATATCCACTAAAGTGTCATACAACTCTAATCCCAGCAGTGATGGTAGGCATAGGAACATACTGAAGGCTTCTTGGACAGTCAGTCTACCCTACTAATAAACTCCCTGTTCACACAAGATAGAGTGATGGAAGAAACCAGCAGACATCATCTTCAGGTCTCTACATATGTGCATGCATATGTGTGTGTGTGTGCGCACATCACACATACACACACGTACATACACACTCACACAGCACATTGAGCAGTTTGGCAAAAACAGCACTTCAGAAGGTGACAATGAGCATCACTGTGACATTTTGAGACGTATGGCCAGTTTATGCAACTTCTTATCCATGTCCTCACCAGTGATTCAAAACAAACAGGGTACTTACTTCCCATAAACAGATATTTTTGCTTCAATTTTCCAAACAGGTCCATGAAATAGTCTGTAACAGGGTAAAATGCACAACATTCACATGTACTATACAGCCTCTTGCTACGGTGTTGAATATTTATTTTTTCTTTTCATGCATTTAAGACATGATCTCATATTGATGGAATGGTCTCAAACTCACTACATAAATGAAGATGACCTTGAACTCCTGATCTTCCTGCTTCCATCTCCCAAGTGCTGGGATCACAGACAAATACTACCAGCCCTGCATTAAGTGTATCCAAGGCAGGTTTCTCTATGGCTGTTCCTTTGTAAGACTGGCCATAGTAGACTGAAGCTTTACTGACATTAACTCTCAAGACCTAACACTGCCTCCCTTCCAACTCTGCCTCTAGTGAACCCACACTGATAACTTGAAACTGGATGGGGCAGAACACACCACTACAAATCAACACTACTTCTTCTGAAGAGCAAGCCTAATTTACCTACTAAGAAAGTAAAATATGACCCAACTTCCAAATTTAGCCAGTGGGAGGCTACAAAGAAATACTTTCCTCCCCCTACCCCTGTCTTTGTCTCTGTCTCTTTCTGCCTCTCTCTCTCTGTCTCTCTCTTTCTCTGTCTCTGCCTCTCTCTCTCTCTCTCTCTCTCTCTCTCTCTCTCTCTCATTGTTTTTTGAGAGGATTTTTCTGTATATTCTTGGCTGTCTGGGAACTCTCTCTGTACACTAGGCCAAAGTCAGAGGTCCACCTCTACCTCTATCTGTGGAGTGCTGATATAAAGGTGTGAGCCAACGTGCCTGGCTCTAGATTCATTGAATTTCCGAGGAGCACTGTTAAAACATAAAGTATGGTTTGGGTATAAGCTGGTATTAAGTGAAGAATGAATGCTTGCTTAAGAGTGTCATCTTTCAGTAATCATCATTAATTTTAGCAGCTACATAGAGGCAGAAAGCCTTGAGGTCAAGCGATTCCTATGTATAGAATTATATCCTTCAAAATGTCCTTTCCTTTTGCTGTAACTAGGACCTTGGAGAAAGAACTCTTTTGTTTAATTCATGGCCTACACCAGGTCAGCTAACAAAATGTCATCAAACAACCGCTCAGCACTGTGGCACTAGATGAAGCCAACCATCTTTACCATGAAAGCTAAGGAAACCCACAGCATTCTTGCCCACCATCTTTAAACAAGCTTTAGGTACCCAAATACATTCCCAACTTTCATTGTTTAGTTTAAAATGACAAAGCACAATAGTTAACAGCCTTCATTGTTTATCTTAAACTGAGCATGCACAATAGCGAACATCTTACTTATTTTCCCTTTGCTATTTTTATGTGCGTGCCATCAATGTAAGCCAAATGAGGGACATATGTATGAAAAGGTACATATCAAATGTGTTGTGTTGTGTGTGGAGGATCACTGTTTATCCTGGGAATTATCCTCTGTTGCTTTCTACATTATTCATCAAGGCAGGGTCTCTATCAAACCCAGAGTGAACCAATATGGCTATATTAGTTGCTAGTTTGCTTGAGGTATTCCTGTGCCTCTGTCACCTAAGGCTGGATTTACAGACAGGATGCCATGCCACCTGGTATTTACACAGGATCTAGAGATCCAAACTCTGGTCCCCATGCTTACATGGCAAATGCTTTAACCTCTAAGCCACCACTTTGGGTCTAAGTCTTTAATTGCTCATGCCCAGAAATGTGGCCACTTCTGAAATGCTTTGCCAAATAAATACTCACAACCTCTCCAAACAAGTGTTCACACTTCCTTTGTTTGAAAAGGGCATCACTTTTCAGTCAAGGCCTGACCCTACTTGCCCACACTGTAATAGGTAAGGCCTCTTTCGTCTACTGTTTTACCTCTTGGCTGTGGGTTTTGTCATCACACTCACCAAGATGCAGATCCATTCTGTCTGGTTACACTACTGCTGTTAGACATAGTCAGACATCACTGTGGTCCATTCTCAGCTCTAAGAACCGTATACATATTAGGCCTTTAAAACTCTTTTCTAACACACGACCTGGGGACACTATTGTCTCCATTAGAGATGGACTGTTTCAAAGAGCACTGAGTTAGCCAAAGCATATATCATACTGATCAGAGCTGTGATGTGGTCCCAGGCACAAACTGCCATCTATTCCTACACTATTGCTCACTGGATAGTGAGAGGAGGGAAGGAAGGAACTTGGCATTCTCTTGACTCAGTCATTAAAAAAAAAGCCCAAGTTGGAGACTGGAGAGATAGTTCACTTCCAAATAATCCAGGTTCAATTCCCAGTAGCACTGTGGTGCTGAAAACAACTCCAATTCCAGGAAATCTGATATCTTCTTCTGGCCACTGCAGCCACAAGGCACACATGTAGTACATAAACATACATGCAGACAAAACATCCATACACATCGAAAAAATGATGTCTCATGGGAATTGTGGGCATCTTCGTTGTTATTTTGTTTTCTTTTTTTAGACAAGAGTCTTTCTATGTAGTCCTGGCTGTCCTGGAATTCCCCATGCAGACTAGGTTGGCCTCAAACTCACAGAGAACTCCTGCCTCTGCCTCCCAAATGCTGGGATTAAAGTTATACATCACCATGCCTGGCAAACAAATAAAATTTGAATACAGGTGATTGTGCCATCCACACAATCCTTGGGATCATGGTATGGATTATTTGACAAAACCAATAATAATTGCAATGGTTCCTAGTGCTCTTACCCACTGGGCCCTTTACAGGAATTCACTGTCTTTACAACTACCCGTGTCATCAGTGTGGTGTAGATGTAGCAACTGAGCTACAGAGAGGCTGGGTAACAGAGATCACATGTAATTAAGGCTCTCTGCACCCAGCCGTTCTTCAGACATCCCAACTGCCCTCATGGAGGCTTGAAAGAAAACAATAATGTCAGGATAATGGCAATACTTTCCTCTCCTGTAACAAGAAAGAAGGTGCAGAGAATCCCCTCAAATACTCACTCCAAATATACTTCTTAATTTCTTCAATATCAGCAAGAGCACTTCCCCATAAACCTAAAAAGAAAAGAGAAATAAAAGTGAGACTTCTTGTAATTGAAGTGAACCAGTAGAGTTATATCATTACATTTCAACATCATTGCTGTAACAGAGGCAGAATTGGAATGTGGACAACATTAAAGGGTTTAGAAGTTCTAGTCTCAAAACAATGCTAGCTCAGGGGTGAAAATCATGTAAATGGTAGACAAAGTAGTTACAGCCAAACTGAAAAAATATAAAAAGCATCAAAAGATCCTACTTCAGTTATTAGATAGATTAAGTGCCATTTTCATGGGAAGATGATGGAGAAAAATACCAGTCTTGTCTCTGTTTCTATCTATGCAGAATTAGGTATCCTTGATGGACTTCACAATGTATCATAAAATCACATGCTGTCCGGTCATTGTGAGGCACAGCTGTAATCCTAGTACTTGGAAGATAGATGCAAAAGAAATAATAGTTCAAGACTAGCCACAGTCACATGTTTTAGTTCAAGGTCAAAATAAAATATATGAGGCCCAGTCTCAAAGAACAGCAAAAATTATTAGCAAAATGGATATATAACTATCCTCAAAATCCTCACACGTGCTGGTCACTGGATGAAAGTGTTTTACATGTGAGATTGCATTTAACTCATACACCTGCATTTTAAATCTGTTTATCAGAACATTTAGTAAGGTGCCATGTGTCTGTCAGGTCTAGAAATTCCTGAGAGATTATCAAAGTGTTCCTCTGGAAGGCCAGACACCTCTCCTTTTCTCCTAGCAATGAAGGAGTAGGGCAGAGCTACAGTCTCTGGGAGGTTATTCTTGCCTAATATTCACTTCCTACCTCCACTGAATTCCTTCTGATTCCATACTTACCTCTCAGGAAAGTCAAGTCTCTCTCAGGCTCAATTTTAACCAGTTTTCCATTCTCAAATCTGCTTCCAAACTCTGTGATGGGGACATAAGCCCTAAGGGCAGGGTATCCAGCATGATGAGGTGTGAATTCAAACCAGGAATCTGGGGAGGCAAAAAAAATAAATAAATAAACTACAAGCTCTGAGCCTGAAACATTAGGTGCCAGGTATGCCTTTTTTTTTTTTTTTTTATTGCCACTTCCTAACAGCTTCAACTCTGGAATGTGGGAATGATGAAGACTCTAGATTAGATACACTATGACATGAGGATTATCTGGGATGCCACGTAATAGATGAACTATTTATTTTAAGAAGAAAAATCACATGATCAAGTCCTAAAAATTCCCATCATGTAGCTATGGAAGGAAATGAATGGTACAGAAAGACCAATAAGGAACTATTTACAAGAACCCTCAAGAAAGGTGCTGATACTTGGTCCAAGATGCAGAGAGTTGAGTAAATGATGACCAGAGGTCTCACTGGTCTTGATTTGGAGAAAGTGCAGCTATTAATATATTCTTGACTACGTAACTGTCTTCCTCTATGAGGGAAGGCTGTCCTCTCCTAACCAGTACACAGGTCAGGAGAGACACATATAGAGTAGCTAGGATGGAAGAACATCCTGCCTAGCAATCCAGATTAGTCAAAATAATCCTGGTAATTAATGGAGTGACAGATGTTAAAACCAAATTAACCTTACCTCTGGACTGCTGTGGTTGGATCTATGAAAACTAGGTCAACCTTACCCACTTCAGTGAAAAAGCCATACAAGGACTATTCTGATGAGTTTCAACCTTCAACCTGACATAGCCCAGAATACCTGCTTAAAAGGTTTTAATAACTAATAGTTAATTAGGATAGTCTATGGACATGCCTGTGGGAGCACTGCTTTATTTATTTTCCCCCTATTTTTATTGGACATTTTCTTTATTTACATTTCAAATGTTATCCCCTTTCCCAGTTTCCCCTCCGGAAACCCCATATCCCATTCCCCACTCCCTCTGCCTTTATGAAGGTGCTCCCAGACCCACCTACTCCCTCAAGCTCACGCCTCCCTGCCCTGACATTCCCCTACACTAGTGCATCAAGCCTTCACCAGACCAAGGGCCTCTCCTCCTATTGATGCCTTGATAAGGCCATCCTCTGCTATATATGTATCTGGAGCCATGGGCCCCTTCATGTGTACTCTTTGGTTGGTGGTGTATTCCCCGTGAGCTCTGGGGTTGGGGAGAGTCTGGTTGGTTGATATTCTTGTTTTTCCTATGGGGTTGCAAATCCCTTCCACTCCTTCAGTCCTTTCTCTAACTCCTATACTGAGGACCTGTTCTCAGTCAAATGACTGGCTGTGAGCAGCCTCATCTGTATTTGTCCGGCTCTGGCAGAGCCTCTCAGGAGACAGCTATATCAGACTCCTGTCAGCATGCACTTCTTGGCATCAGCAATATTGTCTGGGTTTGGTGACTGTATGTGGCATAGATCCTGAAGTGGGGAATTCTCTGCATGGGCTTGCCTTTCATCTCTGCTCTATACTTTGTCATCATATTTCCTCCCTTGAATATTTTGTTCCCCCTTCTAAGAAAAAAATGAAGTATCTATACTTTTGTCTTCCTTCTTCTTGAGCTTCACATGGTCTGTGAATTGTATTTTGGATATTCTGAGCTTTTGGGCTAATATCCAATTATCAGAGAGTGCATACCATGTGTGTTCTTTTGTGACTGGGTTACCTCACTCAGGATCATTTCTAGTTCCATCCATTTGCCTAAGAATTTTATGAAGTCATTGTCTTTAATAGCTGAGTAGTACTCCATTGTATAAAGGTACCACGTTTTCTGTATCCATTCCTCTGTTGAAGGACATCAGGATTCTTTCCAGCTTCTATTATACATAAGGCTGCTAGAAACATAGTGAAGCATGTGCCCTTGTTATATGTTGGAGCATCTTTTGGGTATATGCCCAGGAGTGGTATAGCTGGATCCTCAGGTAATATTATGTCTAATTTTCTGAGGAACCACCAGACTAATCTTCAGAGTGGTAGTAGCAGCTTGCAATCTTGATTTCTGGTATGGAAAAATCTAGCCCATTTTAAGTGTCACTATTCCCTAGACAGAATCAGTATAAAGGGAGGGAAAGCTAGCCTAGAGCAATCAATTAAATAAGTTTCTACATTTCTGTCCTTGACTGTGGAAGTGACATGTTAACTTGACTTCCCTGTAACAATGGCCATGACCTGGAACTATAAGCCAAATGAACCCTTTGCTTCCATGGTTGCTTTTCATTACATTATCAAAAACCCATATTGGGAGGAGAGAAATGGAGCATTGACCCCAGGAACTTCTAAGCTTTAGGATGCTAGGGTGAGTGAGTACCTGAAACATTGCCTTATGTGCAACAAGGGTATACTCGTCAAACAAATAAAGGCATTTTATATTAAGTAAATTGCATGAAAAGGTCTTGGTTCCAGGGCAAAGACTGTGGCTTGAAACACTAAGGGAACACTAGGAAAGCCACCAGCACTAGAATAATAATTGGAACCATTGAGAAGATGACAGTGAAGTAGTAAAAAGTCATGCCACCGTATCTCCAACCTGGGTCCCTTACTTAGCCCACATTACAGCTTCCTTAGTCACCCCAAACATGTGTTGGCCTTCTAGCAGTTTATGAGACTACTGTTTGCTCTTCTATGATCTGAGCATCCTATCCTGAAAGCCCCTTCTCTTTGATCCCTTTGCTTCTGTACCTCCTACAGGCAGTCTACGGGAAACATCCATGCATTCTACTTATCCGTACATGCATTCCCTGCCTTTCATTCCCTTACTACCTCCCCTCCAACCCAATTTTTTGCTTACTCTGAATTTTTTTCTCCCTCCAATCAGCCTGAAGGTCCTCATCAATGGCTGCAAAGATGGGATAGGGCAACACTCCTTCCTCCACTTGCTTCTTTAGGCTGGACATATTCGAATCCTGAAGCTTTAGAGAAAAACAGCACCACCCAAATTGAATAAGGTAGAAGCACACTGTTTAGAAGAATATGGTTTTGTCTCTCCAAACTAGGTAGAATCTTTGTACACTGTATACCTAGTTTAGGAATATTTCTTTCTTCTTCATCTAGGAAACCTATTCCTACATGTGTGGAAGTCAGAGGACAACTTACAGGAGTCAATTCTCCATCTACTGTTCGGGTTCCACAGATCAAACTTAGATCTTCAGGCTTGGCTGTGGTGTCTTTCTTCACTGAACTACCATTACAGCCCCCTGTGCTTACTTTTCAGTGGGAGGACAGACAGAGTGAAGTGGAGTACCCTTAAAGGATAAGAGTGGAAAAGAGTCTCACAAGGATAGCGTAAACAGAGAGGTCATGTCCCTGCTCCTCTGATGGAACTCCATCCTCCTTCAAGCAACAGTGCTCATCAGCCTCTGCATCCAGGCACTGAATGCCAGTATTCTGTTCCCCATGTCTGTGAGTTTTCTATCTTAGATGCCTCAGAGGCAGTGGAATCATATGACTGGCCTGAGCCACTTAGTATAACTGAAGGGGTCAAATGTAGTATTCTTATCATCTACCCCACACAATCAAAAAAAAAAAAAAAAAAAAAAACCCACAAGAAGAAGCATAAGAAATTTCTGCAGGAGATGAATATGCTTACTGCTTTGGCCATGAGATATTTCACAGGTAAGTGTGTAAGTCCAAACTCATCAAAATGTGCTTGAAATATGTTCATGTGTTCAACTTTGTTTCAACTATATTTCAACAAAGCTTAAAAAATGTTAAACTATGAGATGGAGGAAGGGAGAGAAGAAAGGGAAAAGGGAAACAGACTAGAGGGAGAGAGATCAAGGTACAGGGAAGAAAGAGGACAGAAAAGAGTGTGACTGGCACAAAGTATATTAAAAAAAAAAAAACAGAAACAAAAAGGGAGAGGAAGGCAGGGACAGATAAAGGAAAAGAATAAGTATACATCAGGTACCTGGCCCACTTTGACATTTTTAAATAGTATCTGTTCCCCTAAGACCCACAGTCTGGAAGAAATCTAACAGGATCATTGGGAAAATTCAATTTTTCTCTTATGTCAGTCTCACAGTTCAGGCTGTCTGTTCCTCTCATTTCTAAGAATGGGACAATATTCAACCCAATCTAATCAAACTGTAAAAATGAGAGAAAAAAATACACTGGAGAAAGAACCCACTTGGGAATGACTCCTACTGCCATGACTGTCCTATGAGGAATGCACCCATGATGCTCTCAGCCTGGTAGTCACAGACATTTGGATCAGAACAGCCATCTGATCTGAACTGGGCAGATCAGGTGAGGTGCTCAGACAATCTGAGGGTGGCTCCTAGAGCCAGCTGGCTGGAGGGTCTGCATGTGGCCACAGTGGTCTTCTGGGGCTGGAGAAAATATTGTCCACTAAGAACATGGAGATGCAGAAAACTCCATTCTTTCTACAGCAAAGCATAAAATATGAATACAAAAAGAGAGAAAAGTAAATTCAAGAAGACAGACCAGTGACAGAGATGGAAAAAACAGGTTCCCGAGAACCTCTTTTCTTTGCATGTTCCTAAATGTTTCCAGTAATTTCTACTTATTTTATTGCACAAAGGAGTCAGAGCCTGATTCTTCTTCTTACAACCAATCAGGCTTGTCTAAGCTGCCAGATTTGGGCGATCTAAAAGAGGAAATTGGTCAAGTTATTGGGGACACCACATCCTCTGCTGGGAATGACTTACTTCTCTGGTTTGCCTGGAAACAACCAAATAGGCCCAAAAGTCAGTCAGGGAGTAATTCTCCTGTGTCGATGCCTGGATGGCTTTCCCCAGGCTCTTATCAAAGGGCCACTCGCTTTTCTCATACCGATGTTTCAGCTCCTCTTCCATCCCTTCCATATTTCCATTCTTGGTATAGAATGAAGACAATGCCCTGAGAACAAAGACAATGCCCTAAGACATGATAGGCTGGCAATTAGAATTTTGATCCACAAAGCTAGAGAGGTGATGAGCCAGGATGCCATTGATTCTGACTATTTCCCTGATGACAAACCAGGGAAAGAATGATTAACTGTCATAAAGGAATTTAGAGATGGTAAACAAAGACTGGAGTACATAAATGATTCACAGAGCCTCTGTGTGATTCTTCTACTTGGTGCATAGGCCAATGAGAGCAAGATGGAAGAAATATATCGTGATGTAATGTTAGAATACAAGACTGCTGCTCTTTCCATTACAGACACAATCGGGCACCTACTAATAGCATAGTCTCTGAAGATCTAATTAACATATTTCTAAAGAATCTCTCACCTGGAGAAGGGAGTTTACATTGAAGACATACATCCTGATCCCCAACTGTTTCCATGATTGGAAGTCAAACTAGCTGCACCCTGTCTCATGAAGAAACTTTCTTCTGGGACCTATAAGAAGGACCCTAACTCTGACACATGCGTCCTGACTTCTGTTTCATGAGGTCCCATTTATCAGTTCTTGATCTTGGAGCCTGAGCTACTGAGTTCTCTTTAGGACATCCACCACCACCACCACCATCAGTGAGTTTGAGGATCTTTCCCACTTTCTCTTGTATTGGATTCAGTGTATCTGGTTTTATGTTGAGGTCTTGATCCACTTAAACGTGAGCTTTATGCAAGGTAACAAATATGGATCTAGTTTCATTTTTTCTACATACAGACTGAGAGTTTGACCAGCACCATTTATTGAAAATGCTTTCTTTTTTTCATTGTATAGCCTTCAGATGAATATGTAAAACTCTCAGTTCCTCCTACACCATGGCTGCCTGGATGCTGCCATGTCCTGCTTTGATGATAATAGATTGAACCTCTGAACCTGTAAGCCAGCCCCAATTAAATGTTGTTTTTATAAGACTTGCCTTAGTCATGGTGTCTGTCCACAACAGTAAAATTCTAATGAAGACACAGATCTTTCACTTGTTTGGTTAGAGTTACACCATGATATTTTATATTATTGCTGACTATTGTGAAGAATGCTACTTCCCCGTTTTTTTTTTTTTTTTCTCAGTCTATTTATCATTTGTGTAAAGGAAGACTACTAATTTGTTTGTGTTAATTTTATATCCAGTTACTTTGCTGAGGTTGTTTATCAACTGTATAAGTTCTCTGGTGGAATTTTTGGGGTCATTTATATATACTATCATATCATCTGCAAATAGTGATACCTTGACTTCTTCTTTACCAATTTGTATCCCTTGATCTCCTTTTGTTGTCTTATTGCTCTAGCTAGAACTTCGAGTACTATATTAAATAGATATGCTAAAAGTGGGCAGCCTTTTCTTGTTCCTGATCTTATTGGGATTACTTCAATATCTCTCCATTAAATGTGATATTGGCTGTTGGCTCACAGTAAATTTCTTTTATTATGTTTAGGTATGGGCCTTGAATTCCTGATCTCTTCAAAACTTCTAACATGAAGGGGTGCTGTATTGTGTCAAAGGCTTTTTCAGCATCTAGTAAGATGATCGTGTGATTTCTTTTCTTTAAGTTTGTTTATATAGTGAATTACATTAATATTCATATAGTGGACCAACTTTGCATCCCTGGGATGAAGCCTACTTGATCATGGTGGATAATTGTTTTGATCTGCTATTGGATTCAGTTTGCTAGAATTTTATTGAGTATTTTTGCATAAATATTCATAAATGAAATTGGTCTGAAGTTTTCTTTTCTTTTCTTTTTTTTGGGGGGGTGTTGGGTCTTTGTTTAGTATCTGAGTAATTGTGTCTTCAGAGAATGAATTAGGTAGCATTCTTCCATGTTGCCCGTCTCATTCCTGAGCCCTGAATTCTGCTGGTTATCTTTGTGTCAATGGCATTAATAAATAAGAACATTTTTCAAACTTTCATGTATTTGACCTGGGTCCCCAGTGTGTGGCACTATTTGAGGAGGTTTTGCAACCTTTTTGAAAACAGAACCTTGCTATAAAATACATCACTAAAATTGAGCTTTGAGGCTTCACAGCTTTACCTCATTTCTCTCTGCATTGTTTTTGGGTAGAAGATGTGATCTCTCATCTTCCTGATCCAGCTGCATTCTGCTATGCCTCACCCACTATTACAGACTCTTCCCTAGAAGCTAGAAACCCAATAAACTCTTGCTTCTGTGAGTCACTTTGGGCACAATATTTAATTACAGCAATAGAGAAGTAATCAATCTAGTAATTTATGATGAAGCTCTAACCCAACAATCCACCTCAGTGTCTCCTTGAATCCCACAACTGGGACTGTATCCTAATGCTACACATGACAGACAGGCAAATAGTAATTGTTTTTCAAAGGAACATCTGTAAAATATATGACCATTATACCATTTTTCTAGCTTGGTTTCTACTGCTGTAATAAAATGCTAACAAAAACCAACTTTCAGAGGGAAAGGTTCATTTGGCTTACAGACTACATTATAAATCATTGCTGAGGGAAGATAAAGCAGGAACACTGGCAGGGCAGGAACTGATGAAGAGTTCATGGAGGAGTGTTTGATCCCCATGGCTTGCTCAATCTGCTTTCTTATATAATCCAGGCCCAAAAGCCCAGGGGTGACACTGCCTGCAGTAGGCTGGGTCCTCGCACACTAAACATTAATTAAGAAAATGCCCTCACAGACTTGTCTGCATGGTAATCTGACGCTCAGTTGCTCAGCTGAGGGTCCCTCTTTCCAGGTGACTATGGTTTGTGCTGAGTTGCCAAAAACAAACCAGACCAATCATCTTTATAATTCGACATCAAATGTAACAATAGGATTACCCTCAGTTTAAAGAGGCATGAAGAAGCTAAGTGCCTTCCTCTTGACAGGTACATAAAACAGACTGAGAACATTACTAAATGAGGAGAGGTTTTCCAAGGGGAACTACTGATCAGTTATTACATGGAAATTTGATATTGGCTGTTCTGGTAAGTGTTAAATTTTTATTTTTAATTTGTATCTGAGTGTGTATGTGTTCTCATGCCTTGACATGTTTTCTCACTAGCCTGGACCTCACTGATTTCCATGCAATGCTAATTGACTAGTGAACTCCAGGGACCCACCTGGCTCTACCTTCCCAGTGGTGACCTCACAAGTGTCTGCCATGCCACAATACCCAGCTTTTTAGACTATTTCTAATCCTTGTGATACTAATCTTCATTGTCAGCTTGACATAATGTAGAATCACCATCTCTGAAAGGGCGTTTCAGGGAAGTAGGAAGATGCACCAAAGAGTGATTCTCAATGTTCCTAATGCTGTGGCCCGGCTGTACAGTTCTTCATATTGTGCTGACCCCCAACCATAAAATTATTATTACTTCATAACAATAATTTTCCTTCTGTTATTAACCAGATTGTAAATATTTTTGGAGACAGAAGTTTACCAAAGGCATCAAAATCTGCAGTTTGAGAACTGCTGACCTAGAATGTGGAAGGGACGAACCCATGTGCTGGTGTCTTAGACTGAATACAGAGGATGAAGTGACCAGATTGCCATAATTCATCTCTCTACGCTTCTTTCTTTTCAGCTTTGTTTCTATTTTTAATTACACGTACACATGTGTTGGGATGTGCACATGAGTATAGGCACCTACAGGGACCAGAACAGTGTCAGATCCTCTGACATTGTGAAACCACCTGACATGGGTGCTAGGAACTGAACTCAGACCTTCTGGAAATGAGGTGAGTGCTCTCTCCAGCCCCTCTCTCTGCTTCTGAAATGAAGACACAATGTGACCTGATGCCATGCCTCCCCTACTAAGAGGGACCATACCTCCGCAAAATGAACCAAAAAACCTTCCCTTCCTTGACTTACTTTTTTTGAGTACTTATTATAGAAAGAAGAGACAATAACTAATATAACAGGTGTGTGTGTGAAGGAGCTGCCTCACCATTAAGATACATTTCTGCTATCTGTTACCTCCCCGTACTATTCATTCTCCACACATTTAGCTCAAAAGCTCGTATAGCTGTATCTGTTACTAAAAAGGTCCAAGACTGATTAAGAATATCTGCCCTGGACTTGGAATCAGGAGGTGCAAAGAGTGATAAAAAATGTCTGCCCTGGGCTCAGAATAAAGCTATAAGGCATGAGTGCTTCTGAGCCCTTTAGAATAAAAAGAGTCCTATATAGATTTAACACAGTATTCTCACATAAAGACTAAAAGATTGTAGGGATTATATTCCATTGACCTAAAATATACTGCCCTTGAACCTGTAAAACCCTAGAAATGAGACAGCAGGGAAGTGAGAAGCAGAAGGAGATAAATGTAGTAATAGAATTTGTTGACATGAACAAAATATTACATTCTATGCATAATGGAAATGTAACAGAGCCCCTTCTGTTGTACGGCTGACACACTATTTAAAATGTAACCTTGGCCCTGGGAAACGGAAGAGTAAATAAGAACGCTAGCTATGCAAGCATGGGTCTGAATCACCAATGCTCATGTAAAAAGTATGCATGGATAAACATGCCTGCACCTGTAGCACTGGAGAGTGATGCAGGTGGCCCCTACATCCAGCCTGGCCAAACTGTGAGCTATAGGCTCACTAAGAGGCTTTGTTTCACAGTAATACGGTAGAAACCAAAAAGAGACACTTGATATTTGTCTTGTTCTGGCCTCAACATGTTTGCACACAAATGTGCATAGCTCACATGACCCAACAGCCCAGCAAATATCTGGGTGTCCATAACAGTGTTTACAGAGACATTTAAAAGGGACAAAAGGACAACCTTTGAATGTTATCATACCATTTCCCAGGTTGGACGCAGACTGAATAGACAGAAGCTGAGCTGAAAACCAGCACACCTCCCTCCACTCCACATAGGCCCTTCCTGCCAGGACAATGCTCTCAAGCTAAAAACCAACATAAACCTTTCCTTCTTTAAGTTGCTTTTGTCTGATATTTTGTTACATTAAAAGGAATGAAAATGCAGCTGATTGGTATACAACAAGTCCTATACCGAAATACCACACTACACAGCATGAAATAAACAATTGCCACCTGTCCATGTAAGAAAAGGAAAAACAAAGGCAGCATGTATTTGGGGTATGGAGGAAGACACCATCTCATGCTGGTAGTAGAAAACATGGTGCATCCTTGTGTCTGAACACAACACTTACCAAGTGGACCCAGAGACCCCTGCAAGGTACGTGACAGCATCCAACAGGCCAAGGTCTTTCATCTCACTCAGCACCCCAAGACAAGCGATGTGGGCCCGCAGCCCCCCACCAGAGCCCAGGACAGCAATGACTGGAGCCTGGGCATTAGAGGAAGAGCAATTAGTGGACAATGTAAGGAACAAGAGAGTATCTAGGTCCTGCTTTCGTGGAGTGAAATCTGTCCCATGCTACTGCTGTACTGTAAGTTTGTATCTATTTACCCACAATTCCCTGCTCACCCTGGAGTTGAGCTGCAGAGCCTAGGGACATCACAGTCAATCCCACCAGTGTGGCCTTTCACTTGCACTCACCTGGTCAGCTTTGATGTTCAGCTTTTGTAGAGCCTCCAACACCTTGGGACTGCGTTTGTGCACAGCCACCTCTTCTTCTTTCTGTGGTCCAGTGGCAAAGTAAACCCCAGAGCTTCCAGAAACAAAAGGAAAACAGAAAATGTCAGAAATTTTTCAGTGAGAAAGAAAGCAAAGAAATGACCTAGAGTGATGCCCAGCAAAGAGTTATCTATCAGTTGTAGTTTGCTTAGAAGCAAAGGTGGTCAAGGGTTCTGAGTTTAAGAGGTGCATCAGATACTAAAACGTAACTAAACAGCAGCCAAGGGCCAGCCAAGATGGCTCTTACGGTAAAGGTGTCTACCAATCAGTCTGATGACCTATCCACATAGTAAAGGAAGAGAACGGACTGCCCTAGTTGTCCTCTGACCTACACATGTGGCACATGGGTGAAAGCATGTGGGCAAGCATGCGCTCACACACATATACACAGAAAACAGATGATGGATTAATGAATAAATAAATAAGTGTAATATTAGCCAGAGACACAAATGTCTCTAAAGGAGCTGCCTCACCCTTTAAATACATTTCTGCTATGTTACCTCCACCTTCCATTCATTCCCCATACTGTTACTTCAAAAGCTTATGTAGCTTTGTCTGTAACTGAAAAGGTGCAAGAACAATTGAGAGGTGGGGAAGGGGGAGAGGGAAAAGGAGGAAGAAGGGAAAAGGAGGGGGGTAAGAGAGAGAGGGAGGTGGGGAAGAAGAGAGCTTACTGCTAATAGCCAGGAACTAGAAACAAAGTAGATATCCCTAAACCAAAGAATGGATTTTAAAAAATGGCACATTTACACAATGGAGTTTTAGTCAGCAGTTGAGAACAAAACAAAATTGCCTTCATAAAATTTGTAGACAAATTGATGGAACTAGAAAGAAAAATCACCGGATATAGTGTGTACTCATTTATAAGTAGGTATTAGCTATTAAGAATAGTCAGGCCCAGAAAGGCTAAATAACAAGAAAGGCTCTAGGGGGGACTCACGGATCTCCCTGAAAGAGAAATAGAATAGATTTTGTAGTGAACTGGAGGTGAATAGAGATGGGAACAAAAGGGATCAGGTAGGGAACTGAAGGGTGAATGGAGGGGCAACTTAGACTCTTAGTGCAGTGAAAACATCCAGGAATCTATGAGAGTAAAACTAGTGAGATTCCTAGCGATGGAAGATGAAGAGCTTAACCAGCAATCTCCTGGAACTAGGCAAGACTTACAGTGCTGAGACTGAAACATTAATTCAGCCAAAAAAAAAAAAACTTTTGACCTACAACTTGGCCCACCAGCAATCCCATGCTATGAGAGGGAGACCATAGCAGGGATTGTCTGGATAGCCATGAACTGGACATTGGATAGTTCAAAGACCTATAGCAGAAGTAAACAGAACTGGCCAAATTGGGGGGGGGGGAGGATAATGAAATTATTACTAAGATTCTACTTTAGTCATAGGTCTAGCAACTGATGGGACAGGATGCAAAGACGCACAGCCAAACATTAGGCAGTGAGGAGAGAAAGGAAAGACTGTAGGAGACAAATAGGTTGAGACACCACAAGAACATGGCTCACAGAACCAATTACTCATAGGAGTTTATAGAAAATGAAGTGGCTATCACAGAACCATCGTAAGGCTGCACCAGGGCCACTGGATATGAAAGGGATTTTTATGTGACTCTGAAGAGTGGGGTGAGGGTGCCTCTGACTCTTAGAACCCTTTTACTCCTATTGGGTTGCCTCATCAGCCTTGACATGATGATTTGTGCCTGACTTGTTTTATCTTGTTACTCTGTGTTCAGCGGCTATTCCTGGGAGGTCTGACGTTTTCTGAATGGAAACAGGACAAGTAGATCTGGGGAGTTTGGGTTTTATTCCCATATGGTAGAAGATAATTATCCTCAAAAGTTATCAATTGATTTACACAAATGTGCCATGGCACAGCCACACCCCTTCTCACACACACAAAAAATAAATGTGATTAAAAAAAAACATTAAAACTGATTACACTCGTGACTTACCACTTATATGCATTGGACAGTGATTTGGGAGACTCTGCAGAGCTCATTTTTCCCCACTTCTTCCACTACTTTCAGTGTTGCTTCCCCTGTGAGACAACCAAGTCCTTCTTAGTAGGGGGTCATGGAGTTCTGAGGTCGATATTGGTTCCAGCTGTGGTTTAAGAGTGAGCCTAGATGGATAGTCCTTAAAGTACATTATTTCACCAGTCTACACTTTGCAGTAACTATCTAATAAACATCATAATGCCACTGATTGAATTATAACAGCCATTCAAAACAATTGACGTCTGGCACAGAATAAAAAAAAGTAATTAGGTCCTTGTGAAGGTTTCTGAACACACATAGGAAGATTCTGTCTTAAAACCAGATGTTTTTGTGTTTTCGGCATTTGTCCCCATCAAATTGTAGCTATTGATATGGCGGCTGGTAGGATGAGGCCAAGCTTACCATGAACACACTATCCTCCTGATGGCTGGTCCACACTGTTTCTCTTTTCCCACCCGTGTCCCTGGTGTATGCTGGAGATGAGCGTCACTATATAAGTACACCCAAACCATAAAAAAGCACTGGGCTCTAGGGCTGGCTGTGACTCCTGACCCGCCATTGCCCTGCCCCAAACTAGAAATCCCTTACTTCTGAAAGGCCTTAAATGGTTCAAGTCATTGTAGAAGTTGCTAGGAGACGGGCTAAGAAGCCCTGACACCTGGACCTGCCCCGCTTCCCCAAACACACTGACCCACTGAACACTCTATCCTCCTGTGGGAGAAAACAAGGAAAACAGACAAATTGCACCAGACAAAATTAGCTCTAGTGAAGAAAACTACAAATAGAGTTGCCATTCTCAGTGACCATAAGCCATGATATAATTCACAAGCCCAACACACTGCTGTTTTCAGTTTCAATGTGATGGGTTGCTTTTATTCTATTTACCAACTGCTCCATCCCTGTACTAGCTGAGTTTCTCTGGTACCTGAGTTGGTAGCTGTTGTCTCTAACAAGGACCCATTTGCCCCTGCTCACTGTCAGGGAGTCATTTACAGACAGCGTCAGTGACACAAACACGTATAAAAGGAAAGCTTGGTAAGAATCTGGTACTTACAGACCTTGGGGATGTCCAGCAGCCCTTCTGCACAGAGAAAAGATGGATGGGGAAGAGTGGCAACCAGCAATATATACTGAGGTCAAGGGTTGCTCCAAAGTGGCAGGCAAATGTCTGGATGGGCATTTAAAGGAAACCCAGCCTCTGGAGGGGAGGGGCAGAGTGCTCTCTATTTGTTATCTGTATTGCAAGCTGGCACCCTTTGGGTGTGGTAAAGAACTAACTAGAAACTGAGTCCAAAGGGAACTAACTGGAAATCCTGTTCCTGGGATTAAAGTCAAGCTTACATTAAAAATAGGTAGAAGGATAAACACTCAAGTCACAGCTGTTTTTAAAGTTGAAATGTTTATATTCTATTGTCTCAAAGAGCACAGTGTCCCCCACTTCTACCCCTGATCTTTCTGAGTTTTTCCAAAACACTGTTATATATGTACTTAGGTTTTATAAAAGCTTTCAACGCCCCCCAGCTTTTCTACACTAAAAACACAAATATGATGTCATATATGTCAGTCACACTTGCCATGCAGAACTGAGGCCATAATTCCCATTAATTTTGTCCTTTTAAACATGACAGAGAAACTGCACCTACGAAACCTCAATGTAATGGTTTTCTGAACAAAGCTTTCATAATAAAAACTCTAGTTGACATGAAAATGTAGATGGGGAAATCTCATATGGCCCTATCTCTGGATTAACTCTAGGCAATTAATGGCTACGAAGAGAGAGTCAGTCTTCTCAAAGGATACACTAAATCAGCCCTATGCACATGTACACACAAGCATCTGCTCTCATCAGCTTCTACATGAAGATTCTGACTCTGACTGAGCTAGGGTCCAATCTATGACTATAGTAGAGATATAGGTCTCTGGACTACATCCTTTCCTCTTTGGTCTTCCTAATGCCTTGCTCCTCACTGCCGTTCACTTGGAAGTACTGTCACCATCTGCCCTTTTCCTCCTTTCTTCCTTCTTTCTCCAATCTTCGTACTGTAGTCAGCAGAACCCTGAGAAAAAAGGGAGGCCAGAGACCAAATGCTGGACCCAGAGATAAACCACCAAGCCCCGGCCTGCTATGGTTTCCATACAAAATGTCACCACAGGCACATGTATTTCAACATTTGGTCCCCAGTTGATGCCACTGTTTTAAGAGACTGAAACTTTTAGGTAACAGGACCTAGCTGGAGGATGTAGGACCACCAGTGGGCCTTCCACCTTACAGGCCAGCATCCCTGTTATTCTAGCTCTGTGTTCATGGGGTAATTAACAAAGTGCACAGTCAATCCCAGCCCTCTATGATGAGGTCCCAGCACCAAGCCTTGCCTACCATGATGGGTTTATATCCTTAAACAATGGGTCACAGCTACGTGAAATTCAGTCTTTGAGCTCAGATCCCTCACCTTGACAGTAGGTAAATAACTGTGATGTTCAAATGGCAAATGTGGAGCCTGTCCCAGGACTCACTTGCACACTAAACTTGCCTCTGACCCCATTGCTCCAATCTCTCCTGTTCACTTCCTCCTCTGTATTCTCCTCCTCTCCTTAGCCAAACACACTGCACCTACATAGGTGAGTTGTAATATCTTCTGTTAATCATTGTTTATTTCTCAGGAAAAATATAATTTTCACTTAACTTGTCAGGGTCAAGGGCCATTACCTGCAGACAAAGATTTTAATACATCAATTACTGCAGTAAAAAAACTTGTCATGGTTTTAAAGATCATTGCCTACAGACTGGGTATTCTATTACTTCCTGCTAATTTCTCCAGAAAATACTTATCTAGCCAAGGTCTTGAGGTTATTTGTAAACTGCAAACAATAACATATCTCATGGTGTATTTATACTATAAATAAAATCACTAACATCCTACCTTACACTCAGTAAGCAACATCTTTGTGTAAATCATTAATTTTATCAGTTATTATCAGGTGGTAGTAAAAGTCAAACAGAATAAGGAATTAATATGAACTTTTCCTTTTATGCTTTTGGTTTGGTTTGGTTTGGTTGTTGCTGTTGTTGTTGTTGTTGCTGCTGCTGTTATGGTTTTGTTGTTGTTTTGTTTTGGTTTTTTGAGACAGGGTTTTTCTGTGTAGTCCGGACTGTCCTGGAACTCTACTGTAGACCAGATCAGGCTGGCTTCAAACTCAGGTCCATCTGTTTTTCTCTCCCAAATACTGGGGATTAAAGTCATGCACCACAACCACATGGCCTCTCTCCTATTTTTAAAGAATCTACATTTTCTCAATCTTCAATGTTTTTCTCATGTCCTTCCAAAATTAACATGTGCAAACATCAAATGTATCCAACATATACATGTATATTAATATACATACATATATACTACACAGACAGATGTACACACATACACATTACATATATACAGTATAGGCACATACTATATACACATTTACTCACTACATATACAGCATACACACACACCATACAGTATATATGCACACCATAAATATGCATATACATATTACACACATACACATACTATAAATATAATGCACATTTACATATATACTACATACATACCATATACACATGTACACACATAGGTATACAATGATATATATATATTTGTATATTTACTACATTAATGAACATATAACCCATCTACTCTATATATTTATATATATGTATATGTCTATACAGATATACTAGGCTAGACATTTACAGGTATATAAAATCTACACATCTATATACAATATATACCACTACATGCACTGTATCTGTATATAGTGATATGTGTACATATACACACAAAACATATATACTACATATTTAACTATATGCAATACATATCACATATGCACATATTGTGTCAGGTGATGTGCCAGTATACATTTACCAACTATCATTCTGTAGTGTGAAGACATTACCTAACTTGACTTCTTGGGATACATACATACTGTGAGTCCGAGTTTGATAACAGAGACTCTGACTTGCAGCACCTCGTAGTTCCTGTGGTAAACCACAGGTGATCTCAAGCTACTATCATAAGGAATGAAGAATTGGGAAGAGGGCTAGTCAAAAAAAAAAAAAAAAAAAAAAAAACAAAAAACAAAACAAAACAAACAAACAAACAAACAAAAAAACAAAAACCAGCAGGATCAAGTAGAGAAACGGGGGGTGGGGGGAGTGGGGAGAGGGTAGTGTTGGGACAGGAAGGAGCAACAAAAAGTTTGTATAGAAATGTGACAATGAAACATACTTCTTTCAATGCCGAATTTAAAAATTAATTTTTTAAAAGGTAAACAGCTTTGTTTTTAATAGCTGAGTAGTATTCCACTGTGTAAATAAATCACATTTTCTGTTTCCATTCTTCGGTTAAGGGACATCTGGGCTACTTCCAGCTTCTAGCTATTACAAACACGGTAGTGGTATGGTAGAACATCTTTTAGGTATATGCCCAGGACTGGTATAGATGGGTCTTCAGGTAGAACTATTTACAATTTTCTGAAGAACCTCCAGATTGATTTCCAGAGTGGCTGATTGGAACTAAAAAAATATCATCCTAAGGGCAATGGTAGGTATGTGGGGAAGACAGGAGAGAAGCCCAGAGGGCCAGGAGAATGAACAGAAAATTACAGTATGAGTGGTGGGGGAGGCGGGGACCTCTAGAAAATCCTAGACAAACAGGTATAGGAGAGGCTCCCAGAACACAATGGGGATGACCTTAGCTGAAATGCCCAACGGTGGGAAGATGGAACCTAAAGAGACCACCTCCAGCAGGTAGACATGGACCCCATTTGAGACATAGGGCCACCCACCCATCTTCAAAATTCTTAACCCAGAGTTGTTCTTGTCTAAATAAAATGCAGAGACAATAATAGAGTAGAGGCTGAATAAAAGGCCATCCAGAGACTGGCTCACTTGGGATCCATCCCATGTGTAGGCCCCAATCCCTGACACTATTCCTGATGCTATGTTATGCTTTCAGACAAAAGCCTAGGATGGCTGTCCTCTGACGGGCTCTACCAGCAGCTGAGACAAATACAGATACTTACAGCCAATCACTGGACTGAGCCTGGGGACCCCTGTGGAAGAGTTAGGGGGAGGACCGAAGGTGCTAAAGGGGATTTCAACCCCATAGGAAGACTAACAGTATCAACAAACCAGATTCCTCAGAGCTCCAGAGGCTAAGCCACCAACCAAAGAACAAACATGGACTGGTCTGCGACCTCTACTACATATATAGCAGAGGACTGCCTTGTCTGACCTCAGTGCAAAAGGATGTGCTTAATCCTGTAGAAAATTGATGCCTCAGAGAAGGGGGATGCTAGAGGGGTGAGGTGGGAGTGGATGCATTTGTGGTGGAACACTCAGAAGCAAAAGGTAAGGGGGTGAAGAACTCATGGAGGGGAGACCAGAAAGGGGAGCAACATTTGAAATGTAAATAAATTTTTCAAAAAGGTAAACAGCTCTTGAGAATCAATGAGATCAGGTTTTAGCCCAACCCCTATGATAACAGGGGGGGGGGGGGGGTAGAGAAAGAGAGACAATCTATTAGGGTTTTTAAAATTTTTTTATCCTAAGGCAAGAGAAAGTAGAGGGGCTGGGGTTAAGAAAAACAAAGGACTATAGAATTCTAGACAATTCTTCAGTAATCCAGAATAGAGTGGGAAACATGGTGTCTAGTCATATACAGATTTGATAATCACAAAATCTGAATGAGCCTGACAACTACCAGTTACACATTTTTGGGAGGCAAGGGGGGCACCATGTACCATGAAAATAGAGGAAAAAGAATAAAGGCATCCCAGGAAAGTCAGTCTTATATTGATAGTTTCAAGCAAGCATTCCTCAAGTGATTAACCAGAGTTGCTGGCTAAGGGCATGGTCAGGACTCCAAAAGAAAAACGCAAAGGTGTTACCACAGCCAAGATCTCAGAGACTGAAAACCAGCATTCTGTACAGTCATTAAGAGCAAGTAACAACACAAGTGAAGCAAAGGAGTTGATCTAGGTTCTCCATCAGATCATCACCATTCACTCTTCTCTCCACCCCAACTAAAGGTATCAACAATGCCATGCCCACCCTGTAACAGTGATGGAATGGGGCTAACAACTGTTCCACTGCCAATCCTAAAAAAGTATGTCTTTGAGTACATCTTATACAGTATACGCTTTGTAAGACAATAGGCAATTATCACGCATCTGAAAAACTGCCAACAACTCTTTGTTGAAGGTAACAAGATCTGAATTTAAAACAAGGTTTTAGTGTCTATGTAACCAGCATTAAGAAACATCATTCAAAGCTGTACAGGAGTTGTAAAGTAAACTACTGATAATCTGCAGGTAGTAACATTATTTGTATATGTATTTTCCAGTATTTTACAGAATATATTATGCTGTTTAATCAGAAATAATAATAATATTTGGGGGACAGTATTCTTATACATATACACAGTACCAAGTGGTTTGTCTGACCATAGACTGAAGGTGCCAAGGAAACTGGGCTTTCTTCCCCAAGGCAGGGTTGTTCTCATCAAAAAAGACTTTAAGGATTATTTTAGGATGTAGCTTATACTCAGGATGTAATTTAGTTATCATAAAAGAAGATTAACAGACCAAAAAATCTTCATAAGAATTGTGATGTTTCAAGATTGTATGCTCTCAGTGGGTGAATGCTAAATATTTTGGCATGCTAAAACGTATCAGAGTATCTATTTTAAACTAGGTCAACACATTAAACAGGATTCCGATAAAACTTTGCAACTGAAACCTAATTTCAAAGCAAACTGAGGACATGATGTTAGTGTGCTATTCGTAATGCTGGCAGTCAGCCTAGTTCTCTGTCCTTTTGCATGAGTAGTGTGATTTCAGTGACTTTCCCCATAAAACAATGGAATGTGAGAGTGACCTTTCCTCACTGACCAAAAAGTCAGATTAACAAAAATGACTACAATGTAAGTAACTTTTAAGAAAAGTAGAATCTGAAACCCAAGGACCTGGTATTTTTCCAGCCAAGTCCTTCACTAAAAAATAAATAAATAAATAAATAAATAAATAAATAAATAAATAAATAAATAAATAAATAAATTTAGATTTGCTTCACTAAGTATTTCTTAATATACCCAAAAAAAATAACATTGAAAAGCAAGTATAAGCCAAATCACTATCAGTTTTGTTACTGTAAGATAGGTAAATTCTTCCTAGGATAAGAGCTAAGTCATTTAACATATACATCTGTACCTTTCCAACGTTTCCAAATTTTCATTTGCAAATGGAGATTCAAAGTTCAAAGTAACCATATTATTGGGTGGGTCAAAATTTAGCCAAATTCGACTGACTCTTTAACTTTATTCAAACAAATGTATTTATTATCAATACCCCAGAATTATTTAACATATTCAAAAAATAAATTTCATGCTATCAAAAGATGATGTTCACTTTAATCCTGTTTGCCTTCACGCCATTGTCATGAGCCTTCATTCCAGGCCACATAGACAAACAGTGCCAGAACCACATGAACAGCAACAACAGCAACAATTGCAGCATAAAAATAGCTGTCTCTACTGGACATTCCAAGGGCACCTTCAAATATGTAAGATTTGGTTGTAAAATACAACCCGATAGGAACTGTGATCATTAAAGCTGTGAAGAACAGGAGTGTCTTCAGGGTTGCAGCTAAAGAGTTTTCATTTCTGAACTCTGGAGGCTGCAGCGCATTCAGCGCTGCTTTATCAAGACGCTCCATGGTGTGGCCAGGGGGGCAGCAGCGGGTGATAGGTAGTTAGCGGGGCTCAGCGGCTGCTAGCAGGGGGTGAGTACATCTTATGTATTAACAAAATTCTCATGACCCTCAGTGGTTACTTTTAGAACCATAAAACGTGGTTCTTTTTTGTCCCCATTTTACAGAGAAAGAAAGACACAGAGAGTAAATGACTTGTCACACAGAACACTGCTACCTACTTCACATTCAATACTGTCTATCATTCAGCAACTGATATTTCATATTCATGTCTCCTTCAGGCAATGATCAACTTGTATGTAAGAAAACTAGGTTTTCAGTGAGATCATAAGACTTATCACAACCCTCCACAGGCAAGCAACACAGCTATGTTTCAGGAGAGTCAAGAGTTCCTGCTCACCTATACTGGTAAACACAGAATGGAGCAGCACAGAACCCCTGCGGGTTGCAGCAACCTGATTTTTGACAAAGATGCCAAATGCATACACTAGAGAAAATGTCTCGTCAATAAGCAGTATTAGAATAACTGGGTATTCACATGCAAAAGAATAAAGCTGGATCTCTATCTCTCACCTTCTACAAAGGTCTGTTCTAAATGGATCCGACATCTTTGTAAGAAAAGTGAGGCAGAGAAGAGTCAGACTCCATCTCAACAGGCAGAGACTGCCTTAAGGGAACAGCAAGAGGTGGGGGTGGGGGGCAGCCTTTCCACAGGATGAAGATCGAGCACTTTTACTAAAAGACGTGTGTGTCTGTGGTGTGTGTGTGTGTGTGGAAAAACACAAAGGTAGCTATTGACATTTTTGTGGTTTGACTGGGAGTAGAGTGTATTGTTTTCAGTTCCTAGACACTGTTTCTGCAAATGGAGCTGAAAGTCAGGCTTGGGCTAAGTAATTCTTTATAGGTTGGTGTTATCACCCAATGCACCCTAACTCAATTCCTCATGATATGAAGAATTACCCAACAATTTTAAGACCTGAAGCTCCTGTTAGAGAAAAAAAAAAATTAGGGTAAATTACGGTAATCATTTTAAGATACAAGAAGTTTGAGAAGACACAGGGTTTTCTGAGGACTGCACATACTCAGGAAATAATGCTGGGAATTAACAAATGAGATTGCAAACTCTCAAAACTGTGAGTGGAAAGACACCCTGCAGAATTAGAGAAAATCTTTGCTAACTACATCTCAGATGGAAAATGAACATCTACAATATATAAAAAACTCAAGAAACCAAACCCAATCAATAAAATGGGCAAATGAAATGAATAGTTCTCAAAAGAGGAAGTATAAATAGCCAAGTAATTTTTAAAAAATTATCACTAGCCATTGAGTAAATGTAAATTAAAACTATATTGAGAGTCTACCTTACTCCAGTCAAATGGCAGCAGTCATTAGGAAAACAAGTCAACGGTGAGAAGTCAAACCAAAATGAACCATTATATAAGTTTGGTAGGAATGTAAATTAGTCCAGGCACTATAGGAATCGGTGTGGAATTTCCTTAATTAAAAAAAAAAAAAAAAAAAAAAAGAACTAAAAACAGATCTACCCAAAGACCCAGCTATACCTAACTCCTGGAAACTGCTGAAGGGTTCTACAGAAACTTGCAAATCAGTGTCCACTGTAATCTTAACAGCTGTAGTCACAATGGCCAAATTATGGAACCCTCCCAGGTGTCCACTAATAGAGGAATAGATAAAGAAAATGTGATCTGTGTGCACAAAGAACTTTTATTCAGCCATAAAGAATATGTCATTTGCAGAATAAAGGCTAAAACTATTATGAGATGAATTCTCAGGTCCAGAAAGGTAAATATCCCATTTGTGGTTCCTAGGTTTTATATAGAGAAGGAGAAAGAAAAGAGAAGCAACTGAAGGGGGAATGAGAGGAAGAAGGTTAAAGTATATCATACAAGAAAATGAAAAACGTTATGGTTTTTCAGAACTGTGCTCAATGATAAAGTGTCAGCAAGATGGCTCTGTGAGTAAAGGAGCTTGTTGTTAAGCCTGACTGCCCAGGTTCATTCCCTTGGACCCAAATGGTCCAAGAACTTGAGAACTAACTCCCTCAAGATGGCCTCCGACTTCATCTATGCTGTAGCATACATACAAATGAATGAATATAGTGAAAATGAAATTTCTGCTCTCCAGTAGGAATAAAAAAACTAAACTCAGGCCAGAACATTTAAGTGCTGCTTTCAAAGAATTGCTTTAAAAGCTGCCCCAACTCAACTAGTGTTGACCTAGCAACAGTGACTTTCTAAAAGCTAGATCATGGCAGAGTACAATGCTGCACACTTGTCAACACTAGGTATCTGAGGACAGCATGGGCTACTCAGCAAGCCCAACTAAGCAAAACAAAACCAGACAATGGGTCTTGTCAGCAGGCACACACCATTCATACTATGGGGAACCCATTTCTGCCTGACTCCAGCCAGGTTTTGAAAACACAGGTTGGAGGTATGGCAGCAACAAGAATAAAGACACTATCCACCAGCTACTATTCATGCAAGTAACCCCACTAGCTCAAGCCATCTTTATCTATACAAGTTCTAAAGCATTTAAGCATGAGTAGTTTCCATTTGTTTCCTTTTAATCACTTTCCATAAATCATAATACTTACTCATTTTAGTTTCTCTTCCCTACTCCCTTGTCACTGAACTTTACCCATATCTAAGCATTAACCATTATCTCTTATCTAAGCATGAATTTTATATTGCAAACCAAAACGATTATATCTCCCCAGTCACATCCTATTCATAGTGTACCCAGGCTAGCAGGCACAAGCCCTAAGGCTAAATTTTATTAAGGGCATGCTGTTATATTTCTGGAGTCAGCAGAGAGTACACTATACCTAGAATATTTTCCAGATGTAAATCTAAATGGTTTACATACCACTTTTATATTAGTAGATTTTTAAAATATGATCCTGTTTGGTTTTGTTTTTTTTTTTAAATACATTCCCAGAATGGTTATGATTGATGCCTGATTCTTAACTGCTGGAATCAAGTTCAAGTTTCTTTTCTTCCTTGCAGTTTCTACTTTCACTTTTACTTCCAAGGAAACTGGGAGATTTAGAATCCTTTGTTATATTTTTTGGTACCTTTACCACCCTTCAATTTTTACTTATGTGTTCCCTTAATGCCACTTCTTAAGAAACCACCTCCTAAGTCCATAAAATGTAGTAACCTCTTCTCTAGAACAGCTAAGTAAACCAGAATCATTAACCTTAGAGACTTTCTTCAGCTTAGTCAGTGATTGTAGAGACAGCTAAGTGTAGTAGGGAGAACCGGTTTTTCTGTTCCAAAGAGGGAAGAAAAGCAATAAACCACAAAGAAGTCTTAATTCCCTTATAGAAGCTTTAGAAGACTTAACAGACTCTTCCCAGAAAGAGGCTTCTGTTCCTAGTAAGCTCAATTGCAATCATAAGTGACAAAGGAAAACTAAAGATTACCTTAAAAGTAAACACAGCCAACACCTGAGGGCCTGAGACATAAAGATCTCAGTAACATTTCCACCAGTCCTTGCCAAGTGGGCTGGAATCTCCAAAGGCCCTGTCCTGAGGAGCTCCATATGCAAAACAGTTATAGCACAACTTTTCACATTTCCATATTTTGTTGATCCCTAAACCTACAAGCATCTGACTGACCATTAATCCCTAACCTCTTGGCTTCCCCTAACCCAAATGAGATCATTGCTATGTTCATGGTTCCATTCTAGAGCTGGGTGTTCCCTTGATGAACAGCCTCCTCTGGTTGCATATCATGGTTCTTCTTCCAGGTTCTGTCTGCTAAGGCAGACTAAGTCTGTCTTCTGGTAATTAAGTCTAGAAGGCAAGCTTAATCTCTGCTGTCTGCCAGCCCTTCGGCAGGACTTAGCTTGCTTGGAAGAAAACTGGTTAGAGATCAATCACCACACACCCTTTAAATTGTCAAGAACTAGGTGCTCCTGGCAGCAACCTGAGCAGTGCCTCGATTTTGTTGCCAAGATGGCAATAAACTTGCAGGTGTGATGGTGGGCAGTGTGCCCAGAACAACTGTCTCTTCATAACAAGCCATAAGAGACAGTGAGGAACAAGCTCCAGATAAAGGAATGGCACTGGGAAGCACATACTACTCCCAATGACTAGCTTTGTTACTCCTTAGCCTCTTTGGTAGCTGGCAAGCTCACTTTTATCATTAGTGAGCTGAGGAGTGGGTCCATGGAGAATGTAACAAATTTCAGCTACCCATAGAGAGGCCTCTTCATCTCACAGTACATGAGCAGTCTGGAGGGTTTGAGGGCACAGGCCAATTCATCTCAGGTAAACAAGGCTTTCTAGAAGATTCTCCCTGTCATCTTAGGAGCCTATCACATCTGCTGAAGTTCCGAAACTTGTCTGCATCTTCTTCAACCTCAGGTGACCTTCATGGGACCAGAGTGGCTAGGGCTATCTGTACCCCCTGTGAACACTGAAGCACACAAATAAAGGGACAGGACACTGGGGTTAGACTAGCAGTAATGCCTACTCTCAGGTCATGTGCCAAAGGAGGCTAGCACTCAGCTAGTACTTCTGAGAACCTGACATACACCAGACATTGTGTCAGGGGCACAACCATAAGCAAAGCAGCTGCTGTCACTTCCTCATCTTGTGGAATGATGACTGAAATGATACTCTAATGATTGAGGTGATGTCTGGTGACAAGACAGTAGATGGCACAAATGGAACCACACACCTGGGAACTGTGTCACTGTCTCCCAAGAGCATGGAGACTGGAGAGCATTTTTGGCACCTCTGGTCAGTTGGTGGCGGAGAAATATTAATTTTTTCAGGACACCTTAAAGCTGATCATAGGCAAGAAACTGGCTTCTGTGCTGCGCCCTGTAAGAGCTAGAATTAAGCACATTTGCATCTGAAGTTCAGAGCAAAAAAAGCTTAGGATTGAAGCCCAGGAAGGTACATTTACATTTGAAATGTAGTTCTGGACAGGGCAGACTCAGAGGATATAGGCAGTGGCAGCCTCTTTGATCATCATTTGTCCCTGATCTCCAAAGACAGTTAGTTACAGGATCCTAGATTAACTTGCTGGTTCCTTATCTCAAAACTGAAGCTATCTTTCTGCATGTAATTAAAGAGTTTTACAAGAGGACTAATAAACAAGGCCACCATGAGGCTTAGGCCTCAAGTCAGGACAAAGTCATGTTGCAGCTTTAACTAACCATGTCTCCTTTTTCTTTCAATCCTTGCTCTAGCTCTGGGGAAACCTGTTCGTTTACCAAGCTGTCCTTGGACAGGAGACTTTATTAGAAAGATGAGGGAGTGACTGCCAGCAAAGCTACTGGACTGTAGAACTAAGTGCTGATGCTACTGGCAAGGGCACTGGCAGTTTCTGTGTCTTCATCTGCATCTGCAAAAGAGAGCTAACAGTGTCCACATCAGAGCAACACCACAGACCTCAATATAGACCTCTTCACCAAGTAGACATCTGATAGTTATTTATTGAATAAAATGAAGCATCCCAGGTCCAGGATCTCACCCCTGTGACCTCCCACACATCAGTCAACACCATAGCCCAATAGTACCCATCTTCTTTCAACCTCCACCCCAGGCCCAGAAGACCAGGAGGTTAATAATCTTCAGTGTCGGAGTCCAAGTCTGAGCTTTGCTGGTTCTGAATCTGACTCTGCTTCCGGTACAAAGAGGCCACCTGAGGAGAGTGGGGGTAGGAGGAATCAGCAGCTCCCCAGTTAGTCCCATTTCTAGAGCTCCTAACCAGAATCAACCCTCTACCCAGGGCCTCACCTGGTCACTGGTAGTGGCTTGCTCTGGTTGCTTGTCTTTACGGACACGAATGAACCGAGGGAAACGAAGAGAGATCCCTTTCTCTTTGTCCACCTGTGGGAAAGAGTAGTTGTAGGGAAAGGGGCTCTGCTGGACTGTAAGTGCAGTAAGCTGACAAGTGACTACAGTCTCTATCTGGACTCTTCTTTCCTGACCTGGGCCTTAGCTCAATGGGGCTGAGCAATGGGCCATGAGGGTTAAAGAAGGTGTCAGCAAGTTTGAAAATCTTAGTACCTGATGCACTGTAATACTCAGAAAACATAAGCTCCTATACTTATGTTGTTAGCATCCTGATAACCATGAGTGCTGAAAAGCAGTCAGGGATTTAATTTCAGTTAGCAGCTTTCTGAGCTAAGAAGCAGTTAGTTAGCATAGCTCTCTATGAAGCTATCTCTTTCTCGCCTATGAACACAGGTGCAAAGACTGGCATTTCTGTGAGGATTACATGGGTAATACAGCAGTTATTAAACTATGGGTAAGTCATAGTAAGGTAGGACAAAGGTGGCTCTTTACACTTGGTGCCAAGGGCCCTGGCTCTCTACTGTAAAAAGTTAATGAAATATACCAAGCCTGGTAGAACTTGCTTGCAATCCTAGGTGCTTAGGACGACGAGGCAAAAGAATCTCAAGTTCAAGGCCTGTGTGGGTTAATGAGAACTTCTCTCTAAATAAACAAAGATACACAAAACAAAAACCCAGGAGAAAATAGAGGGGTATGATAAAGCAATAACACCTCAGTGAAGGGACTTGGCTCGAGGTACAGCCACTGCCTAGAATCTACCAATGATGTGCTGAGGGCACAGCTTAATGGGAGAGTACCTGCTCCCCCAGTGAGAAGCTAGGAGTGTAGCTCAGTGGTAGAGCCCCTGCCTAGATTCCCCCAGTGAGGATTAAGGGCATGGCTCAGTGGTAGAGCCCCTACCTAGAATGAGGGGTTGAGGACATAGCTCAGTGGTACAGCATCTGCCTAGAATCCCACAGTGAGGGGTTCTAATAGCCAAGCAGTTAACTTAAGCACTAAGAAAACCATAAAAAACAACAACAGCAAAAACCTAGGAGGTTCACTTTGCAAACTGCAAGTCTGCTTCTACTCAGAAAGTACGTAGCAACCAAGCTTCACAACAAGAAGGTCAAAGAAAGAGCCCTTTAAGTTGACTTGCACTGTCTCCTGTGTGCTGCCCAATGACTGTTAGAGCCACCAAGTCTGTATCACTGATCTGTTCTGACATATGGACATTAGCCATGGAATTGCAAAACTTGGTACCATGACAACTAATTCTGTGTGACTTCAGTCATGAAGGAAACACTGGTGAGATATGCTGAACTTTCTTATAAGTCTGAGTTCTCAAGTTACTTTGGAGAAGGTGAGATGCTACCAAAGGGATTAATGTCACTGTCTTCTTTTATAGCTGAGAATGATATCTGACACCCAAATATATTTAAAGGTTTTTGATTAGTATACAGGAACAGCACATCCCAAGCTCTCTTCCCATCACCTCTACCTTCCTTCCCTCCAATAGTCCTTCCCAGACACCAGCACTCACCAGGCCCCGTGCAGCAGGGTAGATGGGGGACAGGGAGAGATCAGCACACTTCACCTCCCACACAACATTTGGGTCTAGCCAGTGGTCTGGGGCCACTGCCCCATCAATCCTCACATAGGGGCGTGGGGTAGACAATACAAGGGCCTGCAGGAAGCAGAGAAAATGAAGTTTAAATTTGGAGTTTAAATGGAGTAAAAATGGAGAAAATTTGAGTTTAAATCTCAAAGCAAGGACCAAGGCTTAGGGAGATGGAAATTAGGAATGAGAGAAGGGGAGAAAAAAAAAAAAATGGAGCAGTCCTTAAAGTCAAAAAGCTAAACAAGAAATATCAAAGGGAAATGGGAAAAGAAAGGAGACACAATGGGACTGAGAGGATTACTAAAAATAGAGGCAGAAGCCAGAGAGACAGAGATATAAGACAAAGACACAACACACAAGGGGAGGAGTTTTTGAGGGAGGGAGGCACAAGCTTGGGGGAACACCAGAGACATATCCAAAACTGGGACACAGATGGGTCAGACCTGAAGATACTAACACACATGGCAGAGCTTCACACCATAAAATGTCTGAGCCCACTAATAAAAATCATCCTTTTCTAGAGGCCCATGGCACTCAGGGAACCCAATGGCCACATGTGTGCTGGGCTGGGACATGTAGTCCCTTGGACAGCATCACCAGGAAGTAGCTAGTAGATCTGGGACTTGAATCTGGATGTTCTGGGATCCCATGAAGCCAGAGCCCTGCACAGAGTAAGTGTGGTGAGAAGCACTGGGCAGTCACAGGGCCCACCTGCAGGCTCTGGTGATGTTCCTCCAGCTCCTCATCGCTGAATCCCGTTCCCAGCTGCAGGAGAAAATGGCAGATTAGAAGCTCGTCTGGCCAGCTGGTCCAGCACTAACACTGTTCTTGCCACCTGAGATGAAGTAAGGTGATACTACTGAGCTACCAGCCACAGTCCCTGCCCTGAAAGGCTATACTTTTCATCCACTGTCTTTTGTTTTATAAAGAACAATCCACACTCCTCTGCTGACTTCCTCCAATATCTAGGCATGATCTCATCACTAAGCCATATCTTCAGCTCCTTACCAGGGGATTCTAGGCAGGGGCTCTACCACTGAGCCACAGACCCAGCCCTTCCCTGGGGGATTCTAGGCAACAGCTGTACTACTGAGCTACATTCCTAGTTTCATACCGAGGATGGCACTGGCCTTTGACTCCATACCTCCCAGGTGCCTGGGATCACAAGCTAGAACCACCACTTACCACTCCTACTCTTAACATTACCAAGGCAATGCTAAAATGTAATAGTAATAGTCTGTGCTGGCAGCTACCTATAACTACTTATGTAAGTTTCTAACTAGACAGGTGCTGTCTGTATTAGTAGCCTTATTATTTCTTGCCTTCTACCATAACACTAGTGCTTTTAAAACTCCATTCTGGATAAATATTGTAAAATGGCAACAAACTAGTGCCTAAAAATATGAGAAATTACAAGCCACTCGATCACATGGGTAAACATGTAAAATGTCACTCATTTATCAATCAACAGAGTTGACTGAACCTGTACATGCATAGTGACAGGTACAGCCCAGATTAGAACTACATCCCTCCCAATTCTATGACCAATACCCAGGCCCCAGGACCTTGCATATGGCCTGCAGCTCTTCACTCTCCTCATCGTAGGCAGCCAACAGGAAGCCCCCATACCGGCCAGCCCGCTTTCCCCGGCCCAGGTAGGCACCAATCACCACAAGGTCCAGAGTATCGCCCACACCGTCAAGGTAATCCTTCTTCAGCTGGAGGAGATAAGTAAAGAATGAGAGGGGCAGAAGGGCAGATGGGAACTTGCTACTTGACGCTTGTGCTTGAGGAAGAGAAGCAAGGTTCATGGGAAGCTGTAGGTAAAAGTGCTTTTCAGCTTGAAGCAAAGCAAATGAGCTGGAGGTTTGTGAGGGGAATCATCTTTTATCTTCCCAGGCTGAGTTAGAATCTGGATCTTCCTGCCTCACCCCCAGAGACGACATGCCAGTTTAGGAGTCACCTTGTTTTCCTCTTTGCTTCAGTTCACACACAGTCAATGTCAACTCACTCAACCCATTCCCTCACTTACCTACCCATTCAAGAAACCGTTATGGAGCACCAGCTGAGTGTCATGCCGGTGCTTAAGGTCTTGGGAACAAGACTGAACTATTGCTAAGGCAAGGAAGTTTCTACACAATGACATGATTCTAGACAAGAGAAACAGACCAGAACAAAGAAAAAATATGTATAGCGAGAGTGCCTTGCACAGCTCCCAAGAGCCTTCATCTGTCATTTAGTACCAGAAAACGTTCCCCTACTCTCCACATTTTTGCCCAATCCTATACCCTCCGGCTTATTCTCTAAGGAGCAGCCATAGAACCACTGCAAAATGACAACAGTATTGCATGACTTTCACTAAGATCCTGCTGGCTCCCTGCAACCTTCAGAAAAGAACCCAGTTTCATCTCACAAGGCCCAAGATGCTACAGTTTTACAACCTGCTCTGTAATACGGAGCCTATCCCCCCTCGGGGCCATTGCACCTGCGGCTCTGCTGCCCACCTACTCTACCCTCTTCACACAACCCACCCCTTCCTGCTGTCCACTGCTGGGCCCAGATGTCACTTCCAGAGAACGCCTCTGAACTACCCAGGATCCTCTCAAGACCGTCCCTAACCAAGTTGACTCTTTCCATAAGTTCTACAGAGGCAGGTCACCCTGGACACAGTCCAGAAGCCTCTTCTTTGTACACTTCATGCAACAAGGACACAAGGACAGATGACATGAAGACCAGGTTTGGCTTCCTCACCATGATATCCCTAAGGCTTAGGCTAGGCCATTAACCATACTCTACTAAGGAAGGACATCTGACTGGGATAGTATCAGTGGGATTCCACACTCAGTTAGGGAGTGCACAGTGGGGATAGACATCTGCACTGGGAAGGCCAGAGGCCAGATCACCTTGAGCCAGTTGTGTGACCTCTTGGCAATCTCATAGGTGGCATCAACATCCAGGGTCTTCACCATCAGGCCCTCACAGGAGTCTGTAGGAAACATGGAAGCCTGACTAAGGAAACAGCGGTTCACAAGACATAAGCTGACAGGATTCCATGCAAATCTCAGGGTTTGGGAGAAGGGAACGTGGTCAGCACAGATACAGCAAACCTCAAACCCTGGGAGAGAAGAGCAGTTACACTCACCCTTCACTGACTGCTCTAAGAACTCCGCAATCTGCTCAGTATCCTTGGTGTCCAAGGAGGTGGCGAAGACAAACTCACCCTCTGTCTCCACAAAGTTCTCCCGGAGCAGCTGCCTGCGCCGAGACAGGGGCTGCCGAGCCAGGGACTATAAAGACAGTAGACAACACTGCACAAGTCTAGATCTTGACAGCATACATAAGGGTCACACATAACAGAACAACCTGGGGAAGAAGGAACCAAAGCCAGCAGGACTGCTGTGTCAGAGCTACGACTACAGCTGAAGGGATCGGGAAAAGGCAGATCCACTAGCATGCTGAACCATTTTCCTGGGGACAGATAAACACTTTGTGGAGTTATAAGTTAATTTTTACTTAGTATTACTTTATCACAGTATGTAGGTATGGGTATGCCATGGCATGCATATGGACGTCAGATAATAATTCTGTAGGGTTGGTTCTTTCCATCCATACTATATATCCAAGAGGATCTTCCCTATGCTAATGAAGGACTAGGAATCACCTTCTAAGTGAGAAACACATAGTCAATGCAATGGTCCCTCAATATCTATGGAAGCCCTGCTTCAGACACCAAAGTTTGTACATACTAACATCCTTTATAAACAATGGTGCAGTAAGTTAGGCAGGAGTGGTGCCTGCTTGCTAACTAAGGCAAGATCACACACACACATAAGAAACTTTATACACACAGACAAGACAGATGTAACATGAATGAGATGTCATCTACCCATAGGAAGGCTAGCCTCTGCTCACCTTGTGTCCCTAAGGTAAACTCATCCATCCAGTAGAAAACAATCTGCTCTGTGGCTTGGTTAGCCAGGACCATTACAGACTGTCAGTTCTCTTGATGGCCCAGTAATAGATTCAGATCTGGACCAGTACAAAGATTTGACTGGCACTGGCCAGACAGAAGACATCAAGAGAGAAGCAGAAAGAGGAGGCAAGAAACTAGATCTCACCACTCAGACCAATGTCATAAGCACACAGAATGATTTCTCACCAGGCTGAGGTGAGAATAATTTCTGGTACCTCAAGTGACCATTTTCAGACTTTTCAGTCTCAAGACTCTTAGTAGTCTTTTTCTTTCTTTCCTTCCTTCCTTCCTTCCTTCCTTCCTTCCTTCCTTCCTTCCTTCCTTCTTTCCTTCCTTCCTTCTTTCCTTCCTTAATGAAGATACTAGAGACTAGAGTTATTTCTGAGAAATCGGGTCTCATAAATACCAGGCACAAACTCCTGAGCTCCATCCCATTACTGGGGGATTTGAGGCAGGGTCTCTACCACTGAGCCACACCCCCAGCTTATTAAATTGTACTTGAGGACTCTGTTTAAAGAGCTTCTATTTAGGGGAAAGGAAGGGGAAAGACATACTTTTTGATATTTGTGATATAGAAATTCGAAATTTAAAGAACATTTCATTAAAATTGGTGCACCCAATATACCCAAATAATATTTACATTTCCCTTTTTTGTGTTCTGCAAATGAAGCTTGGGAACTTGAGAGCCAGCCAGACAGGCAGTCTACTCCTGTGCTACACCTACATAGCTCCAAACAGCACGTTTCATAAAACACATCTCTATTTAAAAAGGAATAATGAGAAAGGGGCTCCAGCTGAATGACACTGTACAGACTCTTTTGTTCAAGAGAACAGAAGCTGACTTTTCCATAGTTTCTGCAGTCATGGGGAGAAAAACCAACTTCATACAGATGTGACAGGAAGAAAAAGCAAATAAAAGTAAAACCACAAAAGGAGTCCTCAAAAGCACCCTGCAAGGGAGTCTGGGGAGGTCTCTGGCCTTCGGAGCCAACACTTCAGAGAACCACTGCCTGAGCTCAATGCTAGGGCAGAATCAGAAATGGAAGCCTGAGAGACAGCTCCAAGCTCACTTCAACCTGCCAGAGAGTAGAACTCACCTCTCCATTGAGGTAAATGAGGTCAAAAGCGTACAGACACACCTGCACCTGTATTTCCGATGCGTCAACGTCCTAGTTGGGACAGAATAGAAGAGCAGGCATGAGGGGAGGGGAGGTGGCATTTTGTGCCCTATCTCATCACACTTCAGGCTGACCCCTACCATTCCTCACTCCGGCCCCAAGCTAAGGTCACACTGCCTAGGAGGCAGCAATGCTGCAGGCATAAGCCCAAAATGAGGATGGATCCTGGGAAATCCTGACTCCATTCTCCTTCACACGATTTGCTTTTCTACCCTCCCTTGTAGCTAATGATGATAAAATGCCACAATTCTAGCCAACTAAATATAAACTAAGGTACAAGTTATGTGACTTCCTCAATAGGGCTTCCACAGTGAAATGACAGATACAGGAAAAGGACCCTTCTATCTTCCCTGACTGGGACGCTGGGATAAGAATGTGATGGCTCAGACAATGGTGGCCACTTTACCAACGCTAAGAGAGCTACATTCAAATTCATTCTGCTCCTTAGAGAACCAAGTAGTCCTCAGAGAACTAAGAGGAAAAAAACAAAGTGTGGGACTACCTTGCGTTTTCGTGTGGTGAGCACTTGGAATGGCTGGATCTGCTTCTTTTCCCGGTCCCAGGCCACAGCCTCAGTGTCCAGAATAAAAGATGTGACTGAGGGGTGTTTAATCTACAAAAGGAAGAGGTCAAAAGACAGAAGCAGGCCAATGAATTTCTTCACCCTCCCACTCCTCTCACAAAGCACAGCAGTCAGAAAAAGGTAAATTCTTCCTGAGTCCTCACCAAGGTACCCTAGCTTTCCTGATGACTTGCCATTTGGTACCACAGACCAGACACAGCAGCAGCAAGAGAAACTTGACTCTTCTCTTAACCACAGTCAACTTCCTGTGAACCCAGTACTTCCACTCTGAGGTCTGTGACTAAGCCAAATGGTCTCCACCTCAACCACCCCAACTGCTGTTCTTCCATCCTGCACTGACCCAGACTGCAATAGTCTCTGGTTAGCAGCCAACATAGTTGTCACAAACCCTGATTATTACTGCTGTATTTAATCCTCTCTCCTTGACTGGTCCCCTCAGCCTCTCTTCACTTTCTGTGTCTCTGAGGAACAGATGTCTCACAACACTGGGCCTTTGCATTGTTTGGTTTGCCTTCCTCCTTTTCCTGTGGTCTGCCTTCCTTGAAAAGCCTTCTTTACCCAGGTACAATGCCAGGAACCACCTTTCACACTGCATCTCAGAGCTAGCTGTTTGGTTTAAGAGTTCTGCTTTCTTAATACAGAAAGTCCTATTTCAAACTCCTTTTCCCTCACTCAGTGCTAGAGACTGAACATAGGGTCTTGGGTAGCACAAGCCAGGCTACTACCACTGAGCAACACTACCAATCCCTCACTAGTGTTTTCAAGGCTCTATCATTGGTGCACTCAAGACAAGTGCACTACTACTGAGCCACACCTCCAGGTTCTCGTTGTTAAGACTCTATCTAGACTAGTGTTCTAACCACTGAGCAGTATCTCAGTCACAGACACTGGACCTTTTCCTCAGAGTCCATACTGCCCATCTCCAATGAAGGCAGCAAGCCCTGGCTATGGTTCCATAGGCCATGGCACACAGCAGATGCCTAATCAACACCTGCTGAATAAGAACGGGCACAGAAGACAACATGCTGCATAAGGCCACTTCTGGGATACAGCAAAAGTAAGATGTGCTCAGTGGTTAAGAGCAATGTTCTTGCAGAGGATCCGAGTTCAATTCTTAATATCCACAGGATACAGAAAAACCCCTGGTCTAAGGCCCAGCCCTGCTCTGCCTCTGAGCTACGTATAAAGTTCCAGCTGCTCACAGGACAATGCCCTTGAGGTCCTCTCTCAGCCTCACCACTAGACAGACTCCAGCCTGACACAGGATTCTACTAAAGGGATTCATAGGAACCTCTATTAGACAGTATTCACAAGCTGAAGCTAGTAGGGGTAGTGGGCTGGGTGGGACATAAGCCTAAAACCCTTTCTCTGTTTGTTTGTGTCTGCAATGTGGTGGCTATGGGGAGACAAGAATGGGGATGAAAAGCTGGCTAACCAGAGATAGTGGAATGAAAACAGCCTACGCCTACCTCCAGATTGGAGAAATAAGCAACATCTGCTCAGGCCACACTGAAGCCAAGTTTGTTATATGCAGATCTATATTTTCCAGACTCCTCCTAATGAGCCCCACCCCCACAGTACCAGGCTGGTCCAGAGCAGGCTGTACTAGCCCAGCAGGCCGATGCTCACCTTGGGGATGCGGCTGATGATGTCAGGATACTTTCCTGTGTTGTCTTCCTGGTTCCTGCTGAAGATCTTCACTTCTCCACCTTCCAGAACATGTATCTACCGTCACAGGAGAAGGAAGAGGAAGTCAAGCAAGTTCTTCCTATGTGACACCATCTTCAGATCTCACCTTCTCTCATAGGTTGGTTGGGAAGCTCAAAAAGTTGCTACACAGATCTGAGCAAATCACTTCAAGTTTCCTGATACCTGCAACCTGTGTCTTTTATTTTCCTGGTGGTGGTGTTGTTTTAAAAACTTCTATTTAAAGTGGTGTGTGTGACCACTTAGGCCCCGTATACTGAGCACCTTCCTCACACAGGAAGGGCTGTGCTTGCCCATACCTGTGCCCGCTGCCCATCGTATTTGTACTCGCAGGTGAAGTCGACCTCCTCAAAGCGCTTCAAGACCTCACTGACGCCCCGAGTAGGATGGGCCAGCATTGGTTTAAGAGGGACCCCTGGGAGGAAAGCAAGTTAGTGGGGACAAGAGGAAAGGCAACAGATAAGAAATTAGAGGGAGAGGCAAAAGCTACCCATGCACCTCTGGACCTACTACTCACTTTCCTGACATCATATAAGAGAGAGGACCACCCATTCCAGAAGAGAGACTTGTGTCCCCATACCAGCCTCCCTGGAAGCTAGTAAAGGCCACAGAAGTAACAACAGAAGGACAAGTAATATGGTCACATCAGTCATACCCTTCACAAGCAAGATTACCTCCACCGTTGCCCTAATCATATAGGCTTTGGAGTGAAAGGAAGCAGATAGAAGAACAAGACAGAAGAAATCCAGGTCCCTGAATGAACACTGGAGCACAGAAACATGTTGCCACAACTTTGAACATGTTTGCACATGACAAATTCTCTGTGGCCAAGCCACTGTTTTCTGGGCATTTTTTGCTACTGCACCCATGCCCTGCTCAGTTTATAAGGGAGACCTGAGGGGGAAAAGATAAGGGCCTCACCAAAGGGAACAAATACTCAGAAACTGTCTGGGTGTAACTGTTCACACCTACTCCATGGAAGATAGCTGCCCAGCTTTGAGGGCCTACGGAGTGATACCTGGGCTCAGCTTGCAGTGCTCTGGGAGACGTTCCAGGCCATGTTCCAGCAGCACAGGGATAATTCGATCCAGGTCAGGCACCTCACTAGGGATGGGTTGGAGAGAAAAGAGTAAGATGGCAAAGTTTTTTGTTTTCTTCCATGGTGCTGGGAGAAGGAGTAGAACCCAGGCCTTGACATATGAAGAAAATGTTCTGCTGCTGGACTATGCCATACCCACAACCCAGATAGGACAGACCTAGGCAGGCAGTGACAAATTCCAGGCAAGCACTCTTAGCCCCACACTGGTGGATTCTAAGGAAGCAGTCATCTCCTTGATTTTATGAGGCAGGATCTTGCTACATATCCCAAGTTGGCAGAGAACTTGAGGTTCCAAGAGTGTACTGGGATTTCAAGTGTGTACCACCATACCCAGCCCATAAAGGTTCTTTCTACAAACTCCTAACTTGAAAACTCTACTGTCTACATACAAGTGCAAATACAGAGATCCCTCAGACATGCCAGACCTGGGCTCTACTTACCTCTGTGACTATGTCCCCAACTCCTGTCACCAGGTGTTCTACTCTGTCACACATCATGCTGACGGCATCCTCCATTACCCCTTGCTCGTGTCCCAGTGACTGTGTCCCACTCAAAGATACTGCTGACTGATGCAGCTAGTCTGGGACCGGGCAGAGTGGGCTGGACAACTTGGCAGATCATGGATGCTCTAGAGGCTGAGCCACTGGGAGATCTGTGAGAAACTCGTCACTGATGTGTACCCAGCACCCAAGGCAGAAAGGCGCAAATCAGGTGCACTGGGGACATTTATGGAACTGTCCCTCTTTCCTCTGGTATGGTCATCAGGTCAGTTAATGTCCTATGTCAGCTGCTGACCAAAGTTCCTCCATGTGGCTCATTGTAAAGACCTAATCTTCTCTGCACTGTAATATTCATTATGAATAGTCACCGGCCTCTTCTCTGGGTACCTTAGGGCTTTGGCTGGAACTATGGGCATCTCTCAAATGCTGTCTCTGCCTTTCACTGCTCACAACCCAGTACCATCCCTGTCTAGACCACAATCCCTTGTTATTAAGAGCCCCATGAGTCACTCACATGTTGGTCATTATTCTGCCCCAACCCTGCATCTCACCAGAAGGTCTGCTTCAAGATCATGCCTTGTTCGTCCAACCACATCTTTCTGGCCTCTGCTGTCTTGCCCTTCCCAGCATCCACAACAGCTGTGGGGAATTCTATAAAAAGACCCACCAGCAGCTTAGTAATGATCAAGGCTTCTCAGTTATTCAAGGGTCAAGGGTCATGGAGGGTGGTGTATGGCATATGACAGGGCAAAGAATGAGGTAGGCTGTCCAAATGCATTCTCGGAGGAGAATGGGGCAACAGATGGAAAAGAGAAGCCCCAGTAATACAGTGATGGGACAAAAATGGGTCAGGGATACTCACCTTGGCCAGGGGGTGTGAGGCTCACAGCCTGAGCAAGAGCAGCCAGCACCGACTGCTCGGCCAGCCCAAGGCGCAGCCGCCCACTTAGGGACCTGAGGATAGAGTAGCGGTGTGAACTGACTGGCCGCTGTCATCTTGCCCTCCACATTTTGCCTGCTCCTGTCTCCCCAATCTCCACCTTTTGTGGAACCTCTTCAATATTCAGACAGTCTTCAAAGCCTCAAAGGGACCCAAGACATCACATAACCCCTAAAAATAAGGAAACCACAGCCACCCAGAGCTGGCCATGACCAATGGACACTGGGAGACAGAAAACTCACAGCCGAGTGGGTAGGGGCTTGAGGAGTGCAAGTTACAGGCAAACACTGAAACAGAACCTGACTTGGCTGGCCCAGCTCAAGCTGGCTGGTTACACTGCCTGCACCTCCACCTCTGTCAGCTCCAGTGAGGACAGGAGGATTTACCTCAAAGTGGCTGGGAGACTAGATGGCATCCACCAGTAGGTACAGGGCAGAACACCAAACACTGCTTCAACACACTTCAAGAGAGAGCAGTAACTTGCCTTCCACTGTCATGACAGCTTTATGCTCAACTCAGGCCAAAGCAGACATCAGTAATCAATGACAAGATTTACCCTTGAACTCCAGGACCCTTCTCCAGGCAGCATTACTAATGGAGGAGACTTAGCCCATGACAGGTAGTAATTACGGTTTGATATGAAATGTTCCCCACAGGCTCACTTTAAATGCTTGTCAACAGCTTAGTGATACTATTTTGGGAGGCTGTGGAAACTTCAAGAAATGAGGCCTACCCAATGGACGCAGGTCACTAGGTCATTATGTAGGAGGTTATACAAGCCTTGGTTCTGGTCTTACTCTGCTTCCTTGTCTGCTGTGATGTCCTGTTGCCACAAACCCTACCACGCCTTCCCCAAGATGGAAACAAACCTTCCAAGCCATGAACTAAAATATTCCTTTCCTCCACCAAGAGGTCTAACAACAGTAAAGCAAAGGTAACTAAAATGGGGTTCAACTGCAAAGTCAGAACTCGGTCATGTTGGTACTTTTCTTATGAGATGGCAGTCAGGGTTTTAGTGTCTGCAGTTGCCAAGTGCTCACTAGCTAGGCCCATATGCCTCCCCAGTCTCATGTGCCCCATGTTTACCTGGCAATAAACCGGGCTTCTGAGTGGCGGCAGGCAACAAAAAGGCCCTTGATAATGCCCATCTTCTTGGCCATGGACTGAACAAAGTAAAGAATAGGCAAGGAACCATCAGAGAACACTTTTCAGCTTTAGAAAAGCTGCTACTGCCATGACCACCACCACCTGTTGCAATGTCCTAATCTGAGGGCAATGACAATGAGCTGGCTCTCTTGCCTCTCCCTTTGTCCAATAAGCATTAACAAGTGTCCTGACACCCAGGAGACAAGGCATTAGATGCTAGGTTCTCCAGTCCCTGCCATGAGCTTTGCTTTGGGTCCCGGGACATCTGGGTTTTGGGATAAGCCACCCTGCTCTACTTACAGCACTGCCAGTGAGCCGGGCAATGTCACAGAATTTGGTAAAGACTCCAGAAGCGGTAAGTGGGGGTGGAGGCAGCATGAGTCTCTGAGTGCTTCTGCTGTTCTCGGCCACCAGCCCCACATCCCCCTTCTCAGCGACCTCAGCCCGGATGGACTCCAGCTGACGACCTTGATAGAGGAAGTAGGGAAGAAAGTGGGAGAGGACACGGCAGCAACCTGCCTCTCTTCACTGGATGTTTCTCTGTTTCTCTAGCTATCTGGGTTGATGGGACTTCCCCTTGTCTATACATTGCTTCCTTGGTACAACTAGTAAGTGCCTGCTCCCATTAAGTTAGTGTAAGAAGCCTAAGCAACAGTCTGAGAAAGACGAGCAGCTGGGTGAGCATGAGTAAATGAAACTAAAACTTAAGGATGGGATGGGGTCAGTGGAGGTGGAGGGCTGCCTGTTCATTCCTTAGCTGGTGTCTCTAACAGTCTCCAGCCTATTGTTTATTGTGTTTCTACTGTTCTGCCTTTCAAAAGGTATCAACTGAGCCTTGACCTTGCTTATGGCTGAAAACAAAGTCCTAATATGGCACATCTGAAGTAAGAGCAGGAGGCTGGCAAGATGGATAAGCAGGTAGTCAAGACAACTCAATGGCTTTCATCGCCCCTCCTCTCCGTCCCGCAGCTCCTATCCCAGCACAAGCTGTGCCTCCCCGCCCTATGCTGCCCAGACCTTGAAACTCCGGCTTTGTCAAGTACTCTTCCATTAGCCTCTTCCTTTATCCCCAAGTCCCAACTCTTTCACAGACTTCCAGGGCTCCGTCTTGCTGGCTCCCTCTTACCTGTGGCCTGGGCAACTGCCTTGAGGAGGACACCGTCACCAACACCCAGCTCCAGTCCCTGCTGAGGCGGCCCAAGGCGGCTGAGGCTGAGATAGAGAACGGGCAGCAGGTCCGGAGGGGACAGGGCCACCACGGAGCGCAGCAGGTTGCTCAGTGTCTCGACCATCTTGAGCCTGGAAAAAAGGGCCAGGATGTGTCCATCTATGACAAGGTCAGTGGGGTGTGACATCGTAGGAAGTTAAAAGGAAAAATGAAAGAACACGAGAAAGAAGGATAAAGAGCAAAGGGAACACTGACAGCTTGCTTGACTGACTGAAAAAAAATGACAATTGAAGATGGTGGTAATCACTGACAGAGAACAGCAGCCCTGCAGACACTGCTTCAAGAAGGAATTGGTTTTAAACTCCACAATTTAATTGATAAATTCATGCCCACTCTGAGACAGGTGACATTATTATCCCAACTTTACAGGTCAGAAAACAAGCACAGAAAAACTTGACCAATGTCAGGAACCTAAGAAGCATCAGGCTGAGGTTTAGGCCAAGGCTGCTCACTCTAGGACACTCAAGCAACTAAAACTGATGGTTGTCTAACTGTGACACAGACAGTAACTGTGTGCTTGCTGTCTGCCCAACGTACATGGTGTACTAAAGAGCCATGCAAGCTGGGGATATAGGTCAGTTGATAGAATGCTTCACAGCATGAACAAATTCCCACACACACTGGAATATGAGACCCACGTGGAAGCAGAAAGAGCAGTTAAGGGCCACCATGAGCTAAATGAGACCTGTCTCTAAATAATTCATAAATAAATAAATACATGCATACATACATACATACATACATACACGAGTGAGTAAGTAAGTAAGTAAATGGCTGTTATTTTTAGAACAAGCCTAAAGAACAATTTTTTTAGAAAGACAAGAGAAAAAGAAAATCACAGAACCACCTTATTATCCCTGTGCAAAGACCACAGGAATGGATGGCTGATGCAGAAAAAAACTGCTGGACATTGGCATGTATAGACACCTTCTTCCCCAAACCCTTGTCTGCCCAACTCCAGATTGTGAGATATCTGGAAGCAGGAACTTTGCAGGAATGATTAAGGATGGAAAGAAAAGCATGCTAGATAAGGGTGAGCACTATTATACCCAGGGCCTCTCAGAAGAGGACATGGTGATGCATATAAGCCTAGAAATATCAAGGCTGGCTGGAGTCCCAGAAGCTGGAAAAAGGTGGGTCAAGTTCTCTCTCCAAGCTTCAAGAGGACCTAACCTGCCTGCCAACAACCAAACTGTTACCACCATCTTAGCTTTAGACTTCAGGCCTCCTGCACTGTGGGGACATAACTTTCTACTGTTTTAATTCACCTAGTGGCAATCTGTTTCTGCTGCCCTACGGCAGCAGCAGAAGTAAAACCGTAAGGGAAGGTCAGAAAGGAAACAGGAAGTCCCCACAAGGCTGCCAAGAATGAGGCGGCACTCTCAGGCACAAAGCCTTGGGGCCAGGTGGGTGATGGAGGACCAGACCAGTGACATCATAAGCACCGTCTGAAAATCATTGTCTGAAACTAATTCTGAGGAAAGGGCTACTGATCCAAACTCAGAACCACCAAAACCTTCAGCAGTAGCAAAGTCACAAAGAATACAGATAGATGGAGGGGAGAGGCCAGTGAAACACTGTGGGTCAGAATCCCAGACAGGAAACCAGGACACAAAAGGGCAAGTGTCACAATGCAAATGAAAGGGGGAATCACTGTCACTAACAGCTGGTGTCAACTTCTTGACTCTGGTCATCTTGGTTCTGACTAAACCAGAATAAGACATCAACAACACAAAAAAAAAAACCAGTCTTAAGAAAAAAAAAAAAAAAAAAAAAAGCTGTACCCTAAGATTTTGAATTACAGGTCAGAACAGAACAGCCATCCTGCAGTTCCCTACAAGTAGAGGATGTATGAGATTCTCCACAAGCAGTCTCCCCAAATGTTATGTAGATAAACTCAATCTCCATAAAAACAGAGATCATATGCTCTTCCCTTTATTCAAGGGGGGAACTGAAGCTTAGAAAGGGAGGCCGGCCGTGCAAACCTGCCACAGGCACACAGGAAGCAGAGCAATGCCAACTGTCCCCTTGGCTGCCTCACCCAGCTGCTGCTACAAGCCACTTTCTGAGCTACATAAACTGGTACTCTGCTCAAGGTCCTTCCCATGTCCTCCACTGCCTCATGGAGTTATCCAATGAAAGTCTTTAAACATTCCCAAGGAAATATTTCTAAGGACCAAGCACCGAGGGCAGCCTAAAGATGTACTAAAATAAAGGAGTATTATGGGGCTGTTTAGGAAAGCTTAAACAACATGGAGAACTGAAAAGGTACACCGCACAATACTTATATCACCTAGACACACAAAAGAAAGCCTAGGTATGGGAGGCCAGGGAAGGACAGGATTTGGGAGAGAAGCCAGCATGGACAACGGACGCTGCCACGGAGCATCACCAGGTGGGAAGGCTCTGCAGAAGCTCAGCAAGCGAGGTCATCCTCACTATAACCAAGACTAGACTTCCGTTCACTTGAGATGTAGAAACCAGACAAGTGTGATACACCCCTTGTAGTTCCTACAATCTGTTTCCTAACCCTGCAGACCTGGCTATCCCTGTGTCTCTCACAAGCGCTCTCAACCTCTGACTCTGACAGGGGAGGTCACCTGAAAAGTTTTAGAACGGCACAATTAAGTTACAATCAACAAGAGAGTTTTCATAGTGCATCAGTGTTAAGACATCAGTGTTCAGATACATTCGGAGTTATCTTGACTGCATGAAGCCTCTGAGCACAGGCTAGACCCACTTAGATCAAGAGACTACATCATCAAAAATGATGCTATAGCCATGCATAGGGCCCAGACCTTTAATAGTAGCACTTGGGAGGCAGAGGAGGTAGATCTCTTGAGTTCGAGGCCAGTCTGGCCAACATAGTGGCAGTGTTACATAGAAAGACGCTGTCTCAAAAGACAAAAAGAAAAGAAAAGAAATGCTAAGGATCTTCTCAGGCTGGGCCTCAAAATTATGTCAGCCATTTTTGTGACTGGACAGTGATCATGAGAAGCGGTGAGAAAAGACTGAAGGGCAGAAGGCAGCACACAATGCCATGCTGAGAACAGAGCCAATGCCTAAATAACTAATTACCGAGCAGAAACCTCTTCAATCTTCTCAAACGTCCGGGCCACAGCAAGAAAAGGGACCCTGAGAAAAGAAAAGAGATATGAGAAGCATTTGAATAGGCCATAACATCCTGTTTCCATCTTACCTCTTCACATCCTCCTGGGAGAAAAATGCAAAGGCAACTATCCACTATCCTTTCCCTTAATTCAATGTCCCCAAAACAGGAATGGGAGAGAAGTGACAGCTCTTCCAATAGAGGCCAAAATGACAGACTCCCATAGTCACAGGGACAGAACTTAAGACAGCATGGGAAAGTTAACTCCTTACTTCTGGCCATGTTTCCAGCAGGCATCTTCAATGGGATGGTAGTTATTCTTGGAAGGATTATAAATTGCTGGATCCAGGGTTCTATAGAGGCAAAGGGAAGTTGAAACTGGGATACTCTCAGTCTAAGAAGTTACTTTTCAAAGAAATGCTTGTACTATGTGAAAAGGTCAACACATTCCTATCTCTTCACTGGTAGATTCCAGGCAAGTGCTCTACCACTGAACCACACCCCCCACACTCCTACCACCACCACCCCTACCCTTTCACTTGGTGATTCTAGACAAGTCTACCATTGAGCTGTAACTAGCCCATATATGGTTTTCAGTACGGCATGGATGGGGTCTGATCCCATTTCTCTATAGGATATGTATCCATCTATCCACCTGATTATCCATTCAACAAATCTTGTGTTCATAGCTAGTGGTTTAAAATGACCCAATCACAATAAAAACCATTATTTAGCAACCTAATCAGTCCTACTACTCTAATCTATAGTGGTTACCAAGAAAAAGAAGTGGCTCTTGATCCATACCCATTAGCCACCCAGTGCTGGCAGAGAGGCCCTCAGGAGATTCCAATGCAATGTCTGCTGCTTCCAGAGCATGCACTCAGCCTGATAAGCTCAGTATGGGGGAATCAGTGTGATAAGAAGTGAGGATAGAGTGCTAAGTGGTACCATTGGGCAAAGAGGCTTAAGATTTTGCCCTGGGAAGAATACACAACCACTCTAGGTAGGGGAGTAGGAATAAGGGGCCAGAATTACTACCATGATTACCTTGTTGTATGCCCTTAGCTCTTTGGGGATCATACTGGAAGCTGGAGGTCAGACAAGACACCAACCAATCAGTGGGTAGTGGGTATGCAAACTGCCGAAACAGCTCTTACTCTGCCTGTATTCTAAGGCTTTGCAATAGGGTCCAAAAGTATCTAAAACACTGACCAATTACCAAGCCCTGCAAGAGTAGAAAACCCAAGCTAGGGCTGAGTAGTAGACATGGAGAAGAGAATGTGACTGTGCAGGAGATGCTTCTCAGACTTGGGCACCGACTCACCCCTTGGACTCTTCCTTCCTTGGAGTGCCTGATTCTTCTTGTTTGACTTCACTTTTCACTGCTGGTTTTCGGGGTGCTACAAGGGAACACAGGAAGTAGAGGGTCCCTACTCCTCACAGGCCCAACTCTGGTGCCTTGTTCAGGCAGCGCTGTCTAAACAGAGCCCCACAATCTGCTGCCTACACAGCCCATTTGGATAAAGATGAGAAAGGTGCTCACTGAAGAAACTGCTTAATGTCTTGGCACCTCTGGCAGAAATCTTGCTCTGTTCCTCTTCCTGAGGCTTCTGTTTCACACCTTCCTTACACACTGGAATGTTTTCGGCCGTTGTCAGGCTTACTGACTCTGAAATGAGAAAAGGTAGATGGTGATATAAACAGTTGTTGGGGTTAGTCTTGTGTTCTGTATATTCAGAGAGCTGAGCTCTGTACCCCAAGATCAGGTTGTGGTCTGGACATGGACATTGTGTTAACAAATGTGCCGTGTAGAATGTTCCCCAATAATCGCTGATTGGTAAAAAGTGAGAGCCTGTGACTGGGGTGTAGAAAGAGGAAGGCAGGACTTTGGTAGAGTGAGGTGATATTAGGTAGGGACCATGAGGGAGAGAAGGAAAAGGGGGAGCAGGAGATAGTTGCCATGAGCTAGGATGGAAGATGAGGATGGACCACAAGTACATAGTCAAAAGAAGCTCACCTTGAGAATACACATGGAAGTAGCAAGACTCGACTGGCAAGTAACAGGGTATTTATCTGGTTATTAATAATCAGGTTAGAATAGCTCATAATCTACCCAGCACAGTGCCAGCAGCTTGTTAATAATATCTGATGTCTCTGTGTCACTTACTCTGGAGCAAAACAGTATAGAACGGGGCAGAAACCCCCATAAAATTAACAATATAAAAAGTTTCTACCTCTAACTATTAAGATCCTAAAGTGGCTGAACCCTGTGAGTGGAAAATTGAGCATTTCTGACCTTTCTCCTTCTGCTGTGTAAATGGCCTAATGTTCACTCCTCAGTGTTAATAAAAGCACAGCTGACACTGGAACAAAAACGAAAAACTTAGGAATGGTAGTGAAAGAAACATCATCTCCCAGCTGGGAGGGCATCAGTGTGAAATACCAGCTCCTCAGGACACTGAGGTAAGAGAATTGCAAAACTCCAAAGACAGCGTACAGTTCATAGTAAGATCTTGTCTCAGACAAAAATAACAAACAACAACCAAGCCAAAAACCAAAAACAAAAAACACAGAGCTGGGATGTGACTCAGTGGTCGAGCACCTACCTAGAATCCCCGAGTGAATCTGAAGGTGTGGCTCAGTAGTAGTGTACCTGCCTAGAATGTTCCAATGAGGGCTGAAAAACTGTCTCAGCAATTAGAGTACTGACTGACTGCTCTTCCAGAGGTCCTGAGTTCAATTCCCAGCAACCACATGGTGGCTCACAATCAAGTGTAATAGGATATGCTCTCTTCTGGTGTGTTTAAAGACAGTAACAGTGTACTCATATACATAAAATAATAATTCCTTTTTAAAAAAAAAGTTAAAAAAATCCCCCAGTGAGGAGCTAGAGCTTAGTGGCCGAGTACCTGCCTCTCCCACTAGTGAGAAGACTGAAGTATGGCTCAGAATTAAACATCTGTCTAGCGGGGCTGGAGAAATGGCTCAGTGGTTAAGAGCACTGACTGTTCTTCCTTCCAGAAGGAAGGCCTGAATTCAATTCCCAGCAACTGTATGGTGGCTCACAACCATCTGTAATGGCATCTGATGCCCTCTTCTGGTGTGTCTGAAGAGAGTGACAGTGTACTTATATACATAAATTAAATAAATCTTTAAAAAAAGAAAGCATGAATACAAAACTGTGGTACATTTACACAATGGAGTACTACTCAGCTTTTACTCAGCTATTAAAAACAATGACTTCATGAAATTCTTAGAAGCTATCATCCTGAGTGAGGTAATTCAGTCACAAAAGAACACCCATGGTATGCACTCACTGATAAGTGGATACTAGCCCAAAAAACTTAGAATTCTCAAGAAACAATTCACAGATCTTATAAAGCTCAAAAAGAAGGCCATAATGTGGATGCCTCAGTCCTTCCTAGAAGGGAGAACACTACACTCATGGGAGAAAATATAGGGACAAACAGAGGAGCAGGGACCAAAGAAAATATAATCCAGAGACTGCCTCACCTGGGGATCCATCCCATATGCAGCCACCAAACCTAGACACTATTGCTGATGCCAAGAAGTGCTTACTGGCAGGAGCCAGATATGGATGCCTCCTCAGAGGATCTGCCAGAGCCATACTGATACAGATGAAGATACTTGCAGCTAACCATCGGACTGAGCACAGGGACCCCAATGGAGGAGCTAGAGAAAGGACTGAAGAAGCTGAAAGGGTTTGCAACCCCATGGGAAAAACAACATTATTAACCAAGCAAACCCTCCAGAGCTCCCAGGGACTAAAATACCATGGAGAGACCCATGGCTCCAGTTCCATATGTAGCAGAGGATGGCATTGTCTGGCATCAGTGGGAGGAGAAGCCTTTGGTCCAGTGAAGGTGTGTTTTCCCTATGTAGGGGAATGCCAAGGCGCTGAGGTGGGAGAGGGTGTAGTTGGGAGAGGGAGCACCTTCATGGAAGCAAGGGGAGGAGGAAGGGGAATGGAAGTGGGGAAAAGGGGGATAACATTTGAATGTAAATACAGAGACTATCCAATAAAAAATGATGAAAAAAAAAGTTGCCTAGCATATATCTGGCCCTGGGTTCCACCATCAGCATTACAAAAAAAAAAACCCAACAAAAACCTAAAATCTTAGCATGATTCAAACAGTACCATTTTTCTCACAGAAAACAGATATATGTATATTCGTAAAAGTGTCCTTGCAAGCACAGGGGTCTCAAGAACACCAAGGAACAAAAGGTGTAAGAGCACTCCCATTTCTGAATCCTGTAACTAAGCTTAGACATTGCACTTAATAAACACCTACTCAGTTTATTGTATCTGACTGACACCTACAATGTCTAAAAGCATTTTATTTGAGGGCCCTTTCTTCTCTTCCTACATGCATGGGGTAAAATAAGCAACAAACCCAAAATGTAAAAGCAAAACCTCTATTATCTTGTAGTTCCCACTGAACCCAAGCTGGGGAGTTTGTGCCTTGTTTCACTGAACCTCCCTCCACAGACAAGCTAGGCCGCAAGCAGGATCATGAAAGTGGGGAATAAGCAACTCACCAGGGGACTTTGTGGGCTCAGAGGATACTGTGAGCTGGTCCCCCTCCTCTTCTTCCTTCTGTATTGCCTCTTCAGCCTCTGTGAGGCTTTCTGTTGGGGTCTGTGTGTCTGATATCAGACAGAAAAGTGAAATGGAAGTGAGACCTAAAGGCACTCCCATCCAGTAGACAGTCTAAAGCAAAGTCTCAAGTCCAAAGCCTGCCTGGACTACGGACTAAATTCCATTTTTAGTTTGGGTAACTTTGTGAGACCCTGTCTCAGAAACAAGATACTGACATGTAACTCAGTAGTGGAGCACCTGTTTACCCTGAACATTAGGGTAATGATAAAATTACAGACACTAACCTGGGGGAAATTTGTCTTAGGACAAAGATAATCCTTTTACTAGTAGATACTCAGAATTGCTAAAATTCTCCAACTTACCATGAAATTGTTTAACTGACTACAAACTGCCAACTGGAAAACAAGCCTACACTAAACGTCAACCTGTCAATGGGAAACAGCCATCTGCAGATTTTGCTTCTTATTCACATAAACAAGAACCTGGCTGGGTCAACAAATGCAACTGGTGGAATCACACACATCCTCTAGGATCAATAGATCCGTCTCAGTGGCTGTTTCCCTGCGTTGCCTCCAACATAAAGGGACCCCACTCAACAGTATGACAGTCTACAGTCTCCACGGGAACACTGCGCCACCTGCTGGACGCTACAAGAAAAGCTAGCTAAGGGAATTTTGTTAGTTTCCCGTTGTCTCTAAGTATACCCTTGGAGGAACTCACCACCAATGAAAAATAATTTCCATTAAATAAAACAAGATAAAACTGAAATTATACATAAATAATAATTAAGACAATAAATGTTTCAAAAAGCTTTCACAATGAGCTCCTGTGTACTGGGGTCTGGAAAATTTATTCATTTAACTATTTATTGAAAATAGTCTTGCTATGCTGACCAGGCTGACCTCAAACTGCAGTGATCCTCCTGCTGCCTGAATGCTATCATCACAAGCACAGGCAAGCATGCCTGGCCCCAGTCTGAAATATATCAGACTAATCATCTTGTACGGCACATACCTCCCCTACCCTTGCAGGTCCCCATTGTGTCTCCCTTGAGATAGACACACACAAACATGCTCCTCTCATCCTACTCCCTCACCTTCTTCTTTCTTCCTTTTCTTAGCTGCTTTGTCTTTGTCTTCACTCTGCTCCTCGAGAGTGTCTTGAATTGTCCGTTTGGGGAGCTGCTTCCGAGCTGGAAATGTAAAGGGAGCACTGTAGCTGATCACGAGTTTTTCTGTGCTGCCCCAGTGATCAGACACACTGCCTGGTGAAAGGAGCAATTCAGAAGGTTCTCCATCCCCTTCCTCTGATTACCTACCATAGCCACTACCCCAATGTACACCTCATCTCTGTAGCTCGGAATTTGTGACCTTGAGTGAGTTGTTTATTCTGTCTGCCCTCCCCACTTTCTTGCATTTTGAGAACGGAAACAAGCTCCAGTCAATGGTAACAGCATGTACTCAGCACCCTCAGCCTGGTGTCTGAAAACCTTGAGGATCCAGCCACTACACTCCTCTCTAGCTCTTGACACATACTATCCTCAAGCTGCCTCTTCAGACCACACTGTATTCTCTAGAAACATCAGTGTCAGAATTCCCACGTGTCCAGTTTTTCCTACCTCTCAGTCTTTGCACACGTGACACCTATCTGGGAAAGTGTCCACTTGCCTTTTCTGAATCTTCCCTAGATGCCATGACTAGATACCATACTCAGAAGGACAACTGACCTCTGAGCTCCCAGAGCAGCCCTGTGAATAGCTGTGCCCTACTGAAGCATTCAGGAAGCTGCACATGTGACATTAAACTTGAGCGTTTAAAGAGAAAAAAAGCCAAACTGGAGAACCTAGTTTTAACCATACATCATGATCTGAAGACAATTTCAATTCCGAATTCAGAGCATTCACTTTTTAGTGCTGATTGTGAGTTCACATTCATTGTAACTTGACTAAATCTGAAATTCCTAGGAGATGCACCTCTGTGTCTGAGGGCATTCCTGTTGGCATTTTAACTGCACAAGATTCACCCGAAATTTGGGTGGCACCATACCATGGGCTGGGAACTAGAAATACATAAAAAGAGGGAAAAAGTGAACTGAGCACCAGCATTATCTGCTTCTGCTTCCTAAGACGATCCTGCTGCCATGTTTCCCAATCGTTATAGACTGCACTGTCAAACTGTGAACCAAAATAAACTCTCCGATCTTTCTCATGCTTCTGGAAGGTATTTTGCCACAGTATGAAAAGGGGAAAAAAGAAAATAAGTAACTTTTATTACACTAAGTTTTCAAAATCTGACATGTATGTACGTACCTGTCAATTCACACATCATGTTTAGGGTTTTAAAAATGGACAGCGTCTTAATAAGCAGATTCCAAGCCCAAGTTGCTCATGGGAGACTGGAAAGACTTCCTTCTGAGGCCTGCTCTCATGGAGCACCCCGTATGAAATGCTTGGGTCCAGAGATGTCGCAGCGTCTAGGGTTTTCAGTTTTATGCCTGTAGACTGCACTGGCTGAACTGAATGAGTATCTCTGATCTTACAGTATTTACCAGCTTCCTGAGGTCCACACCGAAACTTTACACAAGTACCCATCTCAGTCACCACACTGCAAACCGTCAGAGCAGGCTCAGTCCTCAGGTTACATATGGTCCTCACCTGGACCTTCCCCATACCAATTCTCCTTCCATCTAGGCCTCCTGTCTCAGGCTGATTCTCTAGAATGTTCTCTAGTCTCTTCATCTGGTATCCCCTGAACTCCGTGGTCTCTGTGACAGAACTCCAAACTTTAGTAATCCAAATGTTCCCAACTCACACAACCTGGAATTCTCTTTCTTTCTCCTATCCCACCTGGCTCCCTATGCCTTTCAGGGCTCAGCTTAGTTACCTGCTCTTCTAGAAGTCTCCATACTTGCACTCTTGTGTTCCTACTCAGAGCCTTGTGCAGCAACTATCACGACCCATGACAATCACAGTTTCCCGCATTTACCAAGCACCGACTGTGGGCCAAGTCAGGCCAATACACTTCACATGAATCAGCCTTTAATCCTGGAAGTTCTGGGCACCTGGCACTGTACTTCAGACCACCTATTCTATAAGTAACCACACCTCTGCAAAGGTGAGGTTGTTGGCCACAGGTCCCACAGCTCAGGGACAGTTAACCACGCTCACCACCACAGTTCTACCATCAGAGCCACTGCAAGGACGATCACCACGGGCAGTATGGATGGAAGGGATGGAACTGGCCTGTCCTTACCAGTTCGACGCTTTGGGAATCCTGATGGGGAAATGTCCATGGAGGGACTGCTGCTGAAAGGACTGTTCTCAGGACATGAGTCGGGGCTGGGAGGAGGGCTCTGTTTGGAGTCTGACACAGACTTCTGAAAGCAGACAGAAAGAATAGTTCTGGAATAAAGATGTATGCCATCACCTGGCAGTTGCAGCTACCACACGCTTCGGAGCAGAATGCACTCAGCCTCTCATATCTAACGTCATCTTTGATTCCTCAGGCCCATCCCCATCCAGGCCACCTTCTGTCACCTAAGTATCATTAAACCCACCAACCTAACTTTTAGTGTCCCAGATTCACTCCAGTATGAAACCCAATGTTAATTCTGCCTCTTAAAGTAACAGAATCATCCTTTTACACTTACACATAGGGTGGCCTAACTAAAGATCTACCAACTTCCCTTGGAGTTAATACAGTCATGGGCCTGAGTACTCTATTTCTTTGCCTCCTTTGCAACTAGTGTGGTCATGAGACTAAGGACCACATTTTCAGCCTCCCTTGTAGTTCTAAGATCCGAGGAAAGGACTAATTCTTGTACAATTAATAATTAATAATTGTACAATTTTTGTGATACCATACACATGGCATGCGCTTGTATGTCACACACACACACACACACACACACACACACACACACACACGTTTAAGAATAAAATAAGTAGAAGAGTCACAAGGAAACGTGACCACAGAAAGCACAGAGAATGTAACACTGTCTCAGCTAATGGAGAAAAAAGACATGAAAGTCATCTTCCCCAGAGGCTCCAGAAACAAAAGGCCCTGCCCACACCCTAAGATAATCCACTCCAGGTACCTGACCTAGATAAAAACAGTGAAAATCCAGCACCACAGGTATGTTCTCCATGAGGTGCCTGAAGTATGAGGGGTCAAATGAGCCCCACCTCCCAGAGAAAAGATAGACTGGAACCCTGTACCCCAACCCTCCTGCTTCCAAGAACAACAGCAGAGACTGCCAGTCTCCTGAACAATGTCCCCAGAGTCTTCCTGCACTGCTACTATACTCGGCCGCATGGGTGAGTAGGAAACTGGCAGGCTCATGGGTAAAGGTGCTTGCTTCATAAGCCTAGAGACTAGAGTTCAATTCCTACAACTCATGTGAATGTGTCCTCTGACCTCCACGTGCACGGCAAGGATATATACACACACGCACAAAAGTTAAATTCTAAAAAGACATCAGCAGGCTGCTGGAACCTACTTGGACTTTGGGGGTGTCAGGGGCTTCATCTTCGTCCTCCCCTTCACTGCTTAGGACCTGGGCCACCTTCCTTTCTGGCCTCTTCACTGGAGAATCACTCTCAGGCATCACTTGATTCCTCTCCTTCAACGCCAACCTGGAAGATAGGAGGGAGATGTGGAACACATGGCAGGCAGCATGGAAAAAAAAAACACCCACGAAACTCTGCATTCCCTTCTCTTCCATTCCAATGAGCACTGAGCATCTTCTAAGAGTCTCCATGGCATTCACATTTTTTTATTTTCCTTTAATGGATGGTCTCACGTAGCTAGGCCTGGCCTCAAACCCAGTGCCTTTGAACTTCTGATCCTCCTGCCTACGCCTTACCATCACTGGGATTATGATGTGCGATGCCATATTTGACTTCATTATATGTATGTATGCTTCCTTCCCTTCCTCCTTTTCTCTATCCCATGCCTGAGGCATCCTATGAGCACATGTCATGAAGAGTAGGTGGGTTTCTTGACACTAATATCCATCTGAAGACCTCTCTCTTAGTCACAAAAGTTTCAGCAGGAAACATCGTCACCCAGGCAACAGCACAACAGCCTGAAGTCTTACATGAGGAAAGGGACATATATTCTAAATCACTGTCCCCTTGATGTCAGCTCAGATCTTCCAGCTTATGAGGACACAGGCATAGTGTCATGCATGCCAGTGGCAGTCACTCAAGTGCTGAGTGTCCTCAGAAAGCTCACTGTCTGAACAGAGGCCATCATGAGTATCAGCAACTCCTTATTCTTGACTTCCTGGAGACAGGCCCTAATCCTATATAACTTCTTACAAAGAGGGAAGTAGGTTAATGCTCAGTGCCACAAAAAAAGTTCTATGAGCTTTATGGAAAGTAGAGGGATGGCCATCCACTTGGTTCACCTCAAAATCCAGCGTCCTGAGCTGTGCTGGCACACAGAAAATACTTGAAAGCTGTTTTCTGAGTAAATGCCTCTGTATAATACCATGAACAACCTATATAAGCAATTTACATATATAATAGTCTCATCCTTGCTATTTAAAAGTAAGCTAAAGGTGTTTATGAATGTATATAGATTATATGTCATGCCAGTTGAGCTCTAACAGTGTCAAACAGGTAGACCCTGTAGTCTAGTATGACAGACACTTGCCCATTCATCAGCTCTATTAAGCATCTACTATGTCAATAAATGTGTTTGCTAGAGCACTGCAAACTACTTGCAGTACTTCCTCCGGGAAGGATTAGTGAAGAGTTCAAAAAAGCTTCTTAGATTTAAAAAATATATATCCATTTATGTTCATGTGTATGAGTGTTTACCTTACATCTATATACCATACGAATGCCTAGAGCCTGTGGAAGACAGAATGTACCAAATACCCCCTGGAACTGAAGTTACAGGTAGTTGTGACCACAGCCCGAATACTTAGAAACTCAGTCCAGGTCCTCTGGAAGAGAAGCAAATGCTCTTAACTGCTGAGTCCCTGGATTTATCATCATCTGTGTGCAAATAGGTGCAAATGGGCATAAGTATTCCAAGAAGCCGGAGATATCAGATACCCTGGAACTGAGTTACAGGTAACTGTGAGCACCTGACACAGTGCTGAGAAGCTCACTGTCATCCTCTGCAAGATAAGTCTGTATTCCTAACTCCTATGCCATCTCTCTAGCCCCAAGGTCAAATTTCTCCTTTGTCATCTGAGTTAATGTTTTTATGACTACAATTCCTCATATAAAAACCTATGTCAGACAAAATACCTACATACATAATTACACTTACATATAATTAAAAATAAAAGCAAATCTATTAATATAGAACTGTAATACCCACAGAAAGAAAACAACCTAAATATTCTCCATAAATGAAATGCTATATAATTTCTTTAGGATAGCCATAGAAGGAAATACAACATAAAAAGTAAAAGAACTGAGCTCCTGTGTTCCTTAACAGGAAAAGGAAAAAAAAAAAAGCTTCTGTACTATGTTAACAAAAGTCAACTAATGAATAACATAACATACACAGCATGACCTACGGAAATCACAGAGAAGAAACATTCTTATGCATTTGCACAATGTATATGACACAATGGCCTACTTCAACATTTATATCTTGACTCCTACATGCAGAGTGCCCTTCTGCAGTAAGTAGTGCTATAAATGGCACATCTGGCGGGGCAGTGGTGGCACAGGCCTTGAATCCCAATATAGGGAGGCAAAAGCAAGTGGATCTCTGTGAGTTTAAGACCAGTCTCATCTACAGGTTGAGTTACAGGACAACCAGGTCTTAAAAAACAAGAACAAAAAGACACATGTACTCACTGACCCCATGCAGAAAGCCTATCGGATAGTAGGTACCTTTTTACTCCTGAGGAAGGGACAAAGGAAGTGAAGTTTCCTGCTCAACATCTCAATTTGGAGATTATGAACCAAATGTATTCATATCTATGCTCTGACCCAGCATCTTTCCTGAGAATGTATGAATCAAAATATGGTCAACATCACTACCCCATGGAGAATCTGGTTTAAAACAAATGCAAAGCTTGTGCAAACAGTGTCCTGACAAGAATGTTGTTGGCTCTTAGCTATCTAAACTAAATATCATTTTGAGGCCTGATACATCTGAAGCAGGTTTTTAGCACATGCATACAATAGAATCTTGACTGTTAAAGGCATATGCTGTCCCGGCCCTTTACATACTTTGGAGGGGGTTCCTTCTCTCTGATGTTGCTGGGTGTCTCCTTCTCCACCTTCTTCGATTTACCTTCTTTTGCGGGTTGGAAAAATGACCTGAAGAAGCATAAGGATGTGAGTCATTAACATCACTGATGCCCTGAACACCTGCACACCTGCAGCTCTAGACACCATCCCCAGTCATGTAGATTCCTCTACGTTTTTAACTTTAAGGAGTGTTTGAGGATGTGGGAGAGGGACAACGGAAGGGATTTAGTAGTGCAGAGCCTGGATTTTTATTCTATTCTGGACTCTTGGGGGTTAGGGGGTGATAAAGGACACGAAAAAAAAAGTGAAAGAACAAAAGGCATATAAAGAGTTGTTATCTCAGGACAGGCCATACCCAGGTTTCCTATCACGTAAGTGCCTAGGGATTTGTTTCCCAGGAATCTAGAGTAGATGATTAGGTCTAAGTCTGTTGGTATCTATTCCCTCCTTTCCCTTGTTTATCGGATACACCCTTCTTTCTCTTGGTACATGAGTGACCAACACTTACACCTATGTTACATGATAACCCAGGCCTTAAACATCAGTACAGAGCACTGCACACCTGTAGCCACCATTGATTGTCACAAGCCAAAACTCAACTATTAATAGCTCTGGGTTAAGGAAAGAGGAGGATGGCCAGGAACCAGAGGCTGAACAGCCCAGAGACCCAGGATAGAACCGAACATTACTATCAGGAAAAAAAAAGTCAATGAAATGATTCCTAATGACATTCTGCTATACTCATAGATTGATACCTAGGCCAATTATCATCAGAGGCTTCATCTAACAGGAGCAGATGCAGAGAGCCACAGCCAAACACTAGGAGGAGCCAGAGGAACCCCCCACAGAAGAGGGGGGAGGAAGAATTGTAGGAGTCATAAGGGTAAATGACACCAGGAGAACACAGCCCACAGAATCAACCAAGCAGAGATCATAGGGGCTCAGAGACTGAATCAGCAATCACAGACCGTATACGGGTCTGAGCTAGGTCTTCTGTATATAGGTTATGGTTGTGTAGCTTTGTATTATGGGATTCCTAAAAGTGGGAGGGGTTATCTCTCTTTTGCATGCTTTTGGGACCTTTTTCCTCCTAGTGGGTTACCTCATCCAGCCTTGATATGAGGGTTTGTGCCTAGACTTAGAATGACTTGTTATGCCAATATGGCTAATAGGTGTGCAGTGCACTAGGAGGCTTGCTCATTTTTTGAAGGGAAATGGAAGAGGGGTGAATTGGGGCTGAGAGAAGTAAAAAGAAGGAAAAATTCAGTCAGGATGTAATATATGTGAGAATGAGAGAAAAATAAAAGCAAACAGAAAATATAAAGGAAATTGGTGCCCTGGGATTGCTAATCTTGGGAGAGCCAGCCTGAGAGCAACAGCAGAGAGAGCAGAGCTGACCACAGAGAGACAGACCATGACAATGTTTTAGTAGATGGATCTAACCAAGTCTGCAACTATGGAAACCAAGTGCCTTCCCCTGTCATGCTCCTGAAGCTACCTTGCATTAGTACACAGATTCTGAACTAGCACTGAGGCTGTCCTGTGCACTGAGGGAGGCACAGTGCATGTGTGACGTTTGTCCACTAGATACCAAAAGCAGATTGCAGACCCCTAAACTGTCAGAACCAAAAATGCTTCCAGCCATTGCCTCATGTTCCCAGGGGGCAAAACTGATGACTGGAAACTACTGCATTTGGGATTCATACCCTGTAACCAAAAATTAATTCATGAATTAACTGAGTCATTACCTTTCACCCATGTCCCACTTCCCATTTTTCAGACCGCTCAACTCTTCTCAGAAATTTCTTCTCAGAAAACGCAGACATGAAGCAGAAAGCCCAGAGTTTTAGAGAATGTATTATGTGGACACACCCTCTTGCAAGGAGTAGAAAGCTCAAACATCAGGAAGCCTAAGACACTGAAGAGGCTCAAAAAGTTACAAGATTCACTAGCCCCTCGCTAGTTGCTGATGGTGAGGGCACTCTTTAGTGGAGTTGCCTGCAGGCTGACCAGAGAGCTCCAGGGATGCAGCTTTCAGGAGTCATGACCCATGCTGGAGTGGTCTTTGGAGTGATATGTCTGCCTCTGAGGCATCAGCTTTCCTATAAATAACACTGTAACTCACTGTTTTACTAAGCTAGATTTGGGTGAAATCGTTTCTTTGGCTGTGTCATCAGTGCCCTATCTGGGGTGAATGTTAGTTCTCAGTTTCCCAGGAAACATTACAATAGAAAGTGCCTTGAGCATGGCAGGGACCTTACATAATACTTCTCTGCATGTTGGCAGCAGAATTCTCTCCCTTCCTCTCTTGTTCTTTTTTTCTCATCAGTTGTACCTGAAAAAGAAATTCGAAGACCAGCTAAGAATATTGGTTGTGCAGAGACTAAGACTTGGGGAGACAGGAGGAACAACTCTTCTTAAGGAAATGAAAGGAGTATAATCAGGGGCTAGAGAGATGGCTCAGTGGGTGAGAGTGCTACTTAAATTTGAATCCCCAGCACCATGTAAATTAAATTGATGTCAAGCATGGTTGTACATGCCTGTAAACCCAGCATTATGGGTTGGATACAGGTGGATAAAGGCAGATCCCAGAAGCTCACTGACCAGTTAATCAAACTAGCCAGAACCATGACTGAGCTTCAGGGTCAGTGGGACCCTGTTTGAAGACAATAAGGCAGAGTGGTATTTGCACACATGGGTCTGGATTCCCATATACTCTAGTGCATTACCAAATACATTACACACACAATACCTTGTGTGTGCGCGCGCACACACACACACAGCTTTACAATCAGAAACATGTGTTTTCTGTTCAGGAAAAACCAATATGGAACTTTAAGATCTATTACTAAGGCATAAAATTTCCAAGTCAGAAAGTGGGAAATCTATCTTAATGGTGACTGCTTTCCATATAACACGAAAATTTTACTGAGTACATGTAATTTTTTTTCACATTTTTATTCTTTGGGACTTAAGTTTCTTTATCTGTCCCCTCCCCCTTTATATTACTGAAGACAGAATCTAGGCAGGGTCTGCTAGACAAGCACTGTATCACTAAGTTATATTTCAAGCCCTACTTGGCTGCCAAATGCCAAATGCAAGCGCTTCCCTTTCCAAACGTCCGTCCTCACCCTGACAACTTCCTTCTGTTCTCCCCGTCCAAGTTTCTCTGCCTCCTCAACTCCACACACATTAAGCAACAAGACCTGACCCTCCCCTTCGTGTTTTCAGGCCTCAATTTCAGATCGCCAGTCTTACCCCACCCGTGCCCCTTCTGGCAGCCAAGCTCACCTTTTCCCTGGCTCCTGACAACGCGCCAGGCTTCTCTCCTCTTCAAACAGGACCACTATCTGACCAATGAAGTCACCCTGTTGTCACTCAAGCGTCCCACAATACCCAGCATCCTATACAGATTGACAGCAGGCGACCAGGGTAAGACCCGTCACTCTCAAACCTTCCCTCCGGCCCCAGGCCGCCCCGCCTCTCTTGGAGCCACTAGGGCCGACGGCCACGCCCACCGCCAGACTTCCTCCCGAGTCCCGCCCTTCCAGGCCTCCACCAGTCCTCCGCAGACGCTCAAGTTTCCAGCCTGCGCCGCCTTGGTCAGCCAGACAGCCAGCGGCTCTCCCAGTACGCCGCTCCTTGCTGCCCTCTCTCCTGGGCCCTCGGCTGCCGCGACGTCCCCATGTCCGTTCCGCTGCCGGCACCCAGAACCAGCGAAGCTCACCGGCGACGAGCCTCGGCACGCTCGCCGACCCCAGCCCCAGCCACGTGCCCACTGCCCCACTTGCCTCTCCAAGTCACTTTTCTGGGCGCCACACTCAGCTCGCCCAGAGACGCAAACCCGAAAGCCCCAAATTCGCGCCACAGGTTTCGCGCGCAGACTTTGGCGGGCGGGGTCAGAGACGGGAGAGGGTGGGGCCTCAGAGTAGCGCGCGCAGCTACCATCACCCGGAGGCTGCTGGGAGTTGTAGTCTCTAGAGCGTAAGGCAGCCTGGAAATGGGACAGAGTAGGGAGAGGAGGGGCGCTGTCCCGCACAGCATGCTGGGACGCGGCCCCGAGACTTTCATCTCTATGGATGAGCTGGTGAGGCTGCAAGGTCGTAAAGGTGACAGTCGGGGAGAGGAAAGGGGCTGGTGGAAAGCCACCTTGCCAGGCACTGGGGGAAGAAAGGCGGGATACCGCGCGGGGCATCCCGGGAGCAAGGGCCGGGCCGGGCTTGGGCGCGGGGCATTGTGGGAGGTGGACGCTGCTTTGGGTTGGGTAAGTGAGTTGAGTGAGGGGGAGGGGGCCGGAAGGGTGCACAGCTTTGGGAGTGGAGAAGCATCTCTGTGTAGGATGGTCAGGCCGGGAGGAGCAGCGGAGAGACGGTCTGGGAGAGCCTGGAGAGGTCGGAACCGAATAAAAGGGTCTGTGCAAGGGAGAAGAGGATGAGCGGGACGGGGGTGGGGGGAAGAGAGGCAGGGGCAACATGAGAGTGAAGAAACCCATCTAAGGAGAAGGGGCCATGTCCAGAACGAAGATACACATTGAGAATTGTAGCTATTTCTTGGAAAGGGGGACTGCAACTTGGCCCAGGAGGAGAGTAAGTCTTAGGAGCAGTTTGGACCAAAGATGACTATTGGTGACACTTTTGAGGTGAATTTGGGCCATACCCCTGTAGGCGAAGGCTCCATGACTGGACATGGGACGCATAGAAGATAAGATCATCTCTAGAAAGCACAAGCCACAGATCAAAGTAGCAATTCAAGGCCGTCGATATCCGAGGGGCAACATCTGACACACCTAGGGAGAAGAAAGCGGAGGTGTATGAGGATTATACCTGCGGTGAGAGATTCATGCCTAGCTAGAGAGTAGATGATGAGCTCCAGTCAAATAGAGACTTGTGGGAAACAGCAGTTCCAGATGAATGGGACCACTAAATGTTATCACCAGGCGTAGGAGACACATCTGGAAAGAGAAATATTAGCCAGAGGCTAAGATATCCACAGCTAGGCTGAAGGCAAAATATTTAGAAGAACTGATTCCTCTTGTACCTAGAGGTCACATCTAAGGCAACTGGAACTAGAATTGAAATTGATTAAATGCCAACTGAAACTAGGGAAGCAACAGGTGAACCACAAAAATGGGATGGAGATTCCTATCTGGAAAGCAAGCAATAAGACCGATTTAATTTTGTATGAGATGTATTTGAGGCACCAATAGCTGATAAGACAGTCTGTGGTAAGGAAATTGAGGTAACCCAGATAGAGATGGGTCTGATGTCCAGCTCTTCTCCCCACTTTCACTCAGGGTCCCAGAATGGAGCTGACAGAGCCCTCGCCAAGCTCAGCAGTGCAGAAGGAGGAACAGGAATTGTTGGACCGAACCTTCTTCTCTTGGGCTGAGTTTAGCCGCTTCTTCGACAAGTGGTGCCAGCAGCGGCTGGTAGTCTTCTCAGTGAAGAGCTCCACACGTGTGGCACGAAGCCCCTGGGCCAACACGCCCCCACTCTACAGGCTTATCCACGTGCTCAAGTACAGCTACGTGCTGCTGGTGTGCAAGGATGTGCGCATGCCCAACAAGTCCACAGCGTGGTGCGTGAGCCTGAGCTGTGACCCTGCAGGGGGAGGGGAGCAAAGGGTGAACCAGACAGAGCTTCCTACCCACAGATTCAATACCAGGAAGAAGCCCACTGACGGCCAAGTACAGAAAAGCCAGGCAAGACAGATTCAAGGAAGGACACTTACTGAGACAGACTGAGCCAGGAAATAAATATACTCAATGCAAAACAACCCAGGCTTGGTATATAGGGTTTAGTATTGGCCATTGTATAGAAAGTGGAAGGACACACTGAACAAGCCAAAAGAAAGGAAAGAATTGGTTCCCCCCAAAATACCAGAGCCAGCTAGAGAAGTGGGAGGGCCACTTCTACAAAAAGCAACCTGGAAGACTGAACTGTGAGGAAAGCTACAAGACAGGAAGATATCTCCATTCAGTGTAGAACCAGATCCTATTCTGGGAGCTGGGGATATTTAAGACTAAAATCTACCCATCTAGAACTTTCCGACTGACCACAAATGGGTCGTGCCGCCAAAGGGTTGGTAGACAGTCAAAGAGATCCACTTGGGACTAGGGAAGTCTTCCTTGAATATAGGACAAGACAAAACCATGCTTCTATGTAGCAAATGGTCAGCTGCTGAGACAGACCTTTAAGAGTTCCTGTTTGCCCCTTACTCCTCTTTACTCCATCATGCTCAGAGCTGTCACTGTTCTACCCTGCCTCTCTGGTAGTCCCTGTGTGTGTCTGAGTAATTTGAGAACATTAGTTTGAAGCCATGGATGACAGCAGAGTACTTAGGAGTACAGGCTGTGCCTTTGGGCTGCCAGACTTCAGCCCTACTGCTTACTGGAGTAGGGTATCATTGGGCAATGGGTTTCATAACTCCAAACCTCAGTTTTCACATCCCTGAAATGGGGCTGTTACATGTATACTTGCTTCTGAGGACCACTGCCAGGATATATGAGCATACATAAGAAAGCATTTTACCCATGTCTGGCATCCAGGGCAGTCAATTAAGTGATAGTTGTTACCAAAGTAGGAGCACAGACTCAGAACTAGTGCCTACCTATGATTATGGTCCCTGAGGTGACAATTTCACCTTCCGGGCCTCAGTTTGCTTGTTTGGGAAACAAGGAACACAGAAGTATCTGTGTCAGGTTTTGAATAAATAAATTAATACCTATTAATTATTTGGAAGTGCATCCCAGGTGGAGTAAACACTCCACAACTGTTCTTACCTAACATTTGTTGTGGGAATGTGCTCTGGTTTGTCCTTTATTGTAGAAGTGGAGCTTCAGAAGCCTAACACCAGAGCAACAAGTTCAAGCACTTGTCCTCACATAACTGTCTGGAGAGTGACCACTTGCCAAAGAGACAGACCTAATCTAAAATCTGCACGACCCAATTTATCAACGTTTACTGAGTACCTCTTGTGTGCCTGCTGGGTATTTTGCAACCAGAGTTGATTATCCTAACTCTTGAACCACTCAGAATCTAATTGAAGAGACAAGGACTAAAAGAATGGAAGGAAGGGAAGAGAAAACAATACAGACAAATGAAAAAAGAAATTAAAAATAGCCACATACCATAGTGAGAATCAAGTTAAGAGTAGAGAAAAGAAAAGTGGTCCACTCCACTAAAAATCTTTTTTTTTTTTTTTTTTAAGTGATGTATTTATTTTGTGGGGAAAGAGGAGCATGTCATGGTCTAGGTATGGAGGTCAGAGAACAACTCGAAGGATTCCATTCTCTCCTTTCTCCATATGGGTACCAGGGATCCAGCTCAAACCCTTATGCTTGTCTTAACAGCAGCACCTTTACCCACTGACCTATCTTGTACTTGAAATCTTAGGGGTAGTTCTGGAAGGTTTCCTAGAAGAGATGGGTTAGAAGACCTAGTTAGGTTCTTGGAAAGTCATATTTATGCATGTACAGTTTTGGTGTTTTTTGGTTTTTTTAACACATGCTGTTAACTATCTGTAGTTACTGTCCCAGATGTTCTACAAATACCAGGAAGAGCCACTGGGCAGGGCATCTGGGGAGTGAGAAAGGGCCCCAAGTTTAGGCCTGGTGACCCAGTGGACAGAAAGATTGGTTCCTTGGTAGAAAGCTCTGTGATAGGGGGTTGGTGGCTAGTTTGAGAACGGTGACTTGAACTCATTATAATTTCTAAGCTCCTGTACCTGTCCTACCCAGTTGCACAAAGCAGAGTCTCTCTGATGTCACAGTTCAGGGACAGGCCATGCCTTAAAGTCTATAGCAGGGAATGTGTCAAAGCCCCGGCATGGCAAGGCTGAGTCTAAGGACTAGGTCTTGATATTGGGGATACTGAGGAGTTTCAAAAGGCTGTGGGCAGAGTCAAGGAAGTCTCACCTATTGCTGGTGTGGTCTAGAGGACAGGATTGAGGGACAAGGAAGAGGCTGAGTATCTGGATAGTATTTGAGTTACCCACTTTCCAGAAACTCAAGTGACCTCAAGTTGCTCTCCTTACACCTCCAACTCTCCAACACCAGCGTCATTTCCCCTAACATTTTTGTTTGTAGGACAGTATTCCTTAGCCCTTCCCAGCATACCCCAGCCTTCAAAAACACAAAGTCTGTAAAATCTGTAAGATGAATAACGATTATGTCAGGCCAGTGAGATGTCTCAGTGAGTAAAGCTGATTATCACCAAGCCTGACCACCTTAGGGATCCAGAGGGTAGAAGGAAGGAAATGAGTTACACAAATTATCTTCTAAGCTCCACACCCACTCTAACACAATCTTTATTTTTTTAATTTAACAATAAACATGAGGGGAACATCAAACATGAAAACTGCATCCTTTCGGAAGAATGTTTTGGGAACATTGACTCCCATTTGTTAAATGTTTGCTCACCCCTCTAACCACTGTACATCACTTAACTCCGTTTATCAAGCCTGGAAGAATAGCAGTATTTCAACCCTAGTTTCCAGGTGAGAAAACCAAGGCAAAGGGTAGTTAAACACTCCACGTACATAGTTGCCCAGCTGCTGGAGGAAAGCCAAGACTTGGACCCCACAGTCTTGATTACAAAGATGATGCTTCTAATTTTTAACCTACCCTGTCCCACCCATCTGAATTTCAGGCATGGATTGTCAGTAGAGAAGTCAAGTGTTCCAGTACCTGACTATTCTGGAGATAAGCTTATTGGTCCAGTGAAGGAGGATGTTCTGAACATCTCATGTGCAGTCTCTATGTCTTGAGAAGGAATGGAGAGCATAGGATATACACAGGCATCCTTCACACCCTCACCCTAGTATGTGTTGGAATCTACCCTAGTCTGGAATTCATCAGAAAGGATTGTCTTACTGAAGGAGGCCAAGCTGGTGATAAGGTCTGAAGGAAGAGTAAGTCAAGTGAATGTAAAAGAATGGCAAAGATGTTTCATGACAGATAAAAGAATGCTGGTGGCTGTAAAGATGGGAAGAAAAAAAAAAAAAAAAAAACATGAATGGTCCTGAGACATTTCAACAGCATGACAGGCAGGGTATGGGGAAGGGTGGTTTTGCTGACACGAGAAGGAATGCTGAATGTATTGCCTGGTGTTTAGGTGGGATCCAATGACTGACTCAGGATACAGGTGTCTTTGGTATCTGTGCATTGGTTCCAGAGTCCTCATTCTCAAAGTGTGTAGATTTGCATGTACCCTATGCATATCTTCCAGTGAAATTTAAGTACCTCTACATGGCTTGTAATACCTACTGCCTGCAAGTGCTTAACCCTGTTGTACTACTGGGGAACATGACAGAGAAAGTGTGTACATATTGTAGTCAGTATAGATGGTTTGGTTTTTTGGTTGGTTGGTTCTCGATGGAGGGGGCATTGGTTGCAGTTAGAAGCATTAGTAGGTAGAAAACTACTGTATATTATTGTTGAGGGCCAAGTGCTACTATAAGTAACAGGTAAAATGGGAAATTCCTGTCCATGTGGAGTTTGCATTTAGGGGTGCTGGCATTACCCACCCCTATGTGCAGGGAAGCAACTGCCAAAAATGGCACATTGAGGCATCTGTATTTTGTCATGTGAGATGCCAGGACCCCACAGAGATCATGTAGTTTCTGGCAAAATGGATGACTTCACAAACATGGTGGCATCATCCCCTGAATTAAGATCTGACCAAGGGGCAGAAATCACCTAGTCTCAAAGTGACCAGACCAGACTCCAACAAATGACTGTGAACTCTCCTTAGAAAATAGAGTGCATGGAATTTTGGGAATGTGCCACTTTTGGTAGATCAAATGGGGATGCATGTTGCTTTGACCTGATACTGCTGTGGACCTGTATGGTTTTTACTTATTACAATTATGTAAGAATTTTCTAATATAGCACTGAGTCAGGGAGATTGTAAACTCAAGGCCAACCTGGGTTGAACTGCATGATTCTGTCTCAAACACTAAAATAGATTACTTTTCTACCTTCATATTATACTATTTTTAAATAAGGGGAAAGAAGTCACAAATTATTTAGATTTTGTTTCTTTTTACTCTGCTGGGTTCTTGAGTGTGCATGTATAAGAAAAGAGATATTTCATGGAAAATTTTCATTGTGTTGTTTATCCTGAGGACAACCACCTGTCTCAGAAGTGATTTGGAGACAATGAAAGCTCATATGTGGGAGAATCCACTACTGACATTTACTAGACCACAGAGGAATAAACCATGACTTCCTAACTACATAGTAGACTCTAGGTTACAAACGAGGGCCATCAAGCTAAGACACATTGGACTCCATACAACCTGAAATTTATTTTATAAAGTTTTATTGAAACATAGCCACACCATGCATCTGCATACACTTGTAAATATTTGCATGTATCTGTTTGCAGCATATCTACTTTCTCATCCCTAACAGAAAATGTTTGCCAACCACTATTCTATAGGTAAAACCTCTTGCCCAGGGAGGAAGAAATGATGCTATCACACCACTCCATAGAGAAATACCACTAAACTCTATTTCAAGATGTCAGTTTAAATATTATTTTATGAAAATACTGTTTTTTTAATATACTGGGATCATACCCCAATACTAATTTGTATCTCTTTTTTCTCGTTGATTCTTTACAATAGTGATCATAACTCCTGAAACTGCTTTCATTCAACAAGCTGTGCTCTGCAGTTTGAGAACCAATGTTCCAAACTCACTCACGCAGAGTGTTATCTAAGAGAGTGTCTGCTTAGGTAAACAGCAGGGAAATCACTTAATAGATGCCAAGTATATTCTACCCTTTTTGATTTTAGAGCCTTCACAAGTGCTTTGCTTCCTTCTCTGAATCTCTTACTTCTCTCCCACATAAAGATCTCAGTAAATGATACCAGCCCCTTTCCACCATTATAATGCAGAGTTGCCCCATTTCAAGATACTTAATTTAATCACATCTGAAAAGTCCCTTGGACAACTTGAGGAGACACATAGTTATGACTAGGATGTAGACAGTTGTGAGGGTACATCAGTTTCCCCACTGTACTACTACTGCAAAGCAAAAGTGTTTTTCCAGAGTGTAACGCACATATGGGAAAATGTGCACACTATGCATGTTAGACAGGATAGTGTTGCCCAAAATAAAAATACATGTCAAAAAACTAGAACACCTGTGAATCAGAGGCCAGCCTGGTCTACAGAGAGAGTTCCGGGACAGCCAAGGCTACACAGAGAAACCCTGTCTCAAAACACAAACAAAAACTAGTACTCAACCCCACAACTTCCCTTCTAGAGTTAACCACTCAAAGGCCACTACAATCTAGTCTAGTAAAGGTGAACTTAGTATACCATTGAATTTAGTATAGGGGGAATCCCACAATGGATTGCTCTTCTCTTTCTGGCTTTGTTGAAGTACATATACCAGAAATGGTAGTGGTTACATGGTTCTTCATGCTATATGGTGTTACATTTATTTAGAGTGTATCAAAGCCTGCTTCCTCGACCTGTGGCTTAGTTTCAGGTTCTGACTGGTATACATGTCCTGTTGTGTAACATGCCAATCAGTATCTTTTAATGTCCATGTGAAGGCAGTCAGATTGATGAGGGTCATATGGTATAGGGCTCCATTGGTAGGCACCACCCTGGTTCTCCAAAGTGCCTTCGACATCCGTGACCGATGCTGCATATCCTGATGGGCACTATTTTTAGTCTCTATTCTTGAAGACCTTTTCTTTCCTAGTTTCATTTGTTGACCTAAGAAGGGGTCTAGCTGTGCTGCTCAGTCTAGTCTGGAATTCCAGGACTCAGGTGACCTTCCTACCCATAGACAGAGTGCCTGGATATGCAACGTTTGGAAGCAGAAATATACTGTTCATTGCTTGCGGTTTTGAAAACGTAGCAAGGCAAAATGCAGAATTACAGGTTGTAGTTGTCTCTGAGGACAGAGAGGACAATTTATTAAGGCCTCATCTGTGGAGATGGAATTGTGAAAAGCAGATACAAAAAAAAGCTGAAGTGTTAATATGATTTTATTACATTTATTTACTCATTGCATGTGTGTCTGCATATGTGTGTGCCCACATGTGTAGCAGAGAACAGTTTACAGGAGGAGTCTTACACTTCTTCCAGCATGCGGGTTCCAAGGATCCAGCTCAGGTCATGAGGCTTGGTGGCAAGTCATCTTGCCAGTCCCTCCAGTATTTTATTGCTAAACATTTTTGTTAGCGATATAACAAGGTATGTGGTCAAATTAGGAGAGTTGTGTGTGGGTGAAAACATTACCGGTGTGTAGTGTTTCCTGTGTTAGATGTTTCAGTCTTGAGGGCTTTAAGCATACCATTCTTTTTCATCTTCACAAGGATCCTATGAGACAGGTTATTAATTCCCTTTGAGGATACAGAGATGAAACACAGAAACTTGTACAGTTTCACCTAGCAGTGTATTTTTTTTTAAAGTCTAACCATTTTTTATTACTTTTATTTTATTTTTTAATATCTTTTTAATTGGATATTTTCTTTATTTACATTTCAAATATTATCCTCTCCAGAAACCCCCTATCCCGTGCCCCTCCCCCTACTTCTATGTGGGTGCTCCCCCCCAACTTCCTCCCGCCTCCACCACTCTGCTATTATAGGACCTTCACAGGACCCTTCACCTTTATCTAGCTTCACCTCCCATTGATGTCAGATAAGGCCATCCTCTGCTACTTATGCAGCTGGAGCCATGGGTTCCTCCATCTGTATTCTTGGTTGGTGGTTTAGTCCTTGGAGCTCTGGGGGTTCTGGTTGTTGATATTGTTCATCCTATGGGGTTGCAAACCCTTTCAGTTCCTTGAGTCCTTTCCATAGTTTCTTTATTGGGGTCCCTGTGATCAGTCCAATGGTTGGCTTCAAGCATCTGCATCTGTATTTGTCAGGCTCTGTCAGAACCTCTCAGAACACAGCTATATCAGGCTCCTGTCAGCATGCACTTCTAGACATCTGCAATATTGTCTGGGTTTGGTAACTTTATATGGAACGGATTCCCAGATGAGACAGTCTCTGGATGGCCTTTCCTTCACTCTGCTTTACACTTTGTTTCCATATTTCCTTCTGTGAGTATTTTGTTCCTCCTTCTAAGAAGGACTGAGGCATCTGCACTTTTGGTCTTCCTTCTTCTTGAGCTTCATGTGGTCTGTGAATTGCATCATGGTTATTCCAAGTTTTTGGGCTAATATCCACTTATCAGTGAGTGCATACCATGTGTGTGTGTGTTTTTTTTTTTTTTTTTTTTTTTTTTTTTTTTTTTTTTTTGTGACTGGGTTACTTCACTCAGGATGGTATTTTCTAGTTTCATCCATTTGCCTAAGAATTTCGTGAAGTCCTTATTTTTAATAGCTGAGTAGTACTCTGTTATGTAAATATACCACAGTTTCTGTATCCAGTCCTCTGTTGAAGGACATCTGGGTTCTTTCCAGCTTCTGGCTATTATAAATAAGGCAGCTATGAATATAGTGTAGCATGTGTCCTTGTTATATGTTGGAGCATCTTTTGTGTATATGCCCAGGAGTGGTATATCTGGGTCCTATGTCCAATTTTCTGAGGAATTGCCAGGCTGATTTCCAGAGTGATTCAGCTGGTGTATTCTTAAGCCTCTCCATTCTTCTATCCTTGAAACTTAATGAGAGCAGAGGCAGTGGGGAGGGAGAGAGAGAAAACACAATGAGATTGCACAAAGGGTTGTGACAGAGGTGCTTGTGGTTCCTCCTGCAGGCCTTCCCAGCCCAGCTGTCCGGCCTTCATCACTGTCAAGCTGAGTCCTTTGCGTGATCGACTTGTGGTGTCTGAGTGCCAGCTGACCCACTCACACCCAGCCTGCCCACGAGAGTTCGCCTACCACTTCCGCCCAGGCCACTTGCTGGCCAATTCCTGCCTGCCAGTCCGCATCACCAACCAGATCTCCAAGCAGTTTGTCGCCCCTGCTGACGTGCGCCGCCTGCTGACCCATTGCAAGGGCCCAGACCACGGGGTCCTAGATGCCCTGCAAGTGCTTGAGGGGCTCTTCCGCACAGATCCGGAGGCCAAGGTAGGGTCTCACAGGAGGTAACATTGGGCTGGAGAACCAACTTCATGGGTTATTCATTCATGCTTTCACCACACTTAACCAGTTCTTTAGTAAGCACCTACTAGGGTACTTAAGGTACAGCCACAAAACATCCTCTAGCATGGGCTGTCCATCAGCAACTTTCTGTCCTTTGCAGACTCTGATTCTACTCTGCACTGTATGGAAGCTCTGGACATGCGTGACTGATTAGCACTTAAAATGTAACCGGTCCCATAGAGTCTGAGTTCACTTTAATGGATTGAAAGTCAAATATGTATGCACAAATGGCTGTTGGCTGCCTGGCAGAAGTTCTAGTGGCAGAAACAAAAACGTCCAGATTGTATGTCAGCTGAGAACTAGGAGGAAGAGGACCCAAGTGAGGGAAAATGAAATCTAGTTTCTTTTCAACTTGGACTATACAAACAGAAAGTACATAAATAAGTCCATTGTTTAATGAATCTTCCCAGGATATGCCCCTGAACTCGCCACACAGGAAACTTATAATAGGACAGAGTGCAAAGTGTTGTTAAAGCAGGAGAAGCTGACATGCAGAGATGGTGATGTACTGTGAACTGTTGTTTATTTTTGCACTCCTGGGGATAGAGCTCAAGGCGGATTACATGCTGAGCCAGTGCTCTGCCACTGAGCCACGTTCCCAACCCCTTAATGGGGGATTGTAGTTCTGCTGTCCAGTAGAGTAGCCATTGGCCTCATATACTCTTGATCATTTGAAATGACTCTTAGCATGGTTGAGGAGCTGGGCTTTGTGGTTGGTTGGCTGTTTGGATGGTTGATTGGTTTGGGGTTTTTATTTGTTTTTATTATTGTTCTTTGGTTGTGGGGGTGGGGCATCTGAGATTGACCTTGATTACTTTCCAATGTTTTTAAATATATTATACTTACTTATCTGGGGGGGGGGGTAGGATGTGCAGGTATACCCATACCACAGCTTGCATGCAGAGGTCAAAAGACAAACTTGCAAAAGTCATTTCTTTCCTCTGCCGTATAGGTCCTGAAGATTCAACTCTGGTCCATTGGCTTGGTTGTGAGCACTTTTATCTGCTGAGGCACCTCTTTCTGCCCACCCCACCTCCTCTAATTTTTAAGACAAAAACTCTCACTGTACCTGAAGTTTATGAATTAGACTAGGCTGGCTACCTGGCCAGTGAGCTTCAGGGTTCTAGCTGTCACTGTACCCACCTCCCACTAGCTTTGTATGTGGGTTCTAGGCATGTAAGCTTAGGTCCCTATACTTGAGTGCAGGTACTTTATCAACTGTGCCATTTCCCCCAAAGCTGAAGTTTTTAAGAATTTAAATAGTCTTTATCACTAGTATGTCTTTTGCATCAAGTAGCATAGAGCTGTACATATGCAGGTAAGTTTACATTTCTGTATTTAAAATATGTATTTTTTTACATATCCAATGCACAAAGCTGTACATTCACGAGATTTCCATTCAAGTGTACTTGGACCTTAGTCTACATCCTCTTTTCTAATAACTCTCCTTGACTTTCGTGATGTATATTTTTGGCTGTATGTATGAGAGAAAAGTGCAGTATTTTTCTATTTCAGTCTGACTTGCTTAATATGATCTCCAGGCCCATCCATGTCCCTGTAAATAATATTGTTCTTCCTTATGGCTGATTAAAACTCCATTAACGATAACCTGTACCAGTTTGCATACACATTTATGAATTCATACTAGCTTGAGTGCACACATACATATATACCCTCAACAGTGCTGTCTATTCTGCACAGCATTTGCATCTTCTCTTTGGTTGATTGAGCTAAGGGCCCATAGAAGCCTAGGTTGGCCTGGACCTGGCTGTGTACCTTGTACTCCTAGTCATTTAGCCGACATCCTTAATACTGGGAGGAGTATGCTACCGTGCCTAGCACACTACTGAAGAATGCCAAATATCAACATTGTTCCTTCTTTCTATGGGGCTTGGTCAGGTCCACTGAAAAAAAGTCTTCTCACTTCCTGATTGGGGGTGAAGGCCAGGCTGTCTGAGTCTAGCAGCTATGTGGGGTAGAGACTAGATCTAGAAGTCAGCATAATGCATGCTGACTCTGCGTGGAGCTTGGAATCTTCCCTCCTTCGTTCTCAGGTGGGCCCTCTGTCCCAAGGCCAGCAACTTTTCCATTTACCCTGTTTACAGAATAAACCTCCAGCCACTTGGAAGAGTGACAGCCTAGAGGGAGAGGAGAATCACAGGGTTTCCAATAGCCCTAGCCTGGTCTTATGAGAAAACCCTGTATTGCCTGGTCCTGATGGGGATTTTGCTGTTAGTTACCAGTACTTCCCATCTGCCCACTTAGGTTTCACAGGTTCTGTGGGTGGGATAACCCATCAGTTCCCTCACTTGCTTTCCAATTTTAAAGGTAAGTGTTGCACCTGTCATCCTTTCTCTCTTCCCCATCTTTAGAGGTTGAAAAGAGGGTGGGATGCTCAGTCCATCCCCTTGTATAGTCTTACCCAGGCTCGTTCACTTGTAAGTTCTTTTGAAAGATTTCTATATTATAAAGCATATCAGTAACCTGAAAAGGAGTTCTTTGTCATCCCAAGACTAGTTCATATATTCCTTTCACTTTGGAGCAGTTTTCCAAGGAAGGGTGTATTAGCTTTACATCACTATACTGAAATACCCAAGGCCATAGACTTAATAATGACGATGTTGCTTATGTCAGGCACTGTACAGGACTCATTAATACATTTTATCTCTCTAGTCCCAGGACTTGCTGTTGCCATTTTAGAGATGAATGGAGATGAGGCAAGATGCCAGAAGCCACTTAGCCAGAAAGAAGTAGGTGCAGGATCTCAGGTGGGGCAGTCTGGTCTAGAAAGCTTTGTTCTTAACTGCCATTCCCTCTCTCAGGACTGGGAGGAATGAACAGTCAGTTCCTAGAAGAGGAACCCAGCAGGAATGGAGGTTAAAGAGGAAACTGAGGCAGAAAGGTAAAACCAAGCCATGAGGCGGGTAGGGAGGCTCAAATCAAGACCAACTGATCTGCCTCCACAATCGGCTGCATGCCAGTGGCCCTCAAATTAAAGCAGTGGAGACCCTATTGGAGGCTTGTCTAAGTAAATCACAGTTCCTGCTGCCTGTTGGAGTCCAAAGCCCTTGCATACACCTCTGCTGGGTGCAGGAAGTAGTAACAAACATCTGACTCCCAGCAGCAGCAAACAGGACTCGAGTATCACAGCAGCTAACGGTATCACACATGCACTTGTCCCAGTATTGTCAGGTCAGATCAGGATGTCCTGGTCACAGACTGGAGAGCTACAAGGTTACAAGAACTCCTGATTTTGATTTTCGTATATGCCTCTTGCCAATCAAAAGAATCTGCAGATTTGCATTACACCCCCCCCCCCCTCTCTCTCTCTCTCTCTCTCTCTCTCTCTCTCTCTCTCTCTCGCGCGCGCGCGCGCTCACACACACACACATACACACACACACACACACACACACACACACACACACACACACACACACACACACACGGTGTACTCTAATCTTGTTTGACTTCCTGTCCCTGTCCGCAGGTGAAGCTGGTGTTCGTGGAGGACCAAGCGATGGTAGAGACTGTGTTCCTTCTGACATCACGCACCAGGGCGCTGCTGCGGCGCTTCCCACGCATCCTGTTGGTGGACAGGTTGCCTGGGTTGCAGGGCACGCTGGACCTGATGGCAGTGCTGTGTGTGGACAGCGCTGGACGTGCACGCCAGGCCGCCTGTTGCGTGGCTCGTCCCGGCACCCCTAGCCTGCTGCGATTCATGCTGGTCTCCCTGCTGCAAAGTGCTCCTGATGTCAAAGGGCGAGTGCGCTGCCTCACAGCTGGACCAGAGGTAGCTGGACAACTGCGTGCAGTTCGGCAGCTGTTGCCGTGTGCACGTGTGCAGATCTGTCGAGCTCAGGGTCTGGAGACGCTCTTCAGTAAGGCACAGGAGTTAGGCGGTGCCAGCCAGGAGGATCCGGACCTGTGGCCACTCCTCTGCCGTCTAGCAGATTCAAAATCCTATACAGCTTACAGCGAGGCGTTGGCTGAGTTGCGTTCCCAGGCTCCAGCTGCCTTCATCAGATATTTTGAACACAACTGGGCACCCCGCCACGACATGTGGGTACGTTTCCGTGCCTATGAAGCAACCCGAGATCTGGATGCCTGTGCTCTAGTGCGAGGCCATCGCAGGCGACTCTTGCGACGCCTCAGCCCCTCACATAGTGTAGCTCAGTGCCTTCGTGACCTAGTGGCTATGCAATGGGCTGATGCAACTGGAGAGGCAGCCTCAGAAAATGGAGACAGAGTGTTACTGGAGAGTGAGCCCAGAAATAGGGCACAGATGAACAAAGAGAAGGTAGGGGGCACAGAGACCAGCAACTGGGGAAGGTCTGATCGAGACAGTGAGAAAAGGAGGGGATTGCACTGGAGAGATGGTCAAGGAGTCTGGTTAGAGAATCAGAAGGTGAGGGGGCCTGAAGGGACAGGAGCCCCGCTGGAAAAGGAGCTTTTGAAAGAACCCGCGGTCAGAGACTGGAGGGGAACCCAGATAGAGAATCGAAGAGTGAGAGTGCTGGGGCCCATAGATAGGAGAGGCAACCAAGCTGAATCTGAGAAAGCCAAGAGTCTTGAAGGAAGGCCCTGGAGGGGTGCACAGTTACAGGGGGAGAGGGCACGTGCGCCAAAACCTCAAGACTGGAAAGAGCATCGGTTTGAAGTAGAGAAGGGGATCGACGTTGGAAAGTGGAGAGAGGTCCATGTGGAGAAGCCTTTAGAGTCAGTCCCTGAGAACAGAGATCAGAAGAGACCACAGTGGGGAGCTGAGGGGCAGAAAGGGCCAGAGATTGTAGAGGACCGAAGTGCAAGGTTTCTAGTCAAAAGGAGACGGGGCCTGGAGGACATTGTTGTTGTTCATTTAGAGGACGCAAGAGCTACAGGCATAGTGAATGGAGACGGCAGAGGACCCCAACCTGTGGGCTTCAAGAATGGAGGACAGCAGGTAGAGTTTGGCGATCCTGGGGGGATGCTTCCAGGGATGGGGAATGGCGCGTCGTGTGCCACCCCTGTGCAAACTGTGAAGGGCAATCCAGAATGCGCAGTGAACAGGGTTGAGTCCCTGGCTGCAGGGGAGGCAGTACAGGGAGGAGGTGAAGAAGGCCCAGGAGAACCAAAGAGGCTTTGCCACCACCCCTGTAGAGATGAGGGAGTGGACTGTGAGCCACTGGCCAAGTTCCGAGCAGCCTGTGGGCCAGAGTTGACAGATCTAGTGGCAGAGGAGCTGGCTTTTGCCAGGCAGCATGGGATCCGAGGTTTCCACTGGACCGGAGTTGGCTTTGCCCTTAAGGATGGCACCTCAGACTTCTTCCTGGATGGGGCCCTGACACACTGCAGCTGCTCGATCTATGCTGCCAGACGCCTGCCCTGCAGACACCTCTTTGCTGCACGTCTCCTCACAGGGGCAGCCTTGTTCCACATGGACCTGCTCAGAGATTGCTGGGGGAGGTCTCAGGAACCCTGACCCCGTGCAGCCCTGCCTGCTGCCCTCCACATGGAGGGGAAGAACATATCCTTTGATCCCAAAGATAATAGGGCTCATGCCCAACGGGCCACCCCAGCCCTAACCCCACCCTGAGTCATCTAAGGGCCTCCTCTTCGAGTTCTTTCTCTGTATTCTAGGGTTTGCTGGCTATTATCTCTGAAATACTGGAGCCACACCTGTGGGAGTACTAACAGCCAGGGCACATTGAAAGAACATTGCCCTGGAAAAGAAATAGTTGAGGAGAGGTCGTGGGATTCAGGGTCAGCCAAGACAGAAGACAAGAAAGGGATAGAGCTGGGGCAGAGGGAGAAACAGTGAAGGTCATGGAAAGGACCTAAGGTGTGGAGACACTGACAGGAGTAAGGACCAAGAGCCCCAGGGACTATAAGGTTGAAATGAGAAATGCCAGGAAGAATGAGCAAAACTAAAGAAGAGGAGAAAAGATAGGGAAGGCAAGAGACAGGGCTGGGGAAGTGAGGCACAGTAGGAGAGGGTGATAAAGGGTGAAGACAGTTTATTAAAGGAGATGACAAAGCGTAGGAAGACAAAAGATGATAGGATGACTTGGGGAGATGGCCATTTCTCAGGGTGGGGCAGGGGAGATGGCGCTCTGGTGGAACAACCTACCTACTGCCTCAGAGGGAAGAGAGCTAAATGAACAGCTGTGCTTTGAGAGTGAAATAAACAGCATTATTTTGGTCTCCAGGCTGAGTTTGTGGCTTCTGAGAATATGGGGGAAACAGATCCAGAGGCAAAAGATAAAATGGCCCAGCATCTGTTTGTTCTTTTTGTCAATGAGCTACTTCTAGGTCCAGATGAATGGAGATTTTAATTATAGGACAGCTGATGTCTCATCTTTCTTCTGAACCACTTCAGAACCATAGCAATTTCCAGACATCTGACCATGCTAAAGTTGTCTCAGCAATTAGCTTAAAAATGGGCATTTGGCCGAATTCTGGTTAATAGGGTCTTCTCAAGTGGAGGCTGGACTCTTAGGAAAGAGTGTCTTACTCTTAAAATGTTCCACAATGAGATGATTCTAGGCCTGCTCACTACTAACCACCTCTGGCCAGTGTGGAGATGAAACCAACACTGAGGAAGAGCAAAAAACTAGAAGCTGACGAACATACAATGTCAGAGTCAGAGACGGCTCAGCAGGTTAAAAATTTTAAATGGTTGCTTTGCACACCTCATTTCAATCCCCAGAGCCCATGGTGGATGGAGACAACCGACTCCTAAAAGTTGTTCTCCCACCTCCACATGCATCATGCATACACACACAACACACACAGAGAGAGAGAGAGAGACAGAGAGAGAGAGATTCTGGATCCAGGTCCTAAGGTTTGCTCTAGTGTGACACTTCTGAAGTGAAGGCTCTTAATGATAAAGCATGGATTGACTTTCGGGTTCTGTGTGCACGACTAATACAAGGGACCTAAGTAGTGTGCTGCAAAATCCACCTTGAGGTCAATTTTGCTCAAACCAACCTACATGTAGACATGAAAAGGGAAACTTGTGGAAACACAGAGTTGGATTTGACAGGTCTGGAGTGGGTTGGAACTTCTATAAAGATATTGCCTGTGTTTCTAGTGGATCACAAGACATACGTAGAAAAACAAAGAATTTTAAGGCAACTCATTAGACAAGGAGTCAAGAGCTCTACAGCTGAATGTTGGGGTTCCAACGACAGGTTTCTCCTCTTTCGTCTTGCTCTTTGTGTGATGGCACACACACAACCCTATTTTGGCAAAGAAAGGTACCTGCTTGAAGTCCTAGCATCACACGTCCATATTCACATCCCAGAAGACCTTTGTATTCTCATCCATAAATCTCAAATTTGACTAGACGTACTGTCAGTTGTCTGTGACCACACTGATGCTATGCTAACAACTGAGACACATTCTGGATATACAACAATAAGCACTTATTTCTGATTCGTCCTGGGTCACCCAAGAGAACCCTTTATCTCTACAAGCCACAAAACAGAAATTGATATGGGAAATAGGGGTGAAGAGTGTTAGAGATGGCTTGTTGGTTAAAAATGCTTGCTGCTCTTGCAAAAGACCTAAGTACATTCCCCATTATGACAGGAGATGGCTCACAACCATATATAACACTTAATTCTGGGAAATCTGATGCCCTCTTCTATTCTTCATGGACACACACACACACACACACACACACACACACACACACACACACACGTGAGACAGTTCCTGCCTCTAGCTTCCTGCCTTAAGTTCTTGGCTTCCCTCAACAGACTGTAAGTTGGGATATGTAAACAAAATAAACCTTTCCTTTCCAAGTCACTTTTAGTCATGGTGTTTTTTTGCAGTGACAAAAAGTCATTATTCTTAGTTGCTAATTAATGTAGAAGGACCCCACCCACTGTATAGGGTGCCTCTGTAGACCAGTTGGCCTGGGCTATTTAAGAAAGGTAACAAAGCAATCTAGTAAGTACATATGCCCATGGTCTCTGCTTCAGTTACTGCTTCAGGTTCCTGCACCGGCTGCCTTTGATGAGAAACTGTTACCAGTAAACCAAATAACTATTTACTTTTGTTCCCCATGTTGCTTTTGGTCATGGTGTTTATCACAACAAAAAGCAAAGTAGACCTGTGACTCCTGGAGTATATTCCAAGTGCCCAACTCATGAGTAAAGTCAGTTCCTTGAGACCAGTGTAAAATTCATCTACCGTAGACCATCCCTAGTAGTTTCTCCAAAATCTCCTCATCCTGTCCTCCCACTTTCACTGCTTCATTCCTCATGACATACACCATCATCTGGACATCTATCACGCATTTACCAGTCACGCATTTACCAGTTTAGCACTGTGGCTAATCTCTTTAAGTACAAAACAGGGACTGTGCTTACATCCATGGCACCACTATGTAGCTTTCAGTTGGTTAAACTTTTTAGATGTTACATCTTTATTGGTTTGTTTATTAGTTAATTTTGTGTATTTGGGTGTGTGCCTATGCTGCAGCATATGAGTATGTGGAGGACAGAGTAGGACCTTGCTTCCATGTGTGTCCCTGGGATTCAATCCTGGTTGGCATGGTTGACAGCAAACACTCTCCACCAGTGATGAATCTCCCTAGCCCTTTCTATATTACAGTTTGGGAATAATAATACTACTTACTTCATAGAGCTCTGTGGGGATAAATGAATGTTATGTACAAAGATTCTAACATCCTGAATTATTTTACTCAAACTGTCTTATTCATCCATTAGCATACTGTTGTCAGTAAGTGACCCATGTTTGCACTTATTATCAGTCTATGAGCAGCACTCTACACTCACAAAAAAACAAAAAAACAAAAAAAAAAAAAAAAAAAAATCTAATTATCTATCCTATTCCAGATTTCTGGTACAAAGTAATTGGTGAATTACAAGGATAAAAAAGAAATGGCCAATTAACCTGGAGACAGTTGTTTCTGTGGTGACAATGCTACCCACTCTTAAGATCCCAGATTCAGTTTGTTATATAATAGATTCCATTGATGGATTTTCATATATTGAACCTGCATCCCTGAAATGAAGCCTACTTGATCATGAAGAATGATCATTTTGATGTGTTCTTGGATCCAGTGTGCAAGAATTTTATTATTTTTGCATCAGTATTCTTGAGGGAAATTGGTATGAAGGTCTTTGTGTGGTTTAGGTATGAGCATAATTGTGGCTTTGAAGAATGAGTTGGGTAATGTTCCTTCTGTTTCTATTTTGTGGAATAATTTGGAGAGTATTAGTATTTAGTCTTCTATGAAGGTCTGATAGATTCTGCACTAAACCCATATTGTCCTGGGATATTTTTCTTTTTGGTCAGTAGATTTTTGATAACTGCTTCTTTTTCTTTAGGGGTTATGAAAAGTGAGACATAACCACAGTAACAGAAGAGATTCTACTACAAAAGCCTATACTCAACAAAACTGAAAACTATGGAGAAAATAAACAAGTTTTAGACAGATACAAGCATTTTCAATAAATAGTGCTGGTTCAACTGGAGGTCAGCATGTAGATGGATGCAAATAGATCCATTCTTATCACCTTGTACAAAGCTCAAGTCCAAGTGGATCTAGAACCTTGACATAAAACCCAATACACTGAAACTAATAGAAGAGAAAGTGGGGACTTTCTGCCCAAGGCCAGACCTGGCCCAGTTTCATCATGACTGGAACCTGCATACAGGTTTCTGGGCACCCCAATGAGCCTCAGGAAGGCTCTCACTCCTGGGCCCAGAGGTGAGGCTGCACTTCTTCTCCACTCTTATCCCAAGAGAGGCCACCCAGAACTCTCAGGACCCAGGTAGCAGTGCTGCCTGGGAACAGACACTTCCAAAGACAGACCCAGCCCAGTTTCATCAGGACTGGCAGCCTGCCTAAAAGTTGCTGGACACCCAAAAGAACAGCAGGAGGTCTCTCACTCCTAAGCCCAAAAGTGAGTCCACACTCTCTCTCCACTAACTGTCCACAAGAGGCTGCCTGGAACTCTCAGGGCCCAGGTACTAGTGCTACCTGGTAACAGTCACTTCACAAAGATAGAGCCAGCCCAGTTGTGTCAGGACCCGGCACCACCATCAGAACTCAGCCTTCCCAGAGAGCCAAATACACAGGAGACCATGGGTCCCCATACCTACAGGAGAGACAAGCTCCAATCAGAGACAACAAGATCACCTATCATCACTGATAACAAGATGGCAAGAGACAAGCGCAAGACTCTTAAGAAACAGAAAGCAAGACAACCTGGCAACATCAAAACCCAGTTCTCCAACCACAGGAATTAGTGGGTATTCCAACTCATCAGAAAAACAAGATTTAGACTTAAAATCAGATTTCATGATGATGATGAATATTCTCAAGAAGCACATAAGACACTTAAAGAAGAACAAGAAAGCCAGGAGAACACACTTAAACAAGTTGAAGCCCTTGAAGAAACACAAAAATTACTTAAAGACATACAGGAAAGCACAAACAGGTGAAGGAATTGAAAACAAAAATAGAAACAATGAAGAAATCACAAAAGACAACCCAGAAGTTGGAAAACCTAGGAAAGATACCGGGAGTCATAGATGCAAGCATCACTAGCAGAATACAAGAGACGGAAGAGAGAATCTCAGGCACAGAAGACACAATAGACATAACAGTCAGAGAAAATATAAAATCAAAAAGCTTCTAACCCAAAACATACAGGAAATCCAGGACATAATGAGAAGACCAAACCTAAAGATAATAGGTATAGAAGAGAGTAGACTCCCAAATAAAACACCCAATAAATGTCTTCAACAAAATTATAGAAGAAAACTTCCCTAACCTAAAGAATAAGATGACCACGAACATACAAGAAGCCTACAGAAGCCCAAATAGATTGGACCAGAAAAGAAATTCTTCCCTACATATAATAGTCAAAAAACAAACAAACAAACAAATGTTCAAAATAAATAATACTAAAAGCAGTAAGGGGAAAAGGACAGGTAACATATAAATGCAGACAGATCAAAATTACAACAAACTTTTCAACAGACACTATGAAAGATAGAAGATCCTGAATTGACATCATACAGATGCTAAGAGAAGACAAATGCCAGTCTAGGTTACTATATCCAGCAAAACCTTCAATTACCAGAGAAATGGAACACAGACACAGCAAAAGTAGCAGAGGTTATGAACCAATTGGAATTAACAGACAGCTACAGAACATTTCATCTTAAAACAAAAGAATACACCTTCTCAGCACTGCACAGTACTTACTACAAATTTGACCATATATTCTGTCACACAAGCCTCAACTTAATATCTACGAACATTAAGGATTTTATAGGTCTAGTATAAGATATAAGATATATATTGGAGAAAAGATCATTCAGAGACTGCCTCACCTGGTTATACAGCTTCTAAACCCAAGCACTATTGCTGATACCAAGTAGTGATTACTGGCAGGAACATAATATGGATGCCTCCTCAGAGGTTCTGCCAGAGCCATACTGATACGGAGGAAGATGATTGCAGCTAACCATCAGACTGAACATGAGGACCCCAATGATAGATCTAGAGAAAGGACTGAAAGAGCTGAAAGGGTCTGCAACCCCATGATAAGAACAAAATTACCAACTAACCAAACCTACCACAGCTCCCATGGACTAAAACACCAACCAATGAGTTTGCATGGAGAGACCCATGGCCCCAGATGCATATGCAGCAGAGGATAGCATTCTCTGACATCAATGGGAAGAGTGCCCTTTGGTCCTGTGAAGGCTCATTTTTTCCAGTGTTGGAAAATGCGAATGTGCTGAAGTGGGAAAAGTAGTTGGGAGAGGAAACACCTTCATGGAGGCAGTGGAAGAGGAGGAGAATGGGATTGAGAGAAGTGTATAACATCTGAAATGTAAATGCAGAGAATATCCAACTGAGAGAGAAGTGGAGGGAGAGGGAGAGAGGGAGGGAGGAAAGGAGGAAGGGGAGGAGGGAGAGAGAGAGAGAAAAAAAGTGGGGAAGAACCTCGAACACATAGACAAACAATAGATTGGGAAAAGATCTTTACCAATCCTACATTCCATAGAGGGCTAATACAAAGAACTCAAGAATTTAGACTCCAGAGACTCAATCACTGTCAAAAATGAGGTACAGAGCTTACAAAAAGAAAGAAAGAAAGAAAGGAAGGAAGGAAGAAAAGAAGGAAGGAAGAAAGAATAAATGAAAGAAAGAATTGTTAACTGAAGAATATCAAAAGGCTGAGAAGTATCTAAAGAAATGTTCAGCATCCTTAGTCATCGGGGAAATGCAAATCAAATCCACCTCACACCAGAAAAAATGGCTAAGATAAAAAACTCAGGTGACAGCAAATGTTGGCAAGGATGTGGAGAAAGAGAAACACTCCTCCATTTTGGTGGGATTGCAAGCTGGTACAACCACTCTGGAAATCAGTCATGCGGTTTCTCAGAAAATTGAACATAGCACTACTGGAGGACCCAGCTATACCTGGGCATATACCCAAAAGATGCTCCACCATATAACAAAGACACATGCTCCACTATATTTGTTTCAACCTTCTTTGCAATAACCAAGAGCCTAAAAGAATCCAAATGTCCTTCAAGAGAGTACCAGATATAGAAAATATGGTACATTTATATAATGGAGTACTATTCAGCTATTAAAAACTGACTTTTGAAGTGTTTTGGCAAATCAATGGAACTTGAAAATATCATCATAAATGCAGTAGCCCAATCACAAAGGAACACACATTGTATGTACTCATGGATAGGTGGATATCAGCCCAAAAGCTCAGAATATCCAATATTCAATCCACAGGTCATATGAAACTCAAGAAGTTGGAAAACCAAAGTGTGGATGTTTCAGTCCTTCTTAAAAGGGAGAACAAAATATTCACAGGAGGAAATACAGAGAAAAATATGGATCAGGTACTGAAGGAAAGGCCATTCAGATATGGCCCCACACAGCAATCCATTTCATATACAGTTACAAAACCCAGACAATATTGTATATGTCAAAAAGTGCATGCTGACTGGTGCCTGATATACCTATCTCCTGAGAGGCTCTGCCAGAGTTGGATGCTCTCAACCAACCCACTGAGAATGGGGTCCTCAGTGAAGAAGTTAAGAAATAACTGAAGGGGTTTTTAACCCCACAGGAAGAACAACAATATCATCCCCAGAGCTCCCAGAGACTAAACCACCAACCAAAGCGTACACATGGAAGGATCCATGGCTCTAGCACCATATGTAGCAGAGGATGGCCTTATCAGGAGAGGACTTTGGCCCTGTGAAGTTTCAATACCCTGGTGTAGGGGATTTCCAGGGATGGGAGATGAGAAGGATGAGTGAGTGAGGGAAACACTCTCATAGGGTTAAGGGAAAAAGGGATGGGATTTGGGGATTCCAGAGGGGAAACTGGGAAAGGGATAACATTTAAAATAAAAGTAAAGAAAGCATCTAAAAGAAAATCCCAGGGAGATCTAGGGACACAGGACTGGTGAGACTGCACTTCGAGTAGCAAGGGCACAGAGAGGTCTGAGCCAAGTGCACAGAAAACACACCACCCCGACCCCGATTTGTTCAGGGGAGCAGGAACTCTGACTTAGAGACTTGGTTGCCACTCAGAGGGCCCATGCTTGTGGAACAAACACTCAGGCCATCTGCCACCTGGAACAGCGGAGATCCAGGGACACAGGCCAGGTACACAAGAGAGATGGGAACCAATCACTGACAACAATACCACTTATAATCACAGACAAAGAGATGACAAGAGGAAAGTGAAAGAACTTACCCAATTGAAATAAAGACAACCTGGAAACACCAGAAATCACCTCTCACATCACAGCAAAGAGTGGAATGCCAAACACTCCAGAAAAAGAAGACTCAGACCCGAAATCATACCTCAAGATTATGATAGAGATCCTTAAACAAAAATGGAAGGAAAAGCATAAAGAAATAGAAGCTTTTAAAGAGGAAACAAAAAAAAAAAAAAAAAAAAAAAACCACTCAAAGAAATAAAAGAACTAGAGGAAAACAGAACCAAAGAGATAAAGGAATTGAAGAAGGAATTTAAAATGGAAAGGGAAAAAAATAAAGAAAACACTAAAAGATACAACCCAGAAGGTAGAAAACCTAAAAAAGAAATCAGTAGTAACAGATGCAAGCATCTCCAATAGACTACAAGTGATGGAAGAAAGAATATCAGGGGCCAAAGACAACATAGAAAACATAGACAAAACAATCAGAGAAGATGCAAAACACAAAAAGTTACTTCCCCAAAATATCCAGGAGATCCAGGACACAATGAAAAGACTAAAGCTAAAAATAATAGGAATAGAAGAAGGTGAAAAATATCAACTAAGAGGCACAGTAAATATCTTCAACAAAATCGTAGAATAAAACTTCCCTACCCTTAAGAATGAGATGACCATGAGCATAAAAGAAGCCTACAGAACTCCAAAAGAGTGGACCAGAAAAGAAAATTCCTTCTGACACATAATAGACAAAATGCCAAGTGCTCAAAGCAAAGAAAGAATACTAAAAGCAGTGAGGGAAGAAGGTCATGTAACATATAAAGGCAGACCAATCAGAATCACACCTGACTTCTCAACAGAGACTATGAAAGCTAGACGATTCTGTACGTACACCATGCAGACCCTAAGAGAACACAAGTGTCAGCCCAAGCTGCTATACCCAGTGAAACTCTCAATCACCATAGATGGAGAGACCAAGATATTCCAGGACAAAACTAAATTTGCACAATATCTGACCACAAGCCCAGCACTACAACAAATTATAGGTGGAAAACTCAATACAAGGAGGGAAACTACATCCTAGTAAAAACAAGAAAATACCTAAGCAAGAAAACCAAAAGAAGAAAAGACACACTGGCACAATTTTACCTCTAAAAGCAAAAGTAGCAGGAAACAGCAACCAATATTCCTTAATATCTCTTAAAATAATTGGACTCAATTCCCCAATAAAAATGTATAGGGTATCGGATTGTATACATAAACAGAATCCAACATTTTGCTGCATACAGGAAACTCATCTCAGAGACAAAGACAGACACTATCTCAGAGTAAAAGGTTGGGAATAAAACCTTCAAAGTAAACAGCCCCAAGAAGCAAGCTGGAGTGGCCATTCTAATATCAAATAAAGTATATTTTAAACCAAAAGTTATTAAAAAAGATAAAAAAGGACACTTTTTACTTACTACAGGGTAAATTTGTCAGGAAGAACTCTCAATCCTTAACATATATGCTCCAAATCCAAGAGCACCCATATTTATAAAAGAAACCCTACTAAGGCTAAAAAATACATTGCACCACACACAATAATAGTGGGAGACCTCAACACCCAACTCTCATCAATGGACAAACAGAAACTAAATAAGGACACAGTGAAACTAGAAGAGGTTATGAACCAAATGGAATTAATAGACATCTCCAAAACATTTCATCCTAAAACAAAAGAATACACCTTCTTCTCAGCACCTCATGGCACCTTCCCCAAAATTGACCATATAATCGGTCACAAAACAAGCCTCAATAAATATAAGAAGATTGAAATACTCTAATGCATTCTGTCAGATCACCATGATCTAAGGCTGGACTTTAATAACAACAAAGACAATAAAAAGGCCATATACACTTGGAAACTAAACAATGCTTTATTAAACCATAGCAAGGTCAGAGAAGAAATAAAGAACAAAATTAAGGATTTTCTAGAATTTAATGAAAATGAAAACACAGCATAAACAAACCTATGAGATTCACTAAAATCAGTACTGAGAGGAAAACTCATAGCTCCAAGTGCTTCCAAAAAGAAACTGGAGAGAGCATACACTAGCAACTTGACAGCACAGTTGAAACCTCTAGAACAAAAGGAAGCAGATACACCCAAGCAGGGTAGATGGAAAGAAATAATCAAACTCAGAGCAGAAATTGACCAAAATAGAAACAAAAAGAACCATTCAAAGAATCAACAAAACCAAGAGCAGGTTCTTTGAGAAAATTAACAAGATTGATAAACCATTAGCCAAACTAGAAGGCAAAGGGAGAGTATCCAAATGAACAAATTCAGAAAGGAAAGTGGAGACATAACAACCTAAACTGAGGAAATTCAAGAAATCATCAGATCCTACTACAGAAGCCTATACTCAACAAAGCTGGAAAATCTAAAAGAAATGGATAAATTCCTAGACAGATACCAGATACTAAAGTTAAACCAGGACCGGGTAAACCATCTAAACAATCCCATAACACCTAAAGAAATAGAGGCAGTCATCAAAAGCCTCCCAACCAAAAAAAAAAAAAAAAAAAAAAAAAAAAAGGCTAGGTGCAGATGGGTTCAGTGCAGAATTCTATCAGACATTTATTGATGACCTAATACCAATACTCTTCAAACTATTCCACAAAATACAGTCAGATGGAACACTACTTAACTCATATTTTTAGGCCACAATAACCCTCATTCCTAAGCCACACAAAGACTCTATAAAGAAAGAGAACTCCAGAAAAATCTCACTTATGAACATTGATGCAAAAATACTCAACAAAAATCCTTGAAAACCGTATCCAAGAACACATCCAAAGAATCATTCACCATGATCAAGAAGGCTTCATCCCTGGGATGCAGGGATGGTTTAATATACAGAAAACCATCAATGTAATCCACCATATACACAAACTAAAAGAAAAAAACTCACATGGTCATCTCACTAGAGGCTAAGAAAGCATTTGACAAAATTCAACACCCCTTCATGTTAAAAGTCTTGGAAAGTACAGGAATCCAAGGCCCATAGCTAAACATTATAAAAGCAATATACAGCAAACCAACACCCAGCATCAAACTTAATGGTGGGAAACTTGAAGCAATCCCACTAAAATCAGGAACTTGACAAAGTTGACCACTCTCCCCCTACCTATTCAACATAGAACTGGAAGTCCTGGCCGGAGCAATTAGACAAAAAAAGGAAATCAAAGGAATACAAATTGGAAAGGAAGAAGTAAAAACATCACTCTTTGCAGATGACATGATAGTGTATGTAAGTGACCCCAAAAATGCTGCTAGAGAACTTCTACAGCTGATAAACAAGATTATCAAAGTGGCTGGATATAAAATTTACTCTAACAAATCAGTAGCCTTCCTCTACTCAAAGGACAAACATGTGCAGAAAGAAATTAGGGAAAAGATACCCTTCACAATAGTCACAAACAATATGAAAATACTTGGTGTGACTCTAACTAAGCAAGTGAAGGACCTGTATGACAAGAACTTCAGATCTCTAAAGAAGGAAGTTCTCAGAAAATGGAAAGATCTCCAATGCTCCTAGATTGGAAGGATCAACATTGTAAAAATGGCCATCTTACCAAAAGCAGTCTACAGATTCAACAAATGGGACTTAATGAAATTGCAATGTTTCTATAGCGCTAAGGACACTGTCTAGAAAATGAAAAGGCAGCCAACAGATTGGGAGAAGATATTTACCAACCCCACATCTAAAAGAGGCCTAATATCCAAGGTATACAAAGAACTCAAGAAGTTAGACACCAGAGAATCAAACAACCCTCTTAAAAACTGGGTACAGAGCTAAACAAAAAGTTCTCAATTGAGGAATAACAAATGCTGAGAAGCATCTAAGGAAGTGCTCAATATCATGAACCATCAGTGAAATGCAAATCAAAACAACTCTGAGATACCACCTCACACCAGTCAGAGTGGTTAAGATCAAAAATTCAGATGACAGCTGATGCTGGTGAGGATGTGGAGAAAGAGGAACACTTCTCCACTGTTGGTGGGGTTGTAAACTGGTACAACCACTCTGGAAATCAGTCTGGCGATTCCTCAGAAAATTGGACATAGTACTATCTGAAGACTCAGTTATTCCACTTCTGGGCATATACTCCAGAGACACTCCAACATACAACAAAGACACATGCAGCACAATGTTCATATCAGCCTTATTTGTAATAGCCATAAGCTGGAAAGAACCCAGATGTCCTTCTGTAAATGAATGGATACAAAATTGTTGTTTATTTACACAATGGAGTATTACTAAGCTATCAGAAACAATGACTTTATGAAACTTTTAAGAAAATGGATGCATCTAGAGAATATCATCTTGAGTGAGATAACCCAGTCAGAAAAGAACAGACATAATATGCAGTCACTGATAATTAGATACTAACCTTAGAAAGCTCTGAACACCCCCCAGAAACAACTCACAGACTATATGAAGCTCAAGAAAAACAAAGGCCAAAAAAATAAAAAAAGAAAAAGAAAAAAAGAAAATGAAAACCAGTATGTTTAATCTTTACACACCAAGAAAACTTTGACTATTTCCAGGTTACATCTTGTTTTATATGTAATTGATGCTCATTGTAACTAGTAAGATTTTAATGCATACTATCAAACCTTTAAAAAATCAAGTACTGACAAAAATATATTCATATACTTTTATGCCAAAAATGCTTAAAATCTGTACATTCATCTTTGTTTTTTAAAATAAATTTGTTCAATTTCAAAAAAAAAAAAACAAAAAATGAAAATAAATTTTAAAAAGAGATAAGGTAACAATAGTGAGGTGGACTTTCTCTTCCAACTCATCCATGGGCCATCCTTTCCCTCCGTACCTTATGCTGGACCCTTTCCACTGGTTCTCGCTGAGCTACATCTGCTTCTACCTTTTGTTTCTTGGAATACATACCTGTCCTCATCTTATTTTTTTTTTTACATGGATAGACTCTTTGGCTTCTGGAATGAACATAAAAGCCTTAAATAACCTTGGCTATCTCTAGGAAAATGAGAGTCTTTTGAGGGCTTAAGTTAGAAAGTTATGCTTTATATGTGTTGAGACTGCTAGCAAAAATTGTTTTTTTTTTTATCAGCTTCAAGAATTAGCACTATAAAATATAAGTACAATTTGTTTTACTGCTCTAGGAAAAGTAAAGGTAATCTTTAGTTTGTATTGGGAAATATGTTTATCAATGTTCTCTTCTGAAATTCCATGCTACTCTTATGAAAATCAACAAGCATGATAAAGAAAGAAATTGTTTTTAAACTCCTAGAATATATAATAAATGTTACAGTGTTGTTGTGTAAAAAAAAAAAAAAAAAAAAAAAAGAAAGAAATCCCAGCTTCAGAAGCCCTGTCCCCATTCAACTCACCTACTGGTCAGCTGTAGAACTTAGAAAACTACTACTTGCATCAGCCTGAGCATCAGTGGGCTATCTGGGAATGTGCCCTTTGTGTTAAGCTTGAAAGCATGCCTAGTACCCAAACCTGTTGCAAAGAATTCCCTGCCTGAGTCTGTCTTTAACTGGTGAGATGTAAAACCTCTTAAGCACTTGGTTGAAGTGAAAGTGGAAAAGGTCTTTTGCTATTGAACAATAGGGGAGCCCCCATGGATCTCACTCAGGTTCAGAGAGCTCCTGGGTCCAGATTTTGGTCTGGTGTGTGTGTTGCGGGGAGGGAGTTCCATGACAACAGACACATCTCATTGTGATGGGGATCTCTTTGTCATGGGAAGATCTAAAGGTTACTGTTGTCATAGTGATCCCGGTGCAGAAAAAGAGGATGGGATATAAGAGGGATTAGGAATGTCTGTGAAGGAATTCAATGACCAAAACAAACTGGGATGAACATGAAGGAATGCAATGTGATGAGGGATTTTCTAGAATCAAAAGGTATTGAACTAATATTAGAAAAGCTAGGATGTTTCAAAGGAGTGGAAATGTTGTGAATGTATCTATAATAAGATTGAAGAGGCTCTGAAGATACTGCTCAGTGGTTAAGAACACTGGTTGCTCTTGCCAAGGATCAGGTCAGATTCCCAGCATCCACATGATGGTTCACAACCATCTGTAACTTCAGTCCCAGAGGATCCAATGTCCTCCTCTGGCCTCCTGGTACACATACACACATGCAGACAAAACACCCACACACAAGAAATAAAAATAACATTTTTTAAATAAAGAGATGTAACATAGTCCCTGGAAAGCAGGATGTGAGGAGATAGGGGGATTCTTTGGAGAAAGTGGGAGTGTTCTACAGGAAATTCCAATCAGTTATTATCAGTTATGTGTTAGTCCAGTCAGTTATTTTGCAGTTATTTGTAGGGTCTCTTACAGCTCAGGCACTGACAGCCATAAAGAATACCACAGCTAGCAGGACATAAAGTAACTAGAGGCAGAATTTCAGGTATGTGTGGTACAGAAATAGGGAACTGCATTTTTTCACTTTAATTCCAGCCCTCAGGAGTCAGGAGCAGGTAGGTTGCTGTGAGTTCAAGGCTGGCCTGATGCACATTGTGAGTTCCAGGCGTATTTATATTCTGAGACTCTGTCTCACAAGAAAATACTGAAAATAGGAACTACTTCTAAGAATAAGAGTGTGCTAGGGAGCTGAAAGAAAAAGACCCCTAATGGCCATGTCACTAGGCATATGACTCCTTATATGACATTTACACTTGCATTGTATGCCCAACACACACGCACACACTGATTGCATAGCAAGGATTCGCTGTACCTTAAATGAAGCCCAGGTAAGGAAAAACTCCCAGTCCTCTTGTACAACTAGTTAATGTATGCTCTTTCTTGTATAAAGACAAGGTTGGGAAGGTCTTCCAGTTTGAAACAGGCCTGTACATGCTCTTTGTTGTATGAAGCCTAGGCTGACAACTGGCTTCTTATGTTAATCTTGCTGTGCCTGTCTCCAGCCCCAGGTTCTCCACCATATTCTTTACAAATCCTCCTTTAGCAAATGGGAACAAATACAGAGAACCATAGCCAAACATGCAGAAAATGAGAGACCTTGGAACACTCAGCCAAAGATTGGTATCTAGATCAAATCCCTTCCCTCAGGACTCAGGGAGCCTTGTGGAAGAATGAACATTATCAAAGTTCATATGAACTTACAGAGACTGAGGCAGTATGCATGGAGCCTGCACAGTTCTGTACCAGCTCTTTCATACATATGTTACTTCTTCCAGGTTAATATTTTCATGGGATTTCTGAGTGTGTGAGCAAGTAAACTTCTGTTTCTTGTTTTTCTCCTTGGGATCTTCTCCTTTTGTTTATTTTGTTCAATTCTAATGTTGTTTTCTCTTATTTAACTTTTTTTATTAGAAGAGAGAAACATAGTGAAGTAGTTCAATGCACACAAAGCAGATTCAAGTTCCAGATGTTATAGATTACATGACTTTAGGCAAACAATTGACAATTACTGGCTATAATAACATGACAATCCAGAGTCAATGAGTAATTGCCTAGATCAAGTTGTATACATGACTGTGGTTATTTTCTTGATTCTTAACTGGTGTTAGAAGCCATAGACTGACTGTGGGTGGTACCATTTCCTAGGAAGGTAATCTGAACTATATAAGTACAGTGAGAGTGATAAGCCAGGAGGAAGCATGTACAAATTCATTTCTCTCTGCTCTTTACTGTGGAGGTAATGTGACTAGCTGCTTTAAGGTCCTGATGCTGTAACTTCCTCCACAATAATGAGCTATAACCTGGAATTGGGAGCTAAAATAAAACCTATCTACATTGAGTTGCTTCTCTTCAAATATTTTATTACAGTAAAAGAAATAAACCTATGACAATATACTTCTGTCCCATCTGTAAAATAAAAATAATGTTGTAGTTACAGTTATTTTCATAAGACACCATGACCAACTTATATAAAAAATGGTTATTTGGGGCTTATTGTTTCAAAAGACTTGAGTCTGTGAGCAGCATAGAAGGGAGAATGGCAGTAGATAGGCAGATATGGCACTGGAACAGTAGCTAAGAACTTATTTCTTGATTCACAGCTATGACACAGAAAGAGACATCTAACTGGGAATGGTGTAGGCTCTTGAGACTTCAAAGCACATGCATGTAGAGGTCCATGATTGACATCAGGAATCATCTCCCATCATTCTTCCACCTGACCCATTCAGGTAAATTATCCATTCCAATCGAGCTCAGAGCTCATTGACATAGTCTTGCTAACTAGATCCCTTTAGGGATTACCTCTCAGTACCTTGTGAGTCTGAAATATGCAGGCCTCCAGAAACACTTGGCGTTTAATAGGCTCCAAGATTCTGAACTTTATTCCTCATATTAGCATGGCAAGTGTTTTATCCATAGGACCATCTCCTCAGCAAAGATATACTTTTTCTATACTATAAATATGGTATACAATATTCTTATTCTGAAGTCTTTATTTGCTGTCATTAATGAGGTTGCAGAACATTCCTGATATGATAAAAATTTATAAATAAAATTTGCTTAGGGAAGAATAATTTTATAAAAGGTCAAGTGATAGTAAACTTTCTACCTGCTGTGTTTTTCTTAGGATTAAAGTCACCTTTCTTTTATACCATAATAATCAATGATTAGGATGGAGAAGCATGAACTTAAGGTGATGAGAATTAAGATGCCATCCTGCCACAATTGCTGTTGTTGGACAATTCAAAATGCTTAGAAGTTAGAGCCCATAAAATTCTTGGCAAACCTTGTGAGAAAAAAATTCAAAGCATTTGCAACAAGCAGGAAAAAATAAGGCAGGTCACAGGTCACTTATAATAAACAATGTGATTTCATGCTATCAAATGACCCCAGGTTTCATTGCACTTAAAATTTAGGAGCATTATTTATTGGATACTCTCTGTAATTATTAAAAGAGTTCACATATACATATAAAGTTAATTATAATACTATTACATATTGATTTTGTTTAGCATAAATGTTAAACACAAAGTCATATAAAACTGTTAATATATTAATGTATGTTTGTTACTATGAAATCTTTGAAGTCTCATTAAAAGTATATCATCTCTTTAAAATATAGATGAGTACATACTGGTAATCCCAGTACTTAGGAGTCCAAGGTCATCTTTAGTACAAAATGAGTTTTAGGCCAGCAGAGCACAGTGAAACCCTGTTCTTAAAAATATTCAGTGCTTAGCCAAGATAATCTCAGCACTCTAGAGGCAGAGGCAAGTGGATCTCTGAGTTTGAACCCAGCCTGCTCTACAAAGAGAGTTCAAGGACAGCCTGAGCCACACAGAAAAACCCTTTCTGGAGCAACTAAAAATGAACAAAGAAAGAAAGCATTATCTGCCAATTCCTACTGTGTGTGCATATTAGGTCCTCAGGAACCATGGTTATTTTTGTCGGATGTGATAAAGAATACTCTAAGGCAGAAGTAAGTTCAAGATATCAAATTAGCCATAACATCTTCTTGTAGAAAAGATACATTCAGCATTTTTTAGGGAAGAAATGAATTTGCAAATAATTTTTCTATTGTTCATCAGAATATAAGGGCAAACAGTTGGGTAGCCTGAAGATAAAATTCTAGTAATCAGATCCAATACAGGATTGTTCTTTGGTCTATAAAACAAATAGAAGGTGACAAATGTGTTTGAGACATAGAAAAACATGAAGAAACCCACCAGCATAAGGATGCTGTGTGTGGCTCTCTTCTCAGAAGATGAATGGAGAGAGACACTGAAACCGTGGATATGCCGTGTTCTCCTCTTGTGTCTGAACAGGAGGCTCACCATGTAGAGGCTGGACCACATCATGAGAAACACAAACAGGACGTCTCTAATCATTAATGCAGTTACAAGTGACATGGTTGTGTGGTAGCGAACCTGGCTACTTTGGCAGTATATCTGGGAATACCTAGAACCCACAAGAGTAAAGTTAATTTGTCCCTTTATGTTTTCAACCATGGGAAAGTAGAGAAAGGCGTTGATGATCCATATGAAAAAGAGTGATGTAAAAATACATGACTCAAACTTGGAGTTAAGCCATGCCCACTTGGAATGCTGAGAACTGACAGTGATGGCTTGAAATACACTCAGTAGAGAAGTAGTGCAAATGGAAAGGCCCCTGGTAACACTGTATGCATACAAGACTGCCTTACACGCAACATCGTGGAAAAGGAACCTGACTGCAAAGGATGCCATGACATCTGGTATCAACCTAAACACAATGCTCAAAACATTGACAAGCATTAGGTGTGTGAAGATCATATCTATGGGCTTCTTCAGACGAAGCTGAATTAAGAAGGTGTACATGTACAGTATGAAAAGCAGCAAGTTTCCCATGAGTCCAATAAAAATTTCTAACAGGAGGAAGAATCCAGAAATTAGTTCTCTTGGAAACATTATCTTAATGAAGTCTTCAGTATTCTTCTGCTAGAATAAGACCCAAGCAAATATAAATGCATAGTGTTGTGACATTACAATCAATAAAATAGGTGGTTGAATGTAGTGATTGACAGATAAGCACAGGGAGACAGCAGTGAAATGTGCATTATGGATTGAGACCCTTCAAGGAACTGAATTCAATTATTTCTGAGAGCCTGAGAGTGAAAAAGTCAGCCTTTAAAAACTCATATAGAAACACCTATCATGTTAAAATATGAACCAGGGCATATTTGATTCATGTGAAAAAATAGATTTATATTGTACAGAATTAAATCCTGAACATCAAGAAAACAAATAATAAAAAATTTAATGTATGAAATAAAATGGAGAGTTCTCAAAAGATATATGAGACAAATGGCTATGAAAGACTTATTTTTTAAATGTCCTACATTGTTAGTCATTATGAAGGTGCAAAGTAAAACTATTTTGAAGATATCACCTTTCCCAAATTAGAAAGGCCACACTCAATAAAACAAATAATAGCCCATGTTGGAGAGGAAAAAAAACTTTCCCAGAGTTCTAACTGCTACATCCAAAATGGAAATCACTGTGGGGTTCCTCAAACAGCTGAAAATTGATCTACCACATGATCTAGCTCTATAACAATGACATGTGACCAAAGAACTACACAACTCACTACAGAGACACCTGCTCATCTATGCTCTGTTCGTAATAGAAACTGTGAACAGACTAGAGGACCATCACCAGATTAATAGATGGTAAAAATATGAGATGTGTGTGTGTGTGTGTGTGTGTGTGTGTGTGTGTGCGTTTGTTTGTATGCATATATAAGAATATTTATGTAAACATCATCCATGAAGTCTGCAGGTGAATGTAGGGTCTACAACAACCATCCTGAGAGAGGCAACTCTGTCCCAAAAATATAAACGCTGCATGATCTCTATATGTGGATGCAGACTTTGTACTTCCTGTCTAAACAAACACATTTTTAGTTACTTGATATTCCTAGAGAACATTGTATCACAGAATAAGCATGTGAGTATTAGTAGTTCTAACCTTGGCTAGGACTCTATTACAAAATTCTTTTAGAATAAGGATCATTTCAACAATTACCCGTGTAAGCTATCCAGGTACCGACTTTTAGCTCCCTACCTCTATCTTTACTTTCTGAGCCAAATGTCAGTGTTTGAAACAATGAGGTTCCCACAACTTGTAAAGGTTCCTAAAATAAAGAGAGTAAAACTATACCTCATAACTAAACTGTACAAAACAAAACCTTAACAAAAGAATTTTCTAGACAAACAAGTATTCAGGCCATGATAGAGAAACTGAATCTCATTAGGAATTAAACTGTCTTGCCAGATAAGTCAACAAGGGTAATAATTGGTATGCCTTTATGAGAGATCATTTTTTCATTCTCAAGCATAGTACCAATGAAACTGATACATGTTGGGGACATAGAGACATTAAAATTTGCACTAATCCTGAAGTTTCCTGAGAGATGAAAGCAATTAATGTAGCCACACAGTTATACCTCACTGTACACAAAAAGCAGTCCAGCAGACCTAGGTCTTGGCTGGGGGCATAGAGCAGCTGAGTGACTCTGTTCCAGCCTAGCCAAGCTGTGTGAGGGAGCCAATCACACCGTCAGCATTCAGGTGCAACCTTAACCACCCAGGCTCAGTTACATTCTCCTCATATGCAGGGTGAAATCTATACACTTAAGCAGATCCACATTCCAAGGCTGGCTTTTCAGATTAAGATCCTAGATATGGCCATGTGGCCAAACAGGGACTATGATAGACCCTAATATGGTGAAGTTTGTGGCCACAAGACAGACAGGATAGGTTATTGGTACAAACCATGTCATATCCATGATATCCAGGCCCACAGTCACTCAGCTATGAAGGGGGAAGGAACTAATCCACCCAGAATACTTTCATGAAAGTTTTGGGGAAGTTGGAAATGGCATTGGTGTCTTCTATGCACAGATGTCAACACAAGCCAATACACATAATCCATATTCAGGTAAGCAGAAGGGAGACTGGCCAAGCTGCAGGGTTGTGTCTAGGGTCTGGATGCATCATAGGTGCAAATGTCAAAGCATTACAGGCTGTACAGATAAAGCAGAAATGGGATCCCAGAGCCCGAGGCTGAGTCTCTGTGAATCCTCTAAAAAAACCATCTAAGAAGTAATCTTCCATATAATTCACTGACTGGAAAATCAGAGTCAACGGAATGTGATACCTGTGCCTTTAAGTTGAGTGAAGTCTGGATGAAAGGCTTTCCTAGACAAAGCTCCTTGCCTCCACTGTTTCTGTGACTTACTGGGGCTACAGATGAAGCACTTCAGGTTAAGCTGGGCTGGCTGTCAATCACTTCATCTGCTGCTGTTGCTCTCCTTCCCCAACCCAAACACTGTGATCGGAAACATGAATAGAGCTGAAGACAGCACATTGGACAGACAAAATTACAATAAAAGAGGCAAAATGGACAGAGAAAACGAGAATTAAAAACTAGAGAGAAACACACACACACACATATGAGAAAATATTCACTGTCATCACACCTTCAAATAGTACAATAGAACCAGAATCAAGATAAGGAGGGGCGAAAATGACAAAAACCACATCAGAGTCTTACTGTACAGAGTGTCCATGGCCTTATGCAGGACACAAACTGACGAAAGAAGTGAGCAGATCATTCCAGTCCCCAGATAAGAAAGTTGGCAGAGTGGATGACAGGGCCAGCAATTGAGAAGGGAATTAAAGACACAAAGGAGAAATTGGCAGGGTAACCTGAACTCTGAGAACAAACAAAAAGTTTGGCAGATGATAGAGGCCTCAATCAAGTCAGAAGCATGGCTAAAAACTGAGGCAGGTGAGATAAAGCTGAGGATTTCTCAGTTGGGAGATGACATCAGGGACTGAGTGTGTCCAGATCTAGGAGATACAACCGAAGTTGATGTAGAGCATGGTGAGAAAAATTTACAGGCTATGACATCTTAACCAAGAGAACTAGAGCTGATGTTTTCCAAACTTTAAGAAGAAATGATAGTCCAAACACTCCCTGAATATACAGGACCAGAGGGAAGCCACACAAAGAAATGTAAGAGTCAACACACACACACACACACACACACACACACACACACACACACACACACACACACACACACACACAAAAGAACCCCAGAACCAGTCCAAGCACAGAGCAAGGCAGTCTGCAAAGCTAAGGTGGCAGCTTAGAACTTAGCTGTAACATTCCTGACCACACTGAAAAGAGGACACACTATGAGAGGGATGACTGGAGAAAGGAGCTTGAAAGTAGTCAGTACCTTGTAAAGAATAAGCCCCTGTGAGACTGTGCACTGCCACAGGCAGGGGAAACAGTATCTGCAATTAAATGTAGAAGGCAGGTGGAAAATGCAAATGTTTGTGAGAAGATGGGAAGATAGGAAGAAGATGGAGTCCCACACCAGTACAACTAGTACAAATGGTAGAGCACTTGCTAAGATAAAGACTAGAAAATAGCGAGTGGGTGTGAAAGTGGAGAGATGTAGAGAAAATAAGAATAAGAAAATATATTTATAGGAGACATGGGACAGAATATCTGATAAGATCACAGTCTGCACAAGGAGGCTGGAAATCGGGACATTGACAGGGTCTTCATACCTCCCTCTCAGTCTCAGGCTACCATGTCTTGGCATCCTCACTGGAGGCGACTCCATCACATATGTGCTGGGAAGGCTTCTTAAACACATGCACAATTAAACTGCACACAGAATGGCAGCATGTCTCTATCCCATGGGTGTGCCCCCCCATGGTACCTCAGGCATTGATAACCTTGTTTTAGTACATTGTTTTGGGGCACCCAGAGGAATAATAATTCAGTCTTCCACTTTTAAAATGAGTCTTCTGGTGAACTTATTTAGTGGAATAGTTCAGGTGCCTTTGAGGGCATACCTTTCCCTAGGTTGAGTTAAACCAGAGAGTCCATTCTGGGAGCTGGAAAGTCATTAAAAGTTATATTTTCTGTATTGGTGGATGTCACCACAACTGTTCAAGCATCTGAGAACTAAACAGGACTCCAGAGAACACACTCTCGGTTCCATGGGACACCATCGTTTCTCCTACTCCCCCACTGCACTTTGGACTCCTCCATGCTCCATGTGGGGCATGATGCCAGTTTCACTTTTACCCACCATACAGGCATTAGTCATGGTTATAAGAAACTTTGTTTCCCCTAGACTCTTATTTGAAATGTCTTCTGCCCCTGAGATCCTCTCTTCCATCTCTTGTAGTTTGATTCCTTAGTTATTTCTTAGGTTTTTCTATGTCCAGGGTGGTCTACTTTTGTGCCTTCTTTATTGTTTCTATTTCTCTTTCAGTTCCTTCACTTGTTTGATTGTGTTTTCCTGTTTCTTTGAGTGATTTTTGTGTTTCCTCTTTAAGGGCTTCTATTGTTTTTGTGTCTTCCCCTGTAATTGTTTAAGGTAATTATCCATGTGCTTCTTGAAGAACTTCATCATCACCATGAAGTATGATTTCAAGTCTAAGTCTTTTTTTTTTTTCTGGTGTGTTATCAATCCACTACTTGCTGTGGTGGGCAAACTGTGTTCTGATGTTGCCAAGTTGCCTTAGTTTACATTGCTTAGGTTCTTTCACCATCTTGTGATCTGTGATTGTAGATGGGCTTGTTGTCACTAACTGTAACCTGTCTCTCCTGTGTGTCTGAGGGCCTGTGGGCTCAGGAAGGTGATTGCATCTGTGTGTTTGGCTCTTTATGGGCAGGCAGTGAGTTCCAATGGCATTCACTTAGTTCTGTCTCCATTTCCTCAGGTGGGAGAGTGCTTGAGAGGCTTTTTTGGGAGCTCAGCTGTTTTGGGGGTAGGTCCTGAGGCTTTTGATGATGGATTCTATTTCTTTAGGTGTTATGAGATTAATTAGATGTTTTACCCGATCCTGGTTAAATTTTAGTATCTGGTACCTGTATATGAATTCATCAGTTTTCTCCAGATTTCCCAGGTTTGTATAGAGTAGACTTTTGAGGTAGGATCTGATGATTTCTTGAATTTCCTCAGTTTAGGTTGTTATATCCTCAATTTCCTTTCTGATTTTGTTAATTTGGATACTCCCCCTTTGCCGTCTAGTTAGCCTGGCTAAGAGTTTATCAATCTTGTTAATTTTCTCAAAGAACCAGCTCTTGATTTTTTTGATTCTTTGAATAGTTCTTTAGTTTCAATTTGGTCTATTTCTGCCCTAAGTTTGATTATTTATTGCTGTCTACTCCTCTTGGGTGTATCTGCTTCATTTTGTTCTAGAACTTTCAGCTGTGCTGTCAAGTTGCTGGTGTATGCTCTCTCCAGTTTCTTTTTGGAAGCACTCAGAGCTATGAGTTGTCTTCTCAGTACTGCTTTCATTGAATCCTATAGGTTTGGGTATGTTGTGCTTTAGTTTTCATTGAATTCTAGAAAACCCTTAATTTTTTTCTTTATTTCTTATTTGACCATGCTATCGTTTAGTAGAGCATTGTTAAGTTTCCTTGTGTATATGGGCTTTTTGTTGTCTTTGTTCTTATTACCGACCAGCCTTAGACCATGGTGATCTGAAAGGATGCTTGGGAGTATTTCAATCTTCTTATATCTATTGAGCCTCGTTTTTTGACCAATTATGTGGCCAGTTTTCGAGAATTTGCCATGAGGTTCTGAGAAGAAGGTATATTCTTTTGTTTTAGATATCTATTAATTCTAGTTGGTTTATAACCTCTGATAGTTTTACAGTCTTTGTTCAGTTTTTGTCTCCATAATCTGTCCATTGGTGAGAGTGGGGTATTAAAGTCTCCCACTATTATTGTGTGGGGTGAAATGTATTTTTTGAGCTTTATTAGGGTTTCTTTTAGGAATAGGAGTGCTTTTGTATTAGGAGCATATGTGTTAAGGATTGAGAGTTCTTCCTGACAAATTTACCCTGTAATGAGTAAAAGTGTCCTTCCTTATTGTTTTTGATAAATTTTGGTTGAAAAATCTACTTTATTTGATATTATAATGGCCACTCCAGCTTACTTCTTGGGGCCATTTGCCTGGAAGTTTTTTTTACCAGCATTTTACTCTGAGATAGTGTCTGTCTTTGTCTCTGAGATGAGTTTCCTGTATGCAGCAAAATGCATAGTTTTGTTTATTTATTCAGTATCCAGTCTGATAGCCTATGTCTTTTTATTGGGGAATTGAGTCCATTTATGTTAAGAGATATTAAAGAATAGTGGTTGATGTTTCCTGCTATTTTTGCTTTTAGAAGTAGAGTTGTGCCTGAGTGTCTTTCTTCTTTTGCTTTTTTTGCTTAGGTATTTACTAGGATGTAGTTTCCCTCCTTGCATTGGGTTTTTCACCTATAATTACTTGTAGTTCTGTATTTGTGATCAGATTTTGTGTAAATTTAGTTTTGTCCTGGAATATCTTGGTCTCTCCATCTATGGTGATTGAGAGTTTTGCTGAATATATTAGCCTGAATATATGACACTTTTGTTCCATTAGGGTCTGCATAATGTCTGTCCCAGATCTTCTAGCTTTCATAGTCTCTGCTGAGAAGTCAGGTGTAATTCTCATTGGACTGCCTTTATATGTTACATGATCTTTTTCTTACTGCTTTTAGTATTCTTTCTTTGCTTTGGACACTTGGTGCTTTGACTATTATGTGTCAGGAATAATTTCTTTTCTAGTTCACTCTATTTGGAGTTCTGTAGGCTTCTTTTATGCTCATGGTCATCTCATTCTTAAGGATAGGGAAGTTTTCTTCTATGATTTGTTGAAGATATTAACTGTGCCGCTGAGTTGATATTCTGTGCCCTCTTCTATTCCTATTATCCTTAGATTTGGTCTTCTAATTGTGTCATGCATATACTGTACATTTTGGTTTGAGTGCCTCTTGGCATTTGCATCTTCTCTGACTGTTTTTTCTATGTTTTTTTTTTTTTTTTTTTTATGTTGTCTTCAGCCCCTGAGATTCTATCTTTCATCTCTTGTAATCTGTTTTAGATGCTTGTATCTCTGACTCCTGATTTCTATTTTTTTTTCGGTTTTCCACCTCCAGGTTTGTCTTTTTTAGTGTTTTCTTTATTGCTTCCCTTTCCATTTTCAATTCCTTCTTCAATTCCTTCATTGTTTGGTTCTGTTTTACTCTTGTTCTTTGATTTCTTTGAGTGTTTTTTTTTTTTTTTTTTGTGTTTCCTTTTTAAAAACTTCTATTTGGTTATTGTATTCCTCCTGTTCTTGTTTAAGTGAGTTATTCACCTTCTTTTCAAAGATCTTCATAATCATCTTGAGGTATGATTTTATGTCTGAGTCTTCTTGTTCTGGAGCGTTTGGCATTCTGCCGCTTGCTGTAATGGAAGAGCTGGGTTCTGATGTTGCCAGGTTGTCTTGGTTTCCATTGCATAAGTTCTTTTGCTTTCCTCTTGCCATATTGTTGTCTCTGATTATACGTGGTCTTGTTGTCAGTGACTGGTTTCCATCTCTCCCATGTACCTGGCCTGTGTCCCTGGATCTCCTCTGTATTAGATGGCAAATATCTCGAGCATTTGGTCTGCATGCAATGGTCTTTTGGGAGGACACCCTACAGCATAGTTCCTGCTACCGTAGAACAACCAAAGGACTGACTGCAACTACAGCGAGTTAGGCCTAGTCTTCTCTGTGCCCCGACTACTCACAGCGCAGTCTTGCCAGGCCTGTGTCCCTGGATCTCCACTGTTCCCAGTGGCAAATGTACCTCATCCTTACTGCTTTCAGTATTCTTTCTTTGCTTTGTATATTTGGTGTTTTGATGATTACATGAGGGGAGGAATTTCTTTTCGGGTTCCATCTAATTAGAGTTCTGTAGGCTTCTTGTGTGTTTATAGGCATCACTTTCTCTAGGTTAGGAAAGTTTTATCTATACTTTTGTGTAAGATATTTACTGGCCCTTTGAGTTGACAATCCTTGATTTCTTTTATACCTATTATCCTTAGGTTTGTTTTCTCATTTTGTCCTGGATTTCCTGGATGTTTTGGGTTAGGAGCTTTTTTTGCTTTGCATTTTCTTTGACTTTTGTGTCAATGGTTTCTATGGTAGCTTCTGCCCCTTAGATTCTCTATTCTATCTCTTGAATTCTGTTGGTGATACTTGCATCTATGTCTCCTGATGTCTTTCCTAGTTTCTCTATTTGGAGGGTTGTCTCCTCTTCTGATTTTTTTTTATTGTTTCTCTTTAAATTTTTAGAACCTAGATGGTTTTGTTCAATTCATTCACATGTTTTGTTGTGTTTTCCTATAATTTTCTAAGAGATTTTTTTTTTCTTTTTAAGGGCTCTACCTGTTTATTGGTGTTTTCCTGTATTTCTTTAGGTGAGTTATTTATGTCCCTCTTGAAGTTCTCTAAAATCATCATAAGAACTATTTATGAGTTTTTTTTTATTTAACATATGTGGTTAAATTTTTTGTTGGTTTTTGTTTTGGTTTTGGTTTTTGTTTGTTTGTTTGTTTGTTTGTTTTCGTCTGTATGTATGTCTGTGCACCATGTATTTGCACTTGCTGTTTATGGAAACTAGAGAAGATGTTAGACACTCTGGAACTGGAGTTACAGATAGTTGTAAACCAGCATGTGAATATTTGGAATGAAACCCAGGTAATCTGAAACATCAATCAGTGCTGTCTTTCAAGTTTCTTTTTTCCATTTACCTTATTTTATATTTGTGGGTATCTATTTTTTAGGAAGCCTCTACAGTATTAGGTTTCCGTGTGATTTTTAAGATTTGTATTGTTAGTTATTTCTCACTTTATTTTCTCCCCTTATCTCCCCTTTTTACTCTATTTAACACTTTAAATATTACTTTTTTCTGTCTTCCCTGCCTTGAGGTGTGTTCTTCATTACTAATGAATGGCCCCTTACTAGAGATTGGGCATGGTAATGTGGTTTTGAAACTTCAAAGCTCAACCCTAGTAACTTACTTTTTTCAACAAGGGCACACCTACTTTTTTTGAAGATTCAAAGTTAACATCCACAAATGAGAAAATACATGATATTAGACTTCTAGGTTTGGGTTACCACCCTTAGAATGAGTGTTTAAAACTCCCTCTATTTACCTGTCTTCATCGCTGTTCTGTTGATATGAAGAAACACTATGGCCAAAACAACTCTTATAAAAGTAAGCATTTAATTGAGGGTTGGCATATATTTTTAGAGGCTTCATTCATTACTGTTTTGGCAGGACGTATGGTGGCAGGCAGACTTAATGTTGGAATCGTAGAAGAGAGCTACATCCTAATCTTAAAGCAGAGAAAAAAAGAGAGATGTGGAGGAAGAGGGAGAGGAAAAGAGATTGGGCCTTGCAATGTGGTTTTAAAACTTCAAAGCCCAACCCTAGTAACTCACTTTCTCCTACAAGGCCACAGCTTCTCCAGTATGATCACATCTTCAAACCTTTCCAAATAGTGCTATTTTCTGATCATTAAGCATTCAAACATATGGGCCTGTGGGGCCAGTTTTTGTCTTTTATATTTTTTTTATTATTCCTTTATTTACATTGTAAATGTTGTCTCCCTTCCCAGTCCCCCCTTCAAAAGTCCCTCAGTCCATCCCCCCTCTCATTTATGGGGCCATTTTTATTCAAACCATTATACCTGTAAATTTCATGCTTGTATTTTCCTTAAGAGTTGAATAATATTCTATCCAGTAAATATATGGCATATCTAGAAAATATAAAGAACTTTAAATAAGCCAAATATCAAGAAAGAAAATATTTCTGACTTGACCAAATTCTTAAGAAAATGGCTGCATCTAGAGAATATCATTCTGAGTGAGATAACCCAGTCACAAATGAACAGACATAATATGCAGTCACTGATAGTAGGATGCTAACCACAGAGGCTCAAACTGCCCCAGAAACAACTGACAGACTGTATGAAGTCCAAGAAATAAAGAAAACAAAATAAAACAAAAAAAATCTTTATAAAACAAGAAAACTTTGACTATTTCCAAGTTACATTTTGTTTTACATGTACTTTATGCTCATTGTAACTATTAAGTTTTCAATGCATCCTATCAAACCTTTAAAAATATCAAGTACTGACTAAAAAATATATTCATACAGTTTTATGTAAAAGTTATTTTAAAATCTGAAAAAAAGTACTGACAAAATGTATTGTATAATTTTATGCAAAAAATGCCTAAAATCTGTACATTTATCTTTGTTTTGTAAAATAAAGTTGTTAAAATAATTTAAATTGACAGCATGAAATAAAGTTTCTTTCTGTAGTAAGCTATACAGTAAAAAAAAAGAAAGTAAATATTTCTGTATAAAATAATGGCACATGGAACTATACAATTCTCTCTCTCTCTTCCCCCCTATTTATTTATTTATTTATTCATTCATTTATTTATTTATGTAATTTTAATACTAAGTTTGTTTGCAGTGTTGGCTGTCTTGGAATTTGTTTTATAACCAGACTGGCCTCAAACTCAGATATTAACTTGCCTGTGCCTTTTCAGTGATGGAACTAAAAGCATTTGCCACCTCACCTGGCTGAACAGTTCTCAAAGCATGATAGATATATGGGTCTGGAGAAACATCTCAGCAGGTATGAGCACTGGCTGCTCTTGCAGAGGACCTGATTTTAGTTCCGAGAACCCATATGGTACCCCACAAACATCTTGAACTACAGTTCCAAGGGATTTGAGGCCTTTTTTGAACTCTACGAAACAGACACTCATTTGGTGCATTTTTATATACACTCAGGCAAAACACTCATACAATTATATGAAAAAATATAAAATAAAGTTGATATAAATGGCTGAAGTGCTGTGGTTGAGGAACAGAATTGAAAGGTCAAAGGATTAGGAAGGTTGAATACCATGCTTTATTGGTATAGATTTACCACATGATCCAGGTATACCGCTGTGTGTATATTGATGGTACTTTGAATGAGGATGACTCCCCTGGGCTTGTCTCACCAAGCTGGTCTTAAACATAGTGTTGAACATATTTTCAGAGAAATTATTTTTCTGTCACTCATTTTACTATTTGTAGGAAAATGAACTGATTTACAGATCATTGTGTTATGTTAAATAAGGGAGTGTCACACAGATAAACATGACACATATTCTCATATGGAATCTGGTGGATAAATTCACTAACTTTATGGAGAGACTCTTAACCATCTGTGGGAAATGGAATTTGCAGAGACATACAGTAGGGAATTATGAGTAAATGTCATAAAAGTCATGCTTGTGCATGTAATCAAATTCATAATATAATATACAGATGTGATGTGTATCTGTCAATATGACCTCATAAATCTTCAAATCAACAACAATACAACAAACCCCATATGAACTATATGCTAAGTGTATAGTGTATCCTATTATGTTTCAAATATGTTAAAATATTACATTCCCATTTCCTGTTAGTAGGTCAATAATTTAACAAAGAACAAACATATTGGAGGTAATTGATGGGTAAAGTATAGACGCTATTAAGCACATAACTCCAGTGTTCAAAGGAGCAATAGAAATGTACTCTTTACTATACTGCATATGCTCTATGGGACTTAACTCTAATGAATGTGTATATAGTTTATGTAAATAAAGAAGGACGAAAATGAGGGGAGATGTTTAGAACAGATACAAATTAATAAGTAAATAACTGTTGAAATTAGTAAAAATATTGTGAACAAATGATAAAAATTTTTAAAACAAGAAATAAAATACAATTTAATTAGCTCATCATACCTTCCCCTGGCTCTGAGCCCTAAGCACTGGAAGCCCTTCAGGACAGATGTGTCTTGGGAAAGCTGCCTGGCAGGAAGCATGGCTAAATCAAGTATGGGATGACTGGACTCTTCCTCCCAGTGGACAGGTATCAGCTTGTCACCCAGGGCACCAAAGAACTTCTCTACTATGCATTACTCAGATGTACCCAGAGGAAAACCTCCCTCTTCTAGATAACTTTAGCATGCTGACAATGTAAAATCTATTTCTGAAGATGTTCATTTTCCCAAGATAAACCATATTAGAAAGTAAACTTGAGGATTGAGGAAGTCATTAAAAGTTTTAAGATAGTGATGGGAATTGTCACAGCTGTTAAATCAAAAGCTGAACTCCAAGCAGGGCACAGAAAACATACAAACGGTTCCACTGGAGACCATTGTGTCTTTCTCTTCTACGGTGTGTTTTAATGTTCCACAGAGAATAAAAAAGCACACATTAAGTTTTCTTTTGACCACATAGTACATGGATTAGTAATGGTTGTATCGCATCTTTGCTCATCAATATAGTTTGACCCTAAGATTGCTCAGTTTTGTGAAACACACAATAGTCAACCTGCCTTACTGGTATCACAATAAACACGAGAATCTACATGACCAACATTGATGGAATTGGTATTGGGTCTGAGTATTCATATGCAAATTCATGCATGAGCGTGTTAAAGCCAGAGGTCAATCTTGGTATCTTTCCTCATAATCCTGTTTTTTAAATTAATATTTATTGATTTATAAAAAGTAATATTGTATTATAGGTGGTTTTGGGAGTCCACATCCAATGCACTTGCATAGAAGAGGAAGGTGAAATTCTGTAAGTTTGTAGCCAGCCTGCTCTACACAGTGAGTTCCAGGACAGCCAAAGCTACAGAGTGAAACCTTACCTCAACTCACCCCCCCAAATAAACCAACCAAAAATCAAAACAAACAAATATAGCAACAAACAAGCCCAAACCAACACTACAACAAAAACACCAAACCAACCAAAACCAAAACAATCAAAAACCATTTTATTTATTTTCAGAAAATAGCATGAAATATATTGATCATTTTTAGTTCCCATTCCAACTCGCTTCCCAATATCTGTCAGCATCCTCCAACACATCACTTTCTTAATAACATCATGTGCTTTCTTTTTAAAACTTAAAACTCATTTCACCCACTCAGTGTGGTCATGTGATCATGGATCTACAGTGATCCCTGGGGCATGGGCAGGCTGATGTGGGCCAAATCTCTAAAGAAAATTACTGTCCTCTCATAGTAGCGATCAACTGCCAATGTACAATTGACAGTTCATGAGTCTCTCATTCCTGTATTTTTGAACCTTAAAATACTTACAATTACTATATTTGTAAGTGTATTTATTATTATTATATCATCATAATTATTTTGAGTTGTTGAGACAGAATTTTCTGTGTAGTCTTTTACCATACATTATATATTGGTTATTTTTTCCCTTCTACCAACTCCTTCAGGAATCTCCCCACATCCCTACCCACTCAGCTTCATGTTCTTCTCTCTCTCTCTCTCTCTCTCTCTCTCTCTCTCTCTCTCTCCCCCTCTCCTCTCTCCAAAACAAAAACAAAGAATCAATAAGCCTCTATGTGAATTTGAAACCTGAACCTAGATCCTCTGCAAGAGCAGTAATTGTATTTAACAAATGACCCATCTATTGAGCCCCTCAAAACTATTTTCTTATTTTTTTGTAATTTTCTACATATGAATGCTTTGCCAGAATCAATATATGTGTATCACACTTGTGGATAGTGCTGGTGGAGGTCAGAAGGAAGGGTCAGATCTCTTGGAAATGGAATTACATATAGTCCTGAGTCACCATGGGGATTCTGGGAATTGAACCTGGGTCCTCTGCAAGAGCAATAAGTGCTCTTAACCACTGACTGATGTCTCTAGCCTCTAAGGTTTTTTTTACATGAATTCTTTGAAAAAGTCATACAACATGCTTTGACCATTCTTCACTCCTCTCATAATGCTTCCAAGATATTTCTCTTACTCCTTTTTAAGCTCATGTTTGCTTTGTAAAAAATTCAATGAGTCCAGTTTGCACTATCAGTAAATTCTGAGTATGGTGTCATCCACTAGAGTATGGTCAACTTACAAATTAAAGAATAATGTCTCTCTCTTTCCTTCAGAAGCTATCAACTATCAATAGCTTATTATTAAGGGATGAGGATCTATGAGTGACCCCTCATGCTGAAATTTTTCTTATTTATATATTTATTTACTTATTGACTTATACTTCAATCTCAGCCCCTTCCTAAGTCCAACATTCACAAACCTCCCCCCCATTGCCCCTCCTCTTTTCCTCTAAGAAGAAGAAACATTCAAGGGAACCAACACATCCTGGCACATCAAGTCACACACCCTCTCCTACTGAGGCCAGAGAAGTCTGTCCAGCTTAGGGAAGGGACTTGAAGGGCAGGCAACAAAATTGGAGAGAGCCCCACTCCAATTATTAAGGGAAACACATGAAGACCAAGCTGCACATATGATACATATGTGTAGGGCACCTAGAGCCAACCTCTGCATGCTCTTCAGTTGGTGATTCAGTCTCTGTGAGCCCCCATAGAATCCAGTTAGTCGACTCTGTCGGTCTTATGGTGTTCTTGACCAATTATGTTCCATCAATACTACCTCTCACTCTTCTACAAGACCCCTTAACTCTTCCTAATATTTGGCTGTGGGTCTCTGCATCTGTTTCCATCAGCTTTTGGATGCCATGCTGGGACTTTTGTCTTCATCTTGTGAAGGTCACTATAAGTGCTGCAAGTTCATGATTACAACAGCCATGTCCTGTCTAGTAGTTCACGCTCACAGAGCTCTTTCTTATTGTCCAGACTTACATTATTTTTGAGTCTTCTTCCTTGTTCCCTCCTAAGACAAAATCATCTGTGGTTGCTGAGTATCATCCATTAGTCTATACTGACTGCCATGGAAAGACCAGAAATACTACTGTCTTCACATTCCTACAGCTGCAGCTACAAACACATGCCCCTATAACTTGATCTTTACCTGAGTTCTGAGGATTACACTCAGGTTCTCATACTTTTGTAAAAAGAATTTTACCAAGATGGGACCTTGCCTATTTTACCAAGATACAACATACCTAGTTGTAGGAGAGGCAAGCCTACACAAAAGACCCATCTTTAAAAAAAAAGACAAAAAATGGATATAGGAACTGTGGAGCAGACAAGGTTCCATCTGTGCCCTGGACATAAACCTGTGCCACAGCTCTCCATACTCAAATACAGCTTGAAGAGAGCATGTTTCCCAGAAGTGCTGACAAAGCTAAGATCTCACAGGCTTATGGGAGGCACAATTTTCAGTCAGAGGCTCAAGACCAACTAACACCAGAGATAATTATATGGCAAAAAGCAAGAGCAATAACCTAAGCATCAGACACCAAAGTTTCTTGTCATCATCAGAACCAAGTTCTCCCACCATAGCAAACCCTAGTTACCCCAACACAACAGAAAAGCAAGATTATGATTTAATATTACTTTTCATGAGAATTTTAAAGGACTTTAAAAAGGACATTAAAAAATCACTTTAATAAATAATGAACAAAACAGGTGAAAAGAAAAATCCATTCAGGCATAACATGAAAACACAACCAAACAGGTGAAAGAATTAAACAAAACCCTCCAGCAACTGAAAATGAAAATAATACATAAATCACAAATGGAAACAACCCCGGAGATAGAAAAACTAGGAAAACCATCAAAAGTCATAGATGCAAGCATCACCAACAGAATACAAGAGATAGAAGAGAAAATATCAGGGGAAGAAAATACCAGAGAAAACATTGACACAATAGTCAAAGAAATTACACAACACAAAATGCTCCTAACCCAAAACATTAAGGAAATCCAGGACACAATGAAAAGACCAAACCAAAAGATAATGGATACAGAAGAAAATAAAGAGTCACAACTCAAAAGGCTAGTAGATATCTTCAACAAAATTATAGAAATATACTTCCCTACCTTAAAAAAAAAAAAAAACAGATGCCCATGAGCATAAAAGAAGCTTAAAAAATCCAAATAGACTGGACCAGAAAAGATGTTCTACCCATCACATAATAATCAGTACACAAATACACAAAGCAAAGAAAAAAATATTAAAAGCAATAAGAAGGAAAGTTCAAGTAACATATGACAACAAAAATATCAGAATTACACTATACTTTTCAAAAGAGACTGTAAATGCTAGAAGATCCTGGGAAGATGTCATAAGCAGGAACCAGCATTTTGCTACATACAGGAAATGAATCTCAGTGATAAACAAAGACACTACTTCAGAATAAAAGTATGAAAAATTTTTTCCAAGCAAATGGTCTCAAGAAACAAGGGGGAGTAGCCATTTTAATATCCAATAAAATACACATTCAACAAAAATTACCAAAAAAGATGCAGAAGGACGTTTTATACTCATCAAAAGAAAAATCTACCAAGGTGAACTATCAATTCTGAACATCTATGCTCTTAAAGAAATGGAACCCACCTTCATAAAAGAAACTTTACTAAAACTCAAAGCACTTATTCTACCTCAAATAATCATAGTGGGAGTTTTCATTCAACCCATACTCATCAATGGAAACAAAAACTAAACAGAGACACAATTAAACTAACAGAAGTTATGAACCAAATGAATTTGTCAGATATATATATAAAACATTTCATTCTAAAACATATGAAGATACCTTCATCTCAGTACCTCATGGTAACGTCTCAAAAAATTGACTATATAATTGGTCACAAAACAGGTATCAACAGATTGAAGTAGATCGAAATAATCCCATGCCATCTATCAGATCACAAAGGACTAAGGCTAGTCTTTAATAACAACAAGAACATGCGAAAACCAAGATACAAATGGAAACTGAACAGTTTTCTACTCAATGACAGCTGGGTAAAGAAAGAAATACAGAAAGAAATGGAAGACTTTATAGAATTTAATGATATTAAAGAAACACACACCCAAATTATGTGACAAAATAAAAGCAGTGCTAAAAGAAAAACTCATAACATCTGTGCCTCCTAAAAGAAACTGGAGAGAACATACAATAGCAGCTTGACAGCACACCTGAAAGCTCTGGAACAAAAAGAAGCAAATACACCAAAGAAGAGTAGGTGGCAGGAAACAGTCAAACTCAGGGCTGAAATAAACCAAGTAGGAACAAAAAGAACTGTACAAAGAATCCACAAAATCAGGAGCCCAGACTTTGAGAAAATCATCAAGATCAATAAACCCTTAGCCAGACTAACCAGAGGACACAAAAACAGTATTCAAATTAACAAAATCAGAAATGAAAGAGGAGACATAAGAACAGAAACTGAAAAAAAATCATAAAATCATCAGATCCTACTACAAAAGCCTATAGCTAACAAAACTGGCAAATCTGGATGAAATAGCCGATTTTCTAGACAGATACAAGGTACCAAATTTAAATCAGGATCAAATGAACCATATAAACAGTCCCATAACCTCTAAAGAAAGAGAAGCAGTCAGTAAATATCTCTGAACCCCGCTCAAAAAGCTCAAACCAGACGGTTTTAGTGCAGAATTCAATCCACCTAGAAGAAGACCTATTACCAATACTCTTCAAACTATTCCACAAAATAGAAATACAAGGAAAATTAAACAATTACCCTCATACCTAATCCATACAAAGACCCCAAAAAGAGAACTTCAGACCTATTTCCCTTATCAACATTAATGCAAAAATATGCAATAACATTCTCGCCAACCTATTCCAAGAACACATCAAAAAATTCACCCCAGTCAAGTAGGCTTTATCTCAGGGATGCAGGAATGGTTTGATATATGGAAAACAATCAACATAATCCATTATATAAACAAACTCAAAGGAAAAAACACATGATCATCTATTTAGATGCAGAGAAAGCATTGGGAAAAATTGAACACCGCTTCATGTAAAAGTCTTGGAAAGACCGAGATTTCAAGACCTATACCTAAACATAGTAAAATCAATATATAGCAAACCAGTAGAAAAAATATTAAACTAAATGTAGAGAAACTTGAAGCTATTTTACAAACATCAGGTACTAGACAAGGCTGCCCATACGGTCTCTATCTATTCAATATAGTATTTAAGGTCATAGCCAGAGCAATTGAACAAAGAAAGAAGGTCAGAAAGATACAAAATGGAAAAAAAAGCCACAGTATCTCTTTTTGAAGATGATATGATAGGATAATTAAGAGAATCAAAAAATTCTACAATAGAATTCCTAAACCTGATAAACAAGTTTAGGAAAGTGGCGGATATACAGTTAATTAAAACAAATAAGTAGCCTCTCTCTACTTAAGGATAAACAGTCTTAGAAAGATATTAGGAAAATGACTCCCTTCACAATAATCACAAATAATATAAAATACATTGGTGTGCCTCTCACTAAGGAAGTGAAAGATTTGTATGACAATATCTTCAAGACTCTGAAGAAAGAAACTGAATATAATAAAAAAGACCACTTTGCAGAAAGTAATCTACAGATTCAATACAATCCCAATCAAAATTCCAGCTCAGTTCTTTACAAAGTTAGAAATAGCAATTTGCAAATTCACTTGGTATAACAAAAACCCCAGGACAGTGAAAACTATTCTCAAGAATAAAATAACTTCTGGGGAAATCACCATCCCTGATTCAAGCTGTGCTATAGAGCAATAGTGATGAAAACTGTATGGTATTGGTACAGAGAAAGACAGGTAGATCAATGGAATAGAACTGAAGATCCAGAAATGAACCCACACACCTATGGTTCACACATACCGAGAAGAAAACAACCCTATTAAAAATGGAGTACAGAGGTAATCAAAGAATTCTCAACTGAGGAAGACCAAATGGCTAAGAAGCATGTAAAGAAATGTTCAACATCCTTAGTCATCATGGAAATGCAAATTAAAACAACTCTGAGATTCCACCTCACACTAGTCAGAATGGCTAAAGTCAAAAACTCAGGTGACAGCAGATGCTGGTGAGGACATAGAGAAAGAGGAACACTTCTACATTGTGTTGCAATTGCAAGCTGGTTCAAAAACTTTGGCAGTTTCTCACAAAAACTGGCAGTTTCTCACAAAATTGTACATAATACTATCTACAGATCCAGCTATACCACTCCTGAGCATATACCCAAAATATGCTCCAATATATAACACAGACACATACTCCACCATGAACATGGCAGTCTAGCCAGAAGCTGGAAAGAACCAAGATGTTTTTCAACAGAGAAATGGATACAAAAATGTGGTACGTTTACAAAATGAAGTAGTATTCAGCCATAAAAAACAGTGACTTCCTAAAATTTGCAGGCAAATAGATGGAACTAGAAAATACCATCCAGATTGAAGTAACTCAGACACAACATAAAATAGTCACTGGTAAGTGGGTATTAGGCAAAAAGCTCAGAATAAACATGATACTGCTTAGACCCTATGAAGCTCAAGAAGAAAGATAATGTCTGGATGTTTCAGTCCTTCTTAGAAGGTAGAAGAAAATACTCAAAGGAGGTAATAGGTTGGGAGAGACTTGGGTACAAGAGGAGAGGGTGAGAGGGAAACATCGGCAGGATCAGGTATGTGAGGAGACAGTGATGATACGCAGAGGGTCAGCAAATTGATCAGAGGTTAGTAGCAGTGAAAGATGGGGAGCAGAGGATAGTCACCAAAATGTCACAGAAGCCAGGAAAGCAAGAGGCTGCCAGGACCCCACAGGGATGAAATTAGCTGAAATGCTCAAAAAAGAGGAGGGAAACTCTGGAGAGACCCTATTCAGAGTTTAGGCAAGGCTGCTGGTTGGTAAATAAAGCCAACCACTCACCTCCAAATTTTTAATCCTTAATTGTTTTTTTAAGGGGAATATGAGGACAAAAAGTGGAGCAGAGACAGAAGGAAAGGTCATACAGACACTGCCTCACCTGGGGATCCATTCCATATGCAGATACCAAACACTGACACTATTGCTGAAGCCAGGAATTGCATGCTGACAGGAGCCTGATATAGAGACTCTGCCAGAGCCTGACAAATACAGATGCAGATGTTCACAGCCAACCATTGGACTGAGCACGGGGACCCCAATAGAGGAGTTAGGGAAAGAACTAAGGAGCTAAAGGGGTTTGCAAAATCACAGAAATAACTACAAATATAAACCACCCAAACCACCTCTCCCAAGAGCTCCCAGGGACTAAACCAACAACCATAGAGTACACATGGAGTGACCCATGTCTCCAGCCACATATGTAGCAGAGAATGGCCTTATTGGATATCAATAGGCTAAAGGCTCTTGCTCCTGTGAAGGCTCAATGCGCAGTATAGGAGGATACAGGGTAGGGAGGCGAGAGGGTGAGGGTGAATCCTAATAAAGGCAGGAGGAGGGAGGATGGGATACAGGGTTTTTGAAAATAGGGAAACAAGGGAAAGGGAATAACATTTGAACTGTAAGTAAATGAAACATCCAATAAAAGAAAACAAAACTGAATTAAAAAATAAAAAAGCACTTTTCCATCTTTGTTTAAGTGGAACCCTTTGAGTAAATACAAGAAATGCTACAGCTGGGCCACAAAGTAGATCTTCTATTTGATTGTTTGTTAATTTACTTATTAATATTTATTTATTTAAAGGCTTGCTATTGTTTGTATATATATGGTTTTACAGGTGACCATACTGCATTAGTCAACCCATCATGGCGTGTGTAGGTAGGGTCATACCTGGGAAAGTGTAGTTCTTCTCTAAGCAGTCATTAATTGCCTGTTGTTCTCAGTCTAGGGATGGGCTCTTAGCATGTTACACACACACACACACACACACACACACACACATACATATATAAATATATATTTACATGTTCTGATGATATACAACACATTATGTATTTATGTACATGCACAAATATGTATGCAATAATAGTCAGAGAAAAAAGGGGTATCGGCTTTAGAGCAGGTACCATGGGAGTGGTTTTTCAGGAAGAGTATCTGGGAAGGGCTGGAAAGAAGAAAGGACAGAAGGAAGCAATGCCATTCAGACTGAGGTAGGATGGAATATAACTCTAGTCTAGATTTACATTTATTTTATTTATAATAGGTTTTTATTTTATGTGCATTGGTATCTTACCTGCTTGTGTGTCTTTGTGATTGTTTTGGATCCACTGGAGCTGGAGTTACAGTAAGTTGCCATGTGGATGCTGGGAACTGAACCCCTATATTCAGGAAGGAGAGCCAGTGCTGTTAACCACTGAGCCATCTCTCCAGCCTGATTGGCATTTATTTGATGGCTAGTGTATATAAATAAAAACATAGTAGTAATAAAGCACTCAAAATACAAACTTTTAATTTAGTTTTTTCATAAAGTATTTTGTTCTCGACTCCACCAACCCCACCACCACCACCAACAACAACAACAACGCTCTGCTCAGAATTTTATACATCAGTACTGTGGTGGTTTGAATATGCTTGGCCACACAATACATACTTTTTAGTCTAATTTCTTCATATAATATTTTGTTCATGACTCCACAAACCCCACCACCACCACCAACAACATTGACTCTCAGATCAACTCCAACACTCTGTTCAGAATTTTAAACATGTGTACTAGGGTGGTTTTAATATGCTTGGCCCATGGAACATGGCACTACTAAGAAGTATGACCATATTGGAGGAAGTGTGTCATTATGGGCATGGTTTTTGAGGTCACAATGCTCAGCTCTGACTAATGTGGAATGAGAGCCTCATCCTTGGCTTTTTTTTTTTTTTTTTCAGATCAACATGTAGAACTCTCAGCTCCTTCTCCAGCACCATGCCTGCCTACAGGAAGCCATGCTTCAGACCATGGTGATAATGGACTGAACCTCTGAAACTGTGATCCAACCACAATTAAATGCTTTCTTTATAATATTTGTCGTTTTCATGATGTCTCTTTATAGCAATAAAACTTAAACTAAGACAAGTACTGTATTTAAATAATCTCTGTCCCTTCAGCTCAGTTCCCCCTCCAACACCCCCTATGTTAGTTCCCCACCTCCCTCTCAAATCATAACTTCATTTTTTCCACTTATTATGGTTACATATGGTCACTGGCATTTACATTTTGTATTTTGAGATCTGTCTGTTCATTACAGTATCCTATACATTGGCTGGCTTGTTTGATTTCTTGTTTAAATCTTACAGTTATTATTACTTTCTATAAATTTTATATAACCTCTATTGGTTGCATAACTAGCAAAGACTTTTCCCATTCTGTGTGCTACCTCTTCAACTGATTTATTTCCATTCCTACAAAGAGGCTTTTTAATTATATGGGATCTTGTTTGATAATTGCTGAGTCTGCTCCTTGAGGAAGGAGAGTTTATTCAGGAAGTCTTTCCTGTGTCTGCTTCTTAAAGTGCTTTGTTTCATTCTTCCAATAATGTTTTCAAAATGTGGGTTCCTATATCAAGAGTAAAAATCTAATAAGAGATTTTTATTCAGAGTGAGAGACAAGGATGCAGCCTTAATTTTCTACTCAGGGATCTTCAGTCTTCACAATACCATTTTGCCAAATAGGCTGTTCTTTCTTTGATTTTTGTGAAACCTTTGTGAAATCAGCCGATTGTTTCTTTGTCAGATTTTTTATTTTTATTTTATTTTTTATTAGATACTCTGTATTTACATTTGAGATGTTATCCCTTTACCTTGCCCCACTCCCATTCTCCCTTTGCCTCCAGTTGACTTCACAAAGGTGCATTCCCTTTTGATCCTCCCCAATGCCCTGTCATTCCCCTACATTAGAAAAACATACCCTCCCTGAAACAAAATTCTCTTCTCAAACTGATGCCAGACACTACTATATTTAGCTACATATGCCACTGGATCAATAGGTGTCTCATTGTGTACACAAAGATTGGTGTTTTACTCCATGGGAATTTTGGAGGTTTTGGTTGCTTGATAATTTTGTTATATTCCCAGGAGTTTGCAACCCCTTCAGCTGTTTAGTCCTTTCTTTAGGAACCTCATTGAGATCCCTGAGTTCAGACAGTTGGTTAGCTGCAAGCATACTCAGCTATATTTTTATGATTCTAGCATAGTCCCTGATGGGGCATCTATGTCACATCCCTGCCAGTAAGTACTTTTGGGGACAAGCTATAGTCCTTGGATTAGGTGACTGCATATGTGATGGATCCCCAGATGAGGCGGCTGGAGAGTGATCTTTTTTTCAATCTCTGCTCCTTTATTGGACCTTGTATTTCCTCACATGAGAGTTTTGTTCTCTTTTCTAAGAAGGACTGCACCATGCCCATTTTGGCTTTCCTTCTTTTTGAGCTTTATAATGTCTGTAAATTATATCTTGGGTATTGGTTGTTCAGTTTTGGGGCTATTATCTGCTAATCGGTGAGTTCTGATTATCTGCATACTATGTGTGTTCTTTTGGGACTGGGTTACCTCACTCAGGATGATAGTCTTTATTTCCATCTATTTGTCTACAAATTTTATGAAGTCATTGTTTCTAATAGCTGAGTAGTTCTCCATTGTGTAAATGTACCAATTTCAGTATCCATGCATTTGTTGATGGACATTTCGGTTCTTTCCAGCTTATGGATACTATAAATAAGGCTGCTATAAACATGGTGGACCATATGTCCTTGTTACGTTTGGAGCATCTTTGTGGTATATGTCTAGGAGTGGAATAGCTGGGTCTTCAGGTAGTACTATATCCGATTATTCTGAGAAATTGCCAGACTAATTTTCAGAGTGGTTGTACCAGCTTACAACCCAGCAACAGTGAAATAGTGTCTCCACATCCAGTCCAGCATCTGCTCTCACCTTAGTTTTTGATTTTAGCCATTCAAACTGGTGTGAGGTGGAATCTCAGAGTTGTTTTGATTTGCACTTCCCTGTTGACTAGAAATGTTGGGCATTTCTTTAAGTGCTTTTCACCAATTTGATGTTCCTCAATTGAGGATTCTTTGTTTAGTTATATACCCCATTTTTAATAAGATTATTTGATTTTCTATAGTCTAGCTTCCTCAGTTCTTTGTATATATTGGATACTAGCCCTCTATCAGATGTAGAATTGTTAAAGTTCCTTTCCCAAAAAATAGGCTGCCATTTTGTCTTCTTAACACTGTCTTTGACCTTAAAGAAACTTTGCAATTTTATAAGGCTCCATTTGTAGATTCTTGGTCTTAGAGCATAAGCTATTGTTGTTCTGTTCAGGAATTTTTTTCCCTGTGCCTATATGTTCTAAGCTCTACCCACTTTATCTTTTAATAGTTTCAGTGTACCTGGTTTTATGTGGAGATCTTTGATCTACTTAGACTTGAGCTTTGTACAAGGAGATAGGAAATGATCTATTTGCCTTCTTCTGCATTCTGACTGCCAGTTGAACAAACGCCATTTGTTTAAGTGACTGTCATTTCTTTCCATGAATGTTTTTAGCTCCTTTGTCAAAGACCAAGTGATCATAGGTGTGTGGGTTCATTTCAGGGTCCTCAATTCTGTTCCATTGATCTACCTGCCTATCTATCTCTGTACCAATACTATACAGTTTTTATCAAAATTGCTTTGTAATATAGCTTCAGATCGGGGATGGGGATTCACCCAGAAGTGTTTTTATTCTTGAGAATTGATTTTGCCATTCTAGGGCATTTGTTATTCCATATTAATTTGCAAATTACTTTTTCCTACTCTATGAAGAATTGAGTTTAAATTTTAATGGTGATTGCATTGAATCTGTAGATTATTTTTGGCAAGATGGTCATTTTTTGCTATTTTGATCCTGTCTATTCATGGGCATGGAACTTCTTTCCATCTTCTGAGATATTCTTCAATATCCTTCTTCAGAGTCCTAAAGTTCTTGGCATACAGATCCTCCACATTCTGAGATAGGGTCAAACCAAGTCATTTTATAGTCTTTGTGACTATTGCTACAGTGTTGAATCCCTAATTTATTTCCCAGCCTGTATATTTATTGGGGAGAGGAAGACAGGTAATTTTTGAGTTAATTTTATAGACAGCCACTTTGCTGAAGTTGTTTATTAGTATTAAAAGTTCTCTTGTGGAATTTTTAGGGTCATGTAAGAATACTATCACATCATCTGCAAATAATAATATTTTGACTTCGTCCTTTCCAGCAAATCCCCTTGATTTCTTTTTGTTGTCTAATTGCTTTGGCCAGAACTTCCAGTACTATATTGAATAGGTAAGGAGACAGAGGGCAGTCTTGTCTATTCCCTGATTTTAATAGGACTGCTTCAAGATTCTCTCCATTTAGTTTATGTTAGCTACTGGTTTGCTGTATCTTGGTTTTACTGTGTTTAGGTATGGGTCTTGGATTCCTGCTCATTAAAAGACTTATCATGAAGAGGTGTTGAATTTTGTTGAATGCATTCTAAGAATCTACATAGAGGATCATAGGTTTTTTTTTATTTGAGTTTGTTTATATGGTGGATTATGTTGATGGACTTCTTTATATTGAACCATCCCTGCATCCCTGGGATAAATACTACTTGTTCATGATGGCTTGTTGTTTTCATGTGTTCTTAGATTGAGTTTGCAAGAATTTTATTGAGTATTTTTACATAGATATCTTCAATAAGATATATTCAATAATCAACAAGAAGATTGAAATACTCCCATGCATCCTATCAGATCAACATGTGCTAAGGTTGTTTTTAATAACAACAAAAGTAACAAAAGCTCACATACATATGGAATCTGAACCATGCACTGCTAAAGGATAACATGGTCAAGGAATAAACAAGACATTAGGGGTTTATTTTTAGAATTTAACAAAAATGCCACCACTACATACCCAAAGTTATGAGATGCAATGAAAGTAATACTGAGAAGAAAGCTCATAGCTCTATGTGTCTCCAAAAAGAAACTGGAGAGAGCATATACTAGCACCCTAACAGCACAGCTAAACGCCCCAGAACAAAAAGAAGCTAATGACCCAAGAGGAGTAAATGGCAGGAAATAATCTGATTTAGAGCAGAAATAAAGCAAATAGAGACAAAAGGAAGTATACAAAGATTCAAAAAAAAAGCAAGAGTTTTTCTTTTGAGAAGAATCAACAAGATCAATAAACCTTTAACCAGACTAAATAGAGGGCAAGGAGAGAGCATTCAAATTAACAAAATCAGAAATAAACAGGGAGACATAACAACAGAAACTGTGGAAATTCATGAAATAATCAGATCCTACTACAAAAGTCTATATGCAACAAAACTAGTAAATCTGAAAAAAATGAAGAAATTTCTAAGCAGATACCAAATGCCAAAGTTAAATGTGGATCAGATAAATCATCTAAACAGTCCCATAACTCCTAAAGAAATAGAAGGAGCCATCAAAAGCTTCCAAACCAAAATATAAATAAAAAGCCCAGGACCAGATGGGTTTAATGGAGAATTCTGTTAGACTTTTACAGAATACTAATACCTACACTCTCCAAACTATTACACAAAACAAAAACAGAAGGAACACTATCCAACTCATTCGTTGAAGCCACAATTATGTTCATACCTAAACCACAAAAGACACTCCAAAAAAAGAGAACTTTATACCTATTTCTAACATGAACTTTTTTATGGGTTCAGTATATCTATTTATATTCAGTATATCTATTCTCTTGACCTGTGTGGCTTTGTGATAGTATCATGTTAAAAAAAAACCTCTAGTTTTATAGTATGACTTGAAGTCAGATACAGTTTTATCCAGCATTATTAATCTTGTCAATCTGTATTTTATGTCTACTTAGGTGCTTTTCTTTTTTTAGATGATTTAAGGTGTTAGAAGCCCATTTTATTTTCTAGTTAGGTCTATTTTTTTCTCTGCCTCTTGCTCATGAATCAGATGCGAGCTCTTAGATACTCCTCAATTGTTGTCTGCCTGCCTGCCACCATGTTCTGCACTATGATGGTCATGGCTTCTACTCTTCTGCAACTGAGCCCCAAGTTAAATTCTTTCTTTAATATGTTGCCTTGGTCCTGCTGTCTCTTCACAGCAATAGAGCAGTAACTAAGGCACTGGGAATAAAGTAACCTTTTTTTTTTTTTACACTGCATGTTTGGCACAACTACCTCATGTCTTTGTAACTTTGGTTAGAGAAAACCAACGGAGCACTTCAAGGACATGGGATCTGGTGTGCTTTTCTCAGGGGTCATACACCTGTATCTTTCTATTGAACAAAATGTTTAAGATCATATTTCAGATATCAGATTAGAGCTACAAATAGAGAAGGAAAATGCAGATTCAGTTTAGCAGAGATTCTGTGGCCAAGAACTAAAGCCCATTAGGGTCACATATGTTTTTCACTTAGTGTGCAGATAGCATAGAGAAAAAAAAAAACTGGCCAAGTTCTGAAAAGATTATGAGGAATCTACAGAGGGTACTCACTTATGAAACCTGACACCTAGTTATATATACTATGTTAAAAAATGATAGAAACAAAAGAAGCTTAAAAGATGTCTCAGTGATTAAGAAAACTGTCCACTCTCTTAGAGGACCCAGGTTTAATTCCCAGTACCCACATTGCAGCTCCAAACTGCCTTTAATTCCAATTCCAAAGAATGTGACACTCTCACAAAAACATATATGTAGACAAACCAACAATGAATATAAAATGAAGATGAACAAGGCCAAACAAAGGAAAGCAAAGCAACACACACACACACACACACACACACACACACACACACACACACACAAACACACACACACACACACACTGAACCCTCCAGAACATTATGAAAACTAGAAGTTTGTTGGACTCTTAGAGGCAAGTGGTTAACAGCTGGCTAGGTTGAGAATATCATGTGTGAATTTCCTTTATTGAGCATAATTTAAGTCCAGCTGGACAGTGATTGCTTACCTTTAAAGTATACAAATCATGATTACACCCTTGGCTATATATTGTTTATCACTTGTAAAGGAATTTCCTTTTTGTTTCCATTTAAAGTCCCTCTCTCCTTGTGTTCCAGTATGTGAATAGCCGATGCTTTATATCATGCTGTGTTTTCGGTATGAGGAGGGTAGTGGAAGCCTCACCACATAAAAAGCATAACATAAATCTCTCTATGGCTGAGAATTCCATCTTCCACTTGGGGGTGTTACATGTTTTATATGCCCTGATGCTCCTCACTGGCAGTTTGCCGAGGAGAGAATTGCAGCATATGGCACTACAGAGAAAGACCCTGGGAGATGGAAGAAGCACATTTAGGTGATTCTCTTCCAATATCCAGGAGCCTCCAGGATGCACTCACACCCCTGAGGACATAGTTCTATGGGGGACTCTGTGGCAGACAAAGTATGAAGAATCCCACTCTGCCCTTGGCTCTCAGGAAAGCACTGTGTTCTAAAAGCCAAGAGTTTGAGGTCAGGGAGCAGACTGGGCCCCTGTAGAGTGCCACAGTGTGTGGTGGCACCATTTGGGGACACATACAGGTGGCATGCATGACCTGGTTTCCCAGAGACAAGCAGACAGATGGGCCTAGACTGATTCTAATGTAACCAGGAAGACTGGATCTTACCAATGGTTGTTGATTTGGCATCAAAGGTGTGGTACTATCAAGGCCACAATGTCTAATATGGCACCAATATGCTTCAGGAAGAGAAGTGAGTGCCAAAGTGTGTGTGAACAGAGTATGTTCTGTGAGTGCCTTAGCCAGGAGGTCAGAGCTTCACTAAAAGGCCACTATGTCTGGCAAGCTTCTCTTGGGACATTTTCTCTCATGGAGCCATATAGGCACTTTATATAGCATGTTTCGGTGTCCATTCCCTTTCTCATCTGTTGTATTTCTCTCTTCATACCTTGTCAGTGTGGACTATTTCTGGCATAGCAGTTCATCAGAATTGAGGTTACTGAGCAGAGGGCATGTGGACAAGAGACATAGGAAGAAGACAAACGATCCATCAGCTGAGATCCTGAGACTGTGGGTTCCTTGTGCCCAGTGAACCTCCTGAAGTAATTCAGTAATTTCTACTTCCTTCAACACTCCAATTTAAGGATTATTTTAAAGCCCTGGTAATGTTTGATGTTAAAAAACCTGCAGTATACACATTACAGTTTTTTCATAGCACACTGTTTTAGGACAACTTCTTCCTCTATGTGGTCCTGAACTTTCCTCCTTAACTGAAACCCCTATGGTCTTAGCTCTCACACTTTTCCAAACCTCTAGTCTGTGCCCAAACCACATATCTTAAGTGGCCCAGAAGTCATTGTTTACTGCCAAGAGAACAGCAATTCAGAATGCTTTAGTTAGGGACTCTGAATCAGGACTGCATAGCCAATAAATCCTCCCACCCCATGCTTCTGTGTTGGAGATTGCCAGCACTAGGACCGCTGCTGCAAAAAATTCTTTCTTCCAAACATATTTAATCTCTACCTAGTGTGTGTGTGTGTGTGTGTGTGTGTGTGTGTGTGTGTGTGTGATTCTGCATCTTGTCAAGTCCAGGTGCTTATTATATTTAGAAAAGCTCCAGAGATACAACCTACAGATGCTTCAACATTCTCTCGAGGACACTGACACTTCTATTGGAGCTGTTTCTTCTGCCCTATCCTCAGATGATTCCACAGACCCTGGACTACAAGGAAGCAGCCAACTCTAAGACTGGACAAACGTCCCCATTCCTTGTTTTCTACAATCTCCAGAAACACTACTCCAAAGCAAGCATGAAGTAGTCAGTCATTATGCGACCATCTTCCACCATTGCCTCTAATTTTTCTTTTTAATTAAATCAAAATGGAGAAATTTTAGGATCCTGTAAGCTCCACCCCACAGTTACCTGGCACTATAAAAGGGACTGCTTTCCCCCACTCTCATTGTCTTCTCTTGCCTTCTACCTCTTGTCTCTCTTGCTCTCTTAGTCTTCTCACTTTGTCTCTCCTATCCAATTTCCTTCCTCCTCTCTCTCCATGTGCTCATGAGCTGCCTCTACTCCTCTCTCTCTCTCTCTCTCTCTCTCTCTCTCTCTCTCTCTCTCTCTCTTAGTATCTCTCCCTCTCTTCCTTTATTACACTCTTAACTTCCCTCTCCATGCCCTGAATAACTTCTGTTCTATACTATACCTTCTGATGTTACATGGTTGGTCCCTCAGTGGGAACATGAGTGCACCAGAGGCATGCCCCTTACTCCCAAACTTCACCAAACCACCATAGAGCATACCCCCTATTCTCTTCATCTTTTTTTTCTAATAGAGACAATGTCAGAGGACTTGGTCAAAGGAAGTGATTTACCAGAACTTGCTGAGCAACTGATGAAACCTTGAAAAGTGTATTTTTGCTTTTCCCAAAATCCACTATGACTCAAAACAAACTGACTTCAGTGAGTCCAAAGTCATGACCACAATTTCCTACAGGTAAGGAAAGATACCCAAGGAAAAGGCAGGTTCTGTTAATAAAGGCACTCAACTCTTCTGATGTTCTGAAAATCTGCCACTCCAGGACTGTGCCCATCCCTTCATACTCAGTGCTGCCTGTTCTTTCTCAAGTGCACTTGCTGCTATTGCCCATCCATCTGTCTTTTCTGACTCCTTACCTAAGATGCCACTGGCCCTGGAGATTGGCAGACTCTAATGGCTGCCACTGTTTTTTCTGAGCAATGGGATACAGCTGCCTAACTAAGGTACAAAGGAGAAAAGAGCCACTGGGCAGAATACTGACCTATTTCCTAGATGTGTCACTCTGATAGAGTATACTGTGACCCTCCCTGCACAGGACAGTGCTTTTGTCCTTTTGAACTTACCATATTGTTCTCTGCAGGTCTTTTCTAGCATTCCAAAGTCTGTCCTTCACATTGTTCAACAGTTTGTGGCATCGCCCAATGCCCAAAGCCTTATTATCTACTTACCTAGTAATGGGTGCCTTGTTTTCCCATCTACCCATACCCATACTCAATCTTCCTTCCAGAGTACTGATAATTTCATAGTTTAATTATATTGAATTTTCTTTTCTCTTTCCTCTTTTCTTTCTCTTTTTTTGAGGCAGAGGTCTCTTTTAGGCTATTCCTGATATCCTGTCCCCTATCTGTTGGGCTAAAGATGAATAGAGTGGGGGGTATTTGGCCCATGGAGGTGTGTCGAGGCCTGGGGGCAAGGGAGATTCATCTGAGGGGCCCATGTTGAGAATCCCTTTCCCCTGAGGGACCAGTCACATGATGGTATAGTGCAGAATAGACTTTATTCATCATGGGAGTGTTAAGAGGGTACTAGAGGAAGAGAAAAAAAAGAGAGAGAAAAAACAGAGGAGTAGAAGAGAATAGGCCTGCCAGGAGCACATGGAGGGAGAGGGGAAAGGGAAAGAGAAGAGGAGGGGTAAAGGGGAGAGCAGGGCTGAAAGAGGCCAATAGGCCTATAAAGGCAAGAATAAGAGAGAGAGGAGGGGTCAAGCAGATCGTTTTATAGTGTTAGGTCACTAGGGCAAAGCATATCTGGCTACTGCCGGGTAATTGAATGGTGGGGTATACTTGGCTGTTGCTAGGTAATTGAGGGGTGAGGTTTACAGAATCCCAACATTTTCTCATTTTGGTTTAATTAAAAAAGAAAAATTAGAGGCTATGGTGGACCAGGAATAGAACAGTTGTGATCTCTTGACTGATTCACACTTGTTTTGAGTGCCGTTTCTAGAAAGTCCAGAAAATGTTTGTCCAGTCTTAGAGTTTTTCAGCATCTGTGGAACTATCTGAGGATAGCTCAGAAGGAACAGGTCCAGTGGAACTGGCTGTGTCTTCGAGAGAAGGCTGAGCATCTATAGGTTGCTTCTCTGGGGCTATTCTAGATGCAATGAGTGCCTGGTCTTGACAAGATGCTGGAACACACATATGTATACATTATAGGTAGAGATTCAGTACATGTGAAAGAAAGAAAAAAATTAAAGAGCAGTCTTAGTGCTGACATTCTTCCCCTTTCCTATTGTAAAACGAAGAAAAGGAGGAGGCCAATGGTGATAGGGGAATAGAGGTGGCAAGAGTCTCACTGGCTACTTCCTGCTGTCTTGGGTTGCCTTAGTGGGGTGCAGCTGGCTCTCTCCATCACGATTCACCTGGCAAACATTCATATCAGGCTCCTCTATGAACACTGATTTGTAGTCCTGTAACAGGAAGTAATTAATAGTTTGGTTAGAAAGTTTTGGGGTCTATCATTGAAGTAGAAAGAAGATTGATAAGTTTTGGAACAAATTACTACAGTATGTGTCCTGATATCTTAAAACAGTTTGCCATGTCATGAAGAGTGATAGAGGAGAGGTGTGGAGTCATGACAACGTCAGAGTCCTGGCAACTGAAAAGGGTGAGGTAAGGTTATTAGGCAACATCACTGGGGAGGCTGTAAGTGGCAATTGTGAGTTTATTCTAGGGGGCACGCATAGCCAGCAGTCATTAAAATGTCTGTGTCTGGTGACATCAATTGAGACATATTTTTCTGAATGCTGATATTACTTTCTGGGGACCCTGGTTGGTTTTTATGGTAGAGCTTACCAACAGTTTCTCTCTCCCACCTGTAATCTCATGGATCTTGTATTTGGAAATGGAGCTGTAGGCATCTCGAGAATCACCTTAAAAGGGTCCTGGTAGGGTCAAGTAATTAGATGACAACAGAAGAATGATGTTTAGCAACAGACTCGGGGATTTATCTGAGAAACTAGTAAAAGAGACATGTTTGTGTTAGTAGGTTGACTGGCTAGAAGAAGGAGCACGGGGGTTGCTGGTGAGCTTGGGTTCAGGTGAATGGAGGTGCAAGCAAAGGAAATAGAAACTCCCAACTTAGCTAGAAGTTCTCTTTCTCAATAAGGGGCTCAGACATGTTGGCACTACCAAAAAGGAATGACTGAGAGGTACACCCGTAAAAATGTAAGTAAGTAATGGGCTCTGGTGGGAAAGGTATGGTTGTCCTCCTACCAGACAATAGGAAAATGGGAGAGAAGTGGGTCTCCAAAACTCCGTAAGTACTGAGTAAGTGGCCCCAGTGCCCAAGAGAATGGAGATGGGCTGCCCAAATTCCATGAGAGCTACCCGTGGCTCCCTGTTCATGATGGCAGTGGTCAAGTCAAGGGACCCTGGGCCACTTCAGTTGTCCATAGCCACGTCTAGAAAGCTGCAGGGTTAATTGGGCATGATGTCCCTCTGTCCTGCATGACACAGAGCAATCGACTGCCCAGTGCTCATACTTAGGACATAGTCCTTTTGCCTTGTGAGGGCTGGAGAAAGCTTTTGCCAATGACCTATTGACCGAATCTGTAGCAGGGGCCCGATGGTGTTGCAGTGGCTGGGGCTGGTTGGGAAGCCTTTACCAGCATGTGGTATTTGTTTGTGAGCCTTTTTACCTTTCCCATGGCACACTTAAAGGCCAGTGCCAAGACTTCTACCTGTGGAGTTAGAGGTCCCCGATCTAGCTTTTAAGCTAGTCTCTTATGTCTGGGTAGCTCTGGGAATCTAGGTCATTAGAAGTTGTTTACCTTCTGGTTTTCAGGGTCTAAGTTAGTGTCTATCTGTTTTATGGATCTCATCTACATCCTTTTTTTTTTTCTGCTCAGGCTTTCCTCGGGAAGTAAATTATTAATGAGAATCATATGTAAGGCATGGAATTCCAAACTATAACATTGAATCACAGGAGAGGATAAGATAGGGAAGGAAGGGGAATCAGCAGCAGTGGCTCAACCAGGTGGCATGTCCACATCCACAAGTGAGTCTGGCCATGGAGGGGAGAGTTTTGAAAATCTTTGAGTAGCATGAGTAGGAGCTGAGGTGGTGTCTGAACTTTGCAACGGAGAGAGGATGGCTCATTGACTGGATCGAGAATTGTGGTGTCACCTACTGTTTGTTTTATTGCTAAAAGGAGTTGGGTGGGGTACAAGAAGAACACAGAAGGGTTATAGTGGAGGTAGATAAATACCTGTACATAGGGAACCTCTTTCCATTTACCAGATCATTGGCAGTATGAGCTAAGGTTTCATAAATTTAACAAGTCTAGGGTGCTATTTTTAGGCCATTTTGAGTCATTATCTAGTGGATACTGAGTCCAAAAATTGTTGTAGAGGTGTATCAATTTAGATGCCTTTTGCTGAGGTGTCAGTTTTAGAGATTTGAAATTTTCCAGGAGATATCACAGTGGGGAGCCTGGTGATAAGTTTTGAGACATTGAGTTTCCATTTGAGAAGAAAAAGAGGAGGCTACCAATAGTTATCTCAAGCTGGCGTCCCAGTGGATAAACTTGTTAGAAAAAGTTTTGCCTGTGTGCAGGGTTCCCAAGTTGTCACTCTGACTCCTGGTAGCTTTGCCAGATCCTGAATCTGACAAAGAATCCCCTTGCCAGGCCTTGTCTTCAGCTGAGATAAGTGGCTGGTATAGCCCTGAGGGAAGGGATAAACTTAAGGGCACTCCTGAAGGGACCTTCTCAATGGTCAATGTCTGTCTCAAAATATTGGCTACAGAGAATTAACCCTCTATGCCGGCAAAGGCTGGCCAGACCTTGTTTGGGAAATTGGGGATCCTCTTTGCCAACTGGAGGGCTAGTCCTTATCAGTCTGCTTGTGTTTGTGTTGGAGCCTTAGCCATGATCTTGTATTGGGAAAAGTGAAACTGTGTGGTGTGTGGTTTATCTATCCAATGGCCCACACAGCGGGAGCTATAAAAATAAATAGAAAGAAAAATTCTTAGATGTACATTTGAAGCCCACATTTGAAATCTAGAGGAATCCCACCCTTTAGAATAGGTAGTGAGATTTAGGCAGATGTACTTATCTGGGTGGAGTCTTTTTGGTCCACTGGAGGTAGATCTGAGTGGGTTTCATATAAGTTATAAGTTTATAGAAGAGATAACAGCATGAGTTAACAACATAAACATTTTTAAGATGAGCTTTTATGGAGCAGAAGGAGTAAGAATTATATATAGTTTAAAAGGAAGTTTAGCAAAAGGAAACATGAAGCATTAATGGAACCTGAGTTTACATAAGAAAGTAACCAGTCATATCTGGAAAGAGCCTATATCTCAACTACTTGTTAGAAAACAGAAAACTGCTTCTTTCGGTGGTTAAGCTGCATTTACCTTAGCTGTCAATGCAGTCAGAAATCTGGCTCAAAATAATTAAACTTAAATCTAGCAGGCAGAATAAGATTGAAAAAAAAGTAAAGGGAAATGAAACATGTTTGAGGCAGGCACTATTGCACACAGGTGAGAGAGTACAGTTGATGCACTGGAGGCACTGTACATACAGGGAAGGGGTGTGGTTCTATGGTGGCAGGGCAAATCCTCCTGGGGGCTGAAACCCTGAACTATCAGTTCCCACCAGGGGCAGCACCATCTCTTCCCTTGGTGGGTAGGGAAGTACCTGTGCTACCACCATTACTTGAGGGCGGGGGACGATGTATGTGATCGGCTAGGCCGCTGCTTATCAGGAGGCATGCTTTCCCATTTTCTCTAGGGACTGATAGTAAGACCAGTGTCCCTGCAGAACCCCAATCACCACCCTCCTGCTCTCTGTCCCCAGGGAGTGGCCGGAGCCTGTGCACTCAGCCCACTCAGCTCAAGGGACCTCAGCCCACCCTGCCGTTCCTGTAGGAGCATTGTCCTTGGCTGCTGCTGCTTCCAGGAAGCCTGCCTAATGGCAGGCTCTATTGCTTCCAGGCGGTTAGCTCCTGATTCCTTCCTCGGGCCCAAACAACCAAGGCTACACCTCCTGCAGGACCAGATGTCTGCTAACCCATTCCCAGTAGACAGAAAGTGTCTGGAACAGAGACTCGGATGGAGCAAGCACATGTGGGATGGGAACAGTTAGGTCTAGCAAACAGAGTACCAAGCAGAAGCTAGGGGTGGGGCCAGACCCCCTCTTCACACAGAAAACAGGCTACAGGAAGCATATAGACCAGGGAATCTATATGCCTGATCGATAGCAAAGAAGTACAGTTCATTTTCTGTTTGCTGTAAATTAAACCAAATAATCCCAGGAAAAAGGACAAACTGTGGTGAAGATGAGCCCATGGGTGAGGATAGGGATAACTGCAATGGGGCTAAATTGGAGGCAGTTCTCCTCTGAGAAAGTGTGCCAAAATGAGATCGGCCTATCCAGGCCCCACCTGGCTTTAGTAAAAGGGGGAGTGTCCCAAGAGCAAAAGTCCTATAAAACATTTGTCCTTGGGAGTAGCTCAGGAAGTCGTTCCAGGGACCGCAAGAATGTTTATTCTGACCAGTGTAGGGAAGGAGCTTGAAAGGTCTTGGGCTAGTGAGCTACATGAGGCAAACCTTCATTTTCTTGAGTCAAACCGAGTCATAAGGAAATCTAATCTCCTCACAAGAGGCACCACTGAAAGGAAAACTCACGGGGCACCAATGTTGTTAAAATAGGACAGCCTGGGTTTTGGCACCAATGTTAGGGAAGGACGAAAGAGTGGGGGGGTATATGGTCCATGGAGGTGCGGTGAGGCCTAGGGGTAAGAGAGATGTTTCTGGGGGCCCATGTTGGGAATACCTTCCCCCTTGGGGACCAGCCACATGACAGTATAGTACACAATAGAGCTCATTTGGGTCATGGTAGAGTTAAGAGTGTAGTAGAGGCATAGAAAGAGAGAGACAGAGGAATAGAGAAGTAGAGGCCAGCCATGAGCATGTGGAGAGAGAGGGAGGAAGGGAAAAGGAAGAGGAGAAAAATGGGTGGGAGATCAAGAGAGGCAAGAGAGCCAGAAGGCAAGAGAGAGAGTAGGGGTCAAGCAACCACTTGTATAGTGTCAGGTCACTGGGGCAGAGCATATCTGGCTACTGCCAGGTAATTGAGGGGTGGGGTATATCTGGCTGTTACTAGGTAACTGAGATGTGGGATTTACAGAATCCAACACTTTTGCATTCACATCAATCCCAAATATCTCCCTCATATCATTCATGGGTGCTTCAAATAGATAAGACTCAATCTGGGTCTTATAGGGACACTGTTCTTCTGAGCTTTCATGTCCACTAGCCAGCAAGAAGATATGTGAGACAACCATACTGAATGCCTCTACATTTGGACACAGTTACTTCTGGGACACTGTGACCTTAGGATTCCAGGTAAATGTTCTCATTGCTGTTGCTATAAAGGTAATAAAGGGTCAGAATTGCATTGTGCCTCTCACCAGATTAACTCAATATAAAATTTTCCTGTTCTACTCACTTACCCAAATTATCAGGTTTTTAGATCAGCTGATAAGAATTATATTACAAATGTACCACATTCTCATTATCCACTCATCAGTTAAAGGACATATAGGTTGCTTCCATTTTGTACATGTTTTGAACAAAGCAACAGTGAATATGGCTGCATATCTCTGTAGTAGGACATTAAGTCCTTTGTGTATATGCCACAAAGTGGTTATGTCAGTCATGTGGTAGATTTACTTTTAGATTTTTTTTGTTCAGCTAATTAACTTATCTATTTACATTTCAACCAGAGTTTCCCTTCCTAGTCTCCTCCCTAACACTACCACCATATACTGCTTCTCTCGTTCTCTTCAGAAAATGGATGACTTCCGATGAATATCTACTGATTGTGGCATATCAAGTTGCAGTAAGAATGGGGAAATCTTCTGATGAGGCTAAATGAGGAAGCCCAGTGTGGGGAAAGAGTTCCAAATGCAGTCAAAAGAGTCAGAGACATGCCCAGCTTCTGCTGTTAAGGATTTCACTTGGTCAAAGTTGCACATCTGTTACTTATGTACAGAGTGCCTAGGTCAGTCCCAAGAACATTCCCTGGTTACTGTTTGAGTCTCTGTGAGCTCCTATGGGCCCATGATTGTAGATTAGGCAGGTTTGCTTGTGGTGTTCTTGACCTTCTATAATCCTTCCTCCCCACGCCCATTCTTAGGATTCTTCGAGTTTTGCCTAATGTTTTGATGTAAGTCTCTGTATCTGCTTCCATTAGTTCCCAGGTATGGCTTCTCTAATGATGGTCATGCTAAGCTCATGTCTTCTTGAGAGTAGAATATAAGTAACAGTGTCAAAGGTGGGCTACCTCCAATGGCATGGGTCTAAAGCTGGACAAGTTATTGGTTGGCCATGCCCTTATTTTCTGTTCCATCTTTACCCCTGCACATCTTGGAAGCAGGAGAAATTATAAGTCAAAATTTTGTGGCTGGGATGATGTCCCAATCACTTCATTGGAAGTCTTGCCAGGTTACATACAACATCAGTTCAAGGACTATATTGCTCATTGCTAAGGGTCTTAGATTGGGTCATCTGGGAGATTCCATTGTCCTAGATTTCTAGGTCATCCCAGGAATGGTTCCCCTATTCCAGTTGTCTCTCCCAGTACTCTCTCCCTCTTCTTCTCACCACCTGAACTCTCCTATTTGCATATCGACCTCAACTTTAACTCCCTGTTTTTTCCCCAACAACTCACAATGTCTATTCTATTTCCCTTTCCTGCAAGAGCTATATATTTTCCTTCACCTTGAGCCCTTCTTGTTACTTAGCATCATTGGGTCTCTGGATTGTGTCATGGTTATCCTTTACATTAAGGCTAATTTCTACTTATAAGTAAGTAAGTAAGTGCATGTTTGTCTTTCCAGGTCTCTGCTACCTAACTTAGAATGATTTTCTCTATTTTCCTTCATTTGCCTGCAAATTTGATGATATCATTGGTTTTGAACAATTGAATGAAATTTTAATTGATATTTCTCTGATTACTAGGGATGGTGAACACCTTTAAAAAATGTGAGTGATTTGTCTGCATGTATACCTGAATGCCAGAAGAGGGCATCAGATCTCTTTGTGCGCGCCCCATGTCTTGCCGGAAGGAATAGGCGTGCAACAACAGGATTCTTCTGCGAACAACCTATATTGTACAATACTCTGAGCAGGGGATCTCCTGAGTTGAGGACTTCTCCACGTGGGAGAGAAATGCATTGTTTATACATGCCCAGGAGACTCGTGTCGCTACCTGATTGGTGCATCCTCCTGTAACTCAATAGCATGCCCTGAGAGCGGGCTGTGACGTATATGGCACATGTGCTCTAAGTCTCTTGGCTGGGCAATAGCTTTGTTTGCTGAGTTCTCGGCGGGAAGCCAGAGCCATGTTTGGGTGTGGCACAAATGGCTCTCTACATCTCCCCCTACTTTTTAAAATAAAAACATGGCCAATCAACCATCAGGCTCTTGTTGGACCTTTAGGGTTCAAGACCATGATCAGAAATAATTTTGGGTAAGGCACCTTCATGCGTGCAATGGGAACAAGTCCTGCAGGGTGCAAAGCCTGCCTACATGTAGAATACCCATTCCTGGTGCAATGCCTCAAAGGCTCAGGGTGCAGGGGCTATCCATACACAGACCCAACACTTTTTCTAAAACATACTAAGCCAAACAGAGAGAGAGGTTCCCATTTTGAATGCAGCAAGAGCTTGTGCTATGACCACTTTGTCACGTTATTGTTGAGTACGGAGTTTGCACACCATCTAGAGCAGAAACACAGTCCCTCCGCACAAAAGCATGCCAAAAATTACTTGATAAGGCAAGAGTTCTATAATCTCCCAACCCTGCTATCTCAGTGTTTAAGGGCAAGTAGAGTACATCAAAGGTTTTAATGGTGTCAAACAAACAAGAAAATAGTTTTGCATTAAGGCAAAAGGGCATCGGTTTTGGAAACACCGACAGAATTGCCCATCTCGCCTCTCCTCTGACTCTCTGGTTGCAAAGCATCAGAAGCAGGGCTATCATCACCCCGAACTATCTAGCCCATCCCCTTATATAGGAATCTGTCCTCGCCTTGGACATGGAGACCCCTGATTGGTTGAAGCTCATCAGGCCCTATGATGCCATGGGAAAGGCAGAGGTCAAGGAGTGGAACGTTACCCAGCACGTGTGCACATGACTTGTTTACTGCTAACTCCAGCCAGATGTCAGCACCATCTTGTAATGAAGAATGTGCAGGCAGCGCCCCACATCTCCCCCTATCTTTTATTCTTTAAGCAAAGTAGGACACCCATATTAGGAGGGCGGAGATAGAAGTCAAATCCTCATTAAGGTGTATAAAGACCCTGTACAGGAGTAACCGCTAGGCTTTTTGTAGCCCGTAGTACTCTTGACCTGACACTCTGCCATTTTTCTGGGGGAGGGACACTGGGACAGGCAACCCTCATGCAAAATGACATATCTCCCAGAGATACCCTGTGACAAGGGGCTCTCAGTGTGATGCTTTGCTCGGCATCCCTCATGGGCTGCTCAAACCAGACACTCTAATCCTGTGCAATGAACTGAAGTTCTAGGAGTGCAAGAACTGTCTGGATGGCGACCTACTGCTTAAGCATAGACAACCAGATATCGGCTGATGCTCTATGTTCTAGAGTAACAAGCGCTTGGGCAATAACCACCTGGTCTCTCTTTTGTTTGGACCTTGAGCTTACAAACCAGCCAGAGAAGCAATGCAAGTCCGCAGCAAAGGATTGTTCCAAAGAGTCCCACCCCCACCCAAGTTGATATCGGTGGTGAAAAACTTAGGGAAGACTGTAGCATCATGTTCCACTGGAATTGGTTTTGGAAACACCGGGTAGGACTCAATGTGTTAGATGTTCTGGGATCCAAATCAGGCTTTTTTCTTCCTGTGGAAAAACACAAATAGCTCCTCTGGATCGTATTAAGATAGGATCCAGGCCTTTCCAATTATCAGTGAGGACATCTTTCAATTTTACTAACTTATTAGGTGGCACAGGCCATTGTACATGGTGCTTGGCAGCTGAATGGCCACGAGCATCCAAATTTTTAAAAATTAAGGTAAGAAGCATAGTAGAAATGGCCATTTTGGGTGTTGGGCCACCTCTTCAATTCCCCCTTTTTGTTTGCTTAAATAAACCTTTAGGGCACGATGAGCACGTTCAAAGATGCCTTGACCCTGAGGATTATAAGACAATCCTGTCAGGAAACTCCCATGTGATGGCAAAATTGCTTGAATTTTGCTGAGGTATATGCAGGACCATTGTCTGTTTTTAACATGAGAAGCCTTTTCTCTGGATAAAGGAGAAGCAAAGATAACTCCTGAGCAAGTATCAATGGACACATGTATATATTTTAATTTTCTGAAGGAGGAAACATGGGTGACATCCATTTGCCAATGCCTCTTTTGGGGATATACCCCATATCATTCATCATCCCCTGTGCAGGCAGGGAATAATTGTTCATAAGTTTAAGACCTAGTTCTGTTAGAATGTCTCTTTCCCATAGATTAACCGGTAGTGGAAGGACATACGGTATAAAAGTTCCTTTTTGTCCCTCAGGGGTTTTCCATTTTAATAATTTAGAATTAATAGCAGGACTGACTTTATAGCCAAGGCCTTGCAAAGAATGGGAAGATTGATTAACTGGCCACTTAGCGGGCCACCACCTAGTAGATATGATGTTTTTGTCTGCCCCTGAGTCCAAAAGTCCTTTAAAAGTTTTCTTTTAATCTCCAAATTTAGGTTGGTTGAGTATTTAAATCTACTAATAGATATGTTAAGTCAGTTCCTGAAGAACTGAAGCCTTGTTCCTTCTTCTCCCTTTGTTCTCCCTTCTCACCCAGTTTGATGCAAATTGGGCAGGACAATTGGGGAGGATGACCAATTGAGCAATCCGATCTCCAGCAGAAATAGGAAACAGACCCCTCTGGAAGGAGCACATGATCTTTAGTTGGCCTTTATAATTTTGATCAATCACTCCAGGGTGTACTACCAAACCTTTAAGGGTGGGAGATGACTGTCCCAAAAGCAGCACTATTGTATTAGCCGGCAATGGCCCATGAAAGTCACAATGGATAGGCTGACCTCCCATTTGTGGAGTTAGGACAATTCTGGTGGTGGCACGGAGGTCCAATCCCACGGAACCTGGAGTGGCTCTCCGCGGGGGTTCTCCTGCTCCCAGACTACTGGGGAGCTGGTTGCCCCATATATTTGAGGGCCCTTAACTGCCCAACATACACCCTGAGATTGACAGCCAATCCAAGGATACAGGGCTGAATCTCTTCTTCCTGTTCAGAAAGGTGACCACTTAGGTTGGGCTGGAATAAACAAATTACCCTTTGGCTGAGAAATAGGCCAGCAACCGGCAATCCAGGTGGCATTAGCCTATCCAGGTTTTTTGTATAATTAGCAGTGACTCTATAAGTTTGAACTGACTCTGCCAACTCTTTAACTTGCTTATGCTCGAGGCAGTGATCATCCTCAAACAAGGGAAACATTTGCCTGATGGTATGGCATGTCTCTGGAGTACAAAAGAACTCACACTTCCTCTCTGGGTAAAGCAGAAAAGCAGAGACGGCAGCTGCTTTAAGAGCTTCCGGTTGTGCTACAGGAGTCCTCCGTCCGGGCTGAAACCATTCCGCCTCACATTCTGCTGCCTCCTCCTCTAAATCTTCCTCCACAGATTCAAATAATTCATCCTCTAATTTTTCTTTTGCCAGCTCTAAAGCGTTTTGCTCTTTTAGCGGATACAAAGTATCCTCTCTGGGAAACTTGTACTTCATTTCCCGGGGCACAATCCTCTCTTCTCCTGGTGGCCTTTCCGCCTTTGAATTCGCTCCATTTCTGACTTGTTTTGAACATGCCTCTTGGAGCCTACCTCTTTTACTTTTTTCTAGCACGCTCCCTTTTTTATTATGCTCCGTTTCTGACCCACCCTCTTGGTGCTGCGTGATAACTTTCTGTCTAGATAACTTCCACGACAGTAATGTTACAACAGTTACCACAAATGCAAGCAATAACCCTTCTACTTCTGGAGGAAATTCAAGAAGAGACATGCCTAAGTTTTTGGCACGCTCTTTTGGCACCCCATAAATTTTAAAGAGAGACATGTCTCTTGGAGCTTACCATTTACCTTTTCGCAGTTCTGAATCCACTTCAGCGAACTGAAGGGTCCCCTCAGCGCTCCCAGGTTCCGGCATTACTTTTCGCGCGCCCCACGTCCCGCCAGCAGGAATAGGCATGCAACAACAGGATTCTTCTGCGAACAACCTTTATTGTACAATACTCTGAGCAGGGGATCTCCCGAGCAGGGGACTTCTCCACGTGGGAGAGAAATGCATTGCTTATATATGCCCAGAAGACTCGTGTCGCTACCTGATTGGTGTGCCCTCCAGTAACTCAATAGCATGCCCTGAGAGCGGGCTATGACGTATATGGCACATGCACTCTAAGTCTCTTGGCTGGGCAACAGCTCTGTTTGCTGAGTTCTCGGCGGGTAGCTGGTGCCATGTTTGCATGTGGCACAAACGGCTCTCTACAGATGGTCATTAGCCAGCATGTGGTTTCTGGGAGTTAAACTCAGGATGTCTGGTAGAGTAGCCAATGCTTTTAACCACTGAATTATCTCACCAGCAAATGAATGACAAACACATTAAACATATTTCTTAGACAATTTTATTTATTCTTTTGAGATCACTCTGTTCAAAGTCATACTTTATTTTTAATACTACTTTCATTTTTAAAAAACTATATAGGTTGTAACTGTATTTTAAATACTTATATTTACATCTACAGTAGAACTCACATGCTTCATAAAAAGAGATTGTTTTGGGGCAAACAAAGATCCATAATTTGTCAAAAGGCAGTGGCTTTGGGGTACCTGTTCTGGATTGATACATGTACAATACAATCCCTAATTCTATGTCACAGAGACCACTTTGGAAAGGGAGTCTGAAAAATTGTAAGAGCTGGAAGACTCGAATAATTATGGTAATGTATGTCAGGAAAGCTACACCCATAAAATCTCACCAACACAGTTGTATAAATGAGACATGCATAATGCCAACACTAGTTGAAATAACAATATGGGTAGGGACAATTTGACAACATATGACCCCCTAGATGAAAAACATATGCTTATTGGCAGCTGAGAGAAGCCCTTGATAGTTTATCCAATCTTAAATAATCAGCCTTAGAAACATATAGAGACAAACAACACTAACTGGATTCAGTAGTTTACACATACGTGCAATGTGTAGTATGATCAGACTTGAATATATACATACAAATTATATTATAAAGAGTAGACAGTATTTGCATATCTAGGAATGCATGGTCCAACACACTTTCATATCTACAATTAATGAAAAATGTGGTAATAAATTTGGAAGAGAGGAAGAAGCAACATATACCACAGACCCTAGAAGGAGGACAAGGAAAAGCAAAATAATTTAATTATATTATAAGTTAAAAGTAGAAGAAATAACTAAAAACATACTAAAATAGTAAAAACATTTATTGGTGACTTAAAGTCAGTTATGGTGTAAAGACATCCATTAGATAACTGCCAGTTAGTACACATAAGAATCTCACCCACAGAAATTTTTGAGATAGTTGGTTGTTAAAAAACAGAAATGCATTTGTTCAGTAGTTAAATGGTATTCCTTAGATCAAACAACAGTATAAAGTACAAAACACAAACTCCAAATGGTATTTCAAATTTTTGACTAGAAGTATTTTAATAGCAAAATATATCAAAAAATAAAATGTATCCTACTGGTTTCCATCTAGCTCCTCAAGTTAACCCTGTGCCAAAGCTCTCTGTCCTGCAATCCCACTCAAAGAGTCCTGGTCTTCTATGTGTATTGATACACATAACATCACTAGTGAGACCACCACTACTGATCCAATGCCTGACCCAAGTGGGACCCAGCTGGAGCCCACAGGACACAGGAACCATGGAGAAGCCTGGGCCAGCATCCTTTCAGTTTTGATCTGAGAACCAGAGCTGATCCTTAGCCACAGCTCTCTGTATCCAAATCCTGAACAGAGGGAGCTGGTTTCCCCAGGAGTACTGATATACCTAAGGTTCACGGGCTCACAGGAGGAACAAGCTAGAGTCAGAGACAACAAGACCAGCTAACACCAAATATAAGAAAATGGTGAGGGACAAGTACAGGAACATAAGCAATATAAAACAAGACTACTTGACATCATGGGAACACAGTTCTCCCATCATAGAATACCATGGATTATGCAACACATCAGAAAAGCATGATTCTTATTTAAAATCACATCACATGATAATTACAAATGACATTAAGAAAGACATAAATAACTCCTTTCTAAATATAGGAGAGTACAGGTAAACAGGTAGAAGCCCTTCAAGAAGAAACACAAAAATCCCTTGAAGAAATACTGAAAAACACAATCAAAGAGATTCAGGAAATGAACAAACCTCCAGGATCTAAAAATGGATATATAAGCAAAGATATCACCAAAACATATCACATTGGAAATAAAAAACCTAGAAAAAAATTAAAATAAGGAGCCATTGATGCAAGCATCACCAACAGAATAGAAGAGGTAAAAGAGAATCTCAGGCATGAAAGATACCAAAGAATATACTTTGAAAAAACAGTCAAAAAAAAATACAAAAAACAAAAAGGCTCTAACTCAAAATACTGAAGGAATCCAGGATGCAATGAAAAGACTGAACTTGAGAATAATAGGCATAGAAGAGAAGAAAGATTCTACACTCAAAGGGCCATCAAACACCTTCAACAAAATTATAGAAAAAGAGTTCTCTGACCTAAAGAAAGAGATGCCTCTGAAAGTACAAGAAACTTATTTAACACCAAACAGATTGGATCATAAAAATTCCTCTCATAACATAATAAGTAAACCACAAAATGCACAGAATGAAGAAAAAATATTAAAAGCTGTAAGGGAAAAAGATCCCATAACACATAAAGAGAGACCCATCAGAATTATACCAGACTTCTCAACAGAAATTCTAAAAGCCAGAAAACCATGGGCAGATGTCATACAAACACTAAAAGAACAAAAATGTCAGACTAAGCTACTATACCCAGTAAATATCTCTATTACCATAGATGGAGATCCCAAGATAATCCATGAGAAAACCAAATTTTAAAAATATCTTTTCAACAATAGACTCTGCAGAGTATAATAAAATAAAAACTCCAACACAATATGCAAAACTAAACCCAATAAAAAGCAAGAAACTAATATCACAAAAAAGCAAAGAAGTGACCCGTATAAGCATAATTTACCTCCAACAACAAAAGTAACTGAAAGCAACAATCATTGGTTTTCAATATATCTCAAAATTAATGGCATCAATTCTCAATAAAAACATATAACAGGCTAGACATGTAAACAGAATCCAGCATTTATCTGTAAACAGGAAACACAACTCAGTGACTAACACAGTCACTACCTCAAAGTAAAAAGCTGGAAAAATATATTTCAGGCAAATGTTCCCAAGAAACAAGCTTAGGCAAAAATACTATTATACAATAAAATAGACTTTCAACCAAAGTTATTTAAAAAGATGGGGAAGTATGATACATACATACTTGTCATAGGAAAAATACACAAAGAGGAACTTTCAGTTATGAACATATATGCTCCAAATGTATGGGCACCCACATACATAAAAGAATCATTGCTGAAGCTCAAAACACACATTGAACTTTTCACAATGATAGTAGGTTACTTTCAACAATGGTCAGATGATGGAGACATAAGTTACAGAGACACAATAAAACTAACAGAAGTTATGAAGCAAATTGACTAAACAGACTGAACAGAACATTTCACCTAAGTCAAAAGAATACACCTTCTCAGCACCTTATGAAACTTTCTTCAAAATTGAGCATATAATTAGACAAAGTAATCTTCAACCAACACAAGAAACTTGAAATAATCCCATGCATCTTCTCAAATCACCTCAGATGAAGGATGGTCTTAAATATCAACAAAAACAAAAAAAAAAGGCAATATACACATGGAGGCAGAACAACCTTCTACCCAATGACAACTTGGTCAAGGAATAAATTAAAGACATTTTAGAATTTATTGAAAATGAAGGTATAACATGCCTAAACAAATGAAACTCAATGAAATCAGGGTTAAGGCCCTTGCTACCTGGAACAGCAGACATCGAGGGACACAGGACTGATGATACTGCACTGTGAGTAATCAAAAAAACAGAAAGGGCTAGGTAGAGCACAAGAAAAACACACCCCTCTGGTCAACAGTTGTGCTGGACATATGGCATAGGGAATCGGGATCCACCAAGCAAGCCCGGGTTCCAAGTCTAGACACATAGGCCCACAGCAAGGCACAAGACCTTGTCAGTGGAATCTGGGCAATACTACAGAAATGCATTGCTTGGAGTTCAGCTCTACAGACCCTCTTATATATGAACCAGAGAAGAACCTGACACATAGCAAAGTGAGAGCACATCAGGAGATCTCAGTGAGAAGAAAGTACTATGCAGTCTGGAAAAGGGTCCATTGTGGCCTGCAGAAAGAAACAGGTCCCTGCCAGTAATATGAAGGACCTATGGGTACAGGGTTGAGCTACAAGAACAGTCTCAAAAGAGCTCCCATGTATGACCCAACAAATTCCGGGCTGAGTGACTGCTACCAGAACTCACTGCTTGCCCAAAAAAGTTGAACACTCAGAAGGGGTTTTCTTCCTAAACTCATGGGTCCTTAGTTACACAGGAAAGACAAACCAATCGCTGACAACAGGACCACAAATAATCACAGACACAAAGATGGCAAGAGAAAAACAAAAGAAATTAAGCAATGGAAACCAAGACAACCTGGCAACATCAGAACCAAGCTCTCTCACCACAGCAAGCAGTGTATTGCAAAACACTTCCAAAAAAGAAGTCTCAGACCTGAAATTATACCTCAAGCTGATGATCAAGATCTTTGAGAAGAGCATGAATAACTCCCTTAAACAAGTATGGAAGGACAAAAATAAACAAATAGAAGGTATTAAAGAGGAAAAATGAAAAACACGCAAAGAACTTAAAGAATTACAGAAAAACACAACAAAAATATGAAGGAATTGAAAAATAAAATAGGGCCACCCGGAACGGCAGCTCGTAAAGGCTGAACAACTGGTGAGTGGGAGACCTAGACTGCCGGGGAGCTGAGGGATCTCTGCGGAGTGCACACAAAAAGTACACCCCCTGCCTTGACCTGCCCTGCCCTGCCTGATCCAGTGACCGGAAACAGAAATTAGGAACTTTTGTTTCCACCCAGAGGTGACTTCAGGGCGTAGAGCAGAGCCTGGCCCATCTGGCACCCAGAACGGCGGCTCGTAGAGGCTGAGCAACTGGTAGGTGTGAGACCTGGGCTGCCAGGGAGCAGAGACATCTCTGCGGAGTGCACACGAAAAGTGCACCCCCTGCCTTGCCCTGCCCTGCCCTGCCTAATCTAGCGACCAGGAACAGAACTTAGGCTATCAGACTAGATACATAAACAAAATCCAGCCTTTTGCTGCATTTAGGAAACTCATCTCAGAGACAAAGACAGACACTATCTCAGAGTAAAAGGGTGGGAAAAAAACTTCCAAGCAAACAGCTCCGAGAAGCAAGCTGGAGTGGCTATTCTAATATCGATTAAAGTAAATTTCCCACAAAAAGTTATCAAAAAAGATAAGGAAGGACACTTTTTACTTATTACCGGGGAAATCTGTCAGGAGGAACTCTCAATCCTTAACATATATGCTCCAAATAAAAAAGCACCCACATTCATAAAAGAAACACAACTAAAGCTCAAAAAATACATTTCACCCCACACAATAATAATGGGAGACTTTAATACTCCACTCTCACCAATGGAGAGATTATGGAAACAGAAACTTAACAAGGACACTGCAAAACTAGCAGAGACTTTGAACCAACTAGAATTAATAGATATATACAGAACATATTATCCTAAAGTAAAAGAATACACTTCTTCTAACCACCCCATGGCACCTTCTCTAAAATTGACCACATAATTGGACACAGAACAAGCCTCAATTGATATAAGAAGATTGAAATACTCCCATGCATCCTCTCAGATAACCATGGTCTACGGCTAGTCTTGAACAACAACAAAGACAACCAAAAGCCCACATATGCATGGAAACTAAACAAAGCTCTGTTAAACGATAAGAGGGTCAAAGAAGAAATAAAGTAAGAAATTAAGGATTTTCTAGAATTCAAAAAAACGAAAACTCAACATACCAAAACCTATGGGATGCAATGAAAGCAGTACTGAGAGGGAAACTCATAACCCTAACTGCTTCCAAAAAAAAAAAAAAAACAAAAAAACTGGAGAGAGCTTACACCAGCAACCTGACAGCACAGCTAAAAGCCCTAGAACAAAAGGCAGCAGATATACCCAAGAAGAGTAGACGGCAAGAAATAATCAAAATTAGGGCAGAAATAGACCAAATAGAATCAAAAATAACCATTGAAAAAATCAACAAAACCAAGAGTTGGTTCTTTGAGAAAATCAACAAGATTGATAAACCCCTAGCCAGACTAACTAGAGTGCAAAGAGAGAGTATACAAATTAACAAAATCAGAAAGGAAAGTGGGGAAATAACAACTGAAACTGAGGAAATTCAAGAAATCATCAGATCCTATTACAAAAACTTATACTCCACAAAATTGGAAAATCTGAAGGAAATAGACGAATTCCTAGACAGATAAAAGATCCTAAATTAAACCAGGACTAAGTAAACTATCTAAATAACCCCATAACACCTAAAGAAATAGAAGAAGTCATTAAAAGCCTCCCAACCAAAAAAGCCCAGGTCCAGACGGGTTCAGAGCAGAATTTTATCAGACATTTATTTGGGATATAACACCAATACTCTCCAAACTATTCCAAAAGATAGAATCAGATGGAATACTACCCAACACATTTTGTGAGGCTACAATAACCCTTGTACCTAAACCACACAAGGACCCTATAAGGAAAGACAACTTCAGACCAATCTCACTAATGAACATTGATGCAAAAATACTCAACAAAATCCTTGCAAACCGAATCCAAGAACACATCAAAATGATCATTCATCATGACCAAGTAGGCTTCATCCCTGGGATTCAGGGATGGTTTAATATAAGGAAATCCATCAACATAATCGACCATATAAACAAACTCAAAGATCAAAATCACATGGTCATCTCACTAGACGCTTAGAAATCATTTGACAAAATCCAACACCCCTTTATGTTAAAAGTCCTGGAAAGAACAGGAAACCAAGGTCCATACTTAAACATGATAAAAGCAATATACAGCAAACAAACAACCAACATCAAATTTAATGGTGAGAAACTTGAGGCAATCCCACTAAAATCAGGGACTCGACAAGGCTGCCAACTCTCCCCCTACCTATTCAACATAGTACTGGAAGTCCTGGCTGGAGCAATTAGACAGCAAAAGGAGATCAAGGGGATACAAATTGGAAAGGAAGAGATAAAAACATCACTCTTTGCCGATGACATGATAGTGTACTTGAGTGACCTAAAAAATGCCACCAGAGAACTCCTACAGCTGATAAACAAGTTCAGCAATGTGGCTGGATACAAAATTAACTCAAACAAATCAGTAGCCTTCCTATACTCAAAGGACAAACATGCGGAGAAAGAAATTAGGGAAAAGGTACCCTTCACAATCGTCACAAAATCTATGAAATACATTGGTGTGACTCTAACTAAGCAAGTGAAGGACCTGTACGACAAGAACTTGAACCATCTAAAGAAAGACATTGAGGAGGATCTCAGAAAATGGAAAAATCTCTCATGCTCATTGATTGGAAAGATCAACATCTTAAAAATGGCCATCCTACCAAAAGCAATCTACAGATTCAATGCAATCCCCATCGAAATTCCAACCCAGTTCTTTATGGAATTGGAAAGATCAATGTGCAATTTCATATGGAGTAACAAAAGACCTATAATAGCGAAATCCATCCTCAACAACAACAACAAAAAAAAATCTGCGGGAATCACTATCCCTGACCTCAAGCTATATTACAATGCAATTGTGCTGAAAACTGCATGGTACTGGAACAGAAAGCATTGTGGATCAATGGAATAGAATAGAAGATCCAGAAATGAGCCCTCATGTATATGGTCACCTGATTTTTGACAAAGGAGCCGTAAACATTCAATTGAAAAAGGACAGCCTATTCAACAAATGGTGCTGGTCCAACTGGCACTCAGCATGCAAAAGAATGAAAATAGACAGTTTCTTATCTTATTGTACAAAGCTCAAGTGCAAGTGGATCAAAGATCTCCACATTAAACCAGATACACTGAAACTATTAGATGAGAAAGTAGAGAAAACCTTAGAACACATAGGCACATGAGAAAATTTCCTGAACAAAACACCAATGGCTCAAGCTCTAAGGTCAAAGATTAACAAATGGGACTTAATGAGATTGCAAAGTTTCTGTAAGATTAAGGACATTGTCAAGAAAACAAAACGGCAACCAACAGAATGGGAAAAGATCTTTACCAACAACACATCAGATAGAGGCCTAATATCCAAGGTATACAAGGAACTCAAAAAGCTAGACACCAGAGAATCAAATAACCCTATTAAAAATGGGGTACAGAGCTAAACAATACGTTCTCATTTGAGGAACACAGAATGGCCGAGAAACATCAGAGGAAGTGCTCGACATTCTTAGCCATCAGGCAAATGCAAATCAAACCAATCCTGAGATTCCACCTCACACCAGTCAGACTGGCCAAGATCCAAAACTCAGATGACAGCAGATGCTGGTGAGGCTGGGGAGATAGAGGAACACTTTTCCACTGTTGGTGGGGTTGCAAACTAATACAACCACTCTGGACATCAGTCTGGCGATACCTCAGAAAATTGGATATAGTACTACCTGAAGACCCAGCTATACCACTTCTGGGCATATACCCCAAAGACACTTTAATACACAGCAAAGATATATGCACCACAATGTTCATAGCAGCTCTATTTATAATAGCCAGAATCTGGAAAGAACCCAGATGTGCTTTTGAAGATGAATGGATACAAAAATTGTGGTACATTTCCATAATGGTATACTACTCAGCCACCAGAAACAATGACTTACCCAAATTCTTAAGAAAATGGCTGCATCTAATAGACTATCATCCTGAATGAGATAACCCAGTCACAAAAGAACAGTCATAATATGCAGTCACTGATAGTAGGATGCTAACCCCAGAGGCTTGCACTCCCCCAGAAACAACTCACAGACTGTATGAAGTCCAAGAAATAAACAAAACAAAACAAAAAAATATTATTTACAAAACAAGAAGACTTTGACTATTTCCATGTTGTGTTTATTTTTTGCATGTACTTTACGTTCATTGTATATATTAGGTTTTCAATGCATACTGTCAAGCCTTTGAAAAAAATCAAGTACTGACTAAAAATATATTCATATAGTTTTATGTAAAAATTATTTTTAAATCTGAAAAACGTACTGACAAAAATGTATAATTTTAAGCAAAATATGTTTAAAATTTGTACATTTATCTTTGTTTTGTAAAACAAAGTTTTTTAAAAAAGAAAATTAAAATAGAAACAATAACAAAAACTCAAAAAGAGATAACCTTGAAGATTGCAAACCTAAAAGATATTTCAAGAGTCACATATGCAAGCATCTCCAACAGACTGTAAGAGATATAAAAGAAAATCTCAGAGGCTGAAGAAAACATTGAAAACATATACAAGACATTTAGAGAAGATACAAAAACAAAAAGGTTCTAACCCAAAATATACAGGAGATCCAGTACACAATGAGAAGTCTAAATCTAAAGATAATGGGAATAGAAGAGGGCAAAGCATATCAAGTAATAGGCACAGTAAATATCTTCAACAAAATTGTAGAAGAAAACTTCCCTACCCTTAAGAATGAGATGAAAATTAGCATAAAAGAAGCCTACAAAATTCCAAATAGAGTGGACCAGAAAAGAAATTCTTCCTGACACATATTAGTCAAACCGCCAAGTGTTCAAAACAAAGAAAGAATACTAAAAGCAGTAAAGGAAAAAGGACATGGAACATATGACTGCATACCAATAAGAATTACACCCGAATCTGTAACTCAGACTATGAAAGCTAGAAGATCCTGAACAGACATCATACATACCCTAAGAGAACACAAATATCAACCCAGGTTACTATACCCAGCAAAACTCTTGATCAGCATAGAGGGAGAGACCAAAATATTCCAGGAAACAACTAAATTTACAAAATATCTGACTATAAATCCAGCCCTTCAATGATAAATAGATGGAAAACCCAACAAAAGTAGGGAAACTAAATTCTAGAAAAAACAAAAAATAATTGAGCAAGAAATTCAAAAGAAGAAAGACACACAGACATAATTCTACCTCTAAAAGCAAAACTAGCAGGAAACAGAAAGCACAATTTATAATATCTGTTAACATAAATGGACTCAATTCTATAATGAAAAGACATAGGTTATCAGATTGGATACATAAATAGAATCCAGCATTTTGCTGCATACAGGATACTCATCTCCCAGACAAAGAAAAGCACTATCTTAGAGGAAGAGGCTTGGAAAAAAACCTTCCAAGCACTCAGCCCCAAGAAACATGCTGGAGTAGCCATTCTAATATCGAATAAAGTAGATTTTCAACCAAAAGTATCAAAAAAGATAAGGAAGGACACTTTTTACTCATTAAAGGAAAAAATTATCATGGAAGGTCTTGGAAGAAGAAACTGAACAAAGACACAGTGAAACTTGCAGAGGTTATGAATCAATTGAAATTAACAGACATCTACAGAATATTTCACCCTAAACCAGAAAATCCACCCTCTTCTCAGTACCTCACAGCACATTCTCCAAAATTGACCATATAGTCAGTCACAAAACAAACCTCAATAGATTGAAGAAGATTAAAGTAGTCCCATGCATCCTATCAGATGACCATGGACTTTAATAACAACAAAGACAACAAAAAGTCCATATACACATGGAAGCTGAACAATGTTCTACTAAATGATAGATAGCATGGTCACAGAATTATTAAAAATGAAATTAACGATTTCTAGAATTTAAGGAAAATAAAACCAGAACATAATCAAACTTCTGGGATGCAATGAAAGCAGTACAAAGAGAAAAACGCATAGGTCTAAACTCCTTAAAAAAAACTGGAGAGAGCATAAACTAGCAACTTAACAGCACAGTTGAAAGCTCTTGAACAAAAGGAAGCAGATGCACCCAAGAGGAGTAGACAGCAAGAAATTATCAAACTCAGAGCAAAAATTGACCAAATAGAAACAAAAAGAACCATTTAAAGAATCAGCAAAACCATGAGCTGGTTTTTTGAGAAAATTAAGAAGACTGATAAACCTTAAGCCATAATAACTAGAGAACAAAGAGAGAGTATCCAAATTAACAAAATCAGAAATGACAGCTGACACATAACAATTGAAACTGAGGAAATCAAGAAATCATCAGATTCTGCTACAAAAGCCAATACTCAACAAAGCTGGAAAATCTGGATGAAATGGATTCATTCCTACACAGATATCAGATACCAAAATTAAAACAGGACCAGGTAAACCATCTAAATAATGCCATCACATCTAAAGAAATAGAAGCACTCCTAACCAAAACAAAGCCAAGGACCAGACAGGTACAGTGGATAATTCTATCAGACACTTCTTGATGACCTAATACCAATATTCTCCAAATTATTCAATGAAATAGAGTTAAACACTACCCAACTCATATTTTGAAGCTTCAACAACCCTCATTCGTAAAACCACACAAAGACCCTACAAGGAAAAAGAACTTTAGACAAATCTCCCTGATAAACATTGATGCTAAAAGACTCAACAATATCATTGTAAAACGAATCCAAGAACACATCAAAATGATCATTCACCATGATCAAGTAGGCTTCATCCCTGGGATACAAGGATGGTTTAATATAGCAATGCATCAACGTAATCCATAATACAAACAGAATCAATGAAAAAAACCACATGGTCCTCTCACTAGATGCTGAGAAAGCATTTGACAAAATTCAACACAGTTTTGTGTTAAAAGTCTTGAAAAGAACAGGAATCTAAGACCCACAGCTAAACATAATAAAAGCAATATACAGTAAACCAATAGCCAACATCAAACTTAACGGTTAGAAACTTGTAGCAATCCCACTAAAATCAGGGAGTAGACACGGTTACCCATTTTTACGCTACCTATTGAACATAATACTGAAAGTCCTGGCCGGAGCAATTAGGGAGCAAAAGAAAATGATAAGGATACAAATTCAAAAGGAAGAATTAAAGGTATAATTATTTGCAGATGATATAATAGTATAGTTAAGTGTCCCCAAAAATTTCACCAGAAAAATTTTACAGCTGATAAACAACTTCAGCAAAGTGGCTGGATATAAAATTAACTGAAACAAATTAGTGGCCTACCTCTACTCAAAGTACTAACGTGTTGATAATGAAGTTAGGGAAAAGATACCCTTCAAAATAGTCACAAACAATATGATATATTTTTGTGTGATTCTAACTATACAAGTGAAGGACCTGTATGACAAGAACGTCAAATCTCTGAAGAAGGAAATTGAAGAAGATCTCAGAAGATGGAAGGCTCTCCCATGCTCATGGATTGGAAAGATAAACATTTTAAAAATGGCCATCGTACCAAAAACAATCTACAGATTCAATGAAATCTCCATCAAAATTCAAAGTCAATTCTTCACAGAGTTGGAAATAGCAATTTGAAAATTCATCTGGAATAAAAAAGGACCTAGAATATCGAAATCCATTTACAACAACAAAAAACATCTGTGGTATCACCATCCCTGACCTCAAGCTATATTACAAAACAATTGCGTTAAAAACCTCATGGTACTGGTACAGAGATTGGCACAATGATCAATGTAACAGAAAGGAAGATCCAGAAATGAAGCTTCACACATATGATCACTTGATTTTTGACAAAGGAGCTGTAAACATTCAATAAAAAAAGGATAGTCTCTTCAACAAATGGTGTTGGTTCAACTGGCACTCAGCATGCAGAAGAATGAAAATAGACCCTTTCTTATCTCCTTGTTCAAAGCTCAAGTGCAAATGGATCAAATATCTCCACATTAAACCAGATACACTGAAACCATTAGAAGAGAAAGTATAGAAAACCTTAGAACACATAAGCAAAAAGGAAAATTTCCTGAACAGAACACCAATGGCTTGTGCTCTAAGATCAAAGATCTAGAAAGGGAATTTAATGAGATTGTGAAGTTTCTATAAGGCTAAAAACACTGTCAAGAAAAAAAATAGCAACCAACAGTTGTATCCCTCTTTCTAAAAATGAAGTTATAAGAAAAAATAGAAAATTCTGACAGAGAATATAATCATCTTCACAAGGAGCCCTTTTCTGTGCCACGAATCCCATTCAGAAGGAGTTGAGACCTATTCTTTTTTTATGGCCACATTCTACTTTCAAAAGAAATCTGGGTTAAGAGGAAAAAATCAAATCTCTGGCTGTTCCTATAAAGAAGTTTTAAAGAGCATACACTAGCATCTTAAAAGAACATGTAAAACTCTAGAACACAAGGAAGCACATACACAGAAGAGGAGTAGATCGAACTAAATAAACAAACTCAGGATTGAAATAAAACAAGTAGGAACAAACAACCAAACAAACAAAACCTTTAAAGAGAATCAGTAAAATCGGGAGCTGGTTCTTTGATAAAATTAACAAGACACATGAACTCTTAGCCAGTCTAACCAGAGAGCAAAGAGACAGTATCCAAATTATCAAAATCAGAAATGAGACTAGAGACATAGCAAAAGAAATTGGATAAATTTTTTAAAAATTCAGATCCTACTCCAAAAGCCTTAACAAACATGAAAAATCTAGATGAAATAGATGATTTTCTAGACAGATGCCAGGTACCAAAGTTAAATCATGATCAGCTAACCATCTAAACTCTCCCACACTCCCTATGTAATAGAAACAATCACTAAAACTCTCCCAACCATAAAATTCCCAGGACAAAATTGTTTTAGTGCAGAATTCTATCAAACCATCAATGATGACCGAATTCCAATATTGGTCAAACTATTTCATAAAATAGAAGTAAACGAAATACTAACTACTCAAAGCACTCTATGAAGCCACAGTTATACTGATACTTAGACCACACAAAGATTCAACAAATCAATAGATCCTCAGACCATTTTTTTCATGAATGTTGATGCAAAAGTACTTGATAAAACAGATTTGCAAACTGAAGCCAAGAACACATCAAAATGATTATTCACATTCACCATGGTCAAGTAAGCTTCATCCCATTGATGCAGGGATGGTACAATATGTGGAACTCCATCAAGGCAATCTATAAATAAACTCAAAGGAAAAAGCACATGACCATCTTGTTCTATAATTAAACAAAAGCCTTTGATAAAATATCACATCAGTTTAAGCTAAAAGTGTTGGAGAGAACAGGAATTCAAGGTCCATACCTAAATTTAGTAAAAGCAATATACAGCAAGCCAATATCCTACATCAAACTAAATTGAGATAATTGAAGCAATCCCACTAAAATCGGGGACAAGATAAGGCTGTGTACTCTGCCACTATCTTTTCAATATAATACTTGAAGTTCTATCCAGAGCAATTAGGCAATAAATAGAGAACAAAGGAATACAAATTAGAAAGGAGCAAGTCAAGATATGACTATTTGTACATAATAAGATCGTATACAGAAGTGATCCAAAAACTTAACAACAGAACTCATACAGATGATAAAAAACTTCAGTAAAGTGACTGAATACAAAATTAACTCAAACAGACCAAACACCTTCCTTTACACAAATAATAAACAGGATGAGAAAAAATCAGAAAAATGACATCTCTCACAATAGTTTCAAGTCATATAAAATACCTTGATGTAGCTTTAACCAAGTAACTGAAAGATCTATATTATAAGTACTTCAACTCTCTGAAAAAAAAAAAAAGAAATCAAAGAAGACCTCAGTAGATTAAAATATTTCCCATGCTCATGGATGGCAGAATTACTACAGTCAAAATGGCCATCTTGCCAAAATGCAATCTCCATCAAAATTTTAATGCAAATGTTTACAGAGATAAAGAGCAATTCTCAAATTTATAGGGAAATTTTTAAAAAGCCTAGGATAGCAAAAACCATTCTCAAAAATAAGAGAACTTCTGAGGGAATCACCTTCCCTGACCTCAAACTGTATTATACATATCAATTATAATTAAAAACAGCCTTGTTTTTCTCAGAGATAGTCAGGTAGGTTTGTGGAATAGAATTGAAGTCTGAGAAATGAACCCACACAAATTTGGGAAAAACTTTGACAAAGGAGCCAAAACCATAAGTAGAAAAAAGAAGAATGTAAACTGAACTATTCTTTTTGCCCTGTGCAAAGTTCAAGTCCAAGTCCAAGTGGAGCAAGGACCTCCACATACAACCAGATATACTCAAACTAATAGACAAGGGAGTGGAGAGGAGTCTTAAACATATAGGCACAGGGAAATTTTTTTGAACACAATTCCAATGGCTTATGCTCTAAGATCAAGAATTGAAAAATGTGATCTCATAAAATTGTACAGCTTCTGTAAACCAAAGGATACTGTCATTAGGAAAAATTGGCAACCAATATATTGGGAAAAGACAGTTGCCATCTTACATCTGATAGAAGACTAATATCCAATATACACAAAGAACTCATGAACTTAGACTACAGAGGACCAAATAACACTATTGAAAATGGAGGACAGAGCGAAAGAATGAATGCTCTTAATCACTAAGCCATCTTTCCAGCCCATCAAACATAGAATTCTCAAATGAGAGCTATTGAATGGCAGAGAAACATTAGAGAAATGTACAACATCCTTAGTTATCGGGGAAATTCAAATTACAACAACTGAGAAATTCCACTTCACTCCAGTCAGAATAGCTAAGATCAAAAACTCAGGTGACAGGAAATGCTGGCGAAGATGTAGAGAAAGGAGAACAGTCCTCTAATATTGGTGGGATTGCAAGCTGTTATAACAATGCTAAAATTCAGTCTGGCGACACAACAGGCACTCAGAACATCCCCACCAGGAAAGGCAGAGACCCAGACAACACGGGACTGACAAGAACCGGGTAAGAACGGATTCCGACTAGTCAGGGGACAGAGAGATATCAGCAGAGCATGCAGAAAGTGTGTGCATGCCTGCCCGACATGATTCAGGGACCCAGGAACACGGCAGATTCTGGTCTTCTATTCCCAGCTGACAGCTTCTGGGATGCAAAACAGGCACTCGGAACATCCATTACCAGGAACAGCAGAGATCCAGGGACACAGGCCAGGTGCAAGGGAAAGGCAAGAACCAATCACTGACAACAAGATGGCAAGAGGAAAGCAAAAGAATGTACCCCAGGGAAACCAAGACAACCTGGCAACACTAGAACCCAGCTCTCCCATCACAACAAAGAGCTGAATCCCAAACAATCCAGAAAAAGAAGACTCAGACATGAAATTCTACCTCAAGACAATGATAGATATCCTTAAAGAAGAATGGGAGGAAACACATTAAGAATTAGAAGCTTTTAAAGAAGAAACAAGAAAAACTCTCAAAGAACTAGAAGAAAACAGAACCAAAGAGATGAAGGAATATCAGGGACTTGACAAGGCTGCCCAATCTCCTCTTCCTGTTCAACATTGTACTGGAAGTGCTGGCAGAAGTATTAGAGAACAAAAGAAAATCAAATATATACCAATTGTAATGGAAGAAGTAAAAACCTCACTATTTGCAGATGACATGATAGTATACTTAAGCGACCCCACAACTTCTACCAGAGAACTCCTACAGCTGATAAACAAGTTTATCAAAGTGGCTTGATATAAAATTAACTCAAACAAATCCCTACCCTTTCTATATTCAAAATACAAACATGTGGAGAAAGGAATTAGGTAAAAGATGGCATTTACAATAGTCACAAAAACTATGAAATACCTTGGAGTGACTCTAACTAAGTAAGTAAAAAACCTGTATGATAAGAACTTCAAACCTCTAAAGATGGAAATTGAGGAAGATCTCATAAAATAGAAAGATCTCCCATGCTCTTGGTTTGAAAGGATAAACATTGTAAAAATGGCCATCTTACCAAAAATAATCTATAAATTTAATGCAATCACCATCAGAATTCCAACCCAATTATTCATTGAGTTGGAAAGAGCCCTGTGCAATTTCATCTGGAATAACAAAAGACCTAGAATAGTGAAATCCATCCTCAAAAACAAGAAAACATCTGTGGGAATCAGTATCCCTGACCTCAAGCTATATCACAAGGCTATTGTGCTGAAAACTGCATAATACTGGTACAGAAATAGGCACGTGGATCAATGGAATAGAATAAAAGGTCCAGAAATGATCCCTCATGTATATGGTCACCTGATTTTTGACAAAGGAGCTGTAAACCTTTAATGGAAAAATGGTGTTGGTCCAACTGGCACTCAGCATGCAAAAGAATGAAAATAGACCCATTCTTATCTCCTTGTACAAAGCTCAAGTGTAAGTGGATCAAAGATCTTCACATTAAACCAGATACACTGAAACTATTAGATGAGAAAGTAGGGAAAACCTTAGAACTCATAGGCACAGGAGAAAATTTTCTTAACAGAACACCAATGGCTTCAGCTCTAAGGTCAAAGATTGAGAAATGGAAATTATTGAGATTGCAAAATTTCTGTCAGGCTAAGGACACTGTCAAGAAAACAAAATGGCACCCAACAGAGTAGGAAAAGATCTTTACCAACACCACATAAGATAGAGACCTAATATCCAAGGTACACAAAGAATTCCAAAAGCTAGACACCAGAGAATTAAACAACCCTATAAAAATGGGGTACAGACTTAGACAAAAAGTTCTCAGCTGAGGAATATTGAATGGCTGAGAAACATTAAGGAAGTGCTCAACATCCTTAGCCATCATGGAAATGCAAGTCAATACAACCATGAGATTCCACCTCACATCAGTCAGGTTGGCCAAGATCCAAAACTCTGTTGACAATAGATGCTGGCGAGGATGTGGAGAGAGATGAACACTTCTCCACTGCTGGTGGGGTTAAAAATTGATATAACCACTCTGGAAATCAGTCTGGCGGTTCCTCAGAAAAGTGGACATAGTATTCCCTAAAGACCCAATTATTCCACTTCTGGGCATTTACCCCAGAGATGCTCCAACACACAACAAAGATACATGCACCACAATGATCATTGCAGCTCTATTTATAATAGCCATAAGCTAGAAAGAACTCAGATGTCTCTCAACAGAGGAATGGATACACAAAATGTGGTACATATACAAAATGGAGTACTACACAGCTATTAAAAACAATGACTTTGTGAATTTCCTATGCAAATGGATGGACCTTGAGATTATCCTCAATGAGGTAACCGAGTTAGACCAAAAAAAAAAAAAAAAAAAAACAAAACAAAACAAAACAAAAAAAGAACAACAAAAAATAAACAAACCACACATTGTATGTATTCACTGTTAAGTGGATATTAGCCAAAAAGATGATCAGGATACTCACGACACAACTCACAGACGATATGAAACCCAAAAATTACAACTACTCCAACACTGTGGATGTTCCAGTCCTATTCAGAAGAGGAAAGAAAATACCTCGGAAAGTAGAGTAATAGAGGGATCTAGGAAGTAGAAAGGAAAGATAGAGAATGGGCAATTCAGATATATAAGGAGATGGGGTGAAATTTTAGAGGTCTTGAAATTTGAAAGTGGGATAGTAGCAGTGGGGTAGGTGGAGCTGGAGGTAGCCACTAGTAAGTTTCAGATGTCAGAGATCAATAAGATTCCCAGGACCCATAAGGGAGGACATTAGCGGAAATACCCAATAAAGAGAGATCGATCCTGTAGAAGCCATATCCAGTGGAGAGGCATAGCTCCCAGGTGATTGATGAGACCACTCACCACCTCAAAAATATTAATCCAGAATTGCCTCTGTCAAAAGGAAGTGGAGGGACAAAGACTGAAGCAGAGACTGAAAGAAAAGCCAACCAGAGACTGCCCCACCTAGGGATACATTCCATCTGCAGACACCAAATCCAGCCACTATTAATGACGCCAAGAATAGCTTGATGACAGAAACCTTGTATAGCTGTCCCAAGGGGCTACTGCAGAGCCTGACAAATACAGACTTAGATACTAGTAGCCAAACATCGGACCGAGTGCATGTATCCAAATGGAGAAATTAGGGCAAGAACTGAAGGTGATTAAGGTGTTTGCAACCCCATAGGAAGAACAACAATATCAACCCACCAGATTCTCCCAAAGCTCCCAGGGATAAAACCACTAACAAAAAAGTACATATTGGGGAACCTTTAACTCCATTTGGTTAATTAGTAGATAATTGCCTCATCAGGAATCACTGGGAGGTGAGTACCTTGGTACTGTTGAAGCTTGATGACCTACAGTAAGTGAATGCTAGGGTGCTGAGGCAAGAGTGGGTTGGGGGGTAGGCAGGCACCTTCATAGAGAAAGGGGAGTGGGAGAGAAGAGGGGGTTTGTGGAGGGAAAACTAGGAAGGTAGATAACTTTTGAAATGTTAATAAATAAAACAACCTATAATGAAAAGACAAGCCTTAATAAAAGTAGTAAAATATTGTTTAATATATTTAAAATATGTTCATTTTGGACAAAATTTCATAATATGGGCAAAAATGTTAAATATTAACATTATGTACTTTGATTTGTATTCAAAGAATTATAACTACGTGACTTCTTAATAGTGTACAGAACATCTGAATTATAACTATAGTCATTTCAGGTATTCAAGGTTTACATGCAAATTCTTTATTCCATGAAAATCATTAAGAGGCTGTTATAACACCGAGAAAGTGTGAGTTTCAGTTAAGCCATGGAGTTAACTTTGAAAATAGGTCATTTTCAGTACATAAAATGAAGTAATGAATTGCAGAATGACTTTATTATTCTTCATGAGTAATAAAGGGCAGATGGTTGGGTAGCTTGTAGTTAAAATCATATTAACTGCCTCCAATCTGGGATTTTTTTCTTTTGCAAAAAAAGAATAAAGGGTGACAGAGTTGTTCAACCAATACATTACCACAAAGCAGCTCACCAGAGACAGGATGCTGTGAGTGGCTTTGCTTTCAGGAGATGTCTGGGAGGAAAGGATTGAGCTATGAAGATACTGAGTTGTGTTTCGGTGTTTGTATAGGAAAATCACTATGTAGACGCTGGCCCACATCATGATGGTCACATAAAAGAGATCATGAGTGATAATAAGACTAAAAAATGACCCTGAATGGTGGCTCCCAAACTTAGTGTTATGACAGTAACCATCTAAAAATCCACGTCCACTGTATGTATAATTCTTATTGGATATTATCAAGTCAAGCATAAATCCGTAGATTAATAGGTTAATAAGCCAGGAGCCAGCTAAGAAAAAAAATATCCATGTGGAGAGTCTAGGCTTAAGACATGCCCATTTAGAATTACTGGGAGTGATGGTGATGACTTGGAATGTGCTTAGAACACAGGTGGTGCAGATGGACAGACCCCGACTGACTCTGTATGAAAAATGAACCACCTTACATCCAACATCATCCAGAAAATTTGGTACACCAAAGGAGAACATGATATCTTTTGTCAATGCAAACATGATTGTCAACATATTAACTATTGTCAGATGCATGAAAATTAAATCTATAAACTTCTTATATTGAGGCCTGAAGAGGAAAGTGTATATATATAACATTATCAATGATGAGTTCCCTATGACACCAAAACAAAACTGGAATAAAAGAAAAAACTGGAGGGTGGTGTCTCTTGGAATCATGATGTTACTGTGGGTCAGGTTTTTTACTTGTAGTGTACCAAATAAATATACTTTATTTTAAAACAATTTTTAAACTGTCGTTTGTAGAAAAATATGCCAATTGACAACTCAGAAACAGAGAGAACTGAGGTAATGTCCACCTGTGTTCTTTCCTCTTCTAACTCTCCTGCTCTTCATCCTCCTTTTTCTCTTTCCTCTTCTTCTGGTTTTTCAAGTCAGGGATTCTCTATGTTGCCAACTTTGGAACTTTCTCTGTAGACAAGACTGGCCTCCCACTGACAGAGATCCGCCTACATCTATCTCCCAAGTGCTGAGATCAAAGGTGTGCACCACTACTGAGTAGAGGAATCTGCAACTCCTTTAGGCCTTAGGTACAGAAATGACACTTTAGAAACTGCATTCCTGGGATTCTGGAGCATGATAGAGGATAGAATAAGGTGTTAAGAATAATAAATTATCAAATCCACCCAAACTCCCTGAAGTTTGCTCTATCTGTTATGTCAGACAAAAGGATACGTTGACCTATGTGAAAACCAAGTTTGCATGTTATGAGGAATTTTAAAATTGTTCTTGCTACTTGTATGAGTGTTTTGTCTGCATGTGTGTGCATTATATATACATGCCTCAGGACCAATCCCTGGATCTCTGGAAGAGCAGCTAATGGTCTTTAACTGTTTAGTCATCTTTCCAGCCATAATAAATTTCTATTTATCAATCAATGATTTTTTATTCCTAAGTATCAATGTTTTCATGTTTACAACAACATTTACTTCTATGACCTGTGTAATAATGTGTCTACTGATCTTTATTGTTTGGGATACACATACGTATTTTTAGTTGGATTTTTGATGACAAAATGCTTAGACTTTTCTTTCATTCAACTCTACAGAAAACCAGTAATATTCTGAGGCATATCACTTTATATAATTATTTTGTTCACAACTTAATGCTAAACAGACAATAGGCAGAACACAGTGGCTAGGCTGAGCATACATATACAACACTATTGAGCACATCTTCTCAAAAATATGTTTTCTGTGATATTCAGTGACCAAATCAAGTAGGCTGGTTCTTATTGATCATCCCACTCTAACAACGAGGTTTATATTTTGTTTTTACAACATCTGAATTCTGTTTTCATGTAAAGGTTTTTTGTATCCATGTTTCAGAGGCAGATTGCTCAAGACCATGGTTACAAAGAAAAACAATGACAGAAGCTTGACCTTTGAACTTCACCACATTGTTATGTCACCAATATTCTGTGGATTTGGGTGTATGGGTTTGCGGTTGCTGTACATTACCTTTAGATTCACTCCTCCCCTGATCTAACTAATTTTGTTATCTAAAATACAAACCTGTACTCTATGGTGGATATCTATGAATTCCTCAACTTCCTATTCATTCTGACAAGGTCTATTAGAATTTTCCCAAGGTTCTGGCCATTACACACCATGAATCTCTGTTTTGACCATTCCCTAGTGCAGCGAAAATATTCTAGTTTGAGGGACTAACATTATTCAAAAATGAGTTGTATAGGTACAATGTCTATCTACGTTTAAAATTTTAATTTTAAATGTTGTATCAATAGGCAGTGATAAACTAGCTATTGGGGAAAACTTGACTTAATTCATCTAAAAAGAAAAAATACTGTCCAGGACAGGACACATGCTGCAGGAGAGACAACAGCTTAGCTCTTCAAACACAGGGACATCTAATTGTACTTCACTTACGGTCTGTCATATGGTTCTGGGCCATAAGGCTAAACTCAGGTGCTCCAGCATTATGAATAATATGTGAGACTGTCTACGCATCCATCTATCTCTACAAATTATTTAAGTTAGAAGCTATGCATTGTGCTTTCTACATATTCATGTAACATTTATTCCCTTCTCAGATCTTAAAGGGTTGAAAACTAGGAGGTAAATGAATAAAAGCAAAACAATACCACAAAACAGAAATATACAGTAAAAACAAAACCAACCCCACTATCTTGTACAGAATATGCTAATATTTTTTATGAAACTTGCCTGTTGTCCAGAATAAAAGACACAACACAAGGATTTAATGTTGTATACAGATGCTGGGAAGCTCAAAATGCCTGTGAAAAGATTACATTATGACTCCTAAGCTATAGGACTTTAAGAGAAATATGCAAAATTATATAGGTAAAACAGCCTTCAAAGACTTTAGAATTGTAAAAATACAAATGGGTATTGTTCTCATGAGAAAGAATCACTGACTGAATCAGATGCAAAAGTATTAACAAAACCAAAAATAGGGTATTGAGATGGCTCAGTAGTTAAGAGCACTAGCTGCTCTTCCAGAGATCCTGGATTTAATTCCCTTTACCATATGGAGGCTCTTACCTGTCTATAAAAACACTTCCAAAGGATCTGACACCTCTGCTGGTATTCTGGAGCATTGTCCGCATGTAGACATAGAAATACAAGTAGGCAAACCAACATATCCATGAAATATGTGAATAAAAATACAGAAGAAAAACTATTAATGAAGGCTAAGAGAAGTATTGTACAGAAAAATAAGAAAAAGATATCCTAACTTGACAGAAAAATGAGAGAAAAATAGATCTGAAAAACAAAACAACAACCACAAAGGTAAGATACTGTGAAGTATTGTAAATGGATTGATAGACTAGTGGATAAGAGAGAATCATTGGGAAGTTTGCCATACCTCTTCTTCCTCTGAATGTGAAGTGCTACAAACCCTTGTTCAGTTTAGCGAGTATCCCTCAGACATGAAGCATTACAGGCAGGAAGTATCTTGGAAAGCCTGCCTCACAGGAGACATGACTAAATAAGGGACATGACAGGACTCTTCCTCTCAGGGTGGCAATGACCTTGTTTACTGTGCATCATTTTAATTCACCGCAAGGAAAACATTTCTCTGCCAGATACAATATGATTCTCATGGTAATGGATTAAGTCAAGTAAATAAGATTTCAGTCTCTGTCTGAAGAGGTGCATTTTCCCTAGTTGAACTATGTCAGAAAGGAAAGTTTACAATCTAGAAAATCATTTAAAGTTTCCAATGCAGAAATTATCAAAGTCATTATCATCTGATGCCAGAAATTCCATTATTTCCCTGTTGATTTCTGTTCATTCAAAATTGCATTGTTCAGTCTTCAAATCTTTGTGCTATTTTTCTTTCAACTTGTTTCTAGTTTTATTATTTTATTATCTGATAAGTACAAGTAATTACACTGATTCTTTTGTCCTTTATATTATAAGAAGTATAAATAGTGTTAATCCAATCATTAATATTGTGTGTGTATATGTGTGTGTGTATGTGTGTGTGTGTGCTTAAATTTTGCAAGCATGTTATCTGTGCATCACATCCATGTAGTGCTCATGGAGCTCAGAAGAGGGCCCTGGATTTCTAGTATCCGCTTACAAATGGTTGTGAGCCATCTTGTAGGTTTTGGAAATTAAACAAACCAGGGTCCTCTGGAAGAGCAGCCAGTGTTGTTAACCATTGGTTCTTGTGTCCAGACCCGTCATTTCTAATTTTATTAATTTGTATCTTCTCTTTACCTCTTTTCATTGCTTTGGGTAACATTTCTTCATCGTAACAAGACAGAGATAAAGGATACCTTTAACCCCAGCACTCAAGAGGCAGATGCAGAGGCAGGTTGATATCTGAGCTGGAGACCACCCTGGTCTACAGAATGAGTTTTAGAAGAGCCAGGGTCAGCCAGAGTAATCTTACCTTGAGATAAAACAATAACAGCAGTAACAGAAACAACACAAACAAATCAAAATCCAGAAACCAAACCAACACAAAACAAACAAATTTTCAATCTTGTTTGTTTTCAAATAACCATCTCTTCATTTCATTGATTCTTTATGTTCTTGCTGTTGGCTCTAGCTCATCATTTCAGCCCTGAGTTTAATTTTCTCTTGCTGTTTACTCTTTCTGGATGTTATATCTGCCTTTCGTTCTAGAACTTTGAGGAGTGCTGCTAAGTTATTTGTATGAGATCTCTACAGGTTTTTTTTTTATGTAGGCACTTAGTGCGATGATCTTGCTTCTTAGCTCTGCCTCCATTGTACCCCATAAGTTTATGTCTGCTGAAAATTCATTTTTATTGAATTCTGAGGCATTTTGAATTTCTTGACTTACGTATTAATTTAGTTTTAATTTGGCTGTTCAGTTTCGATCATTATTATTAATATTATTATTACTATTATTATTATTGTTGTTGTTGTTGTTATGGCTGTTGTTATTGTTATTATTATTATTATTATTATTATTATTATTATTATTATTATTATTATTATTAACATCAGACAAGATCTCTTTTTATTGTTCTGGCTGTACACGAACTCATTCTGTAGACCCTGCTGTTCTTAAATTCACACAGATTGTTCTGCTTCTGCCTTTCACATTCTGAAATTAAAGGTGTACACCAATGTGGCTTCTCTTCAGTTTACACAACTTTGTATATTTACTGTTGTTTATTTTGCTCAAACAACAAGAAAGTCAAATGAGATGCAGAGCATTATTTTAACCTTTTTTATATTTGTTGTTAACACTTATTGTGTTTCCAAGTACACAGTTCAGTTAGAGAAGTACATAGTCAAACATGAGCTCCTGAGCAAAACGTGTATTCTTTTGTGTTTTAGTAAAATGTCCTATGGTCTCTGCCAGGTCCATTTTATTAATGATATTACTTAAATAATTTGTCTTGGTGACATAGAGTGGGGTAGTGAAGTCATCCACAGTCACTGTGTGAGATAGAATATGTGATTTAACTGTAGCAGTTTTTTAAAATAAAATTGGGTGCCTGTGTGTTTCATGCTTTAATGTGTGTAAATGTCCTTTTTGAGAACTTTTCCATTGATGAGCATTTAGTGTCTTTCCCTATCTCTTTTGATTAGTTTGGCTTAAATTTTATTTTGTCAGGTATTCAAATGGCTCCGCTGTTGTTTCTAGTGTCCAATTGATTGGAATATACCTTTTCATATTTATACACTAAGATGACATCTGTTCTTGATGGTGAGGTTCAGATCTTGGAAATAGCTCAAGGATGAATTCTGTTTCCTAATCTAGTTTGTTAATGTGAGTATTTTTCATTGAAGAACTGAGACCTTGAATATAGATATTTATCAATATCTGGTGTTTACTGATTCCAGTTTTTTAATGTAATGTTGTGCTCCCTTCCCTTGATGTGGAGAAGTGGTACGGTGTCTGTTTCCTTTGATGTCCTGAACTCGGAACATTTATATCTTGTGTCTTCTGGATGACTAACATCGTCAGGTTAAAGCTTGATTTGTTGGTAGAAAATTTGCTTTAAATTTGACCATATTGTGAATGGTTTTTCTTTCACTACCTATGTTAATTGACATTTTTATCAGTAAAGTAGACTAAGCTGACATGTGTTCTCTCTTACAGTTTGTAGGCTATCCATTTAAGCCCTTCGCATTTTTAGAGCATCCATTGACATGTCGGGTGTTTTTCTAATAAGTTTTCTTTATATGTTACTAAGTCTTTCTCCCTTACAAATTTTTTTGTGTAAATGAGTTTATTGATTAATACACAAGCTAAAGGCTCCCCAAACCCCACCCTCCCCAACAACAGAATCCGACAAGAACAAGAAAATAAGCATTCTTGGGACAGCTTTTCCCTCCCACACCTGGCTCCAGCATTTCAAGCTTCACAATATGGACCAGGCTGGGGACAAACACTGGGAATCTGACCAGAAAGAGCTCTGGTGTGTTTGCTTCCCTGCCCTCTGTACTTCAGCTTTCTACAGAGACACACTTGGGCCAAGGAGAGCAGATACAGGGTAAAGTGACCCCAAGTCTCCCAATCTGGCCAAGCTCCAAAGAGGCCTGAAGGGAAGCTTCGGGAAGGTTACAGTCTCTTCAGGAGAGGTCCTTGCCTCTTCCTATGAGAGAGGCCTCCCAGGGAGTCAGACAGCATGGATCAGCCATGCTGTTATCTGTCACTGGTGGAGGCTGAGAGAGGCCTCAGTTTCTGGAGTAGACACATTCTGGTGACACATGCACTGTTGGGAAGTACAGTTTGCTCTGAGATGAGAACACTGCATTTGTTGTGTGAATCCCTTACACCACTCATAGCCAACTGACTCCAGGAATCAGCATTGTCAAGTGAACTTGGTCAACTTGCTTTTCCACCCAACATACCACCAAGCTACCTGCCTCCCACACAACCCTGCAGCATTTCCTACTCCCTAGGTGTTGAGGGATGGAGGGAGGGATGTATTTCTTTTTCGACAGCCAGCAATCCTCTGAAAGATTCTCAAGGCTTAAGAAACTTGAGAGAAGCTCTGCCAACTGGGAGGAAACAGGATTGCCCCAGACACACTTTTAAAGGAAGCTGGTTTCTGCTCTCATCTTTCTAGGCTTTCCTCTGGATCCAGTGAGCCAGGTCTGAGTCCTGCATGAGGTCTTTGGACCCTGGCATGCTTTTGACTTGAGCAGAGGACTCTGAAGGGACCCCGAACACCAGACTGTACAACAAGCGCCACATCTCAAGCAGTGTGAACAGTACTGAGCAGAGTAGTGTGAGGCTTTCTTCGATGAATCATACCAATGTGTTAGGGAGGGGACTTCACATCCCCAGCCCTTTTTGAGATGACAAGAACTACATGGCCTTCTGGAATGAGAAAAAGCCTCTGCTTTGGAGCCTGAGTACCATGAATGAAGGGCAGAGCAGTGAGCTGAGGGACAGTGAGAACTGGCAACATCTCTACACACTTCTACACTCACTCACTGGCCAGCCTCCAGAACTGTGGCTCCAGGAAAGCCTGGCAAATGTCAGCTCTACTTTCACGCTCGTTAGGTGGATGCACACTGGTAACTGAGATGTCAACTGCCACCTGATGCCAGTGAATGGGTGGAGCACCAAACTTAGTATGGAGTGTGCAAAGAGCCACAGGAAAGGCAGAAGGCTTTGAGGAAAAGAACAGGGAACAAGCCACACCGGGAAGCTGGTGGAGCTTCAGGGAACTGTCTCAGATCTGCTACCCAAGAGCCAAGAGGCCTCAGCAACACACTTTTTGTCTATTACCTTTGTAGAAAAACAGGGTTGGATAAGTCATTAAAGTCTTTTTTAACTCTGAAATATGGATTTGAAATCTGAACGAGTCCTGAAAAACACAGGGAAGGAGGCTAGGGGAGTGGGCTGTGTTCTTACCCATGTCTATTCGGCCTCCTCAGGATGACTCCTGGGTTAGTGCTTGGGCAGGAGCACACTGTACCACCTCTCCGTGCTGTGCCCACCTGTCCAGTGTCCCTGCACTGGGAAACATCAATGACCACCACTGACATACATGTATTTGTCAAACCAGACAGCCTGGGCAGAAGGGAGCTGGAAGGTGTGGCCAAGGAAAGAACTGGACAGAGAGTGGGGTGAAAATGCAAAAGATCAGGAGCAGGGTTGCCCTCCCCGACAGAGAAAGGGGCAGGGCCATACACGTCTCCAATAAGACTGTCTGATGAGGGTCAGTCACCCTTTCTACTCAGTGTACTACTTCAGTTTCTCATCTGTACAAAAATATAAAACAATAAGGTGCAGTTTATCTTTCAGTGACACTTTACCTTGCTTTAATCAGTTGGTCTTTTCTGCTTGTGAAATGAGCTTTCGATTACAAAATATCAAACTACACTCAAGAGAGTGTAAAAGGCTAGCCATTGGCACAGCATGGAGAAGCTCACAACTAAAGACAGAGAGCATCAGCAGGTGGCAGAGGTGGGGAATGGTGGAAGATGTCACAGGAAGCTAACCTACCAAAGGGGTGAATGCTAATGTCAGCACAAGATGACTGGCCACTACTGGGGTGGGTACTGCAGGGTTTGGGTTCAGGCTCTACACAAAAGTACAATGTCTTCCAGTTAAGAGTTCTTGGCTTGCACCGATTACAGGCTGACTGGACCCATTTATTAGTTTTTCAAAATGCTGTCGTAGACCTGATAGATGTACTGAGAGACTTCAGGGGCTCTACACTTCAGCGAAAGCATATAATTGGAGTTTCCTGGCTGGATCCGCAGCTCTGCCAAAATCCAAATGCCATTAGTGAGCTTCAGGGACTGGTACAGCATGTCCTGCCCTTCCACATTTCTCTTGGCAATAGTGTAAACATTGTTGTTTTGCAACTTGCTGAAAACTGTGTCAGCATTTAAATGGCATTCCTTAATCTGAAACTGGAGTTCATTTTCATTGGGAATATCCTTCCATGTTTCAAGGAAAACCTGGCGTTCCATTTTGCCATCTTCTACAAAAAAGCACATTGAGTGGGATGAGGCAGCTGAAGTAGAAGACATCAATATTGTTTTTAGCAGCCACCTGCAAGTTATTCAGAGGTTCCATCTTCATGACTGGGCCCAAGGTGTTGAGAGGCAGAGAGACATCAATGCTCTGGTTTGGCATCAGTGGAGTATGTATGGCCAAGGGAGTGCTTGGGATGACACCGAAGCTGTTCTTGTTAAACTGGATGGCAAAGTCTGTAATATGCTGCAGAGCTTTGTTGGTGAAGTTCATTTCCATATAGATGTGCCCTTGGCGGTGAGTAAATGTCCCTAAAATCTCCAAGCCTTTAGCCTTTACTGCAGGTAGCCAGACCGCCTTAGGAGCTACATTTGCTCCAGGTGCCATGCCTATCCCAGTGGAAAGCTCAAACAGGTCATTCAGACCACTGCTGACCACAGCAGGAGTAGGTAAAGGAGCAAAGGTTGCAGGCACTGATGACGGGATGAAGGACTGTCCTACCAGGCTATGCAGTCCTCCTCCTAAAAGATCCAATGCTCCCATCTGCATGGAGGACACTTGCGGGACATTCACTGGGGGGCCTAGGTCAAGATTTAAAAGATCCGCCAGAAGGTCACCTTGTGAGGGATTGACCTGAGGCTATTCCAGGTTGGTTGCAGTGGGGGTGCCAACAGGGCTATGCCCTGCATCAGTGCTCCCATGATGAATTGGCAAGTGTTTGCGATGGATCCCATGACTCCCTTCCACAAAAGCATTTAGAGGTTTATGGTACACAGAGGCCAAAGAACCGATGTGGCAGATGATCTCATAGGGTAGGCTCAATGAGGTCTGTTTCCTCAGAGATCAATGGCTTCTCAGACAACACTACTTCTTTGGCTGTCACAGGGTCAGTTGAAAGAAGGCGCCAATAAATATAACCCTGATCTCGAAGGTCAGGATTATCTGAGTCCTGTGTGGCCAAGCTCAAAACCTGTTGGACCAGCTCCTGTGTTTCTGATGGCTTCTTCAAAAACAACTTCACCATGGCAGTAAGCAGCGTGAGCTGCACCTGAGTGCTTTCATCATGAAAGCCCTCCAGGAAGCTCTCCAGTAATTCATCTGCATTATCAATTCTTTCAGCATATTCTCCTACAATCCAAATCATAGCTGCTCGGGTATCAGGCTCATCCAGCGAGTCTAAGTTCTCACAGAGTGTGGCAATAATACTTTCATACTTGTTGAAATATTTTCGGAAGATGTCCCTGATGACAACAATTGCTTCTTGGACCACATAATTTACTTTGGTCTGGATTAGATCAAGCAGTGTGCTCACACAGCGTTCTGCTGATTGCTCCACTTTGATGGCACACCGTCCAATGGCCCTCACAGCTTTACGGACAAAGTCCACATCAACTTCAGTGGCATATTCCTTCAGCTCTGCCAGAACCTGAGCAATTCTGGCTTGGGATGCAAGACGAATCATGATGTCTAACTTCTCTAGTTTAACATAGATAGGATCATTGTACTTCACAAAGAAGACCTTGATTTCCTGCTTCAAGATTTCAGGCCTTTTCTGGACAATTAGTTTGATGTTCCTCAGGGCAACATACTGCACTTCTGGCTCCCCAGACAGCAAAGTGACAAGTGGAGGTGCTAACTTCTTGAGCAGCATATTGTAGTAGTCAGAGTCCATGGGTAACAATTCTAGAAACTTCATCAGGACTTTTACCGCTGAAAGCACCACTGCTGAATTGGCATGAAATAGCCGAGGCGTCACTCGCTCACAGATGCTCTGAGCTTCCCGGTCATCTTTAGGGTTGTAATTAGACAGGCAGTCCAGGATGAAAATCTGGCCCCATTCAGTGCACTCATTCAGGGCTCTGAGCAGTTTATTGATATTCTGAGGATTTAGATCAAGTAAGTTGCTGTTTGGATGAGACTCGCTGATCTCAGACAATGCTGCTACAGCATTAGCCACCACCATTGGGTTTGAATCTGCTATGAGATCCCGCAGAGAATCCAGAAACCCCTGATCTTCCACCATCTGGGCATTGATATCATGGAGTTTTGCCACGCATACTGCTGCTGTTTTCTGAACATAGGGGTCTTCATCCTTCAAGCACTTGCGGAAGGGTTCACAGAGATACTCTGTAATCTTGTCCACCCGGATGCATCCCATGGTTCTAACTGCCAAGGCACATATCAAAGGATTGGGATCTTCACAATCCTTCACAAAGCTGTTGACAGCCATGATGGACATGTCTGGCTGACTCTTGGCATAGTTCATCAGATAGAGTTACACAAGCTTCTTTAGCTCCAGGTTGTCAGTCTGCATACAGTTCACCACATCTGGGAAGAGAGAGCTCACGTTCTTCCCCACTGTCATAGCAGCAATTACTTTCTTCACAGCCTCCTTCCTATTTTCCTTCTTTTCATTGTTGAGTTCAGCTTTTAATTCAAAGATTTCTCTCTTCTTATTGGTTGTGAAGTACTTGGAGTCAGTCATGATTCTGAATCTTCAGCGTGAACCAGAGGCAAGGGCGGGGTCTCCCTTACAACTTTTAATATTTTTGTTTTTGTGCACACTTGGTGTTTAGATTACATTCTGTGGGGAATTTGTTTTCTGGTGCAGTGTATTTGAATTTTGTGCTTTTTGTATTTTGACAGGAAGCTTCTGCTTTAATCTAGGAAATTTTTTTTATAGTTTTGTGAAAAATATTTTCTGTAATGTTGTTTTGCATTGCTTTTCCTTCCCTATCATTATTATTTAAAAAGTTGGTCTTATCATATTGTCCTGGATTTCCTTTATGTTTTATGACTCTAATTTTTCCATTAACCAATTTATGTATTCATTTTTCACCCTGATCACTGCCACTGCCCAGGTCACTTCACAGAATCCTTCCTCTTCTTCCCACCTTCTCACCTGAGTGTTGGGTTCCTGCTCAGTATCTCCTTGTTCTGACACATCAAGATTTTTGTTTAAAACCATGAATTTTTCATTTACAATTTTATTTCAGTTTGGATTTTCATTAACAATTCCATTACCAATGTTTATATCTCAAATTTCTTTTATTACTGTAATCAAATATTTCTTTGTGTCTTCCAAGAAATCCTTGAGGTATTTATTCACATCATCTTTAAATTTTTGAACATGTTTATAATAGATATTTTTAAGTTCTTGTTTTTCTTGAACATTTTCTTTTTTTTTAATTCCAAATGTTTTATTATGTTTCTTTACACATGTACAGATTCCAGTAAGGCTCCACTGAAGAAAACAATTCCCTATCAAGAATTCCAGATGCAATTAATAATTTTAAACAATGCTATTTAAGTGTATAAGCAAGATCAACTACATTCAATTTTGAAGATAAAATGTTCAGAGACATTTGGGATCAACAGTGCACAAATTAGAAGATATCATAAATTATTCTCCATATTAGACAATTCTCAGCATGATACAAATTTACTCAAATTCATGGAAAAATAAGAGGAAGGCAAGTGGAATGTTTGCATAATTGCCAAGCTGTACCCATGCAATGGTTTAGGATGAGAATTTGTACTGAGAAAAGAGATTGCAGCAAGAGCACTGTCAAATATCTTAGAACTAAGAACACTCAGTTTATGAACATTCACTAAATGATGAAAAGCAGCAGAGAAATAGTCATGACATTTAGTTTGATCAAAATTATTATAGGTTTACTAATTCAACTTTTTTTGTTTTGTCTTGTTTTCTTTTTTCTTGGACTTCACACAGTCTGTGAGTTATTTCTGGGGCAGTGCGAGCCTCTGAGGTTAGCATCCACTATCAGTGACTGCAGATTATGTTTGTTATTTTGTGACTGGGTTATCTCACTCAGGATGATATTCTCTAGATGCAGCCATTTTCTTAAGAATTTGGTTAAGTCATTGTTTCTGGTGGCTGAGTAGTATTCCACTGAGTAAATGTACCACAATTTTTCTATCCATTCATCTACTGAAGGACATCTGGGTTCTTTCCAACTTATGGCTATTATAAATAGAGCTGCTATGAACATTGTGGTGCATGTACCTTTGTTTTATATTAAAGTGTCTTTGGGGTATATGCCCAGAAGTAGAATAGCTGTGTCTTCAGCTAGTACTATGTCTAATTTTCTGAGGTATTGCCAGACTGATTTCCAGAGTATTTGTATCAGTTTACAACCCCACCAACAGTGAAGAAGTGTTCCTCTTTCTCTGCACCCTCACCAGCATCTGCTGTCATCTGAGTTTGGACCTTGGCCAATCTGACTGGTGTGAGGTGAAATCTCAGGGTTGTTTTGATTTGCACTTCCCTGATGGCTAAGGATTTCAAGCACTTCCTCAGATGTTTCTCAGCCATTCGATATTCCTCAACCGAGAAAGTTTTGTTTAGTTCTGTACCCCATTTTTAATAGGGTTGTTTGATTCTCTGGGGTCTAGCTTTTTGATTTCTTTGTATACTTTGGATATTAGGCCTCTATCTGATGTGGAGTTGGTAAAGATCTTTTCCCATTCTGTTGGCTGCCATTTTGTTTTCTTGACAAAGTCCTTAGCCTTATAGAAACTTTGCAATCTCATTAAGTCTCATTTGTTAATCTTTGACCTTAGAGCTTGAGCCATTGGAGTTTTATTCAGAAAATTTTCTCCTGTGCCTATATGTTCTAAGGTTTTCCCTATTTATCATCTAATAGTTTCAGTGTATCTGGTTTACTCTGGAGATCTTTGATCCACTTACACTTGAGCTTTGTACAAGGAGATAAGAAAGGGTCTATTTTCATTCTTTTGCATGTTGAGTGCCAGTTGGACCAGCACCATTTGTTGAATAGGCTGTCTTTTTTCCATTGAAAGTTTATGAATCCTTTGTCAAAAATCAGGTGACTATATATGTGAGGGCTCATTTCTGGATCTTCTATTCTATTCCATTGATCCACATGCCTATTTTTGTACCAGTACCATGCAGTTTTCAGCACAATTGCCTTTTAATATAGGTTGAGGTCAGGGATAGTGATTCCCGCAGATGTTTTCTTGTTGTTGAGGATGGATTTGGCTAATCAAGGTCTTTTGTTGTTCCATAAGAAATTTCACATTGATCTTTCAAATTCCAAGAATAACTGTGTTGGAATTTTGATGGGGATTGCGTTGAATCTGTAGATTCCTTTTGGTAGGATGGCCATTTTTAAAATGTTGATCTTTCCAATCTATGAGCATAGGAGATCTTTTTATTTTCTGAGAACCTCCGCAATTTTCTTCTTTAGAGGTTTGAAGTTCTTGTCATACAGGTCCTTCACTTGCTTAGTTAGAGTCACGCCAAGGTATTTCATAGTTTTTGTGACAATTGTGAAGGGTACATTTTCCCTAATTTCATTCTCCACATGTTTGTCCTTTTAGTATAGGAAGGCTACTGATTTGTTTGAGTTGATTTTGTATCCAGCCACTTTGCTGAACTTGTTTATTAGCTATATGTGTTCTCTGGTGGAGTTTTTCTGGTCACTTAAGTACACTATCATGTCATCGGCAAAGAATGATATTTTTACCACTTCCATTCTGATTTGTATCCCCTTGATCTCCTTTTGCTGTCTAATTGCTCAAGACAGGACTTCCAGTATTATGTTGAATAGGTAGGGGGAGAGTGGGCAGCCTTGTCGAGTCCCTGATTTTAGTGGGATTGCTTCAAGTTTCCCACCATTAAGTTTGATGTGGGCTGTTGGTTTGCTGTATATTGCTTTTATTATGTTTAAGTATGGACCTTGGATTCCTGTTCTTTCCAGGACTTTTAACGTGAAGGGGTGTTGAATTTTGTCAAATGCTTTCTCAGCATCTAGTGAGATGTCCACCTGATTTTGTTCTTTGAGTTTTTTTATATGGTGGATTACGTTGATGGATTTCCTTATATTAAACCATCCCTGCTTCCCAGGGATGAAGCCTACTTGTCATGATGAATGATCGTTTTGATATGTTCTTGGATTCGGTTTGCAAGTATTTTGTTGAGTATTTTTGCATCAGTGTTCATAAGTGAGATTGGTCTGAAGTTCTCTTTCCTTGTAGGGTTTTGTGTAGTTTAGGTACAAGGGTTACTGTAGCCTCAAAAAATGAGTTGGGTAGTATTCCATCTGATTCTATCTTTTGGAATAGTTTGGAGAGTATTGTTGTTTTGTCTGCATTAAATGTCTGATAAAATTCTGCATGAACCCGTCTGGACCTGGGCTTTTTTTGGTTGGGAGGCTTTTGATGACTTCTTCTATTTCTTTAGGTGTTATAGGGTTATTTAGATGGTTTACTTGGTCCTGGTTTAACTTTGGAATCTTGTATCTGTCTAGGAATTCGTCCATTTCCTCCAGATTTTCCAATTTTGTAGAGTATAAATTTTTGTAGTAGGATCTGATGATTTCTTGAATTTCCTCAGTTTCAGTTGTTATGTCTCCACTTTTTTTTTCTGATTTTGTTAATTTGGATACTCTCTCTTTGTCCTCTAGTTAGTCTGGCTAGGGGTTTATCAATCTTGTTGATTTTCTCAAAGAACCAACTCTTGGTTTTGTTGATTTTTTCAATGGTTCTTTTTGTTTCTATTTGGTCTATTTCTGCCCTAATTTTGATTATTTCTTGCCGTCTACTCTTCTTGTGTATATCTGCTTCCTTTTGTTCTAGGGCTTTTAGCTGTGCTGTCAAGTTGCTGATGTAAGCTCTCTCCAGTTTCTTTTTGGAAGCACTTAGGGCTATAAGATTTCCTCTCAGTAGTGCTTTCATTGCATCCCATAGGTTTGTGTATGTTGTGTTTTCGTTTTCATTGAATTCTAGAAAATCCTTAATTTCTTTCTTTATTTCTTCTTTGATCCTGCTATTGTTTAACAGAGCGATGCCTAGTTTCCAGGTATGTGGGCTTTTTGTTGTCTTTGTTGTTGTTCAAGACTAGCCGTAGACCATGGTGATCTGAGAGGATGCATGGGAGTGTTTCAATCTTCGTATATTGATTGAGGCTCGCTCAGAGGCTAATTATGTGGTCACTTTTCGAGAAGGTTCCATGGGGTGGTGAGAAAAAGTTGTATTCTTTTACTTTAGGATGATATGTTCTGTATATATCTATTAATTTTAGTTGGTTCAAAGTCTCTGCTAGTTTTGCAGTGTCCTTGTTCAGTTTCTGTTTCCATGATCTTTCCATTGGTGAGAGTAGGGTATTAAAGTCTTCCAGTATTATTGTGTGGGGTGAAATGTATTTTTTGAGCTTTATTAGAATTTCTGTTATGAATGTGGGTGCTTTTTGTATTTGTATTTGGATCATATATGTTAAGAATTGAGAGTTCCTCCTGACAGATTTCCCTGGTGATGAGTAAAAAGTGTCCTTCCTTATCTTTTTTGATAACTTTTGGTTGGAAATTTACTTTATTCGATATTAGAATAGCCACTCGAGCTTGCTTCTTGGGGCTGTTTGCTTGGAAGTTTTTTTCCCACTCTTTTACTCTGAGATAATGTCTGTCTTTGTCTCTGAGATGAGTTTCCTGTATGCAGCAAAAGGCTGGATTTTGTTTATGTAGCCAATCTGATAGCCTATGTCTCTTTATTGGGGAGTTGAGTCCATTTATGTTAATAGATATCAAGGAATAGTTGTTTCTGTTTCCTACTATTATTGCTTTTGTAGGTTGAGTTGTGTCTGTGTCTTTTTCTTCTTTTGGTTTTCTTGCTTGGAGTTTTTTTTTTTTTTTTTTTTTTTTTTTTTTTTTAACTATGATGTAGTTCCTGTCATTTTATTGGGTTTTCCATTTATAATTCTTTATAGTGCTGGGTTTGTGATCAGATATTGTGTAAATTTATATTTGTCTTGAAATATCTTCATCTCTCCATCTATGGTGATTGATAGTTTTGCTGGGTATAGCAGCCTGGGCTGACACTTTTGCTCTCTTATGGTCTGCATGATACATGTCCAGGCTCTTCTAGCTTTCATAGTCTATGTTGAGAAATCAGGTGTGATTCTGATTGGTCTGCCTTTATATGTTACCTGACATTTTTCCCTTACTGCTTTTAGTTATTCTTTCTTTGCTTTGGGCCCTTGGTGTTTTGACTATTATGTGTCAGGAGGTATTTCTTTTCTGGTCCAACCTATTTGGAATTCTGAAGGCTTCTTTTATGCTCGTGGTCATCTCATTCTTGAGGGTAGGGAAGATTTCTTCTACGATTTTGTTGAAGATATTTACTGTGCCTCTTAGTTGATACTCTTCTCCCTCTTCTATTCCTGTTATCCATAGATTCAGTCTTCTCATTGTGTCCTGGATCTCCTGGACATTTTTGGTTAGGAGCTTTTTGTTTTTTGCATCTTCTCTGGCTGTTTAGTCTATGTTTACAATGTTGTCTTCTGCCCCCGAGATTCTCTCTTCCATCTCTTGTAGTCTATTGGAAATGCTTGCTTCTGTGATTCCTGATTTCCTTTTTAGGTGTTCTACCTCTAGGGTTATCTCTATTCGTATTTTCTTTATTGTGTCAATTTCCGTTTTAAATTCTTTTTTCCATTCCTTCATCTCTTTGGTTCTGTTTTCCTCTATTTCTTTGAGTTCTTTGAGTGTTTTTCTTGTTTCCTCTTTAAAAGCTTCTGAATCTTTTTGCTTTTTCTCCCGTTCTTTTTTAAGTATCTCTATCAGCATCTTGAGGTATGATTTCAGGTCTGCGTCTTTTTTTTCTGGAGTGTTTGGCATTCCAATGTTTACTATTATGGGAGAGCTGGGTTCTGTTTTTGCCAGGTTTTCTTGGTTTCCTTGGGATATACTCTTTCACATTCCTCTTGCTATCTTGTTGTCAGTGATATGTTCTTGCCTTTTTGTTGCATCTTGTCTGTGTCCCTGGATCTCCACTGGTCCAGGTGGCAGATGGGCTGAACCCTGTTTTGTGCCCCAAGTTTGCCGGGTAGAAACAGAGTTTCCAATGCTGTGTTCCTGGTTCCTAGATCAGGCAGGGCAAGGTTGCACTTTCCGTGTGCAGTCGGCAGAGATCTCTCTGCTCCCTGGCTGCCCAGATCCCCTCCTCACCAGTCTTTATATCTTTAGTAGCTGCTGGTCCAGGTGGCAGATGGGCCGAGCCCTGTTCTGCACCCCAAAGTTGCCAGGTGTAAGCAGAGGTTCCAATGCTGTGTTCCTGGTCCCTGGATCTGGCAGGTTGGGGGTGCTCTTTCCATGTGCTCTCCTCAGAGATCTCTCTGCTCCCTGGCTGCCCAGACCTCCTACTGACCAGTTTAAAACTTTAGAAAACATTTTCTTTATTTACATTTCCAATGTTATCTTCTCTTCTTATTTTACCTCCAGGATCCTCCTATTTCCTTCCCTCTCCCACTGCCTTCATGAGAGTGCTTCCTCACTCACCAACTGTACTGTCATTCTCCTACAATGGGTCATTGAGCCTTCACAGGACCAAGGTTCACTCCTCCTTTTGATGCCCAAGAGGCCATCCTCTGTTACATATATGGCTAGAGCTACGGTTCCCTCTATGTGTATGCTTTGTTTTGTGGTTTACTTTCTAGGAGCTCTGGAGGAATCTGGTTTGTTGATATTGTTTTTCTTTCTGTGGAGTTGCAAACTTTTTCAGTTCCTTTACTCCTTTCCCTAACTCCTCCTATGAGAATCCTATTCTCAGCCAAATGATTAGCTGAGAAAATCTTCCTCTGTATTTGTCAGTTACTGCCAGAGCCTCTCAGGAGACAGCTACATCAGGTCCAAAGGGGTTTAGTGAAGAATACTATCAGTCCTTCAGAGAAGACCTAATACCAATACTCTTCAAACTATTTCACAAAGTTGAAACAGAAAGAACAGTGCACAGTTTGTTCTACTATTATATTTAAACCACACAAAGACCTAACAAAGAAAGAGTACTTCAGACCAATATACCTTAAAAACATTGAACTTTAGTAGCGTTTCTATTATGAATATCGGTGCTCTTGTACTTGGAGCATACATGTTAAGGATTGAGAATTTCTCGTGATAAATTTTTCCTGTAATGAGTAAAAAGTCTCATTCCTTATCTTTTTTGATAACTTTTGGTTGAAAATATACTCAATATTTGAATTGCTACTCCAGCTTGTTTCTTGGGGAGATTTCCTTGGAAGTTTTTCCTATGTTGTTATTCTGAAATAGTATCTGTATTTGTCTCTGAGATGAGTTTTCTGTATGTAGCAAAATGCTGGGTCCTGTTTATGTATTCAGTCTGATAGCCTATTTTTCTTTATTGGGTAACTGAGTCCATTTTTGCTAACAGATATTAAGGAAAAGTGGTTGCTGTTTCCTTATATTCTTGCTTTTAGAGGTAGAATTATGTCTGCGTGTCTTTCTTCTTTTGGTTTTCTTGCTTAGTTATTTTCTTCTTTTTTTTCTATGATGTAGTTTCACTCCTTGTGTTGGCTTTTTCATCTATTCTTCATTGTAGGGCTGGATTTTTGGTGAGATATTGTGTAAATTTAGTTGTTTTCTGGAATATCTTGGTCTCTCCATCTATGGTGATAAAAGAGTTTTGCTAGGTATAGTAGACTGTGCTGACATTTGTGTTCTCTTAGGGTCTGTATGATGTCTTTACGGGATCTTCTAGCTTTCATAGTCTCTGTTGAGAAGTTGGGTATAATTCTGATTGGTCTGCTTTATATCTTACATGACGTTTTTCCCTTACTGCTTTTTGTATACTTTATTTGTTTGAACGCTTTGTGTCTTGACTATTATGTGTCAGAAAGAATTTGTATTCTGGTCCATTCTTTTTGGTGTTCTGTAGGCTTCTTTTATGCCCATGGTCATCTCATACTTAAGGGTAGTGATGTTTTCTTCTATGAATTTTTGAAGATAATTACTGTGTCTCTTAGTTGATATTCTTCACCCTCTTCTTTCCTATTATCCTTACGTTTGGTCTTCTCATTGTGTCCTGGATCTTCTGAACATTTTGGGTTAGGAGCTTTTTGGCATTTGCATCTTCTCTGACTGTTTTGTTTATGTTTTCAATGTTGTCTTCAGCCCCAGAGATTCTCTCTTCCATCTCTTCTAGTCTGTTGGAGATGCTTTCATCTGTGACTCCTGATTTCTTTTTTAGGTTTTCCATCTCTTTTTGTGTTTTCTTTATTATGTTTATTTCCATTTTCAATTTCTTCATATCTTTGGTTATGTTTTTCAGTAGTTCTTTGAGTTCTTTGAGTGTTTTTCGTGTTTCCTTTTTAAAAGCTTTTATATGTTTATGGTTGTCTTTCCATACTTGTTTAAATGAGTTATTCATACTCTTCTAAATGATCTCCATCATCATCTTGGGGTATGATTTCAGATCTGAGTCTTCTTTTTCTGGAGTGTTTGGCAATCCACTGCTTGCTGTGGTGCAAGTGCTGAGTTCCTATGTTTAGCCAGTTAGTCTAGGTTTCCATTGCAAAAGTTCTTCCATTTTCCTGTTGCCTTCTTGTTCTCTGTGATTAAATGTGGTCTTGTTGGCAGTGATTGGTACCCGCCTTTCCTGTGGACCTGAAGGCCCTTGGGTTTAGGAAGAAAACAGCTTCCGAGTGTTTGGCTTTTAGTGAGCAAACAGTGAGTTCTGTCTTTGTGAGTTCAGATGTGGGAGCTCTTGTGAGGCTATTCTTGTAGCTCAGCCCTGGGCCCATAGTTCCTGAGTATTACAGGCAGCTACCTGGCTTTTTTTCTAGGCCACAGCAGACTTTTTTTTCCAAATAAAACAGTACTTTTTGTTCTCTGAGGTCTCCCAGTGTGCTCTGCCTGGGTCTATGTGTCAGGCTCCCTCCTGGTCCAGGTATAAGAGGGTCTGTAGAGTTGAAATTTAAACATTGCCATCCTAGGCAAAACCTGGCTCCCACTGAAAAGAGTGTGTGCCTTACAGTAGGCCTGTGTGTCTAGACTTTGAGCCTGGGCTTCTTGAGCGGATCCATATTCCCTATGCCAGAGGTCTGGCCCCACCGTGTACTGAGGGTTCTGTTTTCCGTGTGCTCCTCCTATCCCTCTCTGTGTTTTGGTTACTCATAGCACAGTATCACAAGACCTCTGTCTCTGGATCTCCACTGTTCCAGGTGGCAATAGGCCTGAGCATTTGGTAAGTGCCCTCAGGGAATTCTGTGCAGATCCCAAGTCCCTATGAAGGAGGTCCATCCACATAGAGGACCGAAAAGGCACATTTTCTTCTTGCTCAGCCTAGCCATCTCTTCACTTATGTAACTCACAGCACAGTATCATCAGGCCCATGTCCCTGGACCTCTGCTGTTCCATAGGACAAGGGCCTGAGCTCCTTGACTGTAAAGCTGTACCATTCTTGTTTTTCACAAACTGGAACTAATTGCAGTTTGTGTGTGATTTTTAAGATGTGTTATTGATTTTGGCTTCGCCATAGTTTGTCCCTGTTCTAATTAATTAATTTTTGACTTTTACTGGATGTTTTATGTATTTGTATTTTAAATGTTATCTCCTTTCTCCTTCCTATATCCCCCCCTTTCCATTCCTTCTGCTTATAAGAAAATGATTCTACTCTCATACACCTTATCCCACTGGTATTTCACTACCCCGGGGAAACAAGACTTCACAGGTCCAAGGATTTCTCCTCCTATTAATGCCAGACAATGCCATTCTCTGCTACGTATGTGGCTGGAGTCCTGGGTTTTTCCATGTCTACACAGTGGTTGGTGGTTTAGTACCTGGGAACTTTAGGGGGAAATGTTAGTTGGTTGATATTGTTGTTCTTCCTATGGGGTTGCAACTTACAAATTCTTTCAGCTTTTTCAGTGCTTATTCTAACTCCTCTTTGGGGTCCCCATTCTCAGTATGATAGCTTCAAGGGTCCTCATCTCTATCTGTAAGGCTCTGGCACATCCTCTCAGGAAGCATCCATATTAGTCTCCAGTCAGCATGCACTTCTTAGCATCTGCAATAGTGACTGTGTTTGGAAGGATCTCCAGGTGAGGCAGTCTCTGGATGACCTTTTCTTCAGCCCTTGCTCCACTCTTTGTCCCTGTATTTTCTCCTGTTACTATTTTCTTTTTCTATCTAAGAAGGACCAAAGCTTCCAAATTTTGGTCTTCCTTCTACTGCTTGAGCTTCATATAGTCTGTGAATTTTTTCTTTGGTATTTTAATTCTGTAGGCTAGTATCCACTTGTCAGTAAGTACATACTATGTGTGTTCTTTTATGACTGGTTTACCTCATTCAGGATGATAACTTCTACTTTCATGCATTTCCCTAGGAAATTCAAAGGTCATTGTTTTTAATAGCCCAGTACTATTTTTATTCTGTACATGTAACACATTTTTTTATCCATTTCTCTGTTGAAGGACATCTAAATTCTTTCCAGCTTCTGGCTATTATGAATAAGGCTGCTATGAACACAGTAGAGCATGTGTTCTTGCTATATGTTGGAGAATTTCTCTGGTAAATGCTCAGCTCGGGTAGGATTATCATCAATTTTGTGAGGAACAGCCAGACTAATTTTTAGTGTGGTTGTACCAGTTTTTAATCCCAGTAACAATGGAGTAGTGTTGCTCCTTTTCCATACATTTCTCTGAATGCATTAGCACCTGAAGTTTTTATCTTAGCCATTCTAAGTGGTGTGAGGTGGGAACTTATGGTTGTTTTGATTTTCCTTTCCATGATGTCTAGAAATGTCTTGCATTCCTTTTGGAGCTTCTCAGCCTTTGCTATTCCTCAGTTGAGAATTCATTGTTAGCTATGTACCATATTTATAAATAGGATTATTTGAATCCATGGGGCCTAACTTCTTGAGTTTTTTGTATATATTGGGTACCAGTCCTCTATCAGATGTAAGATTAGTAAATATATTTTCCCAATCTGTTGGCTACACTTTTGTCCTTTTGACATAGTCCTTTGCTTTACAGGAGCTTTGCAATTTTATAAAGTCTTATTTGTTGATATTGAACTTAGGGCATATGTCATTGGTGTTCTGTTCAGGATAATTTTCCCATGTGTTCTTCCCCACTTTCTGTTCTATCCGTTTTAATGTACCTTTTTTTATGTGAAGTTCTTTAATCCACTTGGATTTTAGCTTCATACTAGGAGATAAGAATGGGTCAATTTGCCTTCTTTAAACTGTTGACTACCAATTGAAACACCAACATTTGTTGAAAATGCTGGCCTTGGGTGCAGAACAGTGCCATCTGCCACCAGGAACAGTGGAAATCCAGGGACACAGGCCTGGTGAGAAGGCATTTTGAGTAGCAAGGAAAAAGAGAGATCTCTGCCGAGAGCGCTGAGAGTGCACTCCCCTCCGCTTGTTCAGGGAACCAGGAACCATGCATTGGGCTGTCTGTTATCAGCCTATGGCCCATGTGTATACAATAGATGCTCAGGCCCTTTGCCACCTAGAACAAGCAGAGATCCAGGGATATAGGCCAGGTAAAAGGGAGAGACAAGAACCAATCACTGACAACAAGAACACATATAAACACAGACAACATGATGGCAAGAGGAAAACGAAAGAACGTACCCAAAGAAAACCTAGACAACCTGGCAAAACGAGAACTCAGCTCCCTTATCACAGCAAACAGGGGGATGCCAAACACTCCAGAAAAAGATGACTCAGACCCGAAATCATACCTCAAGATGATGATAAAGACACACAAAAACAGGAGGAAAAGCATAAAGAATTGGTAGCTTTTAAAGAAGAAACAAGAAAAACACTCAAAGAACTCAAAGAACTAGAGGAAAACAAAACCAAAGAGATGAAAGAATGGAAGACAGATTTTAAAATGAAAATAGACACAATAAAGAAAATGCTAAAAGAGACAACCCTAGAGGTAGAAAACCAAAAAATGAAATCAAGGGTAACAGATGCAAGCATATCCAACACTAAAAGACATGGAAGAGAGAATCTCAGGGGCCAAAGACAATATTTAAAACATAGACAAAACAGTCAGAGAGGATACAAAAAACAAAAAGCTCCTAACCCAAAATGTCCAGGAAATCCAGGACACAATGAGAAGACCAAAACTAAAAATAATAGGAATAAAAGAGGGTGAAGAATACTGATTAGAGGCACAGTAAATATCTTCAACAAAATCGTAGAAGAAAACGTCCCTACCTTTAAGAATGAGATGACCATGAGCATAAAGGAAGCATACAGAACTCAAAATAGGTTGGACCAGAAAAGAAATTGCTCCAGACACATAAGAGTCAAAAACCTGAGTGCCCAAACAAAGAAAAAATACTAAAAGCAGTAAGGAGAAAAGGTCATGTAACATATAAAGGCAGACTAAACAGAATCACACACAATTTCTCAATAGAGACTATGAAAGCTAGAAGATCCTGTACAGATATCATGCAGACCCTAAGAGAGCACAAGTGTCAGCCCAAGCAGCTATACCTAGCAAAACTCTCACTCACCATTGATGGAGAGATCAAGATATTACAAGACAAAACTAAATTTACACAATATCTTACCACAACCCAGCACTACATCGAATTATAGGTGGAAAACCCAATACAATGAGGGGAACTATATCCTAGTAAAAACAGAAAAAAACACCTAAGCAATAAAACCAAAAGAAGAAAGACACACAGTCACAATTCAACCTCCAAAACAAATATAGCAGAAAATAGCAACCAATATTTTTTTAACATCTTTATTTTACATAACAAAGATAAATGTACAGATTTCAAGCATTTTTTGCATAAAATGGTACAATACATTTTTTCATTAATTTTTTCAGATTTTAAAATAATTTTTACATAAATCTATATGTATAGTCAGTACTTGATCTTTTTAAAGGTTTGACAGTATGCATCGAAAACCCAATAGTTGCAATGAGCACAAAGTACATGCAAAACAAAATGTAACATGAAAACAGTCAAAGTTTTCTTGTTGTTTAAAGGTGTTTTTGTTTTGTTTTGTTTTGTTTATTTCTTGGACTTCCTACAGTCTGTGAGTTGTTTCTGGGGCAGTGCGAGCCTCTGGGGGTTAGCATCCCACTATCAGTGACTGCATATAATGTCTGTTCTTTTGTGACTGGGTTATCTCACTCACAATGATATTCTCTAGATGCAACCATTTTCTTTAGAATTTGGTCAAGTCATTGTTTCTGGTGGCTGAGTAGTATTCCATTGTGTAAATGTACCACAATTTTTGTATCCATTCATCTTCTGAAGGGCATCTGGGTTATTTCCAGCTTCTGGATATTATAAATAGAGCTGCAATGAACATTGCGGTGCATATATCTTTGTTGTGTACTAAGGTGACTCTGGGGTATACGCCCAGAAGTGGAATAGCTGGGTCTATAGGTAGTATTATGTCCAATTTTCTGAGGTATCGCCAGACTGATTTCCAGAGTGGTTGTATTAGTTTGCAACCCCACCAACAGTGGAGAAGGGTTCCTCTTTCTCCGCAACCTCACCAGCATCTGTTGTCATCTGAGTTTTGCATCTTGGCCAATCTGACTGGTGTGAGGTGGAATCTCAGGGTTGTTTTGATTTGCATTTCCCTGATGGCTAAGGATGTCGAGCACTTCCTCAGATATTTCTCAGCCATTCGATATTCCTAAACTTAGAATGTTTTGTTTAGTTCAGTACCCCATTTTTTAATAGGGTTGTTTGATTCTCTGGGGTCTAACTATTTGAGTTCTTTTTTACCGTGGATATTAGGCCTCTATCTGATGTGGAGTTGGTAAAAATCTTTTCCCATTCTGTTGGCTGCAGTTTTGTTTTCTTGACAATGTCCTTCGCTTTACAGAAACATTGCAATCTCACTAAGTCCCATTTGTTAATCTTTGACCTTAGAGCTTGAGCCATTGGTGTTTTGTTCAGAAAATTTTCTCCTGTGCCTATAGGTTCTAAAGATTTCCCTACTTTCTCATCTAATAGTTTCAGTGTATCTGGTTTAATGTGAAGATCTTTGATCCACTTACACTTGAGCTTTGTACAAGGAGATAAGAAAGGGTCTATGTTTATTCTTTTGCATGTTGAGTACCCGTTGGACCAGCACCATTAGTTGAATAGGCTGTCTTTTTTTCATTGAATGTTTACTGCACCTTTGTTGAAAATCAGGTGGCCATATACATGAGGGTTCATTTCTGGATCTTCTATTTTATTCCATTTATCCACATGCCTATTTCTGTACCAGTTCCATGCAGTTTTCAGCACAATTGCCTTGTAATATAGCTTGAGGTCAGGGACAGTGGTTTCCCCAGATGTTTTCTTGTTGTTGAGGATGGATTTCGCTATTCTGGGTCTTTTGTTGTTCCATTTGAAATTGCACATTGATCTTTCCAATTCCATGAAGAACTGTGATGGAATTTTCCTGGGGAGTGCGTTGAATCTGTATATTGCTTTTGGTATGATGGCCATTTTTAAAATGTTGATCTTTCCAATCCATGAGCAAGGAAGATATTTCCATTTTCTGAGATACTCCTCAATTTTCTTTGTTAGAGGTTTGAAGTTCTTGTTGTACAGGTCCTTCACTTGCTTAGTTAGAGTAACACCAAGGTATTTCATAGTTTTTGTGACAATTGTAAAGGGTACCTTTTCACTAATTTCTTTCTCCACATGTTTGTCCTTTGAGTATAGGAAGGCTACTGATTTGTTTGAGTTAATTTTGTATCCAGCCACTTTCCTAAACTAGTTTTTCAGCTGTAGGAGTTCTCTGGTTGAATTTTTTGGGTCACTTAAGTACACTATCAGGTCATCAGCAAAGAGTTATGTTTTTATCTCTTTTTTTCTGATTTGCATTCCCTCGATCTCCTTTTGCTGTCTAATTGCTCCAGCCAAGACTTCCAGTACTATGTTGAATAGGTAGGGGGAGATTGGGCAGCCTTGTAGAGTCCCTTAGGATTTTAGTGGGATTCCTTCAAGTTTCCCACCATTAAGTTTGATGTTGGCTGTTGGTTTGATGTATATTGCTTTTATTATTTTTAAGTATGGAACTTGGATTCCTGTTCTTCCAGGACTTTTAACAAAAAGGGGTTTTGAATTTTGTCAAGTGCTTTCTCAGCATCTAGTGAGATGACCATGTGGTTTTGTTCTTTGACTTTGTTTATATGGTAGATTACACTGATGTATTTCCTTATATTAAACCATCTCTGCATCCCAGGGATGAAGCCTACTTGGTCATGATGAATGATCGTTTTGATGTGTTCTTGGATTCGGTTTGCAAGTATTTTGTTGAGTATTTTTGCATCAATGTTCATAAGTGAGATTGGTCTGAAGTTCTATTTCCTTGTAGGGTCTTTGTGTGGTTTAGGTACTAGGGTTATTGTAGCCTCAATAAATGAGTTAGGTAGTATTTCATCTGATTCTATCTTCTAGAATAGTTTGGAGTGTATTGGTGTTATGTCCGCAATAAATGTCTGATAAAATTCTGGACTGAACCCGTCTGGACCTGGGCTTTTCTTGGTTGGAAAACTTTTGATGACTTCTTATATTTCTTTAGATGTTATAGGGTTATTTAGATGGTTTACTTGGTCCTGGTTTAACTTTGGGAACTTGTATGTGTCTAGGAATTCGTCCATTTCCTCCAGATTTTCCAATTTTGTGGAGTATAAGTTTTTGTAGTAGGATCTGATGATTTCTTGAATTTCCTCAGTTTCAGTTTTTATGTCTCCACTTTTTTTTCTGATTTTGTTAATTTGTATACTCTCTCTTTTTCCTCTAGTTAGTCTGGCTAGGGGTTTATCAATCTTGTTGATTTTCTCACAGAACCAACTCTTGGTTTTGTTGATTTTTTCAATGGTTCTTTTTGTTTCTATTTGATCTATTTCTGCACTAATTTTGATTATTTCTTGTCGTCTACTCTTTTTGGGTATATCTGCTTCCTTTTGTTCTTGAGCTTTTAGCTGTGCTGTCAGGTTGCTGATGTAAGCTCTCTCCAGTTTCTTTTTGAAAGTACTTAGGGATATGAGTTTTCCTCTCAGTACTTCTTTCATTCCATCCCATAGTTTTGGGTATGTTGTGTTTTCGTTGAATTCTAGAAAATCCTTAATTTCTTTCTTTATTTCTTCTTTGATCCCGCTATCAGAGTGTTGTTTATTTTCCATGTGTATGTGGGCTTTTTGTTGTCTTTGTTGTTGTTAAAGACCAGCCGTAGACCATGGTGATCTGAGAGGATGCATGGAGTATTTCAATCTTCTTATATCGATTGAGGATCGTTCTGTGTCCAAATATGTGGTCAATTTTTGAGAAGGTGCCATGGGGTGCTGAGAAGAACGTGTATACTTTAACTTCAGGATGATATGTTCGGTATATATCTATTAATTCTAGTTAGTTCAAAGACTCTGCTAGCTTTGCAGTGTCTTTGTTCAGTTTCTCTTTCCTTGATCTGTTCATTGGTGAGAGTGGGGTATTAAAGTCTTTCACTATTATTGTGTCAGGTGAAATGTATTTTTTGAGCTTTAGTAGAGTTTCTTTTATGAATTTGGGTGCTTTTTTATTTGGCAAATATGTTAAGAATTGAGAGTTCCTCCTGACAGATTTCCCCGGTAATGAGTAAAAAGTGTCCTTCCTTATCTTTTTTGATGACTTTTGGTTTGAAATTTTCTTTATTCGATATTAGAATATCCACTCCAGCTTGCTTTTTGGGGCTGTTTGCTTGGAAATTTTTTTCCCTCCCTTTTACTCTGAGATAGTGTCTGTCTTTGTCTCTGAGATTAGTTTCCTGTATGCAGCAAAAGGCTGGATTTTTTATGTATCCAGGCTGATAGCCTATGTCTCTTTATTGGGGAGTTGAGTCAATTTATGTTAATAGATATCAAGGAATAGTAGTTTCTGTTTCCTGTAATTATTGCTTTTGTGGGTTGTGTTGTCTCTGTGTCTTTATCTTTGTTTAGTTTTCTTGCTTAGGAGTTTTCTTGTTTTTACTAGGCTGTATTTTCCCTCATTGTATTGGGTTTTCCACCTATAATTCATTGTAGTATATATATATATATATATATATACAATGCACACACTTATATATATATAAGTATAAATAAATAATATTTTTAAAAAATTATGACCAACATTGAATCTATGGATACAGTTAAAAAAACAAACAGCTGTGTGGTGATTCTAAACATATCAGCATTACTGCATCCCAAACCCATTTAATGGAATTACAGATCACACAGAAGAACTTTCAGAATGATAAAGCAAAACAAAAAATATCAACGTATTTTTCAGACTAAGTATTTGAAGTAATTGATGACAGGAAAGAGAGAATTATGCATGCCTGATGAAGAATTATGAGTCATAAAGAGACACATTTATTTGAAATTAATTTTATAGGCTGGATTTAACATTATAAAGGCATCCATTGAATACAGGCATTACGAAGGCTTGCATTAAGATTTGCATGTGTGTGGTGCACTCACATAGGTACATATGCATATGTGACCATGTTCGCATATAGGTCCACAGGAAATATTTTCCACTGCACTTCTACCTGATTCAGTGAAGAAACAACTTTCAGTCAAGTCCTGAGCTCACAGATTTGACAAATCTTGGTATGTAGCTTTCTCTGGGAATCTTAGTCTCTTACCTCACAAGTCTAATAATGCAGGCCAAAATGCCCACATGGCATTCACGTAGGCACTGAAAATTTTAATTCTAGTTTTTATATTGTATGGTAAATGCTTTTACTCCTGGAGCTACCTCCCCCATGAAGACACACTTTTCCACAGTATAAATATAGCACAATCTTTGAGATCCTTTTTTGTTTTATGTACAGTTATTAATTTTTTCATAAATATACACTTAACACCATCAGGGCATATTTATCAAATTCATAAAATTTCCCCATGGAAGTAAAATTTTATAGAAAAAAATCAATCATCAATTACAAATGTATAAGTAAAATTTCTACTGTATATAATCAAAAGAGTTCAAACAACCAAATAAAGTTAAGTATAATACCACATACATTCATCATAAAATTTGAAATGATTGAGATATGAAAATTTTGTTATTAGTCTTTGTTCTTTTGATTTTAAGGCTTAAAATCTCATGCTACAATACATTCTCTAAAACAACTCTACTTGTTGAGCGAGAGAGATGCCCCAGCAGTTAAAAATACCCTTGCTATTACATAGAACTTGGGGTCAATTCCCAGAAACTAAATCGGAGCTCACAACTGTCTACAAGTCCAGTTCTGGGAGATGTGACTATCATATATTAAGAAAAGATAAGAAATAAATTATAAAAATCCTACATGAGGCCTGTCTTAACAAAAAGCATTATTAGTCATTTCTTACCACCTGAATATTAGGTATTCAGGCATACTATGGTTATGTTGCTCATGAGGAAAGGAATCAGCTAAGACAGGGTCAGTTGGATTGTTAGATTAACTATGGCATCTTCTTGAGAAAAAACGTAAATTAAAAGCTGAAAAGAAAGAGATGAATTTGGAAATAAGTTTCCTATTGTTCAACAGAACATAAGGGCACGCTCTTTGGTAGCCTGAAAATAAAACACCACTATTCAGATCCAATACTGGGTTCTTCTTTGGTCTGTAAAGTGAATAGAATGTGACAATTGTTTTTGAGCCATATAAAAGCATAAATAAACCCACAAGCATAAGGATGCTGTGTGTGTCTCTCTTCTCAGAAAATGCATGGAGAGAGACACTGAAACTTTGGACATGCTGAGTTCTCCTATTGTGGCTGAACAGGAGGCTTACCATGTAGAGGCTGGACCACATCATGAGAAACACAAACAGGAGGTCTCTAATCATTAATGAAGTTACAAGTGACATGTTGGTATGGTAGCGAACTTGGCTAGGAATACCGAGAACCCACAAGTGTGAAGTTAATTTGTCCCTTTACATTTTCAACCATGGGAAGGTAGAGAAAGGTGTTGATGATCCACATGAAAAAGTGTGATGTAAAAATGCATGACTCAAACTTGGAGTTAAGCCATGCCCACTTGGAATTCTTAGAAGTGACAGTGATGGCTTGAAATATACTCAGTAGAGAAGTAGTGCAAATGGAAAGGCCCCTGGTAACACTATATGCATACAAGACTGCCTTACATGCAACATCGTGAAAAAGGAACCTGACTGCAAAGGATGCCATGACATCTGGTATCAACCTAAACACAATGCTCAAAACATTGACAAGCATTAGGTGTTTGAAGATATCTATGATCTTCTTCAGATGAGGCTGAATTGAGAAGATGTACATGTATAGTATGAAAAGCAGCAAGTTTCCCATGAGTCCAGTGAAAATTACTAACAGGAAGAAGAATCCAGAAATTAGTTCTTTTGGAAACATCATATTAATGAGGTCTTCAGTAATCTTCTGCTACAATAAGACCCAAGCAAATATAAATGTATGGTGTGGTGACATTTCAATCAATAATCAAGGTGGTTTAATGTAGTGATTGAGAGATAAGCACAGAGAGACAGTAGTGAAATGTGCATTATGGATTGAGACCCTTCAAGGATCTGAATTCAATTATTTCTGAGAGCTTGAGAGTGAAAAAGTCATCCTTTAAAAACTCATAAAGAAACACCTATCATGTTAAAATATGAACCAGGGCATATTTGATTCATGTGAAAAAAATAGATTTATATTGTACAGAATTAAATCCTGAACATCAAGAAAACACATAATAAAAATTTTAATGTATAAAATAAAATGGAGAGTTCTCAAAATATATATGAGACAAATGGCTATGAAAGACTTATTTTTTAAATGTCCTACATTGTTAGTCATTATGAAGGTGCAAATTAAAACTATTTTGAAGATATCACCTTTCCCAAATTAGAAAGGCCACACTCAATAAAACAAATAATAGCACATGCTGGAGAGGAAAAATAACTTTTCCAGAGTTCTAACTGCTACATCCAAAATGGAAATCATAGTGGGGTTCCTCAAACAGCTGAAAATTGATCTACCACATGATCTAGCTCTATAACAATGACATGTGACCATAGAACCACACAACTCACTACACAGACACCTGCTCATCTATGCTCTGTTCGTAATAGAAACTGTGAACAGACAAGAGGCCCATCACCAGATTAATAGATGGTAAAAATGTGAGATGTGTGTGTGTGTGTGTGTGTGTGTGTGTGTGTGTGTGTGTGTGTGTGTTTGTGTGTGTGTTTGTGTGTGTATGTGTGTCTGTGTGTGTTTGTATGCATATATAAGAATATTTATGTAAACATAATCCATGAAGTCTGCAGGTGAATGTAGGGTCTACAACAACCATCCTGAGTGAAGCAACTCTGTCCCAAAAATATAAACGCTGCATGATCTCTGTATGTGGATGCAGGCTTTGCTATTGTCTTTGTACTTCCTGTCTAAACAAACACATTTTTAGTTACTTGATATTCCTAGATATCATTGTATCACAGAATAAGCATGTAAGTATTAGTAGTTCTAACCTTGGCTAGGACTCTATTACAAATTCTGTAAGAATAAGGATCATTTCAACAATTACCCGTGTAAGCTATCGAGTTACCGACTTTTAGCTCCCTACCTCTATCTTTACTTTCTGAGCCAAATGTCAGTGTTTGAAACAATGAGGTTCCCACAACTTGTAAAGGTTCCTAAAATAAAGAGAGTAAAACTATACCTAACTACTAAACTGTACAAAACAAAACCTTAACAAAAGAATTTTCTGGAAAAACAAGTATTCAGGTCATGATAGAGAAACTGAATCTCATTAGGAATTAAACTGTCTTGCCAGATAAGACAACAAGGGTAATAATTGGTATGCCTTTATGAGAGATCATTTTTTTATTCTCAAGCATAGTAACAATGAAACTGATACATGTTGGGGACATAGAGACATTAAAATTTGCACTAATCCTGAAGTTTCTTGAGAGATGAAAGCAATGAATGTAGACACACAGTTATACCTCACTGTACACAAAATGCAGTCCAGCAGACCTAGGTCTTGGCTGGGGGCATAAAGCAGCTGAGTGACTCTGTTCCAGCCTAGCCAAGCTGTGTGAGGGAGCCAATACACTGTCAGAATTCAGGTGCAACCTTAACCACCCAGGCTCAGTTACATTCTCCTCATATGCAGGGTAAAATCTATACCCTTAAGCAGATCCACATTCCAAGGCTGGCTTTTCAGATTAAGATCCTAGATATGGCCATGTGGCCAAACAGGGACTATGATAGACCCTAATATGGTGAAGTTTGTGGCCACAAGACAGACAGGATAGGTTATTGGTACAAACCATGTCATATCCATGATATCCAGGCCCACAGTCACTCAGCTATGAAGGGGGAAGGAACTAATCCACCCAGAATACTTTCATGAAAGTTTTGGGGAAGTTGGAAATGGCATTGGTGTCTTCTATGCACAGATGTCAACACAAGCCAATACACATAATCCATATTCAGGTAAGCAGAAGGGAGACTGGCCAAGCTGCAGGGTTGTGTCTAGGGTCTGGATGCATCATAGGTGCAAATGTCAAAGCATTACAGGCTGTACAGATAAAGCAGAAATGGGATCCCAGAGCCCGAGGCTGAGTCTCTGTGAATCCTCTAAAAAAACCATCTAAGAAGTAATCTTCCATATAATTCACTGACTGGAAAATCAGAGTCAACGGAATGTGATACCTGTGCCTTTAAGTTGAGTGCAGTCTGGATGAAAGGCTTTCCTAGACAAAGCTCCTTGCCTCCACTGTTTCTGTGACTTACTGGGGCTACAGATGAAACACTTCAGGTTAAGCTGGGCTGGCTGTCAATCACTTCATCTGCTGCTGTTGCTCTCCTTCCCCAACCCAAACACTGTGATCGGAAACATGAATAGAGCTGAAGACAGCACATTGGACAGACAAAATTATAATAAAAGAGGCAAAATGGACAGAGAAAATGAGAATTAAAAACTAGAGAGAAACACAAACACACATATGAGAAAATATTCACTGTCATCACACCTTCAAATAGTACAATAGAACCAGAATCAAGATAAGGAGGGGCGAAAATGACAAAAACCACATCAGAGTCTTAGTGTACAGAGGGTCCATGGCCTTATGCAGGACACAAACTGACGAAAGAAGTGAGCAGATCATTCCAGTCCCCAGATAAAAAAGTTGGCAGAGTGGATGACAGGGCCAGCAATTGAGAAGGGAATTAAAGACACAAAGGAGAAATTGGCAGGGTAACCTAAACTCTGAGAACAAACAAAAAGTTTGGCAGATGATAGAGGCCTCAATCAAGTCAGAAGCATGGCTAAAAACTGAGGCAGGTGAGATAAAGCTGAGGATTTCTCAGTTGGGAGATGACATCAGGGACTGAGTGTGTCCAGATCTAGGAGATACAACCGAAGTTGATGTAGAGCATGGTGAGAAAAATTTACAGGCTAGGACACCTTAACCAAGAGAAATAGAGCTGATGTTTTCCAAACTTTAAGAAGAAATGATAGTCCAAACACTCCCTGAATATACAGGACCAGAGGGAAGCCACACAGAGAAATGTAAGTGTCAACACACACACACACACACACACACACACACACACACACACACACACACACACACACACAAAAGAACCCCAGAACCAGTCCAAGCACAGAGCAAGGCAGTCTGCAAAGCTAAGGTGGCAGCTCAGAACTTAGCTGTAACATTCCTGACCACACTGAAAAGAGGACACACTATGAGAGAGATGACTGGAGAAAGGAGCTTGAAAGTAGTCAGTACCTTGTAAAGAATAAGCCCCTGTGAGACTGTGCACTGCCATTGGCAGGGGAAACAGTATCTGCAATTAAATGTAGAAGGCAGGTTGAAAATGCAAATGTTTGTGAGAAGATGGGAAGATAGGAAGAAGATGGAGTCCCACACCAGTACAACTAGTACAAATGGTAGAGCACTTGCTAAGATAAAGACTAGAAAATGGCGAGTGGGTGTGAAAGTGGAGAGATGTAGAGAAAATAAGAATAAGAAAATATATTTATAGGAGACATGGGACAGAATATCTGATAAGATCACAGTCTGCACAAGGAGGCTGGAAATCGGGACATTGACAGGGTCTTCATACCTCCCACTCAGTCTCAGGCTACCATGTCTTGGCATCCTCACTGGAGGCGACTCCATCACATATGTGCTGGGAAGGCTTCTTAAACACATGCACAATTAAACTGCACACAGAATGGCAGCATGTCTCTATCCCATGGGTGTGCCCCCCCATGGTACCTCAGGCATTGATAACCTTGTTTTAGTACATTGTTTTGGGGCACCCAGAGGAATAATAATTCAGTCTTCCACCTTTAAAATGAGTCTTCTGGTGAACTTATTTAGTGGGATAGTTCAGGTGCCTTTGAGGGCATACCTTTCCCTAGGTTGAGTTAAACCAGAGAGTCCATTCTGGGAGCTGGAAAGTCATTAAAAGTTATATTTTCTGTATTGGTGGATGTCACCACAACTGTTCAAGCATCTGAGAACTAAACAGGACTCCAGAGAACACACTCTCGGTTCCATGGAACACCATCGTGTCTCCTACTCCCCTACTGCACTTTGGACTCCTCCATGCTCCATGTGGGGCATGATGCCAGTTTCACTTTTACCCACCATACAGGCATTAGTCATGGTTATAAGAAACTTTGTTTCCCCTAGACTCTTATTTGAAATGTCTTCTGCCCCTGAGATCCTCTCTTCCATCTCTTGTAGTTTGATTCCTTAGTTATTTCTTAAGTTTTTCTATGTCCAGGGTGGTCTACTTTTGTACCTTCTTTATTGTTTCTATTTCTCTTTCAGTTTCTTCACTTGTTTGATTGTGTTTTCCTGTTTCTTTGAGTGATTTTTGTGTTTCCTCTTTAAGGGCTTCTATTGTTTTTATGTCTTCCCCTGTAATTGTTTAAGGTAATTATCCATGTGCTTCTTGAAGAACTTCATCATCACCATGAAGTATGATTTCAAGTCTAAGTCTTTTTTTTTTCTGGTGTGTTATCAATCCACTACTTGCTGTGGTAGGCAAACTGTGTTCTGATGTTGCCAAGTTGCCTTAGTTTACATTGTTTAGGTTCTTCACCATCTTGTTATCTGTGATTGTAGATGGGCTTGTTGTCACTAACTGTAACCTGTCTCTCCTGTGTGTCTGAGGGCCTGTGGGCTCAGGAAGGTGATTGCTTCTGTGTGTTTGGCTCTTTATGGGCAGGCAGTGAGTTCCAACTGCATTCACTTAGTTCTGTCTCCATTTCCTCAGGTGGGAGAGTGTTTGAGAGGCTTTTTTGGGAACTCAGCTGTTTTGGGGGTAGGTCCTGAGGCTTTTGATGATGGATTCTATTTCTTTAGGTGTTATGAGATTAATTAGATGTTTTACCTGATCCTGGTTAAATTTTAGTATCTGGTACCTGTATAGGAATTCATCAGTTTTCTCCAGATTTCCCAGGTTTGTATAGAGTAGACTTTTGAGGTAGGATCTGATGATTTCTTGAATTTCCTCAGTTTAGGTTGTTATGTCCTCAATTTCCTTTCTGATTTTGTTAATTTGGATACTCCCTCTTTGCCGTCTAGTTAGCCTGGCTAAGAGTTTATCAATCTTGTTAATTTTCTCAAAGAACCAGCTCTTGATTTAGTTGATTCTTTGAATAGTTCTTTAGTTTCAATTTGGTCTATATCTGCCCTAAGTTTGATTATTTATTGCTGTCTACTCCTCTTGGGTGTATCTGCTTCATTTTGTTCTAGAACTTTCAGCTGTGCTGTCAAGTTTCTGGTGTATTCTCTCTCCAGTTTCTTTTTGGAAGCACTCAGAGCTATGAGTTGTCTTCTCAGTACTGCTTTCATTGAATCCCATAGGTTTGGGTATGTTGTGCTTTAGTTTTCATTGAATTCTAGAAAACCCTTAATTTTTTCTTTATTTCTTATTTGACCATGCTATCGTTTAGTAGAGCATTGTTAAGTTTCCTTGTGTATATGGGCTTTTTGTTGTCTTTGTTCTTATTACCGACCAGCCTTAGACCATGGTGATCTGAAAGGATGCTTGGGAGTATTTCAATCTTCTTATATCTATTGAGCCTCGTTTTTTGACCAATTATGTGGCCAGTTTTCGAGAATTTGCCATGAGGTTCTGAGAAGAAGGTATATTCTTTTGTTTTAGATATCTATTAATTCTAGTTGGTTTATAACCTCTGATAGTTTTACAGTCTTTGTTCAGTTTTTGTCTCCATAATCTGTCCATTGGTGAGAGTGGGGTATTAAAGTCTCCCACTATTATTGTGTGGGGTGAAATGTATTTTTTGAGCTTTATTAGGGTTTCTTTTATGAATAGGAGTGCTTTTGTATTAGGAGCATATATGTTAAGGATTGAGAGTTCCTCCTGACAAATTTACCCTGTAATGAGTAAAAGTGTCCTTCCTTATTGTTTTTGATAAATTTTGGTTGAAAAATCTACTTTATTCAATATTATAATGGCCACTCCAGCTTACTTCTTGGGGCCATTTGCCTGGAAGTTTTTTTTACCAGCATTTTACTCTGAGATAGTGTCTGTCTTTGTCTCTGAGATGAGTTTCCTGTATGCAGCAAAATGCATGGTTTTGTTTATTTATTCAGTATCCAGTCTGATAGCCTATGTCTTTTTATTGGGGAATTGAGTCCATTTATGTTAAGAGATATTAAAGAATAGTGGTTGATGTTTCCTGCTATTTTTGCTTTTAGAAGTAGAGTTGTGCCTGAGTGTCTTTCTTCTTTTGCTTTTTTTGCTTAGGTATTTACTAGGATGTAGTTTCCCTCCTTGCATTGGGTTTTTCACCTATAATTACTTGTAGTTCTGTATTTGTGATCAGATTTTGTGTAAATTTAGTTTTGTCCTGGAATATCTTGGTCTCTCCATCTATGGTGATTGAGAGTTTTGCTGAATATATTAGCCTGAATATATGACACTTTTGTTCCATTAGGGTCTGCATAATGTCTGTCCCAGATCTTCTAGCTTTCATAGTCTCTGCTGAGAAGTCAGGTGTAATTCTCATTGGACTGCCTTTATATGTTACATGATCTTTTTCTTACTGCTTTTAGTATTCTTTCTTTGCTTTGGACACTTGGTGCTTCGACTATTATGTGTCAGGAATAATTTCTTTTCTAGTTCACTCTATTTGGAGTTCTGTAGGCTTCTTTTATGCTCATGGTCATCTCATTCTTAAGGATAGGGAAGTTTTCTTCTATGATTTGTTGAAGATATTAACTGTGCCGCTGAGTTGATATTCTGTGCCCTCTTCTATTCCTATTATCCTTAGATTTGGTCTTCTAATTGTGTCATGCATATACTGTACATTTTGGTTTGAGTGCCTCTTGGCATTTGCATCTTCTCTGACTGTTTTTTCTATGTTTTTTTTTTTTTTATGTTGTCTTCAGCCCCTGAGATTCTATCTTTCATCTCTTGTAATCTGTTTTAGATGCTTGTATCTCTGACTCCTGATTTCTATTTTTTTTTTCGGTTTTCTACCTCCAGGTTTGTCTTTTTTAGTGTTTTCTTTATTGCTTCCCTTTCCATTTTCAATTCCTTCTTCAATTCCTTCATTGTTTGGTTCTGTTTTACTCTTGTTCTTTGATTTCTTTGAGTGTTTTTTTTTTTTTTTTTTGTGTGTTTCCTTTTTAAAAACTTCTATTTGGTTATTGTATTCCTCCTGTTCTTGTTTAAGTGAGTTATTCACCTTCTTTTCAAAGATCTCCATAATCATCTTGAGGTATGATTTTATGTCTGAGTCTTCTTGTTCTGGAGTGTTTGGCATTCTGCCGCTTGCTGTGATGGAAGAGCTGGGTTCTGATGTTGCCAGGTTGTCTTGGTTTCCATTGCATAAGTTCTTTTGCTTTCTTCTTGCCATATTGTTGTCTCTGATTATACGTGGTCTTGTTGTCAGTGACTGGTTTCCATCTCTCCCGTGTACCTGGCCTGTGTCCCTGGATCTCCTCTGTATTAGATGGCAAATATCTGGAGCATTTGGTCTGCATGCAATGGTCTTTTGGGAGGACACCCTACAGCATAGTTCCTGCTACCGTAGAACAACCAAAGGACTGCAACTACAGCAAGTTAGGCCTAGTCTTCTCTGTGCCCCGACTACTCACAGCGCAGTCTTGCCAGGCCTGTGTCCCTGGATCTCCACTGTTCCCAGTGGCAAATGTACCTCATCCTTACTGCTTTCAATATTCTTTCTTTGCTTTGTATATTTGGTGTTTTGATGATTACATGAGGGGAGGAATTTCTTTTCGGGTTCCATCTAATTAGAGTTCTGTAGGCTTCTTGTGTGTTTATAGGCATCACTTTCTCTAGGTTAGGAAAGTTTTATCTATACTTTTGTGTAAGATATTTACTGGCCCTTTGAGTTGACAATCCTTGATTTCTTTTATACCTATTATCCTTAGGTTTGTTTTCTCATTTTGTCCTGGATTTCCTGGGTGTTTTGGGTTAGGAGCTTTTTTTGCTTTGCATTTTCTTTGACTTTTGTGTCAATGGTTTCTATGGTAGCTTCTGCCCCTTAGATTCTCTATTCTATCTCTTGAATTCTGTTGGTGATACTTGCATCTATGTCTCCTGATGTCTTTCCTAGTTTCTCTATTTGGAGGGTTGTCTCCTCTTCTGATTTTTTTTATTGTTTCTCTTTAAATTTTTAGAACCTGGATGGTTTTGTTCAATTCATTCACATGTTTTGTTGTGTTTTCCTATAATTTTCTAAGAGATTTTTTTTTTTTCTTTTTAAGGGCTCTACCTGTTTATCGGTGTTTTCCTGTATTTCTTTAGGTGAGTTATTTATGTCCCTCTTGAAGTTCTCTAAAATCATCATAAGAACTATTTATGAGTTTTTTTTTTTATTTAACATATGTGGTTAAATTTTTTGTTGGTTTTTGTTTTGGTTTTGGTTTTTGTTTGTTTGTTTGTTTGTTTGTTTTCGTCTGTATGTATGTCTGTGCACCATGTATTTGCACTTGCTGTTTATGGAAACTAGAGAAGATGTTAGACACTCTGGAACTGGAGTTACAGATAGTTGTAAACCAGCATGTGAATATTTGGAATGAAACCCAGGTAATCTGAAACATCAATCAGTGCTGTCTTTCAAGTTTCTTTTTTCCATTTACCTTATTTTATATTTGTGGGTATCTATTTTTTAGGAAGCCTCTACAGTATTAGGTTTCCGTGTGATTTTTAAGATTTGTATTGTTAGTTATTTCTCACTTTATTTTCTCCCCTTATCTCCCCTTTTTACTCTATTTAACACTTTAAATATTACTCTTTTCTGTCTTCCCTGCCTTGAGGTGTGTTCTTCATTACTAATGAATGGCCCCTTACTAGAGATTGGGCATGGTAATGTGGTTTTGAAACTTCAAAGCTCAACCCTAGTAACTTACTTTTTTCAACAAGGGCACACCTACTTTTTTTGAAGATTCAAAGTTAACATCCACAAATGAGAAAATACATGATATTAGACTTCTAGGTTTGGGTTACCACCCTTAGAATGAGTGTTTAAAACTCCCTCTATTTACCTGTCTTCATCACTGTTCTGTTGATATGAAGAAACACTATGGCCAAAACAACTCTTATAAAAGTAAGCATTTAATTGAGGGTTGGCATATATTTTTAGAGGCTTCATTAATTACTGTTTTGGCAGGACGTATGGTGGCAGGCAGACTTAATGTTGGAATCGTAGAAGAGAGCTACATCCTAATCTTAAAGCAGAGAAAAAAAGAGAGATGTGGAGGAAGAAGGAGAGGAAAAGAGATTGGGCCTTGCAATGTGGTTTTAAAACTTCAAAGTCCAACCCTAGTAACTCACTTTCTCCTACAAGGCCACAGCTTCTCCAGCATGATCACATCTTCAAACCTTTCCAAATAGTGCTATTTTCTGATCATTAAGCATTCAAACATATGGGCCTGTGGGGCCAGTTTTTGTCTCTTATATTTTTTATTATTCCTTTATTTACATTGTAAATATTGTCTCCCTTCCCAGTCCCCCCTTCAAAAGTCCCTCAGTCCATCCCCCCTCTCATTTATGGGGCCATTTTTATTCAAACCATTATACCTGTAAATTTCATGCTTGTATTTTCCTTAAGAGTTGAATAATATTCTATCCAGTAAATATATGGCATATCTAGAAAATATAGAGAACTTTAAATAAGCCAAATATCAAGAAAGAAAATATTTCTGACTTGACCAAATTCTTAAGGAAATGGCTGCATCTAGAGAATATCATTCTGAGTGAGATAACCCAGTCACAAAAGAACAGATATAATATGCAGTCACTGATAGTGGGATGCTAACCCCAGAGGCTCAAACTGCCCCAGAAACAACTCACAGACTGTATGAAGTCCAAGAAATAAAGAAAACAAAATAAAACAAAAAAAATCTTTATACAACAAGAAAACTTTGACTATTTCCAAGTTACATTTTGTTTTACATGTACTTTATGCTCATTATAACTATTAAGTTTTCAATGCATACTATCAAACCTTTAAATTATCAAGTACTGACTAAAAATATATTCATACAGTTTTATGTAAAAATTATTTTTAAAATCTGAAAAAAAGTACTGACAAAAATGTATTGTATAATTTTATGCAAAAAATGCTTAAAATCTGTACATTTATCTTTCTTTGGTAAAATAAAGTTGTTAAAATAATTTAAATTGACAGCATGAAATAAAGTTTCTTTCTGTAGTAAGCTATACAGTAAAAAAAAAGAAAGTAAATATTTCTATATAAAATAATGGCACATGGAACTATACAATTCTCTCTCTCTTCCCCCCTATTTATTTATTTATTTATTTATTTATTTATTTATTTATTTATTCATTCGTTTATTTATTTATGTATTTTTGATACTAAGTTTGTTTGCAGTGTTGGCTGTCTTGGAATTTGTTTTATAGACCAGACTGGCCTCAAACTCAGATATTAACTTGCCTGTGCCTTTTCAGTGATGGAACTAAAAGCATTTGCCACCTCACCTGGCTGAACAGTTCTCAAAGCATGATAGATATATGGGTCTGGAGAAACATCTCAGCAGGTATGAGCACTGGCTGCTCTTGCAGAGGACCTGATTTTAGTTCTGAGAACCCATGTGGTACCCCACAAACATCTTGAACTACATTTCCAAGGGATTTGAGGCCTTTTTTTGAGCTCTACGAAACAGACACTCATGTGGTGCATTTTTATATACACTCAGGCAAACCACTCATACAATTATATGAAAAAATATAAAATAAAGTTGATATAAATGGCTGAAGTGCTGTGGTTGAGGAACAGAATTGAAAGGTCAAAGGATTAGGAAGGTTGAATACCATGCTTTATTGGTATAGATTTACCACATGATCCAGCTATACTGCTGTGTGTATATTGATGGTACTTTGAATGAGGATGACTCCCCTGGGCTTGTCTCACCAAGCTGGTCTTAAACATAGTGTTGAACGTATTTTCAGAGAAATTATTTTTCTGTCACTCATTTTACTATTTGTAGGAAAATGAACTGATTTACAGATCATTGTGTTATGTTAAATAAGGGAGTGTCACACAGATAAACATGACACATATTCTCATATGGAATCTGGTGGATAAATTCACTAACTTTATGGGGAGACTCTTAACCATCTGTGGGAAATGGAATTTGCAGAGACATACAGTAGGGAATTATGAGTAAATGTCATAAAAGTCATGCTTGTGCATGTAATCAAATTCATAATATAATATACAGATGTGATGTGTTTCTGTCATTATGACCTCATAAATCTTCAATAAATCAACAACAACAATACAACAAACCCCATATGAACTATATGCTAAATGTATAGTGTATCCTATTATGTTTCAAATATGTTAAAACATTACATTCCCATTCCCTGTTAGTAGGTCAATAATTTAACAAAGAACAAACATATTGGAGGTAATTGATGGGTAAAGTATAGACTCTATTAAGCACATAACTCCAGTGTTCAAAGGAGCAATAGAAATGTACTCTTTACTATACTGCATATGCTCTATGGGACTTAACTCTAATGAATGTGTATATAGTTTATGTAAATAAAAAAGCTCGAAAATGAGGGGAGATGTTTAGAACAGATGCAAATTAATAAGTAAATAGCTGTTGAAATTAGTAAAAATATTGTAAACAAATGATAAAATTTTTTTAAAACAAGAAATAAAATACAATTTAATTAGCTCATCATACCTTCCCCTGGCTCTGAGCCCTAAGCACTGGAAGCCCTTCAGGACAGATGTGTCTTGGGAAAGCTGCCTGGCAGGAAGCATGGCTAAATCAAGTATGGGATGACTGGACTCTTCCTCCCAGTGGACAGGTATCAGCTTGTCACCCAGGGCACCAAAGAACTTCTCTACTATGCATTACTCAGATGTACCCAGAGGAAAACATCCCTCTTCTAGATAACTTTAGCATGCTGACAATGTAAAATCTATTTCTGAAGATGTTCATTTTCCCAAGATGAACCATATTAGAAAGTAAACTTGAGGATTGAGGAAGTCATTAAAAGTTTTAAGATAGTGATGGGAATTGTCACAGCTGTTAAATAAAAAGCTGAACTCCAAGCAGGGCACAGAAAACATACAAACGGTTCCACTGGAGACCATTGTGTCTTTCTCTTCTATGGTGTGTTTTAATGTTCCACAGAGAATAAAAAAGCACACATTAAGTTTTCTTTTGACCACATAGTACATGGATTAGTAATGGCTGTATCGCATCTTTGCTCATCAATAGAGTTTGACCCTAAGATTTCTCAGTTTTGTGAAACACACAATAGTCAACCTGCCTTTCTGGTATCACAATAAACACGAAAATCTACATGACCAACATTGATGGAATTGGTGTTGGGTCTGAGTATTCATATACAACTTCATGCATGAGCTTGTTAAAGCCAGAGGTCAATCTTGGTATCTTTCCTCATAATCCTGTTTTTTAAATTAATATTTATTGATTTATAAAAAGTAATATTGTATTATAGGTGGTTTTGGCAGCCCACAAACAATGCACTTGCATAGAAGAGGAAGGTGAAATTCTGTGAGTTTGAAGCCAGCCTGCTCTACACAGTGAGTTCCAGGACAGCCAAAGCTACAGAGTGAAACCTTACCTCAACTCACCCCCCCAAAGAAACCAACCAAAAATCAAAACAAATAAATATAGCAACAAACAAGCCCAAACTAACACTACAACAAAAACACCAAACCAACCAAAACCAAAACAATCAAAAACCATTTTATTTATTTTCAGAAAATAGCATGAAATATATTGATCATTTTTAGTTCCCATTCCAACTCGCTTCCCAACATCTGTCAGCATCCTCCAACACATCACTTTCTTAATAACATCATGTGCTTTCTTTTTAAAACTTAAAACTCATTTCACCCACTCAGTGTGGTCATGTGATCATGGGTCTACAGTGATCCCTGGGGCATGGGCAGGCTGATGTGGGCCAAACCTCTAAAGAAAATTGCTGTCCTCTCATAGTAGCGATCAACTGCCAATGTACAATTGAGAGTTCATGAGTCTCTCATTCCTGTATTTTTGAACCTTAAAATACTTACAATTATTATATTTGTAAGTGTATTTACTATTATTATATCATCATAATTATATTGATTTTTTGAGACAGAATTTTCTGTGTAGTCTTTTACCATACATTATATATTGGTTATTTCTTTCCCTTCTACCAACTCCTCCAGGAATCTACCCACATCCCTACCAACTCATCTTCATGTTCTTCTCTCTCTCTCTCTCTCTCTCTCTCTCTCTCTCTCTCTCTCTCTCTCTCTCTCTCTCTCTCTCTCTCCTTTCTCCAAAACAAAAACAAAGAATCAATAAGCCTCTATGTGAATTTGAAACCTGAACCTAGATCCTCTGCAAGAGCAGTAATTGTATTTAACAAATGACCCATCTATTGAGCCCCTCAAAACTATTTACTTATTTTTTTGTAATTTTCTACATATGAATGCTTTGCCAGAATCAATATATGTGTATCACACTTGTGGATAGTGCTGGTGGAGGTCAGAAGGAAGGGTCAGATCTCTTGGAAATGGAGTTACATACAGTCCTTAGTCACCATGGGGATTCTGGAAATTGAACCTGGGTCCTCTGCAAGAGCAATAAATACTCTTAACCACTGACTGATCTCTCTAGCCTCTAAGGTTTTTTTACATGAATTTTTTGAAAAAGGCATACAACATGCTTTGACCATTCCTCACTCCTCTCCTAATGCTTTCAAGATATTTCTCTTACCCCTTTTTAAGCTCATGTTTGCTTTGTAAAAAATTCAATGAGTCCAGTTTGCACTATCAGTAAATTCTGAGTATGGTGTCATCCACTAGAGTATGGTCAACTTACAAATTAAAGAATAATGTCTGTCTCTTTCCTTCAGAAGCTATCAACTATCAATAGCTTATTATTAAGGGATGATGATCTATGAGTGACCCCTCATGCTGAAATTTTTCTTATTTATATATTTATTTACTTATTGACTTTTACTTCAATCTCAGCCCCTTCCTAAGTCCAACATTCACAAGCTCCCCCATTGCTCCTCCTCTTTTCCTCTAAGAAGAGGAAACATTCAAGGGAACCAACACATCCTGGCACACCAAGTAACACACCCTCTCCTACTGAGGCCAGAGAAGTCTGTCCAGGTAAGGGAAGGGAATTGAAGGGCAAAAAATGGATATAAGAACTGTGGAGCAGACAAGGTTTCATCTGTGCCCTGGACATAAACCTGTGCCACAGATCTCCATACTCAAATACAGCTTGAAGAGAGCATGTTTCCCAGAAGTGCTGACAAAGCTAAGATCTCACAGGCTTATGGGAGGCACAATTTCCAGTCAGAGGCTCAAGAACAACTAACACCAGAGACAATTAGATGGCAAGAAGCAAGAGCAACAACTTAAGCATCAGACACCAAAGTTTCTTGTCATCATCAGAACCAAGTTCTCCCACCATAGCAAACCCTAGTTACCCCAACAAAACAGAAAAGCAAGATTATGATTTAATATTACCTTTCATGAGAATTTTAAAGGACTTTAAAAAGGACATTAAAAAAATCACTTTAAGAAATAATGAACAAAACAGGTGAACAGATAGATCTCTTAAAAATAAAACAAAAAAAATCCATTCAGGAATAACATGAAAACACAACCAAACAGGTGAAAGAATTAAACAAAACCATCCAACAACTGAAAATGAAAATAGAAATAATACATAAATCACAAAAGGAAACAAACCTAGAGATAGAAAAACTAGGAAAACCATCAAAAGTCATAGATGCAAGCATCACCAACAGAATACAAGAGATAGAAGAGAAAATATCAGGGGAAGAAGATACCAGAAAAAACATTGACACAATAATCATAGAAATTACACAACACAAAATGCTCCTAACCCAAAACATTAAGGAAATCCAGGACACAATGAAAAGACCAAACCAAAAGATAATGGATACAGAAGAAAATGAAGAGTCACAACTCAAAAACCTAGTAGATATCTTCAACAAAATTATAGAAAAAAACTTCCCTACCTTAAAAAAAAACAGATGCCCATGAGCATAAAAGAATCCTAAAAAATCCAAATAGACTGGACCAGAAAGATGTTCTACCCATCACATAATAATCAAAACACAAATACACAAAGCAAAGAAAAAATACTAAAAGCAATAAGAAGGAAAGTTCAAGTAACATATGAAAGCAAAAATATCAGAATTACACTAGACTTTTCAAAAGAGACTATAAATGCTAGGATATCCTGGGAAGATGTCATAAGCAGGAACCAGCATTTTGCTACATACAGGAAATGAATCTCAGTGATAAACAAAGACACTACTTCAGAATAAAAGTATGAAAAATTTTTTCCAAGGAAATGGTCTCAAGAAACAAGGTGGAGTAGCCATTTTAATATCCAATAAAATACACGTTCAACAAAAATTACCAAAAAAGATGCGGAAGGATGTTTTATACTCATCAAAAGAAAAATCTACCAAGGTGAACTATCAATTCTGAACATGTATGCTCTTAAAGAAATGGAACCCACCTTCATAAAAGAAACTTTACTAAAACTCAAAGCACTTATTCTACCTCAAATAATCATAGTGGGAGTTTTCACTCAACCCATACTCATCAATGGAAACAAAAACTAAACAGAGACACAATTAAACTAACAGAAGTTATGAACCAAATGAATTTGTCAGATATAAAACATTTCATCCTAAAACATATGAAGATACCTTCATCTCAGTACCTCATGGTACCGTCTCAAAAAAATTGACTATATAATTGGTCATAAAACAGGTATCAATAGATTGAAGTAGATCGAAATAATCCCATGCCATCTATCAGATCACAAAGGACTAAGGCTAGTCTTTAATAACAACAAGAACATGCGAAAACCAAGATACAAATGGAAACTGAACAGTTTTCTACTCAAAGACAGCTTGGTAAAGAAAGAAATACAGAAAGAAATGGAAGACTTTATAGAATTTAATGATATTAAAGAAATATTCACCCAAACTTATGTGACAAAATAAAAGCAGTGCTAAGAGAAAAACTCATAACATCTTGTGCCTCCTAAAAGAAACTGGAGAGGACATACAATAGCAGCTTGACAGCACACCTGAAAGCTCTGGAACAAAAAGAACAAATACACCAAAGCAGAGTAGGTGGCAGGAAACAGTCAAACTCAGGGCTGAAATAAACCAAGTAGGAAAAAAAAGAACGGTACAAAGAATCCACAAAACCAGGAGCTCAGACTTTGAGAAAATCATCAAGATCAATAAACCCTTAGCTAGACTAACCAGAGGACACAGAAACAGTATTCAAATTAACAAAATCAGAAATGAAAGAGGAGACATAAGAACAGAAACTGAAAAAAATTATAAAATCATCAGATCCTACTACAAAAGCCTATAGCCAACAAAACTGGCAAATCTGGATGAAATAGCCGATTTTCTAGACAGATACAAGGTACCAAATTTAAATCAGGATCAAATGAACCATATAAACAGTCCCATAACCTCTAAAGAAAGAGAAGCAGTCAGTAAATATCTCTGAACCCCGCTCAAAAAGCTCAAACCAGACGGTTTTAGTGCAGAATTCAATCTACCTAGAAGAAGACCTATTACCAATACTCTTCAAACTATTCCACAAAATAGAAATACAAAGAAAATTAAACAATTACCCTCATACCTAATCCATACAAAGACCCCAAAAAGAGAACTTCAGACCTATTTCCCTTATCAACATTAATGCAAAAATATGCAATAACATTCTCGCCAACCTATTCCAAGAACACATCAAAAAATTCACCCCAGTCAAGTAGGCTTTATCTTAGGGATGCAGGAATGGTTTGACATATGAAAAACCATCAACAAAATTTTTTATATAAACAAACTCAAAGGAAAAAACACATGATCATCTATTTAGATGCAGAGAAAGCATTTGGAAAAATTGAACACCCCTTCATGTAAAAGTCTTGAAAAGACCGAGAATTCAAGACCTATACCTAAACATAGTAAAATCAGTATATAGCAAACCAGTAGAAAAAATATTAAACTAAATGTAGAGAAACTTGAAGCTATCTTACAAACATCAGGCACTAGGCAAGGCTGCCCATACGGTCTCTATCTATTCAATATAGTATTTAAGGTCATAGCCAGAGCAATTAAACAAAGAAAGAAGGTCAGAAAGATACAAAATGGAAAAAAAGCCACAGTATCTCTCTTTGAAGATGATATGATAGGATAGTTAAGAGAATCAAATAATTCTACAATAGAAATTCTAAACCTGATAAACAACTTCAGGAAAGTGGCTGGATATACAGTTAATTAAAACAAATAAGTAGCTTCACTCTACTTAAGGATAAACAGTCTTAGAAAGATATTAGGGAAATGACTCCCTTCACAATAATCACAAATAATATAAAATACATTGGTGTGCCTCTAACTAAGGAAGTGAAAGATTTGTATGACAATATCTTCAAGAAACTGAAGAAAGAAACTGAATATAATAAAAAAGACCACTTTGCAGAAAGAAATCTACAGATTCAATACAATCCCAATCAAAATTCCAGCTCAGTTCTTTACAAAGTTAGAAATAGGAATTTGCAAATTCACTTGGTATAACAAAAACCCCAGGACAGTGAAAACTATTCCCAAGAATAAAATAACTTCTGGGGAAATCACCATCCCTGACTTCAAGCTGTGCTATAGAGCAATAGTGATGAAATCTGTATGGTATTGGTACAGAGAATGACAGGTAGATCAATGGAATAGAACTGAAGATCCAGAAATGAACCCACACACCTATGGTTCACACATCCCGAGAAGAAAACAACCCTATTAAAAATGGAGTACAGAGGTAATCAAAGAATTCTCAACTGAGGAAGACCAAATGGCTAAGAAGCATGTAAAGAAATGTTCAACATCCTTAGTCATCATGGAAATGCAAATTAAAACAACTCTGAGATTCCACCTCACACTAGTCAGAATGGCTAAAGTCAAAAACTCAGGTGACAGCAGATGCTGGTGAGGACATAGAGAAAGAGGAACACTTCTACATTGTGTTGCAATTGCAAGCTGGTTCAAAAACTTTGGCAGTTTCTCACAAAAACTGGCAGTTTCTCACAAAATTGTACATAATACTATCTACAGATCCAGCTATACCACTCCTGAGCATATACCCAAAATATGCTCCAATGTATAACACAGACACATACTCCACCATGAACATGGCAGTCTAGCCAGAAGCTGGAAAGAACCAAGATGTTTTTCAACAGAGAAATGGATACAAAAAATGTGGTACGTTTACAAAATGAAGTACTACTCAGCCATAAAAAACAGTGACTTCCTAAAATTTGCAGGCAAATAGATGGAACTAGAAAATACCATCCAGATTGAAGTAACTCAGACACAACATAAAATAGTCACTGGTAAGTGGGTATTAGGCAAAAAGCTCAGAATAAACATGATACTGCTTAGACCCTATGAAGCTCAAGAAGAAAGATAATGTCTGGATGTTTCAGTCCTTCTTAGAAGGTAGAAGAAAATACTCAAAGGAGGTAATAGGTTGGGAGAGACTTGGGTACAAGAGGAGAGGGTGAGGGGGAAACATCGGCAGGATCAGGTATGTGAGGAGACAGTGATGATACGCAGAGGGTCAGCAAATTGATCAGAGGTTAGTAGCAGTGGAAGATGGGGAGCAGAGGATAGTCACCAAAATGTCCCAGAAGCCAGGAAAGCAAGAGGCTGCCAGGACCCCACAGGGATGAAATTATCTGAAATGCTCAAAAAAGAGGAGGGAAACTCTGGAGAGACCCTATTCAGAGTGTAGGCAAGGCTGCTGGTTAGTAAATGAAGCCAACCACTCACCTCCAAATTTTTAATCCTTAATTGCTTTTTTAAGGGGAATATGTGGACAAAAAGTGGAGCAGAGACAGAAGGAAAGGTCATACAGACACTGCCTCACCTGGGGATCCATTCCATATGTAGATACCAAACACTGACACTATTGCTGAAGCCAGGAATTGCAAGCTGACAGGAGCCTGATATAGAGACTCTGCCAGAGCCTGACAAATACAGATGCAGATGTTCACAGCCAACCATTGGACTGAGCACGGGGACCCCAATAGAGGAGTTAGGGAAAGAACTAAGGAGCTAAAGGGTTTTGCAAAATCACAGAAATAACTACAAATATAAACCACCCAAACCACCTCTCCCAAGAGCTCCCAGGGACTAAACCAACAACCATAGAGTACACATGGAGTGACCCATGTCTCCAGCCACATATGTAGCAGAGAATGGCCTTATTGGATATCAATAGGCTAAAGGCTCTTGCTCCTGTGAAGGCTCAATGCGCAGTATAGGAGGATGACAGGGTAGGGAGGCGAGAGGGTGAGGGTGAATCCTAATAAAGGCAGGAGGAGGGAGGATGGGATACAGGGTTTTTGAAAATAGGGAAACAAGGGAAAGGGAATAACATTTGAACTGTAAGTAAATGAAACATCCAATAAAAGAAAACAAAACTGAATTAAAAAATAAAAAAGCACTTTTCCATCTTTGTTTAAGTGGAGCCATTTGAGTAAATACAAGAAATGCTACAGCTGGGCCACAAAGTAGATCTTCTATTTGATTGTTTGTTAATTTACTTATTAATATTTATTTATTTAAAGGCTTGCTATTGTTTGTATGTATATGGTTTTACAGGTGACCATACTGCATTAGTCAACCCATCATGGCATGTGTAGGGAGGGTCATACCTGGGAAAGTGTAGTTCTTCTATAAGCAGTCATTAATTGCCTGTTGTTCTCAGTCTAGGGATGGGCTCTTAGCATGTTACACACACACACACACACACACACACACACACACACACACACAAACGTACATATATAAATATATATGTACATGTTTTGATGATATACAACACAGTATGTATTTATGTACATGCACAAATATGTATGCAATAATAGTCAGAGAAAAAATGGGTATCGGCTTTAGAGCAGGTACCATGGGAGTGGTTTTTCAGGAAGAGTATCTGGGAAGGGCTGGAAAGAAGAAAGGACAGAAGGAAGCAATGCCATTCAGACTGAGGTAGGATGGAATATAACTCTAGTCTAGATTTACATTTATTTTATTTATAATAGGTTTTTATTTTATGTGCATTGGTATCTTACCTGCTTGTGTGTCTTTGTGATTGTTTTGGATCCACTAGAGCTGGAGTTACAGTAAGTTGCCATGTGGATGCTGGGAACTGAACCCCTATATTCAGGAAGGAGAGCCAGTGCTGTTAACCACTGAGCCATCTCTCCAGCGTGATTGGCATTTATTTGATGGCTAGTGTATCTAAATAAAAACATAGTAGTAATAAAACACTAAAAATACAAACTTTTAATTTAGTTTTTTCATAAAGTATTTTGTTCTCGACTCCACCAACCCCACCACCACCACCAACAACAACAACAACGCTCTGCTCAGAATTTTATACATCAGTACTGTGGTGGTTTGAATATGCTTGGCCACAAAATACATACTTTTTAGTCTAATTTCTTCATATAATATTTTGTTCATGACTCCACAAACCTCACCACCACCACCAACAACAATGACTCTCAGATCAACCCCAACACTCTGCTCAGAATTTTAAACATGTGTACTAGGGTGGTTTTAATATGCTTGGCCCATGGAACATGGCACTACTAAGAAGTATGACCATATTGGAAGAAGTGTGTCATTATGGGCATGGTTTTTGAGGTCACAATGCTCAGCTCTGACTAATGTGGAGTGAGAGCCTCATCCTTGGTTTTTTTTTTTTTTTTCAGATCAACATGTAGAACTCTCAGCTCCTTCTCCAGCACCATGCCTGCCTACAGGAAGCCATGCTTCAGACCATGGTGATAATGGACTGAACCTCTGAAACTGTGATCCAACCACAATTAAATGCTTTCTTTATAATATTTGTCTTTTTCATGATGTCTCTTTATAGCAATAAAACTTAAACTAAGACAAGTACTGTATTTAAATAATCTCTGTCCCTTCAGCTCAGTTCCCCCTCCAACACCCCCTATGTTAGTTCCCCACCTCCCTCTCAAATCATAACTTCATTTTTTCCACTTATTATGGTTACATATGGTCACTGGCATTTACATTTTGTATTTTGAGATCTGTCTGTTCATTACAGTATCCTATACATTGGCTGGCTTGTTTGATTTCTTGTTTAAATCTTACAGTTATTATTACTTTCTATAAATTTTATATAACCTCTATTGGTTGCATAACTAGCAAAGACTTTTCCCATTCTGTGTGCTACCTCTTCAACTGATTTATTTCCATTCCTACAAAGAGGCTTTTTAATTATATGGGATCTTGTTTGATAATTGCTGAGTCTGCTCCTTGAGGAAGGAGAGTTTATTCAGGAAGTCTTTCCTGTGTCTGCTTCTTAAAGTGCTTTGTTTCATTCTTCCAATAATGTTTTCAAAATGTGGGTTCCTATATCAAGAGTAAAAATCTAATAAGGGATTTTTATTCAGAGTAAGAGACAAGGATGCAGCCTTAATTTTCTACTCAGGGATCTTCAGTCTTCACAATACCATTTTGCCAAATAGGCTGTTCTTTCTTTGATTTTTGTGAAACCTTTGTGAAATCAGCCGATTGTTTCTTTGTCAGTTTTTTTATTTTTATTTTATTTTTTATTAGATACTCTGTATTTACATTTGAGATGTTATCCCTTTACCTTGCCCCGCTCCCATTCTCCCTTTGCCTCCAGTTGACTTCACAAAGGTGCATTCCCTTCTGATCCTCCCCATTGCCCTGTCATTCCCCTACATTAGAAAAACATACCCTCCCTGAAACAAAAGTCTCTTCTCACACTGATGCCGGACACTACTATATTTAGCTACATATGCCACTTGATCAATAGGTCTCTCATTGTGTTCACAAAGATTGGTGTTTTACTCCATGGGAGTTTTGGAGGTTTTGGTTGCTTGATAATTTTGTTATATTCCCAGGAGTTTGCAACCCCTTCAGCTCTTTAGTCCTTTCTTTAGGAACCTCATTGAGATCCCTGAGTTCAGACAGTTGGTTAGCTGCAAGCATGCTCAACTATATTTTTATGATTCTAGCATAGTCCCTGATGGGGCATCTATGTCAGTTCCTTGCCAGTAAGTAGTTTTGGGGACAAGCTATAGTCCTTGGATTAGGTGACTGCATATGTGATGGATCCCCAGATGAGACGGCTGGAGAGTGATCTTTTTTTCAAGACCTACTCCATTATTGGACCTTATATTTTCTCACATGAGAGTTTTGTTCTCTTTTCTAAGAAGGACTGCACCATACCCATTTTGGCTTTCCTTATTTTTGAGCTTCATAATGTCTGTAAATTATTTCTTGGGTATTGGTTATTCAGAGATTTTGGAGCTATTATCTGCTAATCAGTGAGTTCTGATTATCTGCATACTATGTGTGTTCTTTTGGGACTGGGTTACCTCACTCAGAATGATAGTCTTTATTTCCATCTATTTGTCTACAAATTTTATGAAGTCATTGTTTCTAATAGCTGAGTAGTACTCCATTGTGTAAATGTACCAATTTCAGTATCCATGCATTTGTTGATGGACATTTCGGTTCTTTCCAGCTTATGGATATTATAAATAAGGCTGCTATAAACATGGTGGACCATATGTCCTTGTTACATTTGGAGCATCTTTGTGGTATATGTCCAGGAGTGGAATAGCTGGGTCTTCAAGTAGTACTATATCCAATTATTCTGCGGAATTGCCAGACTAATTTTAAGAGTGGTTGTACCAGCTTACAACCCACCAACAGTGAAAAAGTGTCTCCACATCCAGGCCAGCATCTGCTCTCTCTTTAGTTTTTGATTTTAGCCATTCAAACTGGTGTGAGGTGGAATTTCAGGGTTGTTTTGATTTGCATTTCCCTGTTGACTAGAAATGTTGGGCATTTCTTCAGGTGCTTTTCACCAATTTGATGTTCCTCAATTGAGAATTCTTTGTTTAGATCTATACCCCATTTTTTAATAAGATTATTTGATTTTCTATAGTCTAGCTTCCTCAGTTTTTTGTATATATTGGATACTAGCTCTCTATCAGATGTAGAATTGTTAAAGTTCCTTTCCCAAACAATAGGCTGCCATTTTGTCTTCTTAACACTGTCTTTGATCTTAAAGAAACTTTGCAATTTTATAAGGCTCCATTTGTAGATTCTTGATCTTAGAGCATAAGCCATTGGTGTTCTGTTTAGGAATTGTTTTCCCTGTGCCTATATGTTCTAAGCTCTACCCACTTTATCTTTTAATAGTTTCAGTGTACCTGGATTTATGTGGAGATCTTTGATCTACTTAGACTTGAGCTTTGTACAAGGAGATAGGAAATGATCTATTTGCCTTCTTCTTCATGCTGACTGCCAGTTGAACCAACACCATTTGTTTAAGAGACTGTCATTTCTTTTCATGGATGTTTTTAGCTCCTTTGTCAAAGACCAAGTGATCATAGGTGTGTGGGTTCATTTCAGGGTCCTCAATTCTGTTCCATTAATCTACCTGCCTATCTATCTTTGTACCAATACCATACAGTTTTTATCAAATTGCTTTGTAATATAGCTTCAGAACGGGGATGGCGATTCACCCAGAAGTGTTTTTATTCTTCAGAATTGATTTTGCTATTCTAGGGTTTTTGTTATTCCATATTAATTTGCAAATTACTTTTTCCTACTCTATGAAGAATTGAGTTTGAATTTTGATGGGGATTGCATTGAATCTGTAGATTATTTTTGGCAAGATGGTCATTTTTTGCTATTTTGATCCTGTCTATTCATGAGCATGGAACTTCTTTCCATCTTCTGAGATATTCTTCAATATCCTTCTTCAGAGTCCTAAAGTTCTTGGCATACAGATCCTCCACATTCAGAAATAGGGTCAACCCAAGTCATTTTATAGTCTTTGTGATTATTGCGTACAGTGTTGAATCCCTAATTTATTTCCCAGCCTGTATATCCATTGGGGAGAGGAAGACAGGTAATTTTTGAGTTAATTTTAAAGACAGCCACTTTGCTGAAGTTGTTTATTAGTATTAAAAGTTCTCTTGTGGAATTTTTAGGGTCATGTAAGAATACTATCACATCATCTGCAAATAATGATATTTTGACTTCTTCCTTTCCATTAAATCCCTTTGATTTCTTTTTGTTGTCTAATTGCTTTGGCCAGAACTTCCAGTACTATATTGAATAGGTAAGGGGACAGAGGGCAGTCTTGTCTATTCCCTGATTTTAATAGGACTGCTTCAAGATTCTCTCCATTTAGTTTATGTTAGCTACTGGTTTGCTGTATCTTGGTTTTACTGTGTTTAGGTATGGGTCTTGGATTCCTGCTCGTTAAAAGACTTATTATGAAGAGGTGTTGAATTTTGTTGAATGCATTCTAAGAATCTACATAGAGGATCATATGGTTTTTTTTTATTTGAGTTTGTTTATATGGTGGATTATGTTGATGGACTTCTTTATATTGAACCATCCCTGCATCCCTGGGATAAAGACTACTTGTTCATGATGGCTTGTTGTTTTCATGTGTTCTTAGATTGAGTTTGCAAGAATTTTATTGAGTATATTTACATAGATATCTTCAATAAGATATATTCAATAATCAACAAGAAGATTGAAATACTCCCATGCATCCTATCAGATCACCATGTGCTAAGGTTGTTTTTAATAACAACAAAAGTAACAAAAGCTCACATACATATGGAAACTGAACAATGCACTGCTGAAGGATAACATGGTCAAGGAATAAACAAGACATTAGGGTTTTATTTTTAGAATTAACAAAAATGCCACCACTACATACCCAAAGTTATGAGATGCAATGAAAGTAATACTGAGAAGAAAGCTTATAGCTCTATGTGTCTCCAAAAAGAAACTGGAGAAAGCATATACTAGCACCCTAACAGCACAGCTAAACGCCCCAGAACAAAAAGAAGCTAATGACCCAAGAGGAGTAAATGGCAGGAAATAATCTAATTTAGAGCAGAAATAAAGCAAATAGGGACAAAAGGAAGTATACAAAGATTCAACAAAAGCAAGAGTTGTTCTTTTGAGAAGAATCAACAAGATCAATAAACCGTTAACCAGACTAAATAGAGGGCAAGAAGAGAGCATTCAAATTAACAAAATCAGAAATAAACAGCTAGGCATAACAACAGAAACTGTGGAAATTCATGAAATAATCAGATCCTACTACAAAAGTCTATACGCAACAAAACTAGTAAATCTGAAAAAATGAATAAATTTCTAAGCAGATACCAAATGCCAAAGTTAAATGTGGATCAGATAAATCATCTAAACAGTCCCATAACTCCTAAAGAAATAGAAGGAGCCATCAAAAGCTTCAAAACCAAAATATAAATAAAAAGCCCAGGACCAGATGGGTTTAATGGAGAATTCTGTTAGACTTTTACAGAATACTAATACCTACACTCTCCAAACTATTACACAAAACAAAAACAGAAGGAACACTATCCAACTCATTCCTTGAAGCCACAATTATGTTCATACCTAAACCACAAAAGACACTCCAAAAAAAGAGAACTTTATACCTATTTCTAACATGAACTTTTTTATGGGTTCAGTATATCTATTTATATTCAGTATATCTATTCTCTTGACCTGTGTGGCTTTGTGATAGTATCATGTTAAAAAAAAAAAAAAACCTCTAGTTTTATAGTATGACTTGAAGTCAGATACACTTTTATCCAGCATTATTAATCTTGTCAATCTGTATTTTATGTCTACTTAGGTGCTTTTCTTTTTTTAGATGCTTTAAGGTGTTAGAAGCCCATATTATTTTCTAGTTAGGTCTATTTTTTTCTCTGCCTCTTGCTCATGAATCAGATGCGAGCTCTTAGATACTCCTCAATTGTAATCTGCCTGCCTGCCACCATGTTCTGCACCATGATGGTCATGGCTTCTACTCTTCTGCAACTGAGCCCCAAGTTAAATTCTTTCTTTAATATGTTGCCTTGGTCCTGCTGTCTCTTCACAGCAATAGAGCAGTAACTAAGGCACTGGGAATAAAGTAACCTTTTTTTATCTACACTGCATGTTTGGCACAACTACCTCATATCTTTGTAAGTTTGGTTAAAGAAAACCAACGGAGCACTTCAAGGACATGGGATCTGGTGTGCTTTTCTCAGGGGTCATACACCTGTATCTTTCTATTGAACAAAATGTTTAAGATCATATTTCAGATATCAGATTAGAGCTACAAATAGAGAAGGAAAATGCAGATTCAGTTTAGCAGAGATTCTGTGGCCAAGAACTAAAGCCCATTAGGTCACATATGTTTTTCACTTAGTGTGCAGATAGCATAAAAAAAAAAAAAACTGGCCAAGTTCTGAAAGGATTATGAGGAATCTACAGAGGGTACTCACTTATGAAACCTGACACCTAGTTATATATACTATGTTAAAAAAAGATAGAAACAAAAGAAGCTTAAAAGATGTCTCAGTGATTAAGAAAACTGTCCACTCTCTTAGAGGACCCAGGTTTAATTCCCAGTACCCACATTGCAGCTCCAAACTGCCTTTAATTCCAATTCCAAAGAATGTGACACTCTCACAAAAACATATATGTAGACAAACCAACAATGAATATAAAATGAAGATGAACAAGGCCAAACAAAGGAAAGCAAAGCAACACACACACACACACACACACACACACACACACACAAACACACACACACACACACACTGAACCCTCCAGAACATTATGTAAACTAGAAGTTTGTTGGACTCTTAGAGGCAAGTGGTTAACAGCTGGCTAGGTTGAGAATATCATGTGTGAATTTCCTTTATTGAGCAGAATTTAAGTCCAGCTGGACAGCGATTGCTTACCTTTAAAGTGTACACATCATGATTACACCCTTGGCTATATATTGTTTATCACTTGTAAAGGAATTTCCTTTTTGTTTCCATTTAAAGTCCCTCTCTCCTTGTGTTCCAGTATGTGAATAGCCGATGCTTTATATCATGCTGTGTTTTCGGTGTGAGGAGGGTAGTGGAAGCCTCACCACATAAAAAGCATAACATAAATCTCTCCATGGCTGAGAATTCCATCTTCCACTTGGGGGTGTTACATGTTTTATATGCCCTGATGCTCCTCACTGGCAGTTTACTGAGGAGAGAATTGCAGCATATGGCACTACAGAGGAAGACCCTGGGAGATGGAAGAAGCACTTTTAGGTGATTCTCTTCCAATATGCAGGAGCCTCCAGGATGTACTCTCATCCCTGAGGACATGGTTCTGTGGGGGACTCTGTGGCAGACAAAGTATGAAGAATCCCACTCTGCCCTTGGCTCTCAGGAAAGCACTGTGTTCTAAAAGCCAAGAGTTTGAGGTCAGGGAGCAGACTGGGCCCCTGTAGAGTGCCACAGTGTGTGGTGGCACCGTTTGGGGACACATACAGGTGGCATGCATGACCTGGTTTCCCAGAGACAAGCAGACAGATGGGCCTAGACTGATTCTAATGTAACCAGGAAGACTGTGGATCATACCAATGGTTGTTGATTTGGCATCAAAGTTGTGGTACTATCAAGGCCACAATGTCTAATATGGCACCAATATGCTTCAGGCAGAGAAGTGAGTGCCAAAGTGTGTGTGAACAGAGTATGTTCTGTGAGTGCCTTAGCCAGGAGGTAAGAGCTTCACTAAAAGGCCACTATGTCTGGCAAGATTCTCTTGGGACATTGTCTCTCATGGAGCCATAGAGGCACTTTATATAGCATGTTTCGGTGTCCATTCCCTTTCTCATCTGTTGTATTTCTCTCTTCATGCCTTGTCAGTGTGGACTATTTCTGGCATAGCATTTCATCAGGATTGAGGTTACTGAGCAGAGGGCATGTGGACAAGAGACCTAGGAAGAAGACAAACGATCCATCAGCTGAGGTCCTGAGACTGTGGGTTCCTTGTGCCCAGTGAACCTCCTGAAGTAATTCAGTAATTTCTACTTCCTTCAACACTCCAATTTAAGGATTATTTTAAAGCCCTGGTAATGTTTGATGTTAAAAATTCTGCAGTATACACATTACAGTTTTTTCATAGCACACTGTTCTAGGACACCTTCTTCCTCTATGTGGTCCTGAACTTTCCTCCTTAACTGAAACCTCTATGGTCTTAGCTCTCACACTTTTCCAAACCTCTAGTCTGTGCCCAAACCACATATCTTAAGTGGCCCAGAAGTCATTGTTTACTGCCAAGAGAACAGCAATTCAGAATGCTTTAGTTAGGGACTCTGAATCAGGACTGCATAGCCAATAAATCCTCCCACCCCATGCTTCTGTGTTGAAGATTGCCAGCACTAGGACCGCTGCTGCAAAAAATTCTTTCTTCCAAACATACTTAATCTCTACCTAGTGTGTGTGTGTGTGTGTGTGTGTGTGTGTGTGTGTGTGTGTGTGTGTGTGATCCTGCATCTTGTCAATTCCAGGTGCTTATTATATTTAGAACAGCTCCAGAGATACAACCTACAGATGCTTCAACATTCTCTCGAGGACACTGACACTTCTATTGGAGCTGTTTCTTCTGCCCTATCCTCAGATGATTCCACAGACCCTGGACTACAAGGAAGCAGCCAACTCTAAGACTGGACAAACGTCCCCATTCCATGTTTTCTCAAATCTCCAGAAACACTACTCCAAAGCAAGCATGAAGTAGTCAGTCATTATGCGACCATCTTCCACCATTGCCTCTAATTTTTCTTTTTAATTAAATCAAAATGGAGAAATTTTAGGATCCTGTAAGCTCCACCCCACAGTTACCTGGCACTATAAAAGGGACTGCTTTCCCCCACCCTCATTGTCTTCTCTTGCCTTCTACCTCTTGTCTCTCTTGCTCTCTTAGTCTTCTCACTTTGTCTCTCCTATCCAATTTCCTTCTTCCTCTCTCTCCATGTGCTCATGAGCTGCCTCTACTCCTCTCTCTCTCTCTCTCTCTCTCTCTCTCTCTCTCTCTCTCTCTCTCACTCACTCTCTCTTAGTCTCTCTCCCTCTCTTCCTTTATTATACTCTTAACTTCCCTCTCCATGCCCTGAATAACTTCTGTTCTATACTATACCTTCTGATGTTACATGGTTGGTCCCTCAGTGGGAACATGAGTGCACCAGAGGCATGCCCCTTACTCCCAAACTTCACCAAACCACCATAGAGCATACCCCCTATTCTCTTCATCTTTTTTTTTTTAATAGAGACAATGTAAGAGGACTTGGTCAAAGAAAGTGATTTACCAGAACTTGCTGAGCATCAGATGAAACCTTGAAAAGTGTATTTTTGCTTTTCCCAAAATCCACTATGACTCAAAACAAACTGACTTCAGTGAGTCCAAAGTCATGACCACAATTTCCTACAGGTAAGGAAAGATACTCATGGAAAAGGCAGGTTCTGTTAATAAAGGCACTCAACTCTTCTGATGTTCTGAAAATCTGCCACTCCAGGACTGTGCCCATCCCTTCATACTCAGTGCTGCCTGTTCTTTCTCAAGTGCCCTTGCTGCTATTGCCCATCCATCTGTCTTTTCTGACTCCTTACCTAAGATGACACTGGCCCTGGAGATTGGCAGACTCTAATGGCTGCCCCTGTTTTTTCTGAGCAATGGGATACAGCTGTTTAAAAAGGTACAAATGAGAAAAGAGCCACTGTGCAGAATACTGACCTATTTCCTAGATGTGACACTCTGATAGAGTATACTGTGACCCTCCCTGCACAGGACAGTGCTTTTGTCCTTTTGAACTTACCATATTGTTCTCTGCAGGTCTTTTCTAGCATTCCAAAGTCTGTCCTTCACATTGTTCAACAGTTTGTGGCATCGCCCATTGCCCAAAGCCTTATTATCTACTTACCTAGTAATGGTGGCTTGTTTTCCCATCTACCCATACCCATACTCAATCTTCCTTCCAGAGTACTGATAATTTCATAGTGTAGTTATATTGAATTTTCTTTTCTCTTTTCTTTCTTTCTTTCTTTTTTTTTTTTTTTTTTTTTTTTGAGGCAGAGGTCTCTTTTAGGCTGTTCCTGATCTTTCTGCCCTCTATCTGTTGGGCTAAAGATGAATAGAGTGGGGGGTATTTGGCACATGGAGGTGTTAGGAGGCCTGGAGGCAAGGGAGATTCATCTGAGGGGCCCATGTTGAGATTCCCTTTCCCCTGAGGGACCAGTCACATGATGGTATAGTGCAGAATAGACTTTATTCATCATGGGAGAGTAAAGAAGGTAGTAGAGGAAGAGGAAGAAGAGAGAGAGAAAAAAACAGAGGAGTAGAAGAGAATAGGCCTGCCAGGAGCACATGGAGGGAGAGGGGAAAGGGAAAAAGAAGAGGAGGGGTAAAGGGGAGAGCAGGGCTGAAAGAGGCTAATAGGCCTATAAAGGCAAGAACAAGAGAGAGAGGAGGGGTCAAGCAGCTTGTTTTATAGTGTTAGGTCACTAGGGCAGAGCATATCTGGCTACTGCCCGGTAATTGAATGGTGGGGTATACTTGGCTGTTGCTAGGAAACTGAGGGGTGAGGTTTACAGAATCCCAACATTCTCTCATTTTGGTTTAATTAAAAAAGAAAAATTAGAGGCTATGGTGGACCAGGAATAGAATTGTTGTGATCTCTTGACTGATTCACACTTGTTTTGGGCAACGTTTCTAGAAAGTCCAGAAAGTGTTTGTCCAGTCTTAGAGTTCTTCAGCATCTGTGGAACTATCTGAGGATAGCTTAGAGGGAACAGGTCGAGTGAAAGTGGCTGTGTCTTCGAGAGAAGGCTGAGCATCTATAGGTTGCTTCTCTGGGGCTATTCTAGATGCAATGAGTGCCTGGTCTTGACAGGATGCTGGAACACACATATGTATACATTATAGGTAGAGATTCAGTACATGTGGAAGAAAGAAAAAAATTTAAGAGCAGTCTTAGTGCTGATATTCTTCCCAATTTCCTATTGTAAAAAGAAGAAAAGGAGGAGGCCAATGTTGATAGGGGAATAGAGGTGGCAAGTGTCTCATTGGCTACTTCCTGCTGTCTTGGGTTGTCTTAGTGGGGTGCAGCTGGCTATCTCCATCACGATTCACCTGGCAAACATTCATATCAGGCTCCTCTATGAACAGTGATTTGTAGTCCTGTAACAGGAAGTAATTAATAGTTTGGTTAGAAATTTTTGGGGTCTATCATTGAAGTAGAAAGAAGATTGATAAGTTTTGGAACAAATTACTACAGTATGTGTCCTGATATCTTAAAACAGTTTGCCATGTCATGAAGAGTGATAGAGGAGAGGTGTGGAGTCATGGTAACGTCAGAGTCAGGGCAACTGAAAAGGGTGAGGTAAGGTTATTAGGCAACATCACTGGGGAGACTGTAAGTGGCAATTGTGAGTTTATTCTAGGGAGCACGCATAGCCAGCAGTCATTAAAATGTCTGTGTCTGGTGACATCAATTGAGACATATTTTACTGAATGCTGATATTACTTTCTGGGGACCCTGGTTGGTTTTTATGGTAGAGCTTACCAACAGTTGCTCTCTCCCACCTGTAATCTCATGGATCTTGTATTTGGAAATGGAGCTGTAGGCATCTCGAGAATCACCTTAAAAGGGTCCTGGTAGGGTCAAGTAATTAGATGACAACAGAAGAATGATGTTTAGCAACAGACTCAGGGGTTTTCCTGAGAAACTAGTAAAAGAGACATGTTTGTGTTAGTAGGTTGACTGGCTAGAAGAAGGAGCACGGGGGTTGCTGGTGAGTTCGGGTTCAGGTGAATGGGGGTGCAAGTAAAGGAAATAGAAACTCCCAACTTAGCTAGAAGTTCTCTTTCTCAATAAGGGGATCAGACATGTTGGCACAACCAAAAAGGAATGACTGAGAGGTACACCCGTAAAAATGTAAGTAAGTAGTGGGCTCTGGTGGGAAAGGTATGGTTGTTCTCCTACCAGACAATAGGAAAATGGGAGAGAAGTGGGTCTCCAAAACTCCATAAGTACTGAGTAAGTGGCCCCAGTGCCCAAGAGAATGGAGATGGGCTGCCCAAATACCATGAGAGCTACCCGTGGCTCCCTTTTCATGATGGCAGTGGTCAAGTCAAGGGACCCTGGGCCACTTCAGTTGTCCATAGCCAAGTCTAGAAGGCTGGAGGGTTAATTGGGCATGATGTCCCTCTGTCCTGCATGACACAGAGCAATCGACTGCCCAGTGCTCATACTTAGGACATGGTCCTTTTGCCTTGTGAGGGCTGGAGAAAGCTTTTGCCAATGACCTATTGACCGAATCTGTAGCAGGGGCCCGATGGTGTTGCAGTGGCTGGGGCTGGTTGGGAAGCCTTTGCCAGCATGTGGTATTTGTTTGTGAGCCTTTTTACCTTTCCCATGGCACACTTAAAGGCCAGTGCCAAGACTTCTACCTGTGAAGTTAGAGGTCCCCGATCTAGCTTTTAAGCTAGTCTCTTATGTCTGGGTAGCTCTGGGAATCTAGGTCATTAGAAGTTGTTTACCTTCTGGTTTTCAGGGTCTAAGTTAGTGTCTATCTGTTTTATGGATCTCATCTACATCCTTTTTTTTTCTGCTCAGGCTTTCCTCGGGAAGTAAATTATTAGTGAGAATCATATGTAAGGCATGGAATGCCAAACTATAACATTGAAGCGCAGGAGAGGATAAGATAGGGAAGGAAGGGGAATCAGCAGCAGTGGTTCAACTGGGTGGCATGTCCACATCCACAAGTGAGTCTGGCCATGGAGGGGAGCGATTTGAAAATCTTTGAGTAGCATGAGTACGAGCTGAGGTGGTGTCTGAATTTTGCAACGGAGAGAGGATGGCTCATTGACTGGATTGAGAACTGTGGTGTCATCTACAGTTTGTTTTATTGCTAAAAGGAGTTGGGTGGGGTACAAGAAGAACACAGAAGGGTTAGAGTGGAGGTAGATAAATGCCTGTACATAGGGAACCTCTTTCCATTTACCAGATCATTGGCAGTATGACCTAAGGTTTCATAAATTTAACAAGACTAGGGTGCTATTTTTTGGCCATTTTGAGTCATTATCTAGTGGATACTGAGTCCAAACATTGTTGTAGAGGTGTATCAATTTAGATGCCTTTTGCAGAGGTGTCAGTTTTAGAGATTTGAAATTTTCCAGGAGATATCCCAGTGGAGAGTGTGGTGATAAGTTTTGAGACATTTAGTTTCCCATTGAGAAGAAAAAGAGGAGGCTACCAATAGTTATCTCAAGCTGGTTTCCCAGTAGATAAACTTGTTAGAAAAAGTTTTGCCTGTGTGCAGGGTTCCCAAGTTGTCACCCGGACTCCTGGTAGCTTTGCCAGATCCTGGATCTGACAGAGAATCCCCTTGCCGGGCCTTGTCTTCAGCTGATATAAGTGGCTGGTATAGCCCTGAGGGAAGGGATAAACTTAAGGGTACTCCTGAAGGGACCTTCTCAATGGTCAATGTCTGTCTCAAAACATTGGCTAAGGAGAATTAACCCTCTTTGCCGGCAAAGGCTGGCCAGACCTTGTTTGGAAAATTGGGGATCCTCTTTGCCAACTGGAGGGCTAGTCCTTATCAGTCTGCTGGTGTTTGTGTGGGAGCCTTAGCCATGATCTGGTATTGGGAAAAGTGAAACTGTGTGGTGTGTGGTTTATCTATCCAATGGCCCACACAGCGGAAGCTATAAAAATAAATAAAAAGAAAAATTCTTAGATGTACATTTGAAGCCCACATTTGAAATCTAGAGGAATCCCACCCTTTAGAATAGGTAGTGAGATTTAGGCAGATGTACTTATCTGGGTGGAGTCTTTTTGGTCCATTGGAGGTAGAACTGAGTGGGTTTCATATAAGTTATATGTTTATAGAAGAGATAACAACATGAGTTAACTACATAAAGATTTTTAAGATGAGCTTTTGTGGAGCAGAAGGAGCAAGAATTATATATAGTGTAAAAGGAAGTTTAGCAAAATGAAACATGAAGCATTAATGGAACCTGAGTTTACATAAGAAAGTAACCAGTCATATCTGGAAAGAGCCTATATCTCAACTACTTGTTAGAAAACAGAAAACTGTTTCTTTTGGTTGTTAAGCTGCATTTACCTTAGCTGTCAATGCAGTCAGAAATCTGGCTCAAAATAAATAAAACTTAAATCTAGCAGGCAGAATAAGATTGAAAAAAAGTAAAGGGAAATTAAGCATATTTGAGGCAGGCACTATTGCACACAGGTGAGAGAGTACAGTTGATGCACTGGAGGCATACAGGGAAGGGGTGTGGTTCTATGGTGGCAGGGCAAATCCTCCTGGGGGCTGAAACCCTGAACTATCAGTTCCCACCAGGGGCAGCACCATCTCTTCCCTTGGTGGGTAGGGAAGTACCTGTGCTACCACCATGACTTGAGGGCGGGGGGGGGGGACCATGTATGTGATCGGCTAGGCCGCTGCTTATCAGGAGGCATGCTTTCCCGTTTACTCTAGGGACTGATAGTAGGACCAGTGTCCCTGCAGACACCCAATCAGCACCCTCCTGCTCTCTGTCCCCAGGGAGTGGCCGGAGCCTGTGCCCTCAGCCCACTCAGCTCAAGGGACCTCAGCCCACCCTGCCGTTCCTGTAGGAGCATTGTCCTTGGCTACTGCTGCTTCCAGGAAGCCTGCCTAATGGCAGGCTCTATTGCTTCCAGGTGGTTAGTCCTGATTCCTGCCTCCGGCCCAAACAACCAAGGCTACACCTCCTGCAGGACCAGATGCCTGCTCACTTACTCCCAGTGGACAGACAGTGTCTGGAACAGAGACTGGGATGGAGAAAGCACATGTGGGATGGGAACAGTTAGGTCTAGCAAACAGAGTACCAAGCGGAGGCTAGGGGCGGGGCCAGACCCCCTCTTCACACAGAAAACAGGCTACAGGAAGCATATAGACCAGGGAATCTATATGCCTGATCGATAGCAAAGAAGTACAGTTTATCTTCTATTTGCTGTAAATTAAACCAAAGCATCCCAGGAAAAAGGGATAAACTGTGGTGAAGATGAGCCCATGGGTGAGGATAGGGATAACTGCAATGAGGCTAAATTGGAGGCAGTTCTCCTCTGAGAAAGTGTGCCAAAATGAGATCGGCCTATCCAGGCCCCACCTGGCTTTATTAAAAGGGGGAGGGTCCCAAGAGCAAAAGTCCTATAATGATAGTCAGTAAAAAACATTTGTCCTTGGGAGTAGCTCAGGAAGTCATTCCAGGGACCGCAAGAATGTTTATTCTGACCTGTGTAGGGAAGGAGCTTGACAGGTCTTGGGCTAGTGAGCTACATGAGGCAAATCTGCATTTTCTTGAGTCAAGCCGAGTCATGAGGAAATCTAATCTCCTCACAAGAGGCACCACTGAATGGAAAAGTCACGGGGCACCAATGTTGTTAAAAGATGACATCCTGGGTTTTGGCACCAATGTTAGAGAAAGGACGAAAGAGTGGGGGGGCAATATGGTCCATGGAGGTGTGGTGAGGTCTAGGGGTAAGAGAGATGCCTCTGGGGGGCCATGTTGAGAATACCTTCCCCCTGGGGGACCAGCCACATGACAGTATAGTACACAATAGAGCTTATTTGGGTCATGGGTGAGTTAAGAGTGTAGCAGAGGCATAGAAATAGAGAGACAGAGGAATAGAGAAGTAGAGGCAAGCCATGAGCATGTGGAGAGAGAGGGAGGAAGGGAAAAGGAAGAGGAGAGGAATGGGTGGGAGATCAAGAGAGGCAAGAGAGCCAGAAGTCAAGAGAAAGAGTAGGGGTCAAGCAACCACTTGTATAGTGTCAGGTCACTGGGGCAGAGCATATCTGGCTACTGCCAGGTAATTGAGGGGTGGGGTATATCTGGCTTTTACTAGGTAACTGAGAGGTGGGATTTACAGAATCCAACACTCTTGCATTCACATCAATCCCAAATATCTCTCTCATCTCATTCATGGGTGCTTCAAATAGATAAGACTCAATCTGGGTCTTATAGGGACACTGTCCTTCTGAGCTTTCATGACCACTAGCCAGCAAGAAGATATGTGAGACAACCATACTGAGTGCCTCTACATTTGGACACAGTCACTTCTGGGACACTGTGACCTTAGGATTCCAGATAAATGTTCTCATTGCTGTTGCTATAAGGGTAATAAAGGGTCAGAATTGCATTGTGCCTCTCACCAGATTAACTCAATATAAAATTTTCCTGTTCTACTCACTTACCCAAATTGTCAGGTTTTTAGATCAGCTGATTAGAATTCTATTACGAATGTACCACATTCTCATTATCCACTCATCAGTTAAAGGACATATAGGTTGCTTCCATTTTCTACATGTTTTGAATAAAGCAACAGTGAATATGGCTGCATATCTCTGTAGTAGGACGTTGAGTCCTTTGGGTATATGCCACACAGTGGTTATGTCAGTCATGTGGTAGATTTACTTTTAGATTTTTGTTTTGTTCAGCTAATTAACTTATCTATTTACATTCCAACCAGAGTTTCCCTTCCTAGTCTCCTCCCTAACACCACCACCATATACTGCTTCTCTTGTTCTCTTTAGAAAACGGATGACTTCCGATGAATATCTACTGACTGTGGCATATCAAGTTGCAGTAAGAATGGGGGAAATCTTCTGATGAGGCTAAATGAGGAATCCCAGTGAGGGGAAAGAGTTCCAAATGCAGTCAAAAGAGTTAGAGACAGACCCAGCTTCTGCTATTAAGGATTTCACTTGGCCAAAGTTGAACATCTGTTACTTATGTGCAGAGTGCCTGGGTCAGTCCCAAGAACATTCCCTGGTTACTGTTTGAGTCTCTGTGAGCTCCTATGGGACCATGTTTGCAGATTAGGCAGGTTTGCTTGTGGTGTTCTTGACCTACCTTCTATTATCCTTCCTCCCCACACCCATTCTTAGGATTCTCCGAGTTTTGCCTAATGTTTTGATGTAAGTCTCTGTATCTGCTTCCATTAGTTCCCAGGTAAGGCTTCTCTAATGATGGTCATGCTAAGCTTATGTCTTCTTGAGAGTAGAATATAAGTAACAGTGTCAAAGTTGGGCTACCTCCAATGTCATAGGTCTAAAGCTGGACAAGTTATTGGTTGGCCATGCCCTTATTTTCTGTTCCATCTTTACCCCTGCACATCTTGTAAGCAGGAGAAATTGTAAGTCAAAATTTTGTGGCTGGGATGATGTCCCAATTGCTTCATTGGAAGTTGTGCCAGGTTACATACAAAATTTGTTCAAGGACTATATTGCTCATTGATAGGAGTCTTAGATTGGGTCATCTGGGAGATTCAATTGTCCTAGATTTCTAGGTCATCCCAGGAATGGTTCCTCCATTACAGTTGTCTCTCCCAGTACTCTCTCCCTCTTCTTCTCACCACCTGACCTCTCCTATTTGCATATCGACCTCAACTTTAACTCCCTGTTTTTTTCCCCAACAACTCACAATGTCTATTTTATTTCCCTTTCCTGCAAAGAGCTATATATTCTCCTTCACCTTGAGCCCTTCTTGTTACTTAGCATCATTGGGTCTCTGGATTGTACCATGGTTATCCTTTACTTTAAGGCTAATTTCTACTTATAAGTAAGTAAGTAAGTGCATGTTTGTCTTTCCAGGTCTCTGCTACCTTACTTAGAATGATTTTCTCTATTTACCTTCATTTGTCTGCAAATTTAATGATATCATTGGTTTTAAACATTTGAAAGAAATTTTAAGTGATATTTCTGTGATTACTAGGGATGGTGAACACCTTTAAAAATGTGAGTGATTTGTCTGCATGTATAACTGAATGCCAGAAGAGGGCATCAGATCTCTTTGCAGATGGTCATTAGCCAGCATATGGTTTCTGGGAGTTAAACTCAGGACGTCTGGTAGAGTAGCCAATGCTTTTAACCACTGAATTATCTCACCAGCAAATGAATGACAAACACATTAAACATATTTCTTAGACACTTTTATTTATTCTTTTGAGATCACTCTGTTAAAAGTCATACTTCATTTTTAATACTACTATCATTTTTAAAAAACTATATAGGTTGTAACTATATTTTAAATACTTATATTTACATCTACAGTAGAACTCACATGCTTCATAAAAAGAGATGGTTTTGGGGTAGACAAAGATCCATAATTTGTCAAAAGGCAGTGGCTTTGGGGTACCTGTTCTCGATTGATACATGTACAATACAATCCCTAATTCTATGTAACAGAGACCACTTTGGAAGGGGGGTCTGAACAATTTTAAGAGCTGGAAAACTCAAATAATTATGGCAATGTATGTCAGGAAAGCTACACGCATGAACTCTTACCAACAGAGTTGTATAAATGAAACATGCATAATGCCAACAATAGTTGAAATAAAAATATGGGTAGGGACAATTTGACAACATATGACCCCCCTAGATGAAAAACATCATATAATTATTGGCAGCTGAGAGAAGCCCTTGATAGTTTATCCAATCTTAAATAATCAGCCTTAGAAACATATAGAGACAAACAACACTAACTGGATTCAGTAGTTTACACATACGTGCAATGTGTAGTATGATCAGACTTGAATATATACATACAAATTATATTATAAAGAGTAGACAGTATTTGCATATCTAGGAATGCATGGTCCAACACACTTTCATATCTACAATTAATGAAAAATGTGGTAATAAATTTGGAAGAGAGGAAGAAGCAACATATACCACAGACCCTAGAAGGAGGACAAGGAAAAGCAAAATAATTTAATTATATTATAAGTTAAAACTAGAAGAAATAACTAAAAACATACTAAAATAGTAGAAACATTTATTGGTGACTTAAAGTCAGTTATGGTGTAAAGACATCCATTAGATAACTGTCAGTTAGTACACATAATAATCTCACCCACAGAAATTTTTGAGATAGTTGGTTGTTAAAAAACAGAAATGCATTTGTTCAGTAGTTAAAAGGTATTCCTTAGATCAAACAACAGTATAAAGTACAAAACACAAACTCCAAATGGTATTTCAAATTTTTGACTAGAAGTATTTTAATAGCAAAATATATCAAAAAATAAAATGTATCCTACTGGTTTCCATCTAGCTCCTCAAGTTAACCCTGTGCCAAAGCTCTCTGTCCTGCAATCCCACTCAAAGAGTCCTGGTCTTCTATGTGTATTGATACACATAACATCACTAGTGAGACCACCACTACTGATCCAATGCCTGACCCAAGTGGGACCCAGCTGGAGCCCACAGGACACAGGATCCATGGAGAAGCCTGGGCCAGCATCCTTTCAGTTTTGATCTGAGAACGAGAGCTGATCCTTAGCCACAGCTCTCTGTATACAAATCCTGCACAGAGGGAGCTGGTTTCCCCAGGAGTACTGATATACCTAAGGTTCATGGGCTCACAGGAGGGACTCCAGGTCCTATGGTTGAGAGACTGGTGAGTGGGAGATCTGGGTGGCCGGGGAGCAGAGAGATCTCTGCGGAGTGGGCATGCGGGTCCCACCCTCTGACCTGCCTGATCCGGAGACCAGGAACAGAACTTTGGAACCTCTGTTCCCACCCGGTGACTCTGAGGCATAGAACAGGGCTGGGCCCATCTGCCACCTGGACCAGTGGAGATTCAGGGACACAGACCAGATACAAGGAAAAGGTGAGAACATATCACTGAAAACAAAACGGCAAGAGAAAAGCGAAAGAGTATATCCCAAGGAAACCAAGACAACCTGGGAACACCAGAACCCAGCTCTCCCATAACGGCAAACATCAGAATTCCAAACACTCCAGAAAAAAAAGACACAGACCTGAAATAATAACTCAAGATGCTGATAGAGATACTTAAACAAAAAAGGGAGGAAAAAAAAAAGATTCAGAAGCTTTTAAGGAGGAAACAAGAAAAACACTCAAAAAACTCAAAGAACTGGAGAAAAACAGAACAAAAAAATTAAAAAATGGAAGACGGAAATTAAAAAGGAAATTGACAGAATAAAGAAAACACTAAAAGAGATAACCCTAGAGGCAGAACACCAAAAAAAGAAAACACGAGTATCAGAAGCAAGCATTTCCAATACATTACAAGAGATCGAAGAAAGAATCTCGGGGGCAGAAGACAACATTGCAAACATAGACAAACAGCCAGAGAAGATGCAAAAAACAAAAAGCTCCTAACCCAAAATGTCCAGGAAATCCAAGACACAATGAGAAGACCGAATCTAAGGATAATAGGAAAAAAAAGAGGGAGAAGAGCATCAACTAAGAGGCACAGTATATATTTTCAACAAAATCGTAGAAGAAAACTTCCCTACCCTCAAGAATGAGATGACCACGAGCATAAAAAAAGCCTTCAAAACTCCAAACAGGTTGGACCAGAAAAGAAATACCTCCTGACACATAATAGTCAAAACACCAAGTGCCCAAAGCAAAGAAAGAATACTGAAAGAACTAAGGGAAAAAGGTCAGGTAACATATAAAGGCAGGCCAATCAGAATCACACCCGATTTCTCAAGAGAGACTAGGAAAGCTAGAAGAGCCTGGACAGACATCATGCACACCCTTAGAGAGCACAAGTGCCAGCCCAAGATGCTATACCCAGCAAAATTATCAATCACCATCGATGGAGAGACGAAGATATTTCAAGACAAATCAAAATTCACACAATATCTGACCACAAACCCAGTACTACAACGAATTATATGTGGAAAACCCAATACAATGAGGGAAAATACAGCCTATTAAAAACAAGAAAACTCCTAAAGTAGAAAACTAAAATAAGAAAAAGACACAGACACAAGTAAACCCACAAAAGAAATAATGGAAGGAAACAAAAACAACTATTCCTTGATATCTATTAACATAAATGGACTCAACTCCCCAATAAAGAGACATAGGCTATCAGACTGGATAAATAAATAAAATCCAGCCTTATGCTGCATACAGGAAACTCATCTCAGAGACAAAGACAGACACTATCTCAGAGTAAAAGGGAGGGAAAAAACTTCCAAGCAAACAGCCCCAAGAAGCAAGCTGGAGTGGTTATTCTAATATCGAATAAAGTAAATTTCCAACCAAAAGTTATCAAAAAAGATAAGGAAGGACACATTTTACTTATTACAGTGGAAATGTGACAGGAGGAATTCTCAAGTCTTAACATATATGCTCCAAATAAAAAAGCACCCACATTCATAAAAGAAACCCTACTAAAGCTCAAAAAATACATTTCACCCCACACAATAATAGTGGGAGGGTCAAAGAAGAAATAAAGAAAGAAATTAAGGACTTTCTACAATTCAACGAAAATGAAAACACAACATACCCAAACCTGTGGGATGCAATAAAAGCAGTACTGAGAGGAAAACTCATAGCCCTAAGTGCTTCCAAAAAGAAACTGAAGAGAGCTTACATCAGCAACCTGGCAGCACAGGTAAAAGACCTAGAAAAAAAAAAGCAGATATACCCAAAAAAAGTAGACGGCAAGAAATATTCAAAATTAGGGGAGAAATAGATCAAATAGAAACAAAAAGAACCATTGAAAAAATCAACAAAACCAAGAGTTGGTTCTTTGAGAAAATCAACAAGATTGATAAACCCCTAGCCAGACTAACTAGAGGACAAAGAGAGAGTATACAAATTAATAAAATCAGAAACTAAAGTGGAGACATAACAACTGAAACTGAGGAAATTCAAGAAATCATCAGATCCTACTACAAAAACTTACACTCCACAAAATTGGAAAATCTGGAGGAAATGGACGAATGTTTAGACAGATACAAGAGCCCAAAATTAAACCAGAACCACATAAGCCATCTAAATAACCCTATAACACCTAAAGAAATAGAAGAAGTCATCAAAAGTCTCCCAACCAAAAAAAATCCAGGTCCAGACGGTGCAGAATTTTATCAGGCATTTATTGGGGATATAACACCAATACTCTCCAAACTATTCCAAAGATAGAATCAGATGGAATGCTACCCAACTCATTTTTGAGGCTACAATAATCCTCGTACCAAAATTACACAAAGACCCTACAAGGAAAGAGTACTTCAGGCCAATCTCACTTATGAACATTGACTGAAAAATACTCAACCAAGTCCTTGCAAACCAAATCCAAGAACACATAAAAACAATCATTTATCATGACCATGTAGGCTTCATCCCTGTGATGCAGGGATGGTTTAATATGAGGAAATCCATCAACATAATCCACCGTAAAAAAAAACTTAAAGAACAAAATCACATGGTCATCTCACTAGATGCTGAGAAAGCACTTGACAAAATTCAACACCCTTCATGTTAAAAGTCCTGGAAAGAACAGGTATCCAAGGTCCATACTTAAACATAATAAAAGCAATATACAGCAAACCAGCAGCCAACATCAAACTTAATGGTGGGAAACTTGAAGCAATCCCACTAATATCAGGGAATCGATATGGTTACCCACTCTCCCCCTACCTATTCAACATAATACTGGAAGTTCGGCTGGAGCAATTAGACAGCAAAAGGATATCAAGGAGATACAAATCGGAAAGGAAGAGATAAAAACATCACTCTTTGCCGATGACATGATAGTGTACTTAAGTGACCCCAAAACTCCACCAGAGAACTCCTACAGCTGATAAACAAGTTCAGCAATGTGGCTGAGTACAAAATCTACTCAAACAAATTAGTAGCCTTCCTATACTCAAAGGACAAACATGTGGATAAAGAAATTAGGGAAAAGGTACCCTTCACAGTTGTCACAAAAACTATGAAATACCTTGGTGTGACTCTAACTAAGCAAGTGAAGGACCTGTATGACAAGAACTTCTAACCTCTAAAGAAGGAAATTGAGGAAGATCTCAGAAAAAGGAAAGGTCTCCTATGCTCATGGATTGGAAGTATCAACATTAAAAATGGCCATCCTTCCAAAAGCAATGTACAAATTCAATGCAATCCCCATGAAAATTCCAGCCCAGTTTTTCATTGAGTTGGAAAGAGCAATGTGCAATTTCATCTGGAATAACAAAACACCTAGAATAGCAAAAGCCATCTTCAACAACAAGAAAACATCTGCGGGATTCACTATCCCTGAAATACACTAAGCATACAAACAATTCGTGGGAAAATGTTTGATAATTGCTTTTTAAAATTTACTTGTGTAATTTGTTCTTATTTATACTCCATAATAATATTATGGAAAAGTGAATTGGAAAGATCAATGTGCAATTTCATATAGAACAACAAAAGACCTAGAATAGCGAAACCGGTCCTCAAAAACAAGAAACCATCTGTGGGAATCACTATTCCTGACCTCAAGCTATATTACAAGGCAATTGTCCTGAAAACTGCATGGTACTGGTACAGAAATAGGCATGTGGATCAATGGAATAGAATAGAAGATCCAGAAATGAGCCCTCACATATATGGTCAAATGATTTTTGACAAAGGAGCCGTAAATATTCAGTGGAAAAAGGACAATTTATTCAACAAATGGTGCTGGTCCAACTGACACTCAACATGCAAAAGAATGAAAATAGATCCTTTCTTATCTCCTTGTACAAACTCAAGTGTAAGTGGATCAAAGATCTCCACATTAAACCAGATACACTGAAACTATTAGATGAGAAAGTAGGGAACACTTTAGAACATATAGGCACAGGAGAAAATTTTCTGAACAAAACACCAATGGCTCAAGCTCTATGGTCAAAGTTTAACAAATAGGGCTTAATGAGGTTGCAAAGTTTCTGTAAGGCTAAGGACATTGTCAAGAAAACAAAGCGGCACCCAACAGAATGGGAAAAGATTTTTACCAACTCCACATCAGATAGAGGCCTAATATCTAAGGTATACAAAAGAACTCAAAAAGTTATACACCAGAGAATCAAATAACCCTAATAAAAATGGGGTACAGAGCTAAACAAAACATTATCAGTTGAGGAATATCAAATGGCTGAGAAATATCTGAGGAAGTGCTCAACATCCTTAGCCATCAGGGAAATGCAAATCAAAACATTCCTGAGATTCAACCTCACAGCAGTCAGATTGACCAAGATCCAAAACTCAGATGACAGCAGATGCTGGTGAGGCTGTGGAGATAGAGGAACACTTCTCCACTGTTGGTGGGGTTGCAAGCTAATAAAACTACTCTGGAAATAAGTCTGGCGATACCTAAGAAAATTGGATATAGTACTTCCTGAAGACCCAGCTATTCCACTTCTGGGCATATACCCCAGAAACACTTTAATACACAACAAAGATATATGCACCACAATGTTCATAGCGGCTCTGTTTATAATAGCCAGAAGCTGGAAGGAACCCAGATATCCTTCAGAAGATGAATGGATACAAAAATTGTGGTACATATACACAATGGAATACTACTCAGCCACCAGAAACAATGACTTAACCAAATTCTTAAGAAAATGGCTGCATCTAGAGAATATCATCCTGAGTGAGATAACCCGGTCACAAAAGAACAGACATAATATGCAGTCACTGATAGTGGGATGCTATCCCCAGAGGCTTGCACTCCCCCAGAAACAACTCAGTCTGTATGAAGTCCAAGAAATAAAGAAAACAAAACAAAACAAAACAAAACAAAATATTTACAAAACAAGAAAGCTTTAACTATTTCCATGTTACATTTAGTTTTACATGTACTTTATGCTCATTGTAACTATTAAGTTTTCAAGGCATACTATCAAACCCCGAAAAACATAAAGTACTGACTTAAAAATATATTCATATAATTTTATGTAAAAATTATGTTAAAATCTGAAAAAAGTACTGACAAAAATGTATAATTTTAAGCAAAAAACATTTAAAATCTGTACATTTTTCTTTGTTTTGTAAAATAAAGTTGTTTAAAAAAATAAATAATTAAAAAAATTAAAAAAACAGAAAAAAAGAAAAGAAAATGGCTGCATCTAGAGAATATCATTCTGAGTTAGATAACTCAGTCACAAAAAAACAAACATGATATGCAGTCAATAATAATGGGATGCTAACCCCAGAGGCTTGCACTGCCCCAGAAACAACTCACAGTCCGTATGAAGTCCAAGAAATAAAGAAAACAAAACAAAACAAAACAAAAAAATCTCTATACAAGACAACTTTGTCTATTTCCTTGTTACATTTTGTTTTACATGTACTTTAGGCTCATTGTAAGTATTAAGTTTTCAATGCATACTATCAAATCTTTAAAAAAATCAAGTACTGACTAAAAAATATATTCATACAGTTTTATTTAAAAATTATTTTAAAATCTGAAAAAAAGTACTGACAAAAATGTATTGTATAATTTTATGCAAACAATGCTTAAAATCTGTACATCTATCTTTGTTTTGTATAATAAAGTTGCTAAAAATAATCAAATAATAAAATCTGTTAGAGATACTTAACTTCTAATAAAAAAGACAAAAAAATATTAGACAGTATTTGCATATCTAGGAATGCATGGTCTAATACATTTTCATATCTACAATTAATGGAAAAAAGTGGTAATATATTTGAAAGAGAGGAAGAAGCAACATATACCACAGACCCTAGAAGGAGGACAAGGAAAAGCAAAATAATTTAATTATATTATAAGTTAAAAACTAGAAGAAATAACTTAAAACATATTAAAATAGTATAAACATTTATTGGTGACTTAAAGTCAGTTATTGTGTAAAGACATCCATTAGATAACTGCCAGTTAGTACACATAAGAATCTCACCCAGGGAAATTTTTGAGATGGTTGTTAAAAAACAGAAATGCATTTGTTCAGTAGTTAAATGGTATTCTTTAGATCAAACAACAGTATAAAGTACAAAACACAAACTCCAAATGATATTTCAAATTTTTGACTAGAAGTATTTTAATAGCAAAAAAAATATCAAAAAATAAAGTGTATCCTACTGGTTTCCATCTGGCTCCTCAAGTTAACCCTGTGCCAAAGCTCTCTGTCCTGCAATCCCACTCAAAGAGTCCTGGTCTTCTATGTGTATTGATACACATAACATCACTCTTGAGACCACCACTACTGATCCAATGCCTGACTGAAGTGGGACCCAGCTGGAGCCCACAGGACACAGGAACCATGGAGAAGCCTGGGCCAGCATCCTTTCAGTTTTCATCTGAGAACCAGAGCTGATCCTTAGCCACAGCTCTCTGTATCCAAATCCTGCACAGAGGGAGCTGGTTTCCCCAGGAGTACTGATATACCTAAGGTTCACGGACTCACAGGAGGGAGAAGCTAGAGTCAGAGACAACACGACCAACTAACACCAAAGATAAGCAAATGGTGAGAGACAATACAGGAACATAAGCAATATAAAACAAGACCTCTTGACATCATGCAAACCCAGTTCTCCCATCATAGAATACCATGGATTACACAACACATCAGAAAAGCATGATTCTTATATAAATCACATCTCATGATAATTACAAATGACGTTAAGAAAGACACAAATAACTCCCTTAAAAATACAGGAGAGTACAGGTAAACAGGTAGAAACCCTTAAAGAATAAACACACAAACCTATTAAAGAAATACTGAAAAACACAATCAAAGAGATTCAGGAAATTAACAAACCTCCAGGATCTAAAAATGGAAATATAAGCAAAGATATCACCAAAAGATATCACACTGGAAATAAAAAACCTAGAAAAAAGATAAGTAGCCATTGATGCAAGTATCACCAAGAGAATAGAAGAGGTAGAAGAGAATCTCAGTCATGGAAGATACCAAAGAATATACTTTGAAAAAACAGTCAAAGAAAATACAAAAAACAAAAAGGCTTTAACTCAAAATACTGAAGAAATCCAGGATGCAATGAAAAGACTGAACTTGAGAATAATAGGCATAGAAGAGAAGAAAGATTCTCCACTCAAAGGGCTATCAAACACCTTCAACAAAATTATAGAAAAAGAGTTCTCTGATCTAAAGAAAGAGATGCCTCTAAAAGTACAAGAAACTTATAGAACAGCAAACAGATGGGATCATAAAAATTCATCTCATAACATAATAAGTAAAGCACCAAATGCCCAGAACGAAAAAAGAGTATTAAAAGCTGTAATGGAAAAAGATCCCATAACACATAAAGAGAGACCCATCAGAATTATACCAGACTTCTCAACAGAAATTCTAAAAGCCAGAAAACCATGGGCAGATGTCATACAGACACTAAAAGAACAAAAATGTCAGACTAAGCTACTATACCCAGTAAATATCTCTATTACCATAGATGGAGATCCCAAGATAATCCATGAGAAAACCAAATTTTAAAAATATCTTTCCAACAATAGACTCTGCAGAGTATAATAAAATAAAAACTCCAACACAATATGCAAAACTAAACCCAATAAAAAGCAAGAAACTAATATCACAAAAAAGCAAAGAAGTGACCCATATAAGCATAATTTACCTCCAACAACAAAAGTAACTGAAAGCAACAATCATTGGTTTTCAATATATCTCAAAATTAATGGCATCAATTCTCAATAAAAAGATATAACAGGCTAGACATGTAAACAGAATCCAGCATTTATCTGTAAACAGGAAACACAACTCAGTGACTAACACAGTCACTACCTCAAAGTAAAAAGCTGGAAAAATATATTTCAGGCAAATATTCCCAAGAAACAAGCTTAGGCAAAAATACTAGTATACAATAGAATAGACTTTCAACCAAAGTTATTTAAAAAGATGGGGAAGTATGATACATAGATACTTATCATAGGAAAAATACACAAAGAGGAACTTTCAGTTATGAACATATATGCTCCAAATGCATGGGCACCCACATACATAAAAGAATCATTGCTGAAGCTCAAAACACACATTGAACTTTTCACAATGATAGTAGGTTACTTTGAACAATGGTCAGATGATGGAGACATAAGTTACAGAGACACAATAAAACTAACAGAAGTTATGAAGCAAATGGACAAAACAGATTGAACAGAACATTTAACCTAAGTCAAGAAAATACACCTTCTCAGCACCTTATGAAACTTTCTTCAAAATTGAGCATAGAATCAGACAAAGTAATCTTCATCCAACACAAGGAACTTGAAATAATCCCATGCATCTTCTCAAATCACCTCAGATGAAGGTTGGTCTTCAATAACAACAAAAACAAAAAAAGGCAATATACACATGAAGGCAGAACAACCTTCTACTCAATGACAACTTGGTCAAGGTAGAAATTAAAGACATTTTAGAATTTATTGAAAATGAAGTTATAACATGCCTAAACTAGGGAGACGCAATGAAATCAGGGTTAAGGCCCTTGCTACCTGGAATAGCAGAGATCCAGGGACACAGGACTGATGATACTGCACTATGAGTAATCAAAGGACAGAAAGGGCTAGGTATAGCATAGGAAAAACACACCCCTCTTGTCAACAGTGGGGCTGGACATATGGCATAGGGAATCGGGATCCACCAAGCAAGCCTGGGCTCCAAGTCTAGACACATAGGCCCACAGTAAGGCACAAGACCTTTTCAGTGGAAGCTGGGCAATACTACAGAAATGCATTGCTTGGAGTTCAGCTCTACAGAACCTCTTATATCTGAACCAGAGAAGAACCTGACACATAGCAAAGTGAGAGCACATCAGGAGATCTCAGTGAGCAGAAAGTACTATGCTGTCTGGAAAAGGGTCCGTTGTGGCCTCCAGAAAGAAACAGGTCCCTGCCAGTAATACGCAGGACCTATGGGTACAGGGTTGAGCTACAATAACAGTCTCAAAAGAGCTCCCATATATGACTCAACAAATTCCGGGCTGAGTGACTGCTACCAGAACTCACTGCTTGCCACAAAAAGTTGAACACTCAAAAGGGGTTTTCTTCCTGAACTCATGGGTCCTCAGTTCTACAGGAAAAACAAACCAATCATTGACAACAGGACCACAAATCACCAAAGACACCAAGATGGCAAGAGAAAAACAAAAGAAATTAAGCAATGGAAACCACGACAACCTGGCAACATCAGAACCCAGCTCTCTCACCACAGCAAGCAGTATATTGCAAAACACTTCCGAAAAAAAAGTCTCAGACCTGAAACTATACCTCAAGCTGATGATCAAGATCTTTGAGAAGAGCATGAATAACTCCCTTAAGCATGTATGGGAGAACAACCATAAACAAATAGAAGGTATTAAAGGAAACAATGAAAAACACTCAAAGAACTTAAAGTATTACAGGAAAACACAACAAAAATATGAAGGAATTGAAAATTAAAATAGAAACAATAACAAAAACACAAAAAGAGACAACCTTCAAGATGGGAAACCTAACAGATATTTCAGGAGTCACATATGCAAGCATCTCCAACAGACTGTAAGAGACAAAAAAGAAAATCTCAGAGGCTGAAGAAAACATTGAAAACATATACAAGACATTTAGAGAAGATACAAAAACAAAAAGTTTCTAACCCAAAATATACAGGAGATCCAGTACACAATGAGAAGACTATATCTAAGGATAATGGGAATAGAAGAGGGCAAAGAATATCAAGTAAGAGGCACAGTAAATATCTTCAACAAAATCGTAGAACAAAACTTCCCTACCCTTAAGAATGAAATGAAAATGAGCATAAAAGAAGCCTACAAAATTCCAAATAGAGTGGACCAGAAAAGAAATTGTTCCTGACACATAATAGTCAAAACGCCAAGTGTTCAAAACAAAGAAAGAATACTAAAAGCAGTAAAGGAAAAAGGACATGGAACATATGAAGGCAGATCAATGAGAATTACACCCGAATTCGTAACACAGACTATGAAAGCTAGAAGATCCTGGACAGACATCATACATACCCTAAGAGAACACAAATATCAACCCAGGCTACTATACCCAGCAAAACTCTTGATCAGCATAGAGGGAGAGACCAAAATATTCCAGGAAACAACTAAATTTATAAAATATCTGACCATAAATCCAGCCTTCAACGATAAATAGATGGAAAACCCAACAAAAGGAGGGAAACTACATTCTAGAAAAAACAAAAAATAATTGAGCAAGAAATTCAAAAGAAAGACACACAGACATAATTCTACCTCTAAAAGCAAAACTAGCAGGAAACAGAACGCATAATATATTAATATCTGTTAACATAAATGGACTCAATTCTATAGTGAAAAGACATAGGTTATCAGATTGGATACATAAATAGAATCCAGCATTTAGCTGCATACAGGATGCTCATCTCCCAGACAAAGAAAAACACTATCTTAGAGTAAGAGGCTTGGAAAAAATCCTTCCAAGCACTCAGCCCCAAGAAACATGCTATAGTAGCCATTCTAATATAGAATAAAGAAGATTTTCAACCAAAAGTATCAAAAAAGATAAGGAAGGACACTTTTTACTCATTAAAGGAAAAAAATTATCATGGAAGATCTTGGAAGCAGAAACTGAACAAAGACACAGTGAAACTTGCAGGGGTTATAAATCAATTGAAATTAACAGACATCTACAGAATATTTAACCCTAAACCAGAAAATCCACCCTCTTCTCAGTACCTCACAGCAAATTCTCCAAAATTGACCATATACTCAGTCACAAAACAAACCTCAATAGATAGAAGAAGATTAAAGTAGTCCCATGCATCCTATCAGATGACCATGGACTTTAATAACAACAAAGACAACAAAAAGTCCATATACACATGTAAGCTGAACAATGTTCTACTAAATGATAGATTGCATGGTCACAGAATTAATAAAAATGAAGTTAACAATTTCTAGAATTTAAGGAAAATAAAACCAGAACATACTCAAACTTCTGGGATGCAATGAAAGCAGTACAAAGAGAAAAACTCATAGGTCTGAGTTCCTTAAAAAAAAAAAACTGGAGAGAGCATAAACTAGCAACTTAACAGCACAGTTGAAACCTCTTGAACAAAAGGAAGCAGATACACCCAAGAGGAGTAGACAGCAAGAAATTATCAAACTCAGAGCAAAAATTGACCAAATAGAAACAAAAAGAACCATTTAAAGAATCAACAAAACCATGAGCTGGTTCTTTGAGAAAATTAACAAGACACATGAACTCTTCGCCAGTCTAACCAGAGAGCAAAGAGACAGTATCCAATTTATCAAAATCAGAAATGAGACTAAAGACATAGCAAAAGAAACTGGATAAATTTTTAAAAAATTCAGATTCTACTCCAAAAGCCTTAACAAACATGAAAAATCTAGATGAAATAGATGGTTTTCTAGACAGATGCCAGGTACCAAAGTTAAATCATGATCAGCTAACCATCTAAACACTCCCATACACCCTATGTAATAGAAACAATCACTAAATCTCTCCCAACCAAAAAATTCCCAGGACAAATTGTTTTAGTGCAGAATTCTATCAAACCATCAATGATGACCTAATTCCAATATTGGTCAAACTATTTCATAAAATAGAAGTAGACGGAATACTAAATATTCAAAGCACTCTATGAAGGCACAGTTATACTGATACTTAGACCACACAAAGACTCAACAAATCAATAGAACTTCAGACCATTTTTTTCATGAATGTTGATGAAAAAGTACTTGATAAAACAGGTTTGCAAACTGAAGCCAAGAACACCTCAAAATGATTATTCACATTCACCATGGGCAAGTAAGCTTCATCCCATTGATGCAGAGATGGTACAATATGTGGAACTTCATCAAGGCAATTTATAAATAAACTCAAAGAAAAAAGCACATGACCATCTTGTTCTATAATTAAACAAAAGCCTTTGATAAAATATCACATCAGTTTAAGCTAAAAGTGTTGGAGAGAACAGAAATTCAAGGTCCATACCTAAATTTAGTAAAAGCAATATACAGCAAGCCAATATCCTACCTCAAACTAAATTGAGATAATTGAAGCAATCCCACTAAAATCGGGGACAAGACAAGGCTCTGTACTCTGCCACTATCTTTTCAATATAATACTTGAAGTTCTATCCAGAGAAATTAGGCAATAAATGGAGAACAAAGGAATACAAATTAGAAAGGAGCAAGTCAAGATATGATTATTTGTACATAATATGATCGTACACAGAAGTGATCCATAAACTTAACAACAGAACTCATACAGATGATATATAACTTCAGCAAAGTGACTGAATACAAAATTAACTCAAACAGACCAGTCACCTTCCTTTACACAAATAATAAACAGTATGAGAAAAAAAATCAGTAAAATTACATGTCTCACAATAGATGCAAGTCATATAAAATACCTTGATGTGGCTTGATACCAAGTAACTGAAAGATCTATATTATAAGAACTTCAAGTCTCTGAAAAAAAAAGAAATCAAAGAAGACCTCAGTAGATTAATATATTTCCCATGCTCATGGATGGCAGAATTACTACAGTCAAAATGGCCATCTTGCCAAAATGCAATCTCCATCAAAATTTTAATGCAAATGATTACAGAGATAAAGAGCAATTCTCAAATTTATAGGGAAAGTTTTGAAAAGCCTAGGATAGCAAAAACCATTCTCAAAATAAGAGAACTTCTGAGGGAATCACCTTCCCTGACCGCAAATTGTATTAAACAGATCAATCATAATTAAAAATAGCCTTGTTTTTCTCAATGATAGTTATGTAGGTTTGTAGAATGGAATTGAAGTCTGAGAAATGAACCCACACAAATTTGGGAAAAACTTTGACAAAGGAGCCAAAACCATAAGTAGAAAAAAGAAGAATGCAAACTGAACTATACTTTTTGCCCTGTGCAAAGATCAAGTCCAAGTCCAAGTGGAGCAAGGACCTCCACATACAACCAGATATACTCAAACTAATAGACGAGGGAGTGGAGAGGAGTCTTAAACATATAGGCACAAGAAAAATTTTTGAACACAATTCCAATGGCTTGTGCTCTAAGATCAAGAATTGAAAAATGTGATCTCATAAAATTGTACAGCTTCTGTAAACCAAAGGATACTGTCATTAGGACAAATTGGCAACCAATAGATTGGGAAAAGACAGTTGCCATCTTACATCTGATAGAAGACTAATATCCAATATATACAAAGAACACATGAAATTAGACTACAGAGGACCAAATAACACTATTGAAAATGGAGGACAGAGATAGAGGCTGAGCAACTGCTGAGTGGGAGACCAAGACTGCATGGGAGCAGAGAGATCTCTGCAGAGTGCACACGAAAAGTGCACACCGTACCTTGCCCTGCCCCGCCCTGCCCGATCCAGCAATTGGGAACAGAAAATTAGAACTTCTGTTTTCACCCGGAGGCAACTTCCAGACACAGAGCAGAGCCTGGCCTACCTGCCACCCGGATCGGCGGCTCATAGAGGCTGAGCAACTGGTGGGTGGGAGACCTGGGCTGCAGGGGAGCAGAAAGATCTCTGTGGAGTACACAAGGAAAGTGCACCCCCTGCCTTGCCCTGCCCTGCCGTGCCTGATCCTGCAAACAGAAACAGAACGTTGGAACTTTTGCTCACACCCAACGACTCTGAGGCATAAAACAGGGCTCAACCCATCTGACACCTCAACGAGTGGAGAACCAGGGACACAGACCAGATACAAGGGAAAGGTAAGAACATATCACTGACAACAAAATGGCAAGAGGAAAGAGAAAAAGTATATCCCAAGGGAAAAAAGACAATCTAGCAACACCAGAGCCCAGCTCTCCCATAACAGCAAACATTGGAACTCCAAACACTCCAGAAAAAGAAGACACAAACCTGAAATCATGCCTCAAGACGCTGATAGAGTTACTTAAACAAGAACGAAAGGAAAAGCAAAAAGATTCAGAAGCTTTTAAAGAAGAAACAAGAAAAACACTCAAAGAACTCAAAGAACTAGAGGAAAACAGAACCAAAGAAATAAAGGAATGGAAGAGGGAAATTAAAACAGGGATTGACACAATAAAGAAAACACTAAAAGAGATAACCCTAGAGTCAGAACACCAAAAAAAGAAATCAGGAGTCACAGAAGCAAGCATTTCCAATACATTACAAGAGATCGAAGAGAGAATCTCAGGGGCAGAAGACAACATTGCAAACATAGACAAAACAGCCAGAGAAGATGCAAAAAACAAAAAGCTCCTAACCCAAAATGTCAAGGAAATCCAAGACACAATGATAAGACCGAACCTAAGGATAATAGGAATAGAAGAGGGAGAAGAGTATCAACTAAAGGCCACAGTAAATATCTTCAACAAAATCATAGAAGAAAACTTCCCTACCCTCAAGAATGAGATGACCACGAGCATAAAAGAAGCCTTCAGAACTCCAAATAGGTTGGACCAGAAAAGAAATACAACCTGACACATAATAGTAAAAACATCAAGCGCTCAAAGTAAAGAAAAAATACTAAAAGCAGTAAGGGAAAAAGGTCAGGTAACATATAAAGGCAGACAAATCAGACTCACACACGATTTCTCAACAGAGACTATGAAAGCTAGAAGAGTCTGGACAGATATCATGCACTCCTTAAGAGAGCACAAGTGCCAGCACAAGCTGCTATACCCAGAAAAACTATCAATCACCATTGATGGAGAGACGAAGATATTTCAAGACAAATCAAAATTCACACAATATATGACCACAAACCCAGCACTACAATGAATTATAGGTGGAAACCCAATACAATGAGGGAAAATACAGCCTAGTAAGAACAAGAAAACTCCTAAACAAGAAAACTAAAAGAAGAATAAAACACAGACACAACTCAACCCAAAAAAGCAATAATGGCAGGAAACAGAAACAACTATTCCTTGATATCTATTAACATAAATGGTCTCAACTCCCGAATAAAGAGACATAGACTATGGGAATGGATACACAAACAAAATCAAGCCTTTTGCTGCATACAGGAAACTCATCTCAGAGACAAGGACAGACACTATCTCAGAGTAAAAAGGTGGGAAAAAAACTTCCAAGCAAACAGCTCTAAGAAGCAAGCTGGAGTTGCTATTCTAATATCAAATAAAGTAAATTTCCAACCAAAAGTTCTCAAATGTTAAGGAAAGACACTTTTTACTCATTACCAGGGAAATCTGTCAGGAGGAACTCTCAATCCTTAACATATATGCTCCAAATAAAAAATCACCCACGTTCATAAAAGAAACCCTACTAAAGCTCAAAAAATACCTTCTACCCCACACAATAATCATGGGAGACTTTAAAACCCCACTCTCACCAATGGACAGATCAGGGAATCAGAAACTGAACAAGGACACTGCGAAACTAGCAGAGACTTTGAACCAACTAGAATTAATAGATATATAGAGAACATACCATCCTAAAGTAAAAGAATACACCTGCTTCTCACCACCCCATGGCACCTTCTCAAAAATTGACCACATAATTGGACACAGAACGAGCCTCCATCGATATAAGAAGATTGAAATACTCCCATGCATCCTCTCAGATCACCATGGTCTATGGCTGGTCTTTAACAACAACAAAGACAACAAAAAGCCCACATACACATGGAAACTAAACAATGCTCTGTTAAAGGATAGCAGGGTCAAAGAAGTAATAAAGAAAGAAATTAAGGATTTTCTAAAATTTAACGAAAACGAAAACACAACATACCCAAACCTATGGGATGCAATGAAAGCAGTATTGAGAGGAAAACTCATAGCCCTAAGTGCTTCCAAAAAGAAACTGGTGAGAGCTCACATCAGCAACCTGACAGCAAAGGTAAAAGCCCTAGAACAAAAGGAAGCAGATATACCCAAAAAGAGTAGACGGCAAGAAATAATCAAAATAAGGGCAGAAATAGAACAAATTGAAACTAAAGAAATATTCAAAGAATCAACAAAACCAAGAGATGATTCTTTTAGACAATCAATAAGATTGATAAACCCCTAGCAAGACTAACTAGACGGAAAAGAGAGAGTATCCAAATTAACAAAATCAGAAAGGAAAGTGGGGACATAACAACTGAAACTGAGGAAATTCAAGAAATCATCAGATCCTACTACAAAAACTTATACTCCACAAAATTGTAAAATCTGGAGGAAATGGATAAATTCCTAGACAGATACAAGGTCCCAAAGTTAAACCAAGACCAAGTAAACCATCTAAATAACCCTATAACACCTAAAGAAATAGAAGAAGTCATCAAAAGCCTCCAAACCAAAAAAAGCCCAGGTCCAGACGGGTTCAGTGCAGAATTTTATCAGACTTTTATTGAGGATATAACACCAATATTCGCCAAACTATTCCAAAAGATAGAATCAGATGGAATATTACCCAAATGATTTTTTGAGGCTACAATAACCCTCGTACCTAAACCACACAAAGACCCTACAAGGAAAGAGAACTTCACACCAATCTCACTTATGAACATTGATGCAAAAATATTCAACAAAATCCTTGCAAACCGAATTCAAGAACACATCAAAACGATCATTCATCATGACCAAGTAGGCTTCATCCCTGGGATGCAGGGATGTTTTAACATTAGGAATTCCATCAACGTAATCCCCCATATCAACAAACTCTTAGACCAAAATCACATGGTCATTTCATTAGACGCTGAGAAATCATTCGACAAAATCCAACACCCCTTCATGTTCAAAGTCCTGGAGAGAACAGGAATCCAAGGACCATACTTAAACATAATAAAAGCAATATACAGCAAACCAACAGCCAACATTAAACATAATGGTAAGAAACTTGAAGCAATCCCACTAAAATCAGGGACTCGAAAAGGCTTCCCACTCTCCCCCTACCTATTCAACATAGTACTGGAAGTCCTGGCTGGAGCAATTAGACAGCAAAAGGAGATCAAGGGGATACAAATCAGAAAGGAAGAGATAAAAACATCACTCTTTGCCGATGACATGATAGTGTACTTGAGTGACCCCAAAAATTACACCAGAGAACTCCTACAGCTGATAAACAAGTTCAGCAAAGTGGCTGGATACAAAATTAACTCAAACAAATCTGTAGCCTTCCTGTACTCAAAGGACAAACATGTGGAGAAAGAAATTAGGGAAAACGTACCCTTCACAATCGTTACAAAAACTATGAATTACCTTGGTGTGACTCTAACTAAGCAAGTGAAGGACCTGTATGACAAGAACTTCAAACCTCTAAAGAAAGAAATTGAGGAGGATCTTAGAAAATGGAAAGATCTCCCATGCTCATGGATTGGAAAAATCAACATCTTAAAAATGGCTATCTTACCAAAACCAATCTACAGATTCAATGCAATCCCCATCAAAATTCCAACCCAGTTCTTCATGGAATTGGATAGATCAATGTGCAATTTCATATGGAATAACAAAAGACCTAGAATAGCGAAATCCATCCTCAACAAAAAAAAAAAAAAAAAAAAAACATCTGCGGGAATCACTATCCCTGACCTCAAGCTATATTACAAGGCAATTGTGCTGAAAACTGCATGGTACTGGTACAGAAATAGGCATGTAGATCAATGGAATAGAATAGAAGATCCAGAAATGAGCCCTCATGTATATGGTCAACTGATTTTTGACAAAGGAGCAGTAAACATTCAATGGAAAAAGGACAGCCTATTCAACAAATGGTACTGGTCTAACTGGCACTCAGCATGCAAAAGAATGAAAATAGACCCGTTCTTATATCCTTGTACAAAGCTCAAGTGTAAGTGGATCAAAGATCTCCACATTAAACCAGATACACTGAAACTATTAGATGAGAAAGTAGGGAAAATCTTAGAACACATAGGTACAGGAGAAAATTTCCTGAACAAAACACCAATGGCTCAAGCTCTAAGGTCAAAGATTAACAAATGGGACTTAATGAGATTGCAAAGTTTCTGTAAGGTTAAGACATCGTCAAGAAAACAAAACGGCAACCAACCGAATGGGAAAAGATCTTTACCAACATGACATCAGATAGAGGCCTAATATCCAAGGTGTACAAGGAACTCAAAAAGCTAGACACCAGAGAATCAAATAACCCTATTAAAAAATGGGGTACAGACCTAAACAAAACATTTTCAGTTGAAGAACACCAAATGGCTGAGAAACACCTGAGGAAGTGCTCGACATCCTTAGCCATCACGGAAATGCAAATCAAAACAACCCTGAGATTCCACCTCACACCAGTCAGATTGGCCAAGATCCAAAACTCAGATGACAGCAGATGCTGGCGAGGAAAGAGGAACACTTCTCCACTGTTGGTGGGGTTGCAAGCTTACAACCACTCTGGAAATCTGTCTGGCGATACCTCAGAAAATTGGATATAGTACTTCCTGAAGACCCAGCTATTCCACTTCTGGGCATATACCCCAGAGACACTTTAATACACAACAGAGATATATGCACCACAATGTTCATAGAGGCTCTATTTATAATAGCCAGAAGCTGGAAGGAACCCAGATGTCCTTCAGAAGATGAATGGATACAAAAATTGTGGTACATATTCACAATGGAATACTACTCAGCCACCAGAAACAATGACTTAACCAAATTCTTAAGAAAATGGCTGCATCTAGAGAAGATCATCCTGAGTGAGATAACCCAGTCACAAAAGAACAGACATAATATGCAGTCACTGATAGTGGGATGCTAACCCCAGAGGCTTGCACTCCCCCAGAAACAACTCACAGACTGTATGAAGTCCAAGAAATAAAGAAAACAAAAAAATATATACATATATTTACAAAACAAGAAGACTTTGACTATTTCCATGTAGCATTTTGTTTTGCAGGTACTTTATGCTTATTGTAACTATTAGGTTTTCAATGTATACTGTCAAGCCCTTGAAAAATATCAAGTACTGACTAAAAAAATATATTCACATGGTTTTATGTAAAAATTATTTCAATGTCTGAAAAAACAGTACTGACAAAATGTATAATTTTAAGCAAAAAATGTTTAAAATCTTTACATTTATCTTTGTTTTGTAAAATAAAGTTAAAAAAAAAAAGAAAATGGAGGACAGAGCTAAACAATGAATGCTCTTAATCACTAAGCCATCTTTCCAGCCCATCCAACATAGAATTCTCAATTGAGAGCTATTGAATGGCAGAGAAATACCTAGAGAAATGTACAACATCCTTAGTTATCGGGGAAATTCAAATTACAACAACTGAGAAATTCCACTTCATTCCAGTCATAATAGCTAAGATCAAAAACTCAGGTGACAGGAAATGCCGGCAAAGATGTAGAGAAAGTAGAACAGTCTTCTAATATTGGTGGGATTGAAAGCTGGTATAACAATGCTAAAATTCAGTCTGGCAACACAACAGGCACTCAGAACATCCCCACCAGGAAAGGCAGAGATCCAGACAACACAGGACTGGCAAGAACCCGGTGAGAACGGATTCCAACTAGTCAGGAGACAGAGAGATATCAGCAGAGCTTGGAGTAAGTGTTTGCATGCCCGCCCGGCATGATTCAGGGACCCAGGAACACTGCGGATTCTGGCCCTCTATTCCCTGCTGACAGCTTCTGGGATGCACATATGGCACTCGGAACATCCACCACCAGGAACAGCAGAGATCCAGGGACACAGGCCAGGTACAAGGGAAAGGCGAAAACCAATCACTGACAACAAGATGGCAAGAGGAAAGCGAAAGAATGTACCCCAGGAAAACCAAGACAACCTGGCAACACTAGAACCCAGCTCTCCCATCACAACAAAGAGCTGAATCCCAAACACTCCAGAAAAAAAAGACTCAGACATGAAATCCTACCTCAATACAATGATAGATATCCTTAAACAAGAATGGGAGGAATCACATAAAGAATTAGAAGTTTTTAAAGAAGAAACAAGAAAAACACTCAAAGAACTAGAAGAAAACAGAACCAAAGAGATGAAGGAATATCAGGGACTTGACAAGGCTGCCCAATCTTCTCTCCCTGTTCAACATTGTACTGGAAGTGCTGGCAGAAGTATTAGGCAACAAAAGGAAATCAAATAAATACAAATTGGAATGGAAGAAGTAAAAACATTACTATTTGCAGATGACATGATAGTGTACTTAAGCGACCCCACAACTTCTACCAGAGAACTCCTATAGCTGATAAACAAGTTTTCAAAGTGGCTTGATATAAAATTAACTCAAACAAATTACTACCCTTCCTATATTCAAAATACAAACATGTGGAGAAAGGAATTAGGTAAAAGATGGCCTTCACAATAGTCACAAAAACTATGAAATACCTTGGAGTGACTCTAACGAGGTAAGTGAAAAACCTGTATAACAAGAACTTCAAACCTCAAAAGATGGAAATTGAGGAAGATCTCAGAAAATAGAAATATCTCCCATGCTCTTGGTTTAGAAGGATAAACATTGTAAAAATGGCCATCTTACCAAAAATAATTTATAGATTTAACGCAATCACCATCAGAATTCCAACCTAATTATTCACTGAGTTGGAAAGAGCAATGTACAATTTCATCTGGAATAACAAAAGACGTAGAATAGCGAAATCCATCCTCAACAACAAGAAAACATCTGTGGGAATCAGTATCCCTGACCTCAAGCTATATCACAAGGCTATTGTGCTGAAAACTGCATAGTACAGGTACAGAAATAGGCACATGGATCAATGGAATAGAATAAAAGGTCCAGAAATGATCCCTCATGTATATGGTCACATGATTTTTGACAAAGGAGATGTAAACATTCAAAAGATAAAGGAAATCCTATTCAAAAAATGGTGTTGGTTCAACTGGTACTCAGCATGCAGAAGAAAATAGACCCTTTCTTATCTCTTTGTACAAAGCTCAAGTGCAAGTGGATCAAAGATCTTCACATTAAACCAGGTACACAGAAACTACTAGATGAGAAACTAGGGAAAACCTTAGAACTCATAGGCACAGGAGAAAATTTTCTTAACAGAACATCAATGGCTGGAGCTTTAAGGTCAAAGATTGACAAATGGGACTTAATGAGATTGCAAAGTTTCTGTAAGGCTAAGTACACTGTCAAGCAAACAAAATGGCACCCAACAGAGTAGGAAAAGATCTTTACCAACACCACATCAGATAGAGGCCTAATATCCAAGGTACACAAAGAACGCAAAAGCTAGACACCAGAGAATTAAACAACCCTATTAAAAATGGGGTACAGACTTAAACACAAATTCTCAGCTGAGGAATATCGAATGGCTGAGAAACATTAAGGAAGTCTTCAACATCCTTAGCCATTATGGAAATGTAAATAAAAACAACCATGAGATTCCACCTCTCACCAGTCAGATTGGCCAAGATACAAAACTCCGATGACAACAGATGCTGGTGAGGTTGTGGAGAAAGAGGAACACTTCTCCACTGCTGGTGGGGTTGTAAACTGATATAACCACTCTGGAAATCATCTGGTGGTTCCTCTGAAAAGTGGACATAGTATTCCCTGAAGACCCAGCTATTCCACTTCTGGGCATTTACCCCAGGGATGCTCTAACACACAACAAAGATACATGCACCACAATGTTCATTGCAACTCTATTTATAACAGCCATAAACTAGAAAGAACTCAGATGTCTCTCAACAGAGGAATGGATACACAAAATGTGGTACATATACAGAATTGAGTACTACACAGCTATTAAAAACAATGACTTTGTGAATTTCCTATGCAAATGGATGGACCTTGAAATTATCCTCAATGAGGTAACCCAGTAACTCCAAAAAAACAAAACAAAACAAAAACAGAACAACAAAAATAAACAAACCACACATTGTATATATTTACTGTTAAGTGGATATTAGCCAAAAAGATCAGGATACTCATGACACAACTCACAGACAATACGATATGAAACCCAAAAATTAAGACTGCTCCAACACTGTGGATGTTCCAGTCTTATTCAGAAGAGGAAAGAAAATACCTCAGAAAGTAGAGTGAGAGAGGGATCTAGGAAGTAGAAAGGAAAGATAGAGAATGGGCAGTTCAGATTTATAAGGATATGGGGTGAAAATTTAGAGGTCTTAGAATTTGAATGTGGGATAGTAGCAGTAAGGTAGGTAGAGCTGGAGGAAGCCACTAGAAAGTTTCAGATGCCAGAGATCAATAAGGTTCCCAGGACCCAAAAGGGAGGACATTAGTGGAAATACCCAGTAAAGAGAGATCTAACCTGTAGAAGCCATATCCAGTGGAGAGGCATAGCTCCCAGGTGATGGATGAGACCACTCACCACCTCAAAAATATTAATCCAGAATTGCCTCTGTCAAAAGGAAGTGGAGGGACAAAGAGTGAAGCAGAGACTGAAAGAAAAGGCAACCAGAGACTGCCCCACCTAGGGATACATTCCATCTGCAGACACCAAACCCAGACACTATTAATGACGCCAAGAATAGCTTGATGACAGAAACCTTGTATAGCTGTCCCAAGGGGCTACTGCAGAGCCTGACATATACAGACTTAGATACTAGTAGCAAACATTGGACTGAGTGCATGTATCCAAATGGAGAAATTAGGGCAAGAACTGAAGGTGATGAAGGTATTTGCAACCCCGTAGGAAGAACAATATCAACCCACCAGATTCTCCCAAAGCTCCCAGGGATAAAACTACTAACAAAAAAGTACATATTGGGGAACCTTTAACTCCATTTAGTTAATTAGCAGATAATTGCCTCATCAGGAATCACTGGGAGGTGAGTACCTTGGTACTGTTGAAGCTTGATGACCTACAGTAAGTGAATGCTAGGGTGCTGAGGCAAGAGTGGGTTGGGGGGTAGGCAGGCACCTTCATAGAGAAAGGGGAGTGGGAGAGAAGAGGGGGTTTGTGGAGGGAAAACTAGGAAGGTAGATAACTTTTGAAAAGTTAATAAATAAAACAACCTATAATAAAAAGACAAGCCTTAATAAAAGTAGTAAAATATTGTTTAATATATTTAAAATATGTTCATTTTGGACAAAATTCCATAATCTGGGAAAAAAAGTTAAATGTTAACATTACGTACTTGGATTTGTATTCAAAGAATTATAACTACATGACATCTTAATAGTGTACAGAACATCTGAATTATAACTACAGTCATTTCAGGAATCAAGGTTTACATGCAAATTCTTTATTCCATGAAAATCATTAAGAGGCTGTTATAACACCGAGAAAGTGTGAGTTTCAGTTAAGCCATGGAGTTAACTTTGAAAATAAGTCATTTTCAGTACATAAAATGAAGAAATGAATTGCAGAATGACTTTATTATTCTTCATGAGTAATAAAGGGCAGATGGTTGGGTAGCTTGTAGTTAAAATCATATTAACTGCCTCCAATCTGGGATTTTTTTCTTTTGCAAAAAAAGAATAAAGGGTGACAGAGTTGTTCAACCAATACATTACCACAAAGCAGCTCACCAGAGACAGGATGCTGTGAGTGGCTTTGCTTTCAGGAGATGTCTGGGAGGAAAGGATTGAGCTATGAAGATGCTGAGTTGTGTTTCGGTGTTTGTAGAGGAAAATCACTGTGTAGACGCTGGCCCACATCATGATGGTCACATAGAAGATATCATGAGTGATAATAAGGCTAAAAAATGACCCTGAATGGTGGCTCCCAAAAATAGTGTTTTGACAGTAACCATCTAAAAATCCGTGTGCACTGTATGTATAATTCTTATTGGATATTATCAAGTCAAGCATATATCCATAGATTAGTAGGTTAATAAGCCAGGAGCAAGCTAAGAAAAAAAAAATCCATGTGGAGAGTCTAGGCTTAAGACATGCCCATTTAGAATTACTGGGAGTGATGGTGATGACTTGGAATGTGCTTAGTACACAGGTGGTGCAGATGGACAGACCCCGACTGACTCTGTATGAAAAATGAACCACCTTACATCCAACATCATCCAGAAAATTTGGTACACCAAAGGAGAACATGATTTCTTTTGTCAATGCAAACATGATTGTCAACTTATTAACTATTGTCAGATGCATGAAAATTAAATCTATAAACTTCTTATAATGAGGCCTGAAGAGGAAAGTATATATATATAACATTATCAATGATGAGTTTCCTATGACACCAAAACAAAACTGGAATAGGAGAAAAAACTGGAGGGTGGTGTCTCTTGGAATCATGATGTTACTGTGGGTCAGGTTTTTTACCTGTAGTGTACCAAATAAATATACTTTATTTTAAAACAATTTTTAAACTGCTGTTTGTAGAAAAATATGCCAATTGACAGCTCAGAAACAGAGAAAACTGATGTAATGTCCACCTGTGTTCTTTCCTCCTCTAACTCTCTTGCTCTTCATCCCCCTTTCCCTCCTCTTTACTTCTTCTTTTGGTTTTTCAAGTAATGGATTCTCTATGTTGTCCACTTTGTAACTTGCTCTGTAGACAAGGCTGGCCTCCCACTCATAGAGATCCGCCTACACCTATCTCCCAAGTGCTGAGATCAAAGGTGTGCACCACTACTGAGTAGAGTAATCTGCAACTCCTTTAGGCCTTAGGTACAGAAATGACACTTTAGAAACTGCATTCCTGGGATTCTGGAGCATGATAGAGGATAGAATAAGGTGTTAAGAATAATAAATGATCGAATCCTCCCAAACACCCTGAAGTCTGCTCTATCTATTATGTCAGACAAAAGGATACGTTGACCTATGTGAAAACCAAGTTTGCTTGTTATGAGGAATTTTAAAATTTTTCTTGCTACTTGTATGAGTGTTTTGTCTGCATGTGTGTGCATTATATATACATGCCTCAGGGTCAATCCCTGGATCTCTGGAAGAGCAGCTAATGGTCTTTAACTGTTTAGTCATCTTTCCAGGCATAATAAATTTCTATTTATCAATCAATGATTTTTTTTTATTCCTAAGTATCAATGTTTTCATGTTTACAACAACATTTACTTCTATGACCTGTGTAATAATGTGTCTACTGATCTTTATTGTTTGGGATACACATACGTTTTTTTAGTTGGATTTTTGATGACAAAATGCTTAGACTTTTCTTTCATTCAACTCTACAGAAAACCAGTAATATTCTGAGGCATATCACTTTATATAATTATTTTGTTCACAACTTAATGCTAAACAGACAATAGGCAGAACACAGTGGCCAGGCTGAGCATACATATACAACACTATTGAGCACATCTTCTCAAAAATATGTTTTCTGTGATATTCAGTGACCAAATCAAGTAGGCTGGTTCTTATTGATCATCCCACTCTAACAACGAGGTTTATATTTTGTTTTTACAACATCTGAATTCTGTTTTTATATAAAGGTTTTTTGTATCCATGTTCCAGAGCCAGATTGCTCAAGACCACGGTTACAAAGAGAAAAACAATGACACAAGCTTGACCTTGAATTTCACCACATTGTTATGTCACCAATATTCTGTGGATTTGGGTGTATGGGTTTGCGGTTGCTGTACATTACCTTTAGATTCACTCCTCCCCTGATCTAACTAATTTTGTTATCTAAAATACAAACCTGTATTCTTTGGTGGATATCTATGAATTCCTCAACTTCCTATTTATCCTGACAAGGTCTATTAGAATTTTCCCAAGGTTCTGGCCATTACACACCAAGAATCTCTGTTTTGACCATTCCCTAGTGCAGCCAAAATATTCTAGTTTGAGGGACCAATTTTACTTAAAAAATGAGTTGTATAGGTACAATGTCTATCTAAGTTTAAAAATTTAATTTCAAATGTTGCATCAATAGGCAGTGATAAACTAGCTATTGGGGAAAAATTGAATTAATTCATCTAAAGAGAAAAAATTACTGTCCAGGACAAGACACATGCTGCAGGAGAGACAACAGCTTAGCTCTTCAAAGATAGGGACATCTAATTGTACTTCACTTACGGTCTGTCATATCGTTCTGGGCCATAAGGCTAAACAGGGGTGCTCCAGCATTATGAATAATATGTGAGACTGTCTACACATCCATCTATCTCTACAAATTAATTAAGTTAGAAGCTATGCATCGTGATTTCTACATATTCACGTAACATTTATTCCCTTCTCAGATCTTAAAGGGTTGAAAACTAGGAGGTAAATGAATAAAAGCAAAACAATACCACAAAACAGAAATATACAGTAAAAACAAAGCCAACCCCACTATCTTGTACAGAATATGCTAATATTTTTGATGAAACTTGCCTGTTGTCCAGAATAAAAGACACAACACAAGGATTTAATGTTGTATACAGATGCTGGGAAACTCAAAATGCCTGTGAAAAGATTACATTATGACTCCTAAGCTATAGGACTTTAAGAGAAATATGAAAAATAGATAAAACAGCCTTCAAAGACTTTAGAATTGTAAAAATACAGATGGGTATTGTTCTCACGAGAAAGAATCACTGACTGAATCAGATGCAAAAGTATTAACAAAACCAAAAATAGGGTACTGAGATGGCTCAGTAGTTAAGATCACTAGCTGCTCTTCTAGAGATCCTGGATTTAATTCCCTTTACCATATGTAGGCTCTTACCTGTCTATAAAAACACTTCCAAAGAATCTGACACCTCTGCTGGTGTTCTGGAGCATTGTTCGCATGTAGACATAGAAATACAAGTAGGCAAACCAACATATCCATGAAATATGTGAATAAAAATAAAGAAGAAAAAATATTAATGAAGGCTAAGAGAAGTATTGTACAGAAAAATAAGAAAAGAGATATCCTAACTTGACAGAAAAATGAGATAAAATATATCTGAAAAAAAACAACAACCGCAAAGGTAAGATACTGTGAATTACTGTAAATGTACTGATAGACTAGTGCGGAAGAGAGAATCACTGGGAAGGTTGCCATACCTCTTCTTGCTCTGAATATGAAGTGCTACAAACCCTTGTTCAGTTTAGAGAGTATCCCACAGACATGAAGCATTACAGGCAGGAAGTGTCTTGGAAAGCCTGCCTCACAGGAGACATGACTAAATAAGGGACATGACAGGACTCTTCCTCTCAGGGTGGCAATGATCTTGTTTACTGTGCATCATTTTAATTCACCGCAAGGAAAACATTTCTCTGCCAGATACAATATGATTCTCATGGTAATGGATTAAGTCAAGTAAATAAGATTTCAGTCTCTGTCTGAAGAGGTGCATTTTCCCTAGTTGAACTACGTCAGAAAAAAAAGTTTACAATCTAGAAAATCATTTAAAGTTTCCAATGCAGAAATTATCAAAGTCATTATCATCTGATGCCAGAAATTCCATTATTTCCCTGTTGATTTCTGTTCATTGAAAATTGCATTGTTCAGTCTTCAAATCTTTGTGCTATTTTTCTTTCTACTTATTTCTAGTTTTATTATCCTATTATTTGATAAGTACAAGTAATTACACTGATTCTTTTGTCCTTTATATTATTAGAAATATAAATAGTGTTAATCCAATCATTAATACTGTGTGTGTGTATGTGTGTGTGTGTGTGTATGTGTGTGTGTGTGCTTAAATTTTGCCAGCATGCTATCTGTGCATCACATCCATGCAGTGCTCATGGAGTTCAGAAGAGGGCACTGGATTCCTAGTATCCGGTTACAGATGCTTGTGAGCCCTCATGTAGGTTTTGGAAATTACACAAACCAGGGTCCTCTGGAAGAGCAGCCAGTGTTGTTAACCATTGTTTCTTGTGTCCAGACCCGTCATTTCTAATTTTATTAATTTGTATCTTCTCTTTACCTCTTTTCATAGCTTTGGGTAACATTTCTTCATCGTAACAAGGCAGAGATGAAGGATACCTTTAACCCCAGCACTCAAGAGGCAGATGCAAAGGCAGGTTGATATCTGAGCTGGAGACCACCCTGGTCTACAGAATGAGTTTTAGAAGAGCCAGGGTCAGCCAGAGTAATCTAACCTTGAGGTAAAACAATAACAGCAGTAACAGCAACAACACAAACAAATCAAAATCCAGAAACCAAACCAACACAAAACAAACAAATTTTCAATCTTGTTTGTTTTCAAATAACCATCTCTTCATTTCATTGATTCTTTGTGTTCTTGCTGTTGGCTCTAGCTCATCATTTCAGCCCTGAGTTTGATTATGTCTTGCTGTTTACTCTTTCTGGGTGTTATATCTGCCTTTCGTTCTAGAACTTTGAAGAGTGCTGCTAAGTTATTTGTATGAGATCTCTACAGGTTTTTTTTTATGTAGGCACTTAGAGTGATGATCTTGCTTCTTAGCTCTGCCTCCATTGTACCCCATAAGTTTATGTCTGCTGATAATTCATTTTTATTGAATTCTGAAGCATTTTGAATTTCTTGACTTACGTATTAATTTAGTTTTCATTTGGCTGTTCAGTTTCGATCATTATTATTATTATTATTATTATTATTATTATTGTTGTTGTTGTTGTTGTTGTTGTTGTTGTGGCTGTTGTTATTGTTATTATTATTATTATTATTAACATCAGACAAGATCTCTTTTTATTGTTCTGGCTGTACACGAACTCATTCTGTAGACCGTGCTGTTCTTAAATTCACACAGATTGTTCTGCTTCTGCCTTTCACATTCTGAAATTAAAGGTGTACACCAATGTGGCTTCTCTTCAGTTTCCACAACTTTGTATATTTACTGTTGTTTATTTTGCACAAACAACAAGGTAGTCAAATGAGATGCAGAGCATTATTTTAACCTTTTTTATATTTGTTGTTAACACTTATTGTGTTTCCAAGTACACAGTTCAGTTAGAGAAGTACATAGTCAAACATGATCTCCTGAGCAAAACGAGTATTCTTTTGTGTTTGAGTAAAATGTCCTATAGGTCTCTGCCAGGTCCATTTTATTAATGATATTACTTAAATAATTTGTCTTGGTGACATAGAGTGCGGTAGTGAAGTCATCCACAGTCACTGTATGAGAGAGAATATGTGATTTAATTGTAGCAGTTTTTTAAATAAAATTGGGTGCCTGTGTGTTTCATGCTTTAATGTGTGTAAATGTCCTTTTTGAAAACTTTTCTATTGATGAATATTTAGTGTCTTTCTCTATCTCTTCTGATTAGTTTGGCTTAAATTTTATTTTGTCAGGTATTCAAATGGCTCCGCTGTTGCTTCTAGTGTCCAATTGATTGGAATATACCTTTTCATATTTATACACTAAGGTGACATCTGTTCTTGATGGTGAAGTTCAGATCTTGGAAGTAGCTTAAGGATGAATTCTGTTTCCTAATCTAGTTTGTTAATGTGAGTATTTTTCATTGGAGAACTGAGATCTTGAATACAGATATTTATCAATAACTGGTGTTTACTGATTCCAATTTTTTAATGTTATGTTGTGCTTCCTTCCCTTGATGTGGAGAAGTGGTACAGTGTCTGTTTCCTTTGATGTCCTGAACTCGGAACATTTATTTCTTGTGTCTTCTGGATGACTAACATCGTCAGGTTAAAGCTTGATTTGTTGGTAGAAAATTTGCTTTAAATTTGAGCATATTGTGCATGGTTTTTATTCACTACCTATGCTAATTGACATTTTTACCAGTAAAGTAGACTAAGCTGACATGTGTTCTCTCTTACAGTTTGTAGGCTATCCATTTAAGCCCTTCGCATTTTTAGAGCATCCATTGAGATGTCGGGTGTTTTTCTAATAAGTTTTCTTTATATGTTACTAAGACTTTCTCCCTTACAATTTTTAATATTCTTGTTTTTGTGCACAATTGGTGTTTTGATTACATTCTGTGGGGAATTTGTTTTTTGGTGAAGTGTATTTGAATTTTGTGCTTTTTGTATTTTGTCAGGAAGCTTCTGCTTTAATCTAGGAAATTTTTTTATAGTTTTGTGAAAAATATTTTCTGTAATGTTGTTTTGCATTGCTTCTCATTCCCTATTGTAATTATTCACAAAGTTGGTCTTATCATAGTGTCCTGGATTTCCTTAATGTTTTCTGACTCTAATCTTTCCATTAACTACTTTATGTATTCATTTTTCAACCTGATCACTGCCACTGCCCAGGTCACTTAACAGAATCCTTCCTCTTCTTCTCCACTTCTCTCCTGAGTGTTGGGTTCCTGCTCAGTATATGCTTGTTCTTACACATCAAGATTTTTGTTTAAAACTATGAATTTTTCATTTACAATTTTATTTCAGTTTGGATTTTCATTAAAAATTCTATTACCAATGTTTACATCTCAAATTTCTTTTATTACTGTACTCAAATATTTCTTTGTGTCTTCCAAGAATTCCTTGAGGTATTTATTCACATCGTCTTTAAATTTTTGAACATGTTTATAATAAATATTTTAAAGTTCTTGTTTTTACTTGAACATTTTCTTTTTTATTAAATTCCAAATGTTTTATTATGTTACTTTACACATGTACATATTTCAGTAAGGCTCAACTAAAGAAAAAAATTCCATATCAAGGATTCCAGATGCAATTAATAATTTTAAACAATGCTGTTTAAGTGTATAAGCAAGATCAACTACATTCAATTTGGAAGATAAAATGTTCAGAGATATTTGGGATCAACAGTGCACAAATTAGAAGATATCATAAATTATTCTCCATATCAGACAATTCTCAGCATGATACAAATTTACTCAAATTCATGGAAAAATAAGAGGAAGGCAAGTAAAATGTTTGCATAATTGCCAAGTTGTACACATGCAATGGTTTAGGATGAGATTTTGTACTGAGAAAAGAGATTGCAGCAAGAGCACTGTCAAATATCTTAGAACTAAGAACACTCAGTTTATGGACATTCACTAAATGATGAAAAGCAGCAGAGACATAGTAATGACATTTAGTTTGATCAAAATTATTATAGGTTTACTAATTCAACTTTTTTTGTTATTTCTTGTTTTTTTTTTCTTGGACTTTACACAGTCTGTGAGTTATTTCTGGGGCAGTGCGAGACTCTGGGGATAGCATCCCACTATCAGTGACTGCAGATTATGTTTGTTATTTTGTGACTGGGTTATCTCACTCAGGATGATATTCTCTAGATGCAGCCATTTTCTTAAGAATTTGGTTAAGTCATTGTTTCTGGAGGCTGAGTAGTATTCCGTTATGTAAATATACCACAATTTTTATATCCATTCATCTACTGAAGGACATTTGGGTTCTTTCCAGCTTCTGGCTATTATAAATAGATCTGCTATGAACATTGTGGTGCATGTATCTTTGTTTTATATTAAAGTGTCTCTGGGCTATATGCCCAGGAGTGGAATAACTGGGTCTTCAGCTAGTACTATGTCCAGTTTTCTGAGGCATTGCCAGACTTATTTCCAGAGTGGTTGTATCAATTTACAACCCCACAAACAGTGGAGAAGTGTTCCTTTTTCTCTGCATCTTCGCCAGCATCTGCTTTCATCTGAGTTTTGGATCTTGGCCAATAAGATTGGTGTGAGGTGAAATCTCAGGGTTGTTTTGATTTGCACTTCCCTGATGGCTAAGGATTTCGAGCACTTAATCAGATGTTTCTCAGCCATTCGATATTCCTCAATTGAGAACGTTTTGTTAAGCTCTGTACCCCATTTTTAATAGGGTTGTTTGATTCTCTGGTTTCTAGCTTTTTGAGTTCTTTGTATACCTTGGATATTAGGCCTCTATATGATGTGGTAAAGATCTTTTCCCATTCTGTTGGCTGCCATTTTGTTTTCTTGACAATGTCCTTAGCCTTACAAAAATTTTGCAATCGCATTAAGTCCCATTTGTTAATCTTTGACATTAGAGCTTGAGCCATTGGTGTCTGTTCAGAAAATTTTTCTCCTGTGCCTATGTATTCTACAGTTTTCCCTACTTTATCATCTAATAGTTTCAGTGTATCTGGTTTAATGTGGAGATTATTGATCCCCTTACACTTGAGCTTTATACAAGGAGATAAGAAAAGGTCTATTTTCATTCTTTTGCATACTGAGTACCAGTTGGTCCAGAACCATTTGTTGAATAGGCTGTCCTTTTTCCATCGAAATTTTATGGATCCTTTGTCAAAAATCAGGTGACCGTATACGTGAGGGCTCATTTCGGGATCTTCTATTCTATTCCATTGATCCATGTGCCTATTTCTGTACAAGTACCATGCAGTTTTCAGCACAATTGTCTTGCAACATAGCTTGAGGTCAAGGATAGTGATTCCAGCAGATATTTTCTGGTTGTTGATAATGGATTTTGCTATTCTAGGTCTTTTGTTATTCCATATGATATTGCACATTGATTTTTCCAATTCAACGAGGAACTGGGATGGTATTTTGATGGGGATTGCATTGAATCTGTAGATTGCTTTTGGTAGGATGGCCATTTTTAAAATGTCGATCCTTCCAATCCATGAGCATGGGAGATATTTCCATTTTTCTTAGTTAGAGTCACACCAAAAATTTTCATAGATTTTGTGACCATTGTGAAGGCTATTTTTTCCCTAATTTCTTTCTCAACATGTTTGTCCACATGTACAAAAGCTACTGATTTGTTTGAGTTAATTTTATAACCAGCCACTTTGCTGAAATTGTTTATCAGCTCTAGGAGTTTTCTGGTGGAATTTTTGGGGTCACTTAGTACCCTATCATGTCATCTGCAAAGAGTGATGTTTTTACCTCTTCCTTTCTGATTTGTAGCCCCTTGATCTACTTTTGCTGTCTAATTGCTCCAGCCAGGAATTCCAGTACTATGTAGAATAGGTAGGGTGAGAGTGGGCAGCCTCGTCGAGTCTCTGATTTTAGTGGAATTGCTTCAATTTCACAATGTTAAGTTTGATGTTGGCTGTTGGTTTGCTGTGTATTGCTCTTATTATTTTTATGTAAGGCCCTTCGATTCCTGTTCTTTCCAGGACTTTTTACATGAAGGGGTGTTGAATTTTGTCAAGTGCTTTCTCAGCAACTAGTGAGATGACCATGTGATTTTGTTCTTTGAGTTTCTTTATATGGTGGATTACATTTATGGATTTCATTATATTCAACCATCTCTGCATCCCAGGGATGAAGCCTACTTGGTCATGATGAATGATCGTTTTGATGTGTTCTTGTACTCAGTTTGCAAGTATTTTGTTGAGTATTTTTGCATCAACATTCATAAGTGAGATTGGTCTGAAGTTCTCTTTCCTTTTAGGTTCTTTGTGTGGTTTAGAAACGAGGGTTATTGTAGGCTCAAAAAATAACTTAGGTAGGATTCCATCTGATTCTATCTTGTGGAATAGTTTGGAGAGTATTGGTGTTCCCAATAAATATCTGATAAACTTTTGCACTGATCCCGGCTGGACCGGGGCTTTTTTGGTTAGGAGGCTTTTAATGACTTCTTCTATTTCTTTAGGTGTTATGGGATTATTTAGAAGGTTTACTTGGTCCCCAGAAATGTGTAAAAAGTGTCCTTCCTTATCTTTTTTGATAACTTTTGGTTGTAAATTTACTTTATTCTATATTAGAATAGCCACTCCAGCTTGCATCTTGGAGCTGTTTGCTTGAAAGTTTTTATCCCTCCCTTTTACTCTGAAATAGTGTCTGTCTCTGTCTCTGAGATGAGTTTCCTTTATGCAGCAAAAGGCTGGATTTTGTTTATGTAACCAGTCTGATAGTCTATGTCTCTTTATTGGGGAGTTGAGTCCATTTATGTTAATAGATATCAAGGAATAGTTGTGTCTGTTTCCTGACATCATTGCTTTTTTGGGATGAGTTGTGTCTGTGTTTTTTGCTTTTTTTATTTTTCTTGTTTAGGAGTTTTCTTGTTTTTACTAGGCTGTATTTTCCCTCATTGTATTGGGTTTTCCACCTATAATTCGTTGTACTGCTAGGTTTGTTGTCAGATATTGTGTAAATTTTGATTTGTCTTGAAATATCTTCATCTCTCCATCGATGTTGATTGATAGTTTTGCTCGGTATAGCAGCTTGGGCTGGCACTTGTGCTCTCTTAGGATGTTCATGATGTTTGTCCAGGCTTTTCTAGCTTTCATAATCTCTGTTGAGAAATCGGGTGTGAGTCTGATTGGCCTGCCTTTATATGTTACCTGACCCTTTTCCCTTACTGTTTTAGTATTCTTTCTTTGCTTTGGGCACTTGATGTTTTTACTATTATGTGTCAGGAGGTATTTCTTTTCTGGTCCAACCTATTTGGAGGTCTGAAGGCTTCTTTTATGCTCGTGGTCATCTCATTCTTGAGGATAGGGAAGTTATCTTCTACGATTTTGTTGAAGATATTTACTGTGCCTCTTAGTTGATACTCTTCTCCCTCTTATATTCCTATTATCCTTAGGTTCGATCTTCTCATTGTGTCTTGGATTTCCTGGACATTTTGGGTTAGGAGCTTTTTGTTTTTTGCATTTTCTCTGGCTGTTTTGCCTATGTTTGCAATGTTTTCTTCTGCCCCCAAGATTTTCTCTTAAATCTCTTATAATCTATTGGAAATGCTTGCTTCTGTGACTCCTGATTTTCTTTTCTGGTGTTCTGCCTCTAGGGTTATCTCTTTTAGCGTTTTCTTTATTTTGTCAATTTCCGTTTTAATTTCCCTCTTCCATTCCTTTATTTCTTTGGGTCTGTTTTCCTCTAGTTCATTGAGTTCTTTGAGTGTTTTTCTTGTTTCTTCTTTAAAACCTTCTGAATCTTTTTGCTTTTCCTCCATTTTTGTTTAAGTATCTCTATCAGCATCTTGAGGTATGATTTCATGTCTGTGTCTTCTTTTTCTGGAGTGTTTCAAATTCCGATGTTTGCTGTTATGGGAGAGCTGGGTTCTGGTGTTGCTAGATTGACTTTGGTTTCCTTGGGATATACTCTTTCGCTTTCCTCTTGCCATATTGTTGTTGGTGATATGTTCTTGCCTTTCCCTTTTATCTGGTCTGTGTCCCTGGATCTCCACTGGTCCATGTGTCAGATGGGCCGAGCCCTGTTCTATGCCTCAGAGTCGTCGGGTAGGAACAGAAGTTCCAACGTTCTGTTCTTGGTTGCTGACTCAGGCAGGGCAGGGCAGGGCAGGGCAAGGCAGGGGGTGCACTTACTGTGTGCACTCCGCAGAGATCTCTTTTCTCCCCTGCAGCCCAGGTCTCCCACCTACCAGTTGCTCAGCCTCTATGAGACTCCGTTCTGGGTGGCAGATGGGCCAGGCTCTGCTCTGCGTCCTGAAGTCGCCGCTGGGTGGAAACAGAAGTTCTAAATTTCTGTTCCCGGTCGCTGGATCAGGCAAGGCAGGGCAGGGCACAGTGCAGGGTGCACTTTCCCCATGCGCTCTGCAGAGCATTATAAAATTTGAACAGATTAAGATATAAAAATTTTGTTATTAGTCTTTGTTCTATTGATTTTAAGGCTTAAAATCTCATGCTACAATACATTCTCTAAAACAACTCTACTTGTTGAGCGAGAGAGATGCCCCAGCAGTTAAAAAAACCCTTGCTATTACATAGAACTTGGGGTCAATTCCCAGAAACTAAATCGGAGCTCACAACTGTCTACAAGTCCAGTTCTGGGAGATGTGACTATCATATATTAAGAAAAGATAAGAAATAAATTATAAAAATCCTACATGAGGCCTGTCTTAATAAAAAGCATTATTAGTCATTTCTTACCACCTGAATATTAGGTACTCAGGCATACTATGGTTATGTTGCTCATGAGGAAAGGAATCAGCTAAGACAGGGTCAGTTGGATTGTTAGATTAACTATGGCACCTTCTTGAGAAAAAACGTAAATTAAAAGCTGAAAAGAAAGAGATGAAATTGGAAATAAGTTTCCTATTGTTCAACAGAACATAAGGGCACACTCTTTGGTAGCCTGAAAATAAAACACCACTATTCAGATCCAATACTGGGTTCTTCTTTGGTCTGTAAAGTGAATAGAATGTGACAATTGTTTTTGAGCCATATAAAAGCATAAATAAACCCACAAGCATAAGGATGCTGTGTGTGTCTCTCTTCTCAGAAAATGCATGGAGAGAGACACTGAAACTTTGGACATGCTGAGTTCTCCTATTGTGGCTGAACAGGAGGCTTACCATGTAGAGGCTGGACCACATCATGAGAAACACAAACAGGAGGTCTCTAATCATTAATGAAGTTACAAGTGACATGGTGGTATGGTAGCGAACTTGGCTAGGAATACCGAGAACCCACAAGTGTGAAGTTAATTTGTCCCTTTACGTTTTCAACCATGGGAAGGTAGAGAAAGGTGTTGATGATCCACATAAAAAAGTGTGATGTAAAAATGCATGACTCAAACTTGGAGTTAAGCCATGCCCACTTGGAATGCTTAGAAGTGACAGTGATGGCTTGAAATATACTCAGTAGAGAAGTAGTGCAAATGGAAAGGCCCCTGGTAACACTATATGCATACAAGACTGCCTTACATGCAACATCGTGAAAAAGGAACCTGACTGCAAAGGATGCCATGACATCTGGTATCAACCTAAACACAATGCTCAAAACATTGACAAGCATTAGGTGTTTGAAGATATCTATGAGCTTCTTCAGATGAGGCTGAATTGAGAAGATGTACATGTATAGTATGAAAAGCAGCAAGTTTCCCATGAGTCCAGTGAAAATTTCTAACAGGAAGAAGAATCCAGAAATTAGTTCTTTTGGAAACATCATATTAATGAGGTCTTCAGTAATCTTCTGCTACAATAAGACCCAAGCAAATATAAATGTATGGTGTGGTGACATTTCAATCAATAATCAAGGTGGTTTAATGTAGTGATTGAGAGATAAGCACAGGGAGACAGCAGTGAAATGTGCATTATAGATTGAGAGCCTTCCAGGAACTGAATTCAATTATTTCTGAGAGCCTGAGAATAAAAAAGTCAGCCTTTAAAAACTCATATGGAAACACCTATCATGTTAATATATTTACTGGCGCATATTTGACTCATGTAAAAAAATAAATTTACATTGTACAAAACTAAAATCCTGAACATGAAGAGAACAAATAATCAAAATTTTAATGTATGAATTAAAATGGAGAGTTCTCAAAAGATATATGAGACAAATGGCTAAGAAACACTTGCTTTTTAAATGTCCTACTTTGTTAGTCATCAGGAAAGTGCAAATTAAAAGTATTTTGAGAACTTCTGGATGCAGAGTGGAGCCTGGCTACCTGCCAGGCAGAACGTCAGCTCATAGAGGCTGAGCAACTGGTGAATGGGAGACCAAGACTGCAGGGGAGCAGCGAGATCTCTGCTGAGTGCACACGGAAAGTGCACACCTTACCTTGCTTTGCCCCGCCCTGCCTGATCCATCGATTGGGAACAGAAAATTAGAACTTCTGTTTCCGCCCAGAGGCGACTTCTGGACGCAGAGCGGAGCCTGGCCTACCTGCCAAGTGGAACGGCGGCTCATAGAGGCTAAGCAACTGCGATTGGGAACAGAAAATTAGAACTTCTGTTTCCACCCGGAGGCGACTTCCGGACACAGAGCGGAACCTGGCCTACCTGCCACCCAGATCGGCGGCTCATAGAGGCTGGGCGACTGCGATTGGGAACAGAAAATTAGAACATCTGTTTCCACCCTGAGGCGACATCCAGACGCAGAGTGGAGCCTGGCCTACCTGCCAGGCGGAACGGCGGCTCATAGAGGTTGAGCAACTGGTAAGTGGGAGACCTAGACCGCAGGGGAGCAGAAAGATCTCTGTAGAGTACACAATGAAAGTGCACCCCCTGCCTTGCCCTGCCCTGCCTGATCCAGCAAACAGAAACAGAACGTTGGAACTTCTGCTCACATCCGACGACTCTGAGGCATAAAACAGAGCTCAACCCATCTTACACCTCAACCAGTGGAGAACCAGAGTCACAGACCAGATACAAGGGAAAGGTAAAAACATATCACTGACAACAAAATGGCAAGAGGAAAGAGAAAGAGTATATCCCAAGGGAACCAAGACAATCTAGCAACACCAGAGCCTAGCTCTCCTATAATAGCAAACATTGGAACTTCAAACACTCCAGAAAAAGAAGACACAGACCTGAAATCATGCCTCAAGATGCTGATAGAGTTACTTAAACAAGAAAGGGAGGAAAAGCAAAAAGATTCAGAAGCTTTTAAAGAAGAAACAAGAAAAACACTCAAAGAACTCAAAGAACAATAGGAAAACAGAACCAAAGAAATAAAGGAATGGAAGAGGGAAATTAAAAAAGAGATTGACACAATAAAGAAAACGCTAAAAGAGATAACCCTAGAGTCAGAACACCAAAAAAAGTAATCAAGAGTCACAGAAGCAAGCATTTCCAATAGATTATAAGAGATCGAAGAGAGAATTTCAGGGGCAGAAGACAACATTGCAAAAATAGACAAAACAGCACGAGAAGATGCAAAAAACAAAAAGCTCCTAACCCAAAATGTCCAGGAAATCCAAGACACAATGAGAAGACCGAACCTAAGGATAATAGGAATAGAAGAGGGAGAAGAGTATCAACTAAGAGGCACAGTAAATAACTTCAACAAAATCATAGAAGAAAACTTCCCTACCCTCAATAATGAGATGACCACGAGCATAAAAGAAGCCTTCAAAATTCCAAATAGGCTGGACCAGAAAAGAAATACCTCCTGACACATAATAGTAAAATCATCAAGCGCCCAAAGTAAAGAAAGAATACTAAAGGCAGTAAGGGAAAAGGGTCAAGTAATATATAAAGGCAGACAAATCAAACTCACACCCGATTTCTCAACAGAGACTATGAAAGCTAGAATAGCCTGGACAGACATCATGCACTCCTTAAGAGAGCACAAGTGCCAGCCCAAGCTGCTATACCCAGCAAAACTATCAATCACCATCGATGGAGAGACGAAGATATTTCAAGAGAAATCAAAATTCACACAATATCTGACCACAAACCCAGCACTAAAACGAATTATAGGTGGAAAACCCAATACAATGAGGGAAAATACAGCCTAGTAAAAACAACAAAACTCCTAAACAAGAAAACTAAAAGAAGAAAAAAACACAGACACAACTCAACCCAAAAAAGAAATAATGGCAGGAAACAGAAACAACTATTCCTTGATATCTATTAACATAAATGGTCTCAACTCCGGAATAAAGAGACATAGACTATCAGACTGGATAGATAAACAAAATCCAGCCTTTTGCTGCATACAGGAAACTCATCTCAGAGACAAAGACAGACAATATCTTAGAGTAAAAGGGTGGAAAAAAATCTTCCAAGCAAACAGCTCCAAGAAGCAAGCTGGAGTGGCTATTCTAATATCGAATAAAGTAAATTTCCAACCAAAAGTTATCAAAAAAGATAAGGAAGGACACTTTTTACTCATTACCGGGGAAATCTGTCAGGAGGAACTCTCAATCCTTAACTTATATGCTCCAAATAAAAAATCACCCACATTCATAAAAGAAACCCTACTAAAGCTCAAAAAATACATTTCACCCCACACAATAATAGTGGGAGACTTTAATACCCCACTCTCACCAATGGACAGATCAGGGAAACAGAAACTGAACAAGGACACTGCAAAACTAGTAGAGACTTTGAAACAACTAGAATTAATAGATATATACAGAACATACTATCCCAAAGTAAAAGAATACACCTTCTTCTCACCACCCCATGGCACCTTCTCAAAAATTGACCACATAATTGGACACAGAACGAGCCTCCATCGATATAAGAAGATTGAAATACTCCCATGCATCCTCTCAGATCACCATGGGGTACAGCTGGTCTTTAACAACACAAAGACAACAAAAAGCCCACATACACATGGAAACTAAACAATGCTCTGTTAAAGGATAGCAGGGTCAAAGAAGAAATAAAGAAAGAAATTAATAATTTTTTAGAATTAAACGAAAACGAAAACACAACATACCCAAACCTATGGGATGCAAGGAAAGCAGTATTGAGAGGAAAACTCATAGCCCTAAGTGCTTCCAAAAAGAAACTGGAGAGAGCTCACATAAGCAACCAGACAGCACAGCTAAAAGCCCTAGAACAAAAGGAAGCAGATATACCCAAAAAGAGTAGACGGCAAAAAATAATCAAATTTAAGGCAGAAATAGACCAAATAGAAACAAAAAGAACCATTGAAAAAATCAACAAAACCAAGAGTTGGTTCTTTGAGAAAATCAACAAGATTGATAAACCCCTAGCCAGACTAACTAGAGGGCAAAGAGAGCATATCCAAATTAACAAAATCAGAAAGGAAAGTGGGGACATAACAACTGAAAATGAGGAAATTCAAAAATCATCAGATCCTACTACAAAAACTTATACTCCACAAAATTGGAAAATCTGGAGAAAATGGATAAATTCCTAGACAGATACAAGGTCCCAAAATTAAACTAAGACCAAGTAAACCATCTAAATAACCCTATAACACCTAAAGAAATAGAAGAAGTGATCAAAAGCCTTCCAACCAAAAAATGCCCAGGTCCAGACGGGTTTAGTGCAGAATTTTATCAGACTTTTATTGAGGATATAACACCAATATTCGCCAAACTATTACAAAAGATATAATCAGATGGAATATTACCCAACTCATTTTTGAGGCTACAATAACCCTCGTACCTAAACCACACAAAGACCCTACAAAGAAAGAGAACTTCAGACCAATCTCACTTATGAACATTGATGCAAAAATACTCAACAAAATCCTTGCAAACCTAATCCAAGAACACATCAAAACGATCATTCATCATGACCAAGTAGGCTTCATCCCTGAAATGCAGGGATGGTTTAACATAAGGAAATCCATCAACGTAATCCACCATATAAACAAACTCAAAGACCAAAATCACATGGTCGTCTCACTAGACGCTGAGAAAGCATTCGATAAAATCCAACACCCCTTCATGTCAAAAGTCCTGGAAAGAACAGGAATCCATGGCCCATACTTAAACATAATAAAAGCTATATACAGCAAACCAACAGCCAACATCAAACTTAATGGCGAGAAACTTGAAGCAATCCCACTAAAATCAGGGACTCGACAAGGCTGCCCACTCTCCCCCTACCTATTCAACATATTACTGAAAGTCCTGGCTGGAGCAATTAGACAGCAAAAGGAGACCAAGGGGATACGAATCGGAAAGGAAGAGATAAAAACATCACTCTTTGCCGATGACATGATAGTGTACTTGAGTGATCCCAAAAATTCCACCAAAGAAATCCTACAGCTGATAAACAAGTTGAGCAAAGTGGCTGGATACAAAATTAACTCAAACAAATCAGTAGCCTTCCTATACTGATAGGACAATCATGTGGAAAAAGAAATTAGGGAAAACGTACCCTTCACAATCGTTACAAATCTATGAAATACCTTGGTGTGATTCTAACTAAGCAAGTGAAGGACCTGTATGACAAGAACTTCAAACCTCTAAATAAAGTAATTGAGGAGGATCTCAGAAAATGGAACGATCTCCCATGCTAATGGATTGGAAAAATCAACATCTTAAAAATGGCCATCCTACCAAAACCAATCTACAGATTCAATGCAATCCCCATCAAAATTCCAACCCAGTTCTTCATGGAATTGGAAAGATCAATGTGCAATTTCATATGGAATAACAAAAGACCTAGAATAGCGAAATCCATCCTCAACAACAAAAAAACATCTGCGGGAATCACTATCCCTGACATCAAGCTATATTACAAGGCAATTGTGCAGAAAACTGCATGGTACTGGTACAGAAATAGGCATGTGGATCAATGGAATAGAATAGAAGATCCAGAAATGAGCCCTCATGCATATGGTCACCTGATTTTTGACAAAGGAGCAGTAAACATTCAATGGAAAAAGCACAGCCTATTCAACAAATGGTGCTGGTCCAACTGGCACTCAGCATGCAAAAGAATGAAAATAGACCCGTTCTTATCTCCTTGTACAAAGCTCAAGTGTAAGTGGATCAAAGATCTCCACATTAAACCAGATACACTGAAACTATTAGATGAGAAAGTAGCGAAAGCCTTAGAACACATAGGTACAGGAGAAAATTTCCTGAACAAAACACCAATGGCTCAAGCTCTAAGATCAAAGATTAACAAATGGGACTTAATGAGATTGCAAAGTTTCTGTAAGGCTAAAGACATCGTCAAGAAAACAAAACAGCAACCAACAGAATGTTAAAAGATCTTTACCAACACCACATCAGATAGAGGCCTAATATCCAAGGTGTACAAGGAACTCAAAAAGCTAGACACCAGAGAATCAAATAACCCTATTAAAAATGGGGTACAGAGCTAAACAAAAGGTTTTCAGTTGAGGAACACCGAATGGCCGAGAAACACCTGAGGAATAGCTCGACATCCTTAGCCATCAGGGAAATGCAAATCAAAACAACCCTGAGATACCACCTCACACCAGTCAGATTGGCCAAGATCCAAAACTCAGATGACAGCAGATGCTGGCGAGGCTGCGGAGAAAGAGGAACACTTCTCCACTGTTGGTGGGGTTGCAAGCTAATACAACCACTCTGGAAGTCTGTCTGGCGATACCTCAGAAAATTGGATATAGTACTACCTGAAGACCCAGCTATTCCACTTCTGGGCATATACCCCAGAGACACTTCAATACACAACAAAGATATATGCACCACCATGTTCATAGCAGCTCTATTTATAATAGCCAGAAGCTGGAAGGAACCCAGATGTCCTTCAAAAGATGAATGGATACAAAAATTGTGGTACATATACACAATGGAATACTACTCAGCCACCAGAAACAATGACTTAACAAAATTCTTAAGAAAATGGCTGCATCTAGAGAATATCATCCTTAGTGAGATAACCCAGTCACAAAAGAACAGACATAATATGCAGTCATTGATAGTGGGATGCTAACCCCAGAGGCTTGCACTCCCCCAGAAACAACTCACAGACTGTATGAAGTCCAAGAAATAAAGAAAACAAAAAAATATATACATATATTTACAAAACAAGAAGACTGACTATTTCCATGTTCCATTTTGTTTTGCATGTACTTTATGCTTATTGTAACTATTAGGTTTTCAATGCATACCGTCAAGCCCTTGAAAAAAATCAAGTTCTGACAAAAAAAAAAAATATATTCACATGGTTTTATGTAAAAATTATTTCAATGTCTGAAAAAACATTACTGACAAAAATGTATAATTTTAAGCAAAAAATGTTTAAAATCTGTACATTTATGTTTGTTTTGTAAAATAAAGTCGTTTAAAAAAAAGAAATCAATTACAGAAAGATTTTTATAAAGCAGTAAAAATGTTCAGATCATAAATTAATATTATTTAAAAATCAAAATTAAAAGTATTTTGAGATTTCACCTTCCCCAAATCTGAAAGGTCACACTCAATAAAACAAATAATAGAAAATAATAGTATATGTTGGAGAGGAAAGGACAAACTTTCCTAGATTCTAACTGCTACATCCAAAATGGAAATCAGTGTGGGGTTGGTTCTTCAAACAGCTGAAAATTGATATACTGCAAGATCCAGCTGTATACCAAAGGCATATGACCAAAGAACGATACAACTCACTACAGAGACACCTGCTCATCCATGCTCTGTTCATAATAGAAACTGTGAACAGACTAGAGGACCATAACCAGATTAATAGATGATAAAAATGTGAGATATATATTTGTGTGTTTGTATGCATATATAAGCATATATATGTGAACATCATTCATGAAGTCTGCAGGTGAATGTAATGTTTACAACAACCATCCTGAGTGAAGCATCTTTGTCCCAAAAAGATAAACGCTGCATGATCTCTATATGTGGATGCAGGCTTTGCTATTGCCTTTGTACTTTCTATGTAAACAAACATGTGTTTAGTCATTTGATATTCATAGAGAACATTATAGTTTAGAATAAACATGTGAGGAATAGAAATTCTCACCTTGGCTAGGACTTTATTACAAAATTCTGTTAGAGTAAGGATCATTTCAACAATTACCTGTGTAAGCTATACAGGTACCAACTTTTAGCTTCCTACTTCTAACATTACTTTCTGAGCCAAATGTCAGCATTTGAAACAACGAGTCTCCCAAAACTTGTATCAGTTCCTAAAATAAAGAGAGTAAAACTATACCTAACAATTCAACTGTGCAAAACAAAACCTTAACAAAAGAATTATCTGGACAAACAAGCATTCATGCCATGATAGAGAAACCAAATCTCATTAGGAATTGAACTGTCTTGCCAGATAAGACAACAAGGGTAATAATTGGTATGCCTTTATGAGAGATCATTTTAGCATTCTCAAGCATAGTACCAATGAAACTGATACATGTTGGAGACATAGAAATATTAAAATTTGCACCAATCCTGAAGTTTCCTGAGAAATGAAAGCAATTAATGTAGCCACACAGTGATACTGTATTGTACACAAAAAGCAGTTCTGCAGAATAGGTTTTGGCTGGGGTTATAGAGCATATCAGAGACTCTGTTCCAGTCCAACTAAGCTGTGTGCTGGATCCATTCAAGGCCATCCAGCATTCAGGTGCAACATTAACCTGCCAGTTCAGATACATGCTCCTCGTATGCAGGATGAAATCTATACCCTTAAGCAGATACTTATTCCAAGGCTGGCTATTCACCTTAAGGTCCTAGATATGGCCAAGTTAACAAATAGGGACTAGGATGGACCCTAATATGGTGAAGTTCATGGCAAGAAGACAGACAGGTTAGGTTCCTGGTAAAAACCATGTCACATCCATAATATCCAGGCCCAGTCTCACTCAGCTATGAAAGCTGAGGGAGCTAATCCACCAAGAATACTTTCATGAAAGTTTAAAAAAGTTGAAATTGGCCTTGGTCTCATCTATGCACAGATGTCAACATAAGAAAATACACACAATCCATTTTCAGGTAAGCAGAAGGGAGACTGGCCAAACTGCAGGGATGTGTCTACATAGGTGCATCATAGGTGCAAATGTCAAAAGATCACTGGCTGTAGAGAAAATGCAGAAATGAGATCCCTGAGCCTGAGGCTGAGTCTCTGTGAATCCTCTAAAAATCTGTCTAAGAAGTAATTTTCCCTACAATTCACTGGCTGGGAAATCAGAGTCAAAGGAATGTGAGACCTGTGTCTTTAAGCTGAGTGCAGTCCACATGAAAGGCTTTCCTAGACAAAGCTCGCTGCCTCCACTGTTTCTGTGCCTTACTGGTGCTACAGATGAAGCACTTCAAGTTAAGCTGGGCTGGCTGTCAATCACTGCATCTGCTGCTGTTGCTCTCCTTTCCCAACCCACGCACTGTGATAGGAAACATGAATAGAGCTGAAGACAACCCACTGGACAAACACCATTACAATAAATGAGACAAAATGAAAACAAAAAATGAGAATTAAAAATTAGAAAGAAGGAAGATCCAGGGACACAGGTCAGGTGAGAAACCGCTGGAGGTAGCCAGGGAACAGAGAGGTCTGTGCCAAGTGCTCGGAATGTGTGCCCCCCATTGGTTCAGGAAAGCAGGAATTCTGTTGTAGAGTTTCAGTTTCCACCCAGAGGGCCCATGCATGCAGAACAGGCACTCGGGCCATTTAGCCCCAGGAACAGCTGAGACCCAGGAAAGCAGGCCTGGTCACACTGCACTGCAAGTTGCCAGGGCACAGAGATGTCTGGGTCAAGTGCCCGGAAAGCACCCCCCATTGGTTCAGGGGAGCAGGAACTCTGCCATAGGGTCTCGGTTTCCACCCGGCAGGACCGTGTGTACAGAACAGGCAATAAGGCAATCCGCCACCAGGAACAGCTGTTTTCTAGGGACACAGGCCTGGTGAGACTATGCTGCCAGTAGCCGGGGTGCAGAAAGATCATGGTCGAACACAGGCAAAGAGACCCCCATTGGATGAAGGGAGCAGGAACTCAGCCATAGGATCTCAGTTTCCACCCAGCAGGACCAGCAGAGATGCAGGGACAAAGGCAAAATACACGGAAAAAATGGGAACTAATCACTGACAACAAGATGGCAAAAGGAAAGTGAAAGAACTTAACCCAGGAAAACCAAGACAACCTGGCAAGACCAGAACACAGCTCTCCCATCGCAGCAAACACCAGATTGCCAAACACTCCAGAAAAAGAAGACTTAGACCCGAAATCATATCTCAAGATGGTGATAAAGATCCTTAAATAAGAAGAGGAGGAAAAACATAAAGAAATATAAGCTTTTAAATAGGAAACAAGAAAAATATCAAAGAAATCAATGAACTAGAGGAAAACGGATCCAAAGAGATGAAGGAATGGAAGAAGGAATTTAAAATATAAATAGAAACAATGAAGAAAACACTAAAAGAGACAACCCTAGAGGTAGAAAACCTAAAAAAAGAAATCAGGAGTCACAGATGCAGAAATTGACCAAATAGAAATAAAAAAAATACAATTAAAGAATGAACAAAACCAAGAGTTTGTTCTTTGAGAAAATTAATAAGACTTATAAACCCTTAGCCAGACTAACTACTCGAGGGCAAAGAGAGAGAATTCAAATTAATAAAATCAGAAATAAAAGTGGAGACATAATAACTGAAACTGAGGAAATTCAAGATATCATCAGATCCTACTACAAAAGTCTATACTCAACAAAGCTGGAAAGTCTGGAGGAAAGGTATGAAATCCAAGACAGATACCAAATACCAAAGTTAAACTAGGACCACGTAAACCATTTAAATAATTTAATAGCACATATATAAATAGAAGCAGTCATCAAAAGCTTCCCAACCCCAAAAAAAAAAAAAACCCCAGGTAAGATGGGTTCAGTGCAGAATTTATATCAGACATTTATTGATGACCCAATACCAATACTTTCCAAACTATTCCAGAAAAATAGAATCAGATGGAACACTACTTAACTCATTATTTGAGGACATAATAACCCTCATTCCTAAACCACACAAAACACTACAAGGAAAGTGAACTTCAGCTGAATCTCACTTATGAACATTGATGCAAAAACACTCAATGAAATTCTTGAAAACCAAATACAAGTACACATCAAAATGATCATTCAACATGATCAAGTAGGCTTTATCCCTGGGATGCAGGGATGGCTTAATATATGGAAATAGATCAATGTAATCCACCATATAAACAAACTCAAAGAAAAAAAGACATGGTCATCTCACTAGATGCTGTGAAAGCATTTGACAAAATTCAAGACCCATTCATGTTAAAAGTCTTAGAAAGAAAAGGAATCCATGGACAATACCTAAACATAATAAAAGCAATATAAGCAAACCAATAGCCAACATCAAACTTAATGGTGAGAAACTTGAAGCAATCAAAAAAAATCAGGGACTCAATAAGTCTGCCCACTCTCCCCCACCTATTCAATATAATACTGGAAGTCCTAGCCAGAGCAATGTAACAGCAAATGGAAATCAAAGGGATACCAATTAGAAAGGAAGAAATAAAAACATCACTGTTTGCAGATGAAATGATTTTGTACGTAAGTGACTCCAAAATTTCCATCAGAGAACTACAGCTAATAAAAAAGTTCAGCAGAGTGGCTGGATATAAAATTAACGCAAACAAATCTGTAGCCATCCTATATTCAAAGAACAAACATGTGGAGAAAGAAATTAGGGAAAAGGTACCCTTCACAATAGTCACAAAAACTATGAAATACATTGTTGTGACTCTAACTAAGCAAGTAAAGGACCTGTATGACAAGAACTTCAAACCTCTAAAGAAGGAAATTGAGGAAGATCTCAGAAAATGAAAAGCTGTTCCAAGTTCATGGATTGAAAGGATCAACACTGTGAAAATGACCATCTTACAAAAAGCAATCTACAGATTCAATGCGATCCCCATCAAAATTTCAACCCAATTCCTCATAGTGTTGGAAAGATCAATGTGCAATTTCATCTGGAATAACAAAAGACCTAGAATAGCAAAATCCATCCTCAACAACAAGAAAACATCTGTGGGAATCACTATTCCTGGCCTCAAGCTATATTAGAAGGCTTTTGTGCTGAAAACTGCATAATACTGGTACAGACATAGGCACATGGATCAATGGAATAGAATAGAAGATCCAGAAATGAGCCCTCACATATATGGTCACTTTATTTTTGACAAAGGAGCTGTAAACATTCAATGGGAAAAGGACAGCCTCTTCAACAAATGGGATAGGTCCATCTGACACTCAGCATGCAGAAGAATGAAAATAGACCCTTTCTTAACTCCTTGTACAAAGTTCAAGTACAAGTGAATCAAACATCTCTACATTAAACCAGGCACACTGAAATTATTAGAAGAGAACATAGGGAAATCCTTAGAACTCATAGGCACAGGAGAAAATTTCCTGAACTGAACACCAATGGCTGGTGCTCTAAGGTGAAAGATTGACAAATGGGACTTAATAAAATTTCAAACTTTCTGTAAATCTAAAGACACTGTTAAGAAAACAAAATGGCAGCCAACAGAATGTGAAAAGATCTTTTCCAACCCCACATCTGATAGAAGCCTAATATCCAAGGTATACAAAGAACTCAAGAAGCTAGACAACAGAGAATCAAACAACCCTATTAAAATATTTTTACAGAGCTGAACAAAAAGTTCTGAATTGAGGAATATGCAATGGCTGAGAAGCATCTAAGGAAGTGCTCGACATCATTAGCCATCAGGGAAATGCAAATCAAAATAACACTATAATTCCACCTCACACCAGTCAGATTGGCTAAGATAAAAAATTCAGATGACAGCACATGCTGGCACGGATGTGTAGAAAGAGCAACACTTCTCCACTGGTGGTTTGGTTTTAAACTGGTACAAGCACTCTGGAAATCAGTCTGGCATTTCCTCAGAAAATTGGACATAGTACTACCTGAAGACCCACTTATTACACTTCTGTGCACATACCCCACAGACTTCTGATATCGACTTTAGGTTTTCTACCTCTAGCATTGTCTCTTTTAGTGTTTCTTTATTGTGTCTATTTCTGTTTTATATTCCTTTTTCCATTCCTTCATATCTTTGGTTCTCTTTTCCTCCATTTTTTTTTTTTTTGAGTTCTTAGAGTGTTTTTCTTGTTTCTTCTTTAAAAGCTTCTAATTATTTATGCTTTTCCTCCCTTTCTTCTTGAAGGATCTCTATCATCATCTTAAGGTATGATTTCGGATATGAGTCTTCTTTTTCTGAATTGTTTGGCATGTCGCTGTTTTCTGTGGTGGGGGAGCTGGGTTCTGGTGTTGCCAGGTTGTCTTGGTTTCTCTGGGGTACGTTCTTTTGCTTTCCTCTTGCCATCTTGTCTGTGTTTGTACATGGTCTTGTTGTCAGTGATTGGTTCTCGCCTCTCCCGTTTACCTGGTCTGTGTCCCTGGATCTCCTTCTGTTCCTGGTTTCGGATGGCCTGAGCACCTGTTCTGCAACCAAGGGCCAAAACCTGGAAACAAACGGCACAATACAGGGTTTCTGGTTCTCTAAAATAAGCAGAGGGGCATTTCACTTTCCTTGCATTCAGCAGAGATCTCTCTGCTCCCCAGCTAGTAGGAAATCATTCTTGCCAGGCCTGTGTCCCTGGACCTCCTGTAATGTTGTTTTGAATTGCATCTTCTTTCCCTATTGCTGTTATTCAAAAAGTTGGTCTTATCATAGTGTCCTGGTTTTCCTGAATATCTTATGCCTCTATTTTTTCCATTAACTAATTTATTTAGTCATTTTTCACCCTGATCACTGCCACTGCCCAGTCTATCCTCACAGAATCCTTCCTCTTCTTCTCCCCTTCGCTCCTGAGTGTTGGATTCTATTCAGTATCTCTTTGTCCTGATGCAACAGATTTTGTTTGAAACCTGAAAGTTTTCATTTACAGTTTTATTTCATGTTGGATTTTCTATAGCCTTTATAATTCCAATTTTTACATCTCAAATTGTTTTTATTACTGTATTCAAATATTTCTTTGTGTATTCCCAGAATTCTTTAAGGGATTCATTCATATCTTCTTTAAATTTTTTGAACATGTTTATAATAGATATTTTGAAGTTCTTGTTTTTACTTGAACATTTATTTATTTACATTTCAAATGTTATACCCGTTTCCTTATTTCACCTCTGGGATATCCTTATTTCATTCCTTTCGCCTGCTTTTATGAGAGTGATCCCTAACCTACCCACTTGTTCTGGAATTTTCCTACAC